>NC_063167.1:45053909-46523909 GCF_023159225.1 Perognathus longimembris pacificus | reverse complement strand
GGAGCTGTGGCTCAAGTGTAGAGTGCTATCCTTGAGCATAAAAGCTTGGAGATGGTACAGGGCCCTGAGTTTCAGCCCCAGGACTAGCTCAAAAATAAAAGTTTACCTAAGCAACTGAAGGATAGTTCCCTTTAATGAAATTAGAAGAACTACAGGAGAAGTAGATTTATGCACAAACATAGGTGATGGTGAAGATTAATATCAGGAGCTTACTCTTGGACGTGGAAGTTTCAAACATGTCCAGTAGGCAGGTGTATATGAGTTTTAGGTTCAAGGAAAGATTGAGTTATAGACACATGATAATAATTTTTATATCAATACAGATAAAAAGGAGAAGGCTAGGGGCTGAGGATATGGCCTAGTGGCAAGAGTGCTTGCCTTGTATACATGAAGCCCTGGGTTCAATTCCCCAGCACCACATATATAGAAAACGGCCAGAAGGGGCGCTGTGGCTCAAGTGGCCTTGAGCAAAAAGAAGCCAGGGACAGTGCTCAGGCCCTGAGTCCAAGGCCCAGAACTGGCAAAAAAAAAAAAAAAAAGGAGAAGGCTAAGGATGAGTGCTACAGAATATTTAAGAGGAAAGCCACATAAGAGAATGTTCTGCAATCAAAGTTTAACAAAATTGTAAAGAAAGAGTAACAGTTTCAAATGCTGTTTAGTGTAATGAAAACATAGAAGTGACCATTAGATTTAGTACTCAGTGATCAGACCTTGATAATCCTTTTGATGGAATATAAGTGCAAAACCTTATCAAAGTAGATTCAAGAGAATGTATAAAAAGATTGTAAGAATAATTTTCCGAAGAATTGCTATAATTAAACATGAATGACGGTGGAACTGGTTAAAGCAAGACAGATTTCTTATGTTTCTTTAAGGTGGGAAACATAACTCATTTACAAACTGCTGAGAATAATTGGTAAATTTTTTATGCAAAAGAAAGATAATCAATGGAGCAATATCCTGAATGAGCAAAAGAAGAATAGAATGTATTATATGTAGAAAAATTAACCTTAACTAGAGTAATAATTCATACAGAGTAACAGGGAAGAAATAGGTAGTCACATTCAGATTCATAGTTGTGACAATAGTAGTATGTGGAAGTTACTTAATTGGTTGAGTTCTCATTTAATCAGATGAAAGTAAAAATTACTTTCACAATGGGTGTTGTAATTTGAGAAAAGTGTAAAAATAGTAACTTTGAAGCATATAGTAAAAAACAACAGCAAAAAAGCCTAATAGATTGCTGACACATTAAGCACTCAGATTAAGTGCATAATCCATAGTTTAAGACTTCTCATCATGATTAGGTTTTTAGATTTCCAGTTTTTACTTTTGGGGGACACTGCTGGGGATAGGACCCTACTTAAAATATAATGTTAGGGCCAGTCATGATGTGACATGCCTGTATTCCCAGCTCCCAGGAAATGGATGCAAAAGGATCAGAGTTCAAGGCCAGCTTGGGCTACATAGCAAGATCCTGTCTCAAAAAGCAAATGTATGGATACATAGGTAGAATTAATAGGAAACTGGAGGCATGATGCGGCCAGAGCATTAAATGTTTGCCATTTTAAAAGAATAGTTAATTTGAGTTGACAGAAAAGGAATTTGTGGTAATACATGGGAAGAGGCACTGAAGACTTTAAGAGGTTGAAGGAATTGGGGAGATGCATTGTGGAAGAGAGCTTTTATTATGATTCCTGCCAGATGTAATGGGTAAGACAGGGATCAACACGCTTAGAATTTACTTTAAATTATTTCAACTGGTTCTTGGTCTTAGAGGTTATCTTTGTGGGTCTGACACTTGGCCATGGAATAATAAGCCATGTGCTGTGTCCCAAAACATGAGAGCTCCATAAAGGAGGCAGTTGAGATTGGGAACTCTGATTGCAGTTTGTATTTGAAAAGTAAAGAAAGAGGCAGAAAGTCAAGGCAAAGTAACAAGCATGTTATTAGGTGGTCCAGGACAAAGTATGTCTGACCTGTGCATATAGGACAGATGTTAAAGAACCAAGAATATAGAATCTAGAAACATGTAATACATAGGTACAGGCTCAAAGTCAGTTAATTGGGATTAACTTTTTGTCAGCAAGTATAGTGAAACAAAAGATGCAAAAAGAGGATGAAATTGGAAAAAAGTAATAACTATAATAATTAACTATCAATTATAACCTTAAGTCTTCTGAGTCTTTAGATCAAACAGAGAGAAATGGCATAAAAGAGGTCAGCAGGGGTAAAAGAATTAGGGCTTGAAGGTCATAATAGAGTTGAATTGATGTTGGGGTTTAAGACTGTCTATAATCTCAAAATATAGGAAGTGACCCTTTACCTTTCCAAAGACAAGTTCAGGTATATGACTTGGTCTAAGTGGCTAAAATAGCAAATCAGGTAAGATCATTTATATGAGAAGATTTTAAAGAATTGAAAGACTAGGATAGTAGGAGAATTGCTTTCATGGATGTTTAAGTAGTAGTTCCAGAAGTAGTAATTTGAATGTAAATCTTCAGAAGATGCGAGAAGGGTGAGCGGTCATAATGAGGATAAACTATTAGGCAGTGGGATGTATGTGATCATTGAATAATAAAATTTACTAAATTTGCTCAGGAATAATGTCTGTGGTGAAAGAACTGATAATAGATATGAGCCTAAGTATAACCTACAAAAGGGGACTCTAGTATATAGGAAATACAGAATGAAAAAAATTAGATTTTGTGAAGATAGAGCAAAAGGACAAGAAAAACAAAAAAGAATTGAAGAGAATAGTATATGTGGTTCAACTGATGGATTGTGGATTCTTAAACTAGCAAAGAAGAAAGATCTAAAAGGAGAGATACAAAACATGGAAGAATTGGGTTAAAATCTCAACAAGGTTGAATATGAAATTGTGATGTCATAGAAAATTTAAGTCAATTTTAAGAAAAGGAAATGGTTGTTAGATGTCACAAAGATAAATACTAAGAAGTTCCTTGGATTCAACAGTTTGAATTGATTTTAATGAGAGTTGTCTGCAGTAGGAAAGGTGAATCTAAATTGTAATGAATTATGGAACAAATGAAAGTAGACAGTACTATGGAATTACCTATGCAAGTATTTAGCACATGATTAGCACACTTACCTATGAAGGTAATTCAGTGTAAGAATGCTTGGATAAAATGTAAGTCCCTGTCAATACCCAGCACCACAAAAAAAATATTATTGGCTAATATTTTAGGGAATTTTACTATAAGTGAAAGAAGAGGGGGAATAGGCAGATGACAAAGGGAAGATTTTTTAAGTTGAGAAGATAATCAGAACATAATTATATACTCACTTTGAAATAAGAGATAGGAGACCTGGAATTATTGATGGAGAGAGTTCAGAAAATCAGAGTATAGATTTAAAAAAAAAAAAAGTCTTGCTAATCACGATGCCTGCAATCCAAAGTACTCCAGAGTCTGAGGCAGGAGGATCTTTACTACAAGGCCAACCTAGAATTTGTATCAAGACCTTGCCTTAGATCTCCTCCTACATAGCCCATCCTCCATCACCAAAACTAATCTCATTTAAGAACCTTGACTGTTAAAGAAGAAAAAAGGTAAAGAATGAAATGACTTCATAGGAGGCATAAGAAGAATTTAAGGATAGTAGAGAAAATGTGCAGGATTTTTTTCCATGATATTGTTTCATTAGTGATTGTAGAGATAAAGTCCTTTAGAGACTAAAGAGGCGCAGACAGAGTAGGATACCCTGTGTTCAAATGGAATTCATTTGCTCATTTATTTTAACAAATTCTTTTTAGGGTGGTAGATTAGTCACTGTTCTGGGTACAAGGAACACAGCAATGGATGAGACAAACAACAAGCTGAGTTGTCAAGTAGTAAAGGTAGAGGCATGGCTCAGTGGTAAGAGTGGTTGTGTAGCAAGTGCCAGGCCCTGAGTAACAAATAAGTAGCTGTCAAGTAATGATATGTGCTACGAAGAAAAACAAAATGTAAAAACTGGGTTCATTATTGTCATCCTAAAATATTCTTGTCTAGCTTAGAAAATAAAAATATTGTTAAAATATTTTCTTTGGAAACATTTCCATTTTATAAGAGAAGATAATCATTTTATAGAAATCTACAATGTAGAGTAGTAGAATAAAGGTAGGTACTATCTTAAGGAGTTTACAGAGAAAAATTAAAAAGTTATCACAATTTTTCTGCCAAATATAAGTATTCTGATTTTAACTTTTCTTAAAATTATGTAATCTTTTCATACTGTAACGGTATTCTTGCTCAGATTTTATTATTTTGCTTTATTTGCTCTATACACTCATTTGTACTTACTGTGGGCTAATGACTTCCTAATTATATATAAATGAATTCATTTAATCCTCTAAATTCTGCGTTTTTAGTGTAAGAAAAATAAAGAAACTAAGACTGAGAGACAGGATATACTTTGGATTTTGCTGCTTCAAATCTTAATTCTAGTAGGATTGTTTCTCTTTAAGCTTATGTATTTTTGTTTGTTTGTTTGTTTTACATAAAATGATGTTAATAGGTCCCCTTGGGGTTGTGAAGAGAACAGTGATTTAATTCATATAGACTCTAGAACTATGCTTACACAAATTAAACTCTCAAGTAGCTGTTATTATTTTGTGTTATATTGTGTATGTTTCTAAGTAAAAGTATTCTTTAATCATTGATTAATTTTCTTCTCAGTCCTGGATCCTCTGTATTGTATTTTGTTTTTCTTGTGCAGTAATGTTCCACAGAAGTCTATTAGCTTTATTGGCCCAGTGAAAAAAGCTTCATCCAAAGGATATCCTGGTGCAAACATGAGCAAAACAGTTGCATCAAGAAACACGGGAACTGTACCTGAGACAAAAGTAGTAGACAAGGATAAACTGAGTGTTTCCAATTCTAAGACGATACAGGTAATATTCTTTAGAATTCTGCAATTATTCTAAAATATTTTAAAAATTTTGATTGGAATGTTAAATATAGAAAATAACACTTTTCAAAAATCACTTCTAATATTGAAATAATTTTTTTGTTTTTAACAGTTTTTATTTTGAGATAGAGTCTTGATAAATAGCCCAGGCTTCAAACTCTCTGTCTTCTTAACTCAGCCTCCTAAATGCTGGTATTAGAGGCATACAACCATCACATCTCGCTTGAAGTATTGACAGCCCCATATCAATCCTTATAACACAATGGCAGTTGTCTCCTGTAACACATTATTGAAAATAAGAATACTGAAGTGGTGCTTGATATGATGGCTCGTTCCTATAGTTCCATCACTTAGGAGGCTGAGGTAAGTGGATCACAAGTTCATGGCTAACCTTGGCTACATTGTGAGACTTTGTCTTAAAAAAAATAATATATTGGAGTGGGATATGATAGATCTATTCATGACCTTAGGAACAGTTGTTTATGGTATTAATTATACCTAATACGCTACTATCATCATTTACCCTTTACAGCAGTATACTTGAAAATGGAATAAAGTCAGTCAAAGTTCCTTATTTTATTTCACCAGAAAACTTGCAAATTGACTTTTAAAACTTTTAACAAATTACATATACTGGAAAATTCATATGTAATTTGAGTAGGCAATTCTTTTAGATGGGATATTAAAAGCCAGGTCTATAAAAGATAAATTTGGTAAATTGGACTTCACACAACTTCTGCTCTTTAATAGACCCTATTACCAGAATGAAACATATTCCAATATAAACTGTTAATCGCATAAACTTTACTTATATAAACAGTCTTAAAAGGTATTAAGACAACTTAATATTTAAAATAAGCAGAATACTTGAATATGCACCAGTGGATATACAGATGATAAATGGGCACATAAAAAGATGACCAGGGTCAGCCATTAGGGAAAGGCAAATGAAAACCAAGAAATCTGCTACAATCCTGGTAAAATGACTGAAACTTAAAAAAAGAAAACAATGGTGTCAACTTTGCGTTATGTGGATGAATTAACTCATACACTACTGCTACTAGTGGATATGAAAAATACAAATGAATTTGCAGATTATTTGTATGTTAAATGTTCATTGTTAAATGTTCATTATTTGTATGTTAAATGTCATTCTGCTTTATCGTTTCTATAGAACAAAAAATACATATTCTACAAAAGTTTATATAAGTATTATAATGTATTTGTAATAACCCCAAACTAAAAACAACCTTAATATAATTTAATAAATGCTGTGCATTACTATGTATATAATGTATATCCCTGTGTGTATGTATACTTATGTTTATGTGTCTGAAAGATTGATTGCTTTCTCTCTTCAACATAGTAATTAGAATCTTAGCCAGAGAAGTTCAGCAAGGAAAAGAAATCAAATTAAAAAGAATTAAAATGATCTATGTTTGTGGATCTCACTTCCCAATGGATAAACTTGAAAATCCTTAAAGATCACATATCTACAGAGAGAAAGAGAGAGAGAGAGAGAGAGAGAGAGCGATCACAAATAGAACTAATAAATGAATCCAGTAATTTACAGATAGAAAGTCAATACAAAAATCAATTGCATCTCTAACAATGAAAAATTCATGTGGTAGCACATGTCTATAATCTGCACACTAAGAAGGCTGAGGTAGGGAAATTCAGTATTCAGGACCAACCTAGACCACATAGTGACATCCTATCTCAAATCAAATAAAAAACTACACTAACAATAGCGTACAGAATAATATAATAACTAGGAAGAAACAAGCAGTGAAATATACACTGAAAACTACAGAGGGAGGAGGTAACAAACAGTACAAGAAATGTATCCAGTGCCTAACATATGAAACTGTAACCTCTCTGTACATCACTTTGACAATAAATAAGAAAAAGAAAATCAGCCAGAAGAAATCCTATGCTGAAAACAATGAGAAGACACATCAATAAATGGAAAGACACCTTTGTGGAGTGAAAAACTTCCATGATATCTTATTTATGTTTACTGATTTAAATAAACATGTAAATTCAAAGAGATTCTTATTAAAATTCCAATGAAGTTATCAGAAATAAGAAACTCTAAAATTCATGTAGGATATGAAGAAAAATTACAAATAGCAAAAGCAATCTCGAATAAGAACAAAAAAGTTGGAAGTCGCATACTTCCCATTTCAAAACTTACTACAACCTATAATAACCAGACAGATAAATATACAGATCCATGTAATAGAACTGGAGAGCCTAGTAATGAATGCTTCCATGTGGTCAAAATATTTTTGACAGAGAAGCCAAGAATGTATGAAGAAGAGACAGTCTTGTTACATGGTAGTGGAGACATCAATAACAAAAGAGATAGAGGAGCCCTCACAAAGGAGGGGATATTTGCAAGTGTATCTATAAGGGCTTCATGTCTAGAATAAATAGTTATGTATTAGTAACAAATAGAAGTTTAGAAATGAAGGAAGGAGGCTGGTGTAGTAGTTTATGACCATAATCCTAGCTCCTCAGGCTGATGAGTATTATTACAGTTCCCGAGTAACCCAGATATGAGACCTCAGTCATTAGCTGGAAACATGGTATATAATTGTTGTCTCACCCACAATGGGAAGTTTAAAATAGGACTGTGGTCCTGGAAGAAACACAGACTGTCTCAAAAACAAACAAAAACACAGCGCAACAAGGGCTAGAGGCATGTCTCAAGGGGTAGATTATCTGCCTAGAAATTAGGAAGACATAATTTAAAACCCCAATATCTCCATTAAAAAGGAAGGAGAGTGGAGAGAAAGAAAAAATGATAAAGGAAGAGAGGAAAGAGAAGAAAAAAACATTTTGAATCCCAAAACACCAATAAAGTAAAAGAAAACTCACAACATGGGGAAATATTTGTAGGTCATTAGAGGCATGAATCTGAAGTACAAGAGGACACTTATAATTCATTTATAAAGATATACAACCTAATTTAAAATTACATGTAGAATCTGAATACTAATTTCTCCTACAAAGATTGGTAGTGAAAAAGTATGAAAAGATGTTCAACATTTATTATCAGAGAAATGAAAATCACAATTATAACCACTGCAAACAGAGCCATATATAACAAGCTTTGGTTAGGGAAGATGTGAAGAAAATTAGGACCCTCAGGCATTGCTGATAGTGATGTAAGATGGTCTGGCCACTTCTTAAAACAGCTTGGGTTCCCTAAGAGGAACCATATGATTCAACAATTTCCTTCCTGAAAAAAAAATGTACACACACAAATAACAGGAGAAATTAAAATATTTTCCACATAGGGAGTTGTCACTGTTTCTGGCAGCCTTATTCATAGTATCCAAGGAGATGGAAACACCTGAAATGTCTACCCATGCTAAAATAACTAGACAAATTATATCCATATGATAGGATATTCATCCTATAATAAGCAAGAAAGCATTGGTGTATGTTACAAGACAATGACCTTTGTCATTCTATAAGTAAGGCAGCAAACCAATCAAAAAATACTTCATAGTGTTTGAATCTGCTCATCTAAATGTCCAGGATAGAGAATCTTTAGACATATGAAGGCTCTGGCTGGGAGATGAGATTGGAGTAAAAGGTCATAGTTAAAGGATACCAGGCTTTGTTTTTTTGTTTTTCTAAGCAACAAAGGGTTTTATACTCATTGTGATGGTATTATCTCACAACTATGAATATACCTAAATCAACTAAACCATTTGCTTTATTATTTTTAAAAGTGACTGCATATTATATGCAATTCCAATTTAAAATTTAGATAAAATGGAAGCTATTCTAGAAAATTATGAGTAGCTTGGAGAACTTTTCTTCAAAGTTAATATTTAACTAAGAGACATGCCAAACATACATGGATGAAAACAACATAAATCCTGGGGCTTTGGGCTCATGCCTATAATCTTAGCTTGTCAGGAGGCTGAAGTTCAGAGGACTGTGATTCGAAGCCAGTCTGGCAGAAAAAATTTTAAGATTCTATATCCAAAATAGCAAAAAGCTAGACTACAGATATAGTTCAAGTGGTAAAGCACCAACTGAGCAAGTTGTAGACCCTGTGTTTAAGTCAGTACCAGCAGGAAAACACACAGAGACACACACACGTGTGATAGGTATGCTACAAAATTTATTTTATGCAGATAGAGTCCTTGATATTAAAACATGCCTACAATATAGGGGGGGAAATCATTTGTTAATACACATGGTAAAGTTCTCAATACACTTGCAAATGAACTTTACTAATGAACAAAATCCATAATGCATCTTGAAGAAGTTGGAAAAATACAAATAAAAAAATTGGTTTAACATTTAAAAATTCAGTGATAATTCATCACATTAACAGCCTAAAGACAAAAATCATGTGACATATAAAGTATTCAAGTCATATTCACTCTTTTCTACCCTCTCTGTTGACCCCACTCCATTGGTACCTTCCTTCCTCCAACATAACCTCTTTTACTGTCCTGTGATTCCTTTTTTGCTAGCAAATATTGATTGTACAAAGGCATTTCACATTGGTAATTCACACAGAGCTAGGGATTTTTTTGAAATACTAGGGACTGAGCACAGGGCTTCAGGCTTGTGAGGCAAGAGCTCCACCACTTGAGTTCTGCCCACAGTTCTTTCACTTTTATGTTTTCTAAATTTAAAATAGAACTTCAAACCGTCATCTTCCTGTCTCCACCTCCTGAATATCTAGAACCACAGGTACATACTACTAGCTCGGATTTATTTATTTATTTATTATTGATTGACATTGGGTGTGTGTGTTTCTCTCTTAACTGTTGCTCTGGCTGGTCTTTAACCATGATCCTCGTTTCAACCTGCCAGGTAGCTGGCATCCGCAAGTATGTGCCAGCACCTCCAGTTTGAGATTGCTCTGCTTTGTTTTGTTGATAGTACTAGGGTTTAAACTCAGGGCCTCATAGTTGGTAGGTAAATACTCTACCCTATGAGCCATGTCTCCAGTCTTGGGATAGTATTTTTCTATTTTTTAATGATACATCTAAAGCAAAAGCCACAAAGTAAACTGTGATGATTTTTGACCAAATTAGGACTGAGCTTCTTATCATTAAATACACAAATAAAGAAAATTAAGCCACAGAATGAAAGAAGACATTTACAGTTTTATCAAATTGAAATGATTTATATTTAACAAACTACATTTTTGATAATGAAAGAAAATGGGCAAATCAATTGAATACTATTCAGTCATAATAAGGTTGAAATCTTTTCGTTTTAAACAACATGGATGAAACCAAAGTTACTATGTTACATGAAATAACCAGGCATAGAATTACAAGTACCACATGATCTTACTCATGTGGTATCTAAAAATATTAATCTCGGGGCTAGGAATATGGCCTAGTGGAAAGAGTGCTTGCCTCATATACATGAAGCCCTAGGTTTGATTCCTAAGCCCCACATATATAGAAAAGGCCAGAAGTGGTGCTGTGGCTCAAGTTGGCAGAGTGATATTCTTGAGCAAAAAAAAAAAAAAAGAGTAAATAAAAATATTAATCTCATAGAAGGATAGGTGATTACCAAGGTTGATGATGATGTAGGTATATCTTAGTGCAAAACATTACTCATACTGTGGTTATGCTAGTGTAAACAAACCTATGCTTCATGAGTTGTGTATAGTATCTAACAAATCAAATATCAGTGGCTTGCAAATGTCAGTGGCTTGCATATGTAGTATATTTATTTTTTAATGTTTGCTGGAAAAATATCCCATGTTATTCCAGCAGCAGGCTCATCTTGTGTTAACCCCATCTCTTGATTGCATTGAGCCTATCTCAAATGATTGACTTGTACTATCTAGGTTTGTAAATGTATACTGTATGATGTTCAAACAATAACAAAAATCACCCCACATTTCTCAGAATGTACCCCCATTGTTAAGCATTCATGACTGTATATTGCATATTGGGTAAACATGAATAAGAAAAAATTTTAATATATGTCTAGTTAAAACATTTGCTAAGCACAAAATTTAGTATCATTTCATCTTTTATATTTATCTTATTCTGGGGAAGACTATACTTACCTCTTTTCTACTCTACTTATTTCTGTGTTTAGAGTTTTGTTTAGAATCCCCATATTGTCAAGTAACCTCACTTTAGATAACCATTTTCTATAGGTATTTGATATGAATGGAGTTGATGTTACTCCCCGACCTCTTTACCATCCAGATCCACATAGTGTTACACCAAAGCCAAATAAACTATTGGGATCACAAGAAGGATCACTTGGATCAGAATTTATTAGTTCCTATAGTCTTTATCAGAACACAGTAAATCCTAGTATGTTAGGACAGCTTACCAGGTAAAGTATACTGTTCTGTAGTTCTTTTTATGCCCTGTATAGTCTTTCAGTTTAACTTGTGTATATGTGTGTGTATGCATATGTACATCAGATATCCTTAGTCTCCCATCTTCCATATATTAATGTAACATCTCTGTGTCCTCTTGTACTATGCTTAGATGTAGAGTTCCGCATTTTACAAGTTCTTGAACACTGGCTCTAAAGCATTTCTGTTATATAGAGATGTGTGTTTGTGTGCATGTGCATGTGTGTATGCATGTGTGCTAGTCCTGGGGCTTGAACTAAGGCCCTGGGGCATTAGTTCAGGGCCTGGGCACTCTCCCTATACTTTTTCTCTCAAGGTTAGCACTCTACCAGTGGAGCCACAGCTCCACTTCTAGCTG
This sequence comes from Perognathus longimembris pacificus, assembly GCF_023159225.1. NCBI lineage: Eukaryota > Metazoa > Chordata > Mammalia > Rodentia > Heteromyidae > Perognathus > Perognathus longimembris. The sequence continues at coordinate 46,512,270 of NC_063167.1, read as the reverse complement.
TTTTGGTGGTTAACTAGAGATAAGAATCTCATGGACTTCCCTGCAGGAGGTAATTCTGAGCCCAATTCCTTAGATCTCAGCCTTCTGAGTATTGAAGATTACAGGTGTGAGTCACCAGTGCCCAGAAACATACAGATTTTTATGTACAATTTTTTTTTGCCAGTCCTGGGACTTGAACTCAGAGCTGAGCACTGTCCCTGGCTTCTGTTTACTCAAGGCTAGGTACTCTAACATTTGAGCCACAGCATCACTTCTGGCTTTTTCTATATATGCGGTACTGAGGAATCAAACCCAGGGCTTCATGTCTATGAGGCAAGAACTCTACCACTAGGCCATATTTCCAGCCCTATGTACAATTTTCTGAGGAACTAAAAATTGAATCTAAAATTACAAACAATGGATTGCCAATTCCCATTAGATTTTTTTACATCAGTTTCTTCTGTTTTCCTTGCATTTTTAATGCTGTTTTTAATAGGAGGAGTGGCTTTCCCTCTCAACCCCCACCAATCCTCCTAATAAAAATCCAGGATTTTATTTCTCTGTTATTTTAGAATACAGTTCAGTTACATACTGGTCTAGAGCCTGCCTCCAAATTTTCATACAAAAGGCATAGGGTACCGAGTGAAACAAAGCTGTTTCAATAAATTTAACTCATGCCTTTGGTGGACAGGTGAGACCATAAATAGAAAATAAAAGCTATGTGGTATAATAGAGTCATGTTAAGTTTATACGTAAGATTATATTTTTAGATTCCATTGTTTTCTCTCTGAGTATATAGATGTGTTTCGTATTAAATCTTGAGAGTACTTTTTATTAATTGGACAAATCATGTATTTAAGATAAGATTTGGAAAATAGGAGAAACCAAGCCAAAAAACAATAAAACAAAGTAATAATACCCTGGAAGTAATCGAGCTTTGTAAAACTGAAGAAATAAAAAGATAAAAGATAAGAAAATGAGGGAAGGGATGAAAATGTGAATGTATGAATGTGTGTGTGTGTGTGTGTGTGTGTGTGTGTGTCACTAAATAAAGATGAAGAAGCTGAGAAGGAATGTAGGGTATAATTTAAATTTTATTACAAAATATATTTAGAGTATATTGAAGACTCCTAGCATAAATTTTGACATATATAACACTAATTTTTTATTTAAAAGACATTAAAAACCAACTCAATATTTTAAATGCAATTTATTTTGACTTATGTTGTTTGGATTTCTCTACCTAATCATACATTTAATTTATGTACGGTTTATATATAATGCCCATTTGGATGTTAGATACATGAATAATGTTATTCACTGTTAAAGATCAGTTTTGGGAAGCAGTACTGTTTCTAAATCGAGTATATCTACAACTGAATCGATCACTGAAGACCTAGAAGAACCGTCATATAGACGAGAAAGATTGACTAGTTTTACAGGTAATGAAAATATACTTTCTCTTTAATCTTGTTTTTTTTTCTTGTTTGCTATGTTAAAAGTTTCAGAACCAAATAAGCTTTTTTTTTTGAATACTGGGATTTGAACTCAGGGCCTCACCCTTGATTAGGCAAACTCTCTACCACTTGAGACATGCCCTCATACTGGTAGCTATGTTTCAATGAAGGTATTTTTCTTAGTGTATGGATCTTATTAAGATTGTCTACCTAAAGTGCATGTTCTTAAGACTTGTTTTCTTGAAACTACTCAGACTTTACCTATGATAACATCTCATAGATTTCTGCTTCACAACAATAGAAAACAATAGTGTTCAAGTTTGATGGTCTGTAATTCTAACACTCAAGAGGCAGAGACAAGAAGATCATGAGTTTGAAGTCAGCCTTGTGTACACAGTGAGACCCCATCTCAAAAAAAAAAAAACAACAAACAAACCAAAATGAAACGCAAGATCTTACCAAACCAAAACAGATTGAAACCCTCAAAAACACATTGACCTCTGACTACTATGCTCCATCATAGTTCTTTCTTACCTACACAATGAATCCCAAACTTATTTATCCTTGAAAGTCTATCTTCAGTAAAAATTTCCAAGGGCTTATATCTCTTATTACCTTAAAGTTTGGGGTAAATTCTTTTCAACATACTATATACATGTTCATTGAGCCCATTGTATTCTCATTTTATTTAGTCAATCAAAGCTTCTATTGGCAAGTCTTTCTAGCCTCTAGAAAAGATGATTAGAAATGGACCATATTCTAAATTGAAAGGAAAAAAAGGAATAAGGTTTCTATAGGCTTAACAAAGGGTTGTACGCTGCGTGCTGCAAATACACTGCATAGTACTGAGTAGTACCTGAGTTACCCACCCCACAATTCCTATTAATATAGGGTCGTTAGTCTGGGATGTCACTGGAGTTACAACTACTGGTATGAGATTAAGTTAAGACTGATTCCTACAGTCAACAGACTATTATGGACTATCAGATTCAGTTTGTTCAGAGAGTTAGAATAGACTATTACTCTCAATATGGCTGGTTACCTAACCATTTATGTCTCTGGCAATGCATTATGGAAGATAATGACTAGGAAGAAAAATACAAGTCACTGGTAAATAATTTTTATGAAATCATATATTTCAGAATTACGAGTTATGAGAGCAGCAGCACATGAAGCAATGATAACAAAAGAAGACCTAGAGAAGACAATAGACATAATACTCACTGAGACTGAGACACTGAAACTATTTGACCTGCCAACAGTTATGATCTCGGTAGAATCAGAAGAAGCTGAGAAAGTAATGTAGGTATAATTTAATTCTTGCTTCTTTAATTCACATGCTAAAGCAGGGGTCTCTATGAACGGTGCCTGGAGATTTCTGTATTTCTGTTGTGATGTAAGTGCTGTGTTAACTCAAATATAAAGTTATATAAATGTCCTGTGAAATTGGATTTTGCTAGAGAGAAAGCCCATAGCTTTATCATTTTTTAAATAATTGCAATAAATTTTGAAGAGGAAATGGGAGATAATGGACCATGGATACAAAGTTAAAATTAAACAGTAGGATTAGATTATGTGAAAGAGTGATTATAATTAATAATTATGTATTATATCCCCTAAACAGAGGATTTTGAATGGTTTCACCACAAAGAAATAATAAATGTTTGGCGTAAAAGAAAAGCTGTTTACTGTGACTTAATAAAAATTTTCACATGTTTCAGAACACCACATTATACAAAATAAATATGTCCAAACACTATTTGTCAACTAAAAATAAAACTTTAAAAAATAGATAAGCTTTTAAGCCAAAAAGATAAAATAAGACTCTCAATAAAGATTTTAACTATTTTATGCATGCCTAAATTATTTTTAAATTGAAAAGCAAGTCTGACATTTTATATTTGATTTTAAAAGGGGAATGCAAGGAAATAGACTTTATTAAAGCAGAATTACAAATTTTTCTCTTTATTAATTAATGTTAATAGATTATTAGTTCTCTGTTTTTAGGTGTAGAAAATTAAGAATTGTTATGCTATGTTTGGAGATTTAATATTAAATTTTTTTGGCAGTATTGGGTTTGAACTCAGGGCTTCATGCTTGCTAGGCAGGTACTCTACCACTTGAGCCATTACACCAGCCTTAAAAGTATAAATGTTGGAAAATGTAGTACAGTTAAGTTATGAAGTAAGGGAATATGGTTGGAAGGAGAACCTCACTGGAAGAATGCCTGCCTTACATGTGTGAAGGGGGTCTGCAGTAGTCTCCAGCACCACCAAAAAGGAAAGAAAGGGGAGGAAATAGATATAGGTAGCTGAACTAAAAGAGAAAGAGATGCAAGAATAAATGTTAGCATCAGTGTATTTATTTGGAGACCAATAGTAATGTGAGCTAAGTATTATTGTATTAATTAAGACTTGCAAAAGGAGCATAAAGGGAGTGTATCTTAGTAGCGAAGTGTACTCTTAGCATGCCAAGAGCCTGTGTTCAAACCCCAGCAACAAAAGAAAAACGAAGAGAAGGGCAATTCAATCATCTCAGTTTTATATTAATACACTCTTCTTGCTACTTTCATAAACAAATACTTATCTTTAGAGGAATAAAAGAGAGCACACATTTTTTAGATTTTTTTTTTTGTCAGTCCCGGGGCTTGGGACTCAGGGACTCAGGGTCTGAGCACTGCCCCTGGCTTCTTGTTTTTTTTTTTTGTTGTTGTTGTTTTTTGCTCAAGGCTAGCACTCTTATCACTTGAGCCACAGCTCCACTTCTGGCTTTTTCTGTTTATGTGGTGCTGAGGAATCAAATCCAGGGCTTCATGCATACTAGGCAAGCACTCTACCACTAAGCCATACTCCCAGCCCCTACTTTTTAGATTCTTAAGATTCTCTTTGATTGAATTTGATAAACATACCAAATCAATAAAGAAATAAGTCATTATGAATAAGAATAAAAAGAAATAACAAACCATAGTGGATTTTAGTATCAGACATAGAATATGAAATATATATGAAATGTTTAAGAATGGAAACATAATTAACATGAAGAAATGGCTAAACAATGGCTCATGCCTGTAATCCCAGCTGTGCAGAAGGTAGAGATTGGGAAGGTCAAAGTTTGATGCCAGTCCAGGCAAAATTAGCAAGATCCCATCTCACTCAACAAGCCAGGCATGGTAATATATGCCTGTGATTCCAACTACACTGGAGGCATGGTAGGAGGATTGTGGTCTAAGAGCAGCTGGGGCAAAAATGTGAGACCCTACTTGAAAAATTACTAAAGCAAGCAAAAAGACTTAAGTGTGCAGATAAGCCTGTCTGGCAAGCATAAGGCCTTGACTTCAAGCCCCAGCATTGCCCACAATAACAAACATTATACTATCAAAATGATGAAAAGAACTTCAAAGCATATCTATACATTGTTACAAATAAAAAGCAAACATTGGCTTATATATTAGACCTAATGACTACAGAGTTAATTAGAAAACAGATCTGGATACATTAAACAAAGCTTAAAGAAAAATGCCTTATCAATTATGAAACAAAAATTTAAAAAGATGTTTACAATAGAATAGTGGTCTAACATATCCAACCAGAATTTCATAAGGACATAATACAAAGAGTAGAGATGGGGTATTTTTAAAAATGCTAGGGTAAGAACTTTCCCAAACTATTGACATTACTATACAGAAATAAAAATAAAAAGAAATCCACAGAAAGAAAATGTCTTCATGGCATAGTGTCAGCATTCCAGAACAATAAAAATACAAACAGAAAATTTTGAAAAATATGGGAAAAATATATACAACCTTCAGAAACCAAACTGAGAGCATTATTTATTAGAGCTGAAGATCACTTCATAATGGAAGACATAATAATTTTTTTTTTTTTTTTTTTTTGCCAGTCCTGGGCCTTGGACTCAGGGCCTGAGCACTGTCCCTGGCTTCTACCCGCTCAAGGCTAGCACTCTGCCACTTGAGCCACAGTGCCGCTTCTGGCCGTTTTCTGTATATGTGGTGCTGGGGAATCGAACCTAGGGCCTCGTGTATCCGAGGCAGGCACTCTTGCCACTAGGCTATATCCCCAGCCCCAAGACATAATAATTTTAAGTTTATCTTGCTTAACTATTTATTTATGAGTCAACCAGTATACATCTTTATGCATACAATAGCTTTGGAAAAAAGGTTACTAGAAATTTACTTTAGAGTTTGGGGGTTGGGGAAGACAGAGAGAGTGGGAGAAAAAAGGAGAGAGGAGGTAACAGTTTTGTTTGTTTGTTTTTGGCCAGTCGTGGGGCTTGGACTCAGGGCCTGAGCACTGTCCCTGGCTTCTTTTTGCTCAAGGCTACCACTCTACCACTGGAACCACAGCGCCACTTCTGGCCATTTTCTACATATGTGGTGCTGAGGAAACGAACCCAGGGCTTCATGTATGGGAGGAAAGCACTCTTGCCACTAGGCCATATTCCCAGCCCTAGGAGGTAACAGTTTTACAAGACATGTACTCATTTCCTTATGTATGAAACTAATCAATCTGTACTTTACCTTGACAATAAAATTAAAGAAAGTAAATAAATAAATAATAGTGATATACATACCTCAGCAATCAACAACTACAGATTACTTTCAAATATGCACAGAACATTTATAGAAATCAAGCATAAGGCTATGAAATGGGATCTCAAAAATTTCAAAGAAGTAGAATCATACAAACTAAATTCTGTGACCACAGTGCAATGAAATTAATTAACAATAATACATAGCTCTACTAAAACACACATTTGCACACACATTGTGAAGTTAGAAGACATTTCTAAGTTTCTCATAGATCAAAGAAGTTAAAATGCAAATTTGAAGAATACTCAGAGCTAACCAATTATATATACTTATGGGATGCTGCAAGAAAGAATTTATAACTTCAAATGTTTGTGTCAAACTTTATAAAACTTCTGTGAACACAGTGTTAGCTTATCAGGTGGAACCTGAAATGTTAGACATATGGGGAGACACAAGAGAAGGCCATCCTTTGGTAATAGCACAATCTTTTTCTCTGGATTATAACACACATACACACACACACACACACACACACACACACACACACACACACACACACCCCTCTTGGACTGGGAATGTGGCTTAGCAGTAGAGCTTGCCTAGCATGCTCAAAGCCCTGGGTTCGGTTCCTCAGCAGCACAGAAACAGAAAATGCCAGAAGTGGCACTGTGGCTCAAGAGGTACAGGGTGCTAGCCTTGACCAAAAAGAAGCCAGGACAGTGCTCAGGCCCTGAGTCTTAAGCTTCAAACAAACAAAAAACTATTAGCTTCACCTTTTGGTACAATTCGTATGAATGAAAATAACTTCAAGTGTAATATAAAGAGATGATATATGGGCTGAGGCACAGCTCAAGTGATAGAGAACTTTCCTAGTAATTGATAGGGCTCTGAGTTCAGGTCCCAATATCATTTAAATGTGTGTGTTAGTAATTAGTTTTTTAATGAACTGGTTATATTTTATCTTTTATAGCAAGAGAAATAGGGATTATGAAGACCTTTGTAAAAACAGAGTAGGCAATGACTTATATGTTGAAAGGATGATGCAGACATTTAATGGATCACCAAAGAATAAAGATGTTCAGTGTGATAAAATCATAATGGAAGAAAAAGGTAATGTATTTTATTTCCCTTGATAAACTATTATTATTACTATTATTATTACTTTGCCAATCCTGGGGCTTGAATGCAGAGACTGGGTACTGTTCCAGTGCTTCTTTTTCTCAAAGCTAGCTCTCTACCATTTGAGCCACAGTTCCATTTCCAGCTTTCTCTGAATACTTTATTGGAGATAAGAATCTCATGGACTTTCCTGTCCTGGCTAGCTTCAAAACTGATCTTCAGATCTCAGCCTCCTGAGTAGCTAGGATGTATTGGTGTGAGCCATCAGCATCCTGCAAACTATTATGTTTTAATATGTGTTCATTCAAACTGTTAATCATTGAACAAATACTGAAGTACATAAAACAAAAATTGAAATCATTTGGTCAAATAGAAATAATAGTTGTAAACTGTGATGTATAGTTTGCAAGATGTGAAAAATTAGTTAATATGTAATAAAGATGCAGCTCATGTGAATAACATGATTATCAAATAAATTAAAGCACAGTGTCTTCTGGACTTTTTTCTTAGTACTGCTCATGTGTACAAAGGGTGCATGTCTGAACCTCACTCCTCTAGAAGAGGTCTGTTTGCCTAGCTGTGCTAGTTTCTACTAGTTGTAGTATGTGAGATGCTAGTTGGCAATTCTTTATTATTTTCTGAAGGAAAAAAATAGTAAATCTATTTACCTGTGCATTTAAAATTACACTTTTTAATTAGCCCTACCACAAATATAGGTAATATTTTGATCTTCATTTTTCTGATTCCTGTATCTATTTTTCAGTGTCATCCCCAAGTCAGGAATGTTTTCGCTGAGATATATAAAACCTTACTATTTACTTAGTACCTAAATTATTTAGTGTAACTGTCTTTGTTTAATTTTTTTTTTAATTGGAGGAAGAGGTGGAGTTGGGAGGGATGGGGGAGAATAATAAAAAGTGTGACATTAAGATTCACTGTAGCTGTTTGCCAGTGGTGCATGTCTATAATGCTAACTACTCAGGAGGTTGAGATCTGAGAATTGTGGTTCAAAGCTATCCCGGGCAGGAAAGTCCCCGAGTCTCCTGTCTCCAATTTACCACCAGAAAATAAGAAATAGAGATGTTAAGTGTTTTCCTAGAGCTCCCAAGCCCTGATTTCAAGCCCCACACTGACCAAAAAAATTGTATTCTTGTAATACTTGATACTTAGTTGAATGGCAACTCCTTTGCACAACTACTTAAAGATTAAAAAGTGTAGTAAGAAAAAGCCTAAAATTTCTGCAGGGCAAAGGACATAGCTTGAAAGATAAACAGAAAGCCCACAGATTGGGAAAAGATCTTTACTGGCCACACAGCAAACAAAGGCCTCATATCTAAAATATATGCAGAACTAAAAAAATTACCTTCCTCCAAAACAAAACCGCAAAGAACCAACAGCCCCCTCAACAAGTGGGCTAAAAACTTAAAAAGAGACTTCTCTGATGAGGAAATGAGAATGGCCAAGAGACATATGAAAATGTGCTCTACATCCCTGGCCATAAAAGAAATGTAAATCAAAACAACATTGAGGTTCCACCTCACCCCAGTAAGAATGTCCTTTATCAAGAAAACTAACAATAACACATGTTGGAGGGGATGTGGCCAAAAGGGAACCCTACTTTATTGTTGGTGGGAATGTCAACTGGTTCAGCCACTCTGGCAAGCAGTATGGAGATTCCTCAGGAGGCTAAACACAGAGCTCCCCTATGACCCAGCAGCCCCACTTTTGGGCATCTACCCAAAAGACCACAAACAAGAACACAGTAAAGCACCAGCACAACAATGTTAATTGCAGCACAATTTGTCATTGCTAAAATATGGAACCAACCCAGATGCCCCTCAGTAGACGAATGGATCAGGAAAATGTATATTCCATATACACAATGGAATTTTATGCCCTTATCAGAAAGAATGACATTGCCCCATTTGTAAGGAAATGGAAGGACTTGGAAAAAATTATACTAAGTGAAGTGAGCCAGACCCAAAGAAACATGGACTCTATGGTTTCCCTCATAGGGAATAATTAGCACAGGTTTTGGCTAGTCACAGCAGAGGATCACAAGAGGCAACTAGCTATGCCCCTATGAATGCATAAGATGATGCTAAGTGAAATGAACTCCATGTTATGGAAACGAGTGTTATATCACTGTTGTACTTTCAACATGCCATGTGAAACTGTAGCTTCTTTTGTTGATGATCCTTTTGTATCTCCTTCCTGTGGTTGTACCCATACTTTCACTATATCTCATCTGAGTACATTGGATACTGTATATACTGGTATTAGAACTAGGGAAGTGAAAGGGAATATCAAAATCAAGAGACAAAGGATAAAATGACAAACGACTCCAAAAGCAATACTTGCAAAACCATTTGGTGTAAAACAACTGAACAGCTCACAGGGGGAGGGGGTAAGGGGAGGGGGAAGGGGAGAATGAGGGAGGAGGTAACCAACAGTACAAGAAATGTACCCAAGGCCTAACATATGAAACTGTAACCTCTCTGTACACCACTTTGACAATAAATAAGTGTAAAAAAAATAAAATACAAAAAAAGAAAAAGCCTAAAGTGAAAAATAAGATCCTACCAAAAAAAAGTATAGTTACCATTGATTTAGTGGTTACTATGCTCCACAATCTACAACTAAAAGTTTCTGTTAATGTTCTATGTAGTGACAGAGATATACAAGGAACTGTAAGGTACTCCCATAACTAATGTCTACAAAAATTCAGACTACTGGGAGTGCTGGTGGTTTATGCCTATAACCCTAGCTACTGAGATTTGAGGATGGCAGTTCAAAGCTAGCATGAGCAGGAAAGTCCTTGAGACTCCAATAAACTACTCAGAAAAAGCTGGAAGTGGTGCTGTTGCTCAAGTGGTAGAGCACTATCCTTGAGTAAAAGAAGCGCAGGCCCAGGACTGTCACACACACATCCATAAAATTTAGATAGTAATTGCTAGATTATCTCTATTTTAGAGAAACTAGGGTTCAAAGAGACATGAAATACACAGGACAAAGCTCTTGAGAGGAAAAAGATCTCAGCAGATACTGGCCCCCCAGGCAACCTGACTGTAGAGTACACACTGAAATTTATTAAAGTATTTTCAAAACCAAAACAATCTTCATGAACTATATCCTACTAACAGAACAGTATATAATACATATGAATATATGTAGTGTAAGAAAATAATTCATTCCATATGCTTATCAGGCAGGATAGAAAACAGAACATTCCTAATTGCTAATCGCCTCCTGGTCACTTTATTACCAACATGCATTTCTTCTGGACTTGTCTTAGACTCAGAGATTCTGGGGAAGAAAGGAATAATTTGAAATACTATTTTCTAGTACTAGTTAAACTTTCTTAAATAGTTAAGTAGTTAAACTTTCTTAACTATACAATTGGGAAATAATCATTATTTATGACCATTTTGAAGATAATATTAGGGTATGTAATTCTGAGATTTTATTTTATTTAATTTAAAAATATTATTTTTTGTCTATTTAGGTGTAATGGCGACTACCTGGGATTTATATGATTCTTACAATGCTCTGGAACTTTCTTTATCAGCCAAACCATCCGTAATGGAAGTAGGTAGTAAAGCAAGTATACTTCCTAGAGATAGAGAACAAAGATTTCTAGGAAGTGCAACAGACAAAAGTAAGATTTCACTTATTTCAGTTTTTTTCAATGCTGTGTTCACATGACATTTTAAATTCTTCTTAATGAAATAATAAAACTTCAATGTTTACTCAGAAATAGTGCTGTTACTCTTTCACGTTGTCTTGGACTTTACTGAAAATTTAATTTGTTCTTGGATAATTATCAAGAATTTGTGAGTCTTTAGTGTTGTTTTATTTGTTCTTAAAATTGTAAATTCTATTACTGTATTTCCTCTGTAATTTTTTTTCTGTGCTGATACTGAGACTTGAACTCAGGGCCAGAGCACTCTCCCTAAACTATGGTTTTGCTAAAGGCTCATGATCTATCACTTGATCTATATATTCACTTCTGACTTTTTGCTAGACTTTTCTGCCCAAGCTGGTTTCAATCTTCACCTCTCAGCCTTCAGAGTAGCTAGGATTACAGACATGAATAATTGAGTCCCATATTGCCTCTTTTAGATATTTTACAAGAAAAGAAAATATATCAGCACTATTATTACCACAGAAAATGGAGATTTATTAGCAACAGTGACACCTAACTTGGGGCAGTTTTACTTCCCTATGGGAGGTTTGGCAATGTCTGGATATTTTTTTGGTTATCATAACTATAAGGGTATATTATTAAAAGCGAGGATAGTCTTAAAAAAATTAATACTGGAATGCTGAATCTAAAATGTGGATATGTGACCATCTCAGGTATTTGGGAGGTAGGGATAGGAGTCTCATGGTTTGAATCTTTCCCAAAAAAGTTAACTGGGTATGGTGATGTGTGCCAGTAATCCCAGTTTATGTGAGAGGTTCACATGGAGGACTAGAGTCTGAGGCTGGCCTTGCCAAAAGTGCAAGATCTTATCTGAAAAACAAGTGAAAGCAGAAAGGACTAGATATGTGAGTCGAGAAGCAGAACACTTTTCTACCAAGTGTAAGGTTCTAAATCAAATCCTAGTACTGAGTAAGGTAAATTTAAATCCTTTATCAGATGTATATTTTGTTGTAATTTTCTTCCAGTTCAAGGTTTATGTTTTATTTTTAAGGGTCACAAGAGGTTTAAAACTTAAGTACAATTTATTAATTTCTTTCAGGTTTATGATTTTGATGCCTTTATCTAAAAACTTACGTTCATTTTTCTCCTATGTTGTCTTCTTTTTTTCTATTTTTCCCTTAGGTGCAAAGTTCATTTCACTTAGTTTCATGAAAAGTGTAAGCTTTATGTCTAGAGTCAAATTATTTCTGCCTATGGATGTCTCTATTACATACCCTGCAGTATACTGTAATGAAATACCTGAGGTGGATAATTTATAAAGAGAAAAGGTTTATTTTGGCTCACACTTTGGAGGTTCTAGTCTAAGACTGAGGGTGCATTGTTTTGTGGCTCAGGAAAGGATAAGATATCATGGCAGGAGCATGTGGCAAATCAACAACTTTATGAGCCAGAAAATAAAAGAGAGCAACTGCACAGTCTACAGCCCCCAAATTCTCTTTATGACATATCCTTTTTTTTTGTTTGTTTTGTTTTGTTTTGCCAGTCTTGGGGCTTGAACTCAGGGTCTGAGTACTGTCCCTGCCTTCTTTATGCTCAAGGCTAGCACTCTAGCACTTTAGCCATAGTACAACTTCCAGCTTTCTCTGTATATGTGGTGCTGAGGAAACAAACCCAGGGCTTCATTTACGCTAGGAAACCACTCTCCCACTAGGCCACATTCCCAGCTCCTATGACACATCCTTTATGACCTAAGAACCTCCCATTAGACCAAGTTCATGATGGTTCACAGCATTTCTCAATACTATCCTCCTGGGGACCAAACCTTATTTAGCACCCTGACCTCTAGGGGGTGCTCATCCAAACCATAGCAATGTCCACTTGTCCAATTGTTCCCAGCACCACTTACTGAAAACACTAACTGTACTATAATAAATACCCTTGCTCCTTTGTCAAATATCAGCTGGTCAAATATCATTGTGGTTTATTTCTGGACTCTATTGTATTGATCAATTTGTCTATTGGTTTAGCAGTACTGCATGCCTTGATTAACAGTACTGCTTTACAGTACTTCTCAAAATCAATTACTGACAGTCATCTGTCTGTTTTTTGTTTGTTTTAGACATGGTTTCACTGTATAGCCTGATGTGGCCTCAAACCTCCTTCCCCTCCCTCCTGAGTGCTGAATGTGCCACTACATCTGGCTTGCCTTCTGAATGCAGTAGTTGATTGGAAGCATTATTGTGTGAATTTCTTTGAACTTATCATTTTTGAGATTCATTCAGTTTATATCTATTTTTATTTATTAATTTAGCCAAATTTGAGTGTTTTTAGTTCTCCGTGTGTGTGTGTGTGTCTGTGTGTGTGTGTGTGTGTGTGTGTGTGTGTGTGTGTGTGCTGGTCCTAGGGCTTGAACTCAGGGCCTGGGAACTGTCCCTGAGCTGTTTTTGCGCAACACTAGTGCTTTACTACTTGATCCACAGCTCCACTTCCTGCTATATTTCAATTAGAAATAAGAGTCTAATGGACTTTTCTACCTGGGCTAGCTTTGAACTTTAATCCTCAGATCTTAGCTTCTTGAGTAGCTAGGATTACAGGTGTCAGTTATTGGTGCCTGACATAGTTCTTCATGGTTTTCTTTTTTTAGTCACACCCGAGATACTAATGACATACATGTGTGATCTTTTATTGTTGTCTTACTAGTTTCTGAGGCTCTGTTCATTCTGTTCAGATTATATTCTATTTGATTCAAACACTGTTATATTGTACCCAATGTATAAATGTGAAAATGGAGCTAGGTAAATTGAGGAGATGCATAGGGCTGGGAGAAATGGGGGAGAATGATGGGAGGGGTGACACTAATCAAGGTGCATTTTACTCACAAACTGACATGTTGAATTGAAACCTTTTGTACAACTCCTTAATGATAATTAATTTTTAAAAAGATTGCTATACTGTTCTTTATTCAAGTTCACTAATTATTTTCATCTATCAATTCCATTCTACTGTCAAACCAACTGATATTTAACTTTTTTGGTTATATTTTCCAGTTCGACACTTTCCATTTGTATCTCTTTTTTCACTTCTAAAATACTGTTTTCTTTTCCTTAAGGTTTTTTTTTTTTACTATTATTGTTTGGTTTGTGACACAGTTTGACTACATAGCTCAGACTGGACTTGAACTATCTCTGTAGCCTAACTTGAAACTTGAAATTCTCTGTCCTCATACTTTCCAGGCTTGGGATGTGTACAGATCTTGAGGATTCCTATCCTTATCCTTACTTGCAAAATTCAAATGAAATTTAGCATTGTGGCATACACCTATAATCCCAGCATTTGAGAGGCCTAACAAGGGAAGGATATCAAGGCCAGTCTGGACTGCACAGTGAAACCCAATTGGGGAAATTGTTGTGGACAATCTATTTGAATTTTCAACCTTCCTACCTCTGTTTTCTGAGTGCTGAGATCACTGGCATGTGCCACTACACCAGGGAGTAATTTTATACATTTTAAATATTTTAAGGCACTGTAATTTGTCAGAGCAGCAACAAAACGAATACAGTACTGTAGTATTGCCATAATGTAATCCTCAGGTGAGACCTTTTTGTTGAAGGCTGAAAGTAAATAAGAAAGCATGATATTGTTTAAATGAATCCACTAAAGTTCATCTATTGGAAATTTAAACCTTGAATTCATATATTGATGGTATGTAGAAGCAGGCCTTGGAGAGACAACTAGGAGTTTTTTTGTGGGGGGTGGTCATGGAGGTAGCTGCCCCCCTATAATGAGATGAGTGGTTTCATAAGAGGTCATAATGTTTGTCATGGCCTGGCATAGTAAGAAGGTACTACCAGCTGCAGACTTAGGCATGGAATGTCTCAGCCTTTATTTAATATTTATGTTAACTATAATTAATTATGTTAACTATATTAATTATATCAACTATAATTAATTATAATTTGATATTTATATTAATATTTTCCTCTTCATAAATTATCCAGTCTGTAGTTTTCTGATATAGCAAGAGAAAATGAATTAATACAGGTAAAGTACCTCATAAAATTTTCATTGCTCATCTTCTGAAAAACTACATATTGATGGGTTAAAATTCCAAAATGAGTTAACATGTGTTTATCTTAAATTTTGTGTGTACATTAAAAGGTTTAATATATGTGTGTGTGTTGTTTAAAGTTCAATATGTATGCCCACATATATGTTGTTGGAAACTGGAATAAACAGAAATGACAAAGTGTCATTAAAATCTTTAGAATGTATGAATTTTGTAACAATATTTAGATATTTTATAATTGCATCCTGCTTATGTTTTATAGCTAGTGAAGCTAGTTCTCTAATGGATATAGAAAATGTTATTCTGACTAAAGTACATGATGATGAAGAAGACCAGTCAGAGACAATATTAAAATCTGACAATTTTCATCAGGATTTGTTTTTTATGGAACGGGTTTTAATGGAAAATGTATTTCAGCCAAAGTTTGCATCTTATCGTCAGCTTCCTATTTTAAAAGGTATTTTTTAGAACATATTTATGGTTAGACAATTAAAATTTTAAGTGATAAAATACTGTTGTATACTTCTAAATAGAATCTCTAATCTTAGTTATAATTTATTAGATGTGTTTTTATAGTTTTCAAGTCTCAACATGTAGGTAACAATAGAGTCCAATCTAGGAGGAAATGCACAAGACTGCTCCTTAGATTTAAAATGGAATAAGCACTGTGGCTTTTTTCACTTCTCCTAGTTAATGCATTCAATTAGTTAGATATTCTGCAGAATCTCTCATGTTTAACCCTTTCTTCCATTACCATTAAACATTTCCGTTCTAGATTTTATTACCATTTCCAAATTAGATTGCAGAACATGCTTCCTGCCCTCGTTGATACAAAACCCAGCTCGTTTATTCATGTTTTCTTCATTAATTAAAATCTTGACTTGCTGGGGAATGAACCTCAGGCCTTTTGTGCATGTTGTCCAAGTACTCTACATTCAACAATTCTTCCAACCTTATTTTATTATGCATTTAATTATTTACTTATTTATTGTTGGCAGTACTAGGGTTTGAATTTAGTGCCTCATCTTTGCTAGGCAGATACTCTACTATGAGTCGTACCTCTAGCCTTCTTTTGAAAGATGTTTTGAAATGGGGTCTCACTTTTTGTTTGGGTCCGTGCATATTTAGGCTTTCTAGAATAACTGAGATAACAGTGTGCACCACCACATCCACTTTCTTTCATTGAGTTTTAGTCCACAAACTTCCCTGCCCTGTCTGGCCTGGAATCATAATCCTTCCAATTTCAGGCTCTTAGTCTCAACCTCACACATAACGGAGAGTAAAGGCATGCACCATTATGCCCAGCTATGTGTTGAGAAAGGGATTGTACATGTATGCCAGGCCAGTCTCAAGTTAGATTCCTCCAATCTCAGCCTCCCAAACTGTTAAGATTATAGGCTTGAGCCTGTAATGGTTATTTGTGGTGTTTTTAGTGGTGATGGAGATTGAACCCAGAGGTATGCCCTCTACCAATGAACTATATTCCTAGGTCCTTGAATGTTTTAATTAATTTTAGAGATTAATTGGATTCAGCTTTTGAACACATGTATGAAAAAAATGAAGGCTGTAGAAAAAAATGTAGGTTACACAGTAAGTGACAAAGCTAGACATGCGGTGATGGTCTTTTGACCCCAAGTATGGTTCTCTTTCCTCTACACCATCCCACCTTGTTGATGCTTTCTGACAACTATATGACCACATGGCACTTAATTGCTCAAAAACATTTAATACCTTCCCATTGCCTAGAATAAACTACACATCTCAGAGTATCTCATTCAAAGATAACATTCAGTCTAGCCAGAGATTATATCACTTAGTTGCTTTACAGACCCTAAAAGTTAGCCAAAATAGACTTACTCAGTCATCCTGAAAAGAACCTAAATTATGCTGCCTTAGTGCCTTTATCTGGAATCTGCTTAGTGGTTCATTCTTGTCACTACATCATCTTTGCCTATTTTGTTCTTAGCTTACAAATATGGATCAGGGAAAACTTTCATTAGGTGGTTCTTGAGTCTTCAGGTCTAATTAATCTTCTATATGGGTACACTGAAAAAACATGTCACAAATAATATGACAAATGATGATTAACTTTTTTCCTAGTTAAATCTAGAAACATTAAAAATTATGATCCTCACTTAAGTTTAGTGATATTCAAAATTTTCATTTTATATGTAAAATTTCAATCCTACAATCTGTAGGGATATGATATTTTTTTGAGACAGGGTCTCACTGTATTGTACATGCTGACTTTAAACTTACTATATAGCCCAAGGTGACCTTAAAGTCAAGATGTTTCTGCCTCTACCTCCAGAGCATTGGGGTTATAGTCATGTGCCACCAAATCTGCCACTATTGCTCTTTTTTTTTTTTTTTTGCCCAGTGTACTTTTATTTACATTGCATAGTTTGGCAATTTCCAGAGAAGATTAATGGAGAGATAAGATGAGGAAAGATAGGCAGGAGGGCAATAGACTTCCCTATTTCATAACCTGAGCAAATGAGTACATCATCTTCATACCTTGATGTGCTATTCATAAGGGAAATACTTTTTTTTAAAAGACCCCATAGAAACTCATTTTTTCAGCTGACCAGACTAGCAGTAAACCCTCAAACATTTTAGTTTAGTCCTACATTATAATTTGGTTTATACAGACCTTTCATTTCAATACAACATTATATGGGTCCACTGTATGGATGATATTTTATTATTGGACTCAGTTACTAAGTGGTAGCCCTACTGGTATGACATTTGTACATCAGAGGTTAGGATGTAAATCTGACAAGATGTAAGGGTACTTATACCTTAGTTACATTGTGTGAGTATGTGTGTGTGTGTGTGCTGGGGGGTTGTTCCTTGGTATGGGGTAAGATGAAATACCCTTAACAGTATATAGGTTGCATTTGACTTATTTTCCAATTTAAAAAGTCATAGTACCTAAAATGTCTTTTGCCCTTTAGAGAAATTACATTTTTCCATCTAAATGCACCACTCTGGCTCATTTATTGAGTGGTCAGAAAAGCTGCTTCACCTTTTTTCTTTTGTCTTGGGGCTTGAACTCTGGGCCTGGACACTGTACTGGAGCTCTTCAGCTCAAGGTTACGCTACGCTGCTGCTCATTTTTAGTGGGATCGAGAGCAATCAAAGACTGCAGAAATCCAGACACTGTTCAAGGTGCTCTAGTATTTCAGCTGTAAGATTCAGCAGATCCAATACTGCTTGAGGTGTCAGTGATAAGTGTTTGGAGCCCTTGATAGAGGACAGTAATGTTTCTTTTCGATTTAACTTTAGAACGGGAGCCTGAAGAGCCTGAAGACTTTTTACAAGGTGAAAACCAGGAAGATCTAGAGGATGAGTATAAGAAGGAGGAGGAAGATGAGGGAGAAATACATGCAGAAGAATCAAAAATACCAGCCAATTTGGAACGACTTTGGTCTTTTTCCTGTGACTTAACCAAAGGCCTTAATGTGAGCAGCCTTTCCTGGAATAAAGCAAATCCAGTAAGTTATCAGCCATTTTATCAATCCTGTCTCTAGCATTTTAAAAGCAACTGTTGAGTTCTAATAATGAAACTTTTCCCCTCCCTACAGAGCATAGTCCCTAGTTTTAAAATTCTCTAAAACAAATTCGTGTTTCCCAAAGTATAAAATGCAAATAGTTATGAAACAATGTTCTTTTCCTTATATGTGAAAATTATTACTTTTATTTTAGGATATGCACTTGGGATATGGTATATTCTGAATCCATGTCAAATACTGAAAATTATACCAGAGTAGTTTATCTGTTTTAACATACCAAAACTCTTGTACCCAACTCCTCCTGAAAGAGGTCATATGTGGAAGTGTATGCTCAACTCCGTGACCTTGGAAATGTGCAAAATCATTCTGAGATTCCTGAAGACACTTTTTCTAATTTTACTGAATATTTAGGTAGCACTTAATTTGTACCAACCACTATTATAAGTATCTTACCTATATTAATACAATTCCATAAGGCAGGTACTAATATTTTCTCTATTAGGTTATGGAAACGGTTGCATAAAAAGCATAAATAACTTGCCCAATATCACACAACTAATAAATGAAGCAGCCAGAGTCCAAATATGTACATATGGCACTACCAAAAGTCACCTTGAGGCAAAGATGATCAAGCCAAGGAACGCTCTCTTTGCTTTAAAAAAATTATAGAATAACAAAATTGATTTTTCTCATAGGACTCATAAACTGATTCTGAAGGTAGTATTCAATAGTAGCAGTTCTAAATATTTGGGGGAGAATGCAATGTTTTTGGTATGAATACGTAGTATACTTTAAATGAGTCAAGCACTCTTGCCACTAGGCCATATTCCCAGCCCCTGTAGTATACTTTAAAAAGTGATCAAAACTCATTAATTAAAAAATTATAGCTGTATATATGTTTAAGAAATCAGCTTATTTTATTGGCACTTTTTTTATCATTTTATGATTATGATTATGAAAAACCAAAATTCTAAAATCATTTTGTTGACACACACAAGTAACACATAATTTAATTATGCTTATTGCTTTCTGATAAGTTTAAGTACTTTATTGTACACACATAGGCACATCTCAGAGATGAATGGGATTTAGTACAATAACTAGAATATAATATTAATATAAGAATCATTTTTAGAAACTGAATATAGTAACATTTTCGAGGTTAACATATTGCTTTTGAGGTTAAAGTCATTTTGGATCAAGCTAGATGAAAGAATATTACAGATAGCACATATGCTATTTATTAATTAACAATTGGTTATTGGACATCCACTCCGTGCTAGTGCACTGTTAAGGCACTCGAGATACAGCAAAACTTAAGTCATACAAAGACAGTGACCACATACAAATTGGATATATGCTTTGGTAAGAAAAATACCCCTGTAGGAGCATGTAAGAGAAGCTCTTGATTAAATCTTAGAAAGAGTAATTGCCTATGCAGAATCTGGAGAAAACAAACAGGGACTGTCACTATCAGGGTGAAAAGGGTAGTAGTGACAATTATTTAAGATAGGGGCAATTATGGAGAGAGATTTGAATGAAATATGGTGGTGACCAGAAAATACAATAGTTTAAAAACAAAGATTCTGATGGCAAAGGGTGACTGAGTTTGGCTAACAACTAAACATTTGTCTATTTGTATATTTATGGAGTTATTTCTTTTTGACAATGGTTGTTGGTTAAGATTATGTTGTTCTTGAATTAGGGAGAAGGCAGGCATGTAGTACTGTTTTACATGCTCTCTTCTGACATTCCTTATGATGCTTTCATGTATACGTGCAATATATTACAGAATTATTCATCTTTTTTCTCTTCCCTAGTTTCCTTCTTCTCCTAAGTAGTCCCTTATTTTTTAGTTCTATGTTTATCCTGTAAATTATGTTTATATATATATATATACAAATTGTGTATATATAATTTGTCCATGAATATATGTCTTTTAGGTATAGCTTTCAAATGCATAGATATTTTTTCAAGTAACTACTGTCAATTTGTGCTGCCATAACCAAATACCATAGACTGTAGCTTAAATAATGATTTACTCACAGTGGTAAAGGCTGGGAAGTCCAAGATCAAAGTGTTAACTGATTTGTTTGCCAGGAATCTGTGTCCTACCCCAGATGGGGGTGGCAAGAAGAGAGAGAAAGGGAGAGAAAGAGAGAGAGAGAGAGAGAGAGAGAGAGAGAGAGAGAGAGAGAGATCTAGTATTTCTTCGTGTTTCTGGATGGCTACTAATTCTGTTTGGATTAGGGCCCCTGTTTTATGACCTATTTAATCTCAAGGCCTTATCTCTAAATTCAATCATATTTAGAGTCAGATCCAGGGATGATTTAGGCATATGGAAGGAAAGAATCCATAACATCTAAACCTGTCTGTTTTATTTTGCACTCTCCCCTTCCCTCCCCTTCCCCTTCTTATCTTCTCTCCTTTTCTCTCCTCTTCTTTCCTCTCCTCTCGTCTCCCTTCCTCCTCTACTCCTCTCTCTGCCCACTCCCTTTCTCTTTTCAGTGCTGGAGACTGAATCCAAGGCATTTTGTATGCTAAGCAAGTGTTGTGCCTCTAAGCTGCATCCCCAACGCTCTTATTAGGGTTTTAAAATATAGTTCCCCATGCCTCTGCCAATATTTTTTTATGCTATCTTATTTTATTTTAAACTTATTTCTCTGAATTTTAGGACCTTTTGGCTGTTGGCTACGGGCACTTTGGTTTTAAAGAACAAAAACGAGGATTGGCTTGCTGCTGGTCAATAAAGAATCCCATGGTAACCCTAACAGGAATAGGAATCATTTTTATTTAGCTAAATGTTAAAGTTTTCATAAAGAATCTAATTGTATCTACTAATTAAAAAAATCTAGGATATTTTTATCTAAAATGACCTTTGTACTTTAAACATATGATAATTAAAATTTGTTCTTGTTCACATAAAAGGAATTCCATTATAAATCCACTCAATAAATATTTATTAAGACTCAAGATTCTACATTATATTTTGATATAAAATCAAACCATTACCAAAGAAGAATGCATCTATACTGACAATACTATGAAAATGACACGTCTTTTTTATTCTTGGTGGTTTCTGAATATCTGAGTAGTTCCTTAATACCTGATCTGTGTTTCCTCAACAGATAGGTTAAGGTTAATAAGTATAACTGCCACAAATTTTACAAAGAGAATGAGTAATAATCATAGTAATTTTATTACTTTATAGGCTTACATTTAGTTCTAATTCAAAACTCAATTGTAAAGTGGAAAATTTGGAGAAGGGCCAGGGCAACATATGCGATGATTAAGATAAATCTTAAATGCAATGATTATGATACATAGCCCCAAAATGTCAGGAAGCTAAGTATATATACAAATATATGTTATTTTAAATTTGGAAGAATGGACAGAATTATTATCAGTAATTTGTCATCTTTTCCACGTGGATGGTTAGAAAGAGAAAAGGATATAAACTAGACATAAGTTGTAAAATAGAGTATGTTAGAAACTTTGGGTAGATTTTTCTATTTAATATTTAGAATAGATAACCCACATTCTAAAACAAATGCTGGAAACAGAATTTGTCTGTCAAGATGATTTGCATGTGCTAGATTATTTGTTTGTAGCTCACTATGTAGTTCCATACATTGGTAAATATGTGACAGTAATATTAATCCTACTGAAAGATTACCAAAATATGACAGTTGCTATAGAAACCCATAATATATTTTATAAAGTGATTGAGAACAAGGATGAATAAATTTATCAAGATTAAGGAAATAACTCTTTGAGATTTTATTTTCATTTATATTTGAAGTTACAGAGACTAGAGTAACTAAATGTAGATGAACTCTTTTTCCCATCTCTGCTACTATCAGACTAGTCTCAGCCACTGTGATTTACAAAGCTAAGTTTGAAATATGATGATTTTTTCCCTCAGTGGCCAGAGCGTATTTTTCATAGTACATATGGAGTTACTACTGTGGATTTTTCCATTGGAACACCTAACCTGTTAGCAGTTGGATTTCACAATGGCACAATTGCAATTTATAATGTACAGAGCAACAGTAATGTTCCAGTCCTGGACTGTAGGTAAGCATCTAAGGATGACATCAACATTGAGTACATACATTTCCAGGAAGATTACTGTAATATCACTTTTGAGTGAATTACTTTATTATTACTGGGAGTGATTTAATTAGTTTTTGAAACATTTAATACTCCTTCATATTGTCTCTCCATTTGGAATGCTCTGTCTTAATTTCTCTCCATTTGTTTTTTCTACCATCTTTACCAACAGAATTCCTTTGGTTTGATGACTTGTAGATAATTCCTAAACTATTGTTTTGGTGTCGCTTTCTCCCAGAAGCCTCATTCCTTTTGTATATCCTATATATAACTTCATCATAACATTTGTCATATTATATATAAATTATTGTAGAAGTAATATTGTAAAATATTATTATATTTATATTATACTACCAAAAACAGTCTGCACTACAATCTGCATATAATGCCAATGAATTTTTTTCACAAAAAGCCCTCAATTCTAATATTCACATGGAAGCATAAATGGTAACAAATAGTAAAGTAATCCTTACTAAAAAGAAAGAGCAACGCTGCAAGTGCTATATTATCTGATTGTTATCAGATTTCAAATTATGCTGAGATAGAGTAAGAAAGAAAACAGCATGACACTAACACAAATACAGACACATAGAGAAATGGAATAGAACAGAAGGACCAATAATGAGCCCATACAGCTACAGCCATGTGATATTTCACAAAAGTCTTAAAAATATATGATGGAGAACAGACAGCCATTTCAACAAATGAGGATGAAAAAACTAAATTTCCACAGGTTGAAGAATCTAAATCTAGAATCCCATCTCACACAGTATATAAAAATTGATTCAAAATGTGTAAAAAGATTCCAAGTACCTAGGAATTAAGAGCAAGACTTGACTCCTAGGATCATATCAAATTAAACATTTTCTCCAAAAAAATAAAAAAAGATGGTGTGTATCCAACAAACAAAAAAATTACCAGAATGAAGACAGATCCAGGCACTGGTGGTTCATACCTGTAATCTGATCTACTCAGGAAACAGAGATCTGAAGGTTGTGGTTCAAAGCCAGCTCAGGCACAAAAGTCCATGAGTCCCTTATCTCCAGTAAACTACTCAGAATGAAGAGAGAGGTGATTAACGAATGGGAAAAATATTTGCCAAGAGATTATGTCCTTAGACATAAAGGAAATACAAACCAAAACAACACTGAGAGCCAGGCATTAGTGACTCAACCTGTAATCTCAGCTACTC
Source organism: Perognathus longimembris pacificus (assembly GCF_023159225.1). Lineage (NCBI taxonomy): Eukaryota > Metazoa > Chordata > Mammalia > Rodentia > Heteromyidae > Perognathus > Perognathus longimembris. The sequence goes on along the minus strand of NC_063167.1, from coordinate 46,488,634 downwards.
TGGAAGCTGAGATCTAAGGATCACTGTTTGAAGCCAGCCCAGGGAGGAAAGCCTCTGAGATATTTATCTCCTACTAACTACCAAAAGAAAAAAAAAAGCCAAGAGTGGATCTGTGTCTGTGGCCCAAGTGGTAAAGTACTAGGCTTGAGCACAAAAACTCAGAAACAGTGCTGAATTCAAGCTCAGGACTGCCTTGAACTCAAGAAAATTCCATCTCACCCCAATTAGAATGGCATGAAGTTAAAAAACAACACATTGAATTCTGGTGAGAATGCAGAGGGAAAGGAGCCATTTACACACTTGGTGTGGGAAATGCTACTCTGGAAATTTACCCACTGTGGAAATCAGTGTGGAAGTTACTAAAAGATCTGAAAATTTATAAACAAACAAATAAAAATATATGTATATATGCATACATAAATATGCATTGTGTGTATGTGTGTGTGGTGTGAAGTAAATATAAAAGAGAGAATACTGTTTGTGGGTAAGAAGTAGTGGGAAGGGGAAAGGGGAAGAAATGAGAGCATGAATGCGTAATATTAAAGAACTATTTGAATATTAAGTACATGAATGTTAAAGAAGTACTTCATATATGTGTATAAAATGGAATGACTCAAGTGGTAGAATACTTACCTGAAAATAGAATAATCTTATAATATATATATTTTTTAATTAAAAAAAGTTTGGACATGGGCGTGAACTATGAGCCTGGGCATGGTCCCTGAGCTCTTCAGCTCATTCTACCACTTTGAGCCACAGCGCCACTTCTGGTTTTCTGGTAATTAATTGGAGATGAGAATCTCACAGACTTTCCTGCCCAGGGTGGCTTTGAAACACAATCCTCAGATCTTAGTCTCCTGAGTAGCTATGATTGCACGCATGAGCCACTGGCGCCCCGCTTAAAAATATTTTTTTAAAGTATGGCCAAGGAGATAAGGAAAAGTAATATAGGGTGTGAATTTGATCAAAGGATGTACATGTATGGAAATATCACAATAAAAACCATTGGTATAACAATAATATCTAGAAAAATAATAAAAATCAAGAAAAAGTTAAAATTTGTACAACTAAACTATGAAAAAGTGAATGCAGAGAATATGAAAGTAAATTCTGAGAAAACAATACTTGTTTTTGTATTTCTGCTAAGATAGCAGATAGACTAGTACATTCTTCTGCTCAGATAGACCAGTACAAGCTTCCTTTTGTATGAAATAAAATCTTCAAGGACTATAGGTTTAAAGTGATTATCTTTCCTATTTTCAAAATACTTGAGTCTAGTTTTCACAATAAAGACATCATTACATTAGTAGGTAACGATCCTCTAGTATCCTTTGGTATAGCTGTCCTTATAGTATTGGTTTAAAAAAAGATTTAAATGTTTTTCTTTGGTTTTGTTTTTTGCCAGTCCTGGGGCTTGAAATCAGGGCCTTACCACTAGGCTATATTCCCAGCCCCGATTTAAATGTTTTTCTATTCGTCATTTTTCTTGTTTCAGTGAATCTCCTCTAAAACATTTGGGACCTATATGGCAATTACAGTGGATAGAACAAGATCGAGGAACAACAGGTGATGACAAAAGGGAGATCCTGGTTTCTATCTCAGCGGATGGAAGAATTTGCAAGTGGGTCATACGGAAAGGACTAGACTGTCATGGTAAGGAATGATGATAAAAACAAAGGTTGTTTCATAGGCATCTAGTTCTGAGTTTTATTAATTTTAACTTAATCCCATGAAAATGATGGCAGAAACCATAACGTTATTGGCAAAAGATTGCCTAATACTTGCACTATTGGTCATGTGTGTGGGCTCTCTCTCTCGACTTCCCCTCTTTGGGGGGGGAGGGGCTTGTCCGCCCCTTCCTGGGTGGTCCATTATCGCTCACGTGGGAGCGATGGCCACGGGTAGCCTCAGTGGCGTGTGGTCGCAGGGTGCCCCAAAGCCGCCAAGAACGACAGGGACGCGTGGGTCCCTGGAGAAAACCTCTAGGGCTTCTGTCTATTCAAATGAGGAGCCTCCCAGATATACCCCAAAGGCGGGCACAAGAGAGGGGCCCCTGATTGGTCCCAAGGGGCTGTCCCTCAAGTGATGTTAGACTTTGTTCTCTTCCGGTTAAAGACAGGAAGGGGAGGGACAGGCTGAGGTCAGCTGTGGCCCCTTAAAGGTGCAGCTGACCCCAACAATGTGGTGAATAATAGATCAGATATCTTTTCCTTTAAATAAAGATCTGATGCGATTAAAGCGAACTGTTGGTGGCAATAAAAAAGGAGGGGAAAAGGAGAAGAAAGGTGAAGCTTTGATATCTCGACAGGCACCTGGAATGTGTTTTTCTTTTCATCCCAAGGTAAATTATTTCAACCTATTATTTACTATTGCATATGGCACTTCCAATAATAGAAGTATATGAAGACAGAAAGCAAGACAAAATGTTAGTAATACCTTACTTTGTATATGTGAAAAGTAAGCATGGGTGTGGCTGCCAGTTTAAGTTAGGAGACATTTGGGTGAAGCATACATACTATGTCCTTTATCTGCTTTTCCTGGTAGAAGTTTGAACTATGGAAGGATTAATTTTTTTAAGCAAATGAATGCTTTGGTATTCCTCCATTCCCCTTTTAGCCTCTCTGCTCTCCTGTTATACAAACACAATATGGTATACATGCAATGTAGTGCATTTCAATGTGAGTTAAAACTCTAAGGATTGGTAGATTAGGAAGATCACTTGAGTTCATATTTATCAAAATACAATTTCTGGTATTAGGTCATCAGAAAATTCAGATACTATGATGGGCTTATTTATTTCTCCATTTTCAAAGGCATCTTTATGTAGTTGTACAAAGAGGTTTCAATTCAACTTGTATGACAAACGTATTAAAAAAAAAAACAACCCAAAAATTCCATGTTTCCATTACATCTAAAGTGACCATTTTTTTTGCTTCCAAAGTAACCAAAGTGACCATCATTTACTTCATTATGTAAATAAAACCTTGAGTTCCTCCTCTGTTGTACCCTATCATACAAACAATATTTAAATCTTATTGATGCATTCCTTCTTGTCCTAGCCTATTACTATGAATATAGTTCAGGCTTCTATTATTTTCACTTTTGCTACTGCAACCATCTTTTAAAAAATTATTTATTGTCAAATTGATGTACAGAGGGGTTACAGTTTCATTTGTAAGGCAGTGAGTACATTTCTTATCTAACTTGTTACCTCCTCCCTCATTTTTCTCCCACTTTCTCCCCTCCCCAGTTTCTTCCCTTCCCCTTTCCCAGTTGTACAGTTGGTTTACAGCCTACTTTATTCTAAGTACTGCTGTGGCATTGGTTTGCCTTTTACCCTTTGTCTCTCAATTTTGATGTTCCCCTTCTTTCCCTTCCCTAGTTCTGATAAATGTATATATAATACCCAGGGTACCAAAATCAGTTACAGTGACATCAGGGGTAAAATCTTTTTCTTTTGTCTTTCTTTCTGTGGCTTAACCCCTGATGTCACTGCAACCATCTTTTAACTGTCTTTATCCTCAAATCCTGTGAAATACCTTTACTTTAATTCTAGAATAGTACCTTTCAATATGATGAAGGAGAAGGGCATTTCTCTACCAGAGTCTTTTGGGAATGTCTGGAGATTGCAGCTGTAATGGGTTGGGACAAAAGAGGGAAAGTAGTAATGGGCAGAGATACTAAATACTTTCCAGTGCATCAGACAGCCACTGTTCCCCTGCCATTCATTCATCACCCAAACAATTATCGGATCCAAAATGCCAATAGTACTGGGTTGAGAATATTTATATATATAATATGTATTAGAAAAATATATATGAAATATATATGTAAATATGCATGAAATATATATGTATACGCATATATGTGAATATATAAATATATTTCTATTTGTCTGTGTTTTCTTTTTTACTAGTATATATTCTTTTATATCTGGTTTTATATTTATGTATCTTCTTTTTTAATTGTACAAAGGGGAATTTCTTTGTAATATTTTTCTGCATTTATATAATATACTGTGATCATATTCACTCCTTCTATCACTTTTATTCCCGTCCTAACTTTCACTTTTTGTTCTATAATTTTAGATCTCACTGAGTCCAACCCCAAAATAGTCTTCCTTGTACATTTATGTCCTAGGCCTTTATATATAACATTTCACATATGAGAGAAACACGTATATTTTTCCTTTTTTCATTTAGCATGATGATTTCTTTCATTTTCCTGCACATGACATAATGTTATTCTTCATTATGGCTGAGTAATACTTTATTGTATTTACATTTATATCACATTTTCTTATTCATTGGTTGATGGGAAACCAATAAATACTTTATTGTATATATGTGTATATATGTTTATATATGTGTGTATATGTATTACATTTTCTTTATCTGTTCATTGGTTGATTAGGATGGTTCTGTAGCTTTCCTGTTGTAACTAGTGCTGCTATAAGCATGGGTATATTTGTATTTCTATTGTATTCAGAATTACATTCTTTTGAATAGAGGATGATCACATGGTAGTTCTGCTTTCAGTTTTTCAAGGAAATTCCATTTTGATTTCTATAGTAGATGCACCAATTTACATTCCCACACCAAGTGTATATAATGATTTCTTTGCCCTCTGCATCCACACCAGTATTTGTTGTTGTTTGCCTTATTGATTTCCATTCTGACCAGGGGGAGATAGAATCTTAATGAAGCTTTGATATGCATTTCCTTTATGGCTAAAGGTATTGAGCATTTTAAACGTATTTATTGGCCATCCGTTTTTCCTCAAAGAACTTTCATTTGCCTTATTATATGCTCTTTAGGTATTTAATTATTTGAGTTCTTAATCTATTTGGGGTATTGGGAATGTTCTCCCTCCCCCCTCCCCACACACATTCTGTCTGTTCTTTCTTCATTCTGGTAATTTGTTTTATTTGATATGCAGAAGCTCTTACTTCCTAGGTAACTGGAGCCCCAGTCCAAGTCATTGACTATGCCTATGTCTTTCAATGTTTCCCCTGTTTTCTCCTAGTAGCTTCATTTTCAGGTCTTACACTGAGGTCTTTGATCCATTTTGAATCAATTTTTGTATCCCATGAGAGATAAGATTCTAGATTTAGATTCTTCTACAAGTGGAAATACAGTTATCTCAACTCCATGTTGAAGAGACTGTCTCTTCTGCAACATACATTTTTGAGACCTTTCTGAATATCTGATAGCTTGTAGCTGTGTGGGCGCATTGCTGGTTCTTCTGTTTTATCCCCTTGTTCCACATCTGTATTTGGGCTGTTTTGTTGCTTCCTGTGCTTCTTAGTATAATTTGAAATCAGATAAGACAGTACATACTGCATTGCACTTTCTTTTTGTTCAGGATCTCTGAAAAGCTATATAGTTCAACTTCTCATTTCCAGCAATAACAAATTTTTAAAGCATGACACACATAAAAAGTTTACCATTATGTTAATTAGTCTGTTTTGTTTTCTAACTAGTTCCAGTGCTAGAGTATTTACTGTGTGTGTCCTTGGCTGTTAATTCCATTGTCAGGAACACTAAAGGTTAGAAAGTTCTATCTCATTTAATCCAGATTTTTCCATGTAGTTTTTAGACAGACAATTAAGAAGTATCCTCTATTTTAGCAAAGAACTAATATGTATTTTTGTACAGTACTCTTTCAGGTATTTTATCAATGTAAAGTCATAGACAGATTTTCTTGGTTGTGTTTTTGAATTGATTTTTAATAGCTCCTGAATTAGTCAGGCTTATCTATACTTCTGGGTCTATCACAAGCTAATACCTTTTTGATTTCTTGTGTTGTAGGACACAAATATCTACCTAGTTGGTACTGAAGAAGGTCTTATTCACAAATGTTCTTGTTCATATAACGAACAGTACCTCGATACCTACAGAGGACATAAGGTTAGTTTAATTATGGTACGTATAAAAGTGTACCTTAGAGTTTAAAAAAGTATCATTGTATACAGTATATTTAACATGCAATACATTTATAAGTTCAGAGTTAATACCAGCTTGACTCAAGTGCTTATACTGATCCCAAGGTAAAATTACTTCCTGTGGATATCTGTTGATGATGAACTCATGTTTTATTCATAATCTTCCTTATTTCTTTGTTTTCTTTAATGCTATTTGTTATCTTTTTAAGAAGATAGAGTATATGTTAACATTCAGTGAACATTATGATGAATGTATTTTGTGATTCTATATAGAATAATTAAGGGATGATTTAATTTATGATCATATTCTAGGCAAAAGTAATACCAATGGGTATTGTGGTGTGTAATGGATAGTGTTAAATCTAAAAATCTTGATATTTTTAATATGCTAGTTAAGTTTAAAAATAGAAAATGTTACTTATTATTTACTTGTTATTTTAATTTTCTATTTCTAGGGCCCAGTGTATAAAGTAACATGGAACCCTTTCTGTCATGATGTATTCTTAAGCTGTTCTGCAGATTGGGGTGTTATAATCTGGCAACAGGAGACTCTTAAGCCATTCCTGAGTTTTTATCCAACCACTCATGTTGTTTATGATGTTGCCTGGTCTCCGAAATCACCCTATATATTTGCTGCTGCAAATGAAAGCAGAGTGGAGATTTGGGACCTTAGCATCAGCACGTAGGTGTTAATGTTTCGTGGGGACATTTCTAGTAGAAGCAGTTCAAACTCAATGACAACTGATAGTTTTGATATGTATTGCTGTTGGTTACTATAAAACAAACCATAGTTTACTCCATGTCATTCTAATATGAATAAATATATATCGTATCAGTTAATTCTTGTCTGCATTCTCCTCCCTTTGCCCCTTCATTCTTCTAGCTCACTCCCCTTGGCTCTATCCTACCCTCCTGCAAGTACCCCTTTCCTGGTACTTACTATGTTGGGCAAATATAAGTTATGGGGTGGATCAAGGGTGTGTGTGTGTATGTGAAGATATTGAAGTTCTGACATGGATCAGGATACATTGTACACATAAACTGCTTTGTTAAATGGCAAAAAATTCAATACATACCTAAAATTAAGACAAGTAAGGGGAGTGAGGTTTGGGAGGAGTAGGTGAGAATGTTGAAAGAGGTGACACTGACCAAGATAAACTGTATTCATACAATGCTTTGGTGAATGGCAGCTCCTTTGTACAACTACTTAAAGATAGTAAAATATTTTTTAAAATAGTATCAATGAAAAGTGAAGAATTATATCACAAAACAATTTACGTGTGAACTAATGTATAAAGTGTCTATTGTAATAATCCAACCTCTGACTTAAAATTGTAGTTTTACCAGAAAATAGTAGTAGCTATAAACACTTGCTACTTTTTATACTTCTAAAAAAGAGGATTGTTTGAGACAACCAAGACTAGAAAAAAAATCCGGTTCAAAATGTCCTTTTTACCTTTTAAAAGTTTGTTTGGATCAAAACATTCTTTTGTTAAGACAGTTTTATGGGCTGGAGGTGTAGCTCAGTGGTAATGTTAGTTTAGTATACAGAGGCCCTGGGTTTGATTCCCAACAGGCAAAACAAGCAAAACTAAAACCAAGCAAAAACAAACAAACAACACTTCTCTCCCTTCCCCCTATCCAAAAAAAGAAAAACTTACTATTGAAGAAATCCTTAGACAGGTCTCCCCAGAGAAACAGCAGGTGTAGGATGTGTTCATCTTTATCTGCCTCTGTCTTTCTCTGATCTCCTTCTCTATATTGAGAGAACTTAGTTTTGAGGAATTAGCTCACACAGTCATAGCACCTGGCAAGTCTGCAGTCTGCAGGACAGTGTGGTAGGTTGGAATTTCCAGCAGTCTTGTTTTAGTGTTGAATCCAAATATATTTTGTGGACAGAATTTTATTTCACTTCAGGGGATTTCCAGCCTTTTGCCTTTAATGAATTGGATGAAACCCATCCACATTATGGCAGGTAGTTAGCTTTATTCAAGTTCTGCTAGTATAAGTGTTAATAATGTTTTCAAAACAAAACACAAACAAAAAAGACTCACAGGAACGTGTAGAAAAGTGTTTGGCCAAAACACTACGGTAATCTTGCCAAATTGATGCACTAAATTATCACAAACATTTCAATTTATAAGGCCACATCTAAATTGAAAATTATTTTAATTTATCTGGTTGAAACTGGCTCATTGAAGGAACGAAGGCTTTGCTTAAGGAGTGATAGGCAGTTATTTTTAATTTGGAAACACTTTTAGGCTCTTGGTTTCTTTTATATGAAATTTTAAAAATACTCAAACTTTTCTTAGTGTATCTTTAAAGGGATCATTTTAATAAGACAACTGAATTTACAAATAAAATGTTTGATTACAGTTTGGACCCTCTGATTGTGCATGTTGCTAACCCTGGAATCAAGTTTACAACAGTTCTCTTCTCCAAACAAGCAGATTGCCTTTTAGTGGGAGATAGCGATGGACATGTCGTTGTGTACGAACTGAGAAACATGCCTACTACTTCAGATTCTGGCCGGGTAAGACTCAAAAGTAAAAATCTCATGTCATTTCATGAGCATATTTTGTAGCTTGCAATTAATGTATATTTTGTAAGTAGGTTAAAGTTGGTGTAATGTAAAGAACCTAAGTTTCAAAAGTTGCTACTAACTAGACCTGGAATCTAGTAGGTTTATTTTCTGTAAGCCTCATTTTTAAAAAATCTATTCAAGATCAATAATGAGAATAACAATATTACTGAATGTAAGAATTACAAATGTTATATAGAAGAACTTAAAATTGTGCCAGTGATTGGTGTGGTTGGTATGTAGTAATTATTATATATAGCTGAATTTTGCTGCACATTTTCAAAGATTCTGGAGGAAAATAAGATTTTGTTTTCTTGGCTTAGTATTATCTTATTCTTCTACTTTCATCTTCAAAACAAAAGTTTTGTTGCTTGTCATAGCGAGAATCTGGAACCAACCCAGATGCCCCTCCATAGATGAATGGATCAGGAAAATGTGGTACATATACACAATGGAATTTTATGCCTCTATCAGAAAGAATGACATTGTTCCATTTGTAAGGAAATGGAAGGACTTGGAAAAAGTTATACTAAATGAAGTGAGCCAGACCCAAAGAAACATGGACTCTATGGCCTCCCTTATTGGGAATAATTAGTACAGGTTTAGGCAAGCCATAGCAGAGCATCACAAGGCCCAATAGCTATACCCTTAGGAACACATAAGATGATGCTAAGTGAAATGAACTCCATGTTATGGAAACAATTGATATATCACAGTTGTAACTACTTTCAACGTCCTATGTGTATGTGTAGTTTCTATTATTGATGATGTTCTTGTATCACCTTCCTATGGTTGTACCTACACTATCTCTGTAATCTTATCTGAGTATATTAGAAACCGTGTTTACTGGTATTGGAAGTAGGAAATTCAAAGGGAATACCAAATTTGAGAGACACAGGGTAAAAAAAGAGAAATAACTACAAAAGCAATACTTGCAAAACTGTTTGGTGTAAGTGAACTGAACACCTGGGGGGGGGGGAGGGAAAGGGGGGGAGGGAGGGGGGCATGAGGGACAAGGCAACAAACAGTACAAGAAATGTATCCAATGCCCAACGTATGATACTGTAACCTCTCTGTACATCAGTTTGATAATAAAAATTTGAGAAAAAAAAATAAAAAAACCTGTGCTAGAAAAACAAACAAACAAACAAAAAACCCCCAAAAGTTTTGTTGCTGAATTTCGACAAGCAACTCTGTATTATTAGAGGTTTTCTTCCCTCCCTCCCTCCCTCCCTTCCTTCCTTCCTCCCTTCCTCCCTTCCTCCCTTCCTCCCTTCCTCCCTTCCTCCCTTCCTTCCTTCCTGTCTGTCTTAGGCCTGAACTCTAAAGCTTAGGTGCTGTTCCTAAGCTCTTTTTCCTCAAGGCTAGCACTTTACCACTTGTGCACCATTTCTGGCTTTTTCTGTGATTAATTGGAGATAAGAGTCTCATGAACTTTCCTGCCCTTGCTGGCTTTGAACTGTGATCCTCAGATCTCAGCCTCCTGAGTATCTAGGAATACAGGTATGAGTCACTGGTGCCTCGCTTTAGAGGCTTATTTTTTTTGTTTTTTTTTTTAATTTTTTAATTTTTTTTTACTTTTTTTTTTATTAATTGAACATAAATTTTTTTACAAGGTGTTGTGCAAAGAGGGTGCAGTTACATAGTAGGGCAGTGTGTACATTTCTTGTGATATCTTACAACCTGTTTTTCCATCCCTTGTCTAGGTCAGGTAGACACATATGCAATATACAATGTATCAAGAACATATACAGTGTTCACAGACTTGGTCTCTACTGTCTCTCCGTCTCCCTTTGTTAACAGTCATATATCAGGGAGATTAGAGGCTTATTTTTATATTAGATGTTTTGTTTCTAATGTTTAACTTGCTAGGCAAATAGTAATCTAGTGAATATTACCGTGAATAAGAAAAACATGCTAAACTATTAAAACCATATATAAACCAGTAACAAAAACATCTAGAAGGTTCATAACTTTTTAGAATTTGTAAGATATTTCTATGTTCATTAGTTTATTCTACTCTCAAACTTTAGAATAGATGTGGATTTTTCTCATGTGTGATAAAGAAAACTTTGATCTGCTTCCAGTTCCTGTATTTTTATTATACATTCTACCGTCTTCCTTAACCTCCTTCTGTGATTTTCATTCTCATATATAATATCATTTGTCCTGTTTTTAAAATTCAAAGATAAGTACCATTAAATGAAAATCCTAAACCTTTCTGGGAGTTGAGAAGTTCTATTTGCTAAATCCAGAATTAACAGATGAGAAAGGAGTTGGAGGTATCACTAAGGTTTTATAGATGGGAAAGCCCAGCTTTCAACTTTAAGGATAAACAGGAAAATTCCAAAATTTCCCTCTTACTGAATCCTTATAAAATTATTTGTCAAACTTCATTAAAATAGACTTTCATAGGAAATTGTAGGTTTTTTACTAGGAAGTAAGTGTTATTGTTTAAACTTTCCTTTGTTTGTTTCCATTTTACAATCTTCTTGGATGCCCTTTACCTGTGTATTGCTGAACTTATAAACATTTTTAATGGCATTTTAAAGACAACCTTACCTTTTGCATTGTGTTTTATTGCACTGTAAATATTTGGCTTTTTTTCTTTTTCAGGAAAATGTAATAAATGCTTTGCTTGGACCCAAGTCAAATCAACTAGGATAATCCATCACTCCTGAACTATATCTGTCTGTTGCTTAAAGAAAAAGGAAAAGAGTTTATTATTTAGTAGTGTCTTTTTAATGCTATTAACTGGGATTTTTGAGTGTAGAAAATAGTACTTGATGTATGATTTCCATTTAAATTTAATTAACTTTTATTTCAGAAAGATGTGATTAGTTTGAAACTTTCTAAAGCTCTTTCTACTCCTTGCTATATTTGAAGTATATATGAATAAATTTGAATACTTATGAAGCCTCCACATAGTTTAGAAAGTTATTTATAGAAGCAAGATTTTAAATTATTAGACTTACTTAAACTAAAATTTTATAACAGAGTCCATCAACTTTTAAATCTCCTGTTTTTCTTTTCTTTTTGTGTACCATTTCTAGGGCTTGACTCAGGGCCTAGGCACTGTCCCTGTTTTGCTCAAGGCTAACTTCTATTGCTTGAGCCACAGCTCCACTTCTGGATGTTTTGGTATTTACCTGGAGATAAGTATCTCTTGGACTTTCCTGCCTGGGCTGGCTTTGAACTTGATCCTCATGTCTCAGCCTCCTAAGTAGCTAGGATTACAGGCATGAGCCACCAGAACCTGGCTAAATATTTTGCTTTCTAAGCTCCATATTTCAGGATTTATAACTATGCAGTTGTTAGTATGACGAAAAAGTGGATTCTCATATCTAACTTTGAACCTAAATTTAATCTATTTAGATCTGAATGCTGGAGCAATAGATATTTGATAGACTATGTGGCAAACTAAGGTAATAATAATCAAACATCAGAATTGTATTGTATAAACAGCATTGCATTGCATTATTTGGTCTGGAATACATCAAGGTTCCCTTCTCTCTATGCTTAGAATTTGCCCTGGCCATTAAATCCAGACTTAAATGGACATTTATCAAAAAAGTTCAAAGTGTTTGGATCTGTAAGCCACATCAATATGCTATTTTTTGAAGGGTTCTAAAGGTGTTGGGAAGAGTTGTGAATACAGGCAATGACTCCACATACAGATCACTAACAGGTAGTTCCATGTATTATGTGGTCCTGGATGTACATGTATACATACATATATATATATATATATATATATTCACACAAGCACAAGCTGAAAATGGAAGTCATGCAGAAATGAGAACTATCTTTACAAGTACCAACTACATCTCAATCTCTGTTTCTTTGAAACTATCACTAAAAAAAAAAATCAAGGACCGTTTTAGATGGTTTGAGAATTTAGATCAGGTTGTAGGGATTATAAAATTTCTACCTTAAGACATTATGATTATCTTTGTCTTTTGAAAGACTGAAATTTCAAAATACTTTGTGTATGAAAATAAAAATTAATTTAACTGAACAACTGTGTTCCTTTTTGGTGTTTAATTTTTTTACACATTTTCTTATTTTCAGATCCTGGAGAATGCATCTTAAAAAATTTTTAAGTAGTTGTACAAAGGGGTTTCAATTCAACAAGTCAGATTTTGAGTACAATGTATCCTGATCAATGTTACCCCTGCATTGTGACTCTTGTCAATACACTCTCAATGTCATCCATGGACAATTGATCTTAAAAGTGCTGAACTTCTTCAATCTTCTTTTATCCCCATTGATCTCACAGTCTTAAATGAGTCTCCTATGCAAGTATATTTGTACCAAGTATTTTATTTTTTTCCTGGCAATTTCAGAAGCAGTTATTTTGCCTGTAGTCAAGCTTGGATCCTTGTATCAACTCTATCTTGTATAAATTTTAAAAAATTGTATGAGAATTCTGCTCAGCCATTAATGGCAACTCATATTCTCCTTTAATACTACGTGTGTGCCATATACATGTATACACACTCACACGTGTGTGCTGCTTAGGAAAGGAGTAGTGAATATTCATTATGTCATTTGATCATTTCCTATCATGCACCTCTCTGGCAGAACTCACATAATCATTATTTGAGAGTATATGGTTACCTACTCTTCAGAATGAGATTTGTAAGAAATATTGTATTCACTATCACTTACTTACACTTATGTATCATAAAGTATGTTCATTTGGTCCACCTATAATGATATAAATTATAAATATCAAATATAAAGACTTACCATTTATTGTTACTGAAAAAATGTTGAATTTTGATATAAACAGATTTAATAAACTAATAATAAACTCATCACTAGTAAATTATTAATGCATGTTAACATTGTTGACAATTTGCAAACCACTTTCACATATGTGATCCCATTGTGTGCTCACATATATCTATGAGATGTGGGGAGAGTAGTTGTAATACCAAAATATTTATTTTCCAAATGATATAATTAGAGCCTGGAGAGACTGTAACATGTCCCTCCACTCAGCTGGCAACTGGTCACACTTGAACTTAAGCCCAAGGTTTGAACAGTTCTAACACATGCCATACTGGTAAAGTAAATGGTCAGTGCACCATATACTTTACTGAAACACAAAATGCAAGAATGCACATGTTCCTATAAAGTTCTATCAAAATGATAATGCTTGTACACTTTATGCTTCTCAGCACTCCCCTGTCATGCTCCTTGACACATGTCCACTCTGTTGGGAACATCCTGCTCCTAACTCCTCTCTCCTTCAATATATTCATGCTGCAATCTCCCTTCAGATTTCCACTCACATCTCACTTTTCCAGAGAATCCTTTTTGAGCTATTTCCCATAAGCCTTTCTCTAGAATAAATTGGGTCCTTTTGTTAATGCTCACAAACCACTACAGATTACCTTAGTAGCACTATCAGAAATCATTGATAATGACATTTACAAATGAGCATTTTATCTCTATTTTTTGCCATCACATTTCTCCTCTCGATTTGCTTATTCTGTGCTTAAACTTCTAAAGATACACATAGAAGAACAACAAAGATAGCATTTTGTTCTACAAAAACATAGAACTTAGGTAGTTAGGATATAGGCTATGTATCTTACACATAAAAGGAAACATGGAGCCTCTGCAGGCATGAAGGGTGGGAACAAGTAAAAGAGGGAGTTTCATGGATCCACATGGCACAGGATACCTGCTTCTGAAAACAAACAAACAAAAAACTTCTGCCATAAGTTAGTATGACCTAGGAGAAAATACAGTCAACTTTGAAAAACACGTCCTAGGGAACAAGTAATGTATAGAAGGAGCAAAGGGCTGTTGAAGAACCAGGCACTGTTGGAAGGGCTTTGACAGAGTAAGCTTCTAGGATTATATCCAAAGGGAAAGGAAGAAAAACAAGCCTGAGTTAGGCTGATATTCACTTGCTTCTTTAGCAGAGTAGAATGGAGACTTGAAATCAGACATTACATTGAGTTAAAGAAAATAAAGAGTTATATGTCTTGAATAACTGCGTGTTCAAACTGAGATTCATACCTGCTATGCTAAAAGCTTATGTCCTCATTTTCTTAGTATCTTCCTCCTTCCTAGACTATAAGCCCCTTCAGAGTAAGGATCATGTGTTTTTCTCATCATGAAATTGCATATTAGTTGAATGAGTTATTAAATTAGAGGTAAATTATGGTTTCTTGCCACATAATAAATTTTAGTATCATAAATATCATTTTCTTAATAGTTGAATGAAATATTCTAACCTCAGAGAGGTTAAAACATTTTAACTATGGAATATATAAAGGACATAAAATAAGACAGCAAGATTGATAAACATAGTTGTAGCTTGCCTTGTTGATAAAGTAAATTTCTCCCCTAAGACACAGAACAAATGTGGATTAGTGATAACTTTTGGTGAACATTGTGGTTCTTGAGTCTTTACTCTTCCCAGCCATTTAGAGAACAATGTATGTCCAAAGTAAAGTACTTCCAAAGTAAATACCCAGTAAATATTTTAAAAATGGCAATTTCATTCTGACCAACTCGCAGCTATGTCTCCTTTTGAAAGAACCTTTTGCCCTTTATGGTCCTCTCCTGCTTCTAAGGACACGGACTAATGACCTCATTTGTTCCTTCACACAGCATTTAGGCCTTGTGACCTGTTTGCTAAAGATTTTGTTCAATGTTCAAATCTACCCTCCGAGCCACAGAACATTTACAAGGCTAACAGTCATCATTTCCTGGAGCTGCTCTACTCATTTGGTGAACTAAAAGGCTGAGAGTTTACATGAAACCAATTTCTGGATTAAGTAGAAAGTACAATGTGTATTCCAAGTTTGGACATATAAAACATTATGATGGCTCTTATAAAAATGAATACTGACTTTTAAAAACTAACAAGACACTTATGCAGCATTAAGAACAACTAACAACAATTAACTTTCATGAAATATGTATCTTTTTTGAATGTCACTGATGAAAAGACGTAGTACCATTACCCAGGAAAGCAAAGCAAGGATTCTAGAATGGTATCCATAAAAACTCACTGATAATAATGTCATTGGCTTTTCCAAATTATTACACTTATTTTGACTATCTAGTCTTTACTTACTTAGTCAGAGAGCGCAAAGGAAACATTAAAAATAACTATGTTTATGTCCATACAAAACCCATGAAATAGCTACATTTTATGTTCATACAAAATTCCTGTGTTTATTATTGTTTTGAAGATATATTTCAATGCACAAGTACACATAATCTTATATACACACACCACATCTTAGTCTACAAATAACATTCAAGTTATTTTACATCTTGACTTGTAGATAATGCTGGAGTGAACATGAGAGTTAAGATATCTGTTCAAAACACTGATTTCATGTCTTTTCCATATATATAAAAATGCAAGTCTTAGATTACATACAATTTTGGAGGAAGATGTATATTTTCAGCAATAGCAGTACCAATTTGTATTCCAACAGCATACACACTGAATTGCTTTTCTTTGTGCTTGTCAACATTTGTTGTCATTTTGATAAAAGCCACCCTAACTTGTGAGATAGCATTTCATTGTGGTTTTTATCTGTGTTCTCCATGATGGGTGATGTTTCCTACTTGTTTATATATCTGCTGGCCATTCTATAGCTTCTTTGGAAAAATGCTATTGGAGTTCTTTTCCAAATATTGATTAGATTTTTTTTTGCTATTGCATTTCATATTACTGATTTCAACTCTGATAAGACATTGAAAACTATTGTTGTGAGTGGCAAAAAAAAATTTCACCCACAAAATTATGTGAAAAATGTGCAAATAAATTTTATTTCAATATCCATTCCACAGGTATTTTAGAGTAGAAAAAGGTGACCAAATTTGAACAATGGATGAAAAGAAGTTTCAGGACATGTTAAGGCCTGAATAAAGTAAGAAACTGTGGAGTTACATCTGTCATGTATTTGTTATTGCTGCTGCATTTATAATTTGGGAGTATCTAGAATGACTGGATCTAAATAAGTAAAGACAGGCCAGATCATGGAATATTTTGTAGATTGTGTTAAAGGGATTCAAATTATTTTTCTCGAGGTGAAATGGAAGTCTCTTGGGTGACATGTTAGAGGTGGGTAATAATCACAATTTTAGAAAGACCACCTTGGGCAGCTATGGAAAATGGACTGATACCAAGGCCAACTGAGAGGCCATTGCAAATGAATGTTGAGGTCATGATAGAGGGAATAGAGGCCAATTAATATACTACAGAGAAATTTAGAAAGTAGATGATTTAACGGGTATTTGTATATAGAGAATGCTTTAGTCACCAGAGAGTTGAGTGGGGATAGGAAGTGGTAAATGATCCCCAGGAAGAGTTTGATGAACAATCCATGCCATGACTGAAGTTCCCACTGAAAGTAAAGAATATTAGTTAACTTCGTGTTAGAAAATAACAATAAATTAGAGGCTGGGAATATGGCCTAATGGCAGAATGCTTGCCTCATATACATGAAGCCCTAGGTTCAATTCCTCAGCACCACATATATATATATATGCCAGAAGTGGTGCTGTGGCTCAAGTGGTGGAGTGAGCAAAAAGAAGCCAGACACAGTGCACAGGCCCTGAGTTCAAGCCCCAGGACTGGCAAAAACATCAATAAATTAGTATTTCCTAATGAATTTACATATAGTGATCTCATAATTATCATAAATAATTAAATGTAATGTGTTCTAATTTATCAATGCTATAATTACGATTTACCTTATGTGATCTCATGGAATTATTCAAAGTCAAAAAAATTAGAAAGAAAATCAAATTACATGTCAAGTACTTTTTCATAGTCTCATAGACTATAAATATTACATTTCATTACACTGAAATCATAAGGCATTATTTGTTCTAACTATCACCAATATAATTGCCATCAGCGATCAACCTGTTGACAGTTCTTTGTGCTAGACTCTGATTGGTACTCTGTATTGGTTAATCCTCACAACTACCCTAACAAAAATTAGGACTATTAATTATATTTTCCAAATGAAGAAACGGACACTCAAAGAGAAATTAAATACTGCCTATGGTCACATAGATGTTAAGTGGTAGAATTAGATTTTACTATCCAGATCTGATGCCAAGACAATATTTACAATTTGTGCCAACTCACCTCAAACTCCATCTACTGGGCATGCTGAACCTGTACCAGTTCCTTGATAAACAGTATATAAGTGTGAGATAGATGCACTGATTCTGATATTTGCTCATTAAAGGATATTTGGCTAATATTAACTATGGACTATTAAAATCAACCTAACAACAGATGGTAATTAATACCAATTATGAAGCCAAGTAGCCAAGTCTATCATGTTTTAATATAGAATAATGGATCATCATAATCATTGTCTGCAAGATGTAATCATTTTAATATAATTATACTAGTCAGGTTAAACAGGTTTTGTTTTTATGACCAATAATTAATCTCAGTGACTTGCAATGATAAAAGTGTCTTTTTCATTTATATTACATGCTTACCTTAGCAGGCTGCTCATCTTCACACTGTAATAAGGCAGAAACTAAGTTCTAACACTAGGAATGTGCTGGTCACAGAGGCAGAGAGAGGCAGAATTGGCCAGTCATGTGCTAATCCTTGCATTCCAATGATGTGTATAACCTTCCTTCACATTTTATTTATATTTGCCAAAAATATATAATAAATCCTCAGTACCTCAACAGAAATGAAGTTGAAATAAGTATAGTCTGGAAATTCCTAACTGTCCTCAACAGTCAGCTTCTTAGGGATAAAATTTTTAGGATCAAATAATGTGAGATAAACATTGAAATACATAAATCTAAGTAAATTTTCTATAGCAAAAAAAAGAAGAAATAATGAAATTTTATAACAATAAGCTTTCTCTGACCCCTTACTACATTAACATGCATCATTAATCTCCAAGAAAGGGACTATTACCCTGGAATATTTTTGTTTGTTTGTTTCTTTTGTGGTTCTGGGGATTGAACCCAGTCCCTTGTACATGTTTGCAAACAATGTGCTCATGCCCTGAATAAAACATTTCAGGAAATAATACTCTAAAGCTCTGTGCTTTTGTTTTGTTTTGTGGGTCTTCTTTTTTTAGACTTTTTGGGGAGGAGGAAAAAAGGAAAGAGAAAAAAGAATGAAGAAAACAGAGATAGAGAAAGACTATCACAGTGGAAATTGTGGGTGATTATGAGACTGGGTTACACAGAACACCTTTTCAGGTATTCCCATTCACAAATGACATTTTCTACTCCCTGATAGATGGAATTGTTAATTTGTTATTTATTAGGCATATGTTATGTTAGTTTCTTTTTCATATTTTTATGTTGTTTATTAGGCTTACTTACATTATATATTAATATACCTATATAATAGTTATATATAGTTTGTATATAGTATTGTACATAAACATTATACATATATAATAATTAGCCTGTTAATAATCCTAATCCTAATATTGCATTATTAGGTTTACTTGTGTTAATGCATTGCCTTATAACATTACTTCTGGTTTATTTTTTTATTGTCAAAGTGGAGTACAGAGGGGTTACAGTTTTATAATAACATTATTTCTTTTAATGAACTAACTCATTCCAGCTTTCAGGAATTCCAACTTCAATATAACATGATAAAAGACAAATAATTTTACCCTCCCAGATGGTGAAACTAAAACAAGAGGAAAATTACAGATTGCTATAGTCTGTGTTTATGTTCCCACCAGCCTTATATTGAAACTGTTAACTCCCTAAGTACTGCACAAATTCTTGGGAGGTGATAAAATCATGAGGATGGGACCCTCGTGACTGATATATATATATATATATATATATATATCTTGCCTCGTGACATATATATATATATATATATATATATATATATATATATATATATATATCTTGCCTCTTCTGCCATATGAGGCTACAGTGGAAACAGCAGCCTAACACAGTAGAGAGCTTTCACCAGAACTGGATCCTGCTGGCACTCCATATTACAATATCTCCACAATTGTGATAAATATAAATTGTTGTTTATGGTACATGGTCGCTGATATTTTGTTAAAGCAGCCTGAATGAACTAAGTTATATTAAAGGCCAACTGACTAGACCAACTGAGACACAGACTAGATAAGGAAGAAAAATCATGTGAACCTTGAAACAAAACACTCCAGTCAGGTGTAGAAGCAACAGATTGGTCAGTTAAGAGATGGGAACGCTTGTTTTCATGTGGATTGTCGTCTATCCTTGGGTCTTGAAGTATGAAGAAGGAGTGATATTTGTGGCCCTCAGAAAAGAAACTTAACTACTAGACTGGATTTTATTCTGTGATAATGCAAGTTTACTGAAAGTTTTTGAGATAATTAGATAATTACAGCAAGAGTTAATAGTAATCAGATAATTAACAGCAAGGTAGATTTTCAAGTTCACAACAGCTTTTAACAATCCAATCTCAGTGCTCTCAATTAACAAATGAGGAAAAGCTCCCAAAGCTTGCATCATTGTCATTAGCTTGTGCATGCAGGTACTGACCAGATTGGTTTGCTTGCTTCTGTTTAGCCACGGTCTGAGATTAGGTCTTGGTGGCCTCTGCTTTGCATTTCGAGTTAAGATGAACACTGATGAGACCTTAAAACTTGACAAAAAAGGTTACTAGCTTGAATCTGGAGGGATCTATGAGGGTAAGTTGTACAGTTCCAGAATATCTGATATGTAAGGTAGCTAACTTTCTAGTTTAGCTGTTTGGGATTGTGGATTCAGTTTCATTATAATATAAATGTCCACTGAGACACGTATAGCCAAGTCATAGATGGAGAGTAACAAGAAGGGTTTAGTCAGAGAAATTCTTCTGAATTCTGAATAGAACTTAGCTTTTCTAGTCTGTTCTGATGGTGAGGAAAGAAGGCAGCCAAACAATTACTGACTACTGATTTTGTCAGGTGGGACATGTTATCTGTTAGTTACTACCATTAGTGAACTTTACAAAACAGGGACATTTAAATAACGTGCTTAACATTATAGATCTTAAGTAGAAGGCACACAACAATATGCATTGTTAAGTGTGATTTCTCATTGCATTGACATTTTCTTTTAGGGGAGAGAGTTTTGGATATCAAACCCAGGATCCTATTCATAACATGTTCTACCACTAAATTACATCCCCAGATGGTGATTTTAACACTTGAAAACAACTTCATCAGATGGGTTTACCATTCTAGATATATGGTTATTGTGGTTCAAAGAGTTCAAAATGTGCTCTGTGTTAGTAAGTGGCAAAATGGAAGGGGCAAAGTGGGAATTCAAACTTATACCTGGATGCCTCCAGAATTCTTGAGTTTTTGTGATGCCTCAGGAAAATGCCTGTTTATTGCCTTACAAATGCAGCTCACATAAGCTGTTCAGAAGTGACGGAACCACTGGCAATCTTCATAAAAGCATGTTATCAAAACTTCATACTGTAATGTATGTGCTTAGTAAATATTGTTAAAATGAGGTGCTGACCAATCAAGCATCAGCATAGTTAGTATAAATTGGTCAAGATAACTTCAAAATTGGATCGAGCAGTATTCACGAAATACCAGATTCTCACTCGATCCTCAGCAACATGAAAGGCACCCTTTTCATTTTGTTTCTCTTCTCGGTCCTACTTGCCATCTCAGAAGTGAAGAGCGAGAAGACAGTGAGGCTTTGTGGCCTCGAGTATGTGAGGACAATCATCTATATCTGCGCGAGTTCCAGGTGGAGAAGACACCTGGAGGAGCCCCCTCAAGGGAGACAAGGTAACTGAACTCATGTGTTCCCTTTATATGTTCCTCATGTGCCTTTCATGTTTTAAAGCTTTTGTTCATTTGTTTTGTTTATTTATGTGGGTTTTTTGGGGGGAGGTACTGAGGTCTCAATGCAGATTTTCAAGCTTGCTGGGCAAAACCTCTACACTTTAGCTATACCCTCAGTCCCTTAAATATTTTTTTCAAATAAATGTTTTAGGAACCATTTCTCTAAGAAATACTAAGCTATTTGCATTTTAATTTAGAAGATTAATTATCAAAGTTAACTGAATGTGGCTTGGGAAAGAAATGAGCATGCTACCTTTCAAATAATAAAGGTCTTGGGTTCTTTAATCTTTCACATCATTTGACTGCATGGCTGCTTCATTGAGCTCAGCCTCTATGACAGGTACTGTGGAAGATAGAGAGGTAGATGATTTTGGTGATGGTGGGGGGGGGGTGGTCAGGCTAAGCTAGCAAGATTTCCACCTAAGGATAATCATAATTATAGAACATAGTGAGTTAGAATTCTGGTCGGTGTTAAATAGGATGGGAGAAGGAATCTGACTTTTAACTGAGAAAAAATTTAAGTAGCAGACAGGCTTATGTGCAATATTTCACTCAGCTTTCTGATAAAGATCCTATGAAGTAAATGATAATATCATCACTATTTTACCAAGGAGAAAACTGCCCAACTGATCAGCAGTGAGAAAAGGAAGCAAATCAGGTTTCTCTGACTTTAAGAGACACACTGCATCCCAAGTGAAGGGAAGGTGGCAATACATGACTGCTTTGAGGAGGTGATATTGACAGAGACCCTAAAGGATCTCTGTAGGGTGGAGTTCTAGCAGTAAGAATTGTCTGGTCAGAATTTCAAAGGTGGAAATGAATCTCAGTAACAGTGAATGAACCAACTTCATTTCTTCTTCTTTTTTTTCCTTTCAGTTCACATAACATAAAACTTTAATTGGGATTCTTTGTGCTAATCTGGTATTAGAGTATGAGGTTACATTCATTTATGGTTCTACTTTTATTTTGTATTATTATATTATGTAGTTGTTTCAGCTTATGTAGAGGTTTCAGCTCTATTAGTTAGATTATGAGTACAATGCATATTGATTAATGTACAACATTTTAATTGACATAAATGTGTATATTCATCATGTTCAATATGATAGAAAGGTGTGTAGAAATGGATTTCTAAAATGAATATTGGATGCATTGTGGCATAGCTAATTCAAGGAAACATCTGTTACTCCACATATCACTTTATTGGGATAATACTGGAAAATCTACTTTCTTAGTGATTTCAAGAATATAATGTTACTGTTAACTCTAGTCATCATGTTGTTCAATAGATCTCTTGACCAATAGATCTCTCTTCAATAAATCTTGACCTACTGAATTTTTTCACCTTTTGACCAACATTTCCCCAGTATATCTATTCCTATTCCCGCTTCACATACCATATGCCTCCTTCCCTTTGTGAGTTCAACTTCTCCAATTCCACATGAGTGATCATGAAGCATTTGTCTTTTTAAAGCTTTTGCTTGCTTTAAGACTCTGTGTTAGTAATTGCTATTATTTGCTATTGAATTTGCTATGTTTTATAATAAAATTATTAAGAACTGATGACATAATAAACATCATAGCCATATAGTTAAGGTTTCAATTTAGCTTAAAATAATTTTGGTAAGCAAAATATTTTAGAAAGTTATCCACATTATTCGCAGTTTGGCAGACCAGTGTCTTGGCATATCATAAAATGGTCATTATGACTTTACCACTGAGGTTCATATTACTAGATCTTAACAGAATTAAGATAGTTTCTTAAGCTTACACTTAATTTTTTGTTAGTACTAGAATTTGAACTCAGGGCCTTGTGATTGACAGGCAATTACCACACATCTCCATACCATAACCTCTAACCCTTTAAAGTTATTTTCAAGTAGGGTCTCATGTTATTACTTGGAAAGGCCTGGGTAATTTATCTTCCTATTTATACTTCCTCAGAAGCTGCAATGGGAAGTGTATACCATCATGCCCAACCTATTGGTTGAAATGAGGATCTTGCTAACTTTTTGCTAAGGCTGGCCTCACATTGTGATGTTCCTGATCTCTTCCTCCCAACTAACTGGGATTACAAGTGTGAATCACTGTGCTCTGCCAAAGGTTTTTAATTTTAAGACCATATAACTTACCAGATTGCCACTGATTTCTGGAATAGAAAATCAAAGTGGAGTAGAAAAAATATATTTGGAATTTCTCTGAAGCATATGGGGCAGTGAATGGTGTCTGTAAGTCTTTTTGGTAGCAGTGAAGTCAAAATGTTACTTATGAAAAATTTCCTATACATTGTTTAACTGCTCAATTACCAGTTTACCAGTATTTAGTCATCTAATTTTTCTTGGTGCTTGTCAGTGTGTTAAGGCACTGATAAGTAAGTTTTAAACTAAAAGTGAGAGATACTTATGTGTGGTTGGTGAGAACACACAACACAAACACTGTGATCTATGTTTTATTTTCAGATACAGAGGTTTGAATTTCCACTTCTGGGCTGGGATCATAGCTCAAATGATAGAGTAACTATCTAGTAAGCTGGAGCCCCGTCCCTCAAATTGAAGCCCCAGTGCTGTCCTCTAAAAATAAATAACAATAAGTATCTCCTTTCTTACTGATTAGCTTTGCAAAGCATATACAGTGTTGATGTTGGTTATAGCATGTAACTAATACCATCAGAAGCTACTTGTTATGGAGTAGAGGAGCCAGTAACAAAGCCACACTCTGGCTCCCACCCTTCGTCAGGATTGCATACCATCAACACTGATTTTTCTTTGTATTCAAGTTTCCTTTTCTGTCAACTTAAGAGTGGACATGACTGAGCTCTTCTGAAAATGTAAAATTTCCTTGAAACCATACCAATATTAAAAACAAAATTAGGGGCTGGGGATATGGCCTAGTGGCAAGAGAGCTTGCCTCATATACATGAGGCCTGGGTTCAATTCCCCAGCACCACATATACAGAAAACGGCCAGAAGTGGTGCTGTGGCTCAAGTGGCAGAGTGCTAGCCTTGAGCAAAAGGAAGCCAGGGACAGTGCTCAGGCCCTGAGTTCAAGGCCCAGGACTGGCCAAAACAAAAAAACAAAAACAAAAACAAAAACAAAAAACATAAAAACAAAATTATATGTAACCTCAAGTTTCATTTCAGAAATCGAATTCATGTTTCTAAGAGTAGAATGTGGTTGCTGCCTTTCTTGTCAGAACTTTCTAATATATACATATTATTATGCATATTGTTGTTTTATATATATATATATAAATAAAATCTTTCATACAGCAGAGAGAAGAGATGTCTTTCAGCTGGGAACTAGACATGAAGCCTCAGGAGAAGACATAGCATATAATCTTCCCAAGGAGGCTATCTCAGGAGAGAAGTATACCCATGACAGACAGATAACCCCGGAAGAGCTGTGGGAGTCAAAGAAGCATTCCGTGATGTCAAGACAAGATTTACAAACTCTCTGCTGCACTGAAGGCTGCACCATGATGGATCTGAGCACCCTTTGTTAAGACCAGAGCAAATACCAACCAGTGGCAGAGCTTTAGCATATGTTTAATCACAGTGCCTCACACATTCTGACACCTACATTCTATCACTAAAGGATGGCAGTTTTTCCCTCTAAAACTGTGGATCAGTGGCTAAAACCACAGTGAAGTTTTAGCTCTGTTTTTCCTTGGTGAATGATTTTTGCTTTTCAAATTTTAATGCTTTGCATAATCACAATAAAAAAACACCAGAAATCAAGTTCCTTGTGACGTTTTCCTTTTTTAAAAAAATGCAACTTTTCAACAGCAAAATGCAGATGGCAGGAAAACCTAAAAAATATGCATAGAGGCAAACAATGCCAGCTGTTATTTTGTCATCCAAAAATAACTAGTTACTCTTAATTTCAGGGTCACTAAGTATTATTACTGAAAATTTAAACATTGTGTCTTCAGACTAAATAGTCCTCTGAAAAGATCTATTTCCTACCATCTACCCTTCTACTGAAGAACAATTGGGGTCAGAGATATAGCGATTATGTCCCACGAACAGCAAAAACTCTGAGTATGTTTGAGTGATAAATTCCTTCTTTAGACTGGGCAGCAGTAAATCTATGAAGATGGAATAGTACTTTCTCATTGTTTTGCAGATGAAGAAACTGAAGGCTCAGTAAAACTAGGTAAATGTGCCCAAAGTCATACAACTGGTTGTATGACAATATATCTAGGCTCTGCTTTTGGTGACAAACACTGATTCTTCAACTGCACCTGGAAATGTCCAAAAGGTACCTAAAAGCAGATGAGAAGTTGACATCCCTGTCTCTGTTTTCTGTCTGAGCCTATTCTATCTCAGCTCCATTCTCTCCAGAAGCCACTCGGCAGCAGCCTTGCAATCTAGGCAGGACAGAAGTGGTGGCTAAACATCCTATGACAGGAGATGAAACTTCCCCCTGGCAGGCAACACTTGCTTTCTTACTGTATAATAAGGCCCCACCTGACCAAGCCTGAGATAATGAGAAAGCAGACTACATCTCTGAGAACTGGACCACACCTGTGCTCAGG
Organism: Perognathus longimembris pacificus; assembly: GCF_023159225.1. Classification (NCBI taxonomy): domain Eukaryota; kingdom Metazoa; phylum Chordata; class Mammalia; order Rodentia; family Heteromyidae; genus Perognathus; species Perognathus longimembris. The sequence goes on along the minus strand of NC_063167.1, from coordinate 46,462,733 downwards.
ACTGTTTATTAGCAATGCATGTCTCTTGCCCATCTTTGCCCATCTTTCCCCAGTTCTTCCTCTATTTAAACCTAAAGCTCAGGTCTATACCCCCCCCCCCTTTTTTTTATTTGCCAGTCCTGGGCCTTGGACTCAGGGCCTGAGCACTGTCCCTGGCTTCTTTTTTGCTCAAGGCTAGCACTCTGCCACTTGAGCCACAGCGCCCCTTCTGGCCGTTTTCTATATATGTGGTGCTGGGGAATTGAACCCAGGGCTTCATGCATGCTAGGCAAGCACTCTACCACAAAGCCACATTTCCAGCCCTTCCTTAGAATTTTTGTATTTATGTCCATTAAGAAAACTGATTCTGATGTATCTTGATAATAGTTATTGTGAATTAATGTGAAGATATCTTTTTTTTCAAAAAGTTTTGGAAGAGCTGTGATAATATCCTTAGCCTAATGTCTTTTAAAATTCTATGAAAAATGTGACATGTCGGTTGCTCATATCTGCAATTCTAGCTACTCAGGAGGCTGAGATCTGAGGATTATAGTTCAAAGCCAGGCTGGGCAGGAAAGTTCATGAGACTCATATCTAATAAACTACCCCCACCTGCCCCCCCCCCCCCCCCCCCCCCGCAAAGCGAGTTGTAGAGCTATTTGCTCAAGTGGTAGAATACTGGTCTTGAGAGAAAAAAAGTTTAGGGTCAATACCTGGTCTCTGAGTTCAAGCCCCAGGACACACACACACACACACACACATACACACACACACACACACACACACACACACACACTGAAGTATAATATATATACTGTCAAGTGTACAGCTTTTAGGTGAATTTTTGCTTACTTGTTTCCCAAATCAATCTCTGGAATATACCCCAGTTGTTAATAATATATTCTTTTTTGTTTGTTTAGGATTTTTGCAATACTATAACCAGAGAGTGTTAGGTCGAGGTTCTAATGAGTTAGGTCTGGCCGCCCCATCCTAAAGAAAGCAAACAAAAGTAATAGTAAAAACACACACACACAAAAGGATTTGTTGAGATGCCCATATTGGTAAGATGGAGAGCAAGTACTCAGTTGATCTTATAGGCACTTTCATAAGCCTTAGGCTTAAATGAGGAACAAGGAGGGCCAGAGATGAGGTATGCATAAGGAGGCTATCCTGCTCTATGAAGAATTTGGGATGTGATGTGGTCCTGGAGAACATAATCATTACCACTGCCCCTGCTTTTAGTTGGGACAACGTTTGTTTGCATCATGGGGTAATTACTCCCCACTTAGGCAGTGAGCTCATGATTTGGTAGTTAGTCTGTTCCTGGAATCCACGGTGACTGCAGGCTTCAGACAATGACTGGAGACTTCTAGTTCCCCCTCCAGGATGTCTGGAACAAGACAGGTTGTGAAAGTTGACCCTAGGATGCTGCAAATCTTGTACACTGATCTTGGTGTCTTCAGTCCTGAAAGGGGATGAGATAGGTTAGGTAAATTTAAGGCTAATCAAATATCACCAGTTTTTAAACACACATTCATTGGACAATTAACATGTCAATAAGTTGAATCAAGCAGAAATCTCTCCCAAAGTTCACACACCTAGGAGACATAACAAAAAATGAAGACAAGTGCAAGCTCCGTCCTGCTTTTGGTTAGCCATGGGCATATATAGACCCAAGTGAAGAATCAGTGATTTGAGCAAAAAGAAAACTCTAAGGAGCAGTAACAGAGTATATATACCTGTGTGTGTATGTATGTGTATATATGCATTTATATGTGTATATATGTATGTGTACATCTATATGAGTGTGTATATATGTGTGTGTGTGTGCATTTACCTGTGATTTTTCTTTATCTTTCATAGCCTTATAAGATTTTAATATCTAGCTCAATCTAGCCCCATTGTGTGAATTTGGAAGTGTTCTCTCTTGCTCTCATCTGTAAATGATCAGTGGTCATGTTTTGTTTAAACAGATGGGTACTTAAATGAATGACTTTTCCTCGTGGGTTGGGATATGAACATGCAAACTATCTGTGTTTTATTTGTTATTTATTTTTAGCTACACTACCAAAGTGAAGAGAAATATGAAGATATTTATTTATTAAGAACATACAGTTATTTTTCTTTCATTTCAAAATGAAATGGGTCTCTATACATGTTTCTTATATGAGTTTAAATTCAGTGTCCCAGCACCCATCAGCAAGCTGGTTATCTGCCCCTTTGGTGGTTAGATGATCCACTCTCATCATTGTCTGTGGGAAGCACCATCTTTCCCTTTCTTGTCCACAAATGCAAAGCCTGGATCTCCATACACTGGTTTTACCGGTTTCTTGCCTCGCTAAGTAGGAAAATAGATTGGTGAGTGGGTGGTGAATGACAAGTTTCAAGTTATATCATGTATTTAACACATGCACATGCACACATATCAAAATGTAGACCATAGTTAAATTGGTGAGGAAAGAAATTGAAAATGGGTACTGGAGACACAAATGAGAATTTAATATTAAATCACAGCTACTCAGGAGGCTGAGATCTGAAGATAACAGTTGGAAGCAAGCCTGGTCAGGAAAGTTTGTAAGACACTTCTCTCCAATTACCAGCAAAAGTTTGGAGTGGATCTATGGCTCAAGTTGTAGAGTGCCAGCCTTGAGTGACAAAACTAAGGGACAGTGTCCATGCCCTGAGTTCAATCCACACTACAGGCACCAAAAAATAAAAAATAAAAATAAGCCCTCTAGGAGTTGTGTTCATGCCTTGGAAGAACATACAAATGGATGGTAAGACAAGAAATGGGTAGCAGTGAACAAAATCAATACAAAGAATCAAGAAAGCACAATCAGGACTAAGACTTCTAAATAAGACAAGTTGTAATCAGGTAAGAGTGGGAAATGTAAGCATGAGAGAGACTATAATAAATGTAGACTTGAAGATAAATTGTCATTCATGGAACATAGATTGAAGGTTTGAAAAAGGAAGTTACTCTAGGGTATAATTGCTGTGAGCAGAAATTGTAGAAATATCTGCTCAAATCTTTGGGAAACAAATTTTGTAGAAATTTGAAGTGGAGAGTAAGCTTCTGTATGGATCAGGTATTTTATGTACACATTCCCTTGGCATCTTCACACACACACATACACACACAGACACACATGCTGGGCGCTGGTGGCTCATGCCTGTAATGCTACTCAGGAGGCTGAGATCTGAGGGTGGACGTTCAAAGCCAGCCCAAGCAGGAAAATCCATGAGATTCTTATCTCCAATTAACCACCAGAAAACTGGAAGTGGTGCTGTGGCTCAAGTGGTAGAGCACTAGCCTTAAGCTGAAGAGCTCAGGGACAGGGCCCAGAGTAAAAACCCCAGGATCGACAAAAAAACAAAACAAAACAAAAACCAGCAGACTATTTTATCTTTAAGAAAAAAGGCTTAAGGCACTAGAAAAGGTTGAAAGCTAAAAGATATGTTTGGCTCAAACCTATGCTTTATAGAAAGAAAAAACATAAAAAACTCCTCAAAACCAAAAATCTTCATAAACATTATATGGCTTCTATGAATAAAGAGCTGCTGAGGAATGGAACTGAGATATGTTTTGTACCTTGGGCCTGTGGGAATTCTTTTTGTGAAAGCAACCATTGGTGGGTGAGAAACAAATGGTAAAAGGTAGGAATGCAGAAATAGAAATTATCAGCAAAAATCAGAAATGGTGGTTGCAGGCTACACCTTTGTGAAAGTATTGGGAGTAAAAGGACACAGTAAATTATCAATAACTATTTAGTGCTGATCTTAATGATTCTTTTGGTAATATAGAAAAACATTGGTCAAATGATGGTCACAATAGGGAAAGTTATCATTCTTAAAGATGGCTAGATTTAAAAGCTCTCTCTTTTCTTTTCTTTTCTTTTTTTTTTGTCAGTCCTGGGCCTTGGACTCAGGGCCAGAGCACTGTCCCTGGCTTCTTCCCGCTCAAGGCTAGCACTCTGCCACTTGAGCCACAGCGCCGCTTCTGGCCGTTTTCTGTACATGTGGTGCTGGGGAATCGAACCTAGGGCCTCGTGTATCCGAGGCAGGCACTCGTGCCACTAGGCTATATCCCCAGCCCTCTCTCTTTTCAATAGTTGACTTTACATCATACACTGGCTAGTTCTGAAGAGTTTTTAAATGATGAATAAGTTGAGTTAGTGCTCAGTTTCTGAACATATAATCTGTTAGACTCTAGTAATAATACTTTATAATAATAATAGTAAATAATAATTTTTATTATTTTTAAGTAGTTGTACAAAGAAGGTGTCATTTAACAAAGCAGTTTATGAATACAATGCATTTTAACCAGTGTTAAGGCTTCAACATTCTCACCCCCTCAGCTCACCCCTTATCTTTCTTTTACATATTTTTAAAAGTTATTCTGTTAACAATAACAGTAAATAATACTGATACTTTCATCTGAGATGCTAAAATTGCTTGTAATTGTTATTTTGATTTTGTGCCAGCACTAAGGCTTGGACTTAGGGCCTTGCACTCATACTTGGCTTTTATGTTTGAGACTGGTGCGCTACCATCGAGCCACACTGCCGTTTCCAGCTTTTTTTCTGGTTGATTGGAGATAAGGGTCTTACAGACTTTTCTACCTGGACTGTCTTTGAACCTTGACCCTCAGATCTCAGGTTCCCTAGTAGCTAGGATTACAGGCAAGAGCCACCAACACCTGGCTGCTAACATGGTTTTAAGAGAAGTTCACAATTTTTATGATGTGATACAATAGAAGGAGATCATGCAGGATTTTATTTTTAATGGAGGGGAGAAAAGAGTATTTATTTTCTGTCTTGGGGGAAAAATAATCCCTATTGGTTTGGAGTTATTAGTTTTGGCTGACTTTCCCAGAGCTAACGAAGTTTTCAGTAATTTGCTATTAGTACTGACTATACTTGCCGAAAACTTGGCTAATGAATATTTTATGAAGCAAGAAGGAGATCTAAGAGCTCAGTTTGGATGATTGCCAAATATAAATCTCTTACCTTGATGTTGGAGCTCAGCTCTGGCTGATGTTTAGCCCAATCTTCAGCAGCCTGAGGCAGTTTCCAACCAACTAATGCCCAGTTATTAACTTAAACTGAAGTGCAAAATCAAACTTAGTATTTGATTTCTCAAATTCTTCCTTTCAACTGCAAACAGGAGCGCTCCTATTTATTAAGGGCTTTCTATCCAGCCATTATGTTATTAAGATTTGAGCCAACATGTAGTTAATCCTCCAACATCCTAGGCAGTAGATGCTAGCATTATCATTGTTTTAATATGGGAAAACCTCTGCTAGTAAGATGTTGATGTACTTAAGACACTTGGCTTGTGCCTGGAACACAGAATTCAGACCTAGGTCTGTAAATACCCTGAGTTTGAAACCTTTAACCACCTGCTCATATTGCCTTAGCTTCTCTTCTGATTCCTCCTTCTCTGTTGCGCAGTCAAGTAGATCTTGTTTCTATAATGTTCCATACAACTGTTCTCTCAGTGCCTTTCTATTTTCAGTACCACTGCCTGGTTGCACTTCCCATCACCTTCTAAATGGTCTTGCTGTACTTCTCTAACACAATTCGCTATCAGTACTGACGCTCTACTTTCTGAAAATGTGGCTAATGCATTCTTTCACTTACACTGCTCAGCTAGTTAAACCAAAAAATCGTTGGGCACTGGTGGCTCATGCCAGTAATCCTAGATACTCGCAAGGCTGGGGTCTGAAGATCATAGTTCAAGCCAGCTGCAGCAGGAAGTCTGTAAGACTTGTATCTCCAATTTAGCATATGAACACACACACACACACACACACACACACACACACACACACACACAGAAGTAGAGCTATGGCTCAAGTGGTAGAGTACTAGCCTTGAGAAAAAAACAAACAAAAAAACTCAACTCAGAGCCCAGGCCCTGAGTTCAAGTCACAGGATTGGTTTAGGTGTGTGTGTGCACAAGCAATTTAGAGCTCAACTAGGGAAGAGATTTGAGAAGAAACAGAACAGGGGAGAAGAAAGGGTAGAGAAGGATTTGAGAGAAGGTACTTGAGCTGGATGCTGGAAAGTGAAGAAGGTTGCTCCTGTGGAAGAGGGTTGCTTCAAGGTGAGGAAAAAAGGTATGAAGTTTCCAAGTTAGGGACACAAGTCTCCAAGTTAGACACAGCCAGCATGGGCAGAAGGGTAGCACTATTGGAAACCTACAGAAAAGACCTTATGCCAAGGGAATTTGGAATTTCAAAATATAAGTCTTTCAAAATGATGGTGGAGTTTCTTTCGAAATTTCTTTTGAATTTCATTCTCTTAAATGAGTCACAGGACATAGTTTTTACTGTACATTCCTATAGTGCTAAATAATTAGTAAAGTTCTTCATTGGACTCATCAAAATTATAGAACACGGTAATTTGCCAGTAAACTATTCAGGCTTTTTTTTTTTTTTTTTTTTTTTTTTGCTGTCTAAACCACTGTCATCTTTTAAAGGACTTGATTCTCAACACAACCTAGGGGAAAATAGTGAGAATTTATCTTTTAGATTAGAATTTAAAAAAGTCATTTGAACAATAGACATATTAAAGATGTTTTTTGTTCCACTTTGTTCAAGATAAGTTGCTGTGAGATTGATGCTGGCTTTCTTACACACATACACACACATTTGCAAATGTTCAATGAAAATATGAATCATATTTTCTTGCTTGATTTGTAATCTAATCTAGATTCAAAACTGGCCTGTGGACACAGGCAAAATTAGTCATGATAGTTACCACATAAACCACTAATAGAACAAAAAAAAATAACAATGAAAATGAACAAAATCATGTTGAAAGCTACCATATATAAAAAGGAGAAAGAAAAGGAATTTAGAGAGCATTCTTTTATTTATTTATTTTTTTACTACATTCACTTTAGGAAAAAATAAGATGGCAAAATAGCTCTAAATTCTAAAGCTTTGACTGTTCTTTCCATTTCTTAATTTTTTTGATATGCATTCCACATTTTCCTTATGACTCTAACATTGCTAATTTTCTCCGTATGTGAACAATTTAATTTGCCTTTGACCTTTAAAAAATGTCCTCTAGGCAGTCAACTTAGCATCCAAGAACTGCATCATCTTGCACACACACACACACACACACACACACACACACACACACACACACACAGAGTTTGAAAGCTCCATAAAAATAAATGATCCATGGTACAAGATACATTAACCAGCAGAATAATAAGCTATTTCAGCCCTGTAAATTTTAATGCCTATCCATTTAAAACCACACTGGCTCACTTTAGCATTAAATTCATAGGAATAAAATGGTAAATACATATGTTTTATTTGTTAAGCTGCCAGCTATATATCGTGTAAAAGTTAGCCTAGGAAAACCTATCTATTCAAAGCACATCAAACGGTTGTATATTTAAAAGTAGCGTCTCTTTCCAAGGCATGATTTTTTGCGGTACAGATACATTTACCATCAAGCATCATGTATATTTAATAGGACAATGTCTACTCCAGTGTCCTATAAACCCTTTTTTCACTGTATAGTTTCCATTATTGAGGAGCCAATGTTCAGTTCTCCAACAAATTTATAAATTTGCAGGCAGCTCACAAGAGCTTCTTGTTTTTAGCTGAGGTCCTATGGGACTATGTTAATCGTTATGAAGTCATTAATTCTACCTCAGCAGCTTCAACTGTCAGGTATGTATAACAATAATTGCAGTTAATGAATGATGCTCAATTTATTAAATGCAAAACGAAACCCAGTGTTCTTTTATAAGCAACACCGAGACATATTAGCATTAATCACTTTTTGTGTATACCATATGGAATAGTCTATCATTTATTGGTCAGCATCTGCAGTACTAAGACTATGGGTATATAGCCATTTCTTTTTCTTTTCTTTCTTTCCTTCCTTTTCTCTTTCTTTCTCTCTTCCTCTCTTCCTCTCTCTTTCTCCCTCTCTCCCTCCCTCTCTCTCTCTCTCTCTCTCCTTCTCTCTCTTTATAGGTTGTAAGGCTTGAATCCAGGGCCTGGGCGTTGTACTTGAGCCCTTTTGATCAAGGCTGCACTTGAGCCACAGCACCACTTCTTGTTTTTGAGTGGTTAATTGGAGATAAGAGTCTCAAGGGGACTTTTCTGCCCAGGCTGGCTTCAAACCATGATCCTCAGATCTCAGCCTCCTGAGTAGCTAGGATTATGGGCGTGAGCCATTGGTGCCCAGCACGTGTCTAAAACTTCCCTTTGTGCAACAGTAATGTAGGGAATTCTAGCTACTTAAATGAATGGTTAAAATAATTAGATTCTATGTTTAAGAAAACAGCCCAGCAGAATCTGATTTCATTACTGCTTTGGATAAGCAAGATTCTTTCTGGTGCTACCCTTCCTTCTAACAATTCTTACAAGAATTACAAGATCTGGAAACAAGAGTTTCATATTATATCCTGTATATAGTTTTTTTTCATTATTTTTAGTTCTATTTTGTTTTCTCTCTCATCTCTCTTAATTTTTTTCTACCTTGTCTCTTGTACATAGATTATTTGACCAAGGGAAAGGAAAGAGAAACAGAAAGTCAAAGGACAAAGGACTAACTAATGCAATAATGATACTCACTTAGCACTAGGTTGGATATCAACCTTACAACTTGGGCGGAGGGTGAGGAGAGTAGAGAGGGGTCAGCAAGAGAAAATGAAGGATAGGAGTAACATTGTTTAAAAACAAATGTAATCAACAAATGTAACTGTAACCCCCCTCCCATCACCTTTTCAATAAAGATTTAAAAAAGAATTACAAATAAGTCCAAAGCCTTGCAGTTATTTGAAATGTTAGTCTTGTTTCTTTGTTAAAGTTTATGGCAGTAAAATCTTTGTGCACATTGTTACAGCCCATTTCATGACTTAAAAATATAAGAACTGTAGTTCTTTTCAATCACTCAAGATAAATTGCATACACATTTGCAAGAGCAAAGAGAGAAGTATTTCTGAAAACATAGGATGAAACAGTATCCCTTTTAGGATCCCAGAGACATCTGTTTCCAATAAGTAAGCTCTGACCATCCAGTTGTCCGATGTGAATAATCACAACTAGCTTATACCGTGGAATCATTAATTCCTTGACTCGGGCTTTAATAACCTAGAAATTATAAAAAGAAAAAAAGGGTTTTTGGTTGGCCACATTGAAACTCAATGAACTCTTTAACAAATACAGTGGATTTAGTTTAAGAAAATAGCATGGCACATTACAGGTACTTTCAGTAATTGCTGCAGAACTATAACTACAATTTCCTTTAATTACTGCCCTTGTGAAATAGGACAACCAGAGACAAAATGGCAAAGCCAGGAATAAACAACACTTTCTGAGGGACATTAAACAATTGTAACCCAGAGCACATAATTATATTATTATTTTTGTGTGTGTATGCGCGCATGCATTCATGTGTGCATGTGTGTGCACGTGCGCGCTACTAGTAGGGACTTAATTCAAGGCTTGGGTACTGTCTCCCAGCTATTTTGCTCAAGGCTGGTATCCTATCACTTGAGCCAAAGCTCTGCTTCTGGCTTCTTGCTGTTTAACTGGAGATAAGAGTCTCTTGAATTTGTCTCCCTGAGCTGGTTTTGTATCTCAATCCTCAGATCTTACTCTTCTGAGTAGTTAGAATTACAGCCATCAGCACCAAGCTTACAGTACAGAATTTAATGTATTATTATATTCTTTGAACATATCTAGAAATGATTTTCTCTCAAAGAATTTTTATTAGAGTTATCCTGTTCTTGTTCATATTCTGCAGATTCTTGTAATATGACTAATAATGAATGTTTTTAAAGGATTTATTACAAAAACAAAAGTAAATTGCAATAAAGTGATAGCACATTAATTGATGAAAATAGAAATTTAGTTGATGGCACCCAACAAAATGTCCATGGTGGAGAGAAAATCAAGAATAAAAAAATCTTATCCTTTACATGAACATTTTTTAGAATTAGGAAGTTTTGTATACATTGGAAACAAAGTATAAATGATGTAAATAATGATTGTTTTAGACAATGCTTTGTTATATACCACATATAAGGCATATGCCCTAAATTTTTTTTTTTTACAAAATATAACCATCATTTAACAAATAATAGAAAAACAAGTAGTCTAGGGATTGTGCTTTTAGTAAATATTGTAGTTTTGGCTAACACTTTGGGCAAATCACACATGTACATACATGTACCTCAGCAATAGTTTTAGTCATCTGTCTGCAGAGCTCTGGTTCATAGTTTTCTTCTTGGAGATAGTTAGTCAGCACGTCTTTCAAAATATGGTTGACAGTGACCACAGGAAAATGTTTGGTAGGACCTGAAAACACACAAGAAATTCCTTTATAAGAGGTAACCTCAAATCATACCTACCCATTTCATAGGCTAATAAAAAGAATATTAAAACATGAAGAGACTTTTCATTATTTAAGAAGAAAGTTAGGTGTCTGGTCAGATTATCTGGTAGAAAATGAGGAGAAACCTTTACATGAAGCCCTGGGTTTGATTACCGAGCACCACATATATAGAAAGCGGCCAGAGGTGGCGCTGTGGCTCAAGTGGCAGAGTGCTAGCCTTGAGCAAAAAGAAGCTAGGGACAGTGCTCAGGCCCTGAGTCCAAGTCCCAGAAGTGGCAAAACAAACAAACAACAACAACAACAAAAAGAAAATGAGGAGAAAATAGACTCAGCTATTCACCAGACCACCCAAGAAATGATCAATTCTGTGTATCACTTCCTTCTCAGTTATCCTTGGGAGGACTCATCAGTGACAGCTTACCAAACCATCTCAACTCCTTTCTCATCAGCTCCCTAGCTCTTACAGCTCCCCTTCATTATACACACTGCAACTAGAGCAAATGCGTAAAGCCCACATCTTCCAGTGTTATTTCCCTTCATGGGTGGGGCTCACAGTTTCGCTCCTATCCAATCTGTGGCTGCTTTTCCTACTACTAGATTTTCCTGCAAGCATGCTGCTCTAGGCTCCTGGACCCAATCTGAAGGGTGCTCACATATCGTTGCTATTGCTCTTTTCTTTCAAATGAAGTATTTGTTCTGTGAAAAATATTCACCCATGTTTCAAGTCTAGCTTGAGTCTCTTTTTTTAAGGTAGTCTTCTACCTTCCATAGGCTCCTACAGGAAGCCACCTTCCATTCATTCTCCCCACTTCACATGGTCCCCAACACCATCCTAGCTCTTAATCCATTTGATAATAGTTAAGACATACCTGCATTTCTCTCTAGTAAAATGGTAAACAAGATTGGATTTTCCTCCTCTGAGTCTAATTCAATGCTGAAAGTTTAGGAAATGTTTATTGTATGACTTAATTTAAATGGAATTAATGATCACACAGATAATGGCTATGTATTGCCTACTAGTGTCAGTTCCTGTGAAAAGCACTTTACTTTTGTTGATCTTACCTAATCTTTCAGTAGGAGACATCTATAGATGGAAAATCAGAGGTTTTCCTGGAACTGTTTCCTGGGTAAAACAGGTCAGAATTAAACAGGGAGAGCAGAGCTAGATTTCCCTGACTCTAAAATTTATATTCCCAATCACATTCTGATCAAAGCTTCAGATGAGTCTGCTTTATCCCTAGAATATGATAGGGCTTAATCATTGGAGAATTGACCAAAAAGAAAAATTGAAATCATCGAATTCTCTTTTATAGTATCTATTAAGAGGAGCATGTTTGTCATGGCTATTACAGTCAATGTTTAAGGAAACATATGACATATTAAGTTAAGAAAATATCAAGTGGATTTAATCCACCTCTTTAAGGAGATCTGAGTGGAATGGAGGAAATCATAGGGGGCATTTAGTTCTCTTTCACTAGGGGACTCTCTTTTCTATGCAAGAGAGATGATCACTTATCAATCTAGGCATGATTGGTTCTACTTGCTTCTGTTCCACCCTAAATAAGCTCCTGGGTACTTCCATTGTGTCACCTTCCTGTAGATATTTTAGAAGATTTCTCCTTGGGAATTCTTGTGAAATAAAGTCTAAGTGAAGAAATTTTAACTAGTAATTGGTACCCTTCTTGTTCTCATTCCTTCCCACCAAACACTCAGATCAGATGACTCTATTTGACCCAAAAATATTCACAGGGAACTTAGCTCTGACTTGTGTTAACTTACTTGTCTGTATTGTTCCCTTCACAACATAGCCAGCTCCTCTAGTGTGGGTATTTTGTCTGCCTCATGTTCCTCACTTCCATTTGGGAACAGCATTTTCTCCCTAAGAACTGATTGTCTTCCTCTTCTCGTCTTGGGGCTCTTTGGGATTTAGTACAGCCTCCTGTGAACACAGAACTTCATTGATTGGCTTAGAATACACTGCCACATACCAGGCCAATTAGAGTTCTTTCTTAGAATTTTTGTTTTAAACTATAACCAGAAATAGAGGAGTCAGCCTCTCACTTGTTATGACCTATGCCCCTTAAGAGTGTCAGAGGCTGTGTTTTTCCATTGTTGGAGGGGAAGGGCAGGCCACAGTGAAGGAAGAAAGCTGTATACAGGTCAGTGATGGAGACAGAATCCTGGTGGCACTGGAGTCCTTGTCTCCAGGACTTCCCATTTTCTAGATATAAAAATGTCCTTTCTGCACTTTGCTTAGTTTTCTTTTTAACTTTCACAGACCGGATTCTATTTTGAAAGCTTTGAAATATAGAAATGAAATTTTATTATCTCACTTCTTTGTGGCCTTTCCCCTTATGTATTCAGAATTGTCCCCTGCCTCTCTGAGATTCAAAGAGACAGCAAGTGTCTATGTTCAGCTTTTGACTTCTAATATAAGCTCCTAAAGCTACCTCTCAAAGTCAAATAATGCAAACGGCAAAGCTATTCTTTTCTTATCTCCTGTCTCTTTATTTTTGAAATAATATTTTCTTTAGGAGAAGAAAAATGTTTTAGAAATCAAAAGGCTGAGTCCTGAAGAATCAGGACAAAAAGTGTATTAAAATAGATTTAAGAGGAAATAGCTAAGAATAAGGTTACTTAACATACCTGTGCTTCAACTGCTTCATACTGTGATAATAAGAACTATTACGTATTTTTTATGTTAGGATTGTGCAAAATACTAAAAATTCTTAGGATAGTGAGTATAACAATAAAACACTCATTAGTTGTTTATTGTTCTTAGGCTTGCTGCTGTTATTGCATTCTGAAGGAAAGGAAGAGAGAGGACTTGCATTTTTGAGAAGGCAGAAAATGGGAGAAGATATAAGAAAGGGGACATGGGGGTTTTTGTTGTCAGGAAGGATCTTGAGAGACTCACAGGTTTAACCCAACATAACCCAACACCAGAGATAGGACTTGAGCCCTTCAAGGAAGCTGAACTCTAGTATTCTCCTTCTCAATCTCCATCTCTGTCTTTGGCTCCCTCTCGCTTCCCTCCTTCCTCTCTTCCTCCCTCTCCCTCTCTAAATTTAGGATCTACTTTTCATCATTCTGGTTTCATTCTCTGGCAGGTTGTCTCAGTGTGGCAAAAAAGTATTCATCAGCCAGGCATTGGGCTTGCATCTGTAATCCTAGCTACTCAAGAGGATGAGAATCAAGGTTCAAAACCAGGCCAATAGAAAGTCTGTGAGACTCTTATCTCCAATTAACACCCTCACCCCCCCCCCCCCGCCTCCCCCCTGCAGAGGCTGAAGTGTTGCTGTACTTCAAGTGGTAGAGTACTAGTCTTGAGCAAAAAGCTCAGAGTTAGCACCCAGGCTGTGAGTTCAAGCCTCAGGACTGGCACCATAAAATAAAAAGCCTAATCCTTAGATCCTCTAAGAGCTGTGTGTGTGTGTGTGTGTGTGTGTGTGTGTGTGTGTGTGTATGTGCGCGTGCATGTGTGTCCTGGAACTTGAACTCTAGGCACTGTCCTTGAGCTTTTATGCTCAACTCTAGTGCTCTACCATTTGAACCACAGCTCCATTTCTGGATTTTTGGTAATTAAAGATAAAAGTTTCACCAACTTTCCTGCCTGAGATGGCTCTAAACTGTGATCCTCAGATCTCAGCCTCCTGAGTAGCGAGGATTACAGTTGAGCCACCAGCACCAGGCTACAATTAGAGTAGTATCACTTCAATTATAGCTTCAGAAAAAGCTCTGAAAAATTTATTCTATAATTAGTAGGAATTTATACTAATATAATGAGATGCTTTTATTTTTAGTAAAGTCTTAACATCTGTCATGTTCAGGAGCAATAACTATAAACAGAGAGGCTATTTTAATGTATATTTTGTTTAATTCTCACAGCATTACTGTGATATAGACTATTGTTCTTATATTTACTAATGAAAAATCTAAGATTAGAAAATGTTAACCACCTTGTGCCAACTACTACAAATTCAGTTATATAAGAGCCAGCGTTCATATTATCTTTCAAATTCTTATTTATTTATTGTTTTGTCAGTTGTGGGGCTTGAACTCAGGGCCTGTGTGCTGTCTTTGAGCCTTTTCACTCAAGACTAAAACTCTATCACTTCGAGCCACAGCACCACTTTCTTTTTTTCTGGTAATTAATTGGAGATAAGAGTCTCATTGACTTTCCTGCATGGGATGGCTCTGAACTCTGATCCTCATATCTCAGCCTTCTGAGTAGCTAGGATCATAGGCATGAGTCATTAGCACCCTGCTTTCTTTCACACTCTTATTTCAGAAATTTATTAGTGATGAATATAAAGTGTTTTATAAAAAAAAAAAAACAAACCACTATTTTCTTCAATTTCTCTTACTGGTCTCATGGACTATACTAATCCTCATTGTGTCATCCTCATTTTTGGTAGCTGTAATTACTTACATAAAAGAAGGACAAACATGCCACATACTTAAGATTTGTTTAGATGACACACTAGAATGAAAAAATTAATTAAGCATGCTGTGTTGGCTTTTCACGGATTCTTAATTCCCACTTTTCTGGCTGGTGTTACATTATTAAGATACGACAAAAGCCTTTACTATAGACCCATACAGTATCCTTCACAGGCAAAATAAACCCAAGAATAAGTAGAAGTAAAAATTCAGCTTTGATTAGGAATAAAACAGCTAAATGAATGTTTACAAATGTGGACGGTCAAACATAAAGGTCTTTAATCACAAAAGAATAATTCACACAAACTTGTAAGGAAATAAGCAACCATTTTATCCACAGTAAGCTATTTTAACAATCACTTTTCTAAGTTGGCTAATACTAAGCACTTCTACAACTTAGATGATTTAATTTGAGTATCTGAAGAAAAAGGAAGTTGTTAAAAGATAACCTTATGAAGAAGAAACATAAGGGATTTCATTTCAACTGCTTTACCTCCTTGAAATTAGTGTCAAAGTCTTTCAGCATCCAGAGCAAGGTCACAGGCTCCCAGTGATTAAAAACTTCTGATTGCAGTGTGAGTCAGGGAAAGAAAGCCTGGCTCAAACACAGTCTGCCTGACTGAAAACTCTAAAGATAGCCAGCTGAATTTAGGATTCAAATGATAACCTCAGGATTCAGTTGTTTTCTTTTAGTTTCAAGTTTCATGTGGGAGCAAGATGGCAGAAGCTACAGTTGTCCTTACAAGGGTTTATGTTCCACAGACTTATCTGTGTTTTCAACAGGCCCAATACCTCCTGAATTTAATCTCAGGAGGCAGAGTAGGATTGATCAGGGCTTTTATGCCATCCCCAAATTGACATTTGCTTCATTTATGAAGCCAGTATCAGCTTCAGCAAAGTGTTATGGACCAGAAATGGTGACCAACAACCCTAAAAGTAATCTGGCAAGGTTACCAGAAAACCTAGAAGAATACTGCATGATAGAAATATTAGCTATCTACAAGAACTATGAAAACATCAGAAAACTCATTAAAGAGCCCTGTAGTACATGTACCATTGGGATTATTGTAGAAAACTGACCTCAGGCCTAGTAGGATGGTATAATCATTTATAATTTTCTTTGGTTTAACAGCCACCCATGGAATCACACTGGCCCATGGAGTCTTCTCCTGCCCTTGGGTAAATCGCTATGGGATTTCTGCAGAACAGTAATTATGTATGAATTCAGATAATAGTGAGCAAGTCCACATTTAGAGAAAACAAATCGGTCTACAAAGAAGCATGAATGGGAAAAGATACTCGCTGTGGATTGCACCTGGGAATACAGGGGCAGGTGCAAAGATCTTTGTTTTCAAAAACTCAGAACCTCAGTGGTAATGGATAAACATCTGTTAAGAGGGGACTATAAATCATTTGCCTCTGTGTTGAGTTTTTTGCTTCTTGTCACTATCAACAGCATTGATTGGTCATTCGGTTAACTCCTACACATGTAGATATATAATAACTCCACTCAGAAATACCTAACAAAGTTCTTAATTCAATCATAGATTATACACATCTGTGACACTGAGAAAAATTTCTTGATCTTTAAGAAACCTTAGTAAAGAAAAGTAAGCAGTGGGTGTTGCTCATATTTTGCAGAGATTGAAAAATTAAAATAGCATCACAACCTTGAATTAATTAAAGTCCCTTATGCTAGACATCAGTCAAAAAATTAGAAATTGAATATAGGGCTTAGTGAAGAGTAACACACCTAACTGGTAGGTGTTTTCCATCTGAACTGTAAGGCGAGAGACCTCTTCACGCTGGCTCGGTTCATCCATGTAAGACACTGTACTCACAGAGCTAAAAGCAAGAGGAAAAACAGTTTAATTAGTCCTAGTAACAACTAAACCCACAATATTGCTTGAAGACCATATGCTTACATTTTCTCTAAAAAGTTTTCAGGGTAAGTCTTATATAAATATGGCAGTTACTTATTTAAAGCCTACACATTAGAAATGGCAATACTGATGTTACCATTGCTGTATTTGGGGGCAGGTCTCAGTGTAGTGGTTGAAGCCCAATGCAGTTATCCAGGTCATCTGATTATCTACTAGGTGATCTGAGGCTGATCTTTGTCTATGGGGATAATGGAGTGTGTGTTTCAAAAGCCAATGCCACCAGATCTCTTAACACCCAGGTGTGTAAGCATTTCTTAAAGCAGACAAAGCTCACAAATGGGACTAGGGATATATGGGGAAACAAATCTGCAGAGACATGGGGTGTTAAAGAAACCTTACTGTGATTATATGATCCCACCAAATCCTCTTAGTAGAAAAAAAAATGAGAAACTCATCTATGCAGTGATAGAAACCACAATTTTCCCAAGGAAAAGTCAATAAGCATCAATCAGCCCTTTCAACATGAGGACAGAAGTGTGGTTCGGTCACCCAGCAATATGAGCTCATGCAGGTGCTAAACAGGACAGCCAAGCAGAGGCGTGAATGTTTCTCCAGCACCTTAATCCATCTTGGCTCAAAGAAAAGTCAAATGTAACTAATGGATCTCAGAACTCTCTCCCCCAGTTTTCTCTACCTGTGAAAATGGAAGTTATAAAAGATGTCATTTCAAAGTAGATGATAAAATAATATGTGTGTATGTGTGCATATATGTTCCCAGAGATTACTTTTCTAAATAGATAACGTTTTGCTTTGATTACATGTGTAGGAGATACTTTTTCTCCATTTGTTGTGATTATTCTGACCCCAACCCCAAACTTTAAGGAGTTTACTAAGTTGTTTCTGGTTTGGAATTAATAAACTTCTTGAAAACTGATATTTGGAAAAATCATAGTATATATTTTAAAATCCCTTAATATAATACAATTTAGGATGAATTAATGTTTACCCCCTTGTTCCCTGCCCCCCCTAGTTCAAGAAAATGATGCAAGCAATTTCCACAGCCTTTATCACGATAGATGAATTTCTGGGATTAGTGAATGGTATTCTTTCTTATAACACCTGCTTCCCTCAATTTTCTGTTGCTCTTTGAAGTAGCAACCAACCTGTTCTTCCATAGTGGCTGCAGGTGTTGTGGGCAATACCAACGACATAACTGCTGCTTCAAAAGCCCAACCTCACATAGGCCCCTTGGTTCTGAGAGAAGCCAAAGTGCCCTGGGATTGAGTCTGCTGCTTTTGACTTTGCAAACTGTGTCACATCAGCTTTCTTACTTGACCTTCACAACACCCTTCAATGCAAGTAGAGGAGTCAGTGTTCTATATTTTAGAGATGTAAGCAAAGAGGGAAAGGGCTTAGCCTTCCATACGTAGGAAAGACAGACTTAGGCTTCAAATATCCTGTTTTACAGTAGACAAGTAACATGGATGTTACACTTGTGACAGAACAATGACTACCTGGAATTGAATGTAGGTGCTCAAACATACAGAGGCTATTACTTCTCTTCTACTGAATATCGTACAGTTTTCAGAAAGGAAAGGAGTGTTGTCAGAAAGCTCATATTAATTGGGTTTAGAAATCTAAGATAAAAAACAATTGGAGATTTTTATAAGCAGTCCTTACTATTGTTTTGTTCAAGGTTACTAAGGATGAATAATCTATACTCTTTACAATAGTATTGTTGTGAAATTGGCATCCAAAGGGCCCATACTAAACATGAGCCTGGTACAGGCGGCTTATACCTGTAGCCCTATCTACTCAGGAGGTTGAGCTCTGAGAATTGAGGATCCAAGCCATCTCCCGGCAGGAAAGTCCATGAGACACTTTTCTCCAATGAACCACCAAAAATCCTGAAGTGGAGCTGTGGCTAAAGGGTAGTCTAGAGCTATATTTTAAAACCATTTCCCCGTACCCTGGCACTGGAGATGGAACCCAGATCTTAGTGTATGCTAGGCAAGTGTTCCCACTGAGTGACACCCCCAACCCTATTGTCATATTTTGACTATCAGGATAGTACTACTTAATATATGAGCATCCTGCATTTTATCCAACAGTTTGCTCCACAGGCCACTTAGATTTTTTCCAGCAACCCAGTATTATAATGAAATGTATGGTAAGTACCATGGCAAAGACTGATATTGGTTTACTACATTGTTACATGGTGTAACAGAAGCTTAAATCTGTGGGAACATTTCTGTGTAAAGTAAGGGGAAATTCCTAGTTGCCTTTTGCACCTGTATGGCTAAGTGGCTTATCAACCAGTTAGATATAGTTGGAATTGATGGGTATATATATTGAGAAAACTTCCTAAAAAACAAATGACTAATTAAAAAAACCTCAAAAATCCAAAACACAGAAACACTGGAATTTAACCAATAGGAGACTAGAATGAAGATATGATGCCAAGAGCTCAACTCCTGGGAGTATAGACAGAAGCTCTGACCTCGATCTGCCTTCCTCCAGACTTCTTTCATTTAGGAGTAAAATATAGTTGTATTTTGTTTAGGCAGCTCTTTTTGTTTCCTTTTCTTAATTAAAGCATTGTAAGAAACTTTAGATGTAGCTGATAAGGGTTCTAACTGAGCAAATTTGATTATTTAAAAAAGAAATGCTATAAGCAATAGAATATGAAACTTGACGGTAGTTTTGTGGAGGAGAGGTGGCTTTGACAAGTAGGATTTTTGGATATTTTGCTGAAAACCTGACAACTGTTATCATGCAAAAGGAGAATGTTTGCTTAGGCTACTGCTTCCTGTACCTTGGGAGACTGGCCATGTCTCCATCCAGCCTATAACTGCATGGAAAACTACGAATTTTTAAAACTTATTTATACTCCTAGTCCCTCTTGAGTGTGGCGATGCATCCCTAGGCCTTATACATACTAAGTAATCACGTTGCTACTGAGCTATATCCTCATTTATGTTTTTTTCTAAAATAAAGTTCTAGAAACATGGAAGTAGTTCAAGTGGTACAGTAAGCGAAAAAACTAAGGAAGACTGCAAGGCCCTGAGTTCAACCCCTAACAATTTGATAAATCTTACATTAGAATAAGATGAATTGGAAAGTCAAAGGAAAGAGAGCAATAGCTAAGTATAAAAATATAAGGTAGTAGTTGAGAAAAGACTAAAGAGATGAAATTATTAAAGACGTCTGTAATATGGGCATGTCACATTAAGCTAGTATATGGGCTTGGTAGGAGTTTAGAAATTAAACCACTGTGTTATATATATATATATATATATATATATATTTTTTTTTTTTTTGGCCAGTCCTGGGCCTTGGACTCAGGGCCTGAGCACTGTCCCTGGCTTCTTCCCGCTCAAGGCTAGCACTCTGCCACTTGAGCCACAGCGCCGCTTCTGGCCGTTTTCTGCATATGTGGTGCTGGGGAATCGAACCTAGGGCCTCGTGTATCTGAGGCTGGCACTCTTGCCACTAGGCTATATCCCCAGCCCCGTTGTTGTATTTTAAAATTAAGGAATTGGTTATAGATCACCGGTTTAGAAACATTTGTATATATTTTCTATCTATTGTTGAGCAGATTCATTCAAGACTTTTGAAGTCATTAAAGAAAACTATGTAAGATAGTGAAAAGGCAACATTTTTAATATTAACTACCAGAGAGCACTGAGAGTGCTCAAGAAATGTATTGAGTTGGTATTATAACATTGTAAATGCAATTAGACTTTCCAATGATAATTCTTCTAGATAGATAATCTCTTTGCAAAAAGAATGCTATAGTTAAGTCTATTTATTTATTTATTTATCTATCTAGTTATTTGCCAGTCCTGGGGCTTGAACTCTTGGCCTGTGTGCTGACATTGAGCTTCTTTTTGCTTAAGGTTAATGTTCTATCACTTGAGCACATAGTACCACTTCTGCCTTTTTCTGAGTAGTTTATAGGAAATAAGAGTCTTACAGACTTTCTTGCTTGGGCTGGCTTTAAACCATGATTCTCTTAGCCTCCCGAGTAACTAGGATTATAGGCATGAACCACCAGCACTCTGATTCAATTTTATTTTTCAAAATGCGTTCTCAGCCTGTTGATGTTTATGGAAGAAAAAGTTTCAATTGATAAAATATGTCCATGGCAGGTGTAATGTTTTAAGAATGGAAGATGAATTAAAAAATAATGCATTCCGGGTGCTTAGGGATGTAATCCTAGCTACTCAGGAGGCTAAGATCTGAAGATCACAGTTCAAAATCAGCCCAGGCGGACAAATCTGAGAGACCCCTATCTCCAATTTACCAACAAAAACCAAGAAGTAGAGGTGTGTCTCAAGTGGTAAAGTGCCAGCCTTCAGCAAAAAAGCTAAGCAAGAGGGAAAGGGCCCTGAGTTCAAATCCCAGTACCTGAACAATAACAACAAAGTGATGGAGACAAACTCAAAGTCTGGAGTAAACTGATGAAAACACTAAACAAATTAATTTATTCCAGGGGAAAAGAATATCAATGAATACATTCAACCCAAAATTTCCACTGGAGTCCATACATCTCACACAAGATTTAGTGAATATTTGCAATATCATGAACAATTGCTGAGGACAGAGTTGGAATTAGCTTTCATGAAGAAAGAGCTACTGTGAAAAATAACCAGGGTAACCATCAATGTCATCACTGGCTGACACTGAAAATGTATCCAACTACTGTCTCTCATGATTGCTGAGCATGTTGTGGTTTAGAGCATGGGCACCGAGGGGCTGCAGTGGAAGTCCATCAGCTCCCCTTGGTATAGGTGAGAGCTCAGTGCTTGCCGCAGGCTAACTCTGCTCCACCTGAGTTCAAAACTGCTGCACTTTGTGTTTTGATTAGTTGCAGAAAATAAGTAAATCTTTTAGAGATGTTAGGACCTGTTTATCCTTTATGCACTTCAGTTTTCTCAAAATACCTTGGAAATTTGCTTCATGACTAATCTCCAAATTATACAGAATACAAGGCATGTCTTATTGTTATGATGGTCTGAGAAAGACATAATAATATTAATTAAATCTCACCAGAAACCGTAACATCTACTTATCATGGGGAAAGAAGTGTGTGTGTGTGTGTGTGTGTGTGTGTGTGTGTGTGTGAATGCAGTTACTAGGGCTTGACCTTGAGGCTTTGTGGCTTTCTTAGCTTTTTTTTTGGCGGGGTGGGGGGTGTGTGAAGTGGGGGGGGGGTGAGGTGGGGGGGTGGGGCAGGGGTATTCAAGGCTAGCAGTCTACCACATGAGCTACATACACTTTGAGCTTTGTTTTCTGGTTAACTGAGACAAGTCTCTCAGATTTGTCTGCACAGGCTGACTTTGAATCTTGTTTTTCAGATCTCAGTCTCCCAAGTAGCTATAATTACAGGCACGAGCCACGGGTACCTGAGTAAGACTCAGTTTAATTTGGGCAATTTCACTTCTATCTATCTAGATTTCTCTACCCCCCTTCCCCCTTTTCCTCTCCTTCTCCATCCCTCCCTCTTTCTTCATACATAACAATTACGCATATTTGCAAACCATGTGATATTTTGATGCATTTATACATTGGGTAATATTCCAGTGAAAGCAGCCATATGTACCTGTTCAAACATTTATCAAGTGTGTTTGTGGCGTAAACATTCAAAATCTTTCCTTCAGTTTTTTAAAAAAATATATACATACAGTGAATTACTGTGTACCTAGGTGCTATGAAAGGGCAGCAAGAGGTAATATTTTTATTCATAACTAGCCTTGGAGACATTAAAGAGGCAGATTGGAAACTTTGGAAGTACCATCTCTTACTTTGAACTGTAAACAGGAAATATCTAGAAGTATCTATTTACTGGTATCCCTGGAGGCAGATGGGGCTTTTGGGAAGCAGGGAAGGAAGAGGTGTTACTAAAGTCATGTGCTGCCGCCCAACGGATAGACTTTGCAATGCAGAGAGAAGTAAAACTTCCTGTTCTAGATCTGCATACATTTATACTTAAAAAAGAATTCCTTCAGCACACAGTGCATCAGACAAAGTAGTGAGCACTCTTAATACAAGAAAAACTAGACCCCCTGTTACTTGAGAAACAGGATGTAGAATAGAAGATAAAAATAGGCTTAGAATCTTTCTTATTAGGGAATTTCCCACCTAAGAACATCTATTGATTTTCCTATTTAATCTTGTGCTTCAGAGAAAAAGCACATCAATCATTCCTCCAGTAGTAGTGGTGTTATTTCTGTAGAAAGACAGTTTAATTTTGTGGCTATTTAACTGAGCTGGATTTTTAATTTAGTGTTGAAGTATTTTAGTTATATTATTGACCCTATCTTACTAATAAGAGTACGTAAGAGTGAAGACAAAAGTCAAAATAACTCTTAGAATTGTGAAATAAGAGAAAAAGGAAAGAAATTATACAGCCTTGTGAGATCTATTTTTCAAGAGTAGGAGTGATTCTGAAAGACACAATAAATTCTGCATCCTGTGAAAAGTTTAGCTCCAATGTCTATGAAAAAAAATTCTCAGACTGGTGATTGAAGATCAGTTAGTGTCAGAAGGATGGGTCTGGCTTAGCAGAATGTGTTTCCAACACAAGTGAAGCTGTTTTTTATTCTTCGGCTGCACAATAAGACTTTCCAGCAAGAAGGCAAAAGTGTGACTGTGTTCACTTGAAAAAACACTTTACTACTTGCTGTCTGTACATTTTATGCCTACAAAATGAAAGCCCTGGATGTAATGCACACAGGAGGCTTTGAATCTAGTATGTTGGTGAGCAAAGGAACTTGCTTGTTTAGGAATTCACATAACACAATAATTATTCAATGATGAAAGCATTAATATTGAGGGGACAACTATGTGTGAGGCATCGTTCCAGGTTTTTCAGACAAAACACTAGGAAAAATAACTACAGCTTATATTTTAGTGAGGAAAGGAAACAGAACCACTGCAGACAATGAAATAGGCAATATAAACAAAGAAATATTAAATAGTAAAATATTAAACAAGTAAATGCTGTAGGAGGGAATGGCGAAAAGGAAAGATGGAGCAGGTTAAGGGAGTTTGGAAGGGACTGAGAGAGGTAGAAAGGACACTGAGCACAATTACAAATAAAGTGGTCAAGATTAGCCTTTTGTGAACTAAGAATTGAGTTTTCTAAATATTAGATTTCTTTGCTTGAATAGCTAGTAAGTTTTTATTCTAGGTTGTCTTGCAACTATTTGGTACTATTCTTCTATTTTTTTCAGCTGATAGGTACAAAAATGGTACCGTCTTTTAACTTATACTATTTTTCTGTTAATGGAACTAAGTTTTTGAGATCAGCATTTGCTATGAAGACATGTTAATCCTTGAGAGATGTTCCTGGGCCCATTTTTCTGGGTTCTAGTGCACTTGGATATCTCTTCTTATACTGTTTAGTCTTTTGGGCTTTGCTCCTGAATACTGCTATCTTGTTTGTTTAATTAATTAATTTTTATTTAGTTTTTGTGCTGGTCTTGGGGCTTGAACTCAGCGGCTGGGCACTGTTCCTGAGCTTTCTTCTTTTTTTTTCTTCTTACTTGACTGCTTGAGCTACTTCTCCATTTCCAGCTTTTTTGATGGTTAATTGGAGATAAGACTTTTACAGACTTTCCTACCTGGGCTGACTTTGAGCCTATATCCTCAGGTCTCAGCCTCTAGAGTAGCAAGGATTACAGGCATAAGACTGGTACCAGTGCCTGGCTCCTTAGTTTATTTTTAAAGTTTATTTTCGTTATTTCTTTTTAAATTGTTAACATGAAAACTTTTCTTCTTCTTCTTCTTCTTCTTCTTCTTCTTCTTCTTCTTCTTCTTCTTCTTCTTCTTCTTCTTCTTCTTCTTCTTCTTCTTCTTCTTCTTCTTCTTTTTTTTGCCAGTCCTGGGCCTTGAACTCAGGGCCTAAGCACTGTCCCTGGCTTCTTTTTGCTCAAGGCTAGCACTCTGCCACTTGGGCCATAGCGTCACTTCCAGTTTTTTCTATATATGTAGTGCTGAAGGATTGAACCCAGGGATTCATGTATTCAAGGTGAGCACTTTACCACTAGGCCAAAACCCCCCCCCCCTCTTTTTTTTCTTTTGTGCCAGTCCTGGTACCTGAACTCAGAGCCTGAGCACTGTCCCTGCTTCTTTTTGCTCAAGGCTAGCACTCTACCTCTTGAGCCACAGTGCCACTTTGGGCCTTTTCTGTTTATGTGGTGCTGAGGAATCGAACCCAGATCTTCATGCATGCTAGGCAAGCACTCTACTGCTAGGCCACATTCCCAGCCCCATGAAAAAAATTTAAAAGTACATATCTTCTACTAGCTTACTAGGTGTCTATTATATACTTTATTAAACAGAAACGTTTAGTTTAATTATAGTTATAGCTATCAAAAAGTTTTTTGGCCTATGGCTTGAGTTTTCATGTTAGGATCTTATTTAATTATTTTTACTTACCTCTCAAACATAGAAGATTTCCCGTCCCCCATGTTTTCCTCTCTAATAGCTTTATAGCTTTCTACACTGCAATGTTCCATCTCCAGTGCAGTCACTCAAATAGCACAAGATTAGAGACCAACTTAATTTTCCTCGAGAAGTGAGCCAGCTTTCTCCCAACATGACCTTCCAATCTTCTCCCCATCATTTCCAAATTTATAAGAATAAATTAGACTTGGCTGGGGATGTGGCCTAGTGGTAGAGTGCTTGCCTAGCATGTGTGAAGCCCTGGGTTCAATTCCTCAGTACCACATATATAGAAAAGGCCAGAAGTGGTGCTGTGGCTCAAGTGGTAAAGTGCTAATCTTGAGCAAAACGAAGCTAGAGACAGTGCTCAGGCCCTGAGTACAAGACCCAGGTCTGGGAAAAAAAAAAAAAAAGCAAGAATAAATTTTTTTAAATTTATTTTTTATTTTTTTAAATTTTTATTTATTTATTTATTAATTATTATTATTTTTTTTTTGGCCAGTCCTGGGCTTGGATTCAGGGCCTGAGCACTGTCTCTGGCTTCTTTTTGCTCAAGGCTAGCACTCTGCCACTTGAGCCACAGCGCCACCTCCGGCCGTTTTCTATATACATGGTGCTGGGGAATCGAACCCAGGGCTTCATGTATGTGAGGCAAGCACCCTTGCCACTAGGCCACATTCCCAGCCCGCAAGAATAAACTAGACTTAACAGAAATACCTTTTTTGTTTAACCCAGAGGGTTTTTTATAAGAAGCACATGGATATTAAATGTGAAATTGCTTAATAATCTGTGAAACAATATTAGTGAGTATTGTGGTTTAAATTGGAAAGATGGACATTTCTGTTTTCCAAGGGTTTCTTGCTTTGTAGAGAAGCTGTGTCTCAGCTAGATCTTGTTGATGCTTTAATTGGAGGTAGATAACTTATCCCCAGTTCTTATCTTCTAACATTTGCCTTTATTCCTCAGGTATCAAATGAGGAATATATGGCAATATCAGTTTTAACTCTCATTAGCAGCTGTCAGGCTGGAATCCCAGGATAACCCATTAAATTTAAAGTACTTGTTACTCTGTCTTCTTCACTAGATTGCAAGATTCATGCAAGCAAGGCTTGTTTCTGTGTGGTTCACAAATATCTCAAATGCATTAATAAGTCTAGCCCTTTGCTACTTGGTCACTCTCACTAAATGACCCAAGCAACTGTGAAAAGGAGGTACTGGATGGCCAAATTCACAGAAAGACTGAGCTTCTCTAGGTTAGAACCCTACTGTAGTGTAACAATTGGTACATAGTAATAGCTCACTAAATCATATAGTGAGAATGACCTAGTATGTTCAGTAGGCTTGTGGAGAGGATTGGCACACTGAAAGTTCATTTCAATTTTCATTTGAAGCAAAAGAGAGACACTTCAGTCCCTAACCTTTGTTGTGACCTACAAGTGAAACTATTGGATTCAGAGATGATAAGCTTGGGTATCATGTCCTATCATCCTGGGAAAGTAACTTGACCTCCTAGCTTCTGTTTCCATCTTAGGAACACAAGAGAAACATCTGTTCAATACTGCTCCATGCCTGCCAAAGGCTGAGCCTCAGCACATGTCATTGCAAATACCTGCTCACATCCAAGGGATGGGAAACAGAAATAGCACTCCGAAAGATGTGGGCTTGGAAACAAAAGCTGTAGAGTCTCCCACCTTTCTTTTGGGATTTCTTTTACTTCTTTATATTTAACTTTCTGTCTGTAACTGAGGGAGTTTGTATTTGTAATTACAAACTTCTGCAGCTGGACAGTGGATTTATAAGTAAGTATGTTACTATATGCTGAGTACAGAAATATTTTGCTTTCAATGATTTTGTTTTTCAATGATTTCAGTTATTCTCTGGTTTGCAAAGCAAACCAGATTCCCAACCACGGGAAAAACCAAAACATTTCTTTAGAGGCTTAAAAGGAAAGGAAATGGGAAGTACCAGCCTAAATATATTAACATATGTATATATATTTATAACCAACATATACATACACAATACACTTATTTAATGCTCATTTTATGCTTTAGTTTCATAGTCTTTGTGCATATACTTTTACATGGATGTATAATATCTTACAAATTTGCAATCTCTGCCAGTTAACCATTTTCAAGTTATTACACATTTTAAGGGTGTTCTTACCTTCTTTTTCTTTCATTGTATGATAACTCTCTGTTAGTTGTGGCAGTATAATTAGTGGGCCAATACTTAATGAGTTACATTTTCTGGCTTTAGCTGACTATCACATTTGTTCTTCCTAAGAGATATATCAGTGTTTAATACTTGCAAGGCCTACCAACTATGACTGCACAAGACGAATTACCTGATGCAGCAGCCCATTAATTTATGATGGACTTCCCCTATCAATAATCTCAAACGGATTGAAGGGTGTGGTTTGGTTTTTTCTGCTAAATATTATGAGCCTGTTTACCTAATACGTAAGTCATCAGATAGTGAGTTACTCACTCTTTGATGCGCCCATGTATGCCCTTCCTTCGAAATTCATGGCTACTTAGAGAGGACAGGCTCCCACTTTTCTTCAGTGAGTGAGCAGCAATATCTTTCATAGGGTTGGTCATCATCGTATTCTGTGGAAGAAGAATATTGTACAATAGCAAAGGAATGACCTGAAAAAACGTTTTAGCTTTAGAAATTCATCTCAAATAAAGTACTTAGGTACTTCTGTCTCTCCTTTAGAACTGAGTTGTGGGGCTTCCTCAAGAGGAAGAGCTGATGCAGAGCTGTGGTCAGTATAGCCGGAAATGTGATACACCTGAGCAGTTTTCTTTATGTAGTAGCATATCTAATCACATAAGCAGGTACCGGACATGTGTAAAAATGCCTAATCTTCCAAGAAGAAGGGAGTAACTGAGAAAAGATAGCTGCCGGTAGAGGAAAGACACCCTTCCACCTGTTATAGAAAACAGTAGTTTTTAGCACCCTCCATGTTGAATTGTCATACAAGTTAGCTAGTTAATATCTGTTGTTTCATAAATTTTGGGGGCAGAGTATAGTTCAATGGTAAGAGCTCTTGTCTAGCATTGTAAAAAGAGGACCCTGGATTAAATCCCCAACACTGCAAAAATAAAATAAAATACTATAATAAAATAAAGAAACATTGTTGTCTAAAAATATTTTTTTTTGAGAGCGTGGTCCCAAGGCTTGAACTCATGGCGTGGACACTGTCCTTGAGCTTTTTTGCTTTTGGGTAGTTAATTGGAGTTAAAAGTCTCGCAGGCTTTTCTTCCCAGGCTGGCTTCAAATTGTGATCCTCAAGTCTCAGCCTCCTGAGTAGGTAGATTGTAGTCATAAGCCACTAGCACCTGGCTCTAAATTGTTTTTAAGTAATATTAATTTTATTTTTAAGTAGTTAATTTAATTAAGTAGCTGGAGAAAAAGGATTTATCTTTTTTTACTTATTAATTTGGAGATGAAATCTACTGGACTATTCTGCCCAGCTAGTTTTACAGGTGTGCTACTGGTTCCTCCTCCTCCTTCTCCTCCTCCCCCTCCCCCTCCCCCTCCCCCTCCTCCTCCCTCCCCCTCCTCCTCCTCCTCCCCCTCCCCCTCCTCCTCCTCCTCCTCCTCCTCCTCCTCCTCCTCCTCCTCTTCCTCCTCCGCCCCCCCTCCTCTTTCTCCTTCTTCTTTCTCCTCCTCCTCCTTTTGGTTTGACCTCAGAGCCTTAGACTTTATAGACAAGTATTCTACCACTTGAGCTACTCCCCCAACTAGCTCTCTGTAGTAATTTGTTGGAAGTCTTAACTCTTTCTCCCAACTGCTGGTAAACAAAACAAAACAAAACAAAAAACCTGATAAAGCCAGGGACAGTGGCTCAAACCTGTAATCCTAGCAGCTTATGAAGGTGAGATGGTAGGATCTTGGTGGAAAGCCAATTCTGGGATAAAATTTCATGTGACTCCATCTCAACCAATGAGGAGGTACCAGTGGGATGGGCCTATCATCTCCAGGAAGGGTGGAGGGAGTACAAATAGGAGGAACACGGCCCAAATCCAGGGACATAAAGCAAGTACATCCTTTGAAAATAACCAACACCAGAAAAAGGAGCTGCAGGTGGGGCTCAAGTGACAGAGATCCTACCTCGCAAGGAAGGCACTGCCAGAGAAACCAAAACCAAACCAAAACACAAAAGCAGGTAGTAGTGATGGACTTTTGGAACTGGACTGTGACTCTGTCTTCCCAGCCTACCTCCACATTCAGTTATTCATTTAAATTATTTTAGAATCCAGATCCAAGGGCCCTCACAAGAAAACATTTAAACAGAACTAGACCTCAGAGTTCCTGGCAGCAAAGTTAGGTGTGTGTGGGAGAGGGTAGGCCACACCTTGCTTCCAAACTCAGTGTCATCTGGGTCTCCTCTGCAAATGAGGCAGAGGTGTTGTCTGCTGAAGAGGAGCACACACACACACACACACACACACACACACACACTCTCTCTCTCATTTCTCTGTGTGTGCCTGTGTGTGTGTGTGGGGGGGGCTGGCCACATGTGTACAAAGTAGAGCGACACTATAAATGTGAAGCAGGCACAACCTGATGAAATGGACCATGGCCATTTGTGTTCTGCTCCGAAGTCAGGGACAGCCCTTGGCCCCCACAGCTGTTTCCTAAGTGGCTCTGCAGGCCGCTCCCCTCCCTCGCCCCGAAGGCTGGCACAGGATTCGGGAGGATCCCGGAGGAGTTGCAGCCAGCCACGGGGAGAAGCCTGCTTGGGATCTGGAAGGGGACTATGCTGGCCAGCTCGCCTTGGACTTCACCTTTCAAGTCCAGTTATACAGGCCAGTGAAGACCAAACGTCCAGTCCCCAAATTTGGGTGTGTGTGTGTGGCTTTCTTATTGGTTAAGGGGACGAAGAATAAGGCAGTTGTAGAGCGATCTCGGCAAAAGCAGGTCGTTTCTTAAACTAGGTCGCTGCCTGTCTGATCTCCTTCCCCCTACCTGGTCACTTACCTATCGCCTGCTGGGGATGAACAGCCTAGCCCTCGGTCTTCTGGACCCCTGGATCGTCCACTCCAGGCCTGGCTTTTGCTTCTGAGTCCCCACTTCTGCCCGCAGTCCGGAGCGCACTGCCCCCGACTCCCGGTCCTCACCAGGTCTCCAGGGCGACTTGCTCAAACATCGCCCTGGCAGGACCCGGCCGCACGTGGCCGCTATGTGGTCCTCTTCCAGTCACTCTAGGGATGTAAACATCACTTGACACTGCCCCTCCCCGGAAGCCCCCCGCCCTCCCCCGAAGCTCCGCTGAAAATGTAGCCGGAGAGCCGCTGGTGACAACTCATTTTCTCCCCAGTATCACCGGCCAGAGAGAAGCAGTCCTAGGAGTCCCATCCCCCACGAAGCTTTCTGAAACTGCCAAGGTAAATTGGTGGTAGAAGTAGCCATGGCTTGCATTTACCTGCTTCTCTTGTTGACCGCCAGACTCTGCCCCTGCCCCCCGTAGTTTGTATTCCTTTAAGATTTAGGAAATTGAGGTTCTGTGATTGCCAGGGGACCCCCCCCCCCCCCCCCCAGCAACGCACGGTCTTAACTCCTGTCCATAGTATACCTGGCAACGCTCCTTCACAATTCTTTCTTGACTATTAGAGTTTAAGAAGCTTTTAAATGGAGGCTCTTTGGGGATTGAGGACTCATTAGCCATACTCAGATGCTCTTTGTCCTCATTAGCAACCTTCCTCTGCTCCAAATACTTTGGTCCTTCCCAAAAGAAAAAGCAAATGAAACAGATTATGTGGAGGTCCCATAGTATGGGATCATTGAAAGGAGAGATATATAACACAATCCAGGCTTTGGTGACTCATGCCTGTAATCCTAGTTACTCAGGAAGCTGAGATCTCAGGATCACAATTCAAAGTCAACCTGGGCGGAAAAGTCTGTGATATTCTTATCTCCCTCCAGTTAACCTGCAAAAAGCCATAAATGGAGGTGTGGCTCAAGTGGTGGAGTGCCAGCCTTGATCTCTCTAAGGGAAAGCATAATGCCCTGAGTTCATGCCCTAATACTGGCAAAAAATACATGCATACAACCATACATATGTAGGCACATACATACATGCATACATACAAATATACATGCATAAAATAATGTTGACAAGCTCTTAGCCTAGTGTAGGGCCCTTGGGGTTAGCACTGGATGACCATAATTGACATTGGGCATACAGTAGAGCAGTTAGGATAATGGAAGAAGACCATTAAAGTCTTCCTGACTAGCTGAATCCTTGTTTACTCAAAGATAAGGAGAGGAAAGGTTTATGGAGTATCTCTCATAAGCTAGATAGGATCCACAGAGTGACAGGTAAATATTATTTCAATTTGCTCAATGACCCAATGGTAGGGACCATATTATTCATTTCTCTCTCTCTCTCTCTCTCTCTCTCTCTCTCTCTCTCTCTCTCTCTCTCTCTGTGTGTGTGTGTGTGTGTGTGTGTGTGTGTGTGTGTGTGTCCTGGCCATTAAACTCAGAACCAACCTGGGTGCTGTCCCTGAGACTTTTGCTCAAAGCTAGTGCTCCACCACTTGCATCACAGCTCTACTTCAGGCTTTCTGGGGATTAATGGGAGATAAGAGTCTCATGGACTTTCTTCCCTGGGCTGCCTTTGAACTGTAACCTTCAGATCTTGGCCTCCTGAGTAGCTAGGATTACAGGAGCGAGCCATCAGCACCCAGCTTATATTATTACATTAATAAAAAATAAGGTTTGCATTTCTTTCATGGCCATTCTCAGTTCCTCTTCAGACATGTCTCTCTTTAAGTCTTTAGCCCACTTATTAATGGGGCAGTTGTTTCTTTCAGGATTTGTTTTGGGGGAACTTAATTTTTTGAGTTCTAAGTATATTTTAGATATGAGGCCCTTGTCTGTTTTATGGCCAGTGAAGTTCTCCCAGTCTGTGGGCTTTGAAAAGGGCTTTCTATTTATCTTGCAAGCTATGTCCTTTGCAATGCAAAAGCTCTGCAGTTTCATGCAGTCCCATGTGTCCAACTTTTCTTTGATTTGTTTTGTTTCTAGGGCTTTATTAAGAAAATTTCAATCTGTGCCAAGGAGCCCAATGTTTCTCCTGTTCCTTCCTGAAATGTTTTCAGGGTATCTGCTTTTACCTTGAGGTCCTTGATCCATTTGGAATTGATTCTGGTGCAGGGTGATGTTAACAAGTGGTTTATCATTGATGTTGTTATTTTAATGTAATGTTTCTTTTGACTTCTGTTCATTTTCCCTGTGATTTAGCCCCTGTTGTCACTGTATTTGATTCTGGTACCCCGCGTATTTTATATATGTTTGTCTGAATTAGGGAAGAGAAGGGGAACATTAAACGGTGAGACAAAGGGTAAAAGGCAAACCAATGTTGTACGCTAACTCGGGGTGGGGCAATTGGGGAGGAGGGAAGGTGAGAGAAAAAAATGAGGGAGGCGGGTAACAAGTTGGACAAGAAATGCTCTCACTACCTAACATATGTCACTGTAACCCCTGTGTACTTCACTTTGACAATAAAAATTTTTAAAAAAGTAACAGAGTCACTGATAACAAACTCATATCTAAAGTTAAATTATAGACCTGAAATTTGCAGGACTCAATCTTTTACTCATTATCCCTTCCCAGCTATACAGTGAAATTTCCAGAAATGAAGGTAAAAGAGGCTCAGGATTTGATTTATTTTTATATTTTCATTTATTTTCCAGAAAAAAGATCACATTTCAGTAACAACTTACGCACATAGAGAATTAAACTTTATTCTGAAATGGGAACCCTATTTGCAGTCACATGTCATGATAAATAATTGCATATTCAAGATTTTGTTGAAATGAGTGACTGGGAAGATTATGAAGGACAAAACATTTATAAAAACCATTATTTACAAAACAGTTATCTTCTCATTTTTTTCTAACTTATAAGGCAAGTAATGTTAAGATGGTCTCACAGTTATCTTCAACAAGTCACTTCTGTGCATTCATTCATACAGGCCACCATTGCTAAGCAGAGTTCTGCTGCTTATTATCAGGTTTCTCTGAGCATCACACAGAGGCAGAAAAGCTTCAGTTACAGACTAAGCAGTAATGGCTGTCAAAAAATTCAGCTGAGTTGAGAATGTGGAAAAAAGAGGAGCCACCAACACTTGGACTAAATTTACTATATCTTGTGTGTTTTAGTGAACATTTCCTCTTGTGAATATTTTGTGGCCAATGTATTTTTGTATACACAAGATTATAAAGAACTTCAGTGAACTTTTTGCTACATAGTTCATAGAGAATTGTAAATAAAGCACACAGGACAGCATTTTTCTTAGCTGGTTGTTTTCCATTATCTCTACATACAGCAGTATTTCTCTGAAATTTCTTTTCTAGAAACCAATGACCACTTAGTAAGAGTGAAAATTAAAATTTGACCATTTCATTTATTCATATCTTTCCCTTTATAAGTGAAAGACTAATGAAAATTCTTTTCAACTGAAACACAATAGTGTTCAAACAGCTTTAAAAGTCAGATTACTGCTTGACCTGTAGAGAAACTCTGCTCATGGATAAACTTAGCATATTATTATCCTAAGTTTTGTTTTTTGAGAACAATTTGTTCAGCAGCGAAATTTCTAATTCCCTTAGATTGAGATGAGAAGGGAAATGAGGAAGTGAGAAAGGAGGGTGGGACAGACAAAGGAAGGGAGGGGGAGACAGAATGAGGGAGGGAGGGAGAGAGAGAGGAATCAGATAGGATCCGATCTCTTTCATTCATATACATTTAACAAAGCAAGAACTAGACATTGACCTGCAAAATTAATACTGTAGTAATAATTGTCATCCTAGAAACTCAGAAGGAAAAGTATGTCTTGTGATATTCATTTGGTATCTTATTTAATATAGTTTAAGGTATTGTTTTATGAATTGCATTACATTTTTCTGTTAGAAAAACATCACATATAATGAATGACTCAGATGGAATTAACATTTACATGATATACCCATTTGATGGAACATTAAAATTTTAGATGGCTCATGATTGATTAGCTGATTCACAAGCTCTGAATGAATTAAAAATTGAATTATATTTAAGGACATGTAAAGTGGTTCAGCTTTATTCCTTTTGAAATAACAATTCAGCCAGATAAAAATTCATGTTAAAAATTCATTTGCAAAATAAACAAGGCAAAGCAAAAAGCATTGGAAAATGTCCTTTGAAGGAATATATAATCCTGAAAAATCTATGCAAAATACTGCCTTGCTTTTAGCTGTTAATAAAATGTTTTCCCCACAATTTCTGATAAGCTTACATAAAAATCTGGTCAACATTGATTGAGCTAGCATGATTCAGTTCCTTAAAGCTATTTATTCCACATTTCAGACTTTAAAACAACTTCAGCCAATAGTGGAATGATGTGCTGGATCATGGAGTTAGGTCTTAAAGATAATGTTTAACAAGACAAAAAAATCACTGCCTTGATTTGAATATTTGACATAATAAAGTTAAGTTCACTTGAGAGATACTAGTGAACATAGAAATTCATTTGAAATGGCAAAATTTCCTCAAAACACAATCCATCCTACAAGCCCCCTAACAAAGCCCTCTTGATTAGCTTACATGTTGTTGTTGCAAGATGTATAAATTAATATTAAAAGGAAAATTTCCCCCAAATTTTCAAGGTATACTTAGAAGTAAAAAAAAAACAAAAACAAAAACAAAAAAAGTTTCCTGATCCAATCCACTAACTTCTTTAAGTTTCAGAAAACACTAACATTTATTGTCTAAGGATCCAGGACTATGGTAAAGGACCATTTGTTCTCAGATCACATTGAACCGTGACCTAAACTAGTAGACACAAATATAATTTGGAGAATACTGGAATATTGATGCATGGAGTCCAAATAATTTTATTCCAAAACATTAAGAAAAATTAAAAAAATAGCTATTTATTAAAATTTCTTTCAGATTAAATGTTTATTTAAGACTGGCAATGTAATCTAGGGAGAGAAGGAGTAAACCAAAAATACTATAAATCAAAAGAAAAGTAATTTTAGAACTTCAACTTAGAGAATAAATTACTATATTCACAATGAATGTCAACAAAGTGGTGCCTTTTCTTTAACAAGTATCCATTTGGGATAGAAATCAGATACTGTCATAATTGTCAATCAAAAAGTCTTATCATGGTTAACTCAATAGACAAAATTTGCCAGTCCTTTATGAAAAGTGGCTTAAATTTCAACTGAATATTAAAAAATTCAATGTAATTTTGCAGAATGTGACAGAGCATCAAAGTAAAGACCTAAGTATTTTGTTGCTGTCTGTTTTTAATATTTGCACACTCAAAACAATGCATTCCTATTTCATTTTTATTTGTCATTCTGTAGGAAAAAAATCAATATAAAAGTAGCCATGCTAAATACATGATTGAGAGAATGGCTTTAGATACTGTTTTCCAAATAGAAAAACCAAACCTGCAAGGAGCAAGGAGCAAGGAGCAAGAGAATACAATAAAGCCTACAGCAGAGAGAACTTGTTAAGAATAGTGGGGCAGTTCATTAGAATATATCTTTAATCCAAGTAGCTCAGATTGATTTGTTCAATTTATCAACAGTTTAATTTGTTTCATCTCAGGAGAACATTATATTTATCGATCTTAACTTTCAAAGCTATATTTATACCCAGTCCCCATTTTTATATGTTTAAAAATCCTGCTTTCATTTTTTAAGTTGCTGATCAAAAATGATAAGACAAAAAGTACTTTTAGACTGAATAGAGTCACACAAATGCATACTCCTTAGGAGAAGGAGAAAGCTTTAAACACACACACACACACACACACACATATACACACACAAACACACACATACATTTTCTTGTACATATTTGCATATTTTGCTGTATCTTTCAATATTAACTATTATTTTGAAAACATTTCAAAAATTAAAATGACTCATTCAATTCTTTTGGAATGAGGCTTATTTGTGTTTGTAAAGCATAAAAAGCTATAAATAAAGTCAAATCATTACTTAGAGGGCTGGGGTCCCTTATAAGAAGGGAGACATTTGTAAGGATTTTGTACTAAAAATGAGTGATAGCTCACAATGTTTCTACTACTGCAAGTCTTTTATGACATTGAAAAGAAGACTGAACTATGAAAACAAAATTAGGCATTTCAGGCTACTTTGAGACTGAGAAAGCATGACCAAAAAAAATCACCCAAGAATAGGGATTTTATTAGAAAATACTCCCCTCTTCCCTTTTTCTAAAGTTTGAAGGAAATTAAGTAGGTCAATTTGGAAAAATAAAAAAAAAAACGACTAGAAAAATGGTATTCAACTTAGAAATTAGTGCTTCCAATCTAGTTTGTTACAACTAAAAAGGGCCAGAGCCACCTATAGAGGCAATGATTCTCAACTTTTGGGTACTTATCAAAGTATATATTCTCAAGCAAAGTGATGGTGGCTCATGCCTGTAATCCTGTCGATTCAGGAAGCTGACGATAACAGTTGAAAGCCAGCCCAGGCAGGAAAGTCAGTGAAACTCTTATCTCCAATTCACTAGCAAAAAGCCATAAGTGGAGTGGAGTTGTGGCTTGAGTGGTTGACATATATATTCATTCCTAAGTTCCATCCCTACATATTTATTAAGTCAACAGTAAATAATGAACTATAGTTTAGGTGCAGCGTTTACATAATGTTAGTTAATTCAGATCGTTGCCTCTTGACATGAGGATACAAATGGCTTGCATGTCATACTTCTTAGCATTGTTCTTATTTCAATGCTTTTATTTCATAGTGCCTTTTACTTTGGCATTCAGAGGGGCCAGATATAGTAAAATAAAATAGCAGTCAAGATAATGGGGTTCATTCTATTTCAAGTGCTACTTTGGGCGATGAGTCAATTAATTTGCTTACTCTTCAATGTAATCATTGGTAAAACTAGAATTCCAAAAGAGTCCTTACATTATCTGGATTTTTATAGGATTAAATGAGCTAATATCTGCAGTGATTGGTACATGGTAAGCACTTCAGTATATATTATCATTTTATATGCCAGCCGATCACTCTGACTGTACATAATAATTACCTTATGTCACCTTAAAATCTGGTTTATCTGACCAAGGGATCTTTAGAAGGGGAAGATACTTTATAGTTCTATGTGTGGTTACCATGTTGACATTGTTGAAAAATCCCTCTATTGCATGGATATTTTATCTAATGGGATTCCATGCACAATTTGATTAGCAAAATTCTCCATGAAGTAAAGCTTGAAAGTTATGTCAGTCCCAATTCCTCAATGAACAGAGGAGAAAAGGTAGTGACTAATGAAAAGGAGTTGGCAGGAGAGCTCAGACAGCTGTCTTTGTTTCTCTGAGAGGAAGATTTCAAAGTGGACATGCATGAAATTATAGCTCTGATACTTTGCAGCTTGAGACTAAACAAAAACAAATGAGCACGTGCAGTTTGACCTTCTGAAGGATTCTTATCTATTCACTCAAACCATTTGAAATGTAAGCACTCTTTCCTTAGAAGTGAGGAATCTTCCCTAACATGATATAGTGAGATTTCATCTTGGTGATAGATGTACCAAAGAGCTTTAAAAAATAATGATAACAACAACAATAATAATTTTTAGTGGTTAAGAATTCTGATTATGATAAAATTCAGACTATGGATAAGAGTTTATTTTTAAAAATTTCATGAAAATTTGGGACTTGTTGAACAGAGAACACACACTTTTCGTGTTGCTGAAATAAAGCAGTATCATTTATACTTTCCATGTTGATAGACCAGTCTTTTTGAACATAATGATTTAGGAAAGAGCATTCTGGTTAACACAAACCTCTTGTTATTTCTTTAACCCTGGGACTAGAAGTTATCTTTCTTATGAGTGAGACCATTTTGTTTGTGCACAGAAGTCAACAGAACCTGACGGGATCAGTCTTTCTTTGATAACTGAGATTGTGTATTGTTTAGAATCATTTTCAGAGCTTGGATTCTCATTCTAAGGATAGAGGTTTAATAGGGTTATAACCTATATGATTAAAAACCAAAGCAGAATGCCAAATCTTTTTTTTTTGTTGTTTGTTTGTTTGCCAGTCTTGGTGCTTGAATTCAGGGCCCGAGCACTGTCCCTGGCTTCTTTTTGCTCAAGGCTAGCACT
Organism: Perognathus longimembris pacificus; assembly: GCF_023159225.1. NCBI lineage: Eukaryota > Metazoa > Chordata > Mammalia > Rodentia > Heteromyidae > Perognathus > Perognathus longimembris. Next base: position 46,424,452 of record NC_063167.1, on the reverse strand, counting down.
CTACCACTTAGCCACAGCACCACTTCTGGCCCTTTCTATATTTTTGGTGTGGAAGAATAGAACCCAGGGCTTCATGAATACGAGAAAAGCACTCTATCACTAGGCCATATTCCCAGCAGAACACCAAATCCATATCTCTGAAATGAGCTTAGAGTGTCACTTGATCTATTTTCTGAAAGGAAAAGGAATATAATTTCTATGGAAGTTTTGGTTGATTGACTAAGGGATCAAGGAGTTTTTTTTTTAAATCATTTAAAATTTAGTTTCTGGAAACATTTGTATGATGTTAGAGACTACTGAAATTTATATTTAAATTATATGCTTTTTAACAGTATGAACAAAATTTTTATTCTTTGGAAAGAAAAATCTTTTGTTTAACTCTAAATCTATATAAAATAAAGTTTAAAGAGAAATACATAACAGCCAGTGATATTTAAACATTTTAATATGCTTTGTGTTAATATTCGATATGTTTCTCTAGTAATTGATCACTTTAAAACATTTTTTTTTTGGCCAGTCCTGGGCCTTGAACTCAGGGCCTGAGCACTGTCCCTGGCTTTCTTTTGCTCAAGGATAGCATTCTGCCACTTGAGACATAGCATTGCTTCTGGCCGTTTTCTATATATGTGGTGCTGAGGAATCGAACCTAGGGCTTCATGTATATGAGGCAAGCACTCTTGCCACTAAGCCATATTCCCAGCCACTTTAAACCATTTTTATATTATATGATTCTCCATTTTCTACTTCTTACTGTGTGCTGGGTTTTGCACTTTAAATTTCTTCATTTTTCATGGGATCTGAAACTTTGCATCTCTATTTTGGGTTCAAAATCAAATAGAATTATTTTATTTAAAATGAATGTATTAATTACTTTGTTCAAAAACATTTCAACATCAGGCTGCTTTGGGGAGTCTGGGAGTTGGTTGAGAAAAAGAGAGAGAGAGAGAGAGAGAGAGAGAGAGAGAGAGAGAGAGAGAGAGAGAGAGCTTGTTTTGAATAGTAAGCATTTCTCCAAGGGAAAGCAGGTCATTTGGATATCCTCTTGCTAGCAAGCAGTGATCAAAGAGCATAAATATTAATTTAAAAAGTCCTACTGTAAACAATTGCTAGTCATAATCTCATTTGAAAAGTAAGACTTAAAAATAGTTTAATTTAATTCTAAAATTTAAAGGGACTGAAGATTCTCTGTCAAATTTGAGTGACTATAAAATGAAATTCAGTAACCAATCATACATATAACAACTTAATTTTAGTTATTTAATAGTATGACCTAAAACAGGAATTGGTTTATTTAAAAAATGAATTCTATGACTTAAAAAAAGAATAATGTTTTCAGACTTCTGTGGAGGAAGATTTGACAAGTGTGACTGATAAGGAAGTTCCATTTAAATTCCCATGTGGCTGGATAGAAGGGACCCAGAAACTAATCTTTCCCATCCCTTCATCAAGGTTAATTTAGTGACTTCCAAAGAATGGCAATGATCCAGTGTTATACGATGAATCTTAATCACCTAAAAGGACATTTATTGAACAGTATTGTGGATAGAATTTCTTTTATAAAGCTTAGTTTTTCTTTCCAAAATGATAAAAAATGATGACAATTAAAATTCTCCTTTTGGATCTAAATGGAGAGCCATTTCCCTCCCCCCTTCCCCCTCTCTAGTTTCTAATTCTCAATATTTTGATTCCTAGGGGTTAGGGGGAAGTCACAGGGTATCATTTGTTAATGCTGTGTGAGACAGACCATCTGTTCAGAGGAATTGTGCAAAAGTTATTAACCAGTTCAACTACGGAAAGTCTTATGACCTTAAAATCACAGGTTTGGTTTTAATCTCATAATTTTTCAACAACCTCCACATTTGTTAAACTGTAGAGAAAGGGGAAACTAGTTAAGATTTTAACATCTTCTCTCTTGATTATAATTTAATATACTTAAACTTTAAATATGAATTGCTTTCCCTTTTTACACAAGTTATAAAAATAAGAGGCCCTGTTTACACAGTTTGCATTTTTATGAAATTTGCAGTTTGAAAAAAAAGCTTTTTAAAAAGTGGTAAGTAATGCTTTTCTTTTAATATGCTGTAACCTTAGAACTTTTTTTTTCTGAAATAGTTTCTGAATTTAACCCACTAAACATCCAAAGATAGAATATTTATTTAGCACTAGCATAAAACATACTAAGAACTGAAGAAAAGTAAAGATGTTCTTTTTTCTTCTGGTTCCCTTTAAGTTTCTTCTATGTGGCACCCCCTTTGTGAGAGCAATCAGTATTATATTTAAATTTTGTATATTGACAAAATGCAATCTAGGTCTGTAAGCACTGTGCCATTCAACAGGACTACTAGTAAATTTACATACCACAGTTTAAATTACATCCGTTTCAGGTATGGTAAAATGCTAGAACTCAAGTGTCTAACTGCCTTACTGGAATGAGAGTACAATTTACAAATACAATAATTCCATTTTAAAACCATTAAGAATATTACTAGAAGTAAATACTGTAGGACTGGTCATCACGGAACTGGGTGAGGGAAATGATCACTGAAAGACCATGGCCTTCCAGCTGACACATCCGTAGTGCAGACACTGGTTTCTTTTGATCAAACCAGAATGAAAACCTGTTTCTTATATAACAGTTCTCCACAAAGAAATCCTCCAAGTCCTTGCATAAGATTTTTATCAGTTATCTGCCAAATATTTTCCTGCAAAACAAAACAACATTTCAATAAGTCATCAGCTAGTTCGACATTGTGATTATTCTATGGGTAATAATACTTCTGTTACTCCTGTTTTACCCTTCAAAGTCAAACACAGTGTACCAAGGAGTATAATACAAATATAAAATACATAAAAGTTTTTAAGTTGTTAATCTTTTACATCAGCCAGGTGCTTCATACTTTCATAGACAGACTATTTTCAGAGGTTTACATTTTTCACAGAATAGATTTGAGGGGTTTTCTCCTGATTGTGATAAATGAATTTATTTTTAGGAAGTTTTCTCATATAATTGATTTCCAACATGGGCCATTTTTTAAGAGGGAAAGGGATGTAATTAGTTGCATTGGTACAGAAGGCATAAAAACAAGGCTTTATGGAATTATAGCTGAGTGATAGAAACCTTGCTTAGAATGTAAAAGGTTGTAAGTTTGGTTCCTACCACAAAACAAACTAAAAAATAGGATTTATCCCAGTGGATTTCTGATAACTATCATCATCTTAGTATTAGGAAGCTTTCCACGCCCACAAACAACAACAACAACAACAAAAACCCTGTCATTCGAGTCAAGTGAAGCCTGGCTCATGAGCTTGTTCAGTTGATGGGCAAATATGTCAATTTATGGCCTAGATTTTTGTTATTAACACAAAATAAAAAGATTCTTCTAGATTTAAGCCAAGCTTGGGAAGTCTAAATATCTATAAAATCCTGTTGAAGAAAAAATTTCTTCAATCAATCTAATACTCCCATGTCTTATTCATGTAATATATGAACTATATTAGTTTTCTATTAAAATATTTTCAGAAAATATATTTTCAGTTGGGAGATATTCAAAGACAAGCATTTATCTTCTTTGTCAATATAACAAATGTAGGATTGAATCCATTGACTTCAATATACAAATCTATATGGTAAAAACCATTGCCCAGCCCAACAAAGAAAACAGAGCCAAAAAGAGTAGCCAGAGGATGCCTAACTTCTGATTTCACTATTCTGTTTGTACTTTATTTCACAATTGGTTTGTTCTCTAGTTGGAGTTGGGGTTGGGAGTGAGGAAGATAAGAAAATTATAACGTATTCCTACTTAACTTTCCTTCTTAAAGCAACATTAGTTTTGTCACTGGAACTCTAGAGAGCCATTCACCTGCAGCAAACCTCTTCTTGATGAGTGAAAATCGATATCCTGCTCCAACAAGTTCAATGTCACAGCCAGAAAGAGTGCTTCCTTCACTTGTGAACTGTACAACCAATGGGGAAGGTTTGCTTGGGCCTTCAGATAATTGAAATCTTGCCAATAATGAACCTACACCTAAAAAAACAAAAAGAGTATTATTGCAAGTTAACAGTCAACACACATGTCGAAAATAATTTTTTGTATGTGATACTTAACATACCAAATTGGAAATGATATGTGTTCGAGTGACAAAATGTGTTTACTGGTAAACATATAATTCAGCAAACCATTACTTTAAAGTTTAAAGCATGCCTAAATTGGCCCAAGATGTTCTCAACACTTAAGTAGATCTATAATGAGCTGTGAGACTGAAGCAGTAATATAGTTTCCCGACTAAGAAGAGCCCAGGACCAGGTGAATTTATTACCACATTTTATCAGATCTTTGAAGAACTAACACCAATGATCCTCAAAGTATCCCATAAAATACAAAAAGGAATGCGCTTTGTCAAACTCATTCTATGAAGCCAGAATTATCCTGATACCCAAGTCAGAGGAATACCCAACAACAGCCAAGAAGAAAAGTATAGACCAAGTTTCTTGAATGAACATAAATACAAAACTTCCCAGTGAAACATTTACAAAGTGAATTTAGGAGTTCCTTGCCTTTACTGATTAAGTAACTAAATGCAAAAATGAATTGAAATCTACTTGGTTTTAGTGCAACCTATATTTTAGCTCATTGTTGGCTAATATCTACAAGCTGTTTCAGTGGTTTTGTGAATAAAACAAGTCTATGAATACGTTACCTCCATTTTCTGACTTTTGAGATATATCAGGAATCTTCCACAATATTCTTTGTTGTTCAGCATTCCTAAAAATAAAATATACAAAAGGCTTTTCCATATGCAAGGATTTTTGTTCAATAAATGCTGTATCTTTCTAGGTGCTATTAAGTTTTAAAAAATAAACTTAAAAAAAGTTTAGCTACAACTTAAATTTTCTATCACCTGTCTCTGCCTATCTACTGTGAGAAAAGTGTCTTTTCTAAAGAGGTCTGCTTCTTTTCTGTTACTCTTGTGTGAAAATTGTTTTTCAGGAACATTCCTGCTTTGGCCAGGTGGCTTGGCCCTTGTTAATTACAGTTTAATTGTTAAGTACATTCTTTTCTTGAGCACTTCAATTATGACATCCTGTTAGAGGCTCCTTCAATTTTAGGTACATCCTATTAATTAAACTACATACTTTTGTAGAGTGAACCTGAGTTCAGCCAATGTGAGGGGCAGGGCCTGTTGGGTTAGGGATAAAAAGGGAGCATTCTTGCTTGCCAGAATTCTGGCTGAGGGTGAAAGGTTTACAAGTAAACCTTGCCTTGCCACTTTCCTTTTGAGTTGGTGTTAGAAGTTAGAAAAACTTTTGAACATATCAACTGAAAAGACTTACATAGGTAGGATGAATCAATTCATGTCATGTAAATTGGAGCTGTCACGTGGTTGGCATTCACTGTTTGAAATGTTCTATGTTTTGCTACCGATAGTCACATAAAGAAACTGGTGCACTTATAGGACATTTGTCCTCCAGTCCTCAGGATAGAAAATGGAGCATTACATTTTCCAGACTCTCTTGCAGTGGGAATCCTAGTCGCAAGTGAGATCCCTAAAACTACATGCCTAATTCGGGAGTTGGAAGGCAGAAAGCAGGCAGAGGTCATTCTCCTGCTGCCTTTTTGCTGTGTGCTTTGTCCAGCAGCATGAGATGGAGAGACACAGGAGCCCAGTCTGGCATTATAGGTATTGGGAAGTAACTGAGAAGCCAACAAGAGCTTTCTGATCCTTGGATCAGATGGACAGTTGTAGGCTCTTGAATTCAGTGATTCCATTGGTGGCCTAATTTCTCTCCTCCTGTGGAGGAGGCTGTGGAGGAGTTAGCATCTTCCCCAGGGCTAGTTCTTCAGTGATCTGGCAAACATTCTTGGAGGTCCAGCTTAACGCCTATTCCTGCAAAGTTTCTGCTTAAGGAGTGTATTCCTGTGTGCTTAATACATGACTGCATCAGCAAACCCTGTAGGACTCAGGTGAAATGGGCAATGTGTACTTGGGTTGAGACATGGCCACACGAGACAAATAAGTACATGTGGAATTGGGTCCAAAATAATGGCCAGAATGGAAAGTATGGCCAAGAGGACATAAGACCTTGCACCACAGGGCCCAACATGAATGTGTCTAGGGATGCAAAACCTGTGTTAGAAAGATCAAATAGTAAGAATAGTAGGGCTTGTGGAGAGCTAGGATTAAATGTCTTAATTTCTATTCAAACCTATAGCTAGATTGCCAATAAAAATAGGGATTTATACATGGGGAGGAAACTAGATTGCCAAGATAGGGGTTTCTGTGTGGTTAGAGCCCTTGCAGTGGAGGTTTCATAAGTTCAGTAAGGAAGAGTGGAAACAAGCTCACAGTACTTTCTTTACATCCATCCTGGTGCTGTTACACTGTAGCGGGCAGGGGCACTGGGTGCTATTTGGTGGGTTCAAGACCCAGATCAACAGGTCTCAATGCTGGGGACATATGGTAGAGCTCAGGTGTGGTCCGCCTAAACCTCCCTAAAATAGAACTGAAAATGTTCATACAGTCATGTAGCAGCTGAGTGGAAGCCTTCTAGCTTTCCTCATGAGACCTAGAGGTTATCTTCTGCAATGAGTTGACTTCCATTAGAGACACACATTCCAACACATTACTGTTTCAGAGCCTCACTCTCAAGCCATTGCAGTGCCCACGGGTGGGATTTGGGTCCATTACACCACTGGTATGAGTTCCTTTGCTCCATGATGGGGCTCTATCTCCTCTTTTTGTCTCTTAGACACTCAATTATTGCCCACTTACATCTAGAGATGCATTCATACTCTGTGGCTTTGCACCCACAGTGTTGACTCTGGTTTATTGGCAAGAGTTAATGTGGACAGGATATTTATTAACTAACCTGTATGGTTAGTTTCTAGGGCTTTCTCCTATGTGAATGCACCCAATGCCCCTCATGACAGTCCTTTGGAAATGTCAGCTGGCTTGAGCTCTCCCCCTCTCTTGTTTCTGATTCATTCATTCCTAAATCAAAACAAGCTAGCTACACATGGATTACTGAGGTTGAAAGTAAAAGTACTAATAAAAAAAGCGTTTTCTGGTTTAAATAGCTATAGCACTTGGGTTTTCTGCCCTGAATCCTCACATACAGGCCTGCTGTGTTCTTCTCTTACAGGAAACAAACACTAAATCTTCAGAAAGGGCCTTTGGTGGCTAGGATAGGAATCAGCAGTTCCTCACCAGACCGCTGGGGGGAGCACAGCCTGGAGTTTAGTCACTCCTCCATCTATGGGGACCAAGAACTGCACGTTGTTGAGGGCCACAGCGGTGGTCATTGCATCTGTGTTGTACTTGTAATCTATGCGCAGGTCAGTGCTTGCAGGCTCACATCGCCAGTTCACTGCCAGGTTCAGAGGCGTGGACTGAATGCCCTGGGCAGACACCTTGCCAAATGACAGGAAAGAGAACATTTAAGGCTCAACCACTAATCTAAAACAAAAGTGGAAGCTATGATTATTTCCCATAATATTGTTCATGCAGTTCACCCAGGAGCTCCTATGACCAGCACCAGAAATTCAAATGCCATGTGAGAGAGCTGGCTGGCTAGATCTGTTTTTCTGTTTATCTATCTGTCTGTATGTCTACCATCTATCTATCATCTATCTATCCATCTCTCTGTGTATCATATATCTATCATTTATCTACCTTCTTAGCATGTGTTCATAACTAACACTTATTTCTAAGTTCTCTGCTAATTGATAAATGTAGTCATTTTGTGACTTTCTTCATTCAAAAAAAATAATATTGGGGCTGGGAGGGATGGGGGAGAATGATGAAAAGGGTGAAACTGACCAAAATTCATTGCACTCATAAACTGACATGTTGAATGGTAACTCCTTTGTACAACTACTTGAAGATAATAAAAATATAATTGAAAAAGAAAAATAATTGTAACATTTAATCACAAAAACACATTATAACTAATCTAGGAGATCAAGTACTAGGAGCCAGCGAGAGCCTTAGGAACTATTTACCTGATCTGAAATAAATTGATTTAATAGATCAATTATAGTTTTGGATAAAGGATTGTCACACTTGGAAAAAAATACAGATTGTTTATATTTAATCCTTTAAAGTAAGAAGTTTTAGGACAGTAATACTCTTGACAGTGATCTAATTTAGCAACACAGTCTTAATTGATATAATTTTTGACAACTTCCTTTTGTGGCATATTCCTGTCATTTAACAAAATACTTCAACCATAAATTTACACTAAAAATATGCCTGAATATTCTTAATACTAGTCCCTAGGTATTACTTTAATGTTTCCATCTTCTTATTGCTTCTTATTGATTTCTTATTGCTTCTTATTGATTTCTTACTTTTAAAAGAAATGTTACTTTATCTAGGTTTATGTAACCATAGACACTTTAGAATGTCAATTTCCAATGTGAAAGAGATGCCCTGACTGTGTGAATAAGCTTACCTGGTATTTGAGCATGTCCACATTGTAATATGTAGCCTGGGGTTTTTGTTCAGACACTTTCTTTAGGTGAGTCATCAAATTTGGCATGTTTACCCAGAATTCCTTGGTGTTGGCATCATTTTGTGTATTATCACTGTTTGAAGAGAAAAATGATTGAGTAGCATCTTATAACAAAAATCACCAGAACAAGATGCATCTTAGCAAATTGCCATCTGATTTCTACACCTATGTCTGACAATTGGTAGAAATTACATAATTCACGGTTAGTGTGGTTTTGGTACAAATACATCTCTGAATGGTTTTATGTGAATAGATTAATACTACCAATTAGATTAATACTATGAATGCTATTAATTAAAATATTTTAATGCTTTGAATCTGCAACATCTCAGTCATATTAACAAAGCATGTGGATATTAGGCTGCTTTATAAAGTATATTATTTATTCAGTAAAACTTCATAGTCATTTCCATATATTACTTTAATTTTGTTTAAATCAGCCAATTAATGCAATTAAGGAGCTATTGATTCTTTTACTTGACTTTTAAAAAATTGACTTCCTCCATAGTTTTCAGATACTACACAGTTAAAGATTCAGCCACACAGGGTATGGTGGTACTCATCCATAAACCCAGAACTTAGGAGGCTGAGGTAGGGGGATAGTGAGTCTCAGGATAGGCTGTATTTTTATATGAGGTCCTATCTTACAAAACAAAACAAACAAGAAATTTGGGCAAATTAAAGATGTCTAACTAAGGAGAGGATCGTGTTACTAAAATTACTGTGCTATTTTTTTCAGCATGTGAATTTTTACTGGGCACTTCACATCAAGATGATCCTGGTGTTTAAATGACTGTAATGATGGTAGTTTAATGAGATGCAGAAAGCAGCCTGGCCAAGTGTGTAAGCAGCCTAGCCAAGTGAGTCGTCTGCTGTTCCTGTAAGAGATCTCATTTCTCAGAGCCCTGTCCACACATTTGTCCAATTGATCCCATGAATGCTTACCTCGATAATATGGACCAAATAGAAATGTCCAAAGTATTTGCCTACTTCCCAAGTGACCTGATAACTTGGCCCACAATTTGTTGGCTGACATTTTGCTTTCTATAATATCATAAGAGGAGCTATAACTTTGTACATATTCTATGTTAAGCCTATACTAGATACATTTATAATCCTAGTCATTAAAGTCTACCCTATAAAGAAAGAATTATCGCCCTCATTTTCAAAGATGAGTAAGTTTATAGAAAGAACAATTTAGTCATAAGAAGAAAAGAGTAGCTGGGTGCTGGGTTCTGGTGGCTCATGCCTGTAATTCTAGCTACTTTGGAGGCTAAGATCTGAGGATCAAGATTCAAAGTCAGCCTGGGCAGACAAATCTGAGAGGCTCTTATCTCCAACTAACTACTAAAAAGTCAGAGGTGGAGCTATGGATTAAATGACAGAGTACTAGCCTTGGGGGAAAACAAAACAAAACAAAAAAACAAAAAACAACAACCTAGGGAAGTATCCAGGACTGGCTTAGGAAAAAAAAAAATGAGTTGCTGTGATTCAGCTTCCAGCTTCCAGAAATCAAAGAAACCAAGAAAACAGAGTTACAAAAATTTGAGCCTAGAAACTCTGCTTGTTCAGTTAGGAGGCAGGAGGCCAAGTCTCAGTGCAAACGGAGTGGTTCTGCTGTACATGGTCTTTGAAGATGAAGTAAAACTCTTTGGTTCTGGGAACAGAGGAAGATGAGGTAGTATACTAGAACAGGGACATGAGACTTGGGAATCAAAGCAAGGCAGGTCCAGAAGCTAGGAGTACAACATTGTAGGACTTTAAGATTAAATATTATACCAAATAATGTTGTAATAAAACACAAACATGCATTTATTTAAGCATACTCATTCATATCAAGTGACAATATATAGTAGAGAAACAATCTCTCTAATCTAGGTCCAAATGAGTAATGTGTACCAGAAGTTGGTGCAATAATTCTTTTGATCAGAAGAAAGGGCGTAAATGTCACAAGAAGTGGGCACCCATGTCACAAGACTTTTGGTAAGACTGCTCCAGACTAGACACGCTTCAAGCTTGGGTGATAACTACCAAATGATTAAATGTTATCAGTTGCCTAACACAAAGAATCCATTTGTCTCGAAGAAGCTACTTTAACTAATATAAATAGCTCCAAAGGAAGAGCCACAAGTTGCATCTCTAGATTTTGTGCTTTAAGCCATTGATATAACTTTCCCTTTCCTTCCACCATTTGCTGATTTATTTTACATGCCTAGTCAATTTTTTTGCTCGTTATCTTCGGGAACCATCTTGAAGTTCTTTTCACCAACACATACATGATTGTAGAAACAGGATATTGGGTAATGAATTGCAGTTTTTGTTCATTTGATTTCCCTAGTAAAAATTTCCTTGACCCTCTTAGGTGACAGAAAAGAATCTGGCCCTTGGGACTCTGACCTTAGGTAGCTGACCTAAGAATGTTAGGCAGGGATGTTCAAATATTTTTTTGTTTAAAAGCACATCAGTTATGCTGAGCTTCCATAACTGTAATTACACAATGAGGCAGGTGATACGAGCAATACATAAAATTTAACAATTTGCTTGGGATCGTATCATTAATAAGTAGTGGAGAATTCCAGCCCCATTTGGTCAAACAGGTCTGACTCTCCCACTAGATCAAAATATAGGCTTAGCATTACTATCTACCAACATGTCATTAATAACTAAGTAGAGCTGACTTGCTGTAGAAATCTTAGAATTTCTAAGAATTGCATTCTCTCACTTTAATAAAGAAAGCTAAATCATAGGTCTTTGATGATAATTTCTGAGAAGTTGCTATTGCTGCATATGCAACCTGGCTTTAAATTATTATCAAGCTGCTCACTGATTTGACAGATATTTTTCATGCTCCTATTACACATCAGCAATGGGAGGTCTTGAGGACATGGTAGTGAAGTAGTGGATTGGTGTTTCATCTGACCCAGAATGTACTGAGTCATGGGGCATAGGTAAATGGAGGAATACAGGTAAATACATAGTTATTAACTATGGTAAGTGCCAGAAAAGTAAAGAATAGTGTACCTTGAGAGAATAATATTTTAGAGAGGTAGTTCAGTTTCCAGCTGGTGAGTGAGGAAGGAGGACAGAAGAATGATTAGGGGAGACACTGTGAGGTTGTTACCTAAGGAGTGAGTAGAAGTCAGGTGAAGAAGGGCAGGAAACAAACACAGAAAGCTCTTGCTTTGGAGGAGGGTCTTGCTTGTTTTGGACTGGCAGATTAGGCTGGGCCACAGTGGACTTAAAACTCAAAGGAAATGCTAACATGTTTAGGTTCTGGGATATAGACAATGTGAAGCCAATGACCAAGTATGAACTGAGAGATATCATAAAAGGCTATTTGGCTGTTAAAATGTGTTAGAGCATGGCAAGACTGGGTTCAAAGAGGGAGGCAATTGCCACAGAACTAGGGCAGGGCACAGGGTGACTTCAGTAATGAGTAAAAGTAAAGTATCAGGACTTGGTGACAGAGAGGAAGCTGTCAAGACTGACTCTTTCCTCATCTATTGCAAATAGTACACTGACATAGTTGATCACCTTAATAGCATGTACGTATGCATGTATGCTTGGCTGTGCATGTAAAGACATAATAAAGACATCACTTCAGGTTAAACAGAAGACACGAGAAAGCATGTTTACATACATAAACAGGTTTCTTTGATGTCATACTATAAAATTCTATTAAAATTACCATTATAATGAAATGACATTTCAGAAAAAAGTTTCAAAGCTCATGTGAAGTATACTTCACAATTCAAATATTATCTGATAGAAAAATATGCTGCTGTATGCTGGTGGCAGTCGAGCATTCTCTGGGGACAGATATCAGGAAGATTGTTGTCTGAGATCAGCCAGGGAAAAAGTTTGAGAGACTCCTCAAAAATAGCTTGATATGGTGATGTATGCCTGCCATCCCCACTATCACAGGGAATATAAATAGGACTGTACTCCATGATTATATGGGTAAAAAATGACACTGACTCAAAAATAATCAGGGTAAAAAGAACCAAAGGTATGATGCAAGTGGTAAAACACCTTCCTGGCAATTAGGAAGCCTTGAGTGTAACCCACATATTGAGAGAGAGAGAGAGAGGAGCAATACTTCTCTATTAATAAATCATTTACCCACAATACTCATCCAATGTTTACTGATAGCAAACACAACAGACAATAAATAAATTGTCAGGAATATAGATTTTAGCACTTTCTTTTCATTGTAGCATTACTATTACTACTAAAAAGATTTGAGGCAGAGTCTCATTAGGTAGCCCAGGCTAGTCTTCAACTTCTAACCTTTTGTCTCAGCTCCTTGAATGCTGGGACTGTAGTTATATACCACCATGCCATGTCAGATTTTGTTACTTTAACTGTCTCTAAGCAATTTAGAAGTTGGCCATTAAAATATACATGTGCATATTCAGATATATATGGAGTCACCTACAGAAGACTTTGAGTAGACTTTGAGAAGACTTTGGTTCTGTGTGTGAATCTGAGTAGCAGTAATTTATCTACAGTGTTACTGTCCTATGGTCTATGGCCTCATCTAGGTACAAAGTGCCGAAGCACACGTATCTAAAAATGTATGCAAAATCATATTTACCAGCAGAGAAGTTGGGGATTTGGCAGGACATGCTCTAACCTGCTGAAATTTACAACCCGAAATGTCAGAGCGGCTGGGGATGGGTTGTTGGCAAAGTGCCTGGTGATGCCAGCAGGAAAGGATAACACCATTTCTCCGGTAATCTTAACAATACATCTGGAGGATCAAAATAAGAGCAGAGAGAGACAAAACCCATGTCAGAATGCTGAGCTGCAGCCTAGAAAAGATTAATGTTGACAAAGTGAAACAGCAGGAGATGAAAGGCAAACTTTTACAGTGCCACACCCAAGGACTGAACTGAACTTATCTTACTCAATGCTTAACATTTATTTATTTTTCCTTAAAGAAGCATCTCAATCACAAGAAAATATTAAGCTGTTTTTTTTTTAATAAAGGGAGGTCATTTTAAGAACTTGAGGTTTGAATTTACCTTTAGGGGAACTGAGTGCTTGGTTTGGGAAATAAAATGATAACCACCATGATAAAAAATGATAAGCAGGAATAAAGAATAAAAAATTGTTTACTCTTGTATTTTTTTCTTGTTCTGAGTTTTGAATATTGGCTGCATGTGTAAAGATACTAAACTAGAGTCTCATACTTGCCTGAGACTTATTTTGGTTCTTGAATAATGTGATCAGTGTCTTAAACATATTCTTTAATTTACCTTTTTGTTTCCTGGAAAAGTAGTTCTTTATCCCTTTAATTTGTCCATTTTGTCACAACTATAAGGTCAGTTACAGAAATGATCACAATGTGAATACACCTTTCTTGAGAAAGGATTTCTGGAGATATAAGTAACATGTAACAAACCGCACTTATCTAGAATATAAAATGCTGTAGGATTATATGATTTGAAGTCTTGAAATCACTATATATCTAAGAGTAAAATCTTCAGCATCCTTCAAAATTGCTTCTTGCCTTTTTATGAAATCTTTTATGCAATCTCCCAACTCCCCATGCCCCAGCCCTAGGATATTGTGAAGATGAGCTCTGCCGCTGTTCATTGCTTTGCATTTGCTACAATTTTATGTAACAAAATCATAAGGCATGCGTTTTTTTTAAAAAAACACACACACAGTGTGTGTATCAAGCTTCTGATCCTCAGAATAATTTTGATATTCAGCCATGTAGTTGTATGAATTGATAGTTGATTCCTTTTTGCTGCTGTGTGGCACATGAATGTGCCATAATTAAAAAAAATCATTCACCTGTTGAAGAATATACTAGCTCTTTCTTATCTATTATAAATATGTGATGAGTAGGTGTGACAGGCCTCTGTATGGATAGGTACTCTCATTTATTTTCTCTATTTTTGTGTCAGTATTAGGCTTTGAACTCAGGGCCTCTCTCACTCTTGTTTGCTGGGCTGTTCTACAACTTGAACCACACTTCCAGCCTGTATTTTTGCTGGTTAATTGGAAATAGAGTGGGGTTTCTTTTTTTTTTTGCCGAGGTTAACTCAAACTATGATCCTTTGAATCTTTGACTTCTGAAAAGCTGGGATTACAGCCATGGACAGTGCCCAGCTCTACGCTCATTTCTGCTTATAAATTTATGAGTAGAGTGGATGATTACTTGGTAGATAAACTGTCAACGTTTAAAGAAACCACCCAGTTGATTTCTAAAGTGGAAATTACAGCTGTGTGTGAGTTTTAAATCTTCCACATCCTCACTAACACGTGGTAATTTTAATTTTTAGCCTTTTATTTTAACACTTTTAATTTTAGCCATTCTAATTTTAGCCATGGATCTGTAGAGGTAGCTCTTAATTTGCTTTTTCATAATTGCTAATAGTCTTAGACATCTTTTCAGGGGCTTATTTGCTATCAATTATCTTATATGGGAGGTGACTGCTCAAATTTCCTGTCAAAGTTTGAAGTCAAGATTTTTTTCTTAGTGGGTTTGAGTTTTTATACCTCCTTGGCTTGTATGATTTAATATGTATAAATATGCTATCTCTATCTATCTATCTATCTATCTATCTATCTATCTATCTATCTATTTTGCAGAGATCTCCCTTCCTCCAGTCTATGGCTTATATGTTCTTTATCTTAACTGTACTGTCAAAAGCAATTTACTTTTTGTGATTTATATACAAAATCCAGTTATTTTCTTTATTATGTTCTTGGTGATACTGGAGTTTTAAATGCAGGTTCTTGTTCTTGCTAGGGTAGGGATTTTCCACTTGAGCCACACCCTCTAGGCCTTTTTGCTGTAGTGATTTTTAGAAAAGGTCTTTGGCTTTAATCTTCTGTTTGGCCTCAGGCCATAACACATGTTTATTTGTGTTTTTTTTTTGCTAACTTTATGCTGAGGCTATACTTGTATTATCCTCAAAATAATCTTCCAATCTCTACTCCTGAAGTAGGTGGGGTTACAGGCAAGAACCACCACGCCCAAATAAATCTAGTAATTATTTTTTTAGTCATATCGAAGCCTTTTCTAAGCCTAAGGTTAAAAAAAAATTTCTTCTTGAAGATGTGTGTGTGTGTGTGTGTGTGTGTGTGTGTGTGTGTGTGTGTATGTGTGTTGGTTCTTGGGCTTGATTTCAGAGCTTCACACCCTTATTACCTTTCGTGCTCATGGCCAGTGCTATACAACGTGAGCCATATCACTGGTCTTGTATTTTTCTGGCTAATTGTAGAGGAAGTCTTAAGGACTTTTCTGCTGTGTTGGCTTTAAACTGAAATCCTCCTTGTGTTAGTCTCCCTAGTAGCTAGGATTACAGGCATAGGCTGTTGGAAAGTAGATTAAAAAAAATAGGCAGATTCTCATTATATTGCCCAGGCTGGCCTCAAACTCATGATTTTCTTGCCTCAGAGGCCTTCTGAGTGCTAGGATTGTAGGCATGTATTGCCACATCTAGTCCTTCTTTTAATTTTTAATTTTAATTTTAATTTAATTTTTAATTTAATTTTTAATTTTACATTTAGCTTTATGAGTCATTTTCTTCAATTTTTGTACATAGTATGAAATATAGATCTAAGTTAATATTATTATTTCTTTGTTGTGGATGGCACATCCAATTGCTTCAGCATCATTTGTTGAGAAAAGATTGTTGCTTTTCCACTGAATTAACTCTGCCAATTTTGTTGAACTTAGTTGTCAAAATATATGTGCATACAGATCCACATTCCAATCCAGTTTTTGGTTCCAATGATCCATTATGTCTGTCTTTAACTGATTCTATGCTGTCTTGATTACTATAAGTATAGTATAGTATAGTATAGTTCTGAAATCAAGTAATGTTAGTTTTTCCAAGGCTGTTCTCTTTCAAAGTTGTTTTGTAGGTCCATATCAAAATAGTCATCTTCATGTGAAATTCAGAATTACCCTTTCAGTTTTAATTTCCAATCAATCCATTCCTTGTCACTTTTAATTCACCCTTTACTTCTTACTCTCAGATCAAGAATGTGCGCTTTTCTATAGTTTTTCTTTGCCAAAAGCACATTAAATCTTGTCAGTAGAGGGCACTGGAGAGACATCTAGGAAGAAGCAGGCTTGCTGAGCAACTTTCTGCCCAGGTTTTCTAGTTCCATTTTCTTCCAGGCACTTGGTGTCCCCAGTGAGTGTGTTTTCCAACTCATGTGGTTTTTCTAGTGCTCAGCAGACAGACAGCTTCCCCAAGACCTGACTTACGTAGTAGTACAGTAGCTGCCCCAGTGGCCAGATCCTACAGAGCAGGGAATTTTTCCAGTCCCAGGGCTCTGATGTGTGTGCATGTGCCCACTGCTGGCTTCTACAGTACATTCTGGCCAGCAGCACCCATCAACCATTAGATGAGAAGATGCACAGGTCAGAAAATTGATTTCAGGCATTTTTAGTACTATGAAATTATATTTAAGTGGAGTAGATAACATATTGTGATAATGAAGGTAGTAGTATGGTCTGAAAACAAATGATTTTGATGCAGAATGAAAAGGATCTGAAGGCAAAAGCAAAACCAAATATCCCTTCTGTAACCTTTCTTTATTTGGTGCCATGTTTGGTTTTACTTCTAACTGGTGTTTGATTTTTACTTCTGAGATATTTTCCTAGAAGTGAATGACAAAGAAGAACTATTAAAATGAGTCACCGCCAGGAGATGAAACTAAATGTAAAAGCATGTCAGTTCATGATATATTCATACATTTCAGATGTCAAAATTCCAATGAAATGGACCAAATCTCTTCCATCCACCCACATACAGGGTACGTGACAACTATTTATACAAGGCAAGCACTCTTGCCACTAGGCCATATTCCCAGCCCCTGTGACAAATATTTATGGCAATATAATTGAGACTAGATTGCATATAAATCTGCAAGTCAGAGGCTTGTTCTGGGAAGATATATAAAGAACACTAGTAGTAACCAAGATGAAGTGCTACATCACTATGATGCCATGGTGGTAAAGATGCGGCCATAGGTGCAGTTCTCCTCAGACAGCTTCATACTGTGGTGGGGAAGTTGAGCCAGGATGAGAAAACTGGACTGGATTTTGATAGACAAAATGGGGATTGCAGGCTGCTACACCACTTCTTGGGATTAAAAACAAAATGTTATTAAGGGCTTTGTGTCTCCCATTGCAGTGCATCTACATAATGCACACGTTTTATTTTCCATTCCAGCTGATAAACTCATCTCTTTCCAGAGGTCAGGGGTTAGGTAACTGTGGGTGTTGGAGATGGCTTCAAAGGTGGCTTTGGTGATGTTGCCCTGGCTGAGGGGCAGCAGTCATTCACATAGACCATCATCAAGCACTTCTAGGGGACAGAAGCCCACACGGTCCCAGTGCCTGTGGGGGCTGGGATGAGGCGCACCAGTGCAGACCACAGAGGCCTGGCACCTTGCACGAGATGGTGTGGTGCTTGCCAAACTTGTTCTCCGCACAGGCCAAGATGATGGCCCCTCGAATGGTTGTGGCAACCTCACTGGAGCACTTAACGCCCAACATGGCCATTGTAGTCGCCAATGGCTACAAATGCCTTGAACCTGGGTGCGCAGGCCAGTGCAGGTCTGCTGCTGCACCAGCATGATCAGCAACCCCTCATCTTTGGGGACGCCCCCAGGGAGAACTCAGTAAGCTCAGACTCCTCGATGGGCAAGGAGCAAAGATGAATCTCCTCCAAAGACTTGATCTGCATGTCCTTAACCAGGCGGCCCAGTTTGGTGACCGGGTTCCACTCCTTGCCTTTGGATGTGCCTCCACGAGCCATGCTGTGAGCTGGGCCTCTACCACGACCACGACCTCGACCTCAGCCCCCCCGGATGCCACTTGGGAGCTTCCTCGGAAGCCACCATGGCCTCCCATGCCGGGGCCCCAGGGGCCTACGGGCCTTCCTGCTGCATGCACCTGCACTGGGCATCATTCATTCGCCACTTGGAGTTTTCCCCTAGAGAAGAAGCAATTCTTTATTGTTTTGAAAGCGTATTTCTGTTTTTTTTTTTCTTGATTTGGGCCAGCTTGAATCTTTTGAGGTATAGACCAATCAGTGACAACTACATCTTAACATTTGGTGACAGAAATCATGCAAATTCTCTGTACAAAAAAAAAGATTCTCCAGAATCAACATGTACATAGAAAGTTTATAGCCAGATGTGATGGCTCAACACTCTAAGAGTCTCTCTAAAAAGTAAGTAAAAACAAACAAACAAACAAACAAACAGAAACCCGCCAAAGCATCAACAAAAGACCGTCTGTTGGTCTCTCTCAGTGCTTACTTGCTTTAACAGTTTATGCTCTTGAGGTAGCTGGTATACTCTGAGATAGCCTGTCCTTTCTATTGCTGTGTGGGAAGGCACATGGCTGTAGTGCTTTGAAGATGGAAGAGTAAGGCTATCTAGAGTATTGGTTTGTTTCTAATAGAATAAAATCTTAACTGTGACTGAAAAGAGACAGCACTCCTAGGGAGATTATACATGCCAGGTGTGGGTAGGATGCTTAAAGGTAGAGTTACTAATTATATTGATTTTCCTGTATACTGCTAAGAGATTTTAACAAATGAGTGTTTCTGAAGTGTGAAGAGTGTCACACTTAGTCACACAAATCCCCACTTCAAAGGTGTTGATTCAACTTCTAATTATACTTATCACTGTTTCAACAATGTTTATAATTGGGTCCTTATGCACATTTTTTTGTTCACTTTTGTTATACATGGTAAGGTTTTCCAAGCCCTAATCCTTGGATGTGAAACAACTAAGAACAAGGTAGGCTAATGTAAATAGAAGGTACTGCATTTTTCCTTCTAGTTGTTACTTTACTGTAGTTTTAATATTTCTTTTCTTATTTTTGATGAATTTAATTTAGAAAATAAATATAACATGTTTCCTTTGCTGCTCTGGGTGTCCCGTGTTATCATTCAATTAATTCTTCATTTCCATTTATATATGTGGGTGATTCTCAACCAGGGAAGAAAAAGACAATAAAAGGCAGGACTTTTATGAGAGAGTACATTTTCTCTTTGTTAATAAAGTTAGATTAAAATTTTTGTTGCCTGCAAGAAAAATTGAACCGGGGAATTTTTAGAGTGAGATATTAGATTATTGGATCTTTTGGAACTGTAAAAAAGGCAGTGAACTAATATTACTAACTAAATTTTATGTTCTACTGTGGATGTGCCACCTGCTATTATTAAATGAATGCCTTTCGGTCCTAGGATAAGGAATGAAATATTTATATGTAAGATACCCCTCCCTCCAACTCCCCCATAGGAACACAATGGCCCACGTGCTATGCTTACTTGCTGGGATCTGCTCCCTTGAAGTAGGCATTGACAGTTTCTGTGAATGCTGCTGCAACAGGGAGCGTGTCCTGGGCTCCCATGGTTAGGGGGCTGGGTCCCCTGGAAGAACCTGTATGGAGTGGAAAGCTTTCGTTTACTATAAAGCACAGAACACACCTAGCACACGTGAAACTAAAGGCCTGTTAAAGGAGTAAGGGACAAAATCTATCACTAACAGAAACAGACTAAGAACCATGTCTCTATATGTATATTCCACACAGAGCTCAAGTATTTAGAAAGAAATATTTGGCTGGCTTACAGACAAACACTTGAAATGAATTCAATTATGTGTTTTACTACAGAAAAGTAAAAAAACCAAACAAAAACAAACCCAAAACCAAAGAAACAAACAAAGACACAGGGGCTTCAAATGTTTGGCATAAAGCAGGAGGCAGTATTTGCATGACAGTTTATGCAGCAGGTGGTTAATTGAAATGATCAGTTTCCTATTTCTTATCTGAGCATTCAGCCTAATCAATTGGTTAGACTGAAAACCTTTTGCATTTCTTTAGCTGAAGAAGACAGACAAGTGGTTATACACTGCTCTTTTCTGCTCTTTTCCATTTCGAGAAGCTCAGTTACTCTCAGAGCTAGTGATCTCAAGTTAATGAGCCTAAAAACACAGGCAACCAAAACATCCACATCAACTTTGCACAAGCACAGACATTCACACTCTGAAAAATATCACTGAGTACTGCAATATGTGTCTTCCATGAATTATTTCATTCAGTCTTCACATGTGCCTGGAACGGGCATAATGAGTTTTGTTTTAGAGAAGAGGGAATCTGTAGCTCAATGGTGAAATAGTTACTCAAGATCATATAGTTAATAAAGTAGCAAAACCAAAATTTAAACTGGGAGTTGCTTCCCTCTACAAATTATACTTTTACCATTGTATCATATAGGTTGTTCATAGGAAACACTGAACTGTATTGTTTTTCTGTAACATGTAGCCTTACAAAGGATCATGGTTTAGGGTTGTTGTCTTTGTTATTCATTTCTGGGCATGGACATAGACAGTAAAAGTATATCACATGTGCAAAGCTCCTTTCTACCAAACAAAAGATGTTTTGCTCCCCACTTCTGGCATAGTCTAAACATGCTGGTTTGCCTTCGCTCTTAGTAACTTCTGTCCATTTCTCCAGCTGTGAAAACACCACCTTTTCTATACCTTTTCTTCAAGACTGATTTTTCTTAATCATTCTGGTTCATGCTAATTTCTTTTCTTTCTTCTCTTGGATCTCAATATCCTCAACGTTGTGATGGATAATTAGTTTCACAAATATTTGTTTGATGTCCACTATGTACCAGGCACTAGAGTAGCTTCTGAAGATTCAAAGATAATCAAACATGGTCCTCATCTTCGATGAGTTACAGTTTAATGTGCAATCATCCTCATCCTCATTGTCATCATCAGTGGCCTCACTACCACCATCATTAGCATCCACAATTACCTCCATCACTACTGTTGCACGCTGAACTCAGTGCTTTATGTTTGAAGTAAGCATTATCTTCAAATGGCAGTTGATGAAACTGTTACAGTTTGGATCTGTATAGTATCTCCCTAAGGCCACATGACAAGGACTTGGTTATTATCCTCTGGCACTATTGGCTGGTAGTGGAACATTCAGGAGGAGGGACCAGGTGGTAGGGGTCCTTGGGAGTGTGCTCTTGAAGGGGATATAAGGACCTCAGCCCTTTCTTCTCTCACTCTACCATGAGGCGAGAGGTTCCTCCACCATGGGTCTCTGCCATGATGTACTGTGCTATCACATAGCCAAGTGACACGAATATAAGGCCCCTGAAACTGAGTCACAACAAACTTGTCCTCTTTATAAGTATATTATCTCAGATACTTTGCCACAATAATGGGAACCTGACTAACACAGGAACAGAAAGGCTCAAGGAGCTTATACAACTTGCTCAGTCCTGCACAACTGGTATGCAGAATAGTTTAAGACTGGTACTGAGGCTGTGAGGACTATATTATTTTGCTTCCTTCATAGGTAACCGCAGTACCATCTGAGGACAAGCAAATAACTACAGTATTACTGGCACGTGAATGTTGGGGTCTTTGTTACCCATGGGATTTTAAGCCCTTAAAAGGAAAGAACTATGGCATGAGCTTCTCTTCTGAGACCTCCACACTCCCCACAATCAGAATGAAGACTATATTGACCTTTACTTAAATTCATGTTGAATTACGCCCTGTTGGATCTCAGGAGGAAAGTGAAGTTTATGTACATGTATAACCGATCTATAAATAATGAAGGCACAATATAAATAGGACATTATTTTGTAATGATGTTGCTCAGTTTATTTGTACACGTTAGTCCACATACTTATAGAATGATTAATAAGTTTTGGAAAATAATGCCTTTCTTAGTTGGTGGTTAAAACTGATCCAGGGTCAAGTTTCCATGGGATTAGAATTGGAATTTGATGAGGGGGTAGAAAAACTTTTAGTTGAATAATTAGAATAATTTGATAGATGTTTTAAAAGGAATTTGATGAGGGGGTAGAAAAACCTTTAGTTGAATAATTAGAATAATTTGATAGATGTTTTAAAAGGATGTGTTGAGCAAAGCTCTAAGAAAGCTCTTGCTATGGCTTCAATAAGTCAGCAAGGGTTTCCTTGAGAAGATACTAATGGAGTCAAGGTTAGAAGAGTAACAAGATCTAATGAAGGGGAAGAAGAATAAGGCCTAGCATGAGCAGAAACCATAGGAGTGTGCTGTTAGTGTGTGTGTGTGTGTGTGTGTGTGTGTGTGTGTGTGTGTGTGAATGCGGTCATTTTGAATGATGAGACATGGAAGATGATGAGTTGTGTATAAATATTTGGGAAATACATATATATGTATGGTATTGTGCAATTTATAGCTACTGAAATTATAATTCCTTTGGATAATCTAATTCAAGTATATGGATACTTTTCAGAACAAATCATGTGTACATACAACATTTATATAATTTAAAATAGTGTTATACATTTCTTGAGGTGTGTTGGAGGGTGGGTCCTAGAACTGATATTAAAGCATTATCATTGAAGATGAGAGGCCTCTGGTATGTTTGAAATGGGGGTAGGGATGGTGTGTTCACCATGAGTTTGAATTTCTATCACATCTGTTATAGTAGAGATGAAGGGACTTTTTAAAAGGAAAAAGATAAAATTATTGAGAAATGTAGTTTAAGTCATCATTGGGCTTGACTCTGGCCTGGGTGCTGTCCCTGAGCTCTTCAGCTCAAGGCTAGCTCTCTACCACTTGAGCCACAGCACAACTTGTGGAGAAATGTAGATTTTAAGAGAGTAGAAGAATGTGATGGGCATGTTATTCTTTTAAGCCTGCAAAGTATTACATCATTTTCATTTTTCATGGAATTCTTGTAAATAAAATAGTGACAATAATAGATTTTCTAAGTGAATTGACAGATGAATCACAATATTCAATAAGATGTATCCATGGTTTCATGCTAACTGAGAAAGAATTTTCTAATGAATCTTCTTGAACATCTATCTTTAGTCTGGTTCTTTGGTGTCTGGAATAAAACTAGAAGAAAACCAATGCTTAGAAATGGCAAGTTCAGTCCTAGGTTTCTTTGGTGTACCAAAGTAGTTGTAGCAGCAAACAAAAAGTTCTGTGGCTCTTATGGCATCCCAAGAACTGTTCAAGAGGCTTTCCTTATTTCGACTCTTCATCCTGACAGTCCTTCTACAAGGTAATTATTATTAGTCCACAAATGAGGAAATGGAGGTTTCAGGTATTCTAGTTGCTTTGCTATCTAGTCACTTAGGAAGGAAACAGGCAGAACTGAGCTGGGATGTGGACTGAGCACTGTTTGATCGGAGGCTACAATGTTATCAGCATTGTTGGAGGGGCACAGGAGTCCTAATTGGACTCTATGAGCATCTGTGACATCCCCGGGGGGGGGGGGGGGTGCGTGGCCACGTCAGCTGGAAGACTGACGACAAACAGCAGCATCAGGCAACTAAGGGATCTCTGAAAGATGGAAAGGACACACAAGCTCACAATACTTGATAGGGCTTTCTGAAAGGCAGTTTTTGGTGATTGTCATTACTAAGTAAGAGCACACAAGCACATGTGTACAGCCCAAGGCTAAAGCAAGTTAAAAATCCTTAACAACAGTATGACATCTTAAAAGACAAGGCCCTTAATTTGTGGCATTGTTCTCTGAGCAGACCACTAAAATACAAATGTGATCAAGAAGTTGTGGAAATGGAGAGAGAAAAAAAGAGGATTTAGAAGAGAAAGAGAAAGATAAGGAGATAAGAGACTGCAAGCAAGACAGGTATAGAAAATTAAGAAGGAGGTAAGAAGGTGTACTTTACAAATAAGTAAACATTTTTATCCTTTGCACAGGAATGCCTTGTGTTACACTATTGCCTGTGATAGTATCTGCACATTCTGTGTTCGCACTGTGGTGTTTGTCATTCATACAACACTGTCACCATGTAGATGCTACTTTTTACTTCTTTCTTAAAGAGGAGGAAACCTGGAGTGCTAAAGTGCCAGCTGAAAATCAGACAGCGGGTCAGGTCAGTGGGTCTATCATTAAGTTAGATAATACTAACAGTGGCCAAATGTAATCCTACTAATCGTACCCAAATGTAGGGAAGAGCTGTGCTACTAATAATGGGTTTGATGAGACTACAAAATTTACCTTTGCTCATCTGGAATTGGAAACAACTAGCCTGAAAGAAGAAGCTGAAGTATGGGTAACAGGGGGCGGTGATACTGTTTGTGTAAAAGACCATCACGTCATTGAGTCTCTTGACTCACACAATTGCCCACTGTTTCAGGCCTGCTGTAGGTAGAAAGCGAATGCCTCTTATGCCCAGGGATGATAGTCACACAAGTAGACATTATATTCCAGACATAGGAAAGAAATGATTAGATGGGTTAAAATAGCAAAAAGTATAAATTCTATCATACTCTGAGCTAATTTACAGAAAATATTCTGTAGAATGCAGTACTAGTGAGAAAAGAATGTTGTAAAGAATAGAATTAAATTTGAAGGCTGACTTTATTCTTTCTTATGTGAATATGGAAGAAAAATCTAACTTCTATCCTCTTTGAGTACCAGCTTTATTATATTGTAAAATGGAGATGGTACCCTTCTTGAGGTATTGTGATGATTCAAATGGTATGACACAGAGCTTGTTACCTGAAAATAGCAAGTACCAGGGAAGTCACTCAAAAATTAATGTATTTGAAATGGGCACTATCATTTTATGGTATATAAAGTTAGGAAAGCTTGATTGAGCTTCTAAAATGTCATGAACTAAGCTCACGAGATATTTTATTGACAAAGTGGAGGCTACAGTACAATTAATGAGGTTTGAAAATAAACAAAAAGGATTAGCATTGATATTTCCAGGGAGAGCAGAATTGCTTTTGTCTCTCCACACCACTACAGGTTCAGATTTAGCTTTGATTTATGATAATAAATAAAGCCACACTTCAATATTGAAAGTTTCATAAGTTTCTTGACCTCTAAATTATTTTTTAATATGGCTATAAGCTAAGCACCCAGGTTTTCTGCTCTTCATTAATAGTTTTCTTTTTGTCTGTTAAACCCAACATTGGGAGTGATTAAAGCAGACTGACATTGCATTGGTTGACTTCATAGAATCCTACATTATTTTATGAAGCATGATTTAATTTTGCAGTAATATGCTCTTTATTTGCTCTTTATTTGTTGTATGATTAGACATCTATAGGAAGATTTACTGGTTCTTCCTCCATGTAATTGATATGCTAGTGTCAACTTGAATATTATAATAAAGACTGATGTTAAAATAAATGCTTTCAAGTCATATTTGCCTTCAAAATCCAGTAACTACAATTCTAAACTATGACTAATGACTAATTCTAAACACTTGGGTGAAGAGTTTCACCAGTGTGTAAATTACAGTACAGGACACACAAAATTCACTAGATCTGTCATTGGTATTAGCAATGGAGGAAGTTGAAAGGGTGAGTTTCCTCCTGTGACCTTGTGACTCACAGCTGAAGTGGTAAGTAATGAGGGAATTTTCAAAGAGTGAGAATAGTTTGGCTTTAAATTATTTCAGAAGAAGAGCCAAAAAATTTATTACATGTAAGTTCATCACATGTAAATTTGTTTATTTTCTGTTTGTCTTGGAATGTTGGTTACAATTGACTTAAACTGTATCACAATACCCTCTCTACATACTGTATGTATATGTATATACATGCTTCAAATAAAATCTCTACCTGTAATATGTTCATGGGAGTTTGGATGGTCTAATTTTATTATCTAATCTAATAAGTGAAAATACTCTGATGAGAGCTAAACTGAAGATAGTCTCTGAAGGCAGAATGTGGCAGACTCAGAATTCAAATCTACGTCCACTAGACCCTGTGCTTTTTCATGGAACTATGTTCTCTACATAGTGGTGATATGTTCTCCCAAAGGCAAACTGGAACAGTAGGTAGAAGCTATCAGCTGATCTCATGGTCTCCTTAGATGGATTGTTACTTGAGCTGATAACTCTTTGTATGACTGAATTTTGACTTATAGTTAGACTCTTACTGCCTCATTAATGCTATTAATAAAATAAAAAGAACAAGGGTTTTACTATGATATGGAAAGAGAGTGAAGTTATTTGTACACAGATGAACTGTCATATGCCTGGCCATGCAGCTGCAGGCAGGGGGAAGTACCACATCCTTTGGGATTTAAACCAAAGCATTTTGAAAGATAAGACAAGAAGGTAACGACTGACTTAAGGACTACAGGAAAATACCCACATTCCAAAACCTTCTTCTCCAAAAACTTCTGGCTGAATTTCAGGAAAGCTTTACAATAAACTCTGGAAAATGAATACAGATAAAATCCTGGATCTCTCCTGACCCCCATACTGGGGTCTGAAATTCAGGGTCTTACCTTTGCTTGGCTTGATTGCCTGAGATTCTATCATGTAAAGCATATCTCTAATCTGGGTTTTCAGTTGTTATTTTGGAGAATCTCACAGGCTTTTCTGCTTGGGCTGGCCTTTTCTCCTTGGGCTGAGATCCCACCAGATCTCAGCTTCCTATGTAGCTAAGATGACAGGTGTGAGACACTGGTGTGTGGCTAAAATCATGGAATATTTTTGTATGTGTGCAACTAAACTACTGAATCCAAAGAGCATAATAAGGAAGTGAAGATTATAAACAGGATATATTAAAAATAACTCGCTGTTACTAAATGTAATTGTTGATGGCCTGATGAGATTCAAACATAGCTAAATATTTTGAATATAGAATACATTTAGATTCAATTATGATAATTATCTAGAAGACTGAAGATTGTATTTTGTCTTGTATCATTGATTAGCAAACAAAATAAAGTTTATTTTTCACCTGAAAACTTAAACCAGTAGACTTCTGTTAAAACCATTGTTAAACTGAATGGGTCTGGATAGTTCTTGGTGTTAAGCAAATGCATCACACATATTTGTGTATGTGTGTATAATTGAAGGCTTTCCTGAAGAATTTTCATAAAAAAATAAAAAATTGGTCAAGTATCAAGCACATGCCTTTAATCATAGCTACTCAGGAGGCTGAGACCGACAAAATCCCAATACAAAGCCAGCACAGGCAGAAAAGTATGCAAGTCTCCATGAACAATTAACTGGCAAAAGGCCAGCTAGAGACATGGCAAATAAGATAAAAAGACAAAAAAGAGCAGGAAACCCTGAATTCAAGCAATGATACTGATACAGAAAAAAACGTTATCTATATGAATGTTTAACTGATAGCTTTAAAAATGATATTTACCTCTTTTAGCTTATATTTTCCCATATTTGAATTTTTAAAGTAATGTGCTCAATCAATCATGACGAAAGTAAAGCTAACTACAAACTATTTTCAAAGATCTTGTAATGGAAAGAAAGATACTATATGTTAAAAGGATGCACAATTTTATAGTATTTGATAATATAAACCACACACACTCACAGAGAATCACAGTCACATGGAAAATCTTAGAACTAAACTTTACCAAAATGGTGACAGTGAATTACAGAGGCTTTCTTTTCCTCCCTCCCTCCTTTCCTTCCCCCCTCCCTCCCTCCCTCCCTCTCTCCTTCTTTCCCTCTCTCCCTTCCCCCCCTCTCTCTCCTTTGCTGGTTCTGGGGTTTGAACTCAGGACTTGAGTGCTGCCCCTGAGCTTCTTTGTGCTCTAGGCTAATGCTCTACACTTGAGCCACAGTGCCACATCCAGCTTTTTCTGAGTAGTTTATTGGAGATAAGAGTCTCACAGACTTTTCTGCCTGCCCAGGCTGGCTTTAAATCGCTATCCTCAGATATCAGTCTCCTGAGTAGCTAGGATGACAGATTTGAGCCACTGGTTGTTTCATTTTCTTTAGGTGTTTGTT
This sequence comes from Perognathus longimembris pacificus, assembly GCF_023159225.1. NCBI lineage: Eukaryota > Metazoa > Chordata > Mammalia > Rodentia > Heteromyidae > Perognathus > Perognathus longimembris. The sequence continues at coordinate 46,396,176 of NC_063167.1, read as the reverse complement.
TCTCCAGACTTTATGTACCATACATATATTACTTTGATATTGTGGAAAAGTATTTCTGATACAAAAACATTGTGAATTATTTGGAGATTTTTAAAAGTAACATTGAGTTTTCTATATTTAAGCTACACTTTCTTCTTGAATGGCTCCTAACAGCTAAAAAAGGTGATGCTGGTAATTTTGAGCACTACTGAAAGGTAGTCTCCCGAGGGGGGATCTATGAATGGAGAAGCAGGAAAAATTCTGCCTGCCTCAGCTAGGCTGCTTATAATCTTGCTATTTGAGTTGCCAATTTCTTAGAAATAAGCTGTGAATAGAGTCAAAAAAGGGCAAGAATCTAAGAGAATAACCAATATTTAGTGACCACTCTTCTTATACAATGATGATTATCTCTCTAACAAAGCATCCACGACAAAGGAACACTGAGCTGATTTATTGCCACCCTTGTCCAGAATAACATTTAATGCTTCCTCAGAGGCTTGTTTCAAGGTCAGAGCAAGGGAAAGCCATGTTGTCAAGGATGGCCCTGAATAGAATAGTAAGAAACATGATTATGTGCATAATGATTTACAAATGCACATGATTCTTATTTAACCATGTTGTGTCAGGCAGAGTACAAAACAGTTGGAGATGCCAACTTATACAAGGTCAAGGACTTACGACAGTGTCTTAACCACTTCAAATTAATCTTTGATTCAGTAAATGTAACAGTTCTTGTAAAATTCTTGGAGCAGCCCTATCAGATATGAAATACTCATTAACAGCAATTACTTCAGGAAATGATTACATTTGTATAGTACCTTACAATTTGCAAAGGCCTTTCATGAGTAACTATCTGAACTTTGAGCTACATATCCAATCCAGATATATGAACAAGTTTAGAAAAGAGAATCTCCTAAGTCCTGACGTTTCTTTGAGTCACTAGTAAGTCTTATTCTTTCCTTCATTCATTTGACTTTTCTTCTTTTGACTAGGGAGAGGTTCATAAAAAGAGGAAGCTTTCCACACTCATTATTATGCATGTGTTGTAACACTGAGCTACATCCTCAACCAATAAAGAGTTGGAGTAATCAGCTTAAGTCTGAAGACGGATACTCTTAAAATATTCATAACCAATCAAAAATGTGGAGGTGATGAGCCAGCCATCACCCAAATGAAGGCTCAGACCCATCCAAAGTTAGGCAGCTCCACTTGGGATCCTTCCTTGTCCATTCTTCTTTAGAGAAGCTTGCAATGCCCAAGTCAATAGACGGAAGCAAATAATTAAAATCAAATCAGAATAAAATCAATTAGAGATGAAAAAAAAAACATTGAAAGAATCAACAAAACAAAGAGTTGGTTCTTTGAAAAAATCAACAAGATAGACAGACCCCTAGCAAACCTGACCAAAACGAAGGCAGCACACTCAAATAAACAAGACAAGAGATGAATCAGGGGCTGGGATGCAGCTCAGTGGCAAAGCACTTGCCTAGCAAGTGCAACGTCCTGGGTTTGATCCCTAGTACCAAAAAAAAAAAAAAAAAAAAAAAAAAAAAAAAAAAAAAAAGAAAGAGATGAATCAGGTAACATCACCACAGAAACAACCAAAATTCAGACCATAATAAGAGACTATTTTGCAAACCTTTATGCCAACAAATTCGAGAACTTGGAAGAAATGGATGATTTTCTAGAAAATATTCATATCCCCAAACTCAACCATGAAGATTTAAACCTTCTAAACAGACCCATATCCAGTATTGAAATAGAAACGGCAATAAGTGATCTCCCATCCAAGAAAAGCCCAGGTCCAAATGGATTCACAGCAGAATTCTACAAGGCCTTCAAAACAGAACTCACACCAATATTTCTCAAACTCTTCAATGAAATTGAAAGAGAACGTTCACTACCAGACACTTTCTATGAAGCCAGTATAACCCTCATCCCAAAACCAGGCAGGGACTCATCACAGAAAGAGAACTATAGACTGATTTCCCTGATGAACATAGACTCAAAAATTCTCAACAAAATTCTGGCCAATAGACTTCAACAGATCATCAAAAAAATCATACACCACGATCAAACTGGATTCATCCCAGGGATGCAAAGTTGGTTCAATACACGCAAGTCAATTAATGCAATTCACCACATCAACCTGAGCAAGGTAAAGAACCACATGGTTATATCACTCGATGTGGAGAAAGCGTTTGATAAAATCCAGCACCCATTTATGCTAAAAGCCCTGGAAAAATTGGGATTTCAGGGAGCATTCCTGAATATAATCAAGGCAGTTTATGACAAACCAACAGCAAGCATAACTCTAAATGGTGAAAAACTAAAGCCATTCCCTTTAAAATCAGGAACAAGACAGGGATGTCCACTCTCTCCCCTTCTCTTCAACATAGTACTAGAATTCCTAGCCAGAGCAATTAGGCAAGAAGAAAATATAAAGGAGATCCAAATAGGAAAAGATGTAGTTAAACTTTCTCTCTTTGCAGATGACATGATCTTATACCTAAAGAACCCCATAGACTCTACCCCCAAGCTACTAGAGCTGATCCAAAACTTTGACAAAGTTGCAGGATATAAAATAAACCCTCAAAAATCAACGGCCTTTCTCTATGCTAACGACCCAAAGACTGAGGCTGAAATCAGGAAAACAACTCCTTTCGCATTAGCCTCAAAAAACATAAAGTACCTAGGAATAACCTTAACCAAAGAAGTGAAAGACCTCTACAATGAGAACTTTAAAAACATGAAAAATGAAATTAAAGCAGAACTAAGGAAAAGGAAAAACCTCCCATGCTCCTGTATTGGGAGGATTAATATAATCAAAATGGCAATAGTGCCAAAGGTTATCTACAAATTCAATGCAATACCCATTAATATCCAAACACCATTCTTTAATGAAATAGAGGAAGCAATCCAGAAATTCATATGGAACAATAAAAGACCTAGAATAGCAAAAACAATGGAAGAAAGAATGGTGTTGGAGGAATTATAATACCCAACTTCAAGCTGTATTATAAAGCTATAGTAATAAAAACAGCTTGGTATTGGCACCGGAACAGGCCTGAAGACCAATGGAACAGAATTGAAGACCCAGAAATGGACCCACAGAACTACGCCTAATCTTTGATAAAGGTGCTAAAACAATAGTCTGGAAGAAAGATAGTCTCTTTAACAAATGGTACTGGCAAAGCTGGTTCAACACATGCAACAAATTAAAACTAGATACTATATATCACCCTGCACCAAAATCAATTCCAAATGGATCAAAGACCTAGAAATCAAAACAGACACCATGAAAACACTAATCAAAGGAGTAGGAGAAACACTTGGGCTTCTTGGCACAGGATGGAACTTCCTTAACAAAGACCCAGAAAGGCTACAAATCAAAGAAAGATTAGACAAATGGGACTGCATCAAACTGCAGAGCTTCTGCAGGGCAAAAGACATAGCTCGCAAGATAAACAGAAAGCCCACAGATTGGGAAAAGATATTTACTGGCCATTCAATGGACAAAGGCCTCATATCTAAAATATATGCAGAACTAAAAAAATTACCTTCCTCCAAAACAAAACCGCAAAGAACCAATAGCCCCCTCATCAAGTGGGCTAGAGACTTAAAAAGAGACTTCTCTGATGAGGAAATGAGAATGACCAAGAGACATATGAAAAAGTGCTCTACATCACTGGCCATAAAAGAAATGCAAATCAAAACAACATTGAGATTCCATCTCACCCCAGTAAGAATGTCCTACAACTGTTGGAAGGGATGTGGCCAAAAGGGAACCCTACTTCATTGTTGGTGGGAATGTAAACTGGTTCAGTCACTCTGGCAAGCAGTATGGAGATTCCTCAGAAGGCTAAACATAGAACTCCCCTATGACCCAGCAGCCCCACTTTTGGGTATCTATCCAGAAGACCACAAACATAATCACACTAAAGCCACCAGCACAACAATGTTAATCGCAGCACAATTTGTCATAGCTAGAATCTGGAACCAAACCAGATGCCCCTCAGTAGAAGAATGGATCTGGAAAATGTGGTACATATACACAATGGAATTTTATGCCTCTATCAGAAATAATGACATTGCCCCATTTGTAAGGAAATGGAAGGACCTGGAAAAAGTTATACTAAGTGAAGTGAGCCAGACCCAAAGAAACATGGACTCTATGGTCTCCCTTATAGGGAATAATTAACACAGGTTTAGGCAAGTCACAGCAGAGGATCACAGGAGTCCAATAGCTATACCCTTACGAACACATAAGATAATACTAAGTGAAATGAACTCCATGTTATGGAAACGATTGTTGTAACTACCCTCAACGTGCCATATGTAATTGTTACCTCTATTATTGATGATCTTCTTGTATCACCTTCCTGTGGTTGTACCTACACTTTCTCTGTATCTTATCTGAGTATATTGGAAACCGGGTATACTGGTATTAGAACTAGGAAATTGGAAAAGAATACCAAAATCGAGAGACACAGGGTAAAAAAAGACAAACAATTACAAAAGCAATACTTGCAAAACTGTTTGTTGTAAATGAACTGAACAACTCATGGGGCGGGGGAAGGGAAAGAAGGAGGGGGGATGAGGGACGAGGTAACAAACAGTACAAGAAATGTATCCAATGCCTAATGTATGAAACTGTAACCTCTCTGTAATTCAGTTTGATATATATATATATATATATATATATATGTATATGCTTGCAATGCCTTGCTAAATCAGTGGAAGTGATATGATTTACAAACCATTTAATAAAATAATGGTAATAGATTTTCTTGCAGGTCTCTCAGCAGCACTAAAGTGGAGCTCCAAGGTGTGTATCAGAAGGCAGACCATTTGTTTTTAACAACTCAATTTTAATGGCAGGATTGGGGGGTGCAAGGGATAGACAGCAGGGAGGTAGGTAGCATTGTGTTTCTAAAGCATTCTCTTGTTGCATAAGCAGCAAAAATTATTTGTTGTCCATGCTGTTGAAGAAAGTGTGCTTGTGGTAACTCATACTAGATAAATGTTAGATATTTTATGTAGAAGCCTAGAATGCTACAAGTCAGACTTCTCTAATCAGGCAAAAACTTCATAGAACACAGCTATGTGAGAAGCCAGGGATGTATGAAGTTGATAAAAGCTAGTGTTTTCTGAGTGCTTTGAAGGAATTAGTTTTAGAGCCTGACTTCTATCTTGCATATAATCCTATAAAATGGATGTATAGTTCTTCTAATTTCCAGAGCAGGAAAAGAAGACTTAGAGAGGTTAGATAATTTCCCAAAGTTACACATTGCACTGAGGTAATAAATTGGATCCAGAAGAATTATTTCAGCTACAGCACATATACATACAACATAATACACAATATGTGTGTTATGCTCATACTTTAACTCTTCAATGTGTATACATATATAATGTCCTTTTCTTTATAAGTGTCTATATGTGTATGCATATGTGTATTATGTATGGCGAGTAAGCTGATATAAACTAACTAGGGACTCTTTCATTTCTAATATCTTCTGAAATTATCTTCATGGTAACATGTGCATATTACATAAGATTTTATACCAGAACTATAAATAAATGTGAATAATAATATGTACTTTATACTATTGTGTGGACTCCATGAGCTATAGTTAGTTATGAGAGGTTAGCTTAGAATGTGGACTGTGATTAGGGCTCTTTAGTACTCTATTGCATTCTCATTACTGGAAAGGATGGTAGCATGCCAAATACATTAAGTTCAAAGAAAATAATATTCTCTCTAACCAAGCACCACTTGTGGTGATATGCTTGGCAGAGAAGTGACCAATTCTTTTCAGAATTCTGACTAAAGTTCTGTACATTTGTGCTTTCTCCAGTGGTCCATTCATACAATATGGCCTTGACAGGGAACTCTGGCCAGAAACAGGGAATTCTGTGCTGACTTTTTATCCTCCCTTCAGCACGACATTACTATACTGAAGGTGAAAGTTATTGGGGCAATAACCTCAGACAGAAGGAAACCATGAAATATCAGAAAATCAGTCTCCAGGCCTTTCAAAGGCAGGCAACCAATTTACTATAAAGAGGCAAAGTAAAGGTTGAAATCCTTGGCAGATGTTCCTAGTAGAGCATTGTGTAGGTTTGAGCCCACTTTAATTGTTTCTACAGGTTTCAGCTATTTAAAAAACTCTCCACGACCTTCAGGTATTTCACTAGAAAAAGAATATATATTTCCTATTCATCACATGGCTAATGTATAAATACTCAGATTGAGGCTATATAAAAATTTCCCTATGACCTTCAGTTATTTTAATTAAAAGTATTATATGTTTCATATTTATAATATTGACAATGTATACTTAGGACTGTTCTGAGTTTTTATATGTCAGCTATTGTTAAGATTTTTTATGAAAACTGGGACACATTGTTTCTCTGATCTGGTTTTATTTAACACTATTCTCTGCAACATGAGTAGCCAGTAAGTTTACTGCATGATTGATCAAAAGAAGACTGCCAGTGGTTTAGGTGCTAGTGGTGGACATGGCCAACCCGAATAGTATTGTGAATGTAGCAAAGTAGTGGCTCCGCCGAAACCTTCCAACTTTCCATTCTTTGGTGACTCTCAAGTGAATGAATTAGCATTCTTGTGATGTGAAAACTTTGACCTGTTCACCTCTTATACTACATTTCAGTCATGGAAGTGAACAGGCAAATTCAGCAGAGAGGCTACAAACAGAGAATAATGCTAGAGATGCCATTCCCCAGGGGAATGAAGGAGCAAGAACAGCAACAGTTGTATGGGAAGAGGAGAGTGTGTGAGAAGAAACTGGAATAACTGATGATCACAATGGTATTAGACTCATGGATACTCAGTGATTTATATGGCACATGGTTTTAATTGTAGTTTGTTTTCTCATCACTACTTAAAACATGGTTTTTGTAGTTAACAGGGAAGCAAGCAAACATATGCAGACCATATATACCTTATGCATGTAAGCCTAGCTTGGGAGGCTGAGATTGTTGGGATTATGGTTGCAGGTCAGTCCATGAAGAAAATAAAAGTCCTTGAGATCCCTTCTCAACCAAGAGCTAGATGGATGTAGTGGCAGGCCTGTTATCGTAGATACTAGGAAGCCTAACACAGTCGGATCATGCCAGGGGAAACCTATCTCAAGAAGAAGCAAAGTCAGGGCTGGAGGAGTGGCTAAATGGTAAGAGTGCCTGTCTAGGAATGGTAAGGACCAGAATTCAGACCTTAGTAGGAGAAGAAGAACCTAGCTCCTCAAAAAATTCAATAAAACCCTGAAAAAACTAGCCTAGGAGAGAGGCACATTTCTGTAGATATCTTGATGTTAAAATGCTCTTGAATTGTTCAGATGACTAACATCAAATTAGTTTGTCTTGGAAATATCTTTCTGAAGAAATTTCAGTGTTCTGGGAAAAACTTAAAAAGCCATTACCATTTGTAATCAACTTAAAAGGCCTAACTTAAAAAAATAGATTAAGATTTCAGAGAACCTCTTTACTTTGAAGCTCTTGTGAGTTAGGACCACTGCTAATACTTTTCTATCTCATTTGTTAAATTAAGTTTGGAGGTATGAAGTACCTTATATTAAATGCAAATAAACTCACAAAACCAATGTTCATTAGTCTATTGATAACTAGAATGACTAAAGCCTTATAAGAACCAAACAATAAATAAGGCAGGCTAAGATTTTGAATAGCATGAAAACACTACAGTAGCTTATGTCTGTAGTCCTAGCTACTCAGGAGGCTGAGATCTGAGGCTTGCAGTTCAAACTTAGCCTGGATAAAATAGTTCATGAAAATTGGTTCCCAATTAACTGGCAATAAAGGTAGATGGAGGTATGACTCAGGTGGTAGAATGCAGCTTTAGCAAGAAAGCCATGCAAGTACTTGAGGCCCTGAGTGCAAATCCCAGTACCCTCCCCCAACTTCTCACTATTTAGAAGTGAATAAATAATAATTTATAGCCTATTTAGAACCAAGGGAACCTTTCTTCCTTGCCTATAGCCTTTGAAGAAAGAAGAGAAGATAATGATAATTAATAATAACAAATGTGGGTAAGATCAGAGTATCTCAGAGGAATACATTAGAAATGCTATTTAACACATGTTGAACAATCATTTTGTAGAGTATAACAATTAAAATTATCCAGGCACCAGTGGCTCATGCCTGTAATCCTAGCTACTCAGGAACCTGAGTTCTAAGGATAGTGGTTCAAAAGCCAGACTGGGCAGGAAAGTCCCTGAGACCATTATATCTAACTAATCACCAGAAAACCAGAAGGGGTGCTGTGGATTTGAGTAGTAGAGTACTAGCCTTGAACAAAAGAGCTCTAGGAAAGTGCCCAGGCCCTGTGTTCAAGCCCCACAACTGACAAAAAGTGATAAACTGCATCTTTTCTTGTGGCTGAACTAGAGAAAGAGTCCTTATGTACAGGTGTGTGTTGTACTTCAGGTTTACCAACTGACTACCCCCTAGTTTCTTCTCTTGAGATATGCTGGTCAGTGAAAAGATACCTGGACATTTTACTTCCCTCTAACCCAGAAAAAGTTTAGGAGGTCACAGTTTGGGGACTTTCCATCTTGGTTGTTACAAAATTAGTGATGAATGAAGTAGAAGCTTTGACATCATGAAGGAAATACATGTCCTTCCATGACAGCTACCTGGCTTCTAGGAAAGAGTATTTAGGAAGCTTGAAATCTGACCATTTTTCTTTCAGCTATCCATTCTACTTTGAGCTACCAATTTTCTGTATCTAGGTTTGTTGTGTATGCAAAATTTACTATGAAGAGAAAAGAGCCAGAAACATAAGTATAGCAGCCAAACACACACACATCCCAATTAGCAAAATTCATCATGAAATAGACAAATTCAATACTGAAATTCACTTCTCGAGTAGAGAATTTCTGGTCATCTTTTGAACATAGGATCAATCTAACAATATATCCTAGAACAAAAGAACAAACTTTTGTGTGTATATTTTCATAAATCTGCAAGCCCAGCAATAATTGTCCATTTTACTACAGTTATTCAGTTTGCAATTTCAAAAACATGCAGATCAAAATTACTAAAATACTACCTTCTTGCCTGTTTTTATCCATTTGCTATGCAGCATTTCTTGTCATAAATATATACATATTTACAGTTCACAATAGTGGATGTTGTATCTGGAATGCTAATTTTCCCAAACAGGTTCAACACCAATATCAACCAAAAATGTGTTTACATTTGTTGCATTGCATTTGCAGAAAGAGTTAGGAAAGAGCCCTGGTTGACAGAGTTAAGTTCCTTGGCTAAAAAAAAAATATGTTTTTGTTGTTTTGCTTTGTTTTTCAATTGGCCAGAATTAATTAACTAATATTAACTTCAAATTAGCTTTAATTTGTTTAATATGACATACAAACCAAATCCAGGTAGTATTTTCTTAGCATTTAATACTTTTCTCAGTAGCCATAGCATTTTTTAATATAGAAAGTGAGACCAAAACTTTGGAAGAGAACTGGGATTTTTGAAATGCTGATGGGGGGAAAAAAAAGGACAGGGGAGTATAAATTAGAGTCTGGTATGCTATGTACTACTTACCTTCAAAAGTCAAATAAAACTTTCCTCTGTCAAACCAAACGAGGGAAGGCTGTTCATTCTCTGTATGGCCAGGAGTTGAAGCGGGATGGGAAAGGTTAAGGAGAGGGAGAGAGAAGGACACAATATGAGTTACAGAGCAGGTCATTAATCTCACTGTAGGGGAAGGGAGGAGGCACTGCATGATATTAGCGTGCAGGAAAAAGGGAAGGCGGCAATCTAGGCTTATTTTTTATTTTTTTATTTCTTTTTTAGTTGAGGAAACAGAAAGCAAAAGCAAAGCTATGGAGCCTAAAAGGATGGACACGCTTGTAGGTAGCTCAATGCTTGGTGCTTGTGTGCATGGAGCGGGTATCTTCCTGGCCATGCAGGGGTATCAGCCAAATGGGACTAATTTGGGCAAACTGTCATTCATCAATGGCTGTATCCATTTTTTATCTTCAGTGTCACACCCTTCTGCGTTTCCAACCAAAAAAAAAAAGGATTATCTCAGACTTATGATTTATATGAAACGTAAGCTTACTCTTTCAATGACATCAACATTATGTATCAATTTAGAGTTCATGGAAGGTGTCATAACTCTTCCGTCCCCATCCGCTGGAATCACTGTAGGCTTCCAGACACAAAACACCCTCACGTCAGTACCAAAGAGAACGCATGCTTACCAATGGTGCTCTTGTTTGTTTCCAATTAAAAAGCAGTTACCAGACATGTAATTCTGAGCAGTTCAATGATTCCCTCCATTGAAAATTCACAAAGTGATGGCATCTCACCTATTTCGAACCTTTTCACTGAGAAACTGTCATGCAGCCTGCTGCTTTTTAATATGCCCACTCAAAAAAAGAAACTATTTCAGTGGATGGGTTTCCACGATGAACAGTGAATGTACAGCGTGCATCGGATAGGTGCTGCACACTCATGAGGGCAGGAGCATGTCCATGAAGTTTCTAGCATTCAGATGGAGAATGGCTTGGATTAAAAAAAAAACAACATCTAGACAGAGGGCTAGAGATCACTGGGCTAGCACCATACCTGCAGGCGTGTCACAGCGCCTTTCAAACGAGGGCAGTTTGTCATAAAAAACATCATCTTCTGACACTACGAACCAAAGAAACATAAACGAATGGAAAACAGAAAAAGCACAAATACAAATCCAAAATGAAACTGAGCAGCACATTTTACTGATTGAAACACAGGAATGATTTTTATGGCAAAAGGAAACTGAACTTTGGGTAATGATAAGAAGATAGAAAGTGATATGCTTGTTAGATGATGATTCTACAGGAGGAAAGTTAAAAATTTTGTAAAAAAAATGCCAAGGTGTAGTATCTATGAGTTTGACAGACATCAGAGGAGGCATGAGTCACCTTCTCAAGGAGTTGTGAAAGGTACTATCATTGATAATTGACAAGCATGTGTGTTTTTACCCCAGCACAGTCCTCAAGGGGCTAGATATGTCCATCAACAAGAAGCTCCTACTAGAGCCCTGACAGCTCAGCAGCATATTGTAGCATGCATACCCAGACCCCAGGAAAAAAGAAAATAACTTTTAATGTGACTGTAGAAAATCATCAATATAGATTTATCTGTCTGCACGAGCTACCCCATTTGAGCTTCATCAGTATCCAAATGAAATTTGCCTTGCATCTGCTTTTGATAGTATGGACTGTTCATTTCAAACAGTATCATTATAATTCCACAACTGGCAATGATGTCCAGGTGTGGTGAAATGTCTTTGTAAGCTGATAACATTATCAAGGATGCTCTAGACCTCCATTCCTTCAAGTGTTTACACAGTCTCTTCTCATCAACTAACAAACATTGTATCGTTTACAGATATCAAATCAGTGTGGTTAAATAATATGCCATGTCTTGCAACTATTATTACAAACAGCAGAAAGTTGAAAATAATATGCACAAAAGCATGTAATGAGGAACTATATGTGATTGTAGAGAAAGAAAAGATATGAATGAGGGTAGGAAAATAGTCCATCAACAAATTGTTTTTGGAAAATATTCTATCGGCCTAGAGTTTGGGAATAAGGTGGGGAAGGATTGTGAGTGTGTGTGTGTGTGTGTGTGTGTGTGTGTGTGAATTTTTTATGTTCTAGGATATTACCTGACAGTCTGTTTCTATTACATCTGATATTTCCTAAATGGCTAGAACACAGTAGTGCAATTCCTACAATATTTACAGGATTATTAGAGACAGGCCCTTCTTTTTTGTTATATAGTACAACTGGAAATAATACAAATAATATGCTTAGGAAGCATGCATAGTTTAGAATTGCTGCACATTTTGGAGGAAATAGTTCAGATGCTATTGTTACATTACTGAATACAAATCATTTTGGCTCAAATTTCTAAACCAAAGGAAACATCAGAATCCATCTGATTCTTCCTTTGACACAAATAAATGATTTCTTGCTATTATTTTAGAGTCCTGTAATTGTAAAGATGTAATTTAAATTGCGTCCTTACCAGTAAGGAACATAACTAACAAATTAATAGGGAAGAAAAAAAATGTTCTCCTTGTAATCTTTTGGCAATGGAGTTCTAAGAAAGATTTTTGCAAATTATCTTAAAGTAACTAATCCCCATTAAAGTAAGAATAAATATAAATGTTTAAAATAAGAGATAAATCTTCATTGTCGTTCTCTCCTGTTTTCTAAGTAAAAGTTTGTTCATTATAATAGAATAAATTTAAATATTTTCCTATCTTCATAATATTAATAGAATTTCCCTCTAAATCTGGTGAGTTTTTCTAGTACAAAAGAGATTTTTCTATAGTTCATTGATTCTAAGTTGTCAGAAATTGAGATGGATCATATATTTTATAAAATAACAAAGAATTACATCTTAGTTTATTTGGCAGCTTTTTTCTGCTTCTTAGTCATATCAAATAATGTCATATTTTTAAACTGAGAATGTCTAAAGTCCAGTAAAATAGAATTGTGTAAGAGCTCTTTGTTATTTGAGAGTGACAATACCCAGTAAACTGTTCTCTCACGGAGTCATCAGATTTATTACTTTAAAATAATCATTCTCACAAAAATTGTACCCCAAGGTGTTCATTTTTTTAGATGGCTTATTATATAGAGAATTTGTTTAGATTTGTTCTTAAAAGTCTAGCTCTGAAATCACTTTAAATTGGGCTCATTGGCTCCCATATACTTGCTCCAAGTGAGATTCAAACGAATGTCATAGGAAATGTCAAAACTGTGGTAGTCAGGGAAAGAATATGTGGACCTTCTGGCTTCAGGAAACTTGTAGCTGAAATTTCCTGCCTCTCCCAAGCCATGTGAACACAAAGTGAACAGTCCAAGTCAGTTATGATTAGGTCCTTCAGTGTGGAACAGCCAGAACATACCCAAAAGAGAAAGAGGAAATGGCAGCACACAGAAACTGCAGCTGGCCAGTCATTAAGCAGTGTATTTATTTCAGAGAGAAAGGGCTATCAGGCAACCAGCAACATGAGGAAACAAAAAACAAGGGGGGTAGGGGTGAGAAATGAAGACCAAATGGACAGATGAAACCAAATAAAAATAACAGACCAAACAGGCTAAATCAGTATCCTCCTCAGCAATGATTCAAGGAGACCAGCCTCTTATGTCAATGTATATTTTAAACCCCTCTATGGTTCATCTTGAAGGGACATGCACTAGACTATAGAAACACTATGTCCAACATTCAATTTTTTTTGTCTCTTTCATCACAGAGGTAAAGAACATGCTAGGTAGTCCATCTGAGATCACTTGGGGGTGATTTTCTGAGTGACAGCTCACTTTCTTCTCTGACTAAGAAGGAAAATCAAATGGTGGGGGGGGGGGGCGTGGAAATGAATGCTTGAGAAAACTCAATTATAAAGCAGGAATAGGAGAAGGGCTAGAGCCCTCAAGGAGACTGAAGAGATAGAGGTTAAAAATAATAAAAGGAAGCTATTGGCTGGGGATATAGCCTCGTGGCAAGAGTGCCTGCCTCGGATACACGAGGCCCTAGGTTCGATTCCCCAGCACCACATATACAGAAAACGGCCAGAAGTGGCGCTGTGGCTCAAGTGGCGGAGTGCTATCCTTGAGCGGGAAGAAGCCAGGGACAGTGCTCAGGCCCTGAGTCCAAGGCCCAGGACTGGCCAAAAAAAAAAAAAGAAGGAAGCTATTACAAAAAAAAAAAAACCCCACACCAAACAGTTTTTTAAAAATGGTGAAAAATGAGCTGATCTGCATTGTAAATCAGGAAGCTCCGAATTGCACAATCTTTTACGGAGCAGCTGTCCTATATAAATAATATTAAATATTTGCTTGTTAACAAACCACATGAAATTAGTTTAGGTGTCTATTATTTCCATCACATATTGAAGGGGGCCTTCGGGATATTCTGATTACAAGAGAGAGTGTGTGCTTCAAGTGAAATTCCTTTTGGGTACACCTTCACTTATTTATCTAGGAGGATAGGCAGTTCTTTTCCAGAAGAACTTCAGACTTTGATCAAGCTATTTCAACCATGGGCAACTCCATAGTGTGCTTTTCCACAGGACAGCAGGAATTTATTTAGCATTGGTTAGTGATTCTCCCGAGCAAAGCATGATGGAGAAGCTGGTATAAAATACTGAAGAACTAGAGGGGAGTTTGGACAATAAAGGAAGACAATGGGGAAGGGAAGTCATGTGGAAAAATAGGATGGAAAAGACCCAGTCAGAGACAACATTCAGTATAAAGGAGGAAGGTAGCAGGAGCTGACAGCAGGAGGGAAAAGAGAGAGACCAGCCTGGGGAAGCTGGAGCCGCTCCAGGCAAGATCAAACATTGACACTGAGATGATCATCATTGATCAGCCACTTTCCTCACAGCAGGAGGAAAGAGACACAAAGACATTGACTGAAAATGTCACCAAATGACGTATATTTTCTGGGAAAATCAACCACACATCACTGAAAAGTACAGAAAAAAATGTTCTCAAGTCTCCCATTGATACCATTTGTGAAATTCAGAACAACCAAAAAACCAGAAGGAAATAATGAAAGCTTTAAGAAAAGAAAATTTCCAAATTTTATGACATGGTAAAACAGTTAGAATTTCAACATTTCCTCTTAAAGGAAACTATTTTTAATTCTCAGAAAAAATTAAATTTAATTATTAGAATTTCCTTGGTGATTTCTTCTTTACTTTGGTGAGTACTTCTGCATAGGATAGCAAAGAAAACCCCTGTAAAACATGGGTGTGTAGATTCTTCTTTATTTGTGCAAGTGGAGGACATTGCCTCCTTTAAAGAGAAGGTGCTTGTCAAATAAGAGTCAGGTGATAGAGCAAAACACACAACAAAACCCTTTCTACCAGAAACACAGGGCTTTGGCAGAGTTCCAATCATAAACCACAAACAGATGAAAAGAGAGGAGAGAATCTTTACCAACTGTGGGAGTGGTGGCTGCACTCAGGGAATTGGTTGACGATATTGAAGAAGTGCTTTCCGCCCGGGCTAAGGGTGCTATCGGAGGAGGGCTGGAAGAATGTATGGGTGGGCTAAAGGGTCTGGACTGTAAGGAGAAGAAAAGAGATGAAAAGTTAGACAAACAGTTTGTGGCATTTGGGTTCCATGTCAAATGTTTTCTAGCCCCACAGATGATAACTGAGGTCCTTAAAGACATGCCAATGATACTATCTTACATTGCATTGGATGCTATCAACACAGGAGCTTGTGGAAGAGAGCTGGAGGAACCAAAACTGTTGGTATGCTAAACCCAGGAAATCTTACTAAGGAGTTTACACAGCTTATCTATCTAAAGCTACGTAAATATAAAACAGTGGACCAGAATAACTGAACCAGGTACTCTGGACTTCAGTTTACTATGCTCCTGTACTAGGGAAATTGGCACATTCATTTCATTGTTATCAGTAAAATCTACCGCTGCCACAAGTTTCTTAGTTGTCCAAATTATGTTTTCTTCAGCCCTAGAACAAAGTGCATTAATACCACCCACAAACATATCAGACCACTAGGCTCCTCTTTCTATTCCCATACATTTGCAATCTCTTAGAGTCTTCTAAACCTCAGACATATGTTGTGAAAAGCAACACATCTCTTTTGAGAGGCTTTAGCACTATGGAATAGTATCATCTTCATTTGTACCCAACTCCTGTACCAGAGCTGAGGCCCAATCATCTGCCTATCATGTTAGATTTCATCTTGAGAAAGCCAGTAGAGACATGAAGACAGCTAGCCATCCTGCAGTGGCTGTCTTTCAGAAGCTACCTGCACTGTGGCTCACACACAAGCACTAATGCTCTGCCATAAAGATAAGATGTCTTGTGTTTAGGTACTTGGGGATGCTCCTTCTTTCCACCTATGTCTGAGCAAGCCGGGGCATAATGGGGGAACATACCACATCCCCGACTCCAGGCTTTCCTGGAGGTAGTTTTGGCCGGGATGGAGGCCGAGGAGGAGGTGGAGGTGGAGTGGTACTGCTGCAGGGGACCGACGGAGTGGCTGGTCGAGCAGGAGATGACGTGCCTGGAAAACAGACTGGTGTTAAACACAATGGGAGACACAAAGGGCCCAAGCACAGTCACTACAGTATGGAGCAAGGCCCGCCTATATTTTTTGGCAGTTATTAAACTAAACACAGCAGCATACATTTTTTCTTTTAATAAAGAAAAAAAAACTTTGGATTATGGTTGATGGCAGAAGCTGAGGCTTATCACCTTTTGTTGTCATGTGACACCCAGGGAAAGGTAAATCCTTTTTATTACTCTATCTTTGACCAAAGGTAGTAAATGTTTAGGATTTTTGGGTGGATAGTAGGTAGTTTTCCTCTGAACCACATACATACTAAACTTTTGATAATTTCCCTTGCTTTTTGTTTATAGGTAGAGTTTATTTCTGAGATGAAAATGAGATTTAGAATTTACAACTTTAAGGATGATGTGTAATTTTTCCATATTAAAGTTTTCTGTTTCAATTTTCCCTTTTTATTTATTTGGAAGCATGAGGTATTGAATTCGTGCCTAACATTCTAGGCGATTGTGCCACACTTCCAGCCCTTTGGTTTCTTTTTGAGATAGGATCTCACAAACTTCTCCTGGGCTTGTTTTGAACTCATGTGTTCTTGCTTTCAGCTCTCTAGTTAGCAGATTGCAGGAGTGTACCACTATGCCTGGCTGTTTTTTTTTTTTTCCTTCCTTCCTTCCTTCCTTCCTTCCTTCCTTCCTTCCTTCCTTCCTTCCTTCCTTCCTTCCTTTCTTTTATTTTTGGTGGTGGTATTGTGATTTTAACTCAGGGTCTTATAATCACAAGTTTGGCACTCTTATGAATGAGTCATGCCTCCAGCTAAGTTTTCTTTATAGAATATAGATAAGTTATAGAATATAGATAAGTTTAATATACTTTCAACTTATATTAAAGTATGAATAGTAACATTATCAGTATCTCAAATAATGGATGGAATTTTCAAAGAACAAAATCTAAGAAAGTACATTAGATGTTTCACAATTCATATGTTGAATCTTAAAAAAAGAAATACACTGAACTTAGATGATTTAACTTCTAAATGAGTCTGTTTAGAAATCTAATGGAGTTTGCCTCTGATAGACATCATATATATGTATGTATGTATAATATTTTGGTTGTATTGGGATTTAAGCTCATGGCTTTCTGCTTGTTCAGCACTTGAATCACATCTCTAGCCCTGCTTTGTTTTGGAAACAGAATTGGTGGTCTGGGCTGGCCTTAAGCCAAGATCCTCCAAATCTCAGCCTCCTAAGTAGCCAGGATTCTAGGTGTGAGAAACAAATGCCTGGCTGCCTGCAAGAATTTTTGTGGTAAAATTTGAAAGAGCCTCTTGGATTTACTTTTTTTTGGCTGTCCATGACAAGCATATGGAACACAGATGACACACAGAGGCTGGCATGCACACCAGTTAGCATACCAGTAGGGTGTCTGCACTCTGGGGCATGTCTATATCAGTCATACATCCAGGATGCATGGGAAACTACTTGGCTAAAAACTGGGAAATTAAGCCAAACAGTTCTGTCTCCAAAGTTTGGTTGCTTTAGTTGGAAACAACAAATTATCAATCCTTCCAAAAGAATTATAAGAAATTCTGCCCTAGGAATATCCAGCCTCTTTGCTTCAAACCCTCTCACCCTACCTGCTGCCTCCTTTTTGAAACTGATCATTGGAGTCCCAGGTTAGTGTTTTAGGCTGTAGATTTTCACATTCTCAAAGAGCTTTGCAGTTGACTGAAAAACCGAATTGCAGTCTGTTCTTATGTTAGAGAATCCTCAGGACAAAGTTTGTTTCTCTTGTTTAAATAATCTCAAATCCTGAGAGTATTTCTTCTTCCCTTACTTATCGCAGTAGTATGTCATTCTACTTGTTACCATCATCTTCTCTTGATCTCCATCTTCTTTATCATGGCATCTACATGCTCATATGTTTCCTGCACTCTTATATTTTATTTTCTTGGGCTACCTATACACAAGGCATTTTACATACATGACCTGACCCCCATGGTTAAGTTTGGAGATAGGTGATGTTAGTCTTTCAGTGGATCCTTACAGAGATTCGAATACTGAGATAATAGTATACATCTTTCTAACTTATAAAGTAGTTGTCACAATCAAACCTGAAAACACTCATAGATGTGTGTGCTAAACTGAAGGATGCTATAGGAATAAAGGCCACAAATGAGGGTGATGGAAAAAATGTGGCTTGATATAGAGATGTCTAAAAGGTAAAGAAGAAAAATGAGTTGTAATTCAAAAGTAGGTTGCCTTTTCTTGCCTTATGGGTACCCTTCACATACTCTTGACTGAAATGATGGAGTAATTTCCTTCTACAGTTACAGAAGATGCTAAGCAAGAGAATTAAGCAGGAAGAAAAGGGAAATTTTTGTCAAACTCTGCCTGATAGAACTCAGAGGCTCAGGAGGGGATAGGCTCAGCCTGAGGGGTCTTTCACAACCAAACCAAGGATTCTTAGGCTGTGAGGCTGCTTAGTTGTTGCCTATTTTAAGACGTGGAAGGAATATTTGTACATCTATCCTTGCTCTGATTTCCAATGATATTTTAATTTTCCCCTAAAGCAGGATTTATTTCTCACAACAGTCCAGAGAAATAAATTAGACAATTCCATTGTTTTTTCAGGTTTAATGATAATAGCCACACATGCTTTAGATTTTGTGTTAAACAATTTGGTAAACTTTGATATATTCTTGATCCACTAACTGCTCTCAACCTGACATTTTAACATAGTTTATTTGGTAACTCTTAAAAAAAATCACATAGCTATAGCTTCAATTTTTATTGTTTTCCTTTGTGTCCATTTGGTGGCAATAGGGTAGGAGCAGTGGTGGTCATTCTGGGGTAAAGGCAGAGATATAAACTATACCATTCAAATTCTGGCTCTGCTAGTCATTAGCTTTGTGACACAAATAGAAGGCTACAGAGATGATGATAGTAAAGATTGTCTCTTGGTACAATAGATACAACTAAAAAGTAAACTTCTGCAAGTTAAGTTCTTTGAGTTTTAGCTTTTGTATCCACAAAATGAAGTTACCTTTGGTAAACTCAAGTAAATTAAAAACATATGCACCTGGAGCTTTGCGAGCAACTAATAAACCTTTTACAATGATATTTCGTGGAACAAAATTACACTATTTATTTTTTAAATAGTATATATGGCATTGGTTATACACTATGTTTTCATTGTTGTTTTTTTTCTTTTTGCTGTCCTGAGGCTCAAACTCAGGGCCTGGGCACTGTCCCTAAGCTTTTGTGCTCAATGCTAGTATTCTGCCACTTGAGCCACAGCTCCACTTCTAGCTTTTTGGTGGTCAATTGAATATAAGAGTCTCATGGACTTTCCTGCACAGGCTGGCTTCATACTGTGACTCTATGATCTCAGCTTTCTGAGTAGCTAGAATTACAGATATGAGCCACCAATGCCCAGCTATATTTCTGGAACCAAATACTTCAAAATCTCTAAAACAGAGCTCTTGAAAAAAGCTGTGATGATTAGATAGTTCCAGGAAAAGTACTGCCCATCGTGATAAGTAGCCACACATGGCCATCAAGCACTTAATGACACTTAAAATTAATTTTAACTTACAACAATTAAAATTAAAATAGCCTTTAGGCATGGTGATGCTCAAATTGGGCATCACTGTTCTAAGATTTATACTTAGGAAATATATTTGGTTAATTCAACCTCATATAGCTCAAGTTCAAGTTCATTTTGTAGGGGTGTGTGTGTGTGTGTGTGTGTGTGTGTGTGTGTGGTGTGAAGGAGAAACAAAGGGATATAAAGAGAGAGAGAAAGATAGAGAGAGAGAGATCATGAATATATTTTTAAATATTGTGTTATTTTCCTAAGTTGGAAAATACTGCTCTGAAATTCTCTTAACTAACTTTTCTTTCCCCTCAGCCTCCAATATGGCTGCAGGCCAGCAAAACTCTTTTTCCTTCCTGTTCTTAGGCATTTAGCCCACTTGAGAGAGAAATGAGAGCTTTTGCCAAGAATTAGAGTCTACATTCCAATAAGGGAATGGGGCCAGCCAGACTAGGAATTTATAATTCTTTGCCATAAGCAAATTCAAGGTCTTGGACCAAATTTTAATTTCCAACTGTTTTCAGCATCAGATAACTCTTCTGATTCACAAAGCTGTGGGTGTTTCTACCCTTGATCAGTCACAGTCACCTATGCGGGGAACATATTTTACCAAATTAAGTACAGTTACCCAATTAACTAAGCAAGTATAGGAAAAGTTAGTCACATCGGGCTAACTGTCCTAAAAAGGAGCATTCATTCACTGCTTTGTTAAATGGCAACTCCTCTGTATAAGAGATAATAAAAAAAACTCCGCTATATAATGGGAAGCATTGTTTGTCTTTAGACATGAAACTGAATTGTACTGTTAAGTTCTTAAATTTATGTTCCTGACAGTTTGCAAATAAACCTAGACTTAATTATGGAGATGTTGGTGCAGAGTTTTATTTATTCATGGTCTTCATTTGCCAAGTTCAATCCTCCATTGAGAAATCTGATCATTCAATGCCAGCAAAGTACAGTGCCCTGTAGCTCAGTTATTAAAAATCAATAGTCTTTACAGGCAATATTTTAAGCTAATTTTGAATAAAGTTGTGAAGCTAAACATGAAAATAACAACCAGACTCTTAAAGATTCCAGAAAGAATACCAGAGCTCTTCCTCATTAGATCAGAGGTCAATTCAATTAAGCATCTATCTCTTAAAGTCTGGTGAAAGATGATGAAGGAAATACCGGTTATCTTGTTTTCCCCATCCTGACAGAAGATGTTAGCTTTGGATATAGCACAGTGGCTCACCACTGCAGATAGGTGGGTATTCTTTCAAATGTTTTTTCAGAAGACCAAGAGTCTAGCCCAGGAAAGAGTTGCACCCCTCTTTTAAGCTACAATGTCTTTGGGTTTGCTGCCCAATGGCTTGTCATGGGGGCCTTTTATCTCTACAGGGAAGAACAGAGCTGAGTCCCTCCCTGTAAAAAGAAACTCAAATTAAAAGTGTCACAGGCATAGATGTGGTTATTGTGAGCATCAAGAATGAGAGAAACACAAAGCAGTACATTCTGCTGATCTTGAAGATGACATCATGCAATTTAGGGTGTTCAACTAAGATTGGGACATTCTGTACCAAACCTTACAGAAGTTCCAGGAGAACATGGTAGTTAAAAACATAGACTTGAGATCAGAGAGACCTGAGTGTCAGAACTCTAAGTCTGTCACCTCCAGCTGTGTAAATGTGGCGAGAGTACTTGATATGGCTGAGCCTTGACTTTCACATCTGTAAAATGGGGAAAATAATAATAATAATAATGTACTAAGTGGAGTTCTTGTGAGGATATAAGAATGTGCATAAAGCACTCAATGTAGCATCTAATGGAATAAAACTGTAGCTTATTCTTATTATTGGAAAAATAAAAGTACTCACAGTTTCTTTTATTTTGGAACATGACCCAGAGTCATGCTTTGCAAACTTATTTGAGTATTGGATCATTTTCCTCTTTAGAGGGAGGAGGGCTGTGGGCATGCCTAATGATGCAAAACATTGCTTTTGTGAGTTATATAAGTGAGGCCACGGCCCACCATGATCTATGGCTGCCGTCATTTTAATAAGCAAAGATGCATTTGCAAACTCAGAGAAGCCTTGGAAAGCACTACACAGAAAGAGGCAGCAGGGTGAGTGAATATGAAAATACAGACAAGTACCTTCTTTCCTGTCCATTACTAGACTCAAATACCTCACATAAACGGAAAGCTAGTAGATGATGGCAGCTACTGAAAGGTGCTGAGACTGAACTCACATGTACAGGAGCAAAGACACTGAGGATGTTGACAGATGAACTTCAGCAACAGAGGAGTAAATGATATGGAATGAATGCATTGGGAAAATGATTATGGTTCTTTGGTATGTGTGGTAAGAGTTTCTGTCCTTCTATATTAGAAAACACAAAAATGTAGCTTCAAATAAGAAAAAGAAAATGTCCAATTCAGTGTGACAGTTTACATTGAGAATCCTAAAAAAAAATACACATTTTGGGTAGTCTTTGCTACCTCCCATCCTTATACTTAGAATAGACTTCAGAGCCTGATGGATGGCAAAAAGCCGAGATCAGAGAACAGGTTTGATTAAGGCAACCTTATTACATTGGAGATAAAATAATCCAAGGGTTTTTTTTTGTCTCTAAAATTTCCCTTTCAAATCTTACACCTTTTTCTCCCTAAAGAAACGAGAGGAGTTAACAAAGTGCCCCTGCTGAGACAGAAAAAAGAGAAAAGAAAAACAAAAGAGAAAAATGTAGGGCTCTTTTTCTCCCAGATTGACCTACAAAACCTAAAGCTCTATGGGCACTTGACAGAGAAATTAAACATGTGACCTGTAACCTCCTGGCTATAAATTATGTCTTTCTAGAACCTTCTTGAACTCCACATCATGACAACACAGCTTTCTGTTTGAAATGTCACTTTCTCACGGCAGGGTGGCAGGCGGGTCACTCGTGGGGGTTGGGAATGCAAGACAGAACACATCCACAGACTGGGAACATGGCGGGGAGCATTCAGTGAGCTTGGACATGCCACAGGGTCACAGGACACCCAGACCAAAGGAAGAATGGCTGAAGCCCTAAAGCCAATTGCCAGGCAAGAGGAAGGTGTTGGTCACACCACAGCAGCCCCGGCCATTCCTGGGCACACGAAGCACACTCAAGCAATAAGACGTACCACTGGTGGTCCCCGTACCACTGCCCGCACCAGGTCCAGGGGACGAAACCACAGTCCTGTAGGTGGGTGGTGGCGGGGGAGGTGGAGTTGCTCTCTGTCCCAACCCAAAATCTTTAGGAGATGAGATTGTTTCTAAGTAATCATCTTTAATGAAGGTCTGCTCAGCGACTTTCTTCTGGACTTCTTCTAAATTGAGCGGAGATGGTACATTGCGTGTAGGACCAGGAGGTCCCTGGGAATCTGAGGGGCCGGGGGTGCCAGGACGGCCTGGAGCTGGGGAGTCAGGTGGGTTGTCTGCTGCAGCTGTTGGAGATACCACTGTTTCCCTTGGAGTCAACTCTGGAGTAACGTGTTCCGGGGACGTATCAGAAAAATGGACCCACTTTTCTTCAGTGTTAATGGCAACAGACTTGGGGGACAGCACTGGGCCAAAAATGCTGTCCAAGTCATTGATGGATGGTAGTTTTTCAATTTTGGCCTCTGTGGCTGACTGGTCATTTCCTGCAGTTAAAGTAGTGATTTTAAACTTCAAATTAACTTTGTTAGTATTATCTGTATGAGGATTGGAGAAGGGAGGGATGAGGCAAAACCTGGTGAATATAGTGTCATGCCTCGGTGGGTATACTTCATGATGCACAAATAGTTTTAGTAGATTAAGACTTGAAGGTGAGGGAAGATTTCCCCACCTCTGTAGTGTGAGTGTATTTTACAATATAATTTACTCCTTGGCAAGGTAACCACAGTTGGCCATTTTACAAGCAAAGTTCTGAGGAGAATACCACTCTCAAGGCTGCTCACAGATGAGCAAGGGAGATTGCTTTGAGAAGCTGATGATGTATACAGGCTCTGGAAGTGTAAATGCCAAAGGGAGGTTGCTTCTGAAAATCTGGGCTATTGAAATACACACGATACAGTATTCAAAGAACTGATCACTGAAAGTCACCCTCAGATTTTATAAGGATTGTTGCAAGGATTCTAATATGTTAAAAATAGACAAATGTCTGGTACAACTAGTGATAATATTGATTAGGTTTTTTAAAAAAAAACAGCAGACATCACATTTAGTTTTAGGTCTTCTCTTTTGCTTATATCAGAAATGCAACGAAAACATTAAAGAAATATCTTTACATAAACATGTACAAACACACACACACATGCACATCCTCACACAACAACATACACATAGGTTATTGCTACTTTTTGGAACTGCTACATATATACAAGTTGAGTGGAGTAGAACATCACAAAATATTGTTAATTTATTTTCTCATTAAGTCTAAACTGTTAGCTTCAGAGGCATAACCATGATAGGTATTTACTTAAAGTTATGATATAGAAAAGTCTCTGTTTTGCTTAAAGATCACCATCGGCTTTTTGTTTTGTTTTGTTTAAAATAGTACCTAATTTTATAGCTTAGGCTGGCTTTGCACTTGACAGGTAGTTGATTTTAATAATAACAGAAAAAAATCAAAATTAACTTCTATTACTTGCTGTAAAATATTTGATAATAATTGAAATGTGAAGAACTGTTTTTTTTTTAAAAACAACCCTTAGATTATTCAAATTAAAAAAATACCTTAATTACTAGAAAGCCTGATCAGAGTCTCTTCACCCTTAAATAATTGTAGGCTATTAGAACTGGCTTGTTATGATCATATTTCTAGCTTGAAAAGAATTAATTTTCAAGGTCCCAAGTCTATAGATCAAAGAGATAATATTTTGAATGGCCCACAATATTTATAATTTTGTTTCTGGTAGGTTTATTTATATCTAACATAATATATGGAAACACAGAGTCCAAAATGGTTTGTACTTACAAACAGCTTTACATGAGACTCTGGATGATTCTCTATTGGGCTAGAGTCAATATATATTTTCTAAGTGTCTGTGTCTTCCTTTCTCTGCTGTTGTGAAATGCTCTGCTCTGTACTCTAGTTCCCCAGCTGCATAAACATCAAGGGATGAAAACTGCTATTGACTTCCAAATGTGACTAACAGCCATGCTATATGGGCTCAGCAACATAAAATAACCTTTACAGCTTTTTATTTGCTGTCCAATAAGATTTGGCAGATTATAAATTATTTGATTGCATAGTATTGATTTTAATACATGGTAAAATAGTAGTATTGATTTTAATAGATGGTGAAAATTACCTATTTAAAGAATCTGGCAATTCCTTACCATATTTCATAATTTTTACATATCTCTCTGCAATGAGGTTATTAAATTCTTGAGTGAGTACTAGGGAAAATGCCCACCTATAAACAGTATACTGCTAATCTTGGAAGCATGATCAGTCTTTATAATTCTAGGAAAACTTTTATTGATTCTAGGAAAAATATAGATTGTGCTTTGAGACCATTTATTTTAAAATCATTAAACTGAGGTTAAACAAAGTGAGTGGTCAACTCAACAGTTGGCTTTTTAACATTATGATTTTCCCTTATTTTGTAAGTAAATGCAGTCCTCATCATACAAAAGTATACTGAGGAAAAAATGAATTGAGACATTATTAATTTTTGAGAACCTTAAAATAAGACTTCATGTCACTTGTAGTGTTATGAGAGTGGGCCATATTGATAAGCCCTACAATTTCTAACACCTGTATGTTGAAGTTTAGGTCCTTTGTTCCATTGGCTACATTGTCTCAGAGTGGAAAAAACCCCACAGTTTACCTGGTGCAACTGGTAAGGGGGAGCCTGTTCGAGGTGGGGTGGCTGGTACATTTTTTGGAGGCAGTGGTGGAGGTGCTGCAGAGAGATGGAAAGTCAAGCATTATTGATCTTGTTCTTCTACATTACACAATGTACTGCAGAGAGGCAGATTAAAGTTTTCATTCATATACCTGCCACTGGAAATGGAAATAATATTTTTATTATATTTAAACAGTGGTACAAAGGAATTACCATTCAACAAATCAGTTTATAAGTATAATGCATGATGTCACCTCTTTCTTCATGCTCCTCCTACCTCTAAGTCCCTCCCCTCCCCTCAATTTTTCTAGTTTCATAGGAAATACATTGAATATTATGACTGCATTCTCCCCCCTTCTTCATTCCCTTATTTACATTCATTGACCCCCATACCATAAAGATGTTTTTTAAGTTCAAACATTCAAATTCAGATTCTTCTGTTGTATGAGAGTAAGAGTTACTTAAAAGAATGTCAGATAGTAACAATAGTGTAAAAATTTCACTCATTTAAATATTACTCAACAAACCTGTGCACACAACCGAGATCCACCTCTTCTATGGAAGCTAGAGACTCGAGGTAGAAATAAAAATAGTCTCTGTCCTTAAGGGACTATGAATGACAATGATTAAGTTACCATCCAGGGTGTTGTCATGGAAATGACAATAAATCAGATGGTGGCTTGTGTGAGGGCTCTTTAATCCAGTTAGATATTATTGTCTAGATTGAGTCTAGAAAAGTTTTGAAATTTTGAAATCCAGAAGCAATGTAACTTGAATCAAAGAAAGATGAAACAATTCTTTTGGTAAACAGAAGAGTCAAACAAAATCCTACAAAAAGTGTAGCATTACAGTCTCTACCACTGAGGTTCTTACTTTGTAGACAGTGATTGCTGTTTCAAAAGGTATCATTTGTTCTTCTTCCTTTAAATATGTATTTTCTTTTTTTTTTTTTTTTGGGCCAGTCCGGGGCCTTGGACTCAGGGCCTGAGCACTGTCCCTGGCTTCTTCCCGCTCAAGGCTAGCACTCTGCCACTTGAGCCGCAGCTCCGCTTCTGGCCGTTTTCTGTATATGTGGTGCTGGGGAATCGAACCTAGGGCCTCGTGTATCCGAGGCAGGCACTCTTGCCACTAGGCTATATCCCCAGTCCTAAATATGTATTTTCTTGTGATTGTCACGTTTGGTAGATTCAAGATTCACATTATAAGGTTTCACCATAATAAGGTATAGTTGTGAACCAATGTGCGATCCATTCTTCCATATCCTAAAAACGGAGTGAGTCTGGAGGAAATGGAACTGGAAAGATTTTGCCAATCTTCTCTACCAGCACACTATAGGAATTGTGCCTTTCTGTAATCCTTCTTCTGTCCTCAATACTTCATTTGCTTTTAAACAGCATCTTGTTTTTTTGCACAATAAGCATGTTTGACAACTCTTCTCCGAAAGTCTAGGAATATGTGGTTCTTAATCATAGCTATTAGCTACACAGAAGAGCCAATCAAAGATCAAGTTCCTCATTAATTGCCACCATACAAAGTCGATTAAGGACATAATCAACAAAATATTATGCAATAAATAAAATATCATGAAGCTTTTTCTTTACATGTGGTGCTGAGGAATCGAACCCAGGGCTTCATGTATGCTAGGCAAGCACTTTACCACTAGGCCACATTCCCAGCCCTTGTTCTTGCTTTCTAAGTCATGCTTTCCGTACAGTTGTCTGTTCTCTGTAGCCTTTGTTGTTTTGGAACAAGCAGAGATTCTATCTGATTATTTACCTTTTTAGTCTTTGACAGCCCAGTGCTCACTTGTGAAACTGAGTTTCTTTTGCTCACCTGCTAAACTGAGTTAATGAATGAATGAATGAGTCTGGGAAATGTCAGAAGACATTCCATGACTTTGCTTCATTCTGCTGTTTTATTTCTGCTTCTGCTTAAATAAGCTTCCTTGTCATCCTAGCTCTAAAGACTGTTAGAACAGCATCTCTTCTCTTCATATTGTATAGTTGGAATGCTGCTTATGTATACCTTGTAGGAGCTGTCTAATTTCACTATACAGACAGACAGTAAAATGAGTCATTTATTTTTCCAGATAGAGCGGACACAACTTACTTCCAGGGGGAAAAGGCCTTGTTAACTTTGGCGACTCCAGACTTGGATTCATTGATTGGCCTGTACCCCAGATCTCAGGCTGATCTAGAAGACCTAGAAACATAGGAAGAGAATGTCTTAGAGTAAGTTCAAATAAAAATTGCCCTAGACTCTATCTACCTACCTATCTATCTCTATCTATCTATCTATCTATCTATCTATCTATCTATCTATCTATCTATCTATCATTGATCCAAATTTATTTTTTATTAACTGTATACAGTTGTACAAAGGAATTTTAATTCTACACATTACTTTACACTGACTAAGATGTCCTAGAAATTAGAGCTTAAAAATTTCAATTTCAATTTGTGCTCACAAAATTCTCTCCCACACAAGGAAGTAATTTTTATGTTGTCTTATATAGGACAGTTTATTTAGGAATATATATACATATATACATACATATATATGTATATATATTTATATATATATACTGCTCCTCATTTTTCTCTAGCTAAAGTAGAAACAGTGTGTGGGGTAGGAGGATACAAACTAATTTAAACTTTTCAAAGTATACTGTGCATTTTTCTTTTGGTAGGTGATTTAAGGCCATTCTAAATATTAATACACATACAAGTTTCATTTCTGGTGTTCTTGAAATTTTAGATTTAAACCCCATGGACATTCGGTTTGTTCTAAGTTGACTTAAATTCTGCTGAACTGTGCCTCAGAACTGAAAATGCTTGGATTCTATGCAGTAGTTCCTGGATTTAAAGGATGTTCTAACAAGTTTTTTTTTTAATAGCATGATAAGGAGAACTAACTTTTTTGAGTGCCTGATACATATTTTTAGGAAACCAGAAAAAGAAATAGGTGCTCAGACATCTGAGGTAAATTTAGGTATTGAGTCTAAGAACATTGAACTTCACATTTTTTTCCCTCTGATATTTTCTTGAAGTGCAGTGGTCAGTGGGCACATAGTAGCCTTTCTCAGAAAGAACTGTTGTATTTCACCACAGAGCCCAGGCTGGAAAGTCAGTCAGACCTGGAATCCAATTAGCCTCTAGATTTATAAAATCTTAGGCAAATCATTTAACCCCTCTGAGCTTCCCTCCTGCATTGTAAAGTGGAGATAGTAAAAACAACCTCAGGAATTACTGAGAACATTGACAGAAATAATAGATATACATAGACTGTGTCTAGAATGTACATACAGCATCTAACACAAGGCTAGTCACAGTTGCCATGTCTTTTAGTTAGCATCACCATGTGGTTGGTATTATGACACTTTTAGGAGAGGAATCTAAAATTAGAATGGTTAATCATTAAGTAACTTGTTGATAAAAAAGTAATGGAGCTGAGATCTCACCCAGGTAGATGGACTCCAAAATACAGATTCTTGTCATCTAAGGCCTTTTAAGTGACAGATAGGAGAATAAATCAAAAGGATAGTGAGTAGACAGGAAACTGCAAGGGTAGATGATGTGGAAATCGTGGGGTTATGGAAGAACAATCAAGGCAAACTCATTGGTAGTCTAGGGGTGCAATCTCTCCGCTTTATTACAGGCCAAAGACGATCATTGCTCTGTTTTGCTGTGCAGCAAAATTATTCTCCTGCTTTCAATGTGGGATACCACTTTAATTTCTAAGAAAGGTTTCTATTTTTCATGTATGGTTTTCATCTGTAAATGGAATATCTTAAATAGGCAGATTAAGTTTCAATAAATCAAATCCCCTCCTTGGTCATTAATTATGTTATTAAATTTAAGACTAACCATAGATAGGTTAGTAATACAAATGATAACCCCACTGCAAGGTCATATTTGTGTAGGGATCACTGAAGGAGTATTAGGAATTTGAAAAGGTATTTTACTCACTACATCACTGAAACTATTCAGGTATGGCTGAGTTTCAGCTGTTTCCTTCACCCATTCTCTATTCATATTAAGAGTTTTAGCCACATGACACCAGTTCTCTCCAGTGGGAGAATCTCTTCTAGATTTTGCTCTTAGGACAACTGGCAGTCAGTTCTTTTTGCTGCCCCCACCCCTTCCTTCTGATTGGGAGGGAATGAGTGCTGAACAAGCCCCCAGGACTGATGGTAACTGTGGAGCAGGGAAGAGCTGCCCTGTCCTTCTATGCAACTGGTAATAAGAATCAAATAAAACCCCATTCTTTGATTTATTAGACTCTGAGGATTTTTTTGTTTGTACTTTTGTTTTACTGTAGTTTAGCCTACTCATTGTTTCCTAGTTTGTGCCCTTACTATTTAAGAAAAGTCTCCCAATGGGTCCTAGAAAGACACTGTTTTGTTGCACCCTAGCATTCTTAAGTCAAATCACTTTTTATAAAGACATTCTATATTATCAGATTGAGTTATGGATATATAGGCATTGGATGTAAATACATTGCAGGAACAGGTTATATCCCTTTTTATAAAGAGGTTAATTTATGCCTAGTGTTTATTTATAGTCACAAACATGACTGATTTTAAAGGTTAAACACAAGTTTAGAAGTAAATAATAGACATGACTGACAGCAATGGAACAACGAAGGTATGTCTCCATAGCATGGTAATTTCAAGTTGCTAAGTGAAGTCACTCAATGTCCCGAGCCAGCAATCAAATGGAAACCTCCGCTGAAGAAGTGGAAAAGAAAGTCAATGCAGAAGAGTTAGATCCCGGGGTCAGTGACTATTATGGGTGCAGAGGTCTAACTCCATTCATGCTCCTGCTAACACCTCACATGACAGCTGTTTGTCTCATAAAGCATGATAACTATTTGTGCAGATTTGTATTATTCTTCTCACTGACCTATTTTGAGGAGTGAACTTGTAAGCCATTAGCTATTTCTAGAAATAATCCTAAAATACCAGAGGTGTGCAAACTAAAATTCTATTATTGACAGAGCATCTAGATTGGAGTTTTTCTTTCCCATAGAGGTCTCATGATAGATTAGGAATATACCTTAAAACATACCCATTTACTTTAGATAGCTTGCAGTTCAATGAAAAGAAGAACAAATCTATAGATGCTTAGTGTCTTCCCTACCTTCTGTCTTCTGTCCATCGAAAGCTGATTCTAATGGTGGGCCAAAGAGGGGAGCAAGGGCCACAGTATCATCAGGAGGCTTTTTGCTAAATCACACACAGTAAGGCAAATTACAGAGAGAAGGCTCAAAATGTAATGCTCAAGAAATACATACATGCTTCCCAATATTGTTCTTGGTTAAACAATTGTGTGTATTTACCTATGTATGTGTGTAAATGGTTTCTGTAAGTCAAGGAAGAATAATATAAAAATGCAAAATACATTATTGGAGTTGGCAGGAGATAAGATCTCTAGTTTTCACAGGAAGACCAAGGTACTAGCCCAGCAGAAATTAGCTGAATGAGAAAAATATTTCAAACTATCATATTTCTCAATACCTAGAGGAGATAATATCAGAGGTAATAGATTGTAGCAAACCTCATTTCTGTCCTAAACTTTCAAAACCATTTATATGTATCATTATATCTACATCTCTATAATTTATACATATATAATATATAATACATATATGTGTATGTATGTACGTATGTATGTATGTATGTATGCATGTATGTATGCATGATGAGCTCTCTATCACTTGAGTCACACCTCCAGCTTGGCTTTTTGTTGATTATTTTGAAGTTGGTGTCTCATGAACTTTTCAGCCCAGACTGTCTTCAAATCATGATCCTTTGGATCTCAGCCTCCTGAATAGCTACAATTATAGGCAGAAGTCACTGGGCCCCAGTTAACATTTACATGCTTTTATATTTTAATTATTTTTCTTTTGAAGCAGGTCTTTCCTATGTAGTGGAAGCTAGCCATAAACTCTAGATCTTCTTGCTTCTGGCTCCAAAGGGCTGAGATCACGGGTATGGACCACTATGCCCAGTTTAAAACCCATTAACAAGGGACATATTACCCAGGAAGTTTTTTATTTAAATAAGAAACTGGGCTGTCCAGCTTCTAATTTATCCTGCCTCTCCCACCCAATGGTCTAGTTATAACCTCCTAACATTCCAACCCAGTACATCTATCTCAGAGAACAAATATTGAGATATCAGAGGAATAGGGGGAGTTCAGCCAAACTTTTCTTCTTTCTCCTTCCTAGTTACTAATCTGTACTGATTTTTAAGAAAAGGCTGGGTAACTTTCTCTATTTCTTCTCCAGATTCAATTTCCCTCATTCAGCTTACTGAGTGTGCTGAGATGTAAAATGTAAAGAGGAGAGGAAAAGGCTGAAAGAATATATTCCTTTCAGATATACTGTGAAATAAATATTCTGCTAAAAGGAAAAAAAACACCAAAAGAATAGATTCTTTTGGTATGTGACAGGTAGACTGCACCATGAAATTGAATCCAACTAAACACACTTCTCCTCATAGTTAATATGACTATATCTTAGATCAGCATTCCAGAAACCAAGAGATCTCCTTACACAGAACTTTGATCTTCTCCTTAGTGAGAGGACTGTACATGGTGATGGGCAGTTACTTTGGATAAGTGCAGGCTACTTTCCCAAAAGTCTCCCTTGGGCTATACTTAGGAGAAATGATAACATCTTTAGACCATACTGTGGACTTACATAGACATAGGTAGGCCCCTCATTATCATGAGCCACAAATTTAACCCAAAAGGTATTTGCTGAATTATTCATGATGCCTTACACAAAACACAACCAGTATCTTTTATGCTCACCTTATAAGTTCTGGAGTTGGAGTTGAACGCCTGGGTCTTGCTACTTCTTCACCTGATGCACAGGACAAAAGGCCTTTTTAGGTGTATTTTTACCAGTCCCTCCTGGTGTGTCAAATGAACTATGTTTGGGACTACTTAGAGATTTAAGCCTCAGCAATCAACAACTCAAACCCTCTTCTCTGGCAAGGAGACAAACATATATTTGGCATACTAAGTGGCTTTTTCCCCTCTGGCATTTGTAAAACTTCATTAACCAAGGAGCTACCTCAAACAAGCCATCAAATAGAAACACAGCACCCTGATGAGCTTAGTGGAATCACATGCCAGTTCTCAGATGTCTGCTGCCTTGGCTTTTCTGTCTCTCAATTATCATAGAAGAATAAGCCAGGCCATGTGCACATAGCATGGGAATCTAACATTCTCTGCCTTTTATTTTCCTGAGAATGCCAAGAAGATGTTGAAACTGTAACTGGGGAACATAAATTTAGATTTCCCTAGATTGCGTTGTATGCAGAATAGAAAAATCTAGAGAAATTTAATTTCACACTTTATATGTATCATAACTAGACCCTATCATCTTGGTTGAAATTTTCATATTAAACAACATGATAATGGGTAAATCACATCTACCTTTATTTCTTCCTTCCCTTCTCTCCCCTCCTGTATTAAGAAACACTTATTTGATTAAATTAACTTTGATACTGAAATGATACAGCAAGAGCTGACAGATATAGGGAGAAAATAATAATGCTTTTCCCCAGACTTTAAACATGGATTATTCATAGATACTCTTATCATAACAAGAATCCTTTGCTGTAAAAGTAAAAAAAGAAAAGTAAGCCTCAAAATTCAGGTCCAAGAGTAGTATATAATTCATATGCATATATGCTCCGAGATCCAAGGAACTATTTCTTGCTTGAAACTGTACTCTATTTCTGGTAGCTAAGATATACTTACTGGATAAGTTCCTTTTAATTGCACCCTAGAATTAGAAATAGACACTATAAGGCTTAAGACCACATATATGTTATGTACAATATGTATTATTTCTGTCATTGCAATTAAACTGAACTTAAAGATATGCAGATGGGGAGAATGAGATTTGACTTAGAAGTGCATTGAAGTTGGAATTTGTAGACCCACAAACATAAATCAACTTTTCCTTTTACTCAAAGGGGATAGAGAGAAAGGAATAGTAAATCCTAAATCAGCCTATGACAAAACCCCTTACCTGGTTAGCTTTGATAAATTAAAAACAAATATTACCTAGTCTATTAAAAATAAGAACTTTCATGGGCTGGGGTTATAGCCTAGCGGCAAGAGTGCCTGCCTCGGATACACGAGGCCCAAGGTTCCATTCCCCAGCACCACATATACAGAAAACGGCCAGAAGCGGCGCTGTGGCTCAAGTGGCAGAGTGCTAGCCTCGAGCGGGAAGAAGCCAGGGACAGTGCTCAGGTCCTGAGTCCAAGGCCCAGGACTGGCAAAAAAAAAAAAAAAAACAACAAAAGAACTTTCTTGAACACTAGCAGATAAAAAGTTAAACACAAGTTTAATATGTATTTGGTGTTTGAAAATTCTAGAATGTTCTTAGAAATATTATCTGTTCCTGGTCAGGGGAGGGTCCCTAGTCCCTAGTAGAAATAACAATGGGATTAAAAAGATAAAAGTTAACAATGAGATTAAAAAGACAAAAGTGGCAGGTGTTAAAGGAAAGGAAGGCTTGTGACTACCTGCCATTGAATGGACCATTTTATTCCGGAAGCTAAGGAATCCCTTCTACCTTCCCCTCCAATTTCTTCCACTTGCTGGCTACCAGGCCACCTATCAGCAACCAGGAGTCACTTAACCCAAGGAATTATAATACTATTGGAATGCAAATAACCCTGACAGGAATAATAAGAACATATCTCCTCTAGATGTACAATATCTTTCCATGAAATTGTTCAGATAGTAGAAGAACCGATAACATTTAATTAAAATTACATGAAAGTTGCAAAGGTTCTTAGTATGGAGTACTCCAGAAAAGAAGACACCTGGGGCAGTCTCCTCATGAGGAAGGGCATGACCTGCCTTAAGATGATGGGCATCACTGAAGGCAGGGAAGATGTCAGTGTAAGGAAGAATTCCAAAGGGTATGACCATGAATGCACTGCTGGCAAACATACTTTCTCTACGTTGTCACTATGTTTTACATTGTCTGATTATAACATTCACAATTCAACAAGATTTAGCACTTCTGTAATAGAACTATTAGAAACTTTGTTCCTTTTTCCAGAATATACCAGAAATTTCAGTTCTACTTTGTACTTGTTTATGATAAAGGAGCAATTTGAATCAGTATAGGTCCATTAGGGGTTATTTATGTGTTTTCTTTTATTTAGATCCTTTCAAGTGGCTGGCTTAATTTCTCAAACTGCACTTTCTGGCTTGCTTGCATAAAAATTGAATCTGTTGATATTAGAGCTAGGGAAGGGAAAGGAAATATCAAAATCGAGAGACAAAGGATAAAAAGACAAATGACTCCAAAAGCAATACTTACAAAACCATTTGGTGTAAATCAACTGAACAACTCATGGGGGGTGGGGGGGAGAGGGAAAGGGGGAGGGGGAGGGGGAATGAGGGAGGAGGTAACAAATTGTACAAGAAATGTACCAACTGCCTTACCTATGAAACTGTAAGCCCTCTGTACATCATGTTGACAATAAATAATTATTCAAAAAAATTGAATCTGGTTCTCCTTACTATGTGTGTCAGATAGAGATTTATTAGCAACACTTTCTGATGAATATGATCATTTAAATCTCCTAATGGGCTCTGCTCTATGAACCCACAGACAGTACTGTATTAATATGGTCTAAGGGAATTGACACAAAGGTTTTATTTTACACTGTCACAGATGAATAAACTGGCATTGAGAAAACATGGTCACCAATATTGTGACAACTGAAATCCAGATGTTAGGAGACGCTAGGGCTGATGTTTTATTGTTATGTCTACTCATTTTTATTAAAAAAATGTAATACCTTGCAGGGCACCTGTGCTTCATGCCTCTAATCCTAGCTACACAGGAGGTTGAGATCTGAGGATCATGATTTGAAGCTAGTCCAGGCAGGAAAGTCTGTAAGATTTTTAACTTTAATTAACCACCAAAAAGTCAGAGGTGAAGCTGTGGCTCAAGTGGTAGTGCACTGGTTTTGAGCCAAAGAGCTCAGGAACAGCTCCCAAGCCCTGAGTGCAAGCCTCATAACTGGAACAAAACAAACAATAACAAAAGAATGTAACAGCCACATAGTCAAGAAAGGTAAAAAGCTTCTTTTGTATGCATCCTTTCTTAGGTGTGTCAATTAATTGAACAGCTATTCATTATTGAAAGGCAATGAAGAAGTACTTGTAACATTTCTCTCAAATATCCCCCATGAATGAATTAGCACAATGTAAGCCAAGCACAAAAGAAATATGCAAGAAAATTCTGTTGTTCAGAAAGTATAAAGAAAAAAACAATTGAGAAAGAGTATATATTCAAATGGTGAACAGCAACAGAAAAGAAAGTTCCAGTGTCTGCTGGAGGCATCATATAGGTCTTTGATGACTCTGTTACTGTAGCATAACCAATCTGGATCAAGGTTAAGCAATGTCAGAGGCACAGCCCACATTCAGGAAAGGATCCTCTTGAATTGCAAACCTTCAAGGGCTCCTATCCGAGTGACTGGTGCGCTTTTGCTAATTGTGAGTCATTTTGTTGTGAATCATAGGGTTCATTTTGAACTAATCAATTCACTCTGAGAGTAAGAGGTCATAATCCACAATGTCACCCAACAGCTTGGTTAGAATCATCACACCTAAATAGCAGTTTCTGAAGGCACCATCTTCCAAACACAGCTATTTTATTTAAATAGAGAATGACCAAATTGTCACCTGGGGCTGAATATCTGCCTCACACAGTAACAGGTTATGATTTGGCACAGGCCTAGAATATTTCAAAGAATAATGTTTTTAGTTTCAAATAGTCTATTTAACGGACTAAGTAGACAGGATTATTTCAAACACAGCAATTATTCCTTGTTTTGAGGAAAAAGACAGATTTTACTAAGGATTCATCAATGGTAGTAAAAACCTCCATGGATGTACCTTGCTAAAACTTGTCTACTGTTTTTAGTTATGAAATTTAAAATTCTGTGATAGACCAGAAGTACTTACTTTTTCCCTTCTCAAGATTGAAAATTTAAGCCTATATCAGTATATACTGACCAGTATATGATCTAAGGCTTTAAACAATATGGCATAAAATAGATTCTTTCTTTGTTGTTCTTCTTTTTCTACTCCTCCTTCTATTATCTTGAACATAACATCTATGAACATTTATGGTATTTTCTGACCCATCTGTAGTCCTGTACACACACACACACACACACACACACACACACACACACACACATCTATATACATTCTTCAGGTATAGAAATAGCAGTTCCATGTATTCTTTTAGTCTGCTATGGAAAAGTGCTCTGACAATTCTAAAATACTTTCCTGACTCTTAAGAGACCCAGAAGCTTCCAACCGGTAAGTCTAATGCACTTGTCTCATTTATACTGGATTATCATAAACATAACAGGAAACCAACATGCCCATCTTGTCTGGGCAGCCATTTTCACTAAACATGTTTAAGGTAAAAATGTTGAGAGTTCTTACCGGGCTGCGCCTCTGTGATCAGCAAAAAGGAAGAGAGAACAGACACCTAGTCAGAGAATGATGGATCAGTCAACAGGCTTGGGTGAGAAAAGACTGCAAAACAGCTATCAAACATGCACTCCACATGATCAAGCCAGAGGAATATGGCATTATTGTGACTGGGGATTATTTAAGCCACAATAAACTCTGAAGAATCTTGAAGAGGAACTGTTGTGTAATATGGCTTTGCTAATGTGAATGCCTGACAACAGGAAGAAATGCATGCAATCTTTATTGGTAGCTTTTAATGTCTTGTCACAGGAGTTTTTCTCCATATTACGGGGGGGGGGGGGCGGGAGGAATATGCCTAGAGAATAGGTAATATAGGGACAATTGTCTCCCTGTGCTACAGGTATTTGTAAGAATGATAGATATGTTGCATTTCCCACATAACTAAGGCCTAAAAGGAATTTCAAAATTGTCAATGGGAATTAAACAGCCCTTTTCTTTGGATTTTCTTTTCAAAAAAAATAAAAAAAATTTAAAGTCGTTATACAGCTATGTTTTAATTCAACATGTCAGGTTATGAGTACAATTCATCTTGAGCAAGGTCAACCCTTTCATGATTTTCTTCCATCTTTCCCAACCAACTCCACCATGCATTTTCTATTTAGTGTTCCTTAGAATGTGTGATTCTGAGATTAGAAAAAAAAAAATCTGTGGGTGGCCTGGTGAGTTGGGCAGCCTCTACCAATGGATACGCATATGATAGGGACAACGAAGAACAATGAAAGCTGCTTGAATAGATGGTGTCTAAAAAACACTGCAAACAATCATACGATGACTTCTTTCTTTTACTCCAACACAGATGATGGCTGCTACAAATGTTCCCCATCAATATCTGATTGCTCTTACTGTTTAGCATCTTTGTCTGTAATAGGAATGTTTAAGAGGTGAGTGTGGAAGGAGATGTCCAGCATGTCCCTTTCAGGATGTGGGCTGATGCAGAATTCCTCAGAGGATAACTTCATCAACAGAGGCCAGGAACTCAAATGAAGAGTGGGCATTCTCTCCAACTCACAAATGGGTGTCCTCTTATACCCTAGAAGACTCCTTGGATATCTATATAGCTACTGAATTAGTAGAACCAGAGATGGAATTTAGATTTCTGATCTCTCATTCTTCCAGTCTTTCTATGATAGTAAGTATGATATTGTTGTTCAAGCAGAGAACCATTATGACTAACATCCGGGAATTTATTTCCCAGACCAGTTTCGTAAGTAGCTAGGACTCTAGATATACTTTAATTTCTTTATAATAGTTTAGACTTTTTTTTGTCAATCATTGGGCTTGAAATTATGGTCTGGGTGCTAGCCCTGTGCTGTTCTTACTCAAGGCTCCAGTGCTGGTGTTTAGGCAGTTAATTGGAGATAAGTTTTATCAACTTTCCTTCCTGGGTTGGCTTCAAATCATAATTCTCAGATTTTAGACTTTATTGTTTTTTTTGCATCTACGGCTTCATATTGATTCTATCTTTCTTATAAACCTTTCTGTGTGCCTAGTTACAAGTTAAATCAAATTAGAAAAAATAAAAAGGACATTTGGTCACAAATATTTAAAATATAGCCAATAAGAAATTAAAAGTGACATAGTTCTACCAACAGAAGATCATGAGAAATAATACAAAATAAAATGCAGACATAAGCATACAGATGTAGACTCCTTAAACATGAGAAAATTTGTCTATCAAAATTATACAAAATATCTTTCAAAGTAATTTCATATATTCAAATTAAGTCATCTCTTGGTTCCCAATGAGTTCAAAACCCATTTTAAATCAGTAGCTCATGATTACATTTATCCTGCTACAACAACTCTATTTGATAACCTTTTGAAAAATTCATTTGAAATTTTTTTTCATCAGGGACTAGCCATTGACATTAACAAGAATCCAAAGACACAGCTCAGAGCTAAGCTGAGAAAAACACAGGCATAGAAAGTCTCATGGTCTGTAATTAAGAGTCACCTGAATCCTTCAAAAGAAATATATTTCCAGAAGTCAAATGGAAACCTGTATATACAGTATCACCACTGAACAACTCTACTGGACAAAAAAGGCCAGTAAAATTATTGCCATCCAGGAGGCAAGCTCTTTGCCCATTAAAAGTATTTTATTCTTTCTCCTATCATTTCTCAAGACTTGGAAGGTATTTAGCATTCTGCTTTTATTCTATCAGTATATAGAAATTTCATCCAAGTAGAAGACTAAATTCAGTATCGGGTCTTGATAATTCTATATTATAAAAGATCTACATCCAGGGGCTTGTGGGTAGAAGTCAGGGTAGATATCAGAAGTCAGGGAGTCAGGGTAGATATCAGCCATGAAGTTCTGAAGAGTGACTACTATGTCTGCTCTGCAGGTCTTAGCCTGCCAGGGCTAGGTCTTCAGAGAAAAATCAACATCCAGTTGTTCTTTTACAATTTTGGTATGTTCTCCTTGTTAAATTCCAGCTTTGTTTTCAACTGCACAGCCAAATAAAACATGTTATTCAGTTGTTTAGAGTCTGTAGGAGGCCAATTTGTCTCTGATTATAGGCATTTGTATCACATCATATCTGCTGCCTGATTATTCAAACAGACTTTGCAATTGGTCTATTTATGTTCTGATCAAATTCCCTCCATTCCTAATTAAACACTAATGTAACTTTCATTCATCCAGTGTATTCTGTAAAAGGTTTAGGAATTTAATTTGTTCCTCATCTCTTAGAGAAAATTCTGACTTTATGCTTTTAAGCTATTTTCAAACTGGGAAAGCACTGCTAATCTGTGTTGGTCATTACAATGAAAATCTTTGGGTAGAATATGTTTGTTTCAAATTGTATTCAAATTTCAATATGAATATGCCTCCCTAAAAGAAAACAGTTACCTATGCTATGCATGTATAATTTCCAGGGTTGTTACATCAAACCCTAGATGTGTTTTGTTATTTTTTGTGTCATGTTATTACTTTAAATTCAGTTAAAGAATTCTCCAAGTTTTTTTTTTTTTTTTTTTAATGCTGGAGATGAAACCCAGGGCTCAGTCTCTTTAATGTGCATTCAACAAGAGCTCGTCCCTGACCTTCACCCCAAACAAATGAATCCCTTGTCTTTCTCAATGTTGGTAAATTTTTGAGAGACTTGTAAGATATAACCAAACATCACCTGTCTTGCTTGTCAAATTCACTAATCCGTATTTTAGATTTTGAAGTTTTAAAAATACCTTCATTTGCTAAATTCAGTGCTATAAGGAAATAGAAAAAGGAGTGATGAACTGCAAAGTATCAACCATTTTCATGAAGTCTAGTCACAGTAAATTATGCCATTCAGGTTATAGAAAAGTAGAATGTATTAGCATCATAATTATTATTACGATCCTTGCCAACATTACTATTTTGATTTCTTCTTTTATTCCATGGTACCAGTGTTTGAACTCATGCTTGCTAGGCAGGTATTCTAACCAATGAATCATGCCTCCAGTCATATTTTCTGCTGGTAACTTCTGCTTTCTACTTAAGCATGTGCTTGAACAATGCCTACTATGTGGACATAGCTTCCTACTAGGTAGGTTAAAAATGTATGTCACAGCATTTTTATTGAGTAGTCCCTTGAACTTTTCTATCTGAGCTGGACTTGAAATTTGATCTCAGCAATCTCGGTTTCCTAAGTAGCTAGGATTCAGGCATGAGCTACCATTCCTAGCTTCTTATTTGTTTGTAAATGCTTTAGAGTAAAAATACGCTATCTGGTAAGTATCCTATTTGCCCATCCACCTTGTCCATATTTAAATTTGTTCCTATACATCATTAGTTTAGTCACAGAGTGTATCTGCTATATCAAATCCTACATGTTCCAATGATCATCTGAAACTCCATGTAGGAAATGAAACATTGAACCTGCTTCTAACCAACATATCATTCAGAGGTGACCAGACAGCAGAAACAACAAGCTGGACATATCCAAGGAAAAATGAGGCAATAGGGTGAGAGGAAGATGTTATTGAAGACACATAAGTGAAAATGAAAAGTTATACTTGATGCTAAGATTACTGTAAGGCCAACTGTAAGAAAATCTAATGAGGAACAGAGATTTACAAAAGTACCACAGGCAAATTTCAGGATTTGGTAGAGCTACAGTTGGTTCATTCAGAGAATGATCCAGGGTCAAGGAGAATATAGGATATTGGCAACATAAAAGGAAAGGCTACTAAATAGTACCAGTACGCTCCATTGCATGTGAAACACAATTGATGCTCAGTTACAAGAAATTAGAATAATTATAAATACAATCTTTCTTTTTTGGGAGCAAAAAGACCTGGGCCCACATTAAAAAAATATTTGGATCCCATGTTTTGTTTTGTGTCTTCCACTGCTCTTTCCTGCTTACATGTAAAGATTTTGTTCAAGTGCAGCTTCTTCCTGTGGTGCTGGCTGACAGGACTGGGTCAATGGGCAGGATAAGGAGCCCTTTCTTTTTTACAGCATCCACTTAGGTGAGCTAAGTAGAACAAACTGACCACATTTTGGTGCTTGTTAACAAGAAAACATGTTACTATTTTATAGCAGGAGTTACCTCTGTCGGCCCAGGCATGGAACCTTCTGGGAACATGCTCCCAAAACAAACCAGGCAACTGGGAAATGAACATCATTTATCCCACCCCCCCATCCTTGCCACGCCAGAGTTGTTCTATGTTAAATAACATATATAGGTATATTAGATTAGTTTTGTGGTGACTGAAAGCAAAATCATTCAGGAGATGATTTACACTATATAAAGGTCCCTTGTTCAGTTTCTAATGATTATAGTAAAGAATATTTTGATTTACTATTACAAAACACATAAATACAACAATAAAAAATCCTAAGAAAAAAGTCCTATAGAGCACCCCTTTCCCAGTTCCCAGCATTCAGGAAACTACAGGGCTGTACGTTCAACAAAATTTTAACTTAGGAAATGTTTGTCTAGCTCATAGTATGTATATGCAGCTTAACTAATTCAAGTGCAAGCTGCAATATTTTACATCTTGAAATGATTGAGGCTCAGGTGAATGTTTATAAAATTACCCTGCAGCCCTTAATAACAGGGTTGCAAAATCACTTAGCAACCAACTTCTGTTTTTTCTCGTGTGGCATAATTAGACCTTGTCCTGTTTCACAAAGGTTTGTTTTTAAAATCCAAAACCTTGTTTAGGTGTTAAACACAGGCAGTCATTATATATGCAGATGATGAAAATGAGCAGAATACACGTTTGGTCAAAACATGGAAATGACTTATTTCTTACCGGACTTTTCCTCTAAAAGCGAAAGCATAGGGAGAAAAAATAAATAAAGACAAATTGAGAAAAATGGCATGAATCTTCCAGAAGAAATGCTCAAGCCCAAGAAGGACTCACTTACAGCAGCTCTGCAAGGCATACCTTCTATAAATCCTTCCTGTATGTATTTGATATAGTTGTTTCCAAATCTGTTTTTTTCAAGACAGAGGCAGGTGTCTCATGCCTGTAATCCTAGCTACTCAGGAGGCTGATACCTGAGGATTGTGCTTCAACGCTAGTCGAAGCAGGAACAGCCATGAGACTCTTATCTCCCCTCCAAATAACTACTAAAAAAGCCAAAAATGGAGATGTGGCTCAAGTGGCATAGCACTAGCTGTGAGTGGAAGAAGTTATGGGACAGAGCCTAAGCCCTCAGTTTAAAATTAGGATCAGAGAAAACACACACACACACACACACACACACACACACACACACACACACACGGTTTAGCCTCATAAGGCCTGGGTATGGTTTCCACTGGGACACATTCTAAGCTTTCTTTCGAATGGCTTACATTTATCAGGTAAATTTGTCCCTTGAAAATAGAAGTTAGTTTGTAATATTGGAAGAGCTGGAAAATGACATTGATATATTATAGCCAGGGATGATTACGAAAGTATAACATGATTTTTTTTTTCTCCCAGAAACTCTAATCTCATTTTGGGTTAACATCTTTTCCTGTCACCCTTAGTAGAACCATCCATTCTTTGACCCTATGTTTTATTTTTCCATACCCTGCATGGACAATTCACATTCTTTCCCTGGTGAATGGGCACTGATCCCTTAGGAAACTGACTTATTTCTTTAGCAATGACTGAGGAAAGGCCTTGTCACCTCTTGTTGATAATAATGCTCCACGAGCCTCCTAGCCTATGATCCCACTTCCAGTTTCATCTTCTAAATTATTCTTCACACTATTCCTAAATTGCCATATAGTGAATTGAATATATTACTGTGTCCTTCAAAGTGAGAATTGAATGTAAACTTCATTCCCTACACTTAATGCCTAATCATAGACTTCAGCTGACTGTCCCTCCTCATCTTCCCCTACTGTCTTGCATGTAGCTTGCACATAGCTCCACACTCTCCCTGATGCTTCCTGACTATTCCAGGTACCTGTAAGGCTTCCCCAACTCTTCCTCACACTTTCTCTGCCTTTCAAGGCTTTCTCCCTGTCAAAAGTTTATTCATTCTTCAAGGCCAGCTACATTTTTTTTTCATGAGACTTTTCCCATGACTCCCAGTCAGATTTATGTTGTTCCATTCCCTTGTTTGATTGTAGCACATTCTTTTTAAAATTTTGTTCAAAATAGTAAATATTGAAAGTCTATTTCCTTGGCATTTATTAGCTTTAGGGAAAACAAAGGTACACATTTCTAGTAAATTATTTTTTTGTCATTCTTGTTTTGTTCTGTATTATTTAGATGTCTTTACTTGGTTATTTACTCACAGAAATGGTTTTAAATGAACTCTCTCTAGACCCAAGCATAGAGCTAGCTACAAAATAAGCACTCATGTTTATGCATTCCATTTTGGGGGCTATTAAAAACATCACACAAATGTTTGAATCATGTGTTTTCTTAAATATAGAA
Source organism: Perognathus longimembris pacificus (assembly GCF_023159225.1). Lineage (NCBI taxonomy): Eukaryota > Metazoa > Chordata > Mammalia > Rodentia > Heteromyidae > Perognathus > Perognathus longimembris. Next base: position 46,352,230 of record NC_063167.1, on the reverse strand, counting down.
AGATGAATTTCTCTCTAAAATAAGGCTGAATTATAAATGGCTCAAGGCATGTGGCCCCATTTGTAATGGTTCCAGTTCACCAGTGCCTATAAATATTTCACTTACACCTACTTAATTGTTAATTTCTCTGCCCATTAGTGACCTTAGGTGCTAACATGCATTAGAAAAGCTCCAAGGAAATGGCAGGGCTTTACAGAAACATTAGTGTAGAATTATATGCCTAGATCTCCCAGGTGAAATTTCTTGATGAGAAAACATGAATGCTTTAGAATAAGAGTCTGAAGGGGGTGGGGTGGTGTCCTTGATGCCACTTTCAGATGCAGACCCTGGGTAACTATGAAAATGAAATTGCTTTCATTTTTCCCTCACTCAATGGACAAAATCAATTTTGGGTTAAAATCAATGGTAGAAGGAGGAGCAATAAAGTACTCAATAAAGTAAAAAGTACTATAAAACACTCAAATCAGTTCAATCTCTTAATCTCTAGTGTCTTTGGCAAGTCACCATGGGCTCCAACTTTCTACTTTTTAAAACAGAGATAATTGCTACCTTCTAGGATTGTTGCGAAGATTAACAACAACAACCCCCTCTAAACCCAAAATTACATTTTTTGTTCTCTCTCTTTCTCTAATTAATCACAAAAATGTCAGAAGTGGAGCTGTGGCTCAAGTGGTAGAGCACTACCATTGGGCGAAGGAAGCTCAGCGTCAGCAGTACCAACACACACAAAACAATGGGTGTTATGCAAGGAAAATAAGACCTTTATGCTCATCACAGGGAAACCAAGTACCATGCAGTGGATTTAACATACATTAACTGGAGAAGTGATGACTGATGTGCTCCAGATCAAACACTGAATCTTTTCCTCATTTTTTGAGGGAATCACAATATATAAAACCTTGGGGATTTTTTTTCTTACTAAAGTAGAGGAGGCATGAGAGGTTTGGAAACCTGATGTAGTGATTTTTAAAGGTCAGGAATAGAAGTAGCAGAAAATTCTCAAGGAAAAAAAATTTAGTAATGAAGGAAAGACCCAATACACTTTTAACACAAAACCCATTCTGCTCACAGTCCCCCATTTATTAAAATGTAGAGAAGAACAGATTTTGAAAAAGAAAATTCCCACCAGTTTTTTTTTTTAAATCTACCTTTCTCTATGAGTCTCAGAAAATGTTTTGTCTTAGCTGCCAATTCTGGATGAATTTGATTAGAATTGCTTGCAGTTCTGCCTAGATTCTCAAAGCACACCTGGAATCTACTGGCAATGTCTGCAGAGTGGAGGAGGGGAGAGGACACTCATGTACTCGAGGTCTGAGATCCCTGGACCTAAATCACATCTGGTCTATGGAGTTTTCTGGGTACACAGAAAGCCAGTGGAGCCTCTGCCTTCCAGTTTCCTGCAGAGGCCATCTGAGCTTTGCACTTAGGCTTCTGCCTGCCCTATTCTGTGTTCAAATGCTAGTGTGTAGGAGAAAGAGGCACATTACCCCCATTGATGACTCCTTGTTTTTAGCGAACTCCACGGGGTGCTGAACCTTCTGCCAAAGTGAGGATAGGATAGGGGGTGGTGTTACCAAGCAGCAGCAAATTTATGGACAGTGCTCTTTGGCAGGCTAATTTGATGGTGGGAGGGTAGGTGGGCTACTTGGAACATGCCACAGTACCAGCGCTCTTACCCACCCCCCTCCATTATGGATTATTACTCTTCAGGAAAAGATTAAACTTAGTTTTTTCCTAATAACCTACTGTCAGTTCTTTCATTCCTTCTACCACTGAGCATTCCAGAGGGCGGGGAGGAGGCAATAGCCTACATGCCAGATAGGATGCCTCCTACTCTCTCATCTTTTCTATGAGTCCTCAGCTTGACTTTGCTCAAGTCCTCCTTCGCTATTTTTATTTCCCTTCTGCATCCCACAAATCTTTCAAGTGCAGGAAAAGGCAAGCGCAGCTGAATGGGAATGGAATGCGCATGCTCCGAAACTGGGTGATGGGAACAAGGAGCGCAGTACATTTCATCACCTCTTGTCATTCTAACATATTTACTATTGATCTCATTTTACAGACGTGATGGAGGCTTGGAGTTAAGGCCTTGCTTGAGACACACAGATAAGAGGATACAGAATCAAGCTGGAGGCATGGTTGAAGGGAAGAACATCTGCCTAGCAAGTATAAGGCCCGAGTCTAAACCTCAGCATTGCCGAAAGACAAAACAAAAATCTCTAACGAACCCCTCAAAAGCTTGTGTTCTTCCTAATTGCACTTGTGATTCGAAGGAAAAGCAAATTTTTTTTTTTTTTGGTTCTCTGGCTACTCATTTTATCTGTCCATAGGACAGTGAGCCTCTCACAGAGACCATGAGGGCAGAATACATGGCAGAATGAGCTGAGAGGGTACAGAAAAATAGTATAGACCCTAACTTTGTAGACGAGAAAATACACCTTATTTTTAACTAGGCAGAAAGGAAGTAGAGAGTAGAGAGTAGGCTTCACCTTAACCACCTTCAGAAGTCTATCGATCTTTCTCGGTCAACATTCCTGTAAAATGGGACCTTCACCACCGCTCTGATGCCTCCTAATGATGAAGCTCCTTTCATCTTTTTGATTATGACCGGGCAGTTCTAAAGCAGAAGGCATGATAACAATGCAATGCTGACATGGAAAGTCAACACTCAAAACAAAGGTGCATGGCATCAGAATATAAAATGAGAGAATTTTAGTAAGTTAGAAATCACATATGATGCAGTAATATTTAAAGTCAGACCTGGCAAGTTGTTCTCTCTTCTCAAGAGAGACACTCATGATGAGAGATGATGCTTGAAGTGTTATAGGAAGGACTATCTATAAGATGACTCACTGGAAAGAATGTCTTTAAGGTGGGCTTCAGAGCTTCAAAGGGTTTATAAAGTACTTGGAAATTATCACCCTCCAGTCTGCCTACTAGCCTTGACTTTGATGAGTGTGTGTAAGAGACCAATAATGTATTTTGTTTAGGCTAGTATTAATTTGGTTTCTGTTAAAGTAGCCCAATGTTCCACAAGTGTGGAATCAATAACCAGACCCTGGTGATGTTCTTAGTTTGCCTGCAGGCATTGAAGTGCCCACCCAACTCAGGGTTACTATTCTTGGTGTATCCTCAGCAGCATGTTGGGTTGAAGGAATATCCAGATGATGACCTAGATATCCATGTTCTTTTTGAGCCAGAACATTTCTAGATTCAACAAGCTCCCAGAAAAAGAATCTACTGTTTTTGAGACTGACCTGCTCAGTTGGCTTCTATGTATATTTGATCACTTAGTCCTGTGAACTTTCCTTCTATCATTTCCCCAGGTAGCTTACAAATGTCCACTAAATTTATTACACTTTCCAGAAAAGTGAATATAAACTGGATTCTGGTACATACATAGATTTTTATAGCTATAAATATTCAGTAAGTGATAAATGATTTGAAAGATGGCATCTTAAAAGTAAAAAATGTGCATATTTAAATTGTCCCCATTGGGCTGGGAATATGGCCTAGTGGCAGAGTGCTTGCCTCACATACATGAAGCCCTGGGTTAGATTGCCTATCACCACACATATAGAAAAAGCCAGAAGTGGTGCTGTGGCTTAAGAGCTAGAGTGCTAGCCTTGAGCAAAAAGAAGCCAGGGACAGTGCTCTAGACCTGAGTTCAAGCTCCAGGACTGGCAAAAAATAAAATAACTAAAATATCCCCATTACTAGAAATCACAGTTCATATATAAGTTTAAAAATGTATAATTCCCCCATTGTAGAAGGGGAAGACAATTTTATTTCATACTTCTCTTTTTAGGAATATGTATTAAGATACAAAATGAGTGGAAAATAAAAATTCACCTGCAATGTTCTTTTCTATGGTAGGTTGCAATTAGAAGTCATTTTAATTATCACCAACGGAGATGATAAAGGCCATTATAAACACTAAAATCTAAAGAAGGTATGATTATATATTTAAAAAACTGCCAGGCAAGCAAGACTTTATCTTCAATGGATGAACAATTACAATTCTTTCAGAAAGGTTAACTGAGGTATTTCTAGAAGTAACTTGGAAGTGGTTTAATTTTCAGGAGAGGGCAATGTAAGGAGATCACATCTACTTAAAGAAGATGCCAAGAAGATATTAGCTGTTAGTATGACGACTTTCATCTGCTCTTCACAGCTATTTTGAGAAATCAATGGTGCTATTCATCAAACACCATAATTATTATAAATGTTGGATTATCTCTGTAAACCTTGGGACTCAGCAGCTAAAGAAATTTAGTAGGTGGAAATGTAGAAAAGAAAGCACAATATAGACAAAAGTGACTTGAGTAATAAATATAGTGCCATTCCTGTATTTGAGATGCTTAAGAGAAAGATGAGAGGACTTAAGACTATTTGATAATATAAGAAAGAGTATGAGTTTTAACATCCTCTTACACTACAGTGTTCATTACTATTTTCTATTGGAGCATAGCAAGGGAAAGATTTTTTGTTTGCTAGTTTGAGACAAGGTCTTACTATGTATCTCAAATTGGCCTTGAACTCTGATCTTTGTACCTTAGCCTCCCCAATGCTGGGATTATAGGTGTAGGTTATCACACAGGTCAAAAGTTTTTCTTTTAAAGCCATTTTCTACTTTCCATTTTATGTGTTTTACTAGGAAAAGTCAAACTAAAACCTGTTAAAAATATCAATTAGTAAATCTGTGAGCTTCATGTTGCTTTTAGTTGTTAAGAAGGCTGTAGATAATCTTTTTTTAAATTTCTTCTTATAGTCTTTTCAGAAGAAAATAAAGTGTGATTCCTGGTATTTTTACCATTTTGAAAAGCATAAGAACTGCAGTAGGAAATGAGTAAAACTCTCTTCAGCTGGAAAGAGCTGCTCAAGTTTTATGGGTTTGTAAGATGGTGATCATACGCAGCATCAGTGTAAGGATTTTCTGAACAACTTAATGTGCTGGGGCAGAACAGTCTTCTGTCCATCCAGCCTCACCAAAAGCTTAACATGGAAATGCCACTCACCACTGGTGATGGGGAAAGTGCAATGTTTCCTATTGACGCTTTCAACTCATCTACTGTCGCAGCATTCTTAAGAATGTCTTTAGACTGCAATGGTTTAATCTTGATGTTGAATTTCTTGTGTGATTCTTCTTCCTCTTCCGATTCACTCGAAGAATAAAAGTGCTTTCCTTTGGTAGGTAGAACACAGTTAAGGATACTTAGCTCTTTCTTCTAATGATGATTAGATGATTACCTAGACACATAGAAAAATTATCTTTGCATGGCAGAAGAAACAGAGCAAACACAACCAAACAAAAATGAGAGGAAGGTTAGGCTCTATGTTCCTTGCCTCGTCACCTGATCAAGGACAGTGAATTCCAATGAGAGAGTGGCTAATGTCCAACGGTTTGGATGCCATTGGCTGTCTGCATGTCACTCAGCACATACAGACAAGCACACTCATCCTCAACCTCAGGTAGAGGAAGGTTACTTTAGGGAACTCTTTGAAGAAGTTTAAATGCTTCAGAGAGTGACATGCTTTGCCTAGAGGTGAATTGGAAGACAAAGACACTAAGAGCTATTTTGCTGTCACTGTGAATGACATCGCCATATTGGGTTTTAGCAAACCACTCAGCACCCACAATTTGCACAATTGTTCTTCAGCGCATTTTTCCTTTTCCTTCCTTCCTCCTCCTCCTCCTCTTCCCCTTCCTCTTCTTCCTCTTCCTCCTCCTCCTTCTTCCTCTCTCTCTCCTCTCTCCTCTCTCTCTCTTTCTCGCTGTCTTTCTTTTCTATGAATAAATCAAGACAAAGTGCTTGCTTGTTAGTGATAAGGCTGTTCTCTGTGTATTTTTTCATTTATAATATTAGGAATAGTAGGTTTGGTATTCCTTAGGAAACCCAAGTTTAGACTATTGTTTTCTGAGAGAGAATAAAAACAAGAAAGAAAGAAAGAAAGAAAGAAAGAGAGAGAGAAAGAAAGAAAGAAGGAAAGAAAGAAAGAAGGAAGGAAGGAAAGAAAGAAAGATGGAAAGGAAGGAAGGAAGGAAAGAAGGAAGGAAAAAAGGAAGGAAGGAAGAGAGGGAGGAAGGAAGGAAGGAAAGAAGGAAGGAAGAAAGGAAGGAAGGAAGGAAGGAAGGAAGAAGGAAAGGAAAGAAGGAAGGAAGGAAGGAAGGAAGAAAGAAAGGATATAGCCGGGTTCCTCTGGTCTGATGCTGTAACCTTCTTCATCCAGCTCAGGTGAGTTCTATAAAATATAAGAACATGTTAAGCAGTTATTATTCTGAAAAGATGGAGGGACTATTTCTTTCCCTCTAGACTTGTGTATTTAAAGATATATTTTATTTCAGGGAGCTAAGGTTTTAACCCTTGGCAGTGAATGATGAATAGCATATGTTTAGATATTTACTCAAAAACATTTGGAGAATCTTCCTATTAGGAAAATAAATGAAGAAGCAACTGTCAGTGGAAAAAAAGCATTCAGGCATTTCCTACCAAGTAAGGACCATACTAAGCAACCTGGGGGATTGACATGCAAACTACGTTTCCTTTGGGAAATTGCCTACCAAAAACATAAAAAAGAAAAAGCAACACAGAGGTGTTAGGTAAGAGCAGGAAGGAGGAGGAAATGAATTTATTCTAAAAGAATCAGGGTGGGCTCCATGAACCTTTCAGTAGGATAGGATAGTGGGGGATGGAGTTTGTCCTCAGTGGTGGGAAGAGCTTGGGCTGAGATATGGACACTATAGGAATGGGTACTATTAGTGATTTGGACCAGGAAGGGAGAGGCAACAGCAAAAATAATATGCCTGGAAAAGAAGCTGAACAGTGGGGGGCTAGACAACAGGCCACAAGAAGCCCAGGGGCTAGGACAGAAGTTTGAGTTTGCTGCAGCTTCTCAGGATGGGACACACTGCAAAATCTCAAGGTGTTCTAGAAGATATTTCCAGATATATAAAGACCAAAAAAAGTTAACTGATTTTAAATATATGAATCAGTTCAGGCAAAATTTCTATAAATATGGTTTAAGTTTTGTTGGTGAGGCATGATGAATTAAAGATAATTGAAGGGATTGACTCTTAGTTCTTGGTGATGGACCACAATCAAGGGAATAAAAAAAGAGTGAAAAGAGTGAAGGGGCTGGGGATATGGCCTAGTGGCAAGAGTGCTTGCCTCCTATACATGGGGCCCTGGGTTCAATTCCCCAGCACCACATATACAGAAAATGGCCAGAAGTGGCGCTGTGGCTCAAGTGGCAGAGTGCTAGCCTTGAGCACAAAGAAGCCAGGGACAGTGCTCAGGCCCTGAGTCCAAGCCCCAGGACTGGCCAAAAAAAAAAAAAAAAAAAAAAAAAGAGAGAGAGTGAAATTACCAGAATAGTCCTAGAGTCCTGGGAAAAGGACTGCTGGATCTGCTGGCTGAACTAACACTAATAGCAGACAGGAAAAATTTTTTTTAAGGAAAAAGGAAAGATAAAAGGCAGTTTGAATCATTGGGATTATTCATTTGCAACTGAGTACTTATTTTATGGTGCTGTGACTCATTATGTCATTGGATGACATAACGTTCCTATGAGCAAAGAACTCCTGCAATAACCAACTAAGTGAGATCTGATGCTGTTTCTATAGAACATATCCAGCAAATGCCATGGCCTTGACTCCAGGTATATTCTGGGCCTTATATCTTGTGCCTGAGAGAGGAGGAAGATGAAGAGTGGCCCTGTGGAAATTGAAGTTATAGGCCTGACAGTGAGAGATCTTTGCTGTAAAATTGATTACATGTTCTATACGATTCAAAGTCTAAAAGTGATCCTGACTGGATCCAACAGGTCCTTCTACTGTGGTTGGTGTAGTATTGCTACTGATTGCTTTTGGGAAAAGCTCTTCGTAAAGTATAGGGAGGTCTCAGCTAGGTTTACTCACATCCCCTGAGAAGCAACAAGTCTGTCATTGATCCCAGGAGACATTTATACCACAAGGGTACAGTAGTTGTTATGAAACTAAGGTTCTGGGGTTAATTGACTTGCCTTGATTCTCAAAACTGCTTAGAAACAGGGTCAGGGTGAAAATGACCAGACTGAACATTAGAAAAGAGTCCTTACTTTTGAACATGTAGCGTACACTAGGTAGTTAATGACATGTTTTGCCATTAGCTCACTGAGCCCTTGCAACAAATACTACATTGACTTCATTTTTGTTTCTCAGCAAGACTGTTCTTAGCCTCCCAGCTGATGTTGCTGGGGTCAGGTCCTGGCCCAGGTCTGTCAGATCCGATTGCTTTTTAGCCTCCTAAGTTAGCTACTTATTTCCTATTGGGACCGAGTTATTTTTATGTCCTATTAGGAAGATGAGTTCCTCAACTAATTTTTAAGTTGTAAAATACATAATAAAGGAAAACATTCTAATACTCACATATCTTTCCCAATCAATTTCTGCATAAAATCCATTTGGTGCCCCATTGCTTTTCTTCTGTAATAAATTTGAAAATAAACTTAGAAGAGAACATATAAATGAAAAGAAAATCCCAAAGGAATAATAAAACCATTTAATTGTTATCCATATTTAGTAAGAGCTATTAAAATCCAGTATTAGGACAAATTAACAGAACCTATCATGAAATCACATTGGTATAACTGAATAGTAAATTTAGCAGCTGAAACACTGCATACAAGAGCATTCTTACACACTTATTTCATGGAAGACTGTAGGATATATAGGCATAGGGATATTAACAACTAGGAATTCAAATTTTACTCAACTAGGGAAGAATTAGCAACACTTACATTATAATTTAATCCTCTATACCTCAGGGAACAAAGCCAGAAACATTTTGACTTGCATATACAATTAGTTCCAACAGATTCAATGGGTATCACACAAGTCATTAAATAATCTCTTAACACTGATTCAATTTTTTCTAACCACCTTTTTGATAAAATAGAAAGGAAGTCAGCTTGAGGTTAGTTCATTCTGCTCCTAGTCATTAAAAATAATGTTAACATTCTTTCTGATTTTTTCTTATCTATTTTAAAATAGAACTTTGGAATTTATGATGACTTTTCCTTAACCATCTATCTACACCTATATGGGCACACATCAATGCTCATACTTGTCTATTGGTTATCTTAATAATTGTACCTTTAGTCCCTAGTATAATCATGGCCATAGCTGAGCAAGGATGTGGCACCACCAAAATAAAAATTGCTAAGATTCTCTACTTTTTTGTTAGCAGAACATGAGAACACAAATTAGATTGGTACAGAGGGTCCATCCAAAGACATTCTTAAACTTAGCACACACAGAGCATGGATGTCACTGAGCTGTAGCAGACCTTAGCATAACACATATATGGTGATGCATTAGACTTGAGAACAGGACTACTAAATTTGCAATCATAAATGAAAGTCACTTGACCTACAATGAAGGAGGTTAACAAGCCATTGAAAAATAGGTGTAGAGTAAGCTTTTGAGGTATGCATAGAGATCACTAGAAAACCCAGCATGACTACTTAGCATAAATACACATTTACTGAATGTTGACTGGGCCTTCTAAGAACTGGTGGTAGTTTAGAAGCATGAGGAATGCTTAAGAAATAGCTAATCTGTTGAGGCCCTATCTATATAGCAGAACTTAAAAATAACACAAGTGTTATGCAGTCACAAGCTGTACTCAGGAACACAGGGCCTGTCTATCTGCCTCTTTGTTCAGTTCTTGACAAGGATTATTTGTAATCAGATAATATCCAGTCTTCACGTAGGATTGTCTTTATTGAATTAAATCCTCACCAGTCTTCTTTTTTAGTTTTTTTCAAACAGGTCTTCGAAACCTAACTCTACAAATGCACACTCATATTTAAGAAGCTACTAAATAATCCATTTAATAATGTAAACCATAAAAATTCTTCTGGAAATTCCCATTATTTTTGCTATACATGTTCCTTATTTTCCTTTTTCTAAAACCCAATCTACTGTTACATTACCTCAGTGCAAAATTCTCCAAACCCTTCTTAAGAAAGTGTATATGATAATAAAGATCAATGTAAAATTTAGTTTCTAATAGATAGTCAAATGAATTAAATAGATTCCTAAGAAATAAATTTATGTTTTTCTGACTAGTATAATATTGTTATCAATGTCTTTTAGTTTTAAAATAATCCCTTAGTACAAATGACAGCTGACTAAAATAAAATAGATTAGGTTAATTATTGAATTCAAATATTTAAAAGTTTGGTGATTTGCTTCTATGATAAGATCATTGCCATTATTAAAGCCCTTCAAAACCAAGACAATCTATATATGAATACATACATGTGTATATGCATATATGTTAGTATTTGATCTATTTGGTGAGCACATATCCAATGTAGATATAAAGTGATTTGTGAATATCTAGATTTAGACTAACTGAAATAGTCCCTGTTTCCATGGAAATCAATGTAACATTGATATAAAGGAAGAGTACAAATTTATAAAACATTTCTCATACAACAGAAACATCTTAAAAACAAATACCAAATCCAAATAACAATATTATACATTGCTTTAGGCAGATACACACATAAATACATGCACTTGGCTTGATTAGAGGAATTGGCAATATGGTCTCATTCATTCCATTGTACTCTCACAGATATCTTTGGTTTTACAAGTGAAAATTAAGTTTAAAAAAGGCCAGTTTCTAGCTATTATTGTTCCGATTAAACTCCAAGATAAAAGTTCTTGCTGTTTCCACACTGATCAAGGTGCAGCTCCTAGTAATGGTGGTAAGAGAGATTAACTGTGCTGATTTTTTTTTTTGGCCAGGAAGTTCTGTGGCTTGGACTCAGGGCCTGAGCACTGTCCCTGGCTTCTTTTTGCTCAAGGCTAGCACTCTGCCACTTGAGTCACAGCGCCACTTCTGGCCATTTTCTATATATGTGGTGCTGGGGAATTGAACCCAGAGCCTTATGTGTATGGGGCAAGCACTCTTGCCACTAGGCCATATCCCCAGCCCCAAACTGTGCTGATTTTCAAATGGAAAACTTTGAAGAAGCATCACAAAAGAATATGTTAAGTGGGCATGCATAACTTTGCTAGGCCAGATTGTGAAAATAGTATCATTTACGTATTTTTTTACTTCTTCTTTTGCTAAATTTTCTAAACTTCTCTATCTAGCATAAGTAATTTGAGTATATTACTATTATTTAAAGATAATTGAAGCTCATGGGTATGTTAATATTGTTTTAATAGGTATTTTACTTTGATTAGATTTATCATTATTTCTCAGTAAATATGATGGGCTAAATCAATAAATATAGGAACAATAATGTTCAGTTAAACTTTGATCCAACTTCTCAGTTTCCATTGTCAGCGTCTCTTTTTGGGAGGTCAGCTCATGGCTACATGGTGATTCTTAGGTGAGAAGTGTTAAATATACCTGATGTTCTGCCTAAAGTATTATCTTTACCCACCAAAGCTGACTTCAATCACTTTGAAAACAATCTTATAGAGCAGCATTGTCTACTAGAACTGACTATGAGGATGTCAATGCTTGATCTATGTGCTTGGCCATATTGAGATCACTGGATATGAGTGACTGAATACTTAAAATGTGGCAAGTGTGACAAAGGAGCTGACTTTAATTACATAGCCACATGTGACTATCTACGTGGACAACACAGCCACAGTTATTGCATAGTATAGTCTAGGACCCGCATGCTTTGACTCTACATTCTTGGGTGAAGAATATTGGTCCCCACAGGGGAGGGTCCTGCCCAAATTCTGATACTATTTAGCTACTGCTTATCTTATCCTTACAAATGATAGTGCTCAATTAGCACGGTGATGTTTACAGTATGGCCAAAGGCCTTCTTGATAGATAGCAGATTCTTTGAAAAGTTTGAATCTAAGACAAAAGAAGTCTGAATATTTTATGCCTGATCATTCTTTAAGACATATTTGAATGGTAACATATAAAGTTGATAGTGATTTAAAATTGGTCTCAGAAAGCCAGAGATAATGTGGAGATACATAACAAAAAATCTCCTTAAGTGTATTAAATAAAAGCTATGGTTTCTCCAAATTTGTCTTCGTTTTTACTCACTGTTTCTACAACCCTTGGAAATTTTTAAACTAAAATCTGTTTCCTTACCGAAACTTTTTTTCCTCCTTCACGCGCACACTCTGCTTTGTAATTGTAGGGTGGTTCATGTGGGCTGGGCTGCTGGAATTGATTGTTTTCATGTAGAAAAAAGTTGTTAAAGGATCTGGTTGTTCTTCAAGACACATATAAAGAATCACATGGAGTCAGCAAACATACCATAGAAGAAACAATTTCTAGGCCAAATTGTAGGGCCTACCAATCTTGGCAGGGTTGCTTAGGCAAAGAGTTGACTTTGGGGCCCATAATGAGGCTCTATTCAGCAGGCCAGTTTGGCTAGGCCAGGAAAGGAAAGAAGGGAAATGTGCCCCAAGGCAATTGGGATTTTGTGGATCTATTTCTCTTTCAGACATCACTGAGTTTACAAATAGAGAACAGACACCAAGACACACAAGAAGCGACTGAGTAAAAAACAGTTGTTATTTCTAATGTAAGTATGAAAGATTGGTTTAGTTCGTCTTTGTATCTGCCATCCAAGACTTCCTAAGGATTATCAATACATATAGCACACAGAGCTGACAGTTCCAAATCCTGTGCACTTTTCTGCTTGTCTATTCAGGGAAAAAAAGAAAAAGAAAAGATTTCCTTACAGCCAAGGGCTGTGACCTAGATAGCCCAGTGTATTTGTGGAGGAAAATTGGAGCTACTCAGGAAAATGTAAAATGTACTCTGAGTAAATTAGAGTTTATCTCTGAGTCAGAACACATAGTCATACACAGCTGCCTGAGTTCTCGACACTGGGACAAGAAGCTGTGGGCACAGTCACAGCAATGGGTACATTCAGCCAGTGGGCAGCAAGGCAAAGCCCAACTTCATACATGCAGCCCTGACCCATCTTGTAGAGATAGATGAAAAGCACTAACACTAGTCATTGGCTCCATCACATTCAGAGAACTGAAAACGAAATAAGCAGCCTTTGTGTTTACCAACTAGCTGGGTACAATGCCACCTGCATTTTATGGAACTACTTTAGTGAAACTATCAACTTTAACTTCTGTCACTCCAAAGGCAACCATATAGAAAATCTCTCAGCCACATAAAAGTAGACAAGAGTCTATAGACAGGAAAAAAAAAGAGTCTATAGATGGGAGGTCGTAAAGAAATCAGTTTGAGTTGAAAATCAGGTTGAGATTTCTAAGCATTAAAGACAAACAGAAATTTAAATCCAGCTGGACAGTACTGGTTTTCAAATGTTGTTGATCAAGTTTTAGGGGGAAGAGTTGAACCTTTTCTTCAAAGGGCAAAAATAGTAGCTGGCCAATAATTTCCGATTACTAGCAATGTGTATATGTTTTGAAAAAATGTGTTTATTCTAAATAATTATTTATAATTTTGAGAAAATGTGTTTATTCATTCTGAATGTCATCTTTTTCACTAAAAGCCTATTGTTTCCAGAGAAACTGAAATTAAACAATCCCTCTTTCTTCATAATTGTGGTTAGGGATATTTATGATATTTTAAATTAGGTAGCAGAGAGGGTACAACTGTTAACAACTAGCTTTGAAGGAGGATGAGGGGAAGGAGGGCGCCGGGAACGAGCATGAAATCTGATGTAGGGAAAGTAAGTCCTCACACTGCCTGCTATATCCCTTAATACAGCCCATGTTCAAGATCATCTGCTCTACGTCAGAAGCTGTATCAAGTGCTGAGGTGCATATTCTACTAACTTTAAACTGGTGTCTCCCCGAAGAAGAGCAGAGTGAAGTGAGGTAGCAATGGTGTTGTAGAGATAATGAGCATGGGGGCAAGTGTTGGAGAAAGAAAATGACAAGACTTGAGAGTGCTACAGTGAGAGAAGCAAGAAATCACAATCAACCCCGGAGCAGCAGGATAGAAAGCTGAGTAGCTAACAGAGCAGTCTTGCAAAGGTGAGAGTAGAGAGAACAAGAGGGCTCAGGCAGGGGACCAGAAGCAGAGAGGACACAGAAGAGAGTACCTGAGACAGAGTTAAGGAGAGGGCTCTGAGCCAGAAGCAAGAGGTGAGGAGAAGCTGAGTCTTCTGGGTCTTTTTTTTCCCCTGCTGAATAGAGCCTTGATTATAGTGTTACCCAAATGTCCGATCAATTTCAGTCTATTTTCTTAACATTTCATAGCAAGAACTACATGAATGCAAAAGGCACCCCAAAACTAAGGACCTTGAGTCAAGTGCAGGAGAAAAAATTCTACTGTTGTTGAAATTAGCACCCCAATTTAGTATAACATTATAAAGGGTGATTTTTCAAAAAAATATTTTTAACCACTGGATTTATTTTAATTCCCATTTCAGCCCAGTGAGCCTAATGTGAGTCCATCTTTTATTTCCATAGCAGCTGTTCTTTTGAACCTCTGAATAGGCATCTGATTTAGATTTTGAAGGAAGACATTTTAGAAGCTAGAATGAATCCCATAAGCACAACTGGGATAAATCTAAGCTAGTGTACCACAGATTTCTTAAACAAAAAAACAAAAAAAGAACAACAACAAGAAATCTGGTGGCTAGCAAATAGTCAGAGTTCCTGTTAAATAGAAACCCACTGGACACATTTTCTTCCTCCAGGCTGTAAATTCAGTCATAAGTGGTTTTATGACCATTCCCTAATTTTGAATTTAATATAGAAAGTGGATCTGTAGCCCAGATACTCAAGGGGAAAAGCTTTTTTCCCCCAGTTTTATTGGATCCCTTCCTCTTTATGACTCTGTGTCGTCTGTTGGAGAATACCATGCTCACATAATGAGCTTTTATATCATTAAGTTGGAAATGAAATAACTGTTGAAGGTAGCAACCCCGGAATGAACTGTCTGGCTTTTGACCCATCATCTCTATGACTAGTTAACTTGCCTGCCCCCCCCCCCCCCCAGGGCAGGGTTTTAGGTAAATGCAATAAATAAATATAACTTGACCAAGACCACATTTATGTCCCATGCAATTACTAGAAAAAAATTATAACAGTGAGAGGTCTGAAAAGTCATCCAAGCAGAAAAAAGAAATTTAAACATAGAATATATTGAAGTGCAAACCCTTACTAGAAATGATTATTAAAATACTTACAATTCCATCTCGATCTGGTGAACCTCTGTAATAAAAAAGAAATTGATATCTATTAAGAAAATGAAACATTCTTGCAGTACAGACTAAAGACTGGCAATAAGAATCATTAACCAGTTAGGTGAGATGATGCATGCCTGTAATCCCAGTGCTCAGGAACTAAAGCTGGAAGATTGAGAGTTCAAAACCAGCTTAGGCTATATTGCCAAGCCCCCGTCTCATAGAACTAACTGAATAAACAAAGTCAGTATCCATTGCATTCATCTTCCCTTTTTTTCCCACTGGCTAAGGAAAATGAAATAAAAACAAGTGATTGAATAATATTTGATTGTGGGGTATGTGAATGTGTGGGAGTGATATTCTCATTAAGGATGAAGTTGAGAAAACACAAGTTAGGATGAGGTACCTTGGTCCATTTCAAGAGGAGAGTTAATTCATTAAAAACTAGCTCCATCACCAACCCAGATGCCCCTCCATAGATGAATGGATCAGGAAAATGTGGTACATTTACACAATGGAATTTTATGCCTCTATCAGAAAGAATGACATTGTTCCATTTGTAAGGAAATGGAAGGACTTGGAAAAAGTTATACTAAGTGAAGTGAGCCAGACCCAAAGAAACATGGACTCTATGGCCTCCCTTATTGGGAATAATTAGTACAGGTTTAGGCAAGCCATAGCAGAGCATCACAAGGCCCAATAGCTATACCCTTAGAAACACATAAGATGATGCTAGGTGAAATGAACTCCATGTTATGGAAACAAGTGATATATCACAGTTGTAACTACTTTCAACGTCCTATGTGTATGTGTAGTTTCTATTATTGATGATGTTTTGTATCACCTTCCTATGTTTGTACCTACACTATCTCTGTAATCTTATCTGAGTATATTGGAAACCGTGTTTACTGGTATTGGAAGTAGGAAATTCAAAGGGAATACCAAATTCGAGAGACACAGGGTAAAAAAAGAGAAATAACTACAAAAGCAATACTTGCAAAACTGTTTGGTGTAAGTGAACTGAACACCTGGGGGGGGGAGGGAAAGGGGGGGAGGGAGGGGGGCATGAGGGACAAGGCAACAAACAGTACAAGAAATGTATCCAATGCCCAACGTATGATACTGTAACCTCTCTGTATGTCAGTTTGATAATAAAAATTTGAGAAAAAAAAAAAAAAAACTAGCTCCATCTTTGTGGCTCCATTTAAAACTATTCCAAGACATAGAAATGATTTGTTCTTCCATATCTTTCCCCTTGTGAGTGGTCCAGAAATGTCCTTTGTCCAGAATTTATTTTGAGAATCCCTACTTTTTTCATATTGCTATATTTACATCTCCAATTAAAATGGGAGAGGAGTGGGAGGGCACTATTTTGTGAAATGGCTCCCTCTAATGGCCAAAATCCAGGCAGTGATTCTATGGAAGCACTATGCTCTGGTGGTACTATCTGTGGTAGTTCTAGGCTGTAGTGGTTAGGGGCAAGGGCTTTAGAGTAAGATCAGCCTCAAGTTCCAGTCTCCACCAATTTATGGTTCTGTGACCTTGAACCTGTTACCTAACCACTCATAGGCAGTTGAAGTAAGATGATGTATATAATGAACTTACAGTAGTTACTAACACTAAGTATAAAAGTGTGAGCTTGTTGTATCTTTATTTGTTTCCCATGATTTCTCTTCACTAGGAACACAAAATTTCCCACTTGCAACCACACTGGGTTTGTAGAACAAGGTAGGGGAGTTGTTTTATCTTGTTTCTGAGGGAAACTGGATAGGACAAAGAGAAGAAGGGAGAAGCAATAGGGTGGAAACTGTTACTTGGTAACTTATACTTTTAATTCATCTTGTAAGGAGCTTAAAATGTCATTGTATTATTAACAGGGAACCAGAACTATGCTTAAATCAGAACTATGCTTAAACAGGGACCTGGACTGTCTTACTTACTTCTGTGATTTGGATGGGGTTTGTCCTTTGGAATTGGGACCAAGTAAGGAAATTAATTGTTTCATAGGGTGTTGCCAAAGGGGGAAGAGGGAAAGAGATAGAGGGGAGAGCAGAGGAGAGAGAGAGAGAGAGAGAGAGAGAGAGAGAGAGAGAGAGAGAGACAGAGACAGAGACAGAGACAGAGACAGAGACAGAGACAGAGAGACAGAGACAGAGACAGAGAGACAGAGAGAGACAGAGACAGAGAGAGACAGAGACAGAGAGACAGAGAGAGACAGAGACAGAGAGAGGCAGAGACAGAGTGACAGACAGCTAGACAGACAGAGAAACAGACAGAGAGACAGAGAGAAATGAGATCATAGTATGATATCTGCTTTCCAAGGCGAGCTGTCTCCTCCACTTTTGAGCCCTTCCTTGATTGCATGCATCCTTTGCACATAGCAAATTCGACAAAGATGTAGGTGAATCCAGGTGATCCAGGAACTACATAGGAACTAGAAGCAGAGAGGACTATGATAGTGAGACAAAGGGATCTAACAAAAGTCTTGGAATGTTTGGACATGCCCTAGCAATTGGAAATTAAGTGGCCCTGAAGGAATTCTATCTAAAATAGAACAAGAAGAATTTCTTCTGCCACATTTATAACTCACTGACTAAATATTGAGTACTTACAATGAATGGGCACTTGATCAGAACCAGAGGATAAAACAATAAAAAAAAAGCCATGCTCTTTGTATGAGGATGGCAATTCATCCAGTGAGTTGTTATGGCATAGTAAGGCCAGGCTATGAGGAAAGCATAGAACACATATGCCAAGCCATACTAATCTAAGCCAACTAGTATATTTGTCTACTGAAAAAAACAAAAAGGAGTGTGTCTAACTGGTTGCAATCCCTGGTAAAGGAGAGGTGATTTATCAACTTTTAGATAGGACACACTCAGAGGCACTGCTACTCTAAGGATGCTGCAATAGATATAGAGAAGAGAAGGTGGTATAGGTTAGCTTGGCTCTGGTTTTGCCCAGTATTAGTCCCGGGAATAAGACATATCAGCAGTGGCTCTGAATGGGAGGTTAGTTGAACTCATGCCTTTTGTAGCTATAAAGATGATATTTAAAAATATTTACCAGAAGCCGGCATCAGTGGCTCACATCTACAATCCTAGATACTCAGGAGGCTGAGATCTGAGGATTGTGGTTTGAAGCTAGCCTGGGCAGAAAAGTCCCCGTGAGACTCTTATGCCTACATAACCACTCAAAAACTAGAAGCAGTACTGTGGCTCAAGTGGTAGAGCACTAGCATTGAGCACAAAGAAGCTCAGGGACAGCACCCAGGCTCTTTGTTCAAGCCCCACAAACTGACCAAAAAATATATTAACCAGAACAATTGTACTGTACCTAGCAGAATTGGAATCTCCTATATCAAGCCTTTGTTTTATCAGCTAATGGCTGGTGTTTACCTGCTCAGAAGCAGCAAGCATGGTGGGTGACTAAGAATACTAGCTTTAGTTTTAGATTACCTGGTTCCGATTGGTGCAGATTTCTTAGCTTCAGAAGTGCATGCAAGTTATTTCACCCACTGTGTCTCTATTTCCCTGTCTCTAGTACAGACATATCAATAACATATCCCCAGAGAGCCACTAGAGAATCCCAATAAGTTAATAAGAAAGCCTAGAATAGTGCCTAGGATACAGTGTGTATTAAACATAAGCTAGATAATAATTATTATTCTATAATCTGATTTCGCTTAGGGAGTGGAGAGATTGCAGCAGCCTTCAAAAGTTGGGTTGTATTCTAAATTTATTACATAATAACATCCGGTAAAGTTTCATATGTTATAAAAATGGCTTTATTTTTTTACTTCTTTTTTAAAGCTAATCATCTATCATGGACTCTAGTTTTTGAAGCTTCAGTTATTACTTGCAATGACTGCCATTTTTTTTGATTCTCCCATTTGGATTATAATCTTGCCCATTCTTGCCTTTCCTTTGGTTTGGTAAATGCACAGGAACCAGGATGATTGGTTCTCAGCCTTATTTTCTACATGGCCTTCTGCAAATGATTCAACTTTGGGCAGTGATTTCTTATTTCTCAAACTGAGATGTTAGTACCAACCTTATTGAATTATTGTTAGGATGAGAAAGGATCTCAGTGCAACAAAATATCCTGCACAGATCCTGCCACTTAGCACAGGCTCTCTCCCTTCCTCTTTCTGTCAGCCTCTGTAATGCTGATCAAATCAGGAAGCTCTGGTCCTTACCCAACTCTCTATCTTAGGAGGTTCAATCAGTAGCTGGCCACTATGCTAGCAGGTTGCTTAGCAACCCTGAGCCAGCTGCAATGGCCCTGAAAACAGTTTGCAGCAACAAGGTCTCAATGATTGCAGGCTAACATAGGCATTAATTAAAGCTGAAGGGACAGCAAATTGCCAGAGTATTTACTAACCCCGTTGTATTTATGACTCCATTTCCAATCAATGATATATGATCCAATTAGATAGCAGGGGTTCATAAAAAACAACAAAACAACAACAAAGGCTTCTATATTAGAAAAAAAAAAAGCTTGTCCTTGACTATCACAACTAGTGGAACCAATTAAGAGCCAATTTGCTATTCCCAAAATAATTTGGATACCCTGATGATCAAAAATTGAGGTGAGATGATTACAAACCAATGTATCCTTGAAGGGTCTCACAGATATGCTGGGCCATCTACTCAAAGCCATAAGGAACAACTTCTTTTCATAGCTTTTGAAATGGTGCTGGAAGAACTGGGCTTTGGGCTTTGGCCACATGTAAATGAGCTCAGCTTGTCCAGGACAGGTTGTTTACACTCTTCCCTCCACCCCCCAAGGTCATTGATTTGTCTTCCTAGCTTTTCCAGACTGCAGAAATGTTGACTGCAGGTCCAGTCTATGGAACACTTGGTTTGGCTTCAGTACTGCTGTTCTGCACCAGTGTCCCACACAGCACGCTGGAGGTGGTATCAGATGTGGTTGACAGACGGCCTCATCAGTGTTTGGCCTTTGAGGAAAACTGAACTTCATCTAGTGTAAATTTCTATTTTTACAAGTGAGAACCTGAGACCCAGTGGAAGAATGTGCAATTTGTACTCTGATGGAGTTACTGGCAGAGCTGAGACAAGAGCCTAGGAGTTCCACCACCAGCGAAGGAACCACAGCCTATGTTGATGTAGAGAAAATAAAAATAAGTATATTTAGAAACAATACAAATTATATAATTCTCGGGAAAATATTCCCAACTTAATCATTCAGAGAAAAAAAAAATCTCAGGGGTTCCATAAATGTTTCTAGTGAACAGTAACTAGAAGAAAAATAACAAGGAAAAGATAAGAACAAGAGCATGAGGATTTTGTAACAAAATTAAAAAATAACTTCCCAAATCCTTTATGTTCTCTGATGTAAAAACTTTCGTGCTTTTGCCTTTGATGCTCCCCTTGTATGAAATCATGTCCTTATCTTCTTGTAGGCCAAACACAAGGCTCTTCTGTCCTAAAGCACCCATCAAAAGTGAGCTTTCTTACCTTAACATTCCTTGGAAATTCTAGTTTAATCTCTCATAAAGAACTTGTTTCAACAACAGCTGTCATTTATGGAGCATTTTGTAATTACTAAATATTACACTGGGCCTTTCAAATATGTTATCTCATTTAGTTGTATAAAAGTTAAAAAATTGTAGTAGATATTTTAGACCATGAATTATACATTCATGGAGGGAATGCCTTCCTTAAAATGCACAGAATGGGAAGCAGAAGATAAGAATAAATATGGCCTATTTTCACTTTTACTCATGCAGACACAAGTTTAATTTTCCTATTTTTTAGTATTCTTTTAGGGATTGTGGATACCTGAGTGTTTTAATAGATTCTCTGCTCCCCCCACCCCCATCCCGCTTTTTTTTTTCTTTTGGTATATGTATGCTGGTACTGGGACTTAAACTTGGGGCTTGGTAGCTGTTCTTTACCTTTTTTCCTCAAGGCTGGAGCTCTACCACTTGAGCCACAGCTCTACTTCCAGCTTTTAAGTTGGTTAATTGGAGATGATAATCTTAAAGACTTTCCTGCCCAGGCTGGCTTTGAACTATGATCCTCAAAAATCAGCCTCCTGTGTAGTTAAGATTATAGGCATGAGCCACCAGAACTCAGCTGGACTCCATTCTTATTTTTCCCCCCATTATTTTTTAAAATTTATTAATTTATTTTTTATTGTCAAAGTAATGTACAGAGGGGGTTACAATTGCATATTTAAGGCAGTGAGTACATTTCTTTTCAAACTTTTTACTTCCTTCATTTTTCTCCCACCTGTACCCCTCCCTAGATCCCTCCCCATTCTCCCCTAAGATGTACAGTTGATTTACAACATATTGTCTTGTAAATGATGCTGTTGCATTGGTTTGCCTTTTACCCTTGTCTCTCCATTTTTGGTGTTCCCCTTCCCTAGTTCCAATAAACATACATAAAATACCCAGTGTACCAAAGTCAGTTACAGTGACAAGAAGGGTAAAGACATGGAGGAAGAAAGACAAAAGAAAAAGGCATAATTTCATAGGGTACATTGGAAATAACAACATCAAAGATAAACCACTTATTTCCAAATCTTATAGTTCATTTCACTTAGGATCATCTTATATGATCGTGTATACATTGCTATTGAGCTATTGTACTCCTCTGCTAGGACTATCCTTGACAAGTACTAATTGTTTCCAGTGAGTGAAATCTTAGAGTTTATGTTTCTTTGGTTCTGGCTTACTTCACTTAGTATGTGGTACATATACACAATGGAATTCTGTGCATCTGTTAGAAGGAATGACTTAGCTCCATTCATGAAGAAATGGAAAGACTTGGACTCCATTCTTTTTTTTTTTTTTTTTTTTTTTTTTGGCCAGTCCTGGGCCTTGGACTCAGGGCCTGAGCACTGTCCCTGGCTTCTTCCCGCTCAAGGCTAGCACTCTGCCACTTGAGCCACAGCGCCGCTTCTGGCCGTTTTCCGTATATGTGGTGCTGGAGAATCGAACCTAGGGCCTCGTGTATCCGAGGCAGGCACTCTTGCCACTAGGCTATATCCCCAGCCTGGACTCCATTCTTATAGACAAAAATTCCATCTCAGATTTGCATTTCTACCTGTTCACAACCAGTTCTACTGACTAGCAGTTCTCTTTGTAAACTGATCTTGGGCTGGAATCTCAAGTTCCTGGCTAGCTGACTTCATGTATTAGTTACCTACCTGACTCAAAAAGATACTTGAGAATTTGTGACAGATATAAATACTTCTGAAGGAGAGTTTAAGATGATCAAATAAGTAGAATGAAATTGTTATGTTTTGACATTAATTGTTTATACTCATACTCATATTTGTTCTGGCATTTGTTTCTTACTCACAGCCAATATCCTATCATTCCTGCAAACTCTACTGGTTGATTTTGTTTGTACAAAACATTTGAATGAAACAGTTGAATTCTGTTTGTACAAACTCTTGGAATCTCAAGCAAGAACTTTGCTGTGCTGTTTGGTATATATTTCTGGTTTGGGCCAGGGCCAGTTTACCTCTACAGGTGTTTAGTTGTTGCTTTGGTCTAGATACTAGAGGCAACATTAGAAAATAAATGCTTTTATCATTTATGCCCCATTCCCCACCAAAAAAACAATTGCAATCACATCTTCTGCTTTTCAAGACCACTGAGAAGTATGGATATCATTTATTTAAAAATGATGAAAAACTGAAGAAATTATTAAAAATCTTCACCTTTTAGCATAAATCTAAAGTACTTATGAGAAGTAAATATAGTTTATCCAGAAATGGGGTAGCACAGAAAAAAAAACAACTTGCTATTCAAAGAGACTCAGTGACAATCTTAGTGACTGTGACAACAGAATTTCTTAGGCAAAGTGAGGAGATAAACTCTTCAAGTACATACGTAGAATCAGTGTCCTTTTCTTTCTTCCGTATTCCAAAGGCCTTCCTTGTACGTTTTTTCAGTCCTGCAGGAAAACATAGCAAAGGGTCAAAGAAATATATCAACAGTAAAAGTGAGCATATTTTTAAAGTTACAGCACAGCCATTCAGCCAGCATATTCAAAAAGCAATACATGTTTCTTTGATCACATGTCTATCTGTGTACATGTATGCACATGAATATGATTCATCATTAAAATTTCCATCATATGTTTATCAAGGATTTGGCACTGTCAATTCTTAGTAATAAGAAACATAAAGATGCATGGGTCTACAGAAGACTTGAAGCTTTTCTTAGACTACTATTATTCATCAGTCATATTGAGGCTATGCCAAGAAACTGAATCACAGATTTAGAATAGCTCTTTCTAGAGTGGATGTATTCTGGAGACTGGGATAATAGCAAGGCACGGATAATGCAAACTTCGTACCAAGAGAACCATACTGGCTTGACACACCTCTGTGTCCTATTTTCCCATCTCTATCTTCAGCTCCATGGCTCTACTGGATTATTAACCATTCTCTGAACATACCCCAATGGTGACATTTCACTGTCCCTTCTTTGCATGGTCTTTGCCTCTTGATGAAATACACTGCTTATTTTGTCAGTGATTATACTTTTAATTCATCCTTTAAGCTCCAGGTCACATGCTATAAAAACCTTGTAAGGCTCTCTCAACCCTACTGGCATAAGACTGACAATTTCAGGCTCCTTCCATCACACTATTGCTTTTGTATGTATAATATATCACTTGCACCACTCATTACTTACTACTTACTTACTTACTTCTCCCAATAGACTGTGGGTCTTTCTGAGGCAGATGTCAGGGCCCCCGTATTTCTATTTCCTTGACATCTCCTACCTAACCAGACAATATGTGTACATTTAAAATATCTCCCCCAAAGCATGGCTCATGCAGCAGTGGAGGAAAGTACTTTCATCCTGACAAACCAAGCCCAGCACTGGGTCTTCCTTTCTTAGCCCTCAAAGACTCTGTCTGTACTTCCCATCACACTCACATTTCATTGGTACTTGTTGGCTATGTTGACAAGTGCTATTCAAGTAGACTAAACGCCTATGTATTTAGAACTTTGGACTTGCTGCAGGCTGGTTTTGTTGCAGAAATGTTTCCCTGAGAAAGTTAGAGCTAGAAAAGTCACTGATATTTCAGGATTTGTTTGGCACTGCCAGGTGAAACAAAGGGAAGAAGACTGCCAGAATCAGTGATTCCCTGAAACCTTCTTCCAAAACATGTGAGTCAGCCTGAAGCGCACAGATCAGCTGAGTCACTCATTATCTGCCTCTTAGGATGCTGCTCAGATATAATCACCGAAATGTCTCTGCAAAGTGAAGTTTTCATTTTAATAGTCATTCCATTTAAGACATTTAGGTTTTCAAAATGTCAATGTTTGTTTTTTTTTCATCCCCACAAACAAATCTCCTCCTACATAAAGTTATTTTCTATTATTCTTCACATGGTAAGTTTATAGGAAAACTTACATTTAAAGCTGTCTATTATAGTTGGGAACAGTTTATGCCCCTTCATTTTTTATTTTGTTTGCTGGAAACTTTCTTCTTTCCCACATCCAGTTATCTTATTCCCTTGTGAGACAAATAACAGTTATATAACCATCATTTCCTTCCTACAGTTTTACTTGGGTTTCAAGTACCCTAATAGGTTTCTTCATGCTTTCAGTTTAGATTTAGATTCACAATGAATGTTTTGTTGAGTATCACTCCTAGTGACTTTAGGATCACAAAATGCATACCATTATTATTTTATACTTTCAAATTCTTTTTTTTTCCTGCAACACAACTTCTAATAACATGTCCTACAAAATAGAAATATAAATACAAGGCCCAGCATTTCTTGGATTAAATTAGTAACAGAATAGGGCAATAATACATTTTCATAGACAATGTCCTGTTTTTGACTACCATTTCTGGGCACAGCCAATATGAACTAGGTCATAAATGCCACCATTTGTGTATTTTTTTTTACAAAAATGCATTAAATTGGGAGTTAGGAGACACAGAGTCTATTTCCAGCATTATTTCTCAGCCCTTAATACATGTCACATTCTTTTTTTTTGTTTCAGTCAGTCTATAATAAATCAACCAATAAGAGATGAAAGAATTTTCACACTCTCATAAAATGCTATTCCAATCTGTAGCTTTAGTTTTTCTGAAAGTCATGTTACCAAGACACGGAATATATTTATACATGGAATTAAATAAGAATATACTGAAGATGTAAAACATTGAGATAAAAAGAACCAAATTGTTGAATAAGTAAAAGCATTCACAAAATCCCCCTTCCATGAAAAGTGGAAAGATTTGAGAAACTTAGGAAAGTATATGAAAATCTGAGAGATTAATGCAAATAAACTTATGAAATGTAAGATATCCAGATCTTAACATATTTGAAAGATCCAAGAAAAATCAATCACACCAACTGTGTTAAAAGTGAAGGGAATTGGGCACTGGTAGCTCACACTTGTCATCCTAGCTAGTCAGGAGGCTAATTAAGATTTGAGGGTCAAGGTTCAAAGCCATCCTGGACAGGATAGTCCAAGAGACTCTTATCTACAATCAACCCTCAAAAAAAGGGGGCCGGGGGGAACGGTAGAGTGCTAGCTTTGAGCAAAAAACCTCAGGGTCAGCAACCAGGCCTTGTGTTCAATCCCCAGAACCAACACACACACACACACACACACACACACACACACACACACACACAGTGAAGGGAAAGGTGTGACTATGTCTTTTGAGGGTTTATTAAAATACTTGAACAAATATCTTCAGAAGAGAGAAATGATAATCAAGAATATGACTAGAATAACAAGCTTAAGGCATATATCCAGTAATCTGATAAGCTTAAAACATACTCTATCCAATGATTTTCCATTTCTGACTCCCTTAACTCCATGAAGATTTTTGAAGTCATTTTCTGCAGTAGAACTGTTTTGGATAGCCTGCATAAATTGTTCTTTTTTTTTTTGCCAGTCCTGGGCCTTGGACTCAGGGCCTGAGCACTGTCCCTGGCTTCTTCCCGCTCAAGGCTAGCACTCTGCCACTTGAGCCACAGCGCCGCTTCTGGCCGTTTTCTGTATATGTGGTGCTGGGGAATCGAACCTAGGGCCTCCTGTATCCGAGGCAGGCACTCTTGCCACTAGGCTATATCCCCAGCCCATAAATTGTTCTTTACACCAACTATTTTGTTTTCTTATTTCTTTCTTTAAAAGCAGTGTGTGTGTGTGTGTGTGTGTGTGTGTGTGTGTGTGTGTGTGTGTACCAACATGTGGCTTGAACTCAGACCTTGTTCTCATCTTCGGCTTTTCACTCAAGGTTGGCACTCTACTACTTGAATTACACTTCCACTTTCAGTTTCTTGTTGGTTAATTGAAGATAAGTGTCTTACAGATTTGCCTGTTTGGACCTGCTTTGAATTGTGATCCTCAGATCCTCAGATCCTCAGATCTCAGCCTCCTGACTTCCCAGTAGTAATAAACACCAGCACTTGGCTAGATTTCTTTAAAAACATTAAAGTTCTATTTAGATGTAATCAAAGAAATCAAGATATACCCAATCATATTTACAAAGTAGTATGATTATTTTGTAAATAAATACAAAATAATGCACATTATTTGGCAAATGAAATTCTCCTAATAATAAAATAGTTCTTTATGAACAAATGTGGTTTATTTACACTGTAGAAAAATTTTCAGCCATTAAAAATAAATATTTACATGTAGCAAGCTTCAACAGTTGCTACAACATAAGTAATATGAAAAATGTAAAAAGCCAAACTCAGGAAGTTACATATTGTACATTCATTTGCATTCTGGTAAATTCATTGACATAGAAAGCAGGTTAGATATTGGAAGGAACTGGGTGGAGGAGAAATGAGAAGTGACAGCATAAGAAGTCCAGGGCTTCCTTTTTTGGTTGTCCAAAACTCCAGATGTAGAGAGTGATATGATTGATTGTGTGATGCTGAAAATACACTAGATGTCAAGTTTTAAGCTCTAAAATGGCCCAGATGAAAAGTTGTATGAGAAGTGAACTATATCTCAATTAAAAAGAAGTAGAATAGTTCAAGGCAGGTTAGTTTGTGATGAGGTGGGTTGGGGGGAGGAAGATGAGCTTTAAAAAGAAAGCAAAAACAATGTTCGTTGCTAGTGACTCATGTTTGTAATCCTCGCCACACAGGAGGCTGAACCTGAGAATTATGATTCAAAGCCAGACCAGGTTGGAAAGTCTGTGAGACTCTTATCTCCAGTTAGCTACCAAAAAAGCTGGATGGAAGGGAGTGGAGGGAAAAAACAACAACGCTGGAGAGTGATACTCACTAGACACTATGTTGGAAATGAACTATATAACTTGGGGCAAGGAGGTGGAAGGGGAAAAGATAAACTGGGAGAAAATGAGGGATGGGGTGACACCATTCAAAAAGAAATGTACTAATATCCTGACTTATGTAACTGTAACCTCTCTGTACCTTTACAATAAAATTTAAATTAATAAAATCTGGAAGTGGAGATGTGGCTTAAGTGGTAGAAGACCAGCCTTGAGTCAAAAAGCTTATCAAGAGTGCAAAACACTGAGTTTATACTCCAGTACTGGCAGTGAGTTGGGGGGAGGTGAGGTTTTCAAAACCTTTTATTATTAGCATGTATTTATTGTACCAAGTATTTCCATGCATGTGTACAATGCACTTTGATCAAACCCACCCCTTTTATTATTCTTTCTTTTACCCTTTATGTTTTCCAATGTTTAATAGGTTTCATTATTATTTTTTGTCCTGGGGCTTGAGCTCAGGGTCTGAGACCTGGGTTACTGTACTTACTTTTGCTGAAGGTAAGCACTCTACCGCTTAGGGAACAGTTCTACATCCAGATTTTGTGTGTGTGTGTGTGTGTGTGTGTGTGTGTGTGTGTGTGTGTGTGTGTAACTGGAGATAAGAGACTCAAACTTTTCTGGGCTAGCTTTGAGCTGCAGTCCTCAGCCCCCTGAGTAGCTAGGATTACAGGTGTGAACCATAGGCACCTGGCTCATTATTCCATTGCTTCATAAGCAAAAACATCTTTTGCATTTGAAACAAAAGTTCTCTCTTTTTCCCCCCTTGAAGCTTCTATAAACTAATTATAAAATCCCCAAACACAAAATATGCACCTCAGAACTTCTTGGATTTAGGAATGTATAAACCTGCAGGGAAAGAAGAAAAAGCACAGGAGGAAAAAAAAAGTCACTTTCCTCCATTTTGTTTTCTCCTGAGGACAACTGTGAGTGATTCATTAATTGTGACTCTGACACACCTTTTTCCCTACTAAATACAGAGTTATTTAGAATGAAGTTCTAAAAACAAAACAAAAAAGAACCGAGGGAGAATGTACTTAGTTTATTTTGTGTTTCCTATTTTATTTAGTTATTTTTTTACATCACACGTGGACTATTTTTACTTTTTCATGGTAAAAGCTGGTTTTGTAGATAGTCAGGCTGAGGTAACTCTGCTGGAGCTGAGTCCCAAAAAGATGTCTATTGTGGTAGCGTCCTGTAGGGCAAATGTTGACCTCTACCTGCATAGAATGTGTGGCTGGCCTGACCACAGATGTCCTGCTACCTAGAGGTCTATATGAAGGGTCCGACCAATCACACCCTTCTCTCTTCTCGTCTTAAACTCCTACCATTCAACTTATAGCTGATAAGACAACGAGGAAGAGGTGCCAAATGTAGAAGGGTCACTGCCTCAGCATCTTGGCAGCAATCTGTTTATCATGGACCTATCTTAAAGAAGCTGGGAATGGAACAGGTGCGGGGCAAATAGAGCTAAGCAACAAAGCAATTAAAAAAGCCCTGTTTTACTACTGGAAGTGGGTGGAGGTAGGTGGTGAGCATGTGTGAGCAGACTGTGTCTAACTGTTGGGAGAAAGAGAGCTCTTTGGAGTGCATTGCTTTTTGTTGATTGTGTCTGCTTTGAAGTCTTGATTACACATTGCCTTTTTTGATCATTCTTTATTGTGCTGTTAGCCACCCTCTTCTCCCTCAAACTGACTTTAAGATTGTTGAAGCCAGGTGCTCATGTGCCATGCTTATAATTTTAGCTAATTGGGAGATGCCGAGTGGGAGGTTTGCTGTTCCATGGCAGCCTGGGAAAAAAGTTGGTGAGACCCCATGCCAATCAACAGTTGGTCATAGTGGTATAGACTGGTTACTTCAGCTATTCAGAAGGCTGAGATTAGGCCAGGCACTGGTGGCTCATACCTATAATTCTAGCTGTTCAGGAGGCTGAGATCACAGTTCAAAGCCAACCCAGGCAAGAAAATCTGTGAGACTCTTATCTCCAATTAACCACCAGAAAACCGGGAGTGGTGCTGACGCTCAATGTAGTAGAGCAGTAGCCTTGAGTAAAAGAGCTCAGGGACAGTGCCCAGTCCTGAGTTCAAGCCCCACAGCAGACAAAAACAAAATAAAGGCTGAGATGGGGAGGATTATGGATTAGGCTAGTGCAGGCAGAAAAAAATAATCATGAAAGTTGGGCAGTGGCCTACATTTGTAATCCTAGCTATTCAGAAGGGCTGAAACTAGAAGTGCTGAAACTAGGATAGGGGTTTGAAGTCAACACTGGCAGAAAAGTCTGTGAGATGCCCATTCTAAATAATGACATACCTAGACTAGAACTCAAGTAGGAGAGTAATCAGCCACGAGCAAGAAAGTCAAGTGGGAATATGAGGTTCTGAGTTCAAGACCTGCTACTGGCACTCACACAATTTCATGAGATTCATTCTTAGTAGAAGAAACTCGGCATGGTGGTGTATGCATGTAATTTAAACTATGGCATGCAGTATAAATAGGAGGATTGTAGTCCAATGAAAAGTGTTAATGACATGGCTCAAATGGGAAAGTACCTTCCTAGCAAATGCAGACCCTGAGGTCAAACGCCATTAATAAATGCCTGCCACAAAAATTGTTTGAAAGTTACCAGTTTGGAAAATCATACTTTTGGCATGCATTTGTTCCCCCCTCTCCCATTCTCCTCGTACTATGCATTAGTATAGAGATTGACAAGGGATGACTAGAAACAAAGCTATTCTCAACATGCCCCAGAGCCCTGGAGAAGAGGAGCTGTGAGAAGAGCCAGGTTGGCAATGACAGTTGCTTAGGGTCAGTATGAAGAAGGCAGCTGTAGAAGAATGTAATCCATCCCCTTATGGATTTGCCTCAGAAACATGAACATTCTTAATACCCCAAACACAAAAAAAACAAAAAGGCAGCAGAGAAGGGAGCAGAAGGCATGATCATTGTTGGAATTCAAAGATATGGGTTCAGATCCCAACATAACTACTTGAGGGCTTCATCTAAGACAGTTTTGTTCTACCTTCCATATACAATTCAACCTCCCCACTGAATGTGAGGTTTGGAGAGACAGCCTAGGTTCTTCTCTCAGTAAGCACTAGGAGCCAGAGGAAGGCAGCTCGTGTTTACCAAGTACTTTGTGTGTGCCAGGCACTGTGCCAAGCACTTTACACAGACGGATCCTATCAACAATCCCAGAAGGTATTACTAATCCTGTATTTTCTGGATTATGAAACATTCTGAAAGTGAGTTAGTTCTCTCCAAAGTCACTAAACAAACAAGTACAAAGACCATGATTTTAAGCCAAAACCTTGTTATAACTTCCCACAGAACAGTCACAATGATTATTACTGCAGAATCAACAGCCAGGCCTCATCCACTGTGAATATCATCAAGGCTTGTTGAACACAATAAAAGGGAAGCCACTCAGTATTTGAAAACTAGTGACTTTTCCTGATGCTTGCAATGCATTCCACTGATGCTCAGGTTTTTATTTTTATTTTGTTAATTTATTTTATTGTCAAGGTGATGTACAGAGGGGTTAAAGTTATATACCTAAGACAGTGAGTACATTTCTTGTCAAACTTGTTACCTCCTCCCTCATTTTTCTCTCACTTCCCCTCCATCCCCCCAAGTTGTACAGTTAATTTCCAACATACTGTCTTGTGAGTATAACTGTTACATTGGTTGTCCCTTTGTCCTTTGTCTCACCATTTTGATGTTCCCCTTCCCTTCCTAATTCAGATAAATGTATATACAATACTCAGAGTACCAAAATCAAATACAATGACAACAGAGGATAAACCATAGGAAAGAAACATAAAAGAAAAAAGAAATAATTTCACATAGAACATAAATACTTATTTGTAGAATTATT
Source organism: Perognathus longimembris pacificus (assembly GCF_023159225.1). Taxonomy (NCBI): domain Eukaryota; kingdom Metazoa; phylum Chordata; class Mammalia; order Rodentia; family Heteromyidae; genus Perognathus; species Perognathus longimembris. The sequence goes on along the minus strand of NC_063167.1, from coordinate 46,320,929 downwards.
AGGGAAGAAGAAGGAATCCTAAGTTATTGGGGATGGATCAATCTGAATGCACAGGCTGGTGAGCAGAGACTCGGGCCAGTGTGTGCTGTGACCTCATTACATTTTTAAGTGGAGAAGGTTCATAATGACACAATGAAAAACTCAATTCAGCCCAAACACATCATAAAAATAAGCAGATACAATTTACTGAGTCCTTTATAATACTTCAGGACATTTGTCAGGATTTTCTTTTCCCTGGCACAACACATTATAAGGTGAGAGTTTATGTTTATCTAATATTGATTGTACACCAGTCAGTGAGAAGTAGCTGGTGGTAGCCACATAGGCAGTATCCAGATTCTTCTCTGCTACACTCTAGAATCCAGACTCCTCATGGCTTGGAATGTCTTCTGTTTGGTCATCACAACTCCATTTGTCCTCTTTTGTCCTGAGGGCCTAGAGGCTGTTCTTGAGCTTTTTGCTCAAGGTTAGTGCTCTACTACTTGAGCCACAACTCTACTTGTGGCTTCTTGATAGTCTATTAAAGATATGAGTCTCATGAACTTTTCTGCCTGGGCTTGTTTTTCAGATCTCAGCCTCCTAAGTAGCTAGGATTATATAGGCAGGAGCTACCAATAGTTGCCTGAAATATGTGATTTTTATAAATGGAAAAACGTCTGCTTTTAAGGTTAACTGGGCTGCACCTTCCTCCCTCCCTCCTCCCTCCCTCCTCCCTCCTCCCTCCCTCCTCCCTCCCTCCTTCCCTCCCTCCCTCCCTCCCTTCCTCGCTCTCTCCCTCCCTCCCTCCCTCTTTCCTTCGCACTCTCTCCCTCCTTCCCTCCCTTCTTCCTTCCTCTTTCCTCCTTTCCTTTCTTCTTCATTTGTTCATTTGCTATTGTGCTGATACTGGGGTTTATCCTCAGGGCCTGGTGCTCTTGCTTGGCCTTTTTGCTCAAGACTACTTTACCACTCAAGCCACAGCTCTACTTCCAGCTTTTTGTGATTAGAGATAATAGTATCATAGATTTTGTCCTGGATGGCTTTGAACCTTAATTCTCTGTTCTTAGCCTCCTTAGCCCATTTCTTAAAGACAAACATTGTATTTTACATGTTGCAATCTCTGTGTGCTCTGTGAGCATAAGGAGACCTGGTCAGTGTTTGCTAAATGGATTATTTCTGTAATAAATGTAAATTTTCAACTTGAGTCTTCATCAACAGAGAGGGTTAGTCAAAGGTGAATCACATGTAATGGAATTACTCATTTTCTGCATGAACCCAGGCCAAAATATTTGGTCTCAGTAATAGAAAACAGGCACATTTAATTGCACTAGGCACAGTGCCGCATATTGACAGCAACTCCAGGCTGGCAGTATCTATTCATTATGGCAGCCACTGGTTTGCTGTTAGGCTTGATGAAGGTGCTTTACATATCAGCTTTTCCCTCTAGGTTTTAAATACAGGTACTATAATCCACTGCAGATTCTTTGTTGTGAGATCTTACAAAGATGTTAAGACTGGGTAAGATGGAGGACAGTCCCCTGAGTTTTATGATATATATGATTTTCAGTGCTTAGATTACTGCTTAGGATTTGAGGTATTTATTAAAAGTGAATATAAAGAAATGGGGAAAATTGAGCTCAGTACCTATCAGTACTTGGCTCATGGTAGTCAGTTAACTAAAGGTTTATTGGCTGAATGGTTGCATTAGCTCAAAAATGAATAGTTCAGAATTGGTGGTCATGTGCTCTTTGATCTGAATATTTTGGTGACTTTAAAGAAATGCAGATGAGGGCTGGGGATATAGCCTAGTGGCAAGAGTGCCTGCCTCGGATACATGAGGCCCTAGGTTCCATTCCCCAGCACCACATATACAGAAAACGGCCAGAAGCGGCGCTGTGGCTCAAGTGGCAGAGTGCTAGCCTTGAGCGGGAAGAAGCCAGGGACAGTGCTCAGGCCCTGAGTGCAAGGCCCAGGACTGGCCAAAAAAAAAAAAAAAGAAATGCAGATGACCTTTGTAATTATGTAGCACAAAAATGCTTTAAGAGCTCGTCATTCTGAGCTGAGCCTGCTGGGAAAATCTTAGTGACATACTACAATGGCAGTGGACTGCAAAAAAATTGATATGGATGGCATCTTCAAGGTTAAATTTGGTTTATGGATATTCATGTGAAAATATTGAGATGAAGATCTGGAAAACCAAGAAATATTAACTTTTTTTTTTTTTTTGCCAGTCTTGGGGCTTGAACTCAGGCCCTGAGCACTGTCCCTGCTTTTTTTATTCTCAAGGCCAGCACTGCCACTTGAGCCACAGGGCCACTTGTGGCCGTTTTCTATATATGTGGTGCTGAACCCAGGGCTTCATGTATATGAGGCAAGCGCTCTTGACACTAGGCCATATTCCCATCAAGAAATATTAACTTGTAGGGGCTAAAAATGGCTTTTTCACAAAATAAATATTTGACCTTTTGATGAAATAGAAGAATATAGTAAAGAAGATTAGTCATGGAATGCATTTGATCTACAAGGACTTGATTGCTGCGCTAATACTGTATTAATCATGTTGTCGAGTGTTTAGAATTTGAAGCAAGATATAAGTAAAGTAACAAGACCCAGAGGAAAGACTACACGTAAAGTAAACATGAACTTTGAGTTTCCAGACTTGGGTTTAAATACTGTCCTCAGCACTTCCTAGAGAAAGCTGTTTAACCTCTCTGACTTTTATTTTCTTCAGTCTTCATCAAAAAGGCTGTTGTAAGTTTTAAATGAGCATAATAAATGTGCATTTCCATATAGAACCTTGCTTCATGCAGATTTCTTTCGCATGGGGTGATAGTTTTAAAGCCTGTAAAAATCAGCTATTTTTTTTCAAATTTTTATTATCAAACTGATGTACAGAGAGGTTATAGTTTCATACGTTAGGCATTGGATACATTTCTTGTACTGTTTGTTACTTCGTCCCTCATACCCCCCTCCCTCCTCTCCCTTTTCCCCCATGAGGTGTTCAGTTCACTTACACCAGTTTTGCAAGTATTGCTTTTGTAGTTGTTTGTCTTTTTTAACCCTATGTCTCTCAATTTTGGTATTCCTTTTAAATTTCCTAGTTCTAATATCAGTATACACGGTATCCAAAAAACTCAGATAAGATTACAGAGATAGTGTAGGTACAACCACAGGAAGGTGATACAAGAACATCATCAACAATAGAAGCTACAGATACACATGGGACATTAAAAGTAGTTACAACTGTGATATAACAATCGCTTCCATAACATGGAGTTCATTTCACTTAGCATCATCTTATGTGTTCATAAGGGTATAGCTATTGGGCTCTTGTGATCCTCTGCTGTGACTTGCCTAAACCTGTGCTAATTATTCCCAATAAGGGTGACCATAGAGTCCATGTTTCTTTGGGTCTGGCTCACTTCACTTAGTATAATTTTTTTCCAAGTCCTTCCATTTCCTTACAAATGGGGCAATGTCATTCTTTCTGATAGAGGCATAAAATTCCATTGTGTATATGTACCACATTTTCCTGATCCATTCTTCTACTGAGGGGCATCTGGGTTGGTTCCAGATTCTAGCTATCACAAATTGCACAGCGATGAACATTGTTGTGCTGGTGGCTTTACTGTGATTTTGTTTGTGGTCTTTTGGATAGATACCCAAAAGTGGGGCTGCTGGGTCATAGGGGAGTTCTATGTTTAGCCTTCTGAGGAATCTCCATACTGCTTGCCAGAGTGGCTGAACCAGTTTACATTCCCACCAACAATGAAGTAGGGTTCCCTTTTGGCCACATCCCCTCCAACAGTTGTTATTGTTAGTTTTCTTGATATATGACATTCTTACTGGGGTGAGATGGGATCTCAATGCTGTTCTGATTTGCATTTCTTTTATGGCCAGTGATGTAGAGCACTTTTTCATATGTCTCTTGGCCATTCTCATTTCATCATCAGAGAAGTCTCTTTGTAAGTCTTTAGCCCACTTGATGAGGGGGCAATTGGTTCTTTGCGGTTTTGTTTTGGAGGAAGGTAATTTTTTTAGTTCTGCATATATTTTAGAATTTTAGATATGAGGCCTTTGTCCATTGAATGGCCAGTAAAGATCTTCTCCCAGTCTGTGGGTTTTCTGTTTATCTTGCGAGCTATGACCTTTGCCGTGCAGAAGCTCTGCAGTTTGATGCAGTCCCATTTGTCCAACCTTTCTTTGATTTGCATCCTTTCTGGGTCTTTGTTAAGGAAGTTCTGTCCTGCACCAAGGAGCCCAAGTGTTTCTCCTACTCCTTCCTTTAGTGTTTTCAGGGTGTCTGTTTTGATTTCGAGGTCTTTAATCCATTTGGAATTGATTTTGGTGCAGGGTGATATATAAGGATCTTGTTTTAGTTTGTTGCATGTGTTGAACCAGTTTTGCCAGCACTATTTGTTAAAGAGACTATCTTTCTTTCAAATGGTTGTTTTAGCTCCTTTATCAAAGATTAAGTAGGCGTAGTTCTGTGGGTTCATTTCTGGGTCTTCAATTCTGTTCCATTGGTCTTCAGGCCTGTTCCGGAGCCAATACCAAGCTGTTTTTATTACTATAGCTTTATAATACAGCTTGAAGTTGGGTATTGTAATTCCTCCAGCACTGTTCTTTCTGTTTAGGATTGTTTTTGCTATTCTAGGTCTTTTATTGTTCCATGTGAATTTCTGGAAAATCAGCTATTTTAACTGACTACAAAAGAACAACCATTCTTCATACCTGATTCTACCATACCTCATTCTAGTACTTGAATAGTAGCTTTCTACTTATATTGCTTTGGAAGTAAAAATACAGCATCAAAACTTGAAAATAATAAAATTTCAAATTCTCAAGCTTTCCTTGGTTACAATAATCCTAATGAAACAAAGTCCAGTCTCAAGAAATGCAATTGATTAACTGTTACCATAAAAGATAATTGGCAGTAAAAAGACTCACAGCAAGGAGTATGTATTTCTGGATAGCAGGAAAATGAAGTCAATGAAGTCTTCTCTACATGCATATCTTTTAGACTCTTTCATTAACTAGTAGGTCTTTCCAATGTGATCTGAAAGCTAGCTAGTGTCACACTACTTGAGTTAGAGGTATATATAGTACATGGAATTTGCAATGTCCTGTTCACAGTAAGAGAATAACATTTCAGACAGAAGAGAAATTAATGTGACCTGTTCCATTAATCTTAACCTTAATCTATAAAATGGTTTCTGTCTTAGTCTTTCTGTCTCCTTCATTCTTTCTTTCCACATTCATGGATTCTTTTCCCTCCTTTCCAACCCTCCCCCACCAGTACAACAACATGTAGATAGCACTGAAATTACTGATCTTGCTCAACTAGACTCTGATTATCAGGCTTTAATAGAAAAATTCCGTTTTTGTTATAATTTTCCAGACCTTATCTTCAAAAAATTTCATTTTCAATAAAAATTAAATCTAAATGAAACTTCATAATAATAGAAATTCTTTTTATGTATCTTTCCTTTTTAGTATTGTGCACAGAGAGGAAGAAAGAGTTCTTCAGTAAAAACCCAGTTGGTAATATACCTATTACTGATTGCTTTGCGATAAATTCCTTAGATAATTACTAAAAGTGAAGGAAAAATAACTTCTACATATTTTCTTGAATTAATTCTAACCCATTCCATGTAGAAGTGGAGAGATAGACAGGCAAAGGTGCTTAGATGGCAATGCCCCATTCTACATACCACAGGCTATTAGCCAAGCTCATTCGGTAAAGATCTATGAAATTCATCACCAAAAAGAATGAGAATGGTTTAATGAATTAGAACCATATAGACATGGAGTTATTTTTTAAAAGAATGTTAGCTATTAGGTAAATACACACAGAAATTATGGTTTAAAAGGAAGCCCAATATACAATGAGCTGCTTATAGATTGACCCTAACTATAACATTTGTAATGATTATCCATTGTCTAACCACCCATCCATCCATTTTTTTTGGCTACAAATCCTAGGAGATAACTAAGTTCAAGGTTAGAAAATTCTTTCTGTATAATGACATAAACTTATCAAGTTGTTTTTCTACTTTACTCAGATTTTAACTCAAGGTTTCATGCTTGGTGGTCAGGAACTCTACCAATTGAGCCACACTTCCAGCCCAAGTTCATCAAGTAATGATGAAAACTCTCTTCCTCTTAGTCTTTTCTCAAGTCAATTCTTTGGAAAATGAACCTGTTCTAGACTTGAAGATATAATTAAGTTATCTCCTCTGATGATCACTTCATCTTCTCATTCAGTAGTTGGTAGAAAAGGAATCTTTTGAGGATCTATCATGTATCAAGAAGTAGTTTATGCTAGAGATATGTCATCTGCTATTATTCTTGAATTCTATGAGGTAAGAGATCTGTTTCTAACCCCCTCCCTCCAATTCACCATTGAATAGGTAGCAGTCCCATACTGTAACTCTTACTTCTCTATTTATTAAGGGATATATATTGACATAGATATATAATTGTATGGTGATAAAAGTGAGAGCGGGGCTGCGGATATGACCTAGTGGCAAGAGTGCTTGCCTCATATACATGAGGCCCTGGGTTCAATTTCCCAGTACCACATATAGAGAAAATGGCCAGAAGTGGCACTGTGGCTCAAGTGGCATAGTGCTAGCCTTGACCAGAAAGAAGCCATAGACAGTGCTCAGGCCCTGAGTCCAAGCCCCAGCACTGCACCCCCCTCCCCCCCAAAAAAAAAGTGAGAACGGCAGGAGATAAGACAATCAGGAGTCAGTCATGTAACCCTTGAAGGTCAAGTTAAGGACTTCAGATTTTAAGGACTCCAGATTTTAAAGATCCGAAACAGAAACTTAGTGTCACCTAAATATATTCCTCTATCAACCATGTCTATGACTTACTACTGAAAAGCTCCAGAATAATGGAATTAAGTTGTATGGCAGTCAACCTAACAACCAAGATATACTAAATAAAGAACTAGACAGTTTCTAGATCAGTGGAAGAAAAACAATTACACTGAGTATGTTTGGAATGTTGAAAGTACTATGCCACATAATTTTGAAAAAAGTAACATTTGAGTTAAGATATGTATTTCAGCTATGAAATGTAAACTTGCTTTAATTAAAATACTAAATTTACTGGAACAACTTAATACTGGAACATTGTTTAGCTCGTAAACCTTTTCTGGTTGTAACAGTATATAAATATGTCAATTTTGATCATCCCAGTTGAAACTCAAACTAATTTTGACCCTTCTGATAAAAACCCTGTAACTCTTACAATTTTATGACAGTTTGTAATCATGCCAGTAACCATAGTCTATCTTTACTTGTAGGTAGCTGTGTAATGTCAAAATACCTATTAATCTCTTAAGAATTCAGTTTCTATAAATCAACTGCATCACATAATGATGATATTAAATGAGAGCATGTATCTGGATGTATACAGTGTTATCCAAGCAAAAATTATCATCATTTCTTTGTATAGTTATCATTATCATTTCAATTGAAGGGATAGAAAATGAAAAATAGGGGGGACAGTAGTGTGATGTACAAGTAAAAGATCTGGGTTTGTTCAATCCAGAAGGTCATTTCCCCTGTTAATATGCAAAGGGGAGAAAATGGTTTTCCCCACAAATCATCAAAGGGTGCTTGTTTTTTTTTCCTCCCAGTTTCTTCTGTTGAGTAACACTAACTCTGAGGTTCCATTCAATGTTTTCTGATTTTCAACAACATATCAAGAGAAGAGGATCAGCATGCATAAGGGATATGTATGGTTTATAGTTCTGCTTACCACCCTCCTCCCAAGCCAGTTCCTTTGCCAGGCATCTCTCTCCAAGTAAAATCCACAAATTAGATCTTATCTGAGAGGTTGGCAATGAAGACCAAATTAGTCCTGCATGCATCAAGCTTAGTAACATAAATGGTTCATCACATCAATATTTTCTAGAAATTGAGACTGAATATAAATTCTTTAAATTGTGAGAATTAAAAATATCACACATCCATTCTATGGTGTACTGAGCTGAAGCTATTTTTTTTTCTCCTAAAGAAGCTGGCTGAAGAAGACTTTAGAAGGTTTTACTTATTACTTTTTATTCTCTAAAATTACAATTTAATGAAAACACTTCTTATTCTTGGATGACAACTTTTAATCAGTTTCCCAAGGAAGTACCAGAAAGGAGAAATAACATGGTACAACTCACAGCACACCAGTGTAGAAAATTAGTGTCTGGCTTGGTAATACATAAGGAAACCCAAACTTTAGGCAGAGCAAAGCAACAGGTCCAAAGCCAGGCAGGAAATTATGGAGAAGCCTGGACTGAAATGTTCACGCCTTTATGTTAGTCAGTTATTGGACTAATATATTGTACTCTTAAATATGAATGAATATATATGGTATATATATATATATGGTAAGTATGTATAATAATATGAAAATAATATCTGTAGCAAGAGAAAGATAAGAAGAGAAAGAAAAAGAGGGAGAATATAAATGATATATCTTTTTTGTAGTGCTTTAGTATAGTGAGTAGTTTTTTTAAGTATAGTTTCTCTGTTTCTATATTAAATAAATCTCATTAATTTCTAAATGTCTCGAATGGTGTGGTGAACCTCAGTTTGGCTGAAGAACATTACCCTGACAATCTCTATCCTATTTCCAATGACAATTATGTCTCATTTTAGCTGAAATTTGGCCTAGCCTTTTGATTAAATTTTCTGTTAAGTACTCTAAGTAGATTGTTTTCAATTTATGATACTATAATCTCAAAGGCAGAAGAAAAGTCAAAAGTGACTTAGACATAACAAAACAGAATCCAAATGTCATTAGAAGTAATGTCTGTAAGAGATGCCAAGACTGAAATGCTGAATCTGAAGGCAATTATCTGGTCATTTCCCCAAATGTACCTTATTGTTCCTGGAACAGTCACATTTGCAGGAGAAACAGTATGCTTAATTCAAAAGTTTGCTAGCATCTTAGTCAGGCTGGCCTATATACTTCTCTGATAATTTTTTTCCTCTCAAATCACAGAGTACCTGTGGTGTCTTCTATGTTCGGCATTGACAACCACCAACACACTTCCATGTATTAAATAATAACCTCTGGGTCAATGATAGGGCTGATAGATTGTGTTGCTATCACTGTTATAACATCCTTGCACAACATGGTACTTAGGTGTTCATGATAAAGTTGCATAAAAATACCTATTGTTCTGCTGGTTTTAAAAAAGCATAGCAAATATGTATACACATGTTTTATAAAAGTATAGCAATAGCTTTAGTACATAATAGTTAACAATGTTAATAATTATGTTTCTGGTATATACACTTATTATATAAAATTTTTTTCTGTGCCAGTACTGGGGCTTGAACTCGGGATCTCACACTGTTTCTTAGTTTTTATTTTGCTCAAGGCTGGCAACTCTACCTCTTAACTAGAGGTAAGAATCTCATGGACTTTTCTGGGCTGGCTTTGGGCAGTGATCCCTAAATGCCAAATTTCTGAGTAGGTAGGATTATGAGTGTGAGCCACCAGAGCCTAGCTTATTATCCTTTTGTTACTTGAAGTATACTCTTTCTACTTACACAAAAAGAAGTTACTAGAAAGCAGTATTCTTTTTAAAAATAATTATTTATTTATTGTCAAAGTGATGTACAGAGGGGTTACAGTTTCATACATAAGGCAGTTAGTCCATTTCTTGTTCAACTTGTTACCTCCTCCCTCATTTCCCCCTCTCCCTCCCCCTTTCCCTCTCCTCTCCGTGAATTCTTCAGTTGATTTACACCAAATGGTTTTGCAAGTATTGCTTTTGGAGTCATTTGTCTTTTTATTCTTTGTCTCTCAATTTTGATATTCCCTTTCCCTTCCTTAGTTCTAATACCAGTATATACAGTATCCAGGGTACTCAGATGAGATACAGTGATCGCACGGGGACAACCACAGGAAGGGGATACAAGAGGAACGAAAAGAGCTACGGTTTCACATGGCATGTTGAAAATAATTACAACAATGGTAAAACACTCGTTTCCTTAATATGGAATTAATTTCACTTAGCATCAACTTATGTGTTCATAAGGGCATAGCAATTGGGCTATTGTGACCTTCTACTATGATTAGCTTAAACCTGTACTAATTATTCCCTATGAGGGAAACCAGAGTGCATGTTAGAAAGCAGTATTCTACGTCATCATAGCATAGCAACCTCCTTTAGCTCTTGGTTACCATGATAAAGGGGGCCACATACAATGACTGACCTTTTTTTTTTTTTTTGCCAGTCCTGGGTCTTGGACTCAGGGCCCGAGCACCGTCCCTGGCTTCTTCCCGCTCAAGGCTAGCACTCTGCCACTTGAGCCACAGCGCCGCTTCTGGCCATTTTTTCTCTATATGTGGTGCTGGGGAATCGAACCTAGGGCCTCGTGTATCCGAGGCAGGCACTCTTGCCACTAGGCTATATCCCCAGCCCCACAATGACTGATCTTTATCACTCAAGTTGTATAAGAACATCTAAGATGGTTCATACAATGATGAAATTGAGTAATAAAGCACTCCAGGATGCGTCCTCCATTATTAAGAAATTCATGACAGCACTGTTGGTGGGAATGTAAACTTGTTCACCCACTCTGGAAAGCAGTATGGAGGTTTTGTTGCTATATTTGTTTTGTTTTTTTTTTGTCTTCTTTGTTCATTTATCGGTCTTTGGAAGAGTAAGGGGGAACAGAAATGGTGGAACAAAGGATGAACAAATGCAGCAGTGATACTCACTAAACATGATGTTCGTTGAAAACAAATTAAACAGTTTCTGGGTGGGAGGAAAAAATTGGGAGTGAGGGAAAGGGTAACTTTTTTCAAAAATACATGTATTCTTTATCTGACTTATGTAACTGTAACCCTGTTATACATCACTTTTATAATAATTATAAAGAAAAAAAAGCAAAAAAATTCAGCCTCCAGAGAATAGATGACACATCACATACTGCAGAAAACCAAGGAGCTTTTCTCTTCAGGAAGCCATCCCAAACTGTAACAGCTGTGTCTGATGTCTTTGTGAATGAATTATAGTACAGACACTCATTGCTATTGAAAACAATGACAAATATAAATAAACAGTATTTTAAAAATGTTTTTCATAGCTACAAAAATGTCAATTTTTACTATTATAGAATAGGTTAAGTCTAGGGATGTAGCTCACTGGAAGAGTACTTGCTTATTATATACAAGGTCTGATACTTTGTGTGTATGTGTCAGTACTGGAGCTAGAATTCAGGACCAAGTCATTCTCCTTTAGCTTCTTTTGCTCCAAACTGCCATTTTATCATTTGAGCTATCTCTATTACTGGGTTTTGGTTGGATAATTGAAAAATAAGAGTCTTGTGATCTGTTTTGCCTGGTTTGGCTTTGAACCATGATTCTCAGATCTCAGCCTAAGTAGCTAAGATTTCAGGCATGAGCCCAGTCCTGATTTTTGGATATAAAAATAAGTCATTATGTTTGATGAAATTTGCACAAAGAATATACATGTATGTGTTCATATATATGTCCATTAAAATGGATAAACATGTATAACCATCCTTTAGTATCCATAGGGAATTTATTTCAATAGCTGTCATGGTACCAAAATTCATGACTGCTCAAGTACTCTGTATAAAATGTTGTAATGTTTCCATGAGGCTCAAACATATCCTCATACATACTTCAGATTGTCTCCAGATTACTTATAACATCTGATGCAATGTAAATGCTATGTAAATAATTGTCTTACTGCATTTGTTTGGCTTATATATTTTTGTTGTATTATTATCTTATCATTTTTTTCAATGTTTTCTCTCTGTGACTGTCTCCACACACATGCAACTAGCAGGTACAAAACGGCAATGGGATAGATAGATATGAAAGACCAATTGTGTGTGTGTGTGTGTGTGTGTGTGTGTGTGTGTGTGTATTTCCATTTAAGGAATATTATTTAAAATAAGTTTTAAAAAGGTACATCTCAGGTCAGAAAATTACTTTCCTGTACACCAGCAATGTACAAGCAGAAAAGGAAATTATGGAAACAATACCATTTGCAATAGCTAACTAAAAAAAGAATAAATTACCTAGGGATTAACCTAACCAAAGACATGAATGACCTATTTAATGAGAACTATAAAAATCTAAAAAATGAAATCAAAGAGGACACCAGATGAAAAAACCTCCCATGCTCATGGGTAGGCAGAATCAATATAGTGAAAATGGCCATATTGCTCAAAATGTTATACACATTCAATGCAATCCTCATCAAAATCCCAGCTACATTCTTCACTGAAATAGAAAAAACAACCCATAAATTCATATGGAACAACAAAAGAACTAGAATAGCCAAAGCAATTCTAGGCAAAAGAAGCAGCACAGGAGATATCACAATACCAGACTTCAAGCTCTATTATAGAGCCATCATAACAAAAACAGCCTAGTACTGGCATAAAAACAGACCTGAAGATCAATGGAATAGGATAGAAGACCCAGAAATAAATCCGCATACTTACAGCCAGCTGATATTTGACAAAGGAGCCAAAGACATACAATGGAAAAAAACATAGCCTCTTCAACTACTGGTCCTGGGAAAACGGGGCAGCCACATGTTGAAAACTCAAAGTGGACCCTAGCCTATCACCATGCACCAAGATCAACTCAAAATGGATTAAGGACCTCAACATCAGACCTAAAACCCTGAAACTACTTAAGGACAGAATAGGAAAGACACTAAAACTTATAGGCACAGGCAGGAACTTCATGAACATAGTCCTAGGGGCACAACAGATAGGGCAGAGACTCGACAAATGGAACTACTACAAAATAAAAAGTTTCTGCATGGCTAAAGACATAGCCACTAAACTAGAAAGACAGCCAACCATATGGGAAAAGATCTTCACCAGCACAGCAACAGACAAAGGGCTAATATCAGCCATCTACAGAGAACTCAAGAAACAAACCCCCTCCAAACCCAGTAAACCAATTATTAAATGGGCAAAAGAGCTAAAAAGAGACTTCACAGAAGAAGTAAAAATGGCAAAGAAACATATGAGAAAACATTCAACATCCCTGGCAGTAAAGGAAATGCAACCCCCCCCCCCAAAAAAAAAACCAACAACCCCCAAACCCTGAGATACCACCTCACTCCTGTTAGAATGGCCTATACTCTGAACTCAGGCAACAACAAATGCTGGAGGGGATGCAGAGAAAGAGAATCACTTCTCCACTGTTGGTGGGAGTGCACACTAGTACAACCACTTTGAAGAACAGTATGGAGGTTCCTCAAAAAACTCAGCATAGACATATCCTATGACCCATCCATACCTCTCCTAGGCATCTATCCTGAACAACAGGTCCCAGGACACCATAAAGACATCTGCACATCCATGTTTATCGCTGCACAATTCACAATAGCCAAAATATGGAAACAACCCAGATGCCTCACTACAGATGAACGGATCCAAAAAATGTGGTACCTGTACACAATGGAATACTACTAGCGATTAGGTATGATAAAATAATGGTCTTTGCAGGGAAATGGTCAGATCTTGAACAAATAATGTTGTGTGAGACAAGCCTAGAACACAGAGAACAAAGGCGCATGGTCTCCTTGATATATGATTGGGTGTGTGTGTGTGTGGAGGAGAACAGTAGAGACCAAAATAACAAACTTCTTTTCAAATGGCATTTCCATATGTTTGGGTCAGAAAATTTACATTATGTGTCTAAAACCAAACAATTACTAAACAAACATAAAAAAGTCTAGGATAGACCTAACAGAGGATCATAATAGCTCAATAGCTATGTACATATGATTATTTAAGATGAGGCTAAGCAAGATGAATTCCAAGAGAAGAACACAGGAGGACTATTGTTGTCGTTACATTCAATGTACTAGGTGAATTTCCTTTGGTGCACTCCATGTAGTTACTGTATATGATTTTGGTACACTGGATATTGTATATATGCTTACCTGAATTAGGGTCGGGAAAGAAAAATGAGGGAGGGTATAACGAATATGACAAGAAATGTACTCACTACCTTATTATGTAACTGTACCCCTGCTGCACATCACCTTGTCAATAAAATTTAATTAAAAAAAGTACATCTCAGTTCAGAAAATTAGATTTTGTGAAATGAGAATATCCAGTCTTAAGATTACATTACACATTTATGATATGCTCTGTCCTTTTCATGCATAAGCACTTTAAAACTTATAACACTGTGAACTTACTAGTACTATAATAATCTCTACTTTGCAGTTTCAGAGGAGTTCTGAAATTTGCCAGTCAGCATGGATCATTAAGTGGTGGGCCAGACTCTTATCTCCAATTAACCAGCATAAAGCTGGAAATGGAGCCATGGCTGAAGTAGAATGCCAGCCTTAAGTGAAAAAGCTAAGGGATGGTGCTGGGGCCCTAAGTTCAAGCCTCAGAATAGACATACACACACACACACACACACACACACACACACATACACACACGCTGCATTTTTGTTTCATTTGTGTCTCCTGAAGTTGGTGTAACATCACTTTAGGCCTTTTGGGACTCCCCTATTTTACAATAGATTGATTCATATAATCAAAAGGCAAGGAGAAAAGGATGTTGGGATTGTTCATTTTTATTTTTGTAATAGAGAGAGTGGCTGTAGTATCTTTCTTTCAAACACGCATTCATTTCTAATATTCATCTATTTGTAGCAAGCCCTTTCACCAATATAGTGTATCTGTGTCATTCACTAAGTTCTCAATGGTGGGATGGACTATGTATGAACCAGCTTACTGATTTATATCAGCTTGGGGGCACAAATGGTAACTGGCAGTTAATTATAAGTAATGCATATGTGATACCCTGGATGCTATGATAAAATTCTAAGCTTTGGTTTCTCATTCTCAAGGAACTCATTATTTGAGAAAAATAATACAGTAAGTGTGACTTGTTTGCAAATTTCTACATGTGTTTGTGGCTCACACCTGTAATCCTAGCTACTCATGAGGCTGAGATCTGAGGACCTCAGTTCAAAGTCAGCCCAGGCAGGAAACTCCTTGAGACTCTTATCTCCAATTAACCACTAGAAAAGGGGAAGTAGCCCTGTCCCTTAAGTGGTAGAATGCTAGCCTTGAGCTGAAGAGCTCAGGAACAGTGCCCAGACCCAGAGTTCAAGCCCCATGACCAACAACAACAACAAAATCTTATGTATGCATTATATAGCTCAGTTGATGTGGAAAAGCCTTCAGTTAGTCCTGCATTATTGTCCGCTGTGATTACACTATGCATTCCAAGCATGCATGGTTTTTCCTCAACACCAGTCCCCTTGGAATCATGAACCCACAGACACAAAGGGTCTACTAGACATTTTTTTTTTGGCCAGTCCTGGGCCTTGAACTCAGGGCCTGAGCACTGTCCCTGGCTTCTTTTTGCACAAGGCTAGCACTATGCCACTTGAGCCACAGTGCCACTTCTGGCCGTTTTCTGTATATGTGGTGCTGGGGAATCAAACTCAGGGCCTCATGTATACAAGGCAAGCACTCTTGCCACTAGGCCATATCCCCAGCCCCTACTAGACATTTTTAAATAGAAAGAGTTTTAGGAAAAGTTTATCATTAGAAAATTATTGTAGGGCTGGGGATATAGCCTAGTGGCAAGAGTGCCTGCCTCGGATACACGAGGCCCTAGGTTCGATTCCCCAGCACCACATATACAGAAAACGGCCAGAAGCGGCGCTGTGGCTCAAGTGGCAGAGTGCTAGCCTTGAGCGGGAAGAAGCCAGGGACAGTGCTCAGGCCCTGAGTCCAAGGCCCAGGACTGGCAAAAAAAAAAAAAAAAAAAAAAAAATTATTGTAAACTCAAATATGTTTCACCAGCTTTGAAGGACTAGCAATGTATTCATGAATTCTGTTCAACAACATAGCAAAAATCCTACTGTAACACATCAAGGTTCATAGAAACAATAAGTGATACTAGTCTTGTTTTCATTAGGGTCTGTATTTTAAGGTTATCAGAAAAACATACTCATGAAAATGGTTTCCCTAACCCACAACAAGTAAGGTATTTTTCTAGGTAGCACTGGTTTTCAGTCCCTTTTTTGGTTTCAGATTCCTTTGAGAAGCTAATAAAATATGTGGATCCTGGCCACAGTTTGAAGTATTGGCATGTACATGTATCTACCAACCTGCATGTTAGTATTTTAGCAGTTTATAAGCTGTCTGAATATACCCACAAATAGCACATCAAGACTCTCATTCTGTAGAAATGCTTTCAAAGATGTATTAGCACATGCTAGTTATATAAGGAAAGTTTCATTGTGAAATATCCATCCATCCATCCATCCCATGTACCCTGATCAAACCCACCCCTACATCTTCTTTCCTCCTCTTCTCTTCTTAAAACAATATTCAACAGGTTTTGTTGTTCTGTTTTCATACATGCATATAAAATACTTCCCCCATATTCACTGTCATTCATGCTCTCTGCTGTCCCTCCCCCATTATACAAAAATATTAGTTTATAATGCATTTTGCATTAGTGTGTAAAAACAATATATAAGTTATCTTGGCAGAAATAATGCAGCTATGCCAAGCATTGTGATAAATAAATGTTCATCAGATATTAAAGGAGTTACTTAATGCCTTTGAAGTAATCAGAGCCTGAATCAGGCTTAAAATACATAATGGCTATCTCTGAACCTGAGGTGATGAATGCTGTAAATTACAGTGAGTCAGCCAAGTCCTCTGTCATGTCTCCCTGAGGGAGCCTCCTTATTTTTCCTCAGGCTGGTTGTCATCTATATCTATTACAAATAGCTTAGATTTTCCCTAGATCAACACCTTTCAAATCTGAGTAGAATGAGAAAAAAAGATAAAAACTAATGATTTCACAAATGGAAGAGCTAGGTCATAAGCAATGAGGATGAAGGAAAAAAATATTTCCTGCCATGTGCTATAATGCTAGGATGCTCTCAAATACTTTTTTCTGTTTAGCTCTTAAAATCAGTTTTGTTAGAAAGTTGTCATCCATCTACATTTCACATGTGAATAGAATCTAAAAGAATGTATGACTGATGTAAAACCTCTTAATTAATAAATAGTACTGATATTTAAAGTATTTGTGTTTGGCTCCAGTTCTAGTATTTTCTTACTATGTAATGCTTTCTAAAACACTCAGTTTTTTAAAAAAAATTTGGATGTAATTCTTTGTTTTCTGTATCTTGTAATTATCTAAGAGAACCCAAAGTATCTTCAGATGTAAAGATTTGCATGGAATGGAGATAGAGGTGATCTACACCTTCTAGAACACTCAGGTGAATTGCAACATTGAGGTCACATGGTCTTGAGCTTCAAAGCAATAGAAACCTTACCAGCACAACTGGGATTCCATCCAGGCACATTCAGACCTGTGCTGCACTTTCTCTTAAGACATAGCTAACTGAACCGCAGAGACAGTCATCAGTGTGAGGCATGAATGATGAAACTTCATATCCTCTTTTTTTTTTTTTTTTTGGCCAGTCCTGGGCCTTGGACTCAGGGCCTGAGCACTGTCCCTGGCTTCTTCCCGCTCAAGGCTAGCACTCTGCCACTTGAGCCACAGCGCCGCTTCTGGCCGTTTTCTGTATATGTGGTGCTGGGGAATCGAACCTAGGGCCTCGTGTATCCGAGGCAGGCACTCTTGCCACTAGGCTATATCCCCAGCCCTTCATATCCTCTTTTCATCCATCATCTGTCACCAAATTACTCTTCACCTCTATTTCCTTTTGGATCAAAAGCAATAACCTGTATGAACTGTCCTGACAGGACTACCAGCTTGTGTGTGGATATAAAGGGATCACGAGCCATTGTTTGGGCTGTACTTTTCAAGGTATCTGGAATATACTAGAAAATCTAATAGTTACCTGATATGCTGATTGCTTCTCTGCACGATACTTTTGTACACAGTCTGGTATAAAGATAGACCAGCCCCCTTAAATTCATGTAACCTGGGTGAAAAAATGTATTTTATGATTCTTCATGGATATGCTTTGGAAATGTTACTGTTTTCTTTTTCTTTCAGAGCTTCTCATTTCTACATGAATTTCTGTTCCTTTAGGGAGTGGCAACTGGGGTGAGTGTAGGAGCTTTGTACTCAGAGAACCCAGGCTATGGGGCTGTCATTGGGGAGTTACTGCTGTAGAACACTTGCTTGCCAGGTTAGAAAAAGAAAAATGTTTAAAGTATATTTTGTAATTACTTTCAACATGCCATGTGAAACCGTAGCTTCTATTGTGGATGATCCTCTTGTATCCCCTTCCTATCGCTATAACTGCACTATCACTGTATCATATCTAAGTACATTGGAAACTGTATATACTAGTATTAGAACTAGGAAAGTGAAAGGGAATGCCAAAATCGAGAGACACCGGATAAAAAGACAAACGACTCCAAAAGCAATACTTGCAAAACTGTTTGGTGTAAACCAACTGAACAACTCATGGGGGGAGAGGGATAGGGGGAGGGGGAGGGGGGGATGAGGGAGGAGGTAACAAACAGTACAAGAAATGTATCCAATGCCTAACATATGAAACTGTAACCTCTGTGTACATCACTTTGACAATAAATAAGAAAAAAATAAAAATCTGAAAAAAATGTATATTTTAATGTCTTCCGAAAATACGAACCAGATGATGTGTATGAAGAAAAAACCAATTTTCTATTCAATAATAAAATGAAATAAGGAGACAGTGACAGAGACAAACTAGAGCAGATGGGTAAACATGAAGTTGGAGGGAACCCTATGGGTCATGGCAGTGACTTGGACTTTGGAGGCTGTTAGTGGAGCATGTATGTGCTTAGGCTTGGAGGAAAGATGGATTAATGAGAAGGCAAGAAGGGAAATTGGTTTTGAAATCATTTCAACCATCTTGTAGAATGATCTCCTAAGGGCCTTAAAATAAGGCAGAATTCTAAAAATAGAAAAAGAATGACTCTCTAATATGTAAAATAGGGACTATTTAGTGAATGATGGAAAGATTGAGTAAAACTCAGTTGAGACAATGAGTCACAGTTAGAAGAGGATATCAGTTGATTAGGAATTCCTGAGATACTTCAAATTGTACATACAACCAGCTTATCCAGAGCTGGTTCAGTTCAAGAGCTCACATTTTTCCATAGTGGCAATAGTTGATGAGTTGGATATTTATTAGTCACAGAGTTAGTGTCTTAACTGTCTTTTACAATCAGTGTTTGTTGTCCATTTTGTGGATGAGGACATGAGTTCAGGGAAAATAAATGGCCTTGGTCAAGGTCACGTGAAAATTAGCTCTTCTTCAACCATTAGTTGTAGGTATTATCTGCACTTGCCAGGATAGTGGTGATGTTAAATTTCATAAAATGAATGAAGGAAATGAGACACCACAGCATGTAGGACAGCATAACCAAAAAATATGGCAATGGGAAATGGCATTGTAGGAATAAGAGACTAAAAGCAATTAATTGTTCTTCAGTGGAATACCATAAAAACTGGGAGGGGGCTGGGCATATGTCTTAGTGGTAAAGTGCTCACCTCATATACATGAAGCCCTGGGTTCGATTCCTCAGTACCGCATATATAGAAAAAAAGCCAGAAGTGGTGCTGTGGCTCAAATGGCAGAGTGCTAGCTTTGAGCAAAAAGAAGCCAAGGACAGTGCTCAGGCCCTGAGTTCAAGCTCCAGGACTGGCAAAAAAACAAAACAAATAAAAAGTGGGAAAATAAGACTGAAAGAAATGGCCAAAATCAAGATGATACTTCAATCATTTGAAAGTAGATTGAACTTTTTTCCAGAGGTGATAGGAAGCCACTGATGGGTTTAGGACAAGGACTGACATTCTCAGAAGTGTTGCTTGCTGTTTGGGAACTCTAGTGATCATGTGGAGAAATGAACTGAGGAGGCACAAAATGAAAGGGCTAATACCGTACAAGTAGACTTTGAATGTTCTGAGTGAGAGGTGGCATTGCCAGTGACAATCAGAATGGAGATGAGACACAACCCAAACTGGAAATTGTGAACTTAAATATTTATTTTTTAAGTAACTAGGATATGTAATGGTGCCACGTATGGTGCTGTGTACACAGGAACACAAGAAAATGGGTAAACTGAAAGGAGATGCTGAGTTTATGTCTATTTTAATTATAAGGTGTCTGGCAGACATACAAATGGGAATGTCTAGTTGGTTATTGATTTACCTCTCTGAGATTCTGTAATAAAAACAGTTTATCAGTATGCTTTGCTAGATGAGAGCCAATCACAACAATGGGTGTTGGAACTCACAAAAAATATGTCATCAGACATAGCATCTCTCCAAAAGAATGACATTGAAAATGATGGGCTTGGGAAAAAAATCATACTAAGCAAAGTGATCCAGACCCAAAGAAATATAGACCCCATGGTTTCCCTCATCGGGAATAATTAGTTTATGTATAGGATATTCCTAGCAGAAGGTCACAATAGCTCAAT
This sequence comes from Perognathus longimembris pacificus, assembly GCF_023159225.1. Classification (NCBI taxonomy): domain Eukaryota; kingdom Metazoa; phylum Chordata; class Mammalia; order Rodentia; family Heteromyidae; genus Perognathus; species Perognathus longimembris. The sequence continues at coordinate 46,300,492 of NC_063167.1, read as the reverse complement.
AGCTATGTACATATGAACACATAAGATGATGCTAAGTGAATGAACTCCAAGTTATGGAAACAAACGGTATATCATTGTTGTTATTTTCAAAAACAATTCTTTTGTCTTTCTTCCCTATGGTTTTACCCCCTGATATCACTGTAACTGGTTTTGTTACCCTGGATATTGTATATACGTATAACAGAACTAGGGAAGGGAAGAGGAATATAAAAATGGAGAGACAAAGGATAAAAGACAAACCGATGCAACAGCGACACTTAAAAAACTATATGCTGTAAACCAACTGTACAACTCAGAGGAAAAATGAGGGAGGAGGTAACAAGTTGGATAGGAAATGTACGTGCTGCCTTACGTATGAAACTGCCACCTGTCTGTACATCATTTTGACAGTAAAGAAATGAATAAAAAAAGAAAGAAAACAGGACATAGAGATGGTCTTTGAGCTTCTGACTATAAGACTCTAATTCCTGAAAGGACTAGAACTCACCATGCAGAGATTGTGAGCAAGTTCATGTTGGTGAGGTTGGTTCATAACACCTTTAAAGATGACTTTTACACTTCAATAACTTTCACAAATATACTTAATACTTAATGTCCAGTAAGGCTCAAGTAGCAGCCCAATTATTCCTGTGCTCTCAGTGACAAGTGACATTCAGAGCTGTCTCCCAGGAGACAGCAAGATCTCAAGCATTTGACCCTGTTTCCTGTTCCCACATTATTAGAAGAGAGATTTTGTTTTCAGATTTGTAAATATGATTATATCATGCTTCCATCAGAAAGTAGTAAGTTTTATTCCTACAAAACCTATTCACTTGTTCACTTGTACCTAATCCATACACTAGCTTAATCTCTTTGTTGTTCTTTTGTGTTGCTCCAAGGCCAATAGCAACTCAGTCACTTACATCTTCCCTCATGGCAGGCTGATCCAGCCTCTGGTTGCTGAGCACAATTCCTTCTACTTTGAATTGTTTTCTGAGCATATTCACCCAGCAAAACTCTCAAGGAGATTGGAGATAAAATTTAATCATTGTCTCTTTACTGAGGTTGTCTTCATAGCATCATGCAGGTAGAACAGGTTATTCTCCTCACTGCTGCTATTATACCTTGCAGATGTCTTATTATTGCCACTACCACATTAGAATTACTCCATCTACAGACTTCCATTTATAGGAGGGTGCCTCTCTGCTTTCTCCTCAGTTACTAGCAATCAACAATTACTAGCAGAATGATTGGCAAATAATATGCACTCAATAAATATTTGAACAACTGAACCCTATCCAAGTTAAAAAATGATTCAATCTTAGAGATATATTTTGGTTCTAAACATGAGTCATAATAACATAGCTTTGTAAAGGATCTTAAAAATTTTCTATAAGCTTATTGAAATAAGCCTAAGAATACAAAGAGTAGCTTTTTAATTCACTGTTCACAAGGATATACATTAAATGCCACTGAACAAAAGCAGAAGCTTTCCCCTGAATCTGGGAAAACTATGTTTGAAGCACTTATCACAGTAGAAACCCATGTGTCAAATGGTGTAAAGGTTCTTTCCATATTCATTGGCTTTGGGTTATAGTATCATCTGTTCCTCTGGGTTAAAAGATTGTATCAGGGATCATTTCTGTGAGGGCTGAAGGGAAAATCCACACTCTCTTCAGTGTTAAATTGGAGCACACCAGGTTGAAAATGGACCTCAAGTGTCCAATTCCCTGAAAGGCAGTATCAGCTATTTAGCTACAGGAAACCGGAGGAGAAGCTGTCTTTAAGGCCTCAGAGTCTCCTTCATCACAGGAACTTAAAGCCATTCTAATATGGTTTAGACTTTATTCTGATTTATTCATATCATGCGCACTTAAAATCAAGAGGGACAAGAATTATATCAGCACAAATGTTCCTGTGGCAAAATAAGAATTTCAGAGGGAAAGCCCAGCTCTTCACATTGTATACTTAGATTTGGTGGAAGAACACAAATAAGGGTTTGGAAGAAAAGTATAGCTCCATAAAAAGGAGTCCTGGAAGGAGAATTGTGAAGGAAAACGTTGGTTTTAGTTTTAGTTCTGCCTTTGATTTCCTGTGAATGTCTAGGCAATTCACAGCTACTGTAGCCTCAGCCAACTACCAGTGGCACAGGCTCAGAGGAGACATTCAAATTCCATAAGCCTCACAAAATTAGGCTGATCATACTTGTTAGATTTTATAAAAAAGATGATGTAGATGATGAATATTTTTCAGAGTCCTAGGTCTAAGTTTTATATAATTTAATTTTTTTGTGTCCTGGTCCCAGGGCTTGAACTCAGGACCTATGAACTGTCCCTGAGATTTTTTGCTTAAGGTTAGTGCTCTACTACTTGAGCTACAGCTCCCTTGCTGGCTTTTTGTGGCTAATTGGGACTGAGAGTCTCACAGACGTTTTCTGCTTGGACTGGCTTTGAATCACAATCCTCAAATCTCAATCTCCTAGGTAGCTAGGATTATAGGTAAAAGCCACTAGCACCCTGCTAGGTAATTTTCACCAATAAGAAATACCGAACAGCTGTATTCTTTAAGTAGCTAGGTCCAAAGCACTTGATGAGCATTTAAGTCCTACATAACATAGCAGTTGTTTTGGGGAAAGGACTCGGGTAGGACATCTATAAATTGAAGGAAAAAGAGCAATTTTCTTGTATTTGTATGATCACATTTACTAATACGATGTGAGTGCTACTTGGGCTCTGCCCAGAACCTGGCCTCCATTTATTTTCCCACATTGGTTTTGGTGATATGTTTGCTTCTCGTCACAATGAACATTTAAATCCAGCTTTATAGAGACAGGAAATAATTTGCAGGAATCAAGCATGGTCTAAGGTCAAAAGCATGAGGTACCTGAAACCCATTCAGTTAAGTTTGATTCACAGTTTGGAAACTCTAGCCCTAGAACGTAGTGATCAGGAAAGATCAGAATGGAATGAATTATTCTTTCAAGTAAATTATCTTATATAACTTACTAGCTTTTAAAAATTATTTTTCTTATCCTACTCTGAATATATAAGCAATGAAGATCAGTTTAAAAATGACCCATTTTTTCTCTCTCTTAGATCAAAAGAGCTTTCCTTGTCAAAATGAAGTCACTGATGTCAGCCTCTAGATAATGATCAGCCTTAACACTTGGTTAGCAATATATATTAGTTATTACGAAAGGACAGACCACTTTGTGTCACTTTCCTTCACACCGGCTGGTTGTGCTCTTTTCTGCTTCATCTACAAATAATTTAAAATTCCACTTACAGTTCGCCAGCTGCACATGGCATAATTTTTATTATTTAAAGAAATGTTCTAATTTCAATGGAGAAAACATTCACATGGGAGAATATTTATTTATTTATGAAAGATAAAAATATTTCAGCAAGCATGTGATTCTTGCTTAGATGAGATTGGGCGGGGGGGGGGAGGAAGTACAATGAGAATGCATAAAATTCTTGTTCTTTGGCATAGGCAGGGGATAGAGTATGCCCCCAGATCTTCAGATGATCTACAAATGACATCTGTCATGATACATGGGCACTGGGCACTGACGACTATACATTTGTCAGTAGCAGGTTGAATGCTATAGTAATCTAGAACATTGCCCTCCTTCCCATTTGGAGGACAAGTAAAACCACAAAACTCATTTTTGCTTGTATATCTTACTGTTTCATATTTAAAAAATAGAAAACAACTATAAGTTTACTACTTGTCAAATTTTAAATAAGTCTCCTGGGTTGACAGAAAGTTGGGTAAAACAGTTTTCTGCTTTATTATAAATGACTCAGACCAGCCAAGGGAGCAAAATTTTCTTCAATATAGAAATCTCTGGAAAGGTTCAAAACACAGTAATGGTCTAAAAACATCTGACCAATACTATTATTTAAATAAACAGTCCTCCTGTATAAGATACAGGTGCAAATCTCATAGGGCTCATTGTAAACCTTTTAAATGAATTTTGAGATAATTAGGTTCACAGGCAGTTGCTAGAATAAGAAAGACCCCATATGTTCTACCAATCTCTTTCTAGTAGGTACATCATGTATAACTATATCACAATCAGGGAAGCAACACTGGTACAATCTACCCATCTATTCTGATTTCAACAGTCTTACATACATGTATTTGTAAGACATAGATTAATAATACATAAATTTATTGTGAACACTCACATAGTCACACTACAGAATAGTTCTGTTACAGGTTTTTGTGTTATCCCTTACTAGTACAGCCATCTCCCTCCTTTCTTCCTCCCTAAATCCTGGACACGACTAATCTCTTTTCTATCTTTATGCTTTCACCATTTCTAGCACATTGACTGCAGATGTGGCTTAAGTGGTAGAGTACCAGCTATGAGCTGAAAAAAGTACGATAAAAATGGGATCATCAGTGGGTACGTTTTGAGATTGGACTTTGAAACAGAGTTTCATTCTGTTGAGATCCATCCACAGTGTTGTGTGTATCAGTAGCTCACACTTAAAAACTGAGTATTGTTCCACACTGTGCATTCCACAAAATGCTTGGTTTGACCAGTACACCTTACTTTAAATTATATGTCACAGTAGGGAAGTGAGTAATTGAAAATGTCTGGAGAATACTCCTTCATATGCACAAAACCCGATAGTAGAACGCAGGAGTTCACCAATATCTCTTTTACCTTTTATCTTTTTATATTTTGTGGGGTTGTGTACGATTTGGAAGTCAACCTAAAATACCTTAACACATGAATGAAAGCAGCACACTGTAATTAAAAATAATCGTTTTAAGTTCAAAGCAGCAGATGATGGCTTCATTGTGGCCTACTCTCAGAATGACAGATACATTCAACTTCCAGTAAACAAGTTTGAGCAACATTGGTAGTGGCTGCCTGGAGGGCAGGAGGCAATTCAGAGAGTGAGCTCAGGCTCACCAGAAACAGAATTTGGTTGAATCTTGATGTCTGCCACATGGGGGATACATTGATTCTGGTGCCAGGTGTTTGCCAGCCAGGGGGTTGATAGAGCAAAAGAAAGGCCACATCAACTGAAACACCAATGACCAGCACAGAATGTACAAAAGTAATGTTTACAGAAACAAACTTGATCAATGTAGCTTTAGCACTGTTTAGGCAAGGAGCTCCCAGCAAACAAACAGGATGCCACTGAGTAATTTATCTCTAGTAGGAAAGGGTGGCTCAAGCCAAAAACTCTTTCCTAGTAATGTCCTGGTTTCTTTTCCTTTGAATCCATACACATCAGTGAAATATTTCTTTTTGAAAGAGAAAACACTCACTAAAGGAGCTGAAAAGTTTTCTTTTTCTTCTGCCATGGTAGTGACAAGAATTTATTTATAATAAATAAAAAATATAAAAAATAAATGTATAACTTTTATATTTTACAATACTTTATTAAATTTCACACAACCCTGTCAAGTTGGGTTCTGTTAATCTCCCTGTTTATAGATAAGGACCAAAGCTTAGAGAAATTCAGGAAGCTGTCCAGGCCAGAAAAGGGAAACCATCCATGGCTGTCCCTATTGCTTATCTTTCCTTTTGACCTTTCCTTTCTTATTATGTTAATAAACTAGAGTTATTTCTATACAAATTTCTGATGAGTTTGGGGCACATAATCCTTCCTACCATCTCAAGCATACTCATTTCTGTTGCTGATCATATTAAATGACTCATTTCAAAAAGTTAAGGACAAAACCTGGAAATGGAGACCAAAGTGACCTTCCTAAAGCTACTTTGCTTAGTGGTAAACAAGTCTTTATAAACTATAGCCTTCTTCACCATAGAAACAAACCAATACAGAGTTTAATGGTGTTTGGAAGAATTATCTTCAAGTAGTTGTACAAAGAAGTTGTCATTCAACAAAGCAGTCTATGAACTCAATGTGTCTTTGTTTTTCTGCCTCCATAAGGTGAGAGTATGGTCATGTTAATAATAGGCCTAATAAGTTGGAACAAGTTTCCCAGGGATCCCAGAAAAGTCTAGGGACAAATAATTTTGAGGATTAAACACATGTTTAATGTGGTATAAACCTTTAGTTTTAAGGAAAAAAAATTTCACATATGTCTTTATTCCCACTAGAATATTTCATGAACAATCCTTGTTTTCACTTTTAGTTTTTATAGCTGTAACATTTTAAAAAATTTATAAAGTCATATACACACTGCACCTTATAATTTCAAGTTGTGTATGAATTGGTATAAACCTTTACTTTTAAGGAAAATTTTTTTCACATAGGTCTTTATTCCCACTAGATTATTTCATGAACCATCTTTGTTCATACTTCTAGTTTTTATAGCTGTAACATATTTTAAATTTTATAAAGTCATACAAACATTGCACCTTATAACTTCAAATTCCAAAAAAGCAAAATCACACTATTGTTATTAGGCAACTGAATAATATTCTTTTATTTTGTCTCCCATGAAGTGATTTGTGGAGAAATTTAGTGTTTCACATCAAAATACTTGCTCTATTCCTTTTCTTTTCTTTTTTTTTTTTTTGGCCAGTCCTGGGGCTTGGACTCAGGGCCTGAGCACTGTCCCTGGCTTCTTTTTGCTCAAGGCTAGCACTCTGCCACTTGAGCCACAGTGCCACTTCTGGCCATTTTCTGTATATGTGTTGCTGGGGAATTGAACCCAGGGCCTCATGTATAGGAGGCAAGCACTCTTGCCACTAGGCCATATCCCCAGCCCCTGCTCTATTTCTTAATATAACCTTATTCTTAGTAAAATTTCTTTAAAATAGGTGATATCTCTTATTTAGAAGAGGATATCAAGGAATGTAAGTTTTTTTTTAAACAAGAGCTTGGCACATTACAGAGTGTATGAGGACTAACATTGGGTCTCACCTAGATTGCCTTAACCTAAGAAGTTACATTCATTGTGTCTTATAGCTTGCACAGGATTAATTTTCATAAAAGGCTAGAAGAGTTTTGTTTGTTCCGTGCCATTTCTGAGGCCTGACGGCTGGGCCTTATAATCTTGCTTAACTTTTTCATTCAATTCTTGAATGAAAAGGATAACTAAGCAAGCCCTTGACCCATACCTCTACTTTAGGTTTTTATTTTTTCTTAGTAGCTAATTAGAGATAACATTCTCTGATTTATGTGCCATGGCTGGCTTTGAGTTGGGATCCTCAGATCTCAGCCATCTGAACAGCCAAGGTTACACAGTTGAGTCACTGACACCTGACTAGAAGAGATTGTTTAAAGAGTAAAATATGTGCCTAATTAGCTACATGTTTACTCAGTGCTACGACAATCCATGCAAAGAATATGTGTGTGGAACAACAGGAACTTCCATTCACTGCTGGTGCAATTGCAAAATGGTCCAGCCACTTTGGAACATTATTTGTCAATTTTTTTAAGTACTGACATTTTTCATTATGGCATCAAAGTGTATTTTATACATTAATTCATGTTTGTGCAAAACATTTTTATTTGAAAAGGCTGCATACTGTGTGAGTACCAATGTGTGACATTCGAGAAAAGATAGTATAACATAATGGTTGCCAATGTGACAGTCAGGAAGGTTGAATAGACAGAACACAGATCTTTAAGGTAGGAAAACCAATCTGTGTGATTCTATAGTTGTAATAAATGTCATTGTACACATGTTAAAACCCCTTGAATGAATGATACCACGAATAAGTCCTAATGAAACTACACACACTGAAAGACAATCGTTTGTCACTCCAATTACATCAGGAGCAGGGAATCTATACCATTCTGGTTTAGAATTTTGGTACAGAGAAATTCAGTATGGGGAACAAGACAGTTTTGGAAATCTTTGTCCTTTCTCTCAATTTTGTTGTGAACTAAAAACTCTAAAACTAAAATCTATTAAGGAGAATGTAGGCAGAGCTAACAAAAGACAAAACTTGCCTGAAATAAGGATCAGAGAGAACTTTGCCCATCACCTGGAGAAAACAATTTTCACAAGCTTATGTTGAATCCAAGAATATTTTCATCTTAACAAGGTATAATTATTTGCAAAAATATTATTACCCATTTGGTCATGATTCCTTGTAAAATATGCTAACATTTTTCTGAACATTTCTACCTCACTGATGAAAGCGTCATGGCTTTTATCAGGCTACTTAAACGCTTTTATTTTTAGCAAATAATAAAGGTGTTTAAAAAACCAGATTCCTTATAAAGAAGAATCTAACCTTGATGGGAAAATGGTTTAATGAGATCAATCAAGACTTTGGTACCAAATGTGAAATGTAGAGAGATGCTATGGGATAGATGGAGATCAAAGCTATATCTTCCTTTTGAAATGGTATGTTATTTCCAAGTTTGAGAGAAAAGTCATTAAGCATATGTGATTTTTATTTTACTATGGGTGTATAACATAAAATGTTTCCATTGCTCCCCAAGTAGAAATTTTTTTTGTGACTGTCTTTACGCTTGAACTCAGGGCCTAGGAGCCAAACCTAAGCTTTTGTTCTCAAGCTCAGAGCTCTATCACTTGAGCCATGGCTCTACTTCTGGCTTTTCCGGTAGTTAATCTGAGATAAGAGTCTCTTGGACTTTCTTACTTGAACTGGCTTTGAACTTTGATCCTTCCATCTCAGCCTCCTTAGTATCTAGGACTACAACAAGTATGAGCCACTGGTGTCTGGTTGAAAATAGAAAATTTTACATCTCTCATGATAATAGAAGTATTGTTTGAGTGGATCTTTGGTTGAGATAGTTTGAAAAGAGTGACAAATGGATCACTGTCACTGGGAATGCAGAAATCGAATGTAGTCCTCATTTTAAGAAGTTCTTAAACATAGAACCCATAGTATAAAACCAGTAAGTCAGATGAAAAGTATTTCTTAATGTGTCCTCCAATTTTATAGAGATTTAATATAGTACACAAGTGGATTTAATCAGACAGATGTATGTATATCCTTTTTTTTCTAGGAATCAACAAGGAGCACAATATTTTATTTCTATCTTCAAGTAGACTGGGATTACCTAGTAGTCTATTTATGTATTTGCTTGGGGCACCCAAAATTGGGAAGAAAAATATAGTAATGGATAATGTTTTCCAAAATAGGTATGGAAAATTTTGAAATGTGGTCTACTCTCTTATCCTTATTTGACTAAATACAATCATTTTATTTTAAATTAAATGTTGTAGTAGCAGGGGATGCCACAATTTACGGTCCTTTGAGTTCTTAATCTAACCCTGTCCCCAAGGAATTAAAAATGCCTTGAGGGGGGCAAGAGTTATACATAAGAAACAAAAATAGAATACATGCCATCCACAACAACCTAAGGCAAACTGTGCTGCAGTCTACAGACAGTGGAAAATTTATAAGACATCTGATAATAGTTTTGTAGAAGAGAGGAAGCTTAAATCAAGGCCAAAAACTTGAGTAGGGAACTGATACACAAAAGAAGAAATAAACCAAGGTCTAAGTAGTGAGACAGTCCCATGAAGCTGATTCATCTAAAGTCTTAAAATTAATGGTTTAGCAATATGTTGTCAAGCACCCATATCTGTTGGGCTTCCAGGGGTTTGGGATAACAGGACATAAAGAGATGGGGCATCATGACCATGTTTGACATGGGACACTGTGTTGTCACTGCAGACCTCTGTTAGATGTGGAGGAGGTAGAATGGCCCATCATAAGCTCAAGAGTGCTATGAAAATCCATCTTTGTGATATTTATAGTCTTGAAAGACTAAACAGTTAATATTTTCCTTAAAGACTCTTGCCGTTCCCGTCCAGTGTTTAGGGAATTCGTTTTGTTTGTTTTTAAGAAAAGGAGAGATTCCAGCCATGAGAAATATCTAGAACATCTTACTTTCTTCTTATCCTATACCTGAAAAAAAAATTCCACTTAAGTATGAGGAATCAAAGTGAAGGAAATTAATGATGACATATTCATGTAAAAGATATGATTTAATATTAATTCAGGTCTGCGCTTTACTGCTGGCTAAAGAAAGTCAAGAAAAAATTAAGAAGCTAAGAATTCTGCTTTAGTTTTTTTGTATTAGGATAGATTATTATTTTTTTCTTTGCTTTGTAGATCATGTTTCTAACATATTTTACTGATGAAGTATATCCTTACTAAAATAACATTAAGGTTTTATAACAAAAATTTTACCTTAGAAAAAAATTCAACTGAATAAGTCTGCCAGTAAGTCTACAGTGATGTGAAGTATTTGGGAAAAGGAAAGTCAGAGCACCCAGCACTGGAAGCAACTGGACATTATAGAAGGATTCCATACTGTTCTCTTACCACATTTTCTTAATATCCATGAATATGAATGTAACCTTATCCATATCCCTACTCGTATTTTCTTCTTATTCTTGGACTAGAACCCATGACTAGACCTCAGAGCATGCTAAGCAAGTGCTATACACCTGAACCATACCCATAGGTCTCTACCATTATTTCTCTCTGTGGTGTGTGTGTGTGTGTGTATGTGTGTGTGCGTGCACTGGGGTTTGAACTCAGAGAGTCTGAGCACAGTTCCTTTAGCTTTCTGTGCTCAAGGCTAGTATGCTACCACTTGGACCACACCTCTGCTTCTTGCTTTTTGGAAATAATAGTCACCTTGTTTGGCTTCAACCCATGATCTTAGGATCTCAGCCTCCTGAGTAGCTAGGATAGTGGGCATGAGTCATTAGTTCCTGGCACTATCACCAGGCACTGGTTTGTTGTTTTCTCTTAATTAAGCTTATTATTATACCCTTAAACGTGACCATTACATTTTGGATATCCTTACATATATGCCAATATGGAAGTTGTTAAAAAGCAACAACTTTTTGTGGTTCTGGTTCATGGAAAATATTTTGGGAATGCTTAGAGTAATTTAAATGTATTTGTTTTGCCTCTGCTGTCATTGAACTTCCTGGAACTAGAGAAATTTTAACAGGGACTAGGAGAAAAACTGGCTGGAGGAATTTTAACAAGTGCTACAGAACAGCTATTTGCACTCTTAGGAAATAAACAGTGACATCTGAAGTGACTTCTACCTCAAATATTTAGAAATTTACTTCCCCCTAAGCCATGTAAGTTGATTTGTCTAGGTACTGGTAAATCGGTACAGAATTTGCTAGTCGTTTGTTACCTCTAATGGTTATCTATGCCTGATGTTAACTTATATCCATTATAATTCAACCTTTGTCTTTCTAGCACCATTGCTAAATAATAGGCAGTAAAAATATGGGAATTATTAAGATCTAGTTAATAAATTCAAGAAACGTATAATCTAATTGAAAGCAGACATTCAAGCATTTTTACTTGTACCTCAAAAGCTGCTCTACCATGTGAAAGACAAATAAGAATAACAAAGCAGGACCTTGGTCATTCTACTTACTAATTTATCTAAACTGCATTTACTGAGATCACTGTGTCGCTTCTAAGGACAAAAAAATCCCAGTATGTTCAACAAAGGATTTGTTCAATGTTTATTTCCTACATTCATCTTCATTAACCAGAGACAATGTCATACAACAAAACTTTTATATAGAGCATTCTGCTATATGTTGACTAGTATGAAGTTTGGATTTATAGTTCCTAACGTACTAATAATACATCAGACCAGCCATATAAATAAATGCAATATGATATAACAAAGGAATATGCAGAAAACAGATGGCACTCAATGGGAAATAGGAAGAAAAGAGCCCTAACCATGAATGGAAAATGAAACAGTTTAGAGAGGTTCATTTCACCTAATGAAAGTAGTTTCAAACTCAGCTGATAACGTGTAAATGTTTTTAATTAGAAAGAAAGTGGATCTTCATTTATGAAAATAAAAATTAGGACCATTAATTTCTTTAAAAATAAGACACAGCTTTTTAAAGGATAGCCCTGATACCTGATAAACTTGAACATACATATAAACATACTAAGTGACTCAGTGGAATGGAATGATTGGGGTCACATTCCCCAAAACTCAGTGCAATGCAGTTAATTTTATTTTCCTATAAGCAATTCAGAGGATTCTGGTGCAAGTAGTTTATGGGTCATACTTTGAACCCACTTTGGATATATTTTAACTTTTCCTACTGCTAGAAAAGCAGTGGCTAATTCATGTCTTGCACAAATCCATCTTCTGGTTTCATCAAAGCCATCTTCCTCTGGCATATGGTTATAGCTAGGTATCTTATTTGAGGAACCATATATTTTGAAGTGCTTTGTCAAAGGTATCTGTTTCATCTTGATAAATATGTTTTAGGCAGGATCTAAAACTCTATGTATGATTAAGAGGTTTGCATGGCAGTAATGTAGCAGATACTTTATGTATATAGTGATTTTATATAGGTACATGTAAAATAGTATGACTCAATATTTTTGCATAAATCTGAATTTGAGTTGGGTTTCCTTTTTATAGGAACATATATTTATAAAGGATATCATTTTCCCCTAGCATAGTATAACTGGTTGCTCCTCTATTGAACTTAACAAACATCTAGGGTTTTCAGAATGAGATATTTTATAACTAACTTCTATTAATCTATTAATGCAAGATGTCTATTATTCAAGATGTCTTTTAAGCTCAATTCATGCCGTGATAAGCCTCCTTCCTTCCTATGTCTTTGACAAGAAAGAGTTAATTGCTTTTCCACAGACATAAATTGGCAAAGCCCTTTACAAAGAAATCATCTTCAGCCTGTGAAGTGTGTTTTTCTCTCAGTTAATCAAAACCTTAGAGCTAAATGCTTTTCCTCAGATCAGCTACAGAACAATGACTCTCCATTTATATTGGTGGTTAGGGACCTGACCCCTCTAGGAGGGCTGCTAAACATACAATCTTTCTACCAGTACTTGCCAGTACATCTGGCCACTTACCCCAAGGGGGGGAAAGAACTTCAGAGCAAAGCCATTCACTTTTCAAAGGCAAGATTACACAAGAAATGGTATTTTCTATTATCCTCTCTATTACTACTCTAGTCTACTTTTTCTCACCCAGAGTTTATGAACCCTGTTAAAATAAAGAGGACCTTTTCCCCAGATTTCCAGATAATACACAACCTTTTTTTTTTAACCACCATTAAGGTCTAGTTGAGTGGCAAGAGACTTAAATGGAATTTGGGAATCTTAGATTCTGACTTGCTAGCACTACTAAACAGAAAGACACTGCTATGCAATGAGAGATTTGAAATCTATTCTTTTCCTCTCTGAGCTGTGTGCTTCAGAGTTTCTCCATGCCTCCCCCCCCCATTCCCCCAAACAGTTTTCCTAATGCCAAGGTAGCTGGTTGCTTGGCTTTGTTTCCAGTAAGGCACCTGTGGTAGGCAATGCTGCACTTCATCCAGATACTTGGGGTTTACCAGGTTCCAATTCATCTGTACAGCATCCTCACATCTAGGAAAAAGGCTGTCTTTCCAGAGCTCCTGTAGACAATTAGATAGCACTAGGGTAACTAATACTTCAGGAAGCAAATTTCAGCTTGTGTCCCATGAATTTCTACATTTCTTGAACCAAAATTTGATGAAAATCTCCAATCACTTAATAGCATGAAGTGAGAAATAACATCGCACATACAATGGGGATACCATGCATTATTAAGATAATCATTACTTAGCCTTCAGGCAGGGAACACAATTTGGAATTCTTTAATACTTTTGAGTTTCCTAATGAACAATGTACAATAATATATTGAGCTGAACTGATGTGCCAGGAAAATGACTTTAAACTAAAAGGTATAGACAAGTGCATTAATTATTTTTATAGAAGGTGATCATCGTTTTGATTGACTAGTTGAGGACTGGCAGTGCCTATTAGAAATACCTTGCTGGCACCTATCATGTAGATGGAAAGTAATTAAAGTTATATTCTGAACTGGAGGTGTCGGTCAGAGCTATGACACCAGCCCCGAGTTTAAATCCCAGTACTGGCAACCAGCCTACCTATTGTAATAATACCAGTAACAGCAGCTAATATTAAACCACTATTGACAAGGATCTGTCTCAGTAGACTGTTTTTATCAATACCCTGAGGTATAGATATTAGTATGCCTTATTACAGTCAAGGAAAAGAGATTAAGGCATTACCTAGGTTTGTGTAACTAGTAATTGTCCAAGTTGGAAATTGAAGACACACAGTTTGACTACATTTTACCCTCTTAAAAACAGTGCTATACTGTCTTAAATGAATGAATTAGCAATTTAAACAGACTAAACTTCATTGGTGTAAAACAGTCAAGTTTTTAACCTTCATGTCTCAGTTCAACAAGAAAGTCTTGCATTTCTACCACTAATAAAACAAATTATTGAGACAAGAAACAAGTTCTAGAATAGAATTTCTCCAAAAATTTCGTATATTTTCTTCAGCTTTTGGTATATGTGATTAGCTCTAATCTATAGATTAGAGCATGACAGATCCCAACAAATGAAAAAAAAACACATTTTAACATAAATCTGAGAAACAGCCAATTATTAATCAAATAGCTCATTTGTTGTAGATATATTTGTGGTTATGTTTGCTGTATTCATGAAGTTATGCACTCTACCACCAAATCTAGAAGCTAATTATTTCAGTTTTTGTGTTGCTTCATGAAAAGCATTACGATGTCCTCCATCAATCACAAGCATCTATTGAATATCTACTTTGTGCCAAGTACTAGAGACAATAAGTGTTTAAGAAATTAATTCCCATCTAATTAATAGAAATAAAACATATAAGGGAAAGATAAAGCTTTCAATGTTTCTATTTAGTCTGTTGTTGCACTGGCATAATACTGAGAATTAAAGGCACAGTGACAAGCATGAGTTTTACAGTATACAAGAAAGACAGATGATAAACAAATAAATAATATATTATATGTCAGGTGAAGACAAATGGTGTGGGGTGAGAAAATGGTAGACTCAGGAAGATTGGGTGCTTTCAAGTAGCAGTTTTTATTTTATGTGTCAGCTCAAGAGAGATCTGTGAAGTGATATCTGAGCAGAGAGCTGAAAAAAATGAGGGAATATACAATGTGGTTGTGAGAGAAAAAGGGTTTCCAGCAGGGACAAAAGCAGTGCAGAGATTGAAGCAGGAATGTGCCTTGAGGTTCAGGAAATAGCAAGAAAGAGAGAGGTAGAGGGCAAGTCCAGAGACATATTTGAGCCTTAGTTTATGTATGGTCTTGAAGGTAATTGTTGAGAGTTTGGTTCTATTATCCAAGAAATGCATCTAAGGGTAGTGATTTGTCTCACCCTGTATTTTAAAGGGATCACTTTCCCTATCTTGTAGATAATGCCTAGGAGGGCTGAGATAGAAAAAGAAAAGATAAGATGCTATTAAAATGAACCAACTGCAAGCAGACTGTGGCTTTAAAAGGGTGGAGTTTGAGAGTGTCTGCATGTGGGATATAGTCTGACATTAGAGACAAGCGAGCTGGGGAGCAAAATTTTTCATTTCTAGCTACTGGATGAACTAAGTCAGTATTCATTAAGATTGTGAGGAAGAATGTCCAGTTGTATTTAAGCAAAGTGTGGCTAAAATTAAAAAGACTTTGTAGGAATGAGTAACACTTGAACAAAGTGTTTAGTAGGTATTGGAAAGGAGCAGGAATAATGGCAGTTATCTCCATCAGAGTGTATACCATAAGTCAAGGCAAGGGCAAAGTTGAAAACTGTTGTGAGCACTATAGTCTGTTAGGACTGGAACAAGGTGTGACTTGGGAATACAGCGTGGCTGTAGTAATGAAGATTTTCAAGTGCTCTGATGAACTTGGATTTGATTACACAAATGCCCTGTCACATGCACAAAATATAAGAAGCAAGGTGCATTGCTGTAAAAGTTTTTTAATGTGAAACCTGATTTCTGCCACAATCCCATATAGGCCCCTTTATCATGTATATCTATATTTATATCTACCTATTTTTCATCTGTCTATCTATCGAATCTATTGCTTTCTTCCTATCATCATATTAAATTTTACACAAACTTTTCTTAACATCTTTCCCCAAGGATACACTAGTGAATTTTATATTTTATATTGTTGGTCTGGGCCAGTGAAAAGAGATGAGATTGAACACACACAGCCTTGGGGAGGATGTTGTGGGGGTAGGGTGGGGAAACAAGCTATTCACTTTTCTCTACCTTAATTGCTTAAAAGAAATTGAAAACCAACAAACAATAACAAAACTTGGCTAATTCTATCAGAAGCATTTTAAGAATTTATACACAAACAGAAGTGAAATACACTCCCTAAAACACTAGAGAGAAACATATCCTGTTTGTTTTCATTCTTTAGATTTCCCCCCCCAGATTCCTGGAAACACCTGTTACAAATGGGTCTCTGCATTATCAGTTTCATTTTATAGGTCGAGGCCTCCCCCAATTCTATTTGCTGTTGTAGATGGTTGTTTTACCACAGATAGGTGGATCAGCATGGCACATGCTGTGTCTACAGCTCCACTCAGTCAGGACTTTATGTTTCACAGCAAGTAAGTTCATGGTTTTTGCCTCAAGATCAATTTAACAAGAGACTAGAAACAGCAGCATGGTCTAGGGAGGATTCATGTATATGGAAGATGGTTCACAAATGGTAAAGTACTTAAATAATGTAAAGTACCTCATAATGTAATGTAGGAACCTAAAGAACATGACTTATTTGTTCCTAGGTTAGATTTTCCTGAGTAGCTTGTAAACTAATAAGACGGGCTTACTCTTTTACTTTGTTTTATGTGATCCCTTCATCAGTTGTTCAATAGCCCCATTTTAGAAGCTTTTCTTTCTATTCTTTTATTCTTTTATTCTTTTTTTTTTTTTTTTGGCCAGTCCTGGGCCTTGGACTCAGGGCCTGAGCACTGTCCCTGGCTTCTTCCCGCTCACTAGCACTTTGCCACTTGAGCCACAGCGCCGCTTCTGGCCGTTTTCTGTATATGTGGTGCTGGGGAATCGAACCCGGGGCCTCGTGTATCCGAGGCAGGCACTCTTGCCACTAGGCCATATCCCCAGCCCTCTTTTATTCTTTTTTTAATTAATTTTTTATCTTTATTGAAAAGATGTTGAGCCGGGGGTGGTGGTGTTGCAGTTACATAAGTAAGGTAATGATTGCATTTATTTATAAACAATGTTACTCCATCCTTCACTTTCTCCCACTTACCCCTCCCTTCTTCTCTCCACCCAAAGTTTTAAGGTTGATATCAAACCTATTGTTAAGTGAGTGTCATTGCTGTATTAGTTCATCCTCTGACTTGCTCTTTCTGTGATTCCCTTTCCCTTTCCCTGGCTGAATAATTTTATATAAAAGACAAAAGGTACAAAAAATTAAGAGAGATGAAAGAAAAAAATTAAAAATAAATAAAAATCTATGTACAATATATAATAAGAACCTCTTGTTTCCATATCTTGGAGTTCATGTTGGTATATTTCATTACATATGGTCCTATGTGTTAAGCAATTGGGTTGCTGAAATTCCCTGTTAAGAATATCATAGACATATTCTAGTTCTTACAAATGATAGAAACCATTCAGCCTGCTCTTCTTTGGGTTTGGCTTACTTCACTTAATATAAGTTTTCCAGGTCTTTCCATTTCCTTATGAATGGGGCAATGCCATTATTTCTGTTGAAGGCAGAGAACTCCATTGTGTGTGTGTGTGTGTGTGTGTGTGTATGTGTGTATATATATACATATATATGTATATATGTATATATATGTATATATATGTATATATATATTCTTCTTGATCCATTCATTTACTGAGGGGCATTTGTGTTGGTTCCATATCTTAGCTATGGTAAATAATGCTGCAATGAACATGGTTGTGCTGGTAACTTTAGTATGGTCTTGTTATTGGACATTTGGGTAAATGCCCAGAAGTGGGATTGTTGGATCATAGGGGAGCTCTATGGTTCATCTTTTGAGGAATGTCCATACTGCTTTCCAGAGTGTTTGTACAAGTTTGCATTCCCACCAATAGTATAGTAGTGTTAAAACAACTCCTTTTGCAATAGCCTCAAAAATATTAAATATCTATGAATCAATTTAACCAAAGAAGTAAAGGACCTCTACAATACAAACTTCAAAAATCTGAAAAGGGAAATTAAAGCAGATCTAAGGAAGTGGGAAAACCTTCCATGCTCCTGGATTGGGAGGATCAACATTATGAAAAGAGCAATATTGCCAAGGGCTATGTGCAAATTCAAAGCAATACCCATCAAGATCCCAACTTATTTCTTTAATGAAATAGAAGAAACAATCCAAAAATTCATATGAAACAACAAAAGATCCAGAATAGCAAAAACAATCCTTAGGAGGAAAAATAGTGCTGGGGGAATATCAATACCAAACTTCAAACTTGATTACAAAGCCAGAGTAATAAAAACAGCTTGGTACTGGCACAAGAACAGGCCAGAGGACCAATGGAATAGAAATGAAGACCCAGAAATGAACCCACAGACCTTTGTTCACCTAATCTTTGATAGGGGAGACAAAAAAATAGGATGGAAGAAAGATATCCTCTTCAACAAATGGTGCTGGCAGAACTGGCTAAACATGTGTAGAAAACTAAAGTTAGATCCTTATATATCACCCTGTGCCAGAGTCAATTACAAATGGATCAAAGATTACAAGATAAAAACAGATACCCTGAAAATATTACAGGAAGGAATATGTGAAACACTAGGGCTCCTTGGCACAGGTTGAAACTTTCTCTATAAAGACCCAGAAACAGCAAATCAAAGAAAGGCTGGATAAATGGGATTGTGTTAAACTTCAGAGCTTCTGCATGGCAAAGGACATAGCTAGCAAGATACACAGAAAGCCACAGACTGGAGAACATCTTTAGAAGCTTTTAAAAGAAACATTCTGAGCACCTGACACATCCTGGATATCCTCATTCTCTAGCGATGGGCTCAAGAATCAGGGCTCCCATGACTGATGATCAGCTAGATTGAGGATCTATTGTTACACAGCATTGGATATCTTCTGACTCCAGAGATTCCCAGACAATAGGAATTTATATCTGATAACAGAGAAAGAACAAAACACAAATGCTTCTTCAAGAGCTAACATCCTAAATTGGGATGCTGGCGGATCAAACCTATAATTTCTAGTCCCTTAGGAGGCTGAGATAGGGAAGATTGTGGTTCAAAGTGAGCCTGGGGACAAAAGTTCGTGAGACCTCTTCTCCACTAGTCAACAGCTGAACATGGTGATGGAATGCACCTGTCATTAGAGCTTTGTGGATAATGTAAGTAGGCAAACTGCAGTATAGTCAGACAAGTGCCATAAGATCCTACTTCAAAAATAACAAATATGAAGAGGGTTGAAGATGTGGCTCATTG
The DNA here is from genome assembly GCF_023159225.1 of Perognathus longimembris pacificus. NCBI lineage: Eukaryota > Metazoa > Chordata > Mammalia > Rodentia > Heteromyidae > Perognathus > Perognathus longimembris. The sequence continues at coordinate 46,281,266 of NC_063167.1, read as the reverse complement.
GTAGAGTACCTGCCTAGCAATTACAGACCTTGAGTTCAAACTCCAGCATAGATTAAAGGAAAAAGAGCTACAAATTGTCAAATACTTATGCACTTATTTATAAATGATGATGCAATATTTTAGTTAGAGTAGATATTAATAGGGTAATGATTCACAGAAAGCATTCTTGAAGTTAATCATTGATCACCAGTAGTGAATGCTAACTTTATAAAGGAAAAGTGCAAAAAAAAAGTAAAGAAAAATTTAAAAATGTACCCTAAGAAGGAGTCTCTATCATTGCATCTTTCCTGTTCCTCCTTTTCTCTGTGTACATATAACACACATACACATGTGTACATATGCATTCACATAGGTTTACCCATATGATCACAATAGTATCATTTTATAGAGTGTTAACTGAATTCGCTTATCAAAATCAAATGATTAGTTATTTGAGAACTTGCTAGCTTAAAGCCTCATTGCACACAGAAAAGCAAGTCTTTGGACTCTCGGACAGAAACAGGATAAATATAGTTGTCACTATAATACAAATGAATAACAGTAACCCCATCAGTTAAAATACCCCTGTTATCACTCTCCTCTATGGTCAGAATCAGAAGTCAAAAGGAGATATATATATATATATATATGTATGTATGTATATACATGTATGTATATATATGTATGTATGTATATACATACATACATATATATATATATTAGCCCATTTCAGCATGCAGATTATATTGGAGTAAAATCATAAAAGACTTTCAAATTGGGAAGTTGATTAAAAGCAAGTATTTAAGGTTAGTCTATGAACAGAAAACATTTTCAAGGGGTATCTTACAGTGGAAGGCCCTGCATATTTTTCCAGACTAATGAACACTTTAAGATATGAGAATCTGCTGTAAACTGAGAGGGAAAAAGTCAAGAGAGACTAAGAAGGCCTTTACACAGGAACTGATTTTAAAGTGGACCTTGAAGAATAGCCAAAACACTTAATTAACAGAGATCTTTGGATAAAGGAAGAGGATGGTAGCTCTTAGCAACTTGAGCTTTATCTGGTGAGAAACTGCCCGGCTGGCATATAACTGTTAGGTAGTTATTTGAGACATTGGCTGAATGAGGCTAGCAGATTAGACCAGAACAGGTAGGAGCTTTGCACAGAGAAGAGCTAGAAAGGAAAATGAGACAATTCTTCTGCTCTAGTTTTCAGTCACTGAACAATCCCAAACTTTCGATGTTACTTGGCTAATTTGGTATATATTCTTTCAAGACCATTTTGGCTTATGGTCATTACCCATTCTCACTCCAAGAGGAGGGATCAGAACAGGGAGAGGAGGAGAAAGAGAATGAAAGGAAAAGAGAAATAAAATAAAACTACAATTAGTGTTAGAATATTTAAGCAGACAGATTTGGGGAGTAACTATGGCAAAGAGAGAAGAGATTGGTCCAAGAGATATTGGGCTATATATTAAAGGTTGGTGGCATAAGAAACTTGAGTGCTTCCTATGTGCTTCGGGCTTGTTATCTCTTTAGACCCTTTCCACAACTTCATGTTATCATTTACACACAGAGGCCAGCACAGGTGCCTAATTCGAGCAGTTTCATACAGATTTCTAGAAGGCTAGTCAGACTTTGAATTCAGGGTGTTAACTCTCCTTATAAGGGGGAACCCCGGACTCAGAAATGGAAGTTCCTTGTTGACAGTTTTTTCATTTGTATCAACAGAGAAAAGTTTCCCATTCTTCTCCATCTTCAAAGATTCCATATTGATACCATATTAGTGGTTCCTTTTCAAGAGGCAAAATGTGATGCTAACACAATATGTCCTTTCTTGTTGAAAACTTTATCTTCAAGACTCCAGCTCCAATGCCCCCATGGTCCTAGGAAGAAGGGTCCAGGAAACTTAATAAATTGCACATTGCTCCTAAAGTAATGAGAAAATTACATAATAATACGATATGATTGGAAAGGGAGAACTCTTTGGGAGGCAGAAGTGATGGAGGGGGGAGAGAAAAAGAAGTACATGAGAGGAAATGTAATAAAAGTATATTACAACTATGTATGAAAATAGTATAATGAAACCCACTAAAAAGTGTTTAAAAGAAGTGGGGAGAAGAAAAACAGGTTAAGAAAGAGCAATATAGACAGGGTGAATTTGGCCAAAACAATTACACACATACATGTAAATATCACAATAGAACCCCTTTGTGCAATTGATTTTCACTAGTAAAATTTTTGAAAAAATTACCACTAAGGCTTGGATCTAGGGGAGCATGAGTTAATGTCAGTAAAGGCAAATTTGGGCTTGACAAATCTTTCTCAAAACACTCAAATGAATAGTGCTTATTTTTAGTCTTTATCTCTCTCTCTAATTCTATATATAATTTGTTCCACGGTTTGTGAGATTCTAACTGAAATTAAATATCTTGACATTATCATGAGGTACATATGCATCAGGCATTAACAATTTCTTGTACACAGAGTTAGAAATAACGACACCTTAGAAATTGAACTTAGTCACTTTGTCCTGGTGGAAATGGAGTTCTAGTGGTCTGGTTTATGACATTGAGCCATACAGCATGTCAACACATGTGGTTTGATCGGTTCAAATTTATTAAAGTTAAATTGACAAGAAGAATATGCATGTAGATCAATTTTGAGAGTCTGAGTATTAATTGTAAATTGCTTATTTAAAAAACAAGGGCAAATAGAGAGGACTTTAGGATCTATCTATATTACGAAGCTCCAAGTCAATGAAAGATCCAAGTTTGATCTAAATGAAAAGCCAAAGCAATCAAAGAGTGAAAAAGTTAGCCAAACAAAATGGAGTTTGGGAAATGCATATTATCCAGGATGGGTGGGGTTGTGAGAGAAGGAAGAGAATGATGGAAGGGTTGACGATGATCAAGATGCATTATACTTATCAACTGACATGTTGAATTGAAACTGCTATGTAACTAAAGATTTACAAAGTGAATATGTACATTATGAACTGCAGTTAGGATCATATGCTATTTTTTCAGACTCACTTTTCCTTTGGAAATTCACACATGGTTTAGTATAAGCTATCTCCACATTTCTGCAACATTTGATACATTCCTGGAAGATCCCTCACTCTTACACCCAGGAACCACGTATGGGCACAAACCTTCTGCGCAGAAAGTCAAAGTATATATCATATAGCCAGGATATGGAGAATATGTTTTTCAATTATCCTATGAGTAACAGTTTTTATAAACTCTTCTCTGAAAAGGAATCTTAGAAAGCTCTATGGCCCTCAGAGCACATGTATGCCCACATTTTGACAATGTGTAAGTTTAAATCTACTTTGGAGTAGAAATAAACAATTAGCAATTAGCAAAATGATTTCATGTAAGGAAATAGTATTTTCACATCTCAAAAGATTATAAAGATTTAATCTCCAAGTAAATATCTTGAACAAGGGCATTGACAAACACATAGAAAACATATACTATATTGTCTTAGCTTTGGCCATTTTACTATGGACTTAAGGCAGTCTACAGATAGTCATGTGGAAACCACAGCTATGGTGTGTGTTGGTGGCTCATGCCTGTAATCCTAGCTAATCAGGAGGTTGAGATGTGAGGATTACGGTTGGAAGCCAGGTGAGGCAGGAAAGTCCTTGAGATTCTCATCTCCAATTAGTTACCAGAAAACTGGGGAAGCTGTGGCTCATGTGGTAGAGTGCTAATATTGAGCACAAAAACTCAAAGACAGAAAGAAAAGAAAAGAAAAGGAAAACCGCAGCTATAAACAACAAAGAGCCAGTAAAAGATGTGGGAAGCAACAAGAATGTATTTGCTAAAGAAAGAGTTGTCTGATGACAAAGGCAATAGATTAAAGTGAGTGAAGGAACAGACTGTCATATGTGAGTCACACTCTCCATCTTAAAGGATTAAAACAATCTCAGTGTTCTCATAGGTGTATTCCACGTGTACTCAGTTAAAGACTGAAAGTCTACCTGACATAGAATTGCATTAAGTGATGGACAAAATCAACAATTGGAGATAAGCATCAGTAAGTGGGAGACAAGAGGAAGAAGAGGATGGAGGAAGAGTGGGTGCCTTATGTCAAGGATTGGCTAGCGACTCACCAAACAGGGTTCTTCTCTCTGGATACACAACTGAGTTCCATTGCCCAAACTTCTGGTATGTGAATAGAAATGAAACAGGGTACTCCCTAGTTTGGAGGGCGGAGGAATGGATATGCCTCTTTCCACTCTCCCCATCGCCAAATGAATGGAGAGGTTCACCAAACCCTCGTGTGGAAGACTCTGAGTCCCTACAGATAAGAGATAGAAAGAACCTGAGACTCTGAATGACTTTCTGTGAAACTATTGCCTAGTAAAATATCGGCACTGGACTATTCGTTATGTGAATGAGGATATAAACCAAATTGCTATTTAAGGTCATTCTTCATTTAGCTTTGTTTCTTATATCAGCTAGCATAGGAATAACACTAACCAATTTGTCTGCCTAAACTTAAAAATAATCTAGCTTTATTGAGACATAATTCACATTTATCCAGTATATAATTCAATGATTTTTAGTATATTCTGGGAGTTATGAAGCCATAACCACTGTTTAATTCTGGAATGCTTTAATCACACCATGAAGAAACTTATTAGCAGTCTCTCTCCCTGTCTCCCTAACCCCTCCAACTCTCAGCAACTACTAGTCTACTTCGGCCTTTGTATCTTAGTCTATTCTGGATCATTCATATAAATGGAACAATGTAGTATGTGGGCGTTTGTGATTTGTTGCTTCTTTCCCTTGACAATATGTCTAGGGTTCATCCATGTCATGAATAAGATCTTATTGTCTTTTCTGCAGTATCTTAAAAGAATACATATTTCTCTTATCTGTAGAAGCTAGATTTAGCTGATAACCTTTAAGTAAATTCCTTGGGTGGTACACAAGTGTATACAGATTTATTACCTGAAATAAAGTAGATACAAGGGAGAACTTAAATAGTGTAACTCCTTAGAAAGGCAAAGTTAAAATTCAACAAAATAAACACTTGGAAGTGATGGTACATGAAAGGGGTGGGGTAGGAGCTAAGGGACAGAGGTAGATGGATGAAGAGGAGAAGAGGGAGAGAATGCAGCCAATAATTCAATGTACATCCTACAAAATAAAGGAAAGTGGGGAGAGGGGTACAGAGGGGAGGGATGGGTGAGAATGTTGAAAGTGGTAACATTGATCAAGATGCATTATAGTCATAAACTGCTTTGTTAAATGGGATCTTCTTTATGCAACTAAAGATAATTTTATGATTTTTTTTAAACAGTACAAGATTTGAACTCAAAACCTCAATTCTTGCTAGGCAAGTATTCTACCACCAAGTCAAGCCTCTGGCCTTAAAGATAATTAAAAAAAATTAAAAACAGAAAAAAGTATCCTGAATGTTTAAGCAGCCACATCAAAACAAGACAGAAATAGAGGTGCATATTAAGATCTTGTGGGTTACATCTTCCCTGATTTGACTAACTATAGTTTATCTAACTTAAATGCCTTTTAAGAACTTGAAAGTACTGTTAGATAATAGACAAAAGTCCCAAGAGTGCAAAGCACAGGAGGAAAGTACAAGGTTCTAAATGAATTTATAAATTAAAGAAAACACAAAACCTTGCAGCCAAACAGCCTGGGATCAGCCTTTAGAAACACAGAGTTCAGGGAGGAAACCAGTGGTTCAAAGTCTCATTTCAACATGGAATAATTAAGTAGACATAAAGTATAGCTGGGTCAGGATAGAAAGTTCAATAAGGAAATCAAGTTTCTGTTTTTCTAACAATAAATCTTAGTGATTCTAAAGACCATTAAATCTTAATGACAAGGAGAATTTGCTGGGGGTGTTTACAAATGAAGCATTCACCACTTGATGTAGTCTAGGAGATTAGAATTGAGATTGCTTCTCCATTTTGGAGAAGTCAAGTCCCTGTGAAGACTCACAAGATAGAAGAGAAAGCTGCTAGAGAAAAACATGCTTCTTCTTGCTCTTGACCCTTTTTGACTTGACCCGTACCTGCAGGGCACTAGAGTGACACTATGATTACAGATACATTGGTTTGGTTATTATGATGGGATATACTGAGATCTGTGAGAAGCATGTGTAAAGGTGAACCTTGGGAAAGATGACTAATTCTGTGTCTCCTGATCCCAGAGGAAAATATTTTGTGTTGTCTTTAGGGACGAGCACAGTGTCACATAAGAGGAGCAGTGGAATTCTGGATAGTAGGAATGGAATGCAGGGAGACAGAATCAATCAAAGAGCATAGCAGGTTTAGGGAAAGGGGAGTTGGAGGAGGCAGAACCATGGGGAATGCAGAAGCTGACAACTCTTTTGGGGTCAGATCATAAGAAGCAGTTTGTATGGAAAGGTCATGAGTTTAGATTTTATTCTGTAGCCAGCATAGAATTAGTAGATTAAAGAATAATTAGATAATTGGATGATTTTTTAAAAAATGCAACATAAAATCATACACACAAAAGAGAACAACAAAAAACTTACTATGTATATACCAACTGTTCAGCAACTATCAGTATTTTGTCACCTTTGCTTTAGTTAGTTGAATTGTTTTATTTATTTTAAAACTTTATTAGTATAGAGCTGGGCACTGGTGGCTCACAACTGTAATCCTAGCTACTCAGGAGGCTGCGATCTGAGGATCGTGGCAAAGCCAGACCAGGCAGAAAAGTCCATAGACATTCTCCAACAAACTACCCAGAAAAAGCTAGAAGTGGTACTGTGGCCTAAGTAGTAGAGCACTAGCCTTGAACACAAAGAGGCTCTGGAACAGAATCCAGGCCCTGGGTTCAAGTCCTAGGACTGGGAAAAAATAAAAAGTTTTATCAGTATAAATAACAAAATCATGAGTTTCCTCATGGTAATGTCATACATGTATAGTATGTAACATATTTGAAGTAAACTTTCTACCTTCTTTTTACATCTGTATGTGCTTGACAATAACAGCCCATTTTTAATGCTAAGTTAATAATGCTATATTGGCATCACATAATCCAATTTACTGGTAAATGTCTTCAGTTATGTCAGAGTCATGTATTTTATAGCATCTGTTCAACTTACCGCCTCAATTAGTTTTTCACATCATACTAAGTTTTGATAATTCCCATGTTGCACTAGATTTTGTATTCTCAGAAATCTCAATTTAGAACATCTTTTCTTTACTCCATTCTCTTTTTCCTCATACTACTGAATTGCCACAACAAAAATATAGTACAGTGTTCTATGGGTTATCTCAGATTCTGCATTTGTCTGGTTGATTCATTCCTTGTTGGTTTTATTTAAATTTTTCCTACTGGTAGTTTTCTTTCAACAGCCCAATTTTATTTAGTTTCAATTCTTAAAAGGCAAGAGTATTTCACAAAAGGTAGTACATACTTTAACTACATTTCATTGAAAGATACTTACAATAGAATGGACCCACCTGGAGTAATGGTAAACTATAATGAGATTTATTTTTTAAAATGCAGCCTTACTAATATTGTGTGGACAATGGACTGTGATAAAACTAGGCAGTAGTGAGATCAGATATTATTTTAATATTATAGGAGAGAAGGAATTGATGTAATATAAGGTAGGGATAGTAGAGAATCAGAATATTTCTGGGAACATAAGGATGGTGATCAGGGTGGAGTGCTTTCTAGCATGCATGAGGCATTGGGTTTGATCCCCAACACTGCAAGAGCCTATCAATCAAAACAGTAATAAAAAAAACTAATAATCTATGAAAGAAGAAAGAAAATAAATACAATTTTTGAATTATTGGAAGACTGGATGTTATGATAGGAATCAGTGTGAGTGACCAAGTGAATTAAAAACTAAGCTTGTTGACAACAGATAACTGAGTATGTTTTGGTGAATACTGAACCACTGATGCTAAGCCCAGTGTTTGATATGCAATAAGTATTCAATACCTTCCTTCCTTCCTTCCTTCCTTCCTTCCTTCCTTCCTTCCTTCCTTCCTTCCTTCTTTCTTTCTTTCTTTCTTTCTTTCTTTCTTTCTTTCTTTCTTTCTTTCTTTCTTTCTTTCTTTCTTTCTTTCTTTCTTTCTTTCTTTCTTTCTGCCTGTCTATCTATCTATTTTCCCCGTTGTATACATGGCACTTAACTTTCTAAAAAAAATAGATGTCCATGCTATTACTTGAGTTCAAATGGTTGGGGAGATAATGTAGAGCTTCTTTCAAATTTGATTTGTCTGCAGAATGTCTACTAATGACCAGTACAAAAAATATTAAACACTGTAATGAAATTTCCAAATTATCCATATAAAGAAGGCATAAAAAGGACAAGTTAATCTGAACTTTTTGTTTTCAAATGAATACTGGAGTTTCAGGAATGAAAAAAACATCTTTGAACTCTTTTGGCCTCAAATCATAAAAGTCAAGTTTCAGGAAGTTCCTGGTATAGTGATCATTGAAGAATTTATGTATGGACACTGATGACATTTTGTATAATAAAATAAATAAAGCAAAAAAGAACAAAGACTTAAATTGCTAATATAGCCAAGGAAAATTGTCAACACTACAGATTCTATGGACATGAAAAAGATAATTAAGAAATATCATGAACAGTACTCTATCTTACAGTTTGATTAAAATGGACCAATTTCTTAAAGCATATCCTGCCAACTTTAAATAAGAAACAATCTGAATAGGCTATATTTTTCAAAGAAACCAAAAATTAATAACTTCCAAAAAGCAAGAATCATGCCTAGATAATAATTATACCAATTCTTTATACTCTATTTTAGCAGATAGGAGCAGAGGGCATACTTCCCATCTTGAGAGGCAAGAAATAAACCTAATATCAAAACAAAGATATTACAAAAAGAAAAACTATAGCCCAATATCTCTCATGAATAAAGGGGCAAAAATCGCATCAAACACTCTATAGAAAGAATTAAATACTACAATTTGCCCTATAACCAAGTATCTTAGGTTGGTTCACCATTTGGAAATCAAATAACAGAATCTACTACATCAACATATATTAGAAAACTGCACAAGATCATATTAATATATGGAAAAAATTATATGAGAAAACCAGTACTCATTCATGATAAAAAGTTTCATTAAGCTAGGAGAGGAAAGAAATCTTGACTTTCTGAAGAATATCAACAAAAATCTACAGCCAACGAATCATCATGTTCAATGATAATAAGCTCATCATTTTACTCCTAAGATCAAGAATGAGGCAATCATGTCCTTTCTTATCTTCCCTTTCAACACTGCACTGGAAGTCCTTGCTAATGAAACAAGAAAAGAAAAGGAAACAAAAGATATAGAGAGGAGGAAAAAAAATCATTTTCCTCTGTAGTCACTTCATCCTCAAACTCACTATTTGGGGACAGTAGCTGCAGGCTCATACCCTTCCTGATTTATATTCAGGAAAAAGGGACCTCATCCAAATAGCTCCCACACAATTCTCAGCATTCATTCTTATTTCACCTAAGACAGGCTTTTCTCAGCCAGGTGCTGTGGTTCCCTTATGTTCAAAGGCGTCATCATTTACTGCTTATATTGGCCAGATCTGTTAAATACTGTGTCCACTTATAGAAGCAGCTGGCTCCCAAAGGAAAATTTTGAATATTCGTACTAGAAAAATAGAAGCAAATGCATCTTAGGAAAATAAAAGCAAAGAAACACTATTTTGAACGATGTTTTCATAACTATATAAAGGATTCTAGAAAGAGAACAAAATATAACTTTCCCTGCAACTAAGTAGGAATTGCGTTGTCATTATCATCCCACATCACAGCTGAAATGCAGTCAGGACTAATCCCATCCAATCGCATTTTGATAGTTTTATTTTACTGGACTTGCATTGTCCTACATACTAGCATAAATATTCCTAGATTTGAAAATGGAAAGAACTCTCCTCTCATAAGTAAGGGGAGCATGAGCAGATAGTGCTGAAGAGGAGCTAAATCGGGGCTCAGAAAACATTAAATAGCATGTGACTTCACACTAAAAAGTTTGTTAGTGTCTGCGTTGTGTATTCATATGTATTTGTTTAGATTAGTGAGGCCTGATTCATTTACAGAGGGAAATTCAGATACTTACTGTATGTGGCTTGGTCTTACTGAGTTCCTCGGTTACTAGTTCCAAGTTACTAGATAGTAATATTTTGCCTGCTTAATTCATCTCTTCACTTTTTTGCCTCATAGAGATCTAAGTTCCAGCTAAAATGTAAGTCATGAGAGAGCACCTTCCCACTCTAGTGAGTCACAGAATGGATCAAGTTATGGAGGCCTGCCTTCGAGTTCAGACATACTGCTCCTTAGGACCTGGAGGAGAAGCTGAGTATCACCATGAGTCAGTAGCAATGCTTTAATAGTTTTCAAATGACTTCTTTAGAGACCCTGTCGCAAGGACTGTTACAACTGGGTAAAGAGGAGACAGATGTTCTCAACTCCTAACCCATCCTGAGCTCCTATTTTATCAGGTTTTGTTTATTAGATCTTGGCTTTAATTTGGTTTAAAGAAGGGCATCCACGCCATTATGATTGCCAAAGGTTTGAATTGAGTATTCTGACTTCATAATCTCTGAATGCACCTCTTTTCCCAGGTGCTCTAAAGAAGACTTCCATGAGTCACTGTGCTACCAGTTGAAACAGGACAGTGGCTTTACTAAGTGTGTATGATAAATTCTTCCTTCTGTTTTCTGACTTTTGTAAATAAAGTGGATCTTTCTAAGGGTATTCCACCTCTGGAACTAGCCACAGAGTGCTGGTTTGAAGTGAGACCAAATGAACTGGGGAATTATTTACTACTTTCAGAAAACTTGCTGGGGGAAAAGGAATGGACACAACACCCTTTTCTCCTTTAGGCCTGTGGAGAGGAAGTAAACAAAACATCTGATGTGATTCAGAATTTCCCAGCTACTAAGCCAATTGGCCCACTAGAGAGTTCTAAATCCCTAGGATTTTCCCAAACATCCTGTAGGCACACATGGGCCCCTTCTAAAGAGGGAGGGAAAACTGGGTAGGTTATAAAGTAGATTATAAAGTTGATTATAAAGGTCACCTCAGACAATAGCTAGCATTTCTGTCTTGTGAGAAGGGATCTTGACGGTCACTTTGCTGGCAATAAACCTTTCCTTTGTTCTTTGTACCTGGATGTCTGCAAGCCAGTGTCTATTCTGTCTCCTAGTCACCGCACATTTCCTCTCTCTTTATGAGCTGAGCTGTGTTCAGATAGCCACTCTCCACATCTACATATGATTCAAGGGTTGCAGTCCCTTTCCTTTCTGTTTCCAATAAATATACCCTGATTACCTTCATTAAGCCAAGGCAAACATAATCATTCCATTTTTCTGAGGGAAAATGACTGAGTGAGGAGTAGAATGATGATGTCAAATGTGAAGAGCCTTGCTTGGAGTTTCAGGGAATGGATAAATTCTGACAGTAGGTATCTAGGTTTTAAACGGATACCAAAGAGACATCTTCTTTCTGCCTCTGGTCATTGTTGTATTTGAAGGTGATGAGGGACCATCACATCATATTGCAGTACTGTGGATGGCAGAGAAGAAAGGAGAAAGCTTGGTCTTTGATGACACTGCTGAGCCCAGGCACTGTATGACTCCTGCAGCTTGTTTCTACTTTTCCAGTTATATATGATGATAAATCTCATTGTTTAGGCACTTTGACTCAGAAATTTGTTTGAAGATCTACATCTCAGTCATAGTATATGCCTAAAAATACATGTGTAGCCATTATGTGTCAGTGTACGTACTGGGAAGATAGGAGAGGCCAGGCTGCTTTTAGAACATAGTAGCTTCAGTATAAGCCACAATGAAACAAGAACAAGATATGCCCTAAGACCTGAAAACTGAAAAATTTGTCTGTTTGCTGCTCAAGTTATTATCCTTGGAACAGCGGCATCAGCATGACCTATGATGTTTTTAGAAATTCAGAATCACAACCCTCATCTAATCGAATTCATCAAACATATATTATATCAAGATTATTAAGTATTTCCTGTACACAATAAGGTTTAGGAAGTGATGTTTTAAGATGCCTGAGCCCTAAGAGAAATGGAAGAAAGGAGTCCTTAAAATGAGTTCCTCTGGGAACAACCTGAGGATATTTCAAGCTTACTGAGCTCCCTTCTCTTTCCTTAATTCCCTGATGGAAGGAAGGGCCTGGAAGTCATTTACATAAGTTAGATCCTCTCTAGATTCCTTCCACAGAAGCATCACTTAAAAAAAAATCTGAAACCAAATCACAGCCCTTTTATGGTAGAGATCTAGGATGATTCATCCAGAGCCTATGTGATGGCACTCTCAGATGAAATGGATACGTTTATTCCACAAAGGGAATCACATACTCACAAACTCAGCTAATATTTGTGAATTAAACTTGGGATGAGAAATGCTAAATTAAAGAGAGAGACCAATCCAAAGCTGTTCATCTAGTTCAGTGTGGACATAGTGCTCAGGCAAAATTGGCTACATAATTTGTGGGGTTTGGTGCAAAATGAAAACACAGCATCTTTATTCAAAGATGATTGGGGAATTTGAAAAGACAACAATAGACAACAATAGAGCACTGAGCCAAGAATGAGGCTCTTCTCAGCTTGAGCTCTTTTGTGCCTGCACAGTTTGCATGCCCATAAAGCTAGTATAGCTCTCAGAATGAAACGAGAGAGAGAGAGAGAGAGAGAGAGAGAGAGAGAGAGAGAGAGATACAGAGCGAAAGAGAAAGAGATAAATCCAATTATCATCAATTCCAGGTAACTTCTTGAAGTAAAAGAAGTTGTCATTGGAGATGGCCTATAACTGGTTCATGGTGGATTAAGACTAGAAGAAAACCATTCATATGAAATATCATTTATTCACTTCTTCACTCTAGCTAGCTTACCATACACAAAGCACATGCATAGTTTCTTGGATGCATGTTTTAAAAGTCAGGTATCCATTTTCCCCTCTTCATACATCTTATGACCAAGAAAAAAACCTACTATCCCAGTGGCCCCAACTAATAGTTCAGTTGGGTTGCTGTGTGGGGCATCAGATTATAATGAAGCAGAAATGCAAAAAGTGTTAAGTATTTGAAACTCAGTCACAAACACACACAACCTGAGTGTCTTCTATTGATTAATTTCCTTTATTAACAAAAGTTAATTTGAGATATGGTAAAATTTGTGAACAAGGTAAAAAAATAGACTGTACAAGAGTTTCACAAGTTGAGATTTTATTTGTCATATCCTGTCACTTAAATTTGTCTATCATGTACCTACATATTTGTCCTATAATGAAATCTGGCCCCTACTCTTTTTATTCACTAATACCTCCCAAAACACCTATCCCAATCCCATTACCAAAGGTGAACAGACCAAATGAAGTGGCCTATTTCCTGATATATTCGGAGAATACTTGGCAAATACTGTCTGAGAGACCCAAATATGTAGAGGAGAGAATGCAGGAATCTGTAGTTAATATCTGACTTAAAAAAAAGAATACAGGGCTTATTTTAGACCTGGCAAGACCCAGCAATAATGAACAAGTTTTACATCTGCAGGCATCAAGTGTAATTAACCTCTGTAGATGATTCTGGTGCCAGCGCAGTTGATTGATTAGCAATGTCTTCCCTGCATATAGAATAGGAAAAGTCCCAAAGCCTCATGTCATAATCATTTGTACGCAAGTCTAAAGCTATGCCAGAGGTTCATAAGCAGTGTTTGCCCTTGGCATTATGAAGAAAACTACCAAATTATAATGACTACTCCAGAGAATAATAGTGTGATGCAATATTGATGCTGACCTCTCAACTAGGTCTATACTCTAATTGACCCCATCTAAACCTCATGTCTCTAAGCAGTTTATTGGTGTTCATACCTCAGGTCCTCTATAAATGACTCCTCATTGTAAACCTAGCATGCATTTCATGAACACTAAAAACCTGAACATTAATCTTGTAACTATCAAGGTACAACTATAATTGTTGTTTGTCACACAAGCACTCAGAACACATAATTTAACAGGCTTCCAGTCTCCTAAATAATTGGCATTCACATCATCAACATCTAGGCTTTTCAGAGGAAAAAGCTATCCAGTACAGAGCAAAAAAAAAAAAACCAAAAACCAAAAGAACTCGATATTAAACCTGAATAACCCAGAGGGAGGCAATTTGAGACATCGTGCTTTACAGAACGTTTTATCCATGATGGGTGCACTCAGCCTTTAAAAACCCTTTCTGATCTGCACACGCATTTGAACAGGGTCCAGTTGGCATCAGAAGTAGGGCATCTTGCACAAATCAACCAGCGATTTGGGGGTGGGGGTGGAGGGTTCTGGAGCCTTAATTTTAAAGGGTACCAGTGACACACATCTAAGGCCATACTTTGCAAGAAGCTGGGCACACAGCCTGCCTTCCTCCAGCTCCATTGCAATCCTGGAAGCAAGCCTGTCTCTGCTTTTGTGAATATGAACCTACATCAGGTTGAGCCAACTCAATCAACAGAGAAACACAAATGCCCACTTCATTTTAATTCAGCTGACCAGAGGCTCTCAGTGAAGAGCTTCCTAGGACAGCATGCCAGAGGAACCCCAGGAAGTAGGACTTCCTTAGAGAAAGCACTTCCTGCTTTAAGCCCCGTGGCTTCTCAGAAGGCCAGAGAATTCCCTTCCAAGCCAAAAAAGAGCTGGAGCTCCAATTAGGACACAATTATTATCATTTACTGCCAATGACACAAGAGCAAGTCCCTTCATACACAGCTAAGAGAGCATCTTACCAGGGATGTGGAATAAACAGGAATGGAATATGAAAGGTTGTCTGTGTTGCATGAGATGATAACTGTGTTCATTGTGGCAAAGGCTAATTTAGAAGTGATTTGTTTTTCAGTCTCAGGGTTGGCTTCATGAGATATGTACTATTTTCTTTTTCTTTTTTTTGTGTGTGTGTGTCGGGGGTAGGACTTGAACTCTGGGCCTAGGCATTGTCCCTGAGCTCTTTAGCTTAAGGCTAGCACTCTACCGCTTGAGCCATAGTGCCACTTCCAGTTTTCTGGTGCTTAATTGGAGATAGGAGTCTCACAAATTTTTCTGCCTGGCCTGGCTTTGAACTGTGATCATCCTATCTCAGCCACCTGAGTAGCTAGGATTATAGGCATGAGCTACTGGTACCTGGTGATATGTGCTATTTCCTATGTTTTACAGTGGCATGATTGGTACCACAGTATGCTACTGGTGATTGGCCATTCTCTTCTTTCTTTTCTTTTTTATTTGTGCTTGTCTTGGGCCTTGAACTAAGGGCCTGGGTTCTATACTAAGCCACTCTACCATTTAAGCCACAGCTGTACTTTTGGTTTTCTAGTGGTTAGTGGAGATAAAAGTCTCATAGACTTTTCTGCTCAGGCTGGCTTCAAACCATGATCCTCAGATCTCAGCATCCCAAGTAGCTAGGATTATAAGCATAAGCTGCTGGCACCTAACTGAATGCATATTTTATAGGCAGAATCTCTAGGTTTGAATGTGGTTTCACTATGTATTGTTGTTGTTTTTGTCTTCAACAAGTTAATAACCTGTCTGGATCTCAGTTACAACATTAGTAAAATGGGGATAAGATAGCATGTAGCTTACATTGTTATTATGGTGATTCATTGAATAAAGTAGCGATATGGTACTCAAGGTTTGGCACAAAAGAAATGCTTCTTTGTCTCCTACTCTATATGAAAAGGGTCAGAGCTATGATTTATCACATTCAAAAGTTTCTTCAGGTTTCATTGATTTAATGTGTCCCTTTAAGTGGATAAAAACAGCTCTCTGAAATTACAAGACACAGAGATACTATATTGATGTTTACAGAATTCTTATGTGAGTACATGCTGAAATAGGGAAATCTTTGTCGAAAGGAGTCATTCATTCATTCAATAAATACTTACTAAGTTCTTATTGTAAGCACAACAGTGGTCTGGTTTCTGGCCACCTGACAAATAGGATGAAGAGGGCTCTTTTCTCTACTTGAACTGGATGAACAAGGATTTGATGAAGAGAATGAGAAACAGCCATGGCAAAGCTCCAGAGATAAGGTATAGATGGCAGCCATGGGAGAACAGAAAGTTTATTTTGGGTGGTCATTGTTTATGAAAGTCCAGAGAACTCAATACCATTAGGGATAGAAAAGTAACAACTGAGATTTCCCACAAGGGCAAGAAATAAGCAAGAGTGTATATGTATCTGAAGAGGACACACACACACACACACACACACACACACACACACACAAGTTGGGAGAGGAAATGGATATTGCCTGGGAGTAAGGACAGCAAGGAATCTATTTCAGAGTTCCTGCAATGGCATATGGTTCTTATTTGTTATGGTACTGAAAGAAATAGAAAGATAACTTTGCAGACAGAACTGGTAGCACTTGGTGACTGAACTTAATCAGCTAAGAAAGAAGAAGAGAATATGACTCAGTATTATCCTATTTGAGACCATTAACAAACCAATTGACACAATTTAATTCTCTTAGAGAATCTCTAAGATTACTCAATTTTTAAAGATAATTCAGTTTTACAGGCTGATTGTATAGAAGAGGTTTTTATTTGAAATAAGATACTAAAGAAGAGTAAGGTTGCAATGATATTTCATATCTCTTAACTTGTTTTAAGTTACTGCATCATGAGAATGATCATAGAATCATAGAAAAATTATGGGAAGATTCAGATTTGAATTCTCAACATAAACTATGAGACCTCCCAATGAGCCTTGGAAAAATAGTCTAATTCTGCAAAATTGTGAAGAGTAAATTAGGAGGTATTTAACTGAGTATAGATTTGGGGCTGTTGGATTTCTTCTCTTTCACACTGACTTTGGCCTCAACCTCCATGGAGCATTTTTTTTTTCTTCTGGTATTGCATTAACTTGTAGGTCGAGGCTACAGACATTAAGCAACTACTAGAAGAGAATTCTTGGAGCGCTACTGGATTCCTTGGGGGATTTGCTCAGTGGTAATGGAACAAAGTATGTTTGCTTGCTACAGGAAGCTGATAATGAAAGCTGTAATGTGAATCAGTGAAAGAGCCACAGACAGACAGCTGCCACATAAATGAAGCAGCCGCAAGTCAAGGTGGTTGTCCATACACATCCAAATGGACACTAAAAACTGGCCACTGGTGACAGTGCTGCTGTCTCAGATGCCAATCTTAGTGTGCCAAATTATTAGATCTGAAAAAAATGAAACCTCCAAATTCCTTTATGCCTAACAAAATCATTTTACAAATGAGGCCAAGAGAGGCAGTATATGATAAAGGTTTTTTAGCTAAATAAAGAGATATGTGTCCTGTGTTCAAATGATCTTATTTCTTTCAGGTTCTTTTTGGTTGACTTGATTCTTTTTAAACAATAGCAAGAAAAACCTAACACTACCTATAACAGAAGTCTCTGAGTATCAAGTTGAGTGCCTCAGAAAAAAATTCTGGGTACAGATGGTGCCAAAGAACATTTTGAATTTTTGACTCTCCTCCTCCCCACCTATGTGTGAAATCATCAGAGATATCTTGAGGGTGATCCTGGGGCAGGTAAGCAGGAGGCCAGCATTCCCTTCACTTCTCTGTGCCTTCCACAAACCAAACCAGTACACAGCATCCCCGTGTGTTGAGAATACCAGAGCCAGAGGCACAGACATTGCATTAGTTAAGAGAAAAACAGAACTTGGCCTCTGAAGTCCCAATAGCGGTTGGCCAATTTGCCTTGTTATGATCAAGAAGAACTTGAAAATAAAGTGAGAAACACCTTAAAGGGAGGATTTATATTCCCCTAAAAGGAAGGTTTTCCTGCCAGTGGCTACAGTCATTTTTTTTTTTTTTTGGCCAGTCCTGGGGCGTGGACAGGGCCTGAGCACTGTCCCTAGCTTCTTCTTGCTCAAGGCTAGCACTCTGCCACTTGAGCCACAGCGCCACTTCTGGCCATTTTCTGTATATGTGGTGCTGGGGAATCGAACCCAGGGCCTCATGTATACGAGGCAAGCACTCTTGCCACTAGGCCATATCCCCAGCCCAGCTACAGTCATTTTTACCCTCAACCCCACAATGAGATTTTTGTGATGTGAATTATCTGTAGTCATACGAGTGTAAAAGCCAAGCAAAAAGGAAGACTGAGAAAGATTGAGCAGGCAAGCAAACATTGCATTTCTGAACTAAACTAAGTGCAATACATATGGGAACACATCCATTCCTCACAAAATTCTGTGAGCTAGGCATTACAGAGGAATACTGTTGTTTTTAAATTAAGGAAACAGGAAGCAGTGACATAGGGCAGAGGAGGACACTAGCCAAGATAGCAGTTAGTAGGTGTGGTGGAATCAGGATTTAAGACCAAGCAGTCTAGCCAGAAAGGCCTCTGCCACTACCCAAATCCAGCTTAATGAGGAAAGTAGTCAGGGCAGAGACGACAGAAGAGGAACACAGGAAGTGACAGCAGAACACAGCTCAGGGAAAGAACAGACAAGAAAAAAAGAAAGGAAGAAAAGGAAATAGGGGAGCACTATAACAGAGAAAATTAACACCCTGTTGACAAGAAAGTGGAAGTGGAGGAAACAAGTGGAGCACAGCTAAATGAATTTGCTAGTGTACCAACAGGGTCTTTAAAACATATAGCCAACAGAATGGGCAAGTTCAAAAGCTAAGACTGGTGATATATGGTGAGAAAGGGCTCCAGGTAAAGTCTGTTTATGATGAGGGACAAAAGCCTCAGCAATCAGCCCATCAGAGTGGCTGGAAATAAATGCAGTGACCAAGACCAGAGATCACATGAGCTGGGACTCAAGGATTCAATCCTGTTCTGGCCCCTGGCCAGACTCATGATCTTGAGCTTCTGTTTCCTCATTTATCAACTACTATTAAGAACAATCCTCATAGGGTTATGGGGAGTGATAGGTAATCCATACTCATTCAGAGCCTGGCATATGGATAAACTGTACAAATTAACTCATAACTATCATGATTTCTGGCCTCGAGTGACTGTAGCCTCCTTCTGTGAGGCAATCACATTCTGAGAGAATCAAGGGTTCTCAATTTTGGCACACTTTGTGGACACATGTCTTATATATGGATTTCAACTCTACTGATATTTTCTCCATTGACTAAAGAACTTGTGATGGCCCTGGAGATGTAGAGCATAGGTAAAAGGCAAGAGGCACAGAGATTATTTACTGCCAAGTAAGTAACATAAATGTTCTATTTGGGCATTTACAATAAAGCTGAAGAGGAGCTGCATATTTTTGCACAGTTCTAAAATGTGTGTTTTATTATAACTATAGAGACCTGAACATCTGTTAGAAACACTAAGATCAAAAGTAGTGTTGAGCCTTAACTAAAATGAAGATATTAGTATGGAGTTGGGAGCTATAACTCGTTCCAAACAACATAGTCAGAACGACTTTATTTCTCATATTAAACAAAAGTCAACTGATGATTTCATTTCCTCTGGACTGCTATAAAATAAAATTTCTATTATAACTGAGACTAGAAAATATGTCCAATAATTGCTATGCTAAAGAAGGAAACACATTTCCCATTCTAGCATAAGAGAATGTCATTAAATAATACTAAAAAAAGAACATTACAAATCTATCAGAAACATACCACACAGTGTATTGAAATTTGTTTTACCATACAATGCTGTTGAAATCTACACAGTAAATGTGAAAAACTTTAAGCCAATTTGATTAAAAATAATTAGAACAAAGACATCCTGAATAATAGTTTTGTTATTTCTACTGCTGTTTACTCATTTTTTAAATCAGCCATCCATTTTGATGTGTGATATTACAGATGTTCCATAGGACTACAGGACAAAAGGGATATAGATTTGAAACTAAATTAAATGAATTTATTGGCACTTTAGAATAGTTTCTTGTACCATAGCAAGAGCTCAAGAAATGGTAGCTATTTTTATGTGAATAAACCTGAATACTACTTAAATATTCACTCTTGTTGGGGAGGAGCCGCAATTGTGGTTGTAATTTTTAAGAAAATTATGAAACATTTCAGGGACAATGTTATTCTTGGTCTTTCCTATTATGCAATATCCAGACAGTGAGTGTTTTTTGCTGCAGCTATCTTTTGGTTAGGCTGAAGGATATCTACTATTTAGTAATGTCTCAGAGAAAAGGAGCACTGGATGAACAACTCTGGTAGATGTGGCTATATACAGGTATCCCTTCACCAGTCAGATGTATCCATGTAAGTAACACATATGAAGTGGTAATATTTAGCTAACATAGGTTTTGGTACAGAGAAACTGTGATGTCTAAGATTTATGACTTTAAGTCTCTTGGTCAGTAGTTAATAAAAAAGATTTTCTTTAAAGTAGCAGAAAGAATTATCTCTCTGGTAAATAACTCAGCCAGAATAGGAGCTTATACATAGTGGGTGTGGTGAAGGCCTTCTCAAAAAGGGCTTAAACAGAGAGAAATATGCTTTCCTTTCCTTTTCTTTTGGAAAGCCTCTATATCCCCAAAGGTTCTTGGTTTATTCTGAAATAACATAGTGATACAACAGTTGTCTTGTTGGGATTTTAACAACATTGATTTACAAGAGAAAGCAATCAACCCAGGAACCTTCTAACCGAGAATTAAAGCATGGAATAAAACTGAAACACTCCAAATTTCTGGAGTGGCCATCCCCAGAAACTGCTCAGGTACCAGGTTAGAAACTAGGTACACAGGAGTCAGGCAGCACAAGGTAGAGAGCAGATCTAGGCAAGTAATCAAGAGTTCAGTAGATAGACATTGTGCAGCACCTTGTAGCGAGTTCCAAAAAAGGTCCTGAAGCAGGATCTGTGCAGCCTTACTGTGCAGCAATGACCCTCAGGATGCTGAGATAATAAGAAATACTCACTGGCTCTGTCCATAGTGCTTGTAGCAATGGTGAGGCACTCACATGTGTGTAAGATTAAAAAGTTAAGAGAAAAGAGAGGCTGTGATACAGTTCAGTGCATGCTCAAGACCTTAGGTTTGACCACCATAAAATTAAAAATAAAGAATAATAAAGAAAGGAAAGAGGGATGGAGGAAAGGAAGGCAAGAAGGAAGGAACTTGAAGCTCAGGCCTGCCCAAATGTACACAGCCATCACCTAGCAAGGATCCAAACCTAATTATATTTAAAACTTCTATGTCTGTGCCCTTAGCTGTGATTTCATATGAGTAATTAAAAAAGAAAACCAGAGTAGTTACAATAAAGAAGACAGCAAGGGACAGCTTCCACCTACATGAAGCTTTTGGAATTCAAAGACATATTAAAGCACAGAAAAGGTCTGTGCATGCACGTAGGAAGATAGGAGCTGTAGAGCTATAGAAGTGAAGCCAGGTAAGGGGAACAGCAGGGATCTTAATCAATGAAAGTTAGAGAGGACACCAGGTTTTCGTGGAAATGTTCAGAAGTCAGCCTTTAACAATAGCAAGATCTCTGAGGTATGGATCAGTCCTAAGGAGAAAGCCAGCCTAACATGCTAACAGCTTCATTACCAAAATGCCTGTCAAAAGACTGAAGTACTTCAAAGCCATTAAAAACAAATACGTGGAAAAAGCACATGGTTTACTTGGACCTCTAATATCTTTAATTTAGTAAAACCTGTCAACATGCTTCTGAAGACACCTAATGCCAGAAATATCTGCGTTAGAAAAAGGATTTGTTGAATAGCTGAACGAAAATTTCATCATGTCAGTGATTGTTTGGGAGGGGCACCACAATCCCTTTGAATATTTGTCTACTTGCCCATGAAGAAAAAGAAAATTTAAGTAAAATAAGACTATTCCAACATGGATTCAAGACAACCTCTCCTCCCCAGCAAAAGAGGTGGAATGCCATCTGCAGTTGCTGAAGTCTATCCAACACCCAAAGTAATTGTTTAAAGATGCATATGAGACCATGACCTTCTCCTTAAACCCCTCCAGTTGCTTTCCATTGCCTCAGAATAAATTCCAGATCCATCTCCCTTGCTCACAATGCTCTGCTTGACCTGAATCTGGTCATCTATCTTTTCTTCTCCTTAGTCGCCCAGAGCCTTACATTTGATCCGTGAGTTTATCTTAACTCTGCTGGTCTCAGTCCTGAAATATCCTGCCCTTATATCATCACACAGTTTGACATGAGGGTTTCTCAGTTCAAAATGCACCAGTTCAGAAAGGCCATCTTTGACCACTAACTAAAGGGACAGTTGCCACCACTACATTATCTTTATTGTCTATCATGGAAATCTATGTTTCTTAAATTGATTTTGCTACCATCTAAAGTTTTCTTCTCCATTCCCTTGGTTTGTTAATCTTGTCTATTCATACTAGAATGTAGGCTCTGAGAGAGGAAGGACTCTGTATCCTTCATATTCATACCTGGACCCCTGGGTAGCACCACATTCCATTGTCATTTAAACACTTCTTCTCTATCTAAGTCAAAATTTGACCAAGAGTGTGGCAAGCTCTGCTCTTCAGTAAGCCATCTTGGTCTGTGGTGCCATGAATGAGAAGACAGGAGAAAACTCAGAAGAAAGTAAGATTAAATAAAGTGTTCTTTCATTTAGAGTGAGAGGATTAGATGGAATCATTTCTACCTATAATCTGAAATTGTATTCAGAACTATGTATGTTTTTATAACTAGGTCAAGACAAATTTCAGCTGTATACTCTCCAAACAGTATTTTAAATGATCCCACTAGGAGTATCCATTTCTCTGCCCAGTTTAAAAGAAAATAAATGTGAGTTTCGCCACTATAAGAAGTGATTAATCATATTAGGAAAGTTGCTTAGTACCTGGCATCCAGAAATGAAGATGATTGTTTGTAAATATGAGAGAAGGAGGGTGTCAGGATTAACAATAGTTCCTTAAAAATGATTACAACCTTCAGAATTATCTAACGGAACATTTCAATTGAAAACAGAGTTTTCAAGACTTTAAAGAGAATAATATCCTTGATACTATCTTGTGTATGTAAATATTTATAGCTCTGATGTACACAATCAAGTAAGGAAGTCAAGGATGCTCATATTATCTCTAATTTTGAAGAGTGGACCATAAGAAGCAGTGACATTCCAGATGCACATCAGGTACAAGTTCCAGCCCGCCTATCGAAGTCTTCACATAATTAGTAATGGTGCTGAGAGAAATCAGAATGTTTTGAATCCTAACCAATTTCTTTTTCTACTACTTGATTTCCCTCTTTATTGTTAAATGGCTTGTGCACATTCATTCAGCTGATTGGGCCAATGTCAAGATTAGAACCCAATAGTAACTATCAGCTCTTCTCCAATAAAATTTAATAAATGAGACTTTACCATGTGACAAACTAATATGAGCAATTCTAGCTCAATACAGAAATTAAGCTCCAGCTAATAGTCTAAACATTTAACCACAGGGCAATAATAAAATAAGTCATCATGGAATGGAATATTATGTAACTAGTAAAAATACTGTCTTTGGAGACTCATGATGATGAGGATAGCTAACATTTGTTGAGTCAACATTCTTTACCTAATATTTTATGTAGATACTATTTGCAGTGTACATATCATAATAAATGAAAATGAGATATATTGTATATTGAATTAATTTAATCAATAACTTTCTCAGATTGAAATTATATAGAAATGAAAGTGAAGCACAGAGGTGTTAATTAAGTTGAATAAGTTCACAGCTGGCAGAGGTAGAAAGGTCAGGATTTGAATCTAGGCCATTGTTTTCAGAGCCCATGGTCTTAAGTTGGCAGCTCTCAGTCAATCTTACATTGCTGTTGTTTGTCTTTAAACCATTGTGTGGTCTGCTGACTGTTTCCTTTACTATAATTTTGTGAAAATATACCACCTCAAAAGCAAGTAAAAGTTAATGTGCTTAATTGAAGTGGCAAATTGAAGAATTTGAAATGGTTGAAAGGCAGTATAATTTTTAGTAGGAGTTGGGGAAAAAATGGATCAAACACCCAAATTCTGATACTCAACTCTATGCAACCTGGGAACTCAGTTTTTCTGCAATGATGTTCTTATGAGAACTATTTGTCTATGGAAAGTAAGAATCTACCACACACATGTATGTATGAATGTACTTACACATTTTTTATTATAAAACAATTTGTGGTGCACTCCTATAAACTTAGCATTTGGGAGCCTGAGGCAGAAACATTGTAGTTCAACGTCAGTCCAGGCTACCTAGCAAGATC
Organism: Perognathus longimembris pacificus; assembly: GCF_023159225.1. Lineage (NCBI taxonomy): Eukaryota > Metazoa > Chordata > Mammalia > Rodentia > Heteromyidae > Perognathus > Perognathus longimembris. The sequence continues at coordinate 46,257,090 of NC_063167.1, read as the reverse complement.
TTGTCTCAAAAAAGAAAACAAAGAAACAAAAAATGATCATATTTGAATGCCTGTTCAATAGGGTGAGTGATATGCTGAGTTCAGATTATACATTATCACACTTAATTTTGCATTGGCTCTTGTAGGTATTTGTCCCTCACTTTACTGATGTGGTGCTTGAAACTAAAGGAACTTCAAACTGTTGCCAAGGTCCTTGTTCCACACACAGTAAATTATAGGTATAGTTGGTAATTGTCTAATCATGAAATTATTGGGAGCTTCAGTTACCTCTATAAATCTGTTTTCAATGTTACTTTCTTTTATTCTTTTTTCAATGAAATCTGGTCTTAAATAGAAGAAAACAAACAAGAGAGGCCAACAAACACATGTAATATACTAGATGAACCACACATTACAGGAACCAGAGTGTGGCTTTAGCCACAGCCAGTGGGTACTTGGGAGAAGAAAGAGAGCCTGGTCTAGGTTCTACCTGGCATTTAGTAACCTTCTTTGAATGACTTGTCAGAGTAACATCATTAAGCCTTTGTTATAGACCATGTACTCTTATACATGTTTTGCATATATTAACTCATTTTATCCTTATGATGATCCATACTAGGTCTCTTGACTATTTTTCCAAGTCCATGATTCCTATACAACACCCATTTATTTATTCACTGGATATGCTCAGAGCCTTCACACTTGCCACACAATGGGAATATCATCATAGGTAAAGCACAGTCCTTAGTCCTTGGATGAGGAGTAAAGTATGCACAACATAGTGACACACTTGAGGTTTATTAGCTCTTAACATGTTGCCGCAATACTGCAACATGAACCAATATCTAAGTTGCCAGGTTGCTGTATAGAGTTTTGAACTTACCCTGTGAGCCAATTTATGCCAAATCTCCCTTTTACTTGACATATCTTCCTTAGTTGAACTCTGTCTCTGTGGAAAATTCTGAGTGCACTCTTAGACTTAATTCTTACACCCTTACATGTTTAATTACCCAAGACAAAGAGACTGCTATCCTTTCTGTGTTATAATAAGCTTCTCTGGGTCACATACATGAGATTTAACCTGGGTCAGTGTGAATACAAAGCCTATACTCTCCCTTTGTCTGGTACGTGGCCTTGGGAGTCCAAGACTGAAAGCTATGAGAGCACCTCACTCAGCTTCCTGGATGTGGGGAGGTTTGGTTGAAGAGGTTTGACCTTGAATGACCAGAAATGACTGTTGTCATATAGAGAAGGAAAGGAATGGTATATGCAATGGAAATAGAATGGTAGGAGCTTTGTCTGGCTGAGACAGGGAGAAATGGGGGAAAATGGCCTACATAAGACAACCTTGCACAGCACGCTTAAGCATTTGAACTTCACATTTTAAGCATGGAGAACCATCAAAGGCAATTTGATCTTTGATGGGTGTGAGGGAGACATAGTGGAAGGTGAAACAGCAAAGTCTGATTAGATGTATTAGCAGGAAAAGATGACAATGTTGGGGAAATATTGAGGAAGTGTAGGCTACAGCTCTTAAGGACCTATTAATGTGAGACAGGAAGGAGCAATCAGGTATGAATCCAATCAAAAATGCAAGTTTGGTTATCTGGTAGAGACAATTCTTCCAGTAAGAGACACCAAGTGGCTAAGAGAAAGTTGAAACTATTCTGTTTCTACCTGCTACCAGGCTTAGAGATAATTTTCTACCATTGTAACTATAGTTGGTGCTGTAAGCCATTTTTTCAGGGAGCCATTGTATTCCAGACCAACTGTACTATAGTTTCACTCACTGTGTTTTGACTTTGGGAAACTTGCCCATTGTAGGGAAAGCAAAGTGATATCATCTCAGGTGCTCCAATCAATTCACAAAAGTGGCCTCGATATGATGTTGAAAGAAATGCTGAAGCCAATGAGAAAGATAGCAGTGATTGATTAATGATGCCATCATATCATATGGACATTGAGAATAAAAGGATGAGAGATATGCTAGTCAATTAACAGTATGTGAAGGCAAAGGTGAAATATGCAAGGCCAACCTGCCAAACACATGCAGCAATAATCTGCCTGAACAAAGAAGAGCCAGCAGTGTTGTTCAGAGTCTGAAACAATCAGTAATGACCAAAACAAGAAGACTGTGTGAGAAAATGGCTACCTTTTGAACTACACGCTTAGAAGTTTTCAGGTTAATTTTCGTTTTGGATTTTCATAACTATGAGGGAGCAAGCTAGCCTTGTTCCTACCTTACAAATGGAGAAGCTGAGGCCAGAGCAGTTCTAGAGTTCATTCAAGGTCACACTGCCAGTGAGGAGGTACAGCCCCATATTCAAGGCCTAGTCCTTCATACCATACAGAATTGACTCCCTGACAGTAGGCCTATGAGACCTGGAAGCATGGGAGAGAGCTATAAATGGTCACATTGTATGGGCACTCAGAAGAGCAAGGACCCTGGGGACACATTCATTTGTGTGTCTTTTGGCTGTCACCCAACTAGCCTCAGCACCTTTGAATGTGAAAGACACCATGGGTTCCAAGTCTTTGTCTACGTACATTTTTTGAACCATTGCTAAAATAAACCTTGACTTATCCTCTTACAGAGAGGATAAAAACCCTTGGGTACATTGTTTCATTTGGCCTTGGTTTCCTCAACTGTAAAATGAGGTTGGACCCGTTTGGTTAATCTTCAAATGATGGCGTACACTATCATGTGTTCATGATAATGACCAGGGCTCTCACAGAAATGTCAGTGAATACTGAGCTGTCCTTCTCAGAGAAAGGGGCTTTTGTTCATGGTGAGAGCTGGGCTTTTCTGAAGCAGTTTTGTACCATGTAAACTGTGAGAGTTTAAAGTCCACTGGATTAGTGTATCACACTGTGACCTTCTCATCACAAAATCCTAGGAAAACAGCAAGTGCTTCTAATAGGTGAGTATGAGGATATGACTTTTCTATGCCAAGTGGCCTAGTTATAATTAATGACCAGTCCAAGAGGTCATGATCTGATAATTAAATGAACTTTTCTTAGTTATGAAGAAGCACAATAATAAAACTGGTAGTCTTTCCTTTGTTTGTCCAGACTAAACAATTTTAGATAAGGGCAAGGTTTCCCAGTTATATCACTATACAATAAAGAGTCCTTGACTAGGAATCATAAATGCTGGTTCTGCCACTTAATTGGTCTCTTTGAACAAGTTACTTGTAATTGTTTAAACCAAGGAAGAGCATACTTCTTTTCTAGCACACAAGACATGTGAGAATAAAATATGGACATGATAAGTAATGTCATCCACAGACCTGTACCAGTTCCTATGCTTATGAAGACAGGGACCAAGTTGCTCTGTTTCCCCTACCATGTTCAATGCTAGCACAGTGCCAAAACTACAGGGAAAGTTCCAAATGTACCTGTTGAGGAAATGAAGCATTTAAAAACTTTTAAGCATCTTGATAGCAATGTTCTACTTGTGCATAACATTTACCTGCTTATGGTATTTAAAATATGTAATATACATAGTACTGTGCAATGTTTTCTAAAAATTACAAAATTATAGTTCTGATACATAATAGAAGCACAATAAAGTAATAAAAAAAGAAGGGCTTTGGGCAATAGAGAAATTGTGTGACAATGCACAATTCTATTATGTATTCAGAATTTCCTCCTAATCATGGGGATAATATCTCTTCTGCAGAAATGTTCAAGTTTAGAGTTATAGCCGAGTTTTTAGCCCTAACTCTAGGCTTGGAATCGTGAGCTAAGGTGGGGACATGATATGCTTCCTTTTTACTTAAATGTGTGGGGTGAATTAAGTCCAACAGCAGGTACATTCATGAAGCATTTAAAGAGCTAGTATGAGGTCACAGTTTTCTGAATTGCCCAACTGTCATTTGAGATATAGATCACATAAGATAATGCTTGCAGACTTCTACAAAGCTAAATTGGCTTTCCTATCTTGAAAGGGTACTCATGTTTATATTACTTCTCTGAATTTCTCTCATGATCACTCTCCTATTCTCTGATCTAAACACATAGGCTTCCCTGTTATTTTTTGCCCAGGAGCCCAACCCATTCTCATTCTGGGCCTTTGCAGTTGCTCTTTCTCCTGCTTGGATTCTTTCTCTGGAAAAAAAAAAATCACATGGCTGTTAACTTCCCCTCCCTTTCAAGTCTATTTCCAAATGTCTCCGCATCACAGTCTCCCACCATCATTCTGTTTACAACTGTAAACCTACCAGCCCCATTCTATGCTTCTCCATAGAACTTATTGTCATGCATTATGTTCTATATTTTATGTTTGTTAATTGCCTGTCTCTCACACACACATGAATCTGGTAGAAGTTCAACAGAAGCAGAATTTTCATCTGTGTTATGTACTATTGAACAAATAGTGCCTGACAGCTAGGATGCATTTGACTATAATTTCTGAGTTAATAGTCTTCTGTACTAGGCTTTGTAAGCAAGATTTGCGTCTTCCAATGCAGAAAAGATACAAAACTAGGGGCTGGGGATATGGCCTAGTGGCAAGAGTGCTTGCCTTGTATACATGAAGCCCTGGGTTCGATTCCCCAGCACCACATATATAGAAAACGGCCAGAAGTGGCCCTGTGGCTCAAGTGGCAGAGTGCTAGCCTTGAGCAAAAGGAAGCCAGGGACAGTGCTCAGGCCCTGAGTCCAAGGCCCAAAGATACAAAACTAACTTGTGATAGACACATAAAACTTGAGAAAGATTGAATTAAATAGGAAAGTTAGATATGAATTTGTCTATTTAATAATGCAGAGAAGTATGCTTACAGGTATTGGGAAAAGAAGTAAATCTTTAGACTTCAACCTAGGGAGACAATCCATATAAAGAACCCACATCATTCAGCAATGCCAGAGACTCTTAGAGGTAGACATTCTTGGAGGTAGCGCAGATCAATCATCTCATTCTGTTTGTAAGGGAAACCTAGCTATGCTATGTAAAGTAATTTCCTTCAAAGTATAGAGCTTTACAATCCCTTACATTCAATCTCAAGCCTGATTCTGGATCCATGTCTTTTCTGCTGACTGCAGAAATTCAATGAACACACTGAACTCCTAAATTGTTCCTTTTTTTTTTTTTTGCCAGTCCAGGGGCTTGGACTCAAGGCCTGAGCACTGTCCCTGGCTTCTTTTTGCTCAAGGCTAGCACTCTGCCGCTTGCGCCACAGCGCCAGTCCTGGCTGTTTTCTGTATATGTGGTGCTGGGGAATTGAACCCAGGGCTTCATGTATATGAGGCAAGCACTCTTGCCACTAGGCCATACTCCCAGCCCCCACTGAACTCCTAAGATCAACAATTCTCTAGTCAGAAACCACAATACTCACATTGTACCGTGTCACATCATCAACATTCATTTACTTATTAAAAAAAAGAAACCCTCCTGCATTCCAACTCAAACTTTAGAATTCTCGAAGCCACTCATTGAAGACTTAGTCATAAAGCAGAGAGAAGAAAATGAAATCAGGAAGGGAATTCTAGAGTAGAAGAATGAGAAAGAAAGAAAAAGAATAAAAGGAAAGCAAAGGAAGACAGAAAAGAAAAAGCATACAGTGCATTATCATAATGAACTCAGAATTTCTTTGAAAAGCTGAGTTATAATGAGTCCTTTTCCATCTTGAAACCATTTTGGAGAAAATCACCAAGATAGTTCAAGTTGAAGTATATATTATCAAATGCACTAGCCCTTTTGCTTGTCAAAATGTACTATAGACAACAATTTAGAACTACATAATATACTTTTTCTTATTTCCTAATTGCATTGTTAGTGAGAATATAAATTTAAACATTTATTTTTACATCCACTATCATGCCAAAAATAATACTACACAACTTATAGTAGATAGTCATTTGAGTCACTTCTATCTGATTCTGTACACTTTATAAACGAATACCCTAGGAGAGACTCCTGCTCTTTTAGAGCTTACCTTTTATGTAAGAGATTCAGCCCATGTGTGTTTAAACAAGTACAAGCCATCAGTATGGCTTTGAGGACCCTGTGTTCCATGGGATATGTTTGAGAGGCCTGGGGAGAAGAGTGATAAGGAAGTTATTTTCAGGAGGTTCAGCCTTGCTGGAATCACAAGAAAATGAGCAACTCCAGAAGCTGGGGGAAGAGGATTGGAAGCAAAGCAAGAGCTTGAAGAGAGAAAAGACACTATTCAAAATACTGAGAGACAAGCTGTATGATAATCGTACTAGGTGGGATTGATGAAGGCAGCAGGCCAGAGCATGCAGCCTTTGTAGGCTATGGATTTTAGGAGAAATGGGAAGGTATTGATGTTTGCAAACAAGGAAATTATATGATATAGGGTGTATAAGCCTAGAATATCTTATAGAGGCATTCAAGTGACAAGCAAATTCCAAGAAGGAAGCTCCTTCCTGCTCTAGGACTAAATTTCCCACATAGCACTCCTTATGGCAATAAATAAACCACTCCATATTCAAAAGGATATTTAGGAGCTAGTGTACAAATGGATTGGACATAATATTTTGTGTCATATCCATTTTCTCCTTAGGAGATCCTACCTTTACTTTGCCTTCCCATTCCCTCTGTAACCTCCTTTTTCTGTGTGTGTGTGTGTGTGTGTGTGTGTGTGTGTGTGTGTGTGTGTGTGTGTGTGTGTGTGTTGGGGCCAAACTCAGGGCCTGGGCACTGTTCCTGAGCTTTTGTGCTCAAGGCAATGCTCTATCAATTGAGACACCATTTCTAGCTTTTTTTTGGGGGGGGGGGGTAGGGGCTGTTAATTGGAGATAAGAGTCTCTTGGACTTTCCTGCCCAGGCTGTCTTTTGAACTATGATCCTCAGACATCAGCCTCCAGAGTAGCTAGGATTACAGGCATGCGCCACTGGTTTGTAACCTCCTCGTTATTCAGCTAATTTCTGACTGGGAATTTCTAATAAAAGTGCTAATCTATAAACATTTTCCCTCCTTTGACTCATGTCTCCTTTTTATTGAATCTATGAGTCTATGTAATGATTTTACTTAAAATTTTGTGGTGGTTTGTATGATAAAACTGATTCAAGAAGTGATAAGCTGCAAGAATTAAAGTAAATTGAAAATAATTTAAAAAATAATGTTATAATATCTAAAACTTCTGAAAATATAAAAAGATTTTTCTAGATACATCTTCAAATTTTCTCTTCTAGCTTTGTATTGTCCTCTAATTAAATCCCTTTTGTTAATAATTAACTTAGATTAGCCATGTGGGAAGACTAATAGCAATATTAAACAGCAATATTTGAAATGAAAAATGAATTTAATTCCATCATTTTTATGTAGCTAATTACTATGGTAAGTATAATGTTATTTACATAGTCATGGAGAATACGAGTATTACAGCCTAATATTAGGTTAATAGCATTTGATGGACTAGTATGAGACTCTAACCATCACTTATATCATCATTTCTGTAAGAAAACTTGTTCCAATGAACTATCTTGCAAACAGATTTTCAGGAACAGAAAATGAGTTGATGATTGTTGTGATGTGTTTATGTGGAACATGAATAGTATATGTGTTACGTCTAAGAGAAGGAATTGTTCTGAATCATCTAGAATATTTTTTCTAAATTAGTGTTTGTTTTCCCAGTAGTGGGGTTGACCTCTGTAATTGGGAACTTGCATATCTAAAGACTCTCTATCTGACACAGACTCTAGGAAGGAAAAAAAATTACATAGATATACATTAGACTCTACTATGCATGTTTAGATTTTCTAAAGTAACTTCATTATTTAAGTAAAAGGAATTAATTGGTAGAGTTAGAAGAATTCTGTCTAAAATATCTTAGCTAACTTCTATAGCTTACAAATGCTTTGTTCTTTTTGATCACATCAAGTAATTTTCCAAATGTATAAAACACTTTCTATATAAGAAAAAAAGATTTCATTGTTAATAGGATTTATTGTTTTTTTTCTTTTTTTTTTAAAGTTTTTATTATAAAACTGATGTACAGAGAGGTTATAGTTTCATACGTTAGGCATTGGATACATTTCTTGTACTGTTTGTTACCTTGTCCCTCATACCCCCTCCCCCCTCCCCCTTTCCCCTCCTGTGGTGTTCAGTTCACTTATACCAAACAGTTTTGCAAGTATTGCTTTTGTTGTTGTTTCTCTTATTTTTTATAGGATTTATTGTAACAAGAGTAGTGTGGTTAATAATGGTTGGGTTTTTTTAACTGCATTTTTTTTTTTTGTCTTTTCTATTTTGGTACTGGGGATCAAACCCAGGACGTTGCACTTGCTAGGCAAGTGCTTTACCACTGAGCTACATCCCATCCCTAATCTTGAGTTGTACAAAATGATCTAAATGATTTTAGATATAAAAGGTATTATTAAGGAATTAAAGGTATGGTTTTGTGAGCTCTCATATTTAAAGTAGAGAGGAATGGAATGTGCAACTGAAGAAATGGAGGTCCATTCCCAGTTTGGCTAACACATTCACCTTCATACAAAGTTAAAAGAGAAAGTTCTTGGAGGGTCAAAAACATGAGGCTTGTTAAGCAGACCTGAGTTCAAAATTTCTATTCCACCATTTTCTGTATTGTTTCAATTTTTGTATTAGTTTCAGAGTTTAAAATTTAGGGAAAAATGTGCTCTACAAATGCTACATGCAAAGTATACTTACTTCTAGGTTATTGTGAGTAGTAAATATAATTCATAAAAAATTTGATAATCCCTTTGAATTATAATAAAGTCTTTCAACATGCTCTATGGTGTGTGTGTGTGTGTGTGTGTGTGTGTGTGTGTGTGTGTGTGTGTGTGTGTACGTATGTGTTGTCCCTGGGTACTGAATTCAGGGCTTGGGTTTATTTTACTATTTTGCTTAAGGATAGTGCTCTAACACTTGAGCCACAGGTCCATTTCCAACTTTTTGGTGGTTAATTGGCGATAAGAATCTCAAGGACTTTTGTGCCCTGGCTGACTTTGAATGGCAATTCTCAGATCTCAGCCTCCTGAGTAGCTAGGATTACTGACATGAGCTACCAGCACACAGGTTCAACAAGCTTTTTAACTTTAAAAAATTGTAATGTATGGGGGCTGGGGATATGGCCTAGTGGCAAGAGTGCTTGCCTCATATACATGAGGCCCTGGGTTCGATTCCCCAGCACCACATATACAGAAAATGGCCAGAAGTGGCACTGTGGCTCAAGTGGCAGAGTGCTAGCCTTGAGCAAGAAGAAGCCAGGGACAGTGCTCAGGCCCTGAGACCAAGCCCCAGGACTGGCAAAATAAAAAATAAAAAAAAAAATTGTAATGTGGAATGAAACCTTTGCACCTAGAGGTTGCTTTCCTAATAAAGTATCCAAGAGCCTAAACATAGAGTTAAAAACACAAAGTGCCTTTAGTCAGGTCTATAGGAACAAGGAAAGTTACTGTCGGGTGTATGTGTACACACACACACACACACACACACACACAGTATCCTAAAAAATCACAGCTTAGTTATCTTAGTATACCATGTGTGCAAAGTCCATTTTCAAGCTTTAATAATGATATAGCCAATCTACACAGCCTTTAGCAAATAATTCTGTTCACTCATTGTCTTTCCCTTCATATCATACTATATAAGATCCACCTCATTTGGCCTATAATAGAACTATAGAGCCACAGAGCCACAGACTACTGGTGATCTGCTTAAAGTCCCTGCACAATGATTAAGTTCCATTTATAGCATTAGGATCACTAGGCACTATTAGAACCTGGATTCTAATAGGCATTGAATAAAGGGAGCCAATATCTTGCCCTATACAAATGAGTCCATGAAACTAAATTGCAAACCACTGTGCTGAATATGTGTTTACTTTTGTATCACATCAAGTAGGGAAGAGTTACTAACAAGTTGCCATCACCATGCTTTTCCTCGGTAGAGGCTGAAATACTTTAGCAGTCAAATGCAAATGTACCATCTTTCTCTCTGTAGAAAGGTGCTTCTATACATGACTGCATGAGAGAGAGGGGGGAGGGAGAGAGGGAGGGAGGGAGGGAAGGAGAGAGAGAAAGAGGAGAGAGATGTACTCACTGAGATTAGACATTGTTTTCACTGTCTAGATATGTAGTGGCATCACAGTCCCCTGGCATTACAGCAAAAGGCTGCCATGATAGCATTTTAAGGCACTTTGGAGGTTCTTTATCTTTCCAAGGTTACTGTGGTAGTTGCAATAGCTTGGATTTCTCTACAGATGCATGAAGCAGCATCCTAACTTCAGGGTGAGAGAAATTCACTAGTGGAATTGTGAGGTTCAGAAACAGAAACAAGTATGCACAATAACAAGTATGTAAACCGGCTGGAAGGCCATTGACAAGCAAACTGATTTCTGAGTAAGGTTCCTGCTTACCTTTCCAAGGTCACTGAACCATTAAGGTTATAAGGCTTGAAAAGCATTTAAATCGAAACTAGAAATAAATGTATTAGCAACACTTGGATTTTTAAATCAGTGGACACACTTGTCCTTTTTTTTAAAAAAAAATAAGTCTGATAAGTCAGTTCTAGCACAGTGTCACCTCTAATTCCTACCAGTGCAACGATAACATCCTTCATTAGATAAATTTGGCAAACCTAGAAGCAGTGCTAATTCAGCTCCAATAGGAGTCTTTGTTACAGTTCCTATTTCAGTTAAGGCAGCTCAGATAAGCTTATCACAAGGCTCTGAACTGACATCCTGGGATGGCACAAAGGACTATACTGCCAGAAGAATCATTAATGAGCATCAATAAATGTTACTGCTTTCAGAGAGGATACTACAGTTTTCAAGGCAAGAAGTAAATGAAGGATCTTCAATATCCCCATGTAAGAATGGAATGTAATCAGAATGTATATAGATTCATTTTCAATAAATGCTACATAAAATTGAGCTTAAGAAGTACAGTATTTTATAGTCATTTTTTCTTTCTCAAGAGGATAACTCATAAGTGAAAAGTACACAAGTAATGCTCTATTTGTCTAGTCTTGTTATCCAAATGTTAAATTCATTTGGCATTAACAAGTTATTATTAATTCTTACATTACCAACCTCAATTTATTTAGGCCTGTACTTAAAGAACTAGCTTGAGATCCCTTCACTAACAAAACCAGGTTCCAACCTCTCTCTTTTAAGGCTATTTCCCAAAATCTGTGGGTTTCACTCTAGAATTCTTTACTTCCCCAAATCACATTAACAACATTTGACTTGGAGACAGAAAGAGCAAAAATATTTCATTTCTGCCAAATAAGTACTAGACTTCTTCTTCTTCTTCTTCTTCTTCTTCTTCTTCTTCTTCTTCTTCTTCTTCTTCTTCTTCTTCTTCTTCTTCTTCTTCGTCTCTTCTTCCTCTTCCTCCTCCTCCTCCTCCCCTTCTCTCCTTCTGCCTTCTTCTTCTTTCTTCCTCTCATTTGATTCTGCAAATTTCTAAGGAATGTTGAAAACTGGGAGGACCAACCTTGGTCTAAAAGGTGGCCTCCCTGCCATTTTCATGGCTGATTTGAGACCCATTATGCGCTCCATTCTGCATTGTAAAAATGTAAGCTGGGGACACAATTTCTGCCTGTCATCTTAGGAAAGGCCAGGAGTTGTGCATCATCCTGTAGTGTGAAAACAAAAACCAAAGCCGCTGCCCCATTCTTTTCTGATCAGCTAGGTTCCCCCTCGCCCCCAAGGCAATCTTGGCTGTCAATATCTTAGGCTAGGAAGGGTAATTTAGTAGAATAATATATAGTTTAAATGGCATCTCCCCAGGGAAGATTCTTCCTGACACTTAAAACTGAATGCAAAAAGATAACGGGCAAGTAACCATTTGATTCTGGGTTAAGAACCATTGCATGAGGGAAAGCATCGAAGCACAAAATTCTTTTTAACCTGACAAGGAGCTGTCAAAAGAGGCCCAGATATTTCCCATATATTGCTCCTTGTGGTGCAATGACAGCCCCATAAAACTAGACTTTATGAACCAAATTCCATGCATTCCCCTCGCTCCAATAATAGCATAGAGAGATACACATATCTTACAAGAATTTAAAAAAAAAGAATGATACCATCCCTTCAAAATGACAGTGACCTCTCCTTGTCAATTTCAGAAAACAAGTTTCCGTTGTAAATGTTTAATCAGGGACCCAGCACAGAAAACCTGTCTTCTCTCCCAACTTATTTTTCTCGGCAAGCTTTCCCCTAGCTAGGTCTCAGCTTCCTGAAAACACTTTTGGCTTTTCTCTCTCCAAGGAGCTAGGAGCTCTGTAGGTTCTGAACAGCCCAGTGGTTCCATTGCTTTAATCTGAGCCCTGGTCTGCTGCATACAAACTGCAGTATATCTCCGCTTGCAAAACCTTGCCAACCAGGTTCTAGAATCGGCTGCCACGCACTCCTCCAGGCTGCTCTGCCCAAATCTTGCCTGCAGCCAGACAAGTATAGCAGAAAGCATCCTACCTTCCATCATGGTGGCAGAATTGCATTCCTTAATTTCCAAGGAGTCTGAAAAAAACCACAAGAGGAGACGCTTCCAGGTCCCAGCGACGTCTTCGCTTTCCCCAGGCCGCCGCTGAGATCTGGGCTCTATCCGCTGCCAAAGGCAAGAGGAGGCACAAGTTGTTACCCGGAAAGACAGGCCATGGCTGCTGCTGGCGCGGCTTCACCTCCAGGCTCCCAGGAAGATGCTGAGAGAGAAAGGCAAGCGCAGCGAGCCGGCCGAGCTGCACCGCCTGCGCCGCCTCCGCCAATCCCTTCAGCTCTGGACCGCGTCACATGGTAGCCAGCCTGCATCTCCTGACACAATACCCCCGGAGAGCACACAGAACCGATTTCCCGTCCCCACTGCCCTCCACCCCCACCGCGGGCGCTTGGCACCCCAGACACAGCCCCTTCCCCACCTGGTGACGCACTCCCCTCGCCCCGCGCCCGGTCCCGAGCTGCGGCTGCGGCTGCGCGCCCCACTGGAAGGGCAGGCGCGGCCACCTTAACAGGGACTCGGGCTTGAAGGGAGCACCTAGGTGGCTTCGCGGTGGAGGGGACTTCTGTTTATTTATTTATTTTAAAGGTACAAAACAACAACAACAAGAAAAGACTTCTCAATAAACAGGCTCGGCCCAAATTCTGGGCAACAGAATCGTAGGTTCCCCATTCCAATCTCTTGTGCCCTGAAGGAATTCCAAATGTCAGTGCACATCTGTGACTCTCTCTCTCTCTTCCTCCCCCCACCCTCCCTATCTCTCTCCCTCTCATTCAGGAGAGAGAAAAAAATCCATCTGCTGACGTCACGTCATAAACAATTATCCCCGAAAGGATGATGCAGATTTTTTTTTTTTTACCCCAGCTGCCTTCAAGAGAGCCAGGGAATTAATTGCGCATGCCATGCCGAAGGGCTGGGAACTGTCATTAAAACAAAGAAACAAAAGAACCCACCCGAGTGGAGCTCGGGAATCAAACTCGCAACGCTTGAGATCATTTCTGGGGCAGGAGGCGGGAGAAGGGTGAAAGTAGAGAGAGGAGGTCTTAGTATCTTAGTAGCCGGAGCGAAGACATCTGTGCACGCTGGCTTCCCTCCACTCCAGCCGGTCAGGATGTAGACTGGACCCTGCAGGGCGCCTCTCCATAACCGGGTTCGAGTCCCAAGACTACCACCAGCGAGCGCACTTGGGAGCCCCCTCTCCGCCCCAGGTGAGGAGGGAGCCCTTCTCCCAACCAAGAGTTTTCGGGGGCCAATACCTGCCTTGCAGAAAACAGATGTTCTTCTAAGTGGCACGTTTTGCCAGACTCCTTCAAGCCTATTCGTTCACCCCAAGGCAAGCCGCGGTGGGGGGCAATTGTACCTGGCTGTGGCTGGAGGGGTGGGAGGAGCTCAGGGATCATTCCCAGGGCTGGGATCTGCGTGCTGGGAGGATGCCACTGTGGGAAGGATTCCGGCACCAATTCTGGTTGGGTTGAGATCTGTCACCTGACTGCTCTTCAGAGACCCAGAGGGCCCCAGATGGCTACTCCCAAAGAACTCAGGGAGTTAAAATGGCTAGGTGGCACATGGTGGAGGCGGGGCATGAAGGGAGAGAGGAGAAGACAGGAGGCTGATGAACCCTATCCCTAACAGAAACAGGGTTCCTCCTTCTATAATGTCCAAATCATCCATCACAGAGGAACTGAGAGCAACAAATGAAAATGTACACAAAATACTTTAACTAGGATTAAGTCTTCAATACTAGGATTGTCTCCAATACTATTATTGATAGTTTATATTATAATGGCTGGTGTGTGTGTGTGGCTTGAACTTGAACCCACAGTGTAGCACATACTAGGCAAAGCATTCTATTCCACTTGAGCCATATCCTGAACCCTTTGGTTTTTATTTTTTTATATAGGATCTTGCTGATTTTGCCTTGAACAACAAAGCCAGGGACAATGCTCAGGCCCTGAGTTTAAGCCCCAGGACTGGGGAAAAAAAAGGAGGGCTGGGGCTAGGAATGTGGCCTAGTAGTAGAGTGCTTGCCTCATTTGCCTAGGAATCCTTGAACTTAGAATCCTTTTGTCTCTGCCTCCTGCCTCCTCCACATCTCTAGTTGGGACTATAGGACTGCACCACCACACCTGACTATTCATGTACTTTTAATATTGTTTAACCTTGTTCTTCCAGAGTAAATATACTGGTGACTGAGAAATACTAAAGAAAATATGATTAAAGCAGCATTGACTGAGAGCAGCATTTTCAGAAAACACAGTTCCTTAGCAACCCTGAGGTACTAAAATCTCACTGTTTTCTTTAAGGACAGGCAATTCAGTGGCCCCTACATTTCAAAATAAAAATCTCTGGAGAGATACTTTTGACCATTTGCTTTTATCAATAAGGCAATTGAAATTACAAAAACAAAACAAAAGAAAACCATTGGGGCTGGGGATATGGCCTAGTGGCAAGAGTGCTTGGCTTGTATACATGAAGCCCTGGATTTGATTCCCCAGCACCACATATACAGAAAATGGCCAGAAGTGGCGCTGTGGCTCAAGTGGCAGAGTGCTAGCCTTGAGCAAAAAGAAGCCAGGGACAGTGCTCAGGCCCTGAGTTCAAGGCCCAGGACTGGCCAAAAAAACAAAACAAAACAAAAAACAAACAAAAAAACCCACCCCAAACCCTAAAACACTGAATTCTGAAGTAAAACCTGTCTTAAATACAACTTACCCTACTTTGAAAACTGTAGTCAAATTATTACAGAAGGGTTGATAAGTTTATATAGTTAGAAAATTCTTTTTGTAAAGGTTGGGATTGTGGACAGAAATTAATGTGAAATGGAGTTCAATACCAAAGTCGCTTACCCTGTGAAGTTATAGATCTCCATTACTGGTGGTTCCCTTATCCATGAAACAGAAACAATAATAACAAGTCTATAGGGTTATAATTAATTGTAAGAATCAGGTTGTATTAATGGTTTACAACAGGTCAAGCAGTGTTCTAAACACTCTGCCAATAAGTTACTTAGTATTGTGTCTGGAACATTATAAACCCCCATGCTAGAATTTCCAGAACTGGTATTATTACCACAAAAGGCCTGTGAGATGCACCAAAAATCTTTGCAGCCAAATGGGAGTTGAGTGTGCCACATACATAGAGAACAACACAGCAGAAGACCAAGGGACTCATCTGGAACATCAGATAGGAGACTTCTGCTAGACTTCCCAGTTAGAGAAGAATGATTATAACCAAATGAGATTAATAAGGAAGATCTTAGGCAGACAACATTTTAGAAAAAAAATACCAAAAATTGAAATGGGCACGGAGTGGCAGTTTTAAAGAAGTTAAGGAGTTCTAATGAGAAATAAGGTTCATGTAAAATCAGGAGGTAAAGGGAAGCAAGAAGGTAAAGGAGGAGAAGCCACTGCTAGAGATGAAAGTAAGGGACAAGCCCAAGCCTGACAGCCTGCCTCCTCCCTCAATGTAAGTTCTATAGTATGTTAGAGCAAACCTCTCAGATTTAATGCAGAATCAGACTTGCTGAAAGGACAGCTAGACAAAAAGTCCATTCAAAGATTTTCTAGGGGGCTGGGAATATGGCCTAGTGGCAAGAGTGCTTGCCTCGTATACATGAGGCCCTGGGTTCGATTCCTCAGCATCACATATACAGAAAATGGCCAGAAGTGGCGCTGTGGCTCAAGTGGCAGAGTGCTAGCCTTTAGCAAAAAAGAAGCCAGGGACAGTGCTCAGGCCCTGAGTTCACGGCCTAGGACTGGCCAAAAAAAAAAAAAAAAGATTCTCTAGGCTTTGATAGGAATGTAAAGTAATATAATCACTCTGGATAGCAGTCTGGAGGTTCCTCAAAAAACTAAACATAGACCTTCCCTATGACCCAGCCATACCACTCCTGGGCATCTACCCAGAACACCACAAGCTAAGAACCATACAGACACTTGTATATCTGTGCTCACTGCTAAACTATTCACAATAGCCAAGTTATGGCAACAGCCCAGATGCCTTCCAATACATGAGTGGATCCAAAAACAATGTGGTACCTATACACAATAGAATTTTACACAGCCCTTAGAAAGAATAAAATTATGTCATTTACAATGAAATAGATAGACCTAGAACAAATCATGTTTAATGGGGTAAGCCAAGCTCAGAAACACAAACAATGCATGATTTCTCTGAGCTTGGCTTACCACATTTAATATATATATATATATTTTATTTATTTATTTATTATTTTTTTTTTTTTTGGCCAGTCCTGTGCCTTGGACTCAGGGCCTGAGCACTGTCCCTGGCTTCTTCCCACTCAAGGCTAGCACTCTGCCACTTGAGCCACAGTGCCACTTCTGGCTGTTTTCTGTGTATGTGGTGCTGGGGAATTGAACCCAGGGCCTCATGTATATGAAGCAAGCACTCTTGCCACTAGGCCATATCCCCAGCCCGGCTTACCACATTTAAATGCATAATAAATTATACAGGATTCTAGGCATTCACACATAGTAAAAGCAAAGGAGGATACTCTTAGAAGAGGATCACAAAAGTGCAATGATTATGCACATCTGATCATATAAAATAATATTTATCAAAATAAACTCCAGGAAATCGAAAAAAGTTTCTCTTGGAGGGGGAATGACAGAAAGATGAAGGATCCAGAAGTACTACACATTTCAGTGGATATGTTGCAATTGTAACCCCTTTGTACAATCTTTTGAAGCTCAGAAAACAAGTTAAAAAATGATAAAAATAAAAATATATTTGAAAAGTTGTAATTGATACATAATAATTGTACATATTTATGGATCTCAATGTGAAATTTAATACATATGTATTATAATACACCTATATACATGTAGTATATATACATATATTATAATACATATATATCCATGTGTAACATATACATGTATACATACATATATGTTTGTGAACACAGATGTCTTCTCAACATATTTATTTCCTTCCCATTAGATATATGTTCAGTAGTAGAACTCCCTGCTCATGTGGTAGCTCTGAGCTTAGTTTTTTGAGAAAGCTTCATGTTGTTTTCATAATGTCTGAACTAATTCCTTTCTTCCTAACAATGTATGAGAATTTCTGCAGTTATTATTTTTGTCTCTTTTATAATAAAACCAATTCTAATCAGAGTGAGATAGTATCTCAATGTGATTTGGAGTTTTATTTTTCTGATAACGTAAAACATTGAATGTTCATTCATATACTTGCTGACCATTTGTATATATTCATTTGAGAAATGTCTATTCAGATATTTGGTCAATGGCCACATACAGCAAAAACAAGGTGTGTACAGGTGTGATTGTGAGAGAAGGGCCAAGAAAGAAAAGTATCATGGAGGGTACTTGGCAAGGCCCAAGGCTGATTAAATTTTACTGCAATTTTATCAGTTATTTGTGTCATGACCTGTTTAAAAAAAAAAGATGCCATAATCAATTATAAGAGTATCCAATGGGCAAAGTTCTGCATTTTATTAAATATGATTTAAATATGTTAACATAATAGTCTTAATTTTGTTTTCTTTTAAAAATGATTTTGCTTAACAACAAAAGCAGAGCTATAAATTGTGGCCCAAATTTTATCACTTCATAATTTGCTTGTCACCATATGCAGATAGCATTTCTCACTCCTGAAATAATGGAATCTATCTTAACAAGTCTGAAATGGAAATCAAAGGACCTTGGAAAAGATAGGGAAGAGTTCAGACTTTTTCAGAATGCAAAGATTTCCCAGGAAAGTCCAGAATGGTGAAAGTAGTAAACGCAGAGTACAGCAGGAATTAGCACTTGTCTTTAGTCCAAGACCAAATATTCAACTTCTGAAAGTCACTGAAAACCCAAAATTTCTTCCTGAAATGACATTTCTATGGCCATGATGCTCTGTTACAAATATTTTTTAGAATCAAATCACATTAAATTTTATTATAAAAACTGAATTTCTTCACTACTTCATAATTTTGGTGTCTGGTAAGAAAATCTGTTTATATTTTAGCAAGGGAAAGAATGTAATGAGAACTGAGACATAAAGTAAAACAATTAACATAAGGGGAAGTTTTAATAATCTGTGCATACCTATACATATGTCTGGAAAACCTCAAGGTAGTGAGTGATCTTAGCATTACAGTTACCTCTTTCTACTTCCTATTTCCATAGAGGACATTCAGGAAAATGTTGTCCAAACCCCAAATGGCCCCCCTTGAGGATTTAGATTTGCATAAAGTGGCATAGGTGAAGGTACATATATCATGTACATATCTACCCATAATCAGTATACTCTTAGGTAAAGTGGAACAGCTTCAACTTTAACTAACATATTCAAAGAGAAGGGATTATTTGAGTTGAGTAGCTCACATAATCATAGGAAGAACAGTCTATGTGAGAGAAAGCAAGAAACCAAGATACTGTAGAATACAGTAGCCAGAATCAAAGAGTTTTTCCCAGCTCCTTTTCTCTTACTAGCTGAGATCTGATGATCACAGTTCAAAGCAAGCCCCAGCAGGAAAGTCTGGTAGATTCTTATCTTCAATTAACCACCAGAATACCAGAAAGGGAGTTTGGCTCAAAGTGGTAGAGTGCTAGACTTGAGCAAAAGAGCTCAGGGACAGCACCAGAAACCTGAGTTAAGCCCCATAACCAACAACAACAAAATAAGAAAGAAAATAAAAATCAGCAAACATAATCTAGATTTTCTAAATCAAAATATATATTATAGTGCACACCTATATCATACTAGACTTTGTTTTATGAATAATAAAAATAATTTGGCACTAAGGAGTCTAATGTAATTTATAATATTAAACTATCAAAAGAAGTCACACACATACACATATATGACATCTATAGTTGTTAAAAATATGTTTAAAATTTTCTATCTCATTAAATAAGTAACCAAAAAAAGAGTAAAACTTTTCCTCAGGATGATAAAACATACAAATATCTACCCCAAACCTATCATTTTCATATTAGAAATAACAAGAAGGAATGAGACTTAATGTCCTATGTCACTATCATTATGTGATATTTGGCTCCTTGTCTGGATGCTAGACAAGAATTAGGAAGAAAAAAAAAAGAAGTTGCATCAAAGACAATGCCATGTGCATACCCTCTGGGTCATAGGAAGACTGAAGTTGTCACTCTTGCTTACTTCTGGATGCAGTCATGGGAATAGAATTTTCCAGGGCCAGATTTTACAGATATCCTGTGTATTGTCAATATTTTCCCTTCCTTCCAGATGTCGGAGAGTTGCCTGTTCTTTACCAGGTTTTGCATGTGAGAGAACTAAACTCATACTTAATTTCTGTACTCTGTGTATATATCATGTTTATATGTATGCACTGTCTGTGAACATTATATGTGTTCTTTCAGAGTGACTGACATGTCCTTAAACAACAAGAATTTGCTTCTGAGAGACAAAGGGTAAAATAAGAGAAACAACAACAAAAGCAATACTTGCAAAACGGTTTGGTGTAAGTGAACTGAACACCTTAGGGGGGGAAAGGGGGAGGAGGGAGGGGGGTATGAGGGACAAGGTAACAAACAGTACAAGAAATGTATCCAATGCCTAACGTATGAAACTGTAACCTCTCTGTACATCAGTTTTATAATAAAAAATAAAAAAAAAGAATTTGCTTCTCATAGTTCATAGTCCTGCAAGCTAAAATCCTATCAAGATGTCAGCAGACTGTCTGGTGAGAGTCTGTTTTGGGATGTGTTTATTCATGGTGCCTCCTCATCATGTTCTCATGGTGGAAGGCTTGTGAGGTCTCTCTGGAGTCTTTTGTAAGGGCATTAATCCAGTTCATGAGGCTCTGTCTTTGTATTTACTTGTCATGCTCAAAATACTATGATCTTGAAGGCTAAGATTTCAATCTGTTGGTTTTATGGGTGACATATACATTAAGATCAGGATAATATGTATATGTGATCTTTTGTAGATAATATATTAAAAACATGCAGTTTTTTTAAACTTATTTATTGTCCAAGTAATGTACAGAGAGGTTACACTGTAGTTTCATATGTTAGGCCTTGGGTACATTTCTTGTACTGTTTGTTACCTCCTCCCTCATCCCCTCTTCCCCCCAAAACATGCAGTTTTAAAAAGAGATGGGAGGGGGCTGGGAGTATGGCCTAGTGGCAAGAGTGCTTGCCTTGTATTCATGAAGCCCTGGGTTTGATTCCCCAGCACCCACATATATAGAAAAACGGCCAGAAGTGGTGCTGTGGCTCAAGTGGCAGAGTGTTAGCCTTGAGCAAAAAGAAGCCAGGGACAGTGTTCAGGCACTGAGTCCAAGGCCCAGGACTTGCAATCAATCAATCAATCAATCAATCAATAAATTAAATGAAAAGAGACGGGAGAAGGGCAATTGAAACAGAGGGAAAACCAAGAATAGAGACCATTGGGAAGGAAAGAACTAGACTTCTTCCAGGCTCTAGAATGTGCTGTGTACTCTAGTTGTCACTTGCTACATGTGATGATTTAGCACTTGAAATGTTCCTAGTGTGACTGGAGATGTGATATTAAATGTAAGATGCACATCAGATTGTAGAGAAAATACAAAGCAAGGAGAATATATACTATCTTATTGATAATGGTTATATTGATGACAATGTTTTCACATGTTTGCTTAAATATAACATACAATCAAGTTTGGTTTATTTTTTAATGTACCAATACAAAAATTATATGTGACTCACAATGAATCTCCGTTGGATGGCACTGTTGACAGAAAGCCAACCCCAAAACGTGAGCATTGGATGAGTTATATCCAGCAGGTTTTGTGTTAAAATGTCCATCATCAACACACTCCCATCTGTGCATTTCATCATCTAACAGAGATTAATAACCATCCATGCTCAGCTATGGGGTCAACATTTGGGATATGAAGATGAGAAAGACACAGCATTTCAAGAATGGTATAGTACGGGGGAGGAGGCAGATGAGCAAATCAGCAATTCTAGCACAGATTTACAAATGTTCAGAGCTAAGGCAGTGCAAAGATGAACATTTGGGATGGAGGAGGGACACAAAAGGCTTATTGGCAGAGGTCTTGAGTGAGCTACCCTTCCCAGGGCAAGTAAGGTAAACATCCTTACAGACCTATTCTCATCCAATGCCTTCCTCACACTCCTTCATCTCCAACTTTAGTTTCTCCTTCTACACACTTTCAAATGTGCCATTTCTCTTAAGGATATTTTTTCCTTCTTTCTTCCCTATCCAGTGTAACAGAGGCCAACTATATTTATTCAAGTTCAAATTAAAATCTTCCCAAGGAAACCAGGCACATTGATCTTTCCTTCTCTTAATGTCTACTGCATTAATCAATCAGCCTTTGCGTGAATTGGCTATATTAGCATTCTCCAGAGAAACAGAATCAGTAGGACTCTATCTATCTATCTATCCATCTATCAATAGGTATAGGTATATACAGATATGTGCAAAGAGATTTGTTGGAGTCATTATCTCTGATGACTCTGTGGACTGAGATATCCCATGGTCTACAGTTCACAAGCTAGAGGCCCAGAAACCTGGTAAGTTAGTTGTGGTACAAACTCAAAGGCTCATTAACAAGGATCCAGTATCCAAAAGCATCCAAAGATGATGTGCGACTCATGTACAAAGAGGAAATTACTCTTTTTTCTTCCTTTCCATTCCATGTAGGCACTGAAGGAATTTGATGGTATCCATTCACATTGATGAGGGGTCATTCTGTGCTCATTTCACTATTTACAGTGCTGGTCTCCTCCCAAAGCACTCCCATAGCACATCAAGAAATAATGCTTTGTCAGTTATCTGGGCTTCCTTTAATCTTGTCAAATTGATAAATAAAATTAATGGGTACATAGCCTAAGTCATGTGTTAATTATTACATATATGTTAGTCATCATCATCAAAGAAATCAGTAAAAAAAGAGTAACTCCCCCATTCCTTTGAAATATCCTACAACAAAACACCATAATGCTGGATGTGGTACCTATACAGTGTTCAATAATCATTTTGTGAACAAATGTCATTTTACTTTTCTAAATATCCCATGAACAGAAGTATTCTTCTTCTGTTTATTTTCATTATGCTTTTGGAAGTGAAGAAATTTGAGGAAGCATAAATGTCTCTTGTTTGATCTCCCCAGAAAGGATAGTGAAATTTCCAATAGGAAGGTGAGCATAGAAAATTATCTCTCAGGTTGAGCTCCAAATGCCAGACCTAGTTGGGTGGGGCTTTAATTGCTGGATAAAAACCACAGAGGACCATATGGTTTTGTAAGTATTGCAATTGCATTGGTTTGTCTTTCTATCCTTTGTCTCTTGATTTTGGTATTCCCTTTTCTTTCCTCAATTCTAATACATGCATATGCAATATCTAGGGTACTAAAATCAGTTAAAATGATATCATGGGCAAAACCATGGGAAGGGAATACAAGAAAAAAAAGAAGAAAAAGGGGTATGGTTTCAATGGTGTAAACCTACTGTACAACTCGTGGGGGCAGAGGGAATTGGGGAGGGGTGAAGCCGGGGAAAAAAGAGGGAGGAGGTAACAAGTTGGATAATAAATGTACTCACTGCCTTACATATGAAACTGTAACCCCTCTGTACTGCACTTTGACAATCAAGAAGGAAAAAACACCCACAGAGCACAATGGCAGTGGCCAAAGGTAATAAGCTTTCCTAGATGAGTCTGCTAAACACTTTGCAATCATTATTTCATGTAATTACCCCCAAACAATGACTTAGATATTCCATTCTCATTTTACAAACAAGGAAATAGAGGCTTGGAATTGGTAAGTGGCTTGTCTAAGAAAACAGCCTGGGGTCAAAGGTCACATCTGACTCCAAAGCTCATTATTTAACTTTGAGTTTGCATCCATTTTTTTTTTTTTTTTTGGTGTGTGGTATTGGGGATTGAACCCAGGACCTTGTGTTTGTTA
This sequence comes from Perognathus longimembris pacificus, assembly GCF_023159225.1. Classification (NCBI taxonomy): domain Eukaryota; kingdom Metazoa; phylum Chordata; class Mammalia; order Rodentia; family Heteromyidae; genus Perognathus; species Perognathus longimembris. Next base: position 46,233,757 of record NC_063167.1, on the reverse strand, counting down.
GACAAGCATTCTACAACTTGAGCCATGCTTCCAGCCCTTAACTTTGAGTTTGGAACAATTTAAATTTATTTTGTGACCATTTATCATGTTGGGGTCTAATACACCTCCTTTTTTCTGGTAATACAGGTCACTATTTTGATGGGGTTTTTTTCCATATTATATATGTTCATGAAGAAGTCAGGTTGGTCATTTGCCAACTTGACTCTCCCTCCTTACTCATAATGGTTAAACAAAAGAATCTTTGACAAAGTATGATGACCCAAACGGAGAGTCATAAAACTAAAATTGGGAGTGAAGAGTCTTTTCTTCTTAGATATTCACGCTGTAAGAGTGTAAACCTGAAACTGAGCAGCTAAGTCCTTTCCCTAGGAGAAAAACCCCCAGCCTTTCTTAGTACAGAAAGCAGTAATATTACTACCCAGAAATAAGTAAGAATGCCAGCCTTGTTAATGCATGTGCCCATTTTTTTTCCTGTTGCTTGTGATTTTTCTGTGGTTTGAAAAACTAAGTTCATTTGTGCTATTATAATAACATAACTGGTAACTTATAAACTATAGAAACTTGCTTCTGAGTTTGGGGGCTGTGAAGCTAAGAAGAAGGTAGTAGCGAGGTTCAGTGTCCAGTGAGGACTGCTCTGTTTCCAAGATGACTCCTTGCTGCTACATCCTCTAGTGGGGACCATGTTGTTCCTCACATGGTGGAAGGAATGGAAGGACAAATGGGCCAAATTCTGTATGAAGCTTATTACAAAATCTTTAATTTTATTCACAAGGAATGAACCCTTGTAATGTAACGACCTTTGTTGTGTATGTGCACTGCTCCAAGGGCTTGAACCCAGGGCCTGAGTGCGCTGTCCCTGAACTCTTTGGTCAAAGCCAGTGTTCTACTACTTGAGCCACAGGTCCACTTCTGCCTTTTTTGGGTACTTGGAGATAAGCGTCTCACAGACTTTCCTAACTTTGCTGGCTTCAAATCATGATATTCAGATCTCAGCCCTACTGAGCAGTTAGGATTATAGGCATGTGCCACCAGAGACTGGCTCATTACCAATTTATAAAGGGTCCTTTGGTCTAAACTACAGCATCAGAAATGAAGTCCATATGAATATTCTAGGGAACATATATTTTCAAACCATCTCAAGAAGCATTCATTTCTTAATTTTGCTCAAGCAAATTCAGGTTGGCTATCTGTTACTTCTGGAGGAGTTTCAGATGAATCAACTTTCTTCAGGAATTACTGAATTTAAAAAATCAGTAATATCTAAGCCTATCAGCATGTTCAAAACCAAATAAAATGTAGAAATAAAAACAAGTCAGTACCAAGAGCTGTCAGAGAGTCCGAGGCAATGGATGGGAAATGTTCTGAAACCATTTATTGTGAAAGGCTCTGGGTGATTTCAAGGTCTTTTCTTTTAAAAGGTCTCTAGTCAAAAGAACAACTGATGGATCAGCTTAGATAAAAAACACAAATGGATATTGGAGACATAGTTCAATAGTATAGTACTTGCTTCATATAAGCAGGCTCCTTGGTTTGATCATCAGCATTACAAAAAAAAAAAACAAACAACAAAAAACACAAGAAAACCTAAACATGGAAAAAGTATAGCAATAACCAGAATTTCATTAGGTAACAGAATTCTTTTTTAAATTTAATTTAGTTTTATTATCAAGGTGATGTATAGAGGGGTTACAGTTACATACATAAAGTAGTATATTTCTTGTCAAATTTGTTATACCCTTACCTAGTTTTCCCCTATTTTTTCTCCCCCTTCCCTTTCCCCCAAGTTGTACAGTTCATTTCAAACATATTGTCTTGTAAGTATTCCTGTGGCATTATTCACCCTTTGTCCTTTGTCTCACCAGTTTGTTGTTCCCCTTCCCTTCCCTAATTCAGACAAATGTATGTAAAATAGCCAGGGTACCAAAATCAAATATAGCGACAACAAGGGATAAACCATAGGGAACAAAAACAACAAAGAAAAAAGAAATAACTTCACATAGTGCATTAAAAACAACAACAGCAAAGAAAAGTTCTTGTTTCCATATCTTGTAGTTCGTTTTGCTTAGCATATACACAATGGCATTCTATGTTTTCATCAGAAAGAATGACCGGGCCCCATTCATAAGGAAATGGAAAGACTTGGGAAAAAATCACATTAAGGAAAGTGAGCCAGACCCAAATAAACATAGATTTCATGGTTTCCCTCATTGGTAATAATTCGTTTAGGTCTAGGATAGTCCTAGCAGAGGATCACAATAGCTCAATAGCTATGTATGTATGATCATGTAAGGTGATGCTAAGCAGAATTACTTTTAAGAATAATCCCAAGAGGGTACTAGTGGCTCATGCCTATAATCGTAGCTACTCAGGAGGCTGAGATCTGAAGATTGAGGTTCAAAGCCAATCCAGGCAGGAAAGCCTGTGAGATGCTTACTTCCAATTAACCACCAGAACTGTGGAACTGTGGCTGAAAGTGGCAGAGTGGTAGCCTTGAGCACAAAAGCTCAAGGAGAGCACCCAGACCCTGAGTTTAAGCCCCATGATTCACACACAAAAAAGACTTATTCAAAATAATTTCATCTATCAACCCCATTCTAAAATAATGTTGGGGCTGGGGATATAGCCTAGTGGCAAGAGTGCCTGCCTCGGATACACGAGGCCCTAGGTTTGATTCCCCAGCACCACATATACAGAAAACGGCCAGAAGCGGCGCTGTGACTCAAGTGGCAGAGTGCTAGCCTTGAGCGGGAAGAAGCCAGGGACAGTGCTGAGGCCCTGAGTCCAAGGCCCAGGACTGGCCAAAAAAAAAAAAAAAAAAAAAACAAAATAAAATAATGTTTCCACTAGCATTAAAAGTAGCTATTTAAAGATTAAAATTATCACACTGTAGACCTAAGGGAAAAATTAAAAAGAAATTCAAGATATTTTAATATATAACATGGCATTTTAGTTCAGGAACTCAGGCTATATAGAATTAACTCAAAACAAAAACAAAACAAAACAAAAAGAAGTCTTAGCTTCGGGTAGGCTTAATGTCACCAGGATGATGTGTTGAAGTTTAGATTAGGAGCTAAATGTCTTTGATGATAGACCAGAAAGAAACACACTATATCTAATTACATGTCTATAAAACACAAACTTTCCTCACTTTGTTTTTTTTTTTTTTGGCCAGTCCTGGGGCTTGGACTCAGGGCCTGAGCACTGTCCCTGGCTTCTTTTTGCTCAAGCGGCAGAGTGCTCAAGGCTGGCACTCTGCCGCTTGAGCCACAGCACCACTTCTGGCCATTTTCTGTATATGTGGTGCTGGGGAATTGAACCCAGGGCCTCATGTATACGAGGCAAGCACTCTTGCCACTGGGCCATATCCCCAGCCCCTCACTTTGTATTTTAATTTTTAAAATATGATTGCATGAGCTTAATTTCCTAACTGGGCTTAACTGGAATCTGTGTCAAGCAGCAGGCTCTTAAGATGTCAATAATTCATTGGTTCCCATTGTAATTGCCATAGCTACCAAAGCCTTTAGTGCTCTGACCTCGAGGAGGTTTGGATTGAAGATTTATTTAGCAAATCCTTTCCATTTAAGACCTATAAGCTCCTTGTCCCTGTCAGCAAGTGTCCAGAAGGGGCCTTGTCAACAGATCTCATTAAGGAAGGGCACTGTTGTGGGAAGTGAAGTTGAAGGAGCCTTGAGAGTTCCTGTTACTATCTGACATGTCATGTGTGCATGTTAGTATGCAAACATGCTACATGTATGTAAATTTTGGCATGCAAGTATGCTTACTGGGTGACATTGAACCATCTTTTCATACTGCAGATTTCAGTCAAAAGTAGAGCAGCTGAGGAGTGGTGACTCATGTTTGTAATCCTAGCTACTCAGCAAGCTGAGAGCCGAGGATCACAGTTCAAAGCCAGCCTGGACAAGAAAATCCCTGAGACTCTTATTTTTGATAAACTACCCAAAAGCTTTAAGTGGAGCTATGGCTCAAGTTGGAGAGCCCATCCTTGAGAAATAGAAGCTCATGGACAGTGCCTAGGCTCTGAGTTCAAGCCTTAGGACTGGCATGTGCTCTTTTTATTTCTCCCTCTGTTTGTCTCTCTCTCACAAAGTCAGAACTCTAATCACTTCTTGTGGTTTTTGTTATTGTTGTCCATACCAACTACATCCAGTCCAAATCATTTCAAAACCTGCCATCAGGGTACATGCCCAAAAGGTTTGAAGGCTGCAAATTAAATGAAACGATGTGAGTCCAAGCTTTAATACTAATCATGTATCTATGTACTGAAAGTTAGAGTTTGAGAGAGCTTAGGGTTTACACAAAGAAATTAGAGATGTTTATCAATTTTTCTCTTTAAAGCAAATGGCTGTGTTACTAGTTACTTATTAGAAATAGACCATGGTAAACTGTTTTATTGAGTTCTCTAGTCTTCTTATCTTCCCAGTTGACAATTTACCCAAATGATTATCATTGTAAACAGAATAAGAGAAGAATCTTACTGAAGAAATCATTTTAATTTCAAGGTTGCTTCAAAATAGTGATAGGGATATAAATTCTATTAAGTGAGAAAGTCTACACTCTATAAATTGGAAGAACACAGTGAATGTGAGAAATGGATTTGAGAGGAGAAATGTCCCCTCTGTGAACCAAAGTAATGTAGTGACTATTAATTTTATTATAGCATTAGCTGATTATAATTCAGTGTGTTAATTTAATATTATGGGTGATAAGCTTTGCCCTAGTTCTAGTTCTGAACTGTAATAACCCTGGGTGTTATTTGTATCCCTATGTGAGTCCCTTTGTGCCAACATCATCTCTCTTCTGTAGCTTCAACTGTGTTGTTTGTAAACCTAACCTGACAAAAGCTGGAAAGAATGTTAGGAATTATGTTCATTCTGTTCAGCAGGTGAAGCCTAGAATTACTTGTGTCTGCAGTCAGCATCAGTATGCAGAAGGTGAACTCTGAATTCCAAAGTATCTTACACTGTTTGATCCGTGTCCCTTAGTTTTTCTCCTGAATTCTACACATGACCTGTTTGAAAGGGGCTCCAAAACTTTTTATGGTATTACTAAACAATTTTCTACGATCTATTTTCCACTGTGCTTTTATAGCACTGGTTATATTGCAGAGAGGCCGTGGGTGACTGAATATAAATCTGTGACAGAAAATTATTCACTGGCGTGGTCTAAATCTAATAAAATAGTTTTAGTGGGCAAAACTGTGCCTCATAGAGACAAAAGCTTACACAAATGTAAAAAGTTGGAGAATACTAATCTGGGTGTCTGAGACTGGAGGATGAGGAAACACAGTGTCAGACTGAAAGACCGGAATTCAGAAAGAATTGTACATTTATGGAAAACATCCCAAACCTCTATTACTTCTAGGTGAGAGCTTGTAAAGAAATATGGAAGTCTACCTATAGGATTGTAAGGCCTGTCCAAAAACTCATGCACTTCGTTTCTTTCTTCTGAATTTCAAACAAGTTTATTTTTATTGGAAAAGTCCAATCCAGAAGAATACAGGAAGATTTTAAGAAATATTTGTTTTTCCAGGCTCAAGAATGAATTGTCAAGCTGCTACCAAATTGATAATGAATATCCTAGAAAGCTCTCACTCTTGGAATTGTGTCTATTCCAATTCCTGTAAGCACATTTAGCTACCAAATAAGTACAACCATACTATGCAACCATCTTTGAACATCAGAAAACCTAAAAGTACTCTTCCCAAGGAAAAGCTTTTAGTCCTCTATGTCATCTCAATGCTATCTAGATGATGCCTAGTCCTCTTTAGCTTGTTATATTTATGCCTTTGAAGTTCTGTAATTAAAGTAGTGAACCATATAGATAGGCTTTATTATATTATCTTGTGTTAGATAAGAAAAAGAAAAAAGTCCATCAGTGTATATAAGTATAAACAAAACAGAGTGAATGAATATAATTACTATAATTATTGCTACTACAACTGGTGATATGGCCACAATTGGTATTTTTTATCTTGCTTAAACTTTGTTTTGTCTCCTTGTCCTCAGTAAGTGGCTCATTTGGTTGTAGTTCTTTGACTAACAGAGTTGCCTACATGTTCCAGAAGGATCTGGCATCAGAGGTCCTGTTTGCAGTAGGGCTTCTATATTTCTCCATTTTCTTCTGCCACAAGATATAGGAGCACTAAGAGACATCACATAGAATCTTCTGGGCTCTAGACTTAATTCTTTTAATTACCATTTTGCAGTAGCTAACTGATTTTCTCTGAAAACCAGGGTAACTTGTTACAATCTCTTGGTTCTCGAACTAACCTTTTGATTCACTGAAGTGAGGTGCCCAAAGTGGTCAGGTGCTTTCTAGTTCATAACAATTATAGTGTCCATTAATCTGAGAAATAATTTTTAACATGAAAAGCCAAAGTTGGTCAGGTGTGGAGGTACATGTGTATAATCCCAGTACATGAGAGATAGAAGCAGGAGAATCACAAGTTCATGGCTAGCCTGGCATATATGATGAGGATATGTCCAAATGAACAAACAAAACAAACCAAACAGCAACACTAAATTGCAAGAATTGGAATAAAATACTTCAATTCATTGTTAGAGGTAACAGGAGAACTTGCTTCATTCATTTTCAGGGAGAGGTTCCTAATGCACACAAAACTCATGAAATAATGAAGGAAATAATGTCTACTCTAAATAACAATGAAATTGTTGTTACTTCAGATCACATACAGCATCTTGAGGCTGCTGCAGCTACTTCAGGGTGGTGGGGAATATTTCAAGGCAAGTGTGTTCACCAATATTAAATCTTTGTTTTTGGTAGATTGGCCAGAGACTGTATCCAGGAGCCCTGGTGAATGTAGCCTTCATCCTGCTACTATGGGCATTTTGATTATAAGTACATTGGACTGGAAAGGGAAAAGGATGACGAGCGACTGAGACAGATATTCACACACATTGATCATCTTGTCTCCAACTGTTAGCCACTGCTCACAGAACCAAAGAGATCCATATTCCAGCTGTGATTTCTCTGCAAGCAAAAGAATCAACAATGGACAAGTTGTTTTCGGTGGAAGACTTTCTTTCATGACAATCCCTTGAAGTCATCCCTGGGTGGTGCTACAATGTTGAGACTGCTCACTTTCCATTGTTAGGAGCATACAATGCAGAAGCATCTGTTAAAAAACCTTGTTTCTTCCAAAGACTTGATCATAATGAACTTATGAGATCATAGTTGCTGAGTAAGGGAAATGAAGCTTGCAGCTGGAAAAGGAATCATAGGAGCCTGGGTCATTTGCCTGAGCAAACTCTTAATGTCTTTAAGACCTGTTCAAATCCTGTCTTGTATATACCGCCTCTACTTTGTGATGAAGTATTATGGTTTACGTGCAAATTTCTAACTTTGTGAGCTAGGCAACACACATCTCATGATAAAAAGCTTAGGTGACATGGTAACTTGGTGGCTAATTCTAAAGCACTAGATCTCTTCTGGGACCCAGAAAAAAAATTAACCTGTTCCTCAGAAAGAAAATACTTATTATACAAGACAACATAGCTTCAAAACTCAAAAGTTCTTCACAGTGATTAATCTGTACAGGCATTTCTATAACTCTTTACAGCCTGCCTATCTGTCCAGGTATTCCATTACCATTGGAACTGTAGGGTTATATGGCCCAAATTGCAGACAAGTTAGGACAGCATACTGGGTCCACTCTTGCTTTGTACCCTATTCAAAACTGACAGTGGACAGCGTGAGCTGGTGGCTTATACCTGTAATCCAAGCTACTCAGGAAGTAGAGATTGCAGTTCAAAGCCAGCTTGGTCAGGACAGTCTGTAAGACTCTTCTTTCCAATTTTCCATCAAAAAGTCAGAAGTAGATCTATGGCTTAAACTGTGAGCAACAACAGGGACAGTGCCTAGGCCTTGAATTCAAGCCTCCAGGACTGGCATGAAAAAACAAAAAGAGCAAACAAACAAGGAAACAACCCTTAACAGCATGGCAAGGTTGCTCCATCAGTAGAATAAAAAACTCCACTCAATTAAATACATAGATTGCTTTAAAATTCAAGGAGACACACTACATATTGCCTCTTTTGCTAGTGGTTGGAGCCACTTGTCCTATACTCAATTTACTCAAAGTATAGCGCTCCTAGAAATTTTACTTAATCAGCATGTTTGTGAATTTTCAATGAGTTTATAAGGACATTATCTCCTTTAAACTCATCAGTTCTAATCAGGCTGATGTAATGAATATTATGTACCAGAGTAATAGGCTGTAGAATAGCTACAAAATTACAGTCCTGAGGACTTTATTGTAAAGAAGTCCTATGTAAGGTCATATACCAAAAGTACTGCTGCTTCTGTCATTATCATTATAAATCACTTTTATTCTGATATTTACTACTTTTGGCTTATGATTGAGAAAATTGTCTTGATTTTTTTATCCAAATTATTTGGGATCCACAAAATATGTTTTATTTTTAATTAATTTTTATTGTAAAGATGATGTACAGAGGGGTTACAGTTATGTAAGTCAGGAAATGAGTACATTTCTTTTTTAACTCTTTCAACTTCTTCCCTCACTTTCTCCCAGTTTTTCCCTCTCGGCCCCTCCCCCATACATTATATAGCTAATTTTTAACATATCACTGCTACTGGTCAAGTGTGCATAGAAAATAAAGCATCCCCTAGATCAGTAGTTGAAGAAGAGATATAAGGGGCTATATTGTTTTCCTCTAATAAAAACCCACATCTGATCATTAACTTGAACCACCTGATAATTGAACTTGAACCACTTGATAAAATTCATGCCAGAGCACTGTCATTTCAAAGACTCAGCACCTCTGAACACGCCAAATTAAAAAGCTGAAATGACAAATTGATAGGGACAAATATACATTTTTTTTTTTTTTTTTTTGGCCAGTCCTGGGCCTTGGACTCAGGGCCTGAGTACCATCCCTGGCTTCTTCCCGCTCAAGGCTAGCACTCTGCCACCTGAGCCACAGCGCCCATTCTGGCCGTTTTTCAGATATGTGGTGCTGGGGAATCAAACCGAGAGCTTCATGTGTAGGAGGCAAGCACTCTTGCCACTAGGCCATATTCCCAGCCCCACAAATATACTTTTATTTTTAAATTCATCACTGTGGAATCACTTTTGCTTACTATTTTAGTAAAAAAAAAAAAAGGCTATCCTACCATTTGTATCTGTTACTGCACACAGCAAAGAATGAATATAGTCAATCTTCAGCATGCCTTTTCCAACTATGCTTCCCCAAAACTAGGAAAATAGCCATAGCTTGGGAGCTTTGGGAGATTTGTAGTGAAACAATTATGAGCCAAGCTTTAGTTATGCTTATGATGTCTGTAAATCCCTACTGGGACCATTGGACCACAGTGGCATTTGAATTTCCAAGAGTAAACAACATCACTTAATCTCTAGAAGGCTGGGCTAATTTCTGCTTTTGTAGTTCCTAGTCACCCGGGTACATAGACACAGACTCTTTGGGAAAGGTTGGGGAAGACTGACAATACAAAGTGCTGTAGGTATTGAAAAGTTGTGAGTTTTGTTCAGTGTGACCTAGTATATTTGTTTCCATAGTTACTTTAATAAATTCCAAGTGATATAGTAGCTTAAAACACCATAATTCATTTATTTACAACCTTTTTAGTAATGGGATGGAATGAGTTTATTATAAAATAAATTAATAAATAAGTCCATGGTGATCTCAAAGGAATGTTCTACCTTGGGAGAAGAGATCTTAGGATACAAAATTATAAGGGCTTTAAAGCCAGTCTTGTTTCCAGTCCCTCCAGCACCAGAGTGGAAGGAGATACTTGAGGCAAACTGAACATTCTGCAAACTTCCACTAAGAAACATAACTATTGATGAAAGTCTAAAGTTGTTTTGTTCTAATGTGCCTTTTTTTTTTTTTTTTTTTGCCAGTCCTGGGGCTTGGACTCAGGGACTGAACACTGTCCCTGGCTTCTTTTTGCTCAAGGCTAGCACTCTGCCACTTGAGCCACAGAGCCACTTCTGGCCATTTTCTGTATATGTGGTGCTGGGGAATCGAACCCAGGGCCTCATGTATATGAGGCAGGCACTCTTGCCACTAGGCCATATCCCCAGCCCCCTAATGTGCCATTTTTAATATATGAAAAGACATACCAGTCCTACTGGAAAATAACCCCAGTACTCCCTCTGTCAGTATCATTTTCCAAGCTAACCATTCAACATATACTTCTAAACCCATGAGAAGACAAGTACATATGTACCTTTTAATCTTTGTTAAAGAGCTGCTCAGATGATAGCTAATAATGTGCATCCATCTGTCCAGGTCTACTTCTTGAAAAGGTGAAAAGGGAATGACATAAGTGTTTCCATTAAAAGAGGGAGTAAAGAGTTCAAATAACCAACTTCTCTAACCCGACATTCCCTACCTCTATTGAGAAAGGGATTTAGATTTTTGATCTAAATTACTTGGCACCCAGAAAGCATCACAAGTGTATTATGTAATGGGTTTGATGGTTAAATGTCCAAAATGAGTCTCACTGGATTGAAATGAGGTATTGATAGGGCTGTTTCATTCATGAAGGGTCTAGAGATAATCTGTTTTCTTACTTCTACAGTTTACCCACAGGGGTCATCTCCCCCTTTTCACAGTGATCTGAAGAATTTTATGATGTCATCTATTTGGTTCTGACTCTTCTGTTTCAATCCCATCCTTAAAGATCTGTGTGTTCATGATGGGTTCATTCAAATAATTCATGATGATCTTCTTATTTTGAGGGGAGCAGATTAGAAATATAATTTGATCTGCAACCTTAGTTTCCTATTTTTTTCTTGTAATATACCATATTAACCATGTCCTAGAATTAAGATGAGAGCATATTGGGGGTGATGATGGAGGGTCATCACTTGGCTTCTCAGAATAATGCTTTCTGATCTTTAAGAAACTGCTCTAGATCTATGATTTGACTCAAGTCTGGGAATTTGTTGAGGAGATATGACTGCCAACTGTAGTGATTCATGTCAGATTTTTGTCACCAGTTCAAGCTTTGTGTTTCATTTGAGTATACAAATTAAATACAACTTTAGAAACAAATTAAATACAACTCTTAGAAACCTCATGATAAATTTGTCACCCTTTCCTTCCCCAAACTTTCTACAGGCAAATAGTTCTAATTCCTTCTTGGACTTTGTTCCTTTGAGATTTTATTACCCATTGAGTTTAGGGATCTCATTTTCATGTCTTATTTTCTTTGTAGAAAATTGTCACTACAAAGCATTGTTAGCTTAGGGATAATGTTTTCACAAATATGATTTCTGAAATTCTTGATAAAGTGTACATACTCTACATCTTTCCAGCTAGCATAACTAGTAGATAGGTAAGTATGATATTCATAACAAATTCCTTTCAGCAAATTCCATCCTTCGTATTTCTGTAAGTCTTTAGATGCCCTTCTTTTGACAATCTCCAAGTGAAGGCCAATTTTCCTCCTCCAAAAGATATTTGATTATATCTAGAGATTTTTGTGGTTGTCATAATTTGAGAGAGAAACTACTGGTAGATAGTAGGCAATGGGTAGGGATCTGCCTACTCATCTACAATCTACAGCCCTCCTTCAAGTCCCAACAAAGACCTAGCTGACTGTACGTGATAATAGTGCAAAAGATGAAAATTCTACTTACACTATACAAAGGGAATTTTGACATTTCAGCTTTCTTAACCATAGACCACTGTTGGGCCCTTATTTCAATCAACAAGAAAGAATGTTAGAGCCAATTCTAGCTACTTGGTCTAGTTCACTGACTTTGTAATCTCTAGTTAAAGCATATATATCAGTAAATTTGATCTGACACAGTATTATGTTCCCCTCCATTCTTATCTAACACCTTTCAAAGCTCTTCTCCATGTTCTCCAAGCTTCTTCTGAAACAAATTGTCAAAATATCATATTTAATACCTGCCCATCTAGCATCTGGGATATAATGACATTTGAGTCATTTTCCAGGTCTAGAATCAATACCATTAGTGGGAGTTGTTCTTATCATTGGAGTATTCACTACAAGTTCTGTGGGAAAGAGGTGTTCAACCCTCTAACACAGGGGGAAGCTAAGCACAATGTGAAGGTTACAGGTTATCAGTTTAATAAGAATCTGGCCAAATATCCTCTTTCTAAGTTTTCAAACCTTCCCTTCCTCAGTAAATGTTCTAACTTTAATGTAAGAACACTTGCATGGATAGGAATTCAAGTTACAATATAGTTCAGCCACTCACAAGGTAATACTTTGGATTTAGTTGTGCTTTTTTTTTCAAGAAATTTAAACTCTGAGACTAAGAGAGACAATATTTCTTTTTAGAGCTCCAAGTACATTTCCCTTCCTCAAATCCTCTACTCCATTTGGAGATGACCAATCTATCCCTCAGACTTTATACTGTTATTACATTATAATGTTTTAATACACCAGTTTATAGCATTGTCTTCTATAAGTCCTACTCTAATGATAATTTAAGTATCTTCAAAATAAGAAACCATAAATTACCAGTGGCACATATCTATTAAAAGTGAAGGTTAATACATTTTACATCCAATTTTGTAAGTTCTCTCTCTCTTTTTTTTTTTTTTTCGGCCAGTCCTGGGCCTCGGACTCAGGGCCTGAGCACTGTCCCTGGCTTCCTTTTTTGCTCAAGGCTAGCACTCTGCCACTTGAGCCACAGCGCCACTTCTGGCCATTTTCTGTATATGTGGTGCTGGGGAATCGAACCCAGGGCCTCATGTATACGAGGCAAGCTCTCTTGCCACTAGGCCATATCCCCAGCCCCAATTTTGTAAGTTCTCATCAGTGTCTCTGTGTGTGAGACTGCTTTTAATTTTAGGAAAGACAACCATGATCACTAAAACATTATTGGGTTCTATGTTATTCTGTATTCCAAATAGCATTCAAGTTCCTTCACTGACTAATTCTAACCTAACACCTTAACAGAGAAGGTATTCTGATATTCTAGTTTTCAGCCTTAAAAGGGACTAGTAGAATCCAGCTGAAAACAATAAATACAGCTGACTGATAAATTTTGCTAGGCCTCATGATTGTGCACTGTCGACCTACTACCTGTAACAATCCTAGTGTTTTAATACTTGTTGCCTGACTTCAAATGGCTTTTGAGTATTCTTCCTAGTATGACTAAATTAGCTCCTCAAAGCGACTGCTGAATGTTTGATCTGAAGATGTGTTCTAAGTTTGCTTGTCAGAAAATTGCACTGGCTTGAGAAATCATGCTTCTAACTTTCTAATTTGTTAACTTCTGGAAAGGAACTTTTAGAAGCAAGCTCTTATACTTTGTGTGTGGGGGGGGTGGGGGTGAAGTGAGGAATGTAATCACTGAAGGAATGATAGTTAGCTTTCTTTCAAGTTTTTCTTTTGCTTCGGATAAAGGCCTCCAGAGAAAACCACAAGGATTCATTTTTAAAAATGGCCAAGTCACTCTAGCTCATTCTAGATGACCTAGAGTAAACTTTGGTCATTGTAAATTCATTAAAATGTTAAATTGTCTTCCCAGGGTTAAGGAATTCCTGTATACCATGTTTGCATTTGGGATGTAAAAGTTCTTGGAAACTAAGTTCCCAAAGCAGCTACAAATAGGATCCACTCTGTTTACCTTTGCATTTTGGACCCTGCCCGCCTCCCCCAGGTTTTAGTTTAAACATCACTTTCTTGGAGAAGCTTAGTCTTACTTCCCACAGATCTAATCAACCCATCAGATCAAATTGACTACAGTTTCATAGCAACAGTATATAGTTTCTGTAGAGTTTATTATAGTGTGAAATTATATATTTATAAAATCATTTGATAAATATATCAGACTTCTGATAAACTCTAAATGCGAGGAGACATTGAATATTTTTCTTACCATTGCATCCTTTTGCTTATCATTATATCACAGTGCCTGACACATAATAGGTGTTCAGTAAATATTTGATGAGAGTCATTTGATAGCATCAGAGCAACTCTTGCAAAGCTAACAGAATGATATAAATAAAAGAATAATAATGGACTACCAGGAAAGCTCTGTTCTAGTATTACTTTAATAACTATCTTCTTGGATGACCTTGGACAAGTGACTTAAACTTCCCCAAGTTTCAGTGGACTCATCTGTAAAAGAAAGTAGTTGAGGAAAGACTATTTTAGTTCTGAGCCTATAACTCCTCTTTGTGACTGAAAATTGAACATAATTTTTTTTCTTAAAGGGAGATATATACCATTCTTGAATATGAAAGAAAATAAGGGAGATAGAAAATACAGAAATATTTCTCAAGTTTTCAGTTTTGGTGACTAGTGATTTTTGTTTAAATAATAGCAATGAAGGTCTTGAATCAACAATCTTTGGATTCATGATTAGCAATATCTTCCCCATTTTTATTCATTTGCTAAAATGAATAAAATTACACCTTAATTTCTCCTGTAAAGTATCTATATGTCTTAATGTCAAAACCCTCATTTGGGAATCATACAGATCTAGTTTTTATTTATTTCTCTATCTATTTGTCAGTTGTAGGACTTGAACTCAGGTCTGCTCACTATCTTTGAACTCTCTTGTTCAAGGCTAGTGCTCTACCACTAGGAACTATAGTACCACTTCCAGTTTTCTAGTGATTAATTGTGTCAGGGTCCTTCGCCCCAGTGCTCTCCTGGCCAGTGGGAGAGGTGGGGAAGCGTGCCCCGAGGTGAGCCAAGAAAAGGTGAAGGGTCAGTGGGTTACCTGCACCCAGCCCCCCTTTTACCAAAGGACAATTAGACGGCCAGTGAGAGGGTCTCACACAATCTTGCTTTATTTGGGAGGAGCTTCGGCCTTTAAAGTGGCAGGAAGGGGAGGGGTGTAGGCGCACCTAGCTAGGGACTGAGGGGTGGCCTGAGCTGTCCATCAAGGGTGGAAGGCCAAGGGACCAATCCTAAGAAGCGGGCTAATCCTATGTCACAGCCCACAGGACTGCCTCCGGGTTCATCACCAGGTGCCATCTTAGCCACATGTGGTCTCAAGACTGGGAGGCAGGGCCAGCTAGAACCGCCTTTCCGGTTCTGTGTAATAGCCACACGTGACCCCGGGGCTGGAAGGCAGGCGGGGCCAGCCCAGCATGCCTCACAAATTGGAGATAAGATTCTCATAGACTTTCCTACCTGGGCTACCTTTAACCATGATCCTCAGATCTCAGCCTCCTGAGTAGCTAGCATTTCAGGTGTGCCACCAGTACTCAGCTGCATATAATTTTTAATCCTAATTATATGCTTGTTAGTCACCTGATCTTGATGAAATTATTCCACCTTTGTGTGCTCCAACTTACAGTTTTATGAAACCAGAACAAGAGAACCACACCATACAGCTCTCATAAGAATGGAATCAGATCATTATTTTAAATATCTATAATAACAACTTTTCTCTGGGAACAAATATCTGACAACTAAAGTGAGGGAAGATTTATTTTAGCTAACAGTTTAAGATTTATTCATAATGACTTGTGTTTACAGGCTCATAGAGGGTCAGAACATCTTCACCATGGGAATGCCTGAGGAAGAAGTTGTTTACCTCATGGTGGACAGGAAGTAATGAGTAAGGACAGGACTGGGAACCAGTTACAACCTTCAAAGTCATGCCCCAAATGACTTACTTCCTCTAAGTAGGCCCAACCTCATAACTTTTCAGAATGTCCCCAAATAGCACCACTAGTTTGGGATCAAGCATTCAAGACCTGAGCTCATGGGGGACATTTACTATCTATACCACAACCTTCTGCCCAAATTTCCAGTGACTCACAGCCATCCCATAATGCAAAATGCATTTGGTCCATCTCCAAGAATCCTCAAAGTATTAACACTTCCTGCATTGTTTATAAGCCCAAATTTAAAATCCTTCCAGAGATTCATGAAAATTCTTAGATATGACTTTTTGTAAGACCAAAAAGAAAGTCACAAACTTTCAAAATACAATGGCACAAAGTCAACATCCTCATTTCAGAAGGCAGGAATGGGAGAATAGCAAGAAAATATTGGATCCAAGCAAGGGTGAAGTTTAGCAGCATCTGGAGTACACACTTGTGTGATGTGAGCTCCAATGAGCTTGGCCAGAATTGCCCATGTGGCTTCACTATTTTTCAACCCAAATGGCCTCTCCTGGACTGCCCTTCCTTGCCAGTTTTTCTTTCCAAATGCTAAATGTTCCCAGGCTCTCTAATTTCTTAAATTCTTCATTGAACTTTAGTCTTTATCCTCACAACTTTATATTTTGCCCAGTCAGGGGATGGCTGTAAGGACTCTGACCTGGAATACACTATCTGGCTTCCTAGGCATTTTTTGAAATCTGGGTGGACTCCTCCATGAGCCTGCAACTTTTGCATTCTGAATGCCTTTAAAACATCAAAGGCTGCTTCTAGCTCATGTGATATCTTGGACCATTGCTGCAGTAGCAGTAAGAGATTGAGTGATGACTGAATACTGGTAAATACTTCCACAGGCAGTTCAAACAGTACCCTAGCCCAGTGGCTGAAATATAGATGGCACTTAATAAGTTAGCTGAGTTTACCAATAAGAAAACAGAGTCAAATGAAAATTGTTTATCTGTATGTGTTTCTCAATTTCACTCAACTATGGAACTTATTTCTCAATTCTGCTAGGACCCCAGGTCTATCTGATAATTCTGGATAAAAAGAAAAAGAATAACCTGTGAAACAAGATAATCCAAAAAGAGGCTAAATGAATACAAATAGGCACATAGGTGGCATAAACAGTTTTCAGTATCTAAAAGGACACTGAGTACCAAAGACATTAGACCTTTTTGGTTTTGTCCTATTAATATTCGTTAATGTCTATCATGGAACTTTTACAAAGCTAATTCAAAATGCAATAGAATTTTCAATGAACAAAAATACTCAGAAAATAGTTACTGTAGCTTTTTAATGTGTTGTTTTGTGAAAATTTTGCTTGGTTTTATATGTTGATTTTTGTATCCTGCAAGTTTACTGAATTCAATGTTAAGTTCTCATTTTTTTTAGATGGTCTTGGGGTTTGAACCAACTGAGGACCATGGGCTTGTTATGCATGTTCTGTACCATTTGAGTCATGTTCCAGTTCTTTTTGCTTTGGTTGTTTTTGCATGGGCTTTTCTGGACTTCAATCCCCCATTTACACTTCCTCCATATCTGTGATGACGGGTGTGACCCACCATACTGTTTTGCATTGATTGGGATGGGGGTCCAGGCCTCCCTCCCCCAGTCTTGAATCATAATCCTCTGCATCTCTGACTCCCAGATAGCTAGAATTACAAGTGTGAACCACTGTGCTTAGATTCTGATAGTTTTTCTTTTTCTTTAAGATTTTCTATATATAAAATCATATGATCTGCCCATATGGATAAGTTTACTTCCTCTTTTTCAATTTGGATGCTTTTCTTTCGATCTCTGCCGGCCTTCACTCTACCCCCCCCCCATGTGGGGGGTCCTGGGCTTGTCTGCCTCTTCTGTGGGTGGTACTTTCTTGCTCTCTCATGTCCCCTGGCCAGTAGGGATTCATCGCGGAAGCGGGGACCCCAAGTAGCCTCAGTTCCCGTGTGGATGCGAGACCCCTGTCCCTTCCCCATCTCAAGGAAGACACAGACGCATGGGAGTCCCGGAGAAAGCCTCGGGGT
The DNA here is from genome assembly GCF_023159225.1 of Perognathus longimembris pacificus. Classification (NCBI taxonomy): domain Eukaryota; kingdom Metazoa; phylum Chordata; class Mammalia; order Rodentia; family Heteromyidae; genus Perognathus; species Perognathus longimembris. The sequence continues at coordinate 46,216,101 of NC_063167.1, read as the reverse complement.
GTTCTGGTTTATTCAAAGGAGAGGCCAACAATTTATACCCCCAAATGTGGGCACAGGCGAGGGGCTACTGGTTGGCTAAAAGGACTGTCCCTCAGGTGATGTCATGAAACTTCCTCTAAGAGCGAGACCACAGCCCCCCACGGACTGGGTTTCTGGGGTCCCTGCCATTGCACATGTGCTGGCCCCCAGAGGCGGGGCCTTCTCTTCCGGTTGAATCTGGAAAGGTGGGAGGGACAGGCTAAGTGGACCGTCCCCCCTTAAAGGCGCAGCTGTCCCCAACAGTTCTCGTGCCTGATTGCCTATGCTGAGACTTGCAGTGCTGTAGTAAATGAGAATGGTATGTGAATATCCTGGTCCTCTCCATGCCCTGTTCCACTGCCACTATGGCAGCAGCTGTCACTGTCACTAATGCCAGTAGGACTTGACCCTGTGAAGTCTGAAGACTTTTCCATGCCATTGGAAGCTTCTGTCCCCTGCTAAGTTACATAAGAACCGTCACAAATTTCGCTGGCATTCATAGACACTGCTGATCTTAACCTAAGAGGTGATACCTATGGGCTCCCCTATAACTAAATCCCAATTGTCCATACAACCGAAATCCTCAGTCTCATCAACTGAAAAAAAATCATTTCCTCCAAAAGCTAATCCATAAAACTGGAAGGAATGTTACATCAGGTACATAGACATTGGCAGAAAGCCAAGGGAAACATGAAAGGAAACAGTTATTTAGTCTCTCTGTAGTTTCCAAGTATCTAATCGAAATTTTCACATGCTAGGAATACCAACACTGGCATTTTCTTTTCTTTTCACAGTCTCGTGCTATTAATAGTTGACTTATAAGAAATGACTAAACACAGCCCCAAAGTGATTATTTCAAGTGCCATTATTCTTATTTAATTATAGAAGCCTTTTTTAAGTATACAAAACAGGCTATGATCTAAAAACTCTTTCTGAATTAATTTGCTCAGAATTCTTTTAATGTGTTAAAAGGGATTTCACATGTATTTATTTCCTTGAAGCATTTAAATCCAAATTGAAGTATGATTTGTCCTCTCAATTTTTAAAACTGGTTAATTTTTTTTTCTTACTGATGTATGTTCTCTTTAGGTCACATTAAAGAATTTTTAAATTTTTTATTATTTTATATTTTCTTTAGAACTGATCAGTTTCAGGTGGATGCCCAGTGGCTCATGCCTGTAATATTAGTTCCTTAGGAGACAGAGATGTGAGAATCTCAGTTCAAAGCCAGCCTGGGCAGGAAAGTGTAAGACTCTTATCTCCAAAAAGCAGCAATAGAGCTGTGCTAAAGTTATAGAGTGCTAGTCTTAAGCAAAAATAGCTCAGGGACAGCACCTGACCTTACTATGCTGGCCCAGAGTTCAAGCCCCAAGACTGGCACAACACAAGGAAAAATAAAAAAATCAATTCCATCTACACCAAAATTATTACTGGCTCTTGCTCATCTCCCTTCCCTACCAATTCTCTGCAGAGCAACCACCGGATATTCCAGTTTGTTTAACTCTAGCAGCATGGATGCTGATTTTTCTCTTTTCTTGCTTATCTGGTGATCTAAGAATGCAGTATATACCTACCTATTGTGTGTGTGTGTGTGTGTGTGTGTGTGTGTGTGTGTGTGTGTGTGTTAGTCCTGGACATTGTGGTAGTGCCTGGACACTGTCCCTGAGCTTCTTTGGCTCAAGGCTAGTGCTCTACCACTTGAGTCATAGCTTCACTTCTATCTTTTTGTGGTTTATTGGAGTCTCATGGATAGGCTGTCTAGGAACCACAATCCTCAGATCTCAGCTTCTTGAGTTGCTAGGATTACAGCTTTGAGCCATCAGGGTCCAGCTGTTCTTTTGTCTTACCAAGCTTTGTACATACCTATGGCATTATTTTTTATTCTTACCCCACAGAATCATTTCCTTTTACCTTAGAATATATGTATCCACTTGCAATATTAATAATCCTCTCAGCACTCTCAGATTCTAAACCTCATCTCTTTGTTTCTCCGTTGAACATATGAACCTATTATTAATTTCATGGTAGCTAGGGAACTATCATTGACCTACTTGAGGTCCATCTCAGGAACTTAAAGTAATGTCTTTTAGTATGGTGGAGTATTTTACACTCAGCACCTCAAGCTGAGATGCTGATGTAGAATAGTGGACATTTTGGATGTATCTAGGGTTTTTATTTCACTTTCAGCTTAGATGGAGGGAGAGAGGCCAGGGGATTGAGTGACAAATGAAAAAATACTGAGTAGAACATGTGGACTTGGGTAGAAGCAAGACAGTATTGAACCATAAAGGTACACAGAGAAGGGAAGGATGGTCAATTGATTGGGGGTTCCTTGAAAAGAGTCAAAAAATTGTTGGAACCACCATTGATGGTAGGAAGGATGAGTGGGGAAGAGGAAAGGTGATAGTGAATGAATGGGTGGGATTTTGGCTGCCTTGCAGTTAATAGGGTCTTCATCGTGATCTGGAGTGTGAGCATGCTGGAGTAGGGCAGAGAGTTGGGATAGTGGGTATGAATGGCCAGGCTGTGAAAGGATCATATACACATCTCTTAAAATGATCAATTCTTGAGGGCCTCATAGAACTAGCAGCTGCAGTCACCAAAAATATGAAAGGTGATGTGACAATCTGGGAACCAGTAGGTGACCTTAATTACACGTGGTGGTATGAACTCAGATGCTATGAATTCAAAACTGTCATTAAGAAAAATAATGAGGACAGATGAGGGAGAATTATGGAAGGGGTGACATTCATCAAGATGCATATACTCATAACCTGACTTGTGGAATTGAAATCCCTTCTGTACATCTACTTAATAAACAACAGCAACAATAATAATAAGCAAACAAAGCAGACACCAGTGGCTCATATAATCTTAGGAAGGTTGAAAATCTGAAAATGGAGATTTGAAGTCAGCCCAGCCAGACAAAGCCACAAGTCTTATATCCAACTAACCAGAGAAAAAAGTCAAAGATAAAAGTGTAGCCCATGTGGTAGAGTGCTTAACTGTGAGCACTCTGTGGGTGAGAGTGTGGTAACGCCCAGAGTTCAAGCCCTATTACTGGCAAAATAAACCAACAAACTTTAGCTTACAAGTCAGCAAAACACTAATAGTATGAATGTAAATCAAGTCTTTTGATACGTTAGTCTAACATGCACCTTATTTAAAGATTTGGATTAGTTGCCAAAATATAAGACTGGGAGATATTTTACATAAGACCAGATTTATAGCTATCTTCTCTTGGAAGAGAAATTATGTTAGCAAGGATTCAAACTGAGAAGCAAGAATAATCTTTTGGAGCTCACTGACCAATTATACAGTACATTTTTGCTCCAATTTGCCACAAATACCACCAGTCCCTCTTGTCACACTTTACCTCATCTACCCAGTTACTTATTTGTCTGATCTGTAGGCATGTGAATTTTCAAGCCTATGCTAGGATGATACTTTGATTAAATGACTAAGGGCTGCTAAAACGATTCATTAGCTGGAAAGGATGTAAGATCAATGTCCTTTTTCTTTGGAATCATGTAGCTTTGTTCACTTTTCCCCAGGTTCCTATGCAATATATTTGGAAATGGAGAATGGTTAGAGTTCCTGAGTTGAAAAATAAAACAGAGAAATTTTTGGAAATTTGACATCAAGTTTTTGTTGCTTCATTTTGTATTGCAGTTAGCTAGTTTCTCTTCCAAGTTAAGTTCTGTGGGCAGAGACCCATAACTGTAATCTAGCACTAGGGACGATGAGGCAGGAAGCTGAGACTGAAGCCAGCCTGGGTTATATAGCAAGCCTCTTAGGATAATATCTGAAAAGGGTCATTAAAGATTGTATGTTAATCTCTCTTGAGTTTGTAAGAATATAGAGGTGAGGAAAGGGGAACGGGTTGAGGAATGATGAGTGACAATGTTAAAAGGGGTGACGTGGATCAAGCTACATTGTATTCATAAACTACTCTGTTAAATGGTAACTCCTTCTTACAATTACTTAGATAATTTTTTAAATTCACTGGAAATAAGAAGAATCCAGAGGTGCAAGGACATGAGGGATCACTTCATGTCTGGAGAGGTTGGGAAGAACTTGAACTCACACCCTTAACACCCCCTGGGTTATATTTTAAGGTCATAGTTGGTTTTTGCTTAAGGCTTTCAGAAATATTTTGATTGTGCAATATTTCAAACAGAAACTTATGGCTTAATGTATGTGTTCCTACTATTGGCTGTATTGAATTTTAACATGTACTTAGATTTGAATGTTAAAAACTATGGATAAAGTTACAACCCTTCCTTCTATATTCTTCTCCCAAATACCATCATTTCTCTACCCCTCAAAGAACCATCATGATAAAAAAAAAGTTGGCAGTTTTCAGGTATCTTTCAAATTCTCTTTTTTTTAAAAAGGAGCCAGGTTCCTGCTTGTAATCCTATCTGTCCTAGAGGCTGAGCTCTGAGGATTGCACTTCAAAGCCAGCCTGGGCAGGAAAGTCCATGAGACTCTTATCTTAAATAAACTATTCAGAACAAGGCAGAAGTGGAGCTGTGGCTCAAGTGGCAAAGCACTAACCTTGAACTAAAGAAACTTACAGAGTGAGCCCAGGTCAAGAGTTCAAGCTCCAGGATGAATAAAAAAAAAACAAACTTTAAAAGGAAATAAACTCTATTTGGTGCCCGTAAATTATGCCTATAATCCTAGTTACTCAGGAGGCCGAGGGCTGAAGTGAGCCTTGGCAGAAAAGTTTGCTAGATTCCATCTCTGAAATATTTAACAAAAGGCAGAGCTGGAGGGGTGGCTCAAGTGGTTAGATGCAAGTTTGAGTCCCTGAGTTCAAACCTCACTAACACTACAATAAAAAACAAAGAAAGAAAGGAAACTATAAATGTAATTACTTTCATTGACTTTTAATTCTTATAAACACAAGCAAAACTTTAGTGCTAAAATGAGAGTGCAAAAATAAATAAATAAAAGGAGAGTGCAGATGTAGTGCATTTATATATTGAGGTCACTCAGTGAGAGAAATCTGAGTGTCCCAAATGTGCCTTTCAGTGATGCCCTAATGGCACAGACATTTACTGAATGAAGATGCTCATAGGGGACCCTTGGGTTTCAGTTATCAGAATCTAATCCTAAGAGTGAAAATGGAGAGATCCTGCTAAGCAGGATCAACGTGGTGGGCTTGCTTCCTATGTCAGCACACAAAGCCACATAGTTCTAAGGGTTCTGAGTTTGCAGTGATGCTCTTGCTGTCTTGCAGTTCTGGATTCTTTTTCAACCTAGAGGCCTAGAATTTTTATCAAGTTCTGTAGCTTAGTTCTAGCTCCAAGGCAAGCCACCTCTGGCTGCATTCTAGGAACTCTTGGATAACAATGGCTGTCAAGTCTGTTTTGTCCTCTGGAGGGTGCTGTTCCTCTTTTAATAATCAGTTCTAATCTTGGAGACAGACTTGCCTTCATTCAGCAATGTTCAATTTATTTGAAGCTAGTAATATCTACATAGGACTTTAAGGACTAGCTATTTCAAAAAGGAAATGCACCTTGGAACACAAGTAAAATCAAAATGGTAGCCACTTTTTCAGCTCTTACCTTGTGGTAGGTTATGCTAAGTCCAGTAAATGAAGAATTTCTTTTAAGCTACCTTATGGTATCTCTGTGATTGTCTCTATTGTGGAGAACCAGAGAGTTTAAGTACAAAGAGAAAATAATGAGTAAGAGGAAGAGCTCAACCCTGCCTCTCTTCACAGTTCATGCCTGGGAATTTGTTTTAATCAAAGAATTAAAGTAAAATCTCTGGAAACAGCCATGAAAAATAGTTACATAAAAAGGATTTTTAAAAAGTTGTATCCATTATCCACACTTTAAATCATGCCAATCCAATAACACACAAGAGAGATTTTCTGTGGTGGATAATATATTTTCTGATTCACCCTAATAATTAGATGTATGGACCTATAATTTTGCCCAGTTCAAATGAACATGTATGTCAAATTTTGCAGAAGAGTCTAGATTTCAAATGTGCTATCTTGGTTTCTTTGTCAAGTCAACCTACATTTTTCAGGCATTGAGATTTGTTTGATATGGTGCTTAAACTGCCACTGAAAAATTGTAACATAACTTTAAATTTCAACCCAAATTCACTTTGAAAGCATTTCAACTCCTATAAGCTACCCAGAAAAACTCAATTGTGACAAACTTAATTGCCACCCATTGAGCTTAACATCCAGACAAAAGAGGTTTATTGAGATAGTATTAGAAGAGTCATCTGTAAAATGAGGGGATTACAAATATCACACTGGATATAATTTATTTTCTTGTAGGGCTTAAAGAGATAAATTAGATCAAGGAATTCCCTTTGTTTTCTGGTTTGCAATGAATTATTATCAGGATTTGCTCTTGAATTTTACTGAATGTGTTTACCACAGGAATGAAAGTCTTGTGATTTTCTCCTTTTGAAAGAATGCATTATTTCACATTTTATTAACTAGTTTACTAGCATTTATAACCTTGAATACTTGGAATAATCTGGTGTATAAATGACTTATTCCTTTAGCTTTATATTACTAGATTTAGTTTTGGAAGTTCTCTGTTACATGTTTCTTGCCTAATCAATCAATTTCTGATTTTATCTAGATAATTTCCTTGTTCTAAATTCCCTTGAATTTACTTTCTTGCTTTCTTTCTAATCAGTTTTTTTTTCCCAGTACTGGGTCTTGAACTCAGGGCCCGTGCTTCTTTTGCTCAAGGCTAGCATTCTATCACTTGAGCCAGGGCCACTTCCAGCTTTTTCTGTGGTGCTGAGGAATCAAACCCAGGGCTTAATGAATACTAGGCAAGAACTCTACCACTAAGCCACATTCCCAACCCTCTAATCAGTTTTAAGCTGCTGTTTGACTTGTGCATTTTGAATTTCCATTCTTTTCATTTCCTAATAGATTCTTTTTTTTTTTTTTGCATATAGTTCTGCTTTACCTGATGCCCAGCAGTTTTAATTCATTTTGTTTATTCCTTTTTTGTTGTTGTTGTTGGTCGTGGGGCTTGAGCTCTGGGCCTGGGCACTGTCCCTGAACTCTTCAGCTCAAGGCTAGTGAGCCACAGCACCACTTCTGATTTTCTGGTGGTTAATTGACTGGGCTGGCTTTGAACTGCAATCCTCAGATCTCAGGACTACAAGCATGAGCCACCAGTGCCTGGCACTCCTTTGTTTATAAACTCAGCTTTCAGTGGCTTCTGTTTTCCATGTCTTTTTTTTTTTTTGCCACAAATTGCTTATAGTATGTGAGAAAATCAACAACAAAAAGATGACTGAAAATGAAAGGATCCTCCACACTCTAACCTGTAAAATTTCTTTAGTTTCTAATTTCCTGATTATGCTTCGGGTCCCAGTTTTATTATTTATCAATTTAATTTAATTTAAATCTACATTCCTCTATTTCACTCCCAAGAGTAGTTTTTTTGGGGGTTGGGAGGCTATGTAGATCAGGCTGACCCTGAATTTGTAATATGCCTTCCTCAGTCTTTCCAGTGCTGGATTTATAGCTGTGGACCACACACCGAGCAATCTAAAGTGTTCTTGTTTAGATGATGAATTTTGTTCGTGCTAAGAAAAATATTTCTACATTTGTATGTTTCATTTTCTTGTCATCCAATATATAGAGATTATGGACTTAAGAGGGTCCATATCTCGGGAGTCTGAGATTTAAGGAGCACAGTTCAAAGCCAGCCTGGGTAGGAAAGTTTGTGAGACTTACTTCTAATTACTTAGCACATAGGCTAAAAGTGAAGCTGTGATTTAAGTGGTAGAGTAGAGTATCATTCTTAAGCAAATCAAACTCAAGGACAGAGCCCAGGCCCTAGTTCAGGCCACAGATCTACACACACACACACACACACACACACACACACACACACACACACACACACACACCTGCTTTAACCCATTGGAGATAGTCAGATTTTTATTCCGTACTTTTAGGAAATGATTCACAAAGGGAAAAGACTAAGAAAGAGTAATAGACAAGGTGAATTTGATCAAAGTACCTTGATGTCACTATGGAAAGACTCCAATGAAACATTTTTGAACAATTAACGAACATGAGCAAAAATAAGTGTAAAAGGAAATGATAAAAGTATGTGATTATGCTTCATCATGGCTGAGGAAGGAATAACTGCTAATAAGTGTTGTTAAAATAATTAGTGTTTAACAGAACTTAAAATAAGAATAATCTTCTCTTTTAATATATCATAAAAATTTGAAAATACCTAACAGATACAGATCTAGTGCAATAATCTTTTAAAAATAACTTTTTGCTGACTTGGAAGGTATTTCTGTGAGTAACTTTGATGATATGCTACTATTCACTCAGATAGTCTATTCCCAAAGTCAAATTCTAACTTCTCTTTTGAAATAAATGTATACTCACACACACGTAGTTATATATAATATATATGACATATCATATATGATATATGTGTATATGTATACATACATACACACACATGTTCCTGGTAACAATACTTTTGAGCTTAATGTAAGTGGTATCTCATTATATACTTTTTTCTTTTTCCATCTGTCCCCTCTTAACACAACTTTGTAGATGCTTTTAATACTTATCTTTTGCAATTTAATTTTTATCTAATTATTTTGGTGTGAGGTTCACCATATTCATTATTTTCACTGGCAAGTAAAATCATGCACCCCTTGTCTACCCCTTGCCACCTCCTCCTGAGAGGCGTGCTTTCTTTAGCCACATCTGCATTAACATCTTAGATTGTTACATTTCTGTGATATCCTACTGGTGTTTACAACCTAGGAAATTTCCCATAGCAATTTAGAATAAATGGGATGCTTGCCTTTTTAAAGTAGACAAAAAGCAAATTACAGGGATATTTTTGGACCATAGACAATATCTCAAATATATTACCTGAAAAAGAAACATAAATAGAAGCTATAGGTCTGAAATCAGCTATTTTAAGTGTATCCTCTCTTGAGTTCTTTTTTTTGGTTATGATTTATTATCCACAACAATGTTTTTATTTTAATTCCCTTGATTGCAGTGAGGAATCACATCAATCTACACAGTGATATGTTTAGATATGAGTTTTGTTTTTATAAAATTTATTGTCAAGGTGATGTTCAGAGGGTTACAGTCAAATAAGTAAGGTAATGAGTACATTTCTTATCAAACTTTGTTACCTCCTCCCTCATTTTTCTCCCACCTCCCCCCTCCCCAATTCCCCCTGCCCCCAAATTGTATAGTTGGTTTACAACATATTGTCTTGTAAGTATTGCTGTTGCATTGATTTGCCTTTTACCCATTGTCTCGAGTTTTAGAAAGACATCTCTCATTGAAGAAAAAACAACTCAAAAGGCAAGTGGTGAAATGGAGGAATCAGCACCAGAAGCTAAAGGTAAAAAGTAGAAGACACCCAGACAAAACGAGCCACAGAAGAAAACAGTGTGGAGAAGAGATACTGTAGTTTAGAACCACAGTCTCTTATTGTGAACTCATTCTCTTAATATTTTATGTTCACTCAGACACAAAGCATTATATAAAGGAAGAACCACAGGGAACAATGGATGGGAGATACTGTCACAAATTCCTTAGCAACAAGGATATGTTCTGAGAAATATATGAATAGGTGACTTTGTCATTAGAGCATCATAAAATGCATTTTCGCAAATTTAAGATGGTATAATCTTGTGGGACCACTGCCATTGACTTAAATGTTGTTATGTAGTATAAAGCAACATATATATGAAATTACTTTGAGAAATTGTTTCATGTTTTAGATAGATTTTCTAGTAATCTCATTTCAAGAGAATACCATAAAATGAGGAATTATTCCCTGGATTTATGTATGTTTTGGAAACAAGTAAAATAAATAAGCTTCTCCCAAAAGTAAATAAATGATGCTTTGTAAACTGGATAGGTAAACTATTGGGAGCCTATTCTGTCTAAATGCTGTGCATCCTCTAAAAATTCTCTCATATCTGATATGTGAAACCTTAAACAAATTCATTATATGGCCATCTCTATTTTCCGCTAATTTGTAATTTATTTTCCACTATTCTTTCTATACTTGGACATTCTATTCAGATTTTGTGAAATAATTCTTCAGGATTTTGTATTTTTATTAACTATGAACAATTGGCATTAAGATTTATTAATGGTTATAAGTTGCATATGTCCCATAAAATTTTAAGCAAGAAGGATTCAAAACTTCTGGAGATGGAGCCTAAATTTGAGGTTCTTTGAGTCATTCTGTGTGTCCAATTCAAGGTCACACAAAGAAGACTCAAAGTGTGCCAGTAGATTCATTATAGCTCTTGGTTCCTTCCTTGTCTTGGTGATCATTTAGACAAACTATTCTTTCTCCAAATTCTTTTGTAAAACAGTACTTTCTACAATCCAACAAATATGGAGTTATTTAGCAAGCAGGATGAGAAATGAAAGAGGAAACCAGTGCCTCTTTGTTATTAACAGACTCTTCATAAAGCCATTAAAAATAGGGTTCCTGCATTATCCTAAATGTTAGCCATTGGTTGTAAAAGCTCAATGATGAAACAAGAAACAGGAGAAAATACATGGTTAATGGCTTCTATGCAAAGGATAACCTAAAGGTATATATATATATATATATCATATATAATTATATATGTATATGCCATATATGCAATATTTATTATATACATGTATACGTATATAATCAATTTATTATATATGTTATATAATGTGTTATGTATGTATGTTATATAAGTTATATAATACAATTGGTATATATTATGTGTATATTATATTACATATAAATATATTATATATGCTATATAATAGTATATATGTGTATATATATATATTCCATCTTATTATACCAGCAATCACTTGCAAAGGTTAGGGTGCTAAAATACACTAGAAGCAAAAGTCTACTATTAAAAAAATCCTGTCTTGATTACTTTACCTATTGCCACGTTGATAATTTCTAGTGTGGCCTACATACAAGGCTATTAAAATATTATTGAATATTTTCTCTGAGAAATTCTGGAATAGAGGTTGATTCAATGCAAAGGTGCTCCTGGCTCTGGGTCTCTAGTAAATCAACCTCTTTCTGTCTCCCTTGTAAGTCTTCAGCATCTATTCTACTTTTCCTTTTCTCAGTGTCTCTTGATGGCAAAGAACACTAAAATTCTCTCATTGGCTCTTTTGAAGATCACCACACTAGACTTGAGGCAAGAAAATTCCAAGTTCACTTCTATTCCAAAGTTGTGGTTGGAGACCCAAAGGGAGGCAAATGCACTCATCAAAGATTTCTTATTTCATTTGCTCCTATCTGTCCCTGTTTTAATCTTTGAAATAGGGGAGATCTGGACTAGTTTTCTTTTTCTTTTCTTTTTATAAATTTATTTTACTTATTTGATACAGAGTAATTGAACCCAGAGGTTCATGCGTGCTAGGCAAGCACTCCACCACTAAGTTACATTCCCAGCCCTCTCATTTTCTTTATAAAACTGGGATATGGGGAACCTTCAGAGGAGGCAAACCGTCTCCTGGTGCTTTTTGTACCCTGATATCTATGGTATGGGGCCTTAATTGATACTGAGATGGGCAAGCAATCCCAATCTAACATTCCATTGCATGACATACATTTTAAATGTGTGCTACATGTTACCTGTGTTCTTAGACAATTGAGAGATGCCTGAAGAGTTTGTTATGCATATCGGTTATACCTAAAATATTCATGAATTGGGGAGTATGAAGTATGCAAATTTCCTTATTTTTAATCAAATTATTTACAAATACTTTAATAACAATGTCACATGAAGAAACTGAAGAAAGTTTAGGGTATTTGGAGTGAAGAAAATAAGATGGCAGAGAAACAAAAATCATTATTTAAGCATTTCAGGGGTATTTTCTTAAGAAAAAGGATGAGGGGCTGGGAATGTGGTTTAGTGGTAGTGTGTTTGTCTATTATTCATGAACCCCTGGGTTAGATTCCTCAATGCCACATAAAGAAAATGTGTAAATAAAAAAATTTAAAGTAGGGAAGGGAGAAAATAGTTTTAAAAAAAGAAAAGAAAAAGGGTAAGAATGATGTATGTTGTGCTGGGAGCAAAATCAGAAGCAGTATACTGTAAATTCTAGTGCATGATGACAATGAACTTTCTGAAGGACAGAAATGAGGCAGAGGTTGACATGCTAGTTACCAAATTTGTTTCTCCCTATCCAGGACATGGGTTTCAATAATATTTCTCAGCTTCCGTTGAGGCTAGATATAACCATGTGGTTGCGTTCTGATCAAAAGAGTATTTGTTTGCTATTTTCAGGCTGGGCTGCCATTGCTACCTTCTTTGTACATGTACTTTCTCTTTTCATTGGCTTGATAATGATGAATCTGGGAGACTTTGAAGCTATATGTCATGAATATTTTAAGTCACACCCCCCCAATAATTAGTTCTGTGCTTAAAACAACAATCATGATAAAACGGAAAGGATATAAATTTAAGAAAGAGAAAAAATATCATTTTGCTATAAGTTAAATGCATGTTTATACAAAAGAAAAGAAAAACGATTATAAGAGAACACAAAAAAAATTAGCCAGTCATAGTTAGTACTGTGTGCTGAGATTATTGTTTCTGTTTAATTTTTTTTTTTACTAGATTAGACTTATTTGAGAAGACTGTTATTAACACTATCATCGCCCTATTATAACAACCATCTGAAAATGGAAAGAGCTGTATTGGGAGATACCAGTAAGGCATTCCTTTATACACAAATGCCTTAGAAAGAATCAAATATTCATGCTAGACTTGAATTATACATACCCTAAGTTTTTCTCTAGTCTTGACATTTTTCTTATTTTAATTGCCCAAAGACTTTTCTAATATACTATACTATTCGACATTCATTTTACATTCATGTTTGCTTTTTCTAATGTAATAAAAATTTAAACAACGAGACTCAATAGCTCTGTGCTTAAAATAACAATCAAATTTTTAACAGAAGGATGTATTTTTTACAGAGAATAATGTTTGTTTTGCAATACAATTATATATGCATACAATGAAAAAGAGATTTGAACAAAATACAAAAAGCAACCTGTTTTGGTTAATCCTGTGTGCCCAGATTACTGTTGGTGCCTATTTTCTTTGACTTTTTCTCTATTTGATTTTGTTTATACTAAAACAAAGAGAAGAATTACAAATTAATCTTTTAAATGGCTAAAAGATACATGAGAAAACAACTCTTGCAAACCAAAACAACATTGAGATTCCATCTCACCCCAGTAACATTGTCCAACAATGAGAATTTGAACAACAAATGCTTCTGGGAATGTGGGGGGAAAGGAACACTATTACACCGTTGGTGGAAATGAAAACCACTCCAATCACTCTGGAAGGTGTTTCAGAGATTTCTGAACACAGAACCCCTCTATATTTCAGTGATACCACTCTTGGGCATCTAGCCAGAAGATTACAAATCAGGATATGGTAAAGAAACCTGCACATCCATGTTCACTGATCCACTGTTCATGATAGTCAGGTTATGGAAACAGTCCAGATGCCCTTCAATGCATGAGTGGGTCAAGAATGATAATCATCCATTAGAAAGAATAACACTGTGTCATTTGCAGAAAAAGGGATGATCCTAGAACAAATTATGTTAAATGAAGTAAGCCAGGCTCAGAGAGACCCCAGTAAGAATAAGTTTTCTTTTGTATGTGGGTAAATGGAAGCTAGATCTATATATGGTGACATATATAGGACTCAATGCTTTTATACACAAGCTATCTAAAGGAGAGTATACTTAGGAATGCAACTCTTCTGAACAACTAGTGTACTGTTTATCAAAGCAAATGCCAAGAAGTGTAAACATGTTTCTTTGGGGAGGGGAGAAGGGAAAGGGCACACAAATAGAGGGAGGGAGTGCAGTCATTATATTCAATGTACATTATGTAAAAAATGAACTTTGTACAGAGTAGGAAAGACATTAGAACTTATAGGCACAGGAAGGAACTCCCTGAATATAGTCCCAGGGGCACAACAAATAAGGGAGAGACTCGACAAATGGGGCTACTACAAATTAAAAAGTTTCTGCACAGCTAAGGACATAGCCACCAAAATAGAAAGACAGCAAACCATATGGGAAAGGATCTTTACCAGCACAGCAACAGACAAAGGCCTAATATCTGTCATCTACAGAGAACTCAAAAAACTAAGCCCCTCCAAGTCCAATAAACCAATTAGGAAATGGGCAAAGGAGCTAAAGAGAGACTTCACAAGAGAAGAGATAAAAATGGCAAAGAAACATGAGGAAATGTTCAACATCCCTGGTAGTAAAGGAAATGCAAATAAAAACAACCCTGAGATACCACCTCATTCCAGTTAGAATGGCCTATACTCTGAACTCAGCCAACAACAAATGCTGGAGGGGGTGCGGGGAAAGAGGAACCCTTCTCCATTGTTGGTGGGAGTGCAAATTAGTACAACCACTTTGGAGAACAGTATGGAGGTTTCTCAAAAAACTCAATATAGACCTACCCTATGACCCAGCCATACCACTTATAGGCATCTATCCTGAACAGCAGGTCCCAAGATATCAAAAAGACATTTGCACTTCCATGTTTATCGCTGCACAATTCACAATAGCCAAAATATGGAATCAACCCAGATGCCCCTCCACAGATGAATGGATCCAAAAAATATGGTACCTATACACAATGGGATACTACATAGCGATTAGGAATGGTGAAATATTGTTATTCACAGGGAAATGGTCAGAACTTGAACAAATAATGTTGAGCGAGACAAGCCTAGAACACAGAAAACAAAGGCGCATGATCTCCCTGATATATGACTGTTAAGATGGGGTGACGGGGAGACAGTAGAGACCAGGTCTGTGAAACCAAAAACTTCTTGTCAAATGGTATTTCCCACAGGATTGGGTCAGCGACCCAACAGTATGTAACTAAAACCAAACAACTACTCAACATATAAAGGTCAAAAATTGACCTCTCAGTGGAATACAATAGCTCAAAAGCTATGTTTGTACTTTCATATAAGACTATTGTTGACATATTGTCTAATGTCGACATTACATTTAAAGCCCTAGGCGAATTTTCTTTGGTGTAGGCCACGTGGCTACTGTATATGTTCTTGTTACATTGTGTATTGTATATATGTCTACTTGACCTAGGGAAGGGAAAGAAAAACAGGGTGTAAGATCACAAGAAATGTACACACTGACCTACTATGTAATTGTACCCTTTTTGCACAACACCTTGTCAAAAAAATTTTGTTTAATTAATAAATATATTACAAAAAATGAACTTTGTAACTTGAGGGCTGGAACAGGAAGGAGAAAATGGGGGAGAATAAAGGAAGGGGTGACATTGACCAAGAAGCATTGTACCCATGACCTGACTTGTGGAATTGTAAACCCTTTGTACAGCTACATCATCATCATCATCATCATCATCATCATCATCATCTTTTCTAAAGGCACCAAATTATTATTAAAATTATCTTTATAATTAAAATAAGAGCTAGATGGTTTTTCTGTTATTAGTCTTGTTTTCCCTGTGTGCTTGAAAATATTTTAAAGACAAGTTCATTTTAAAATTGTTTTAAATAATACAATAAATATTCTGTGCATTATTCATATATAAAATAAGGAAGTGGCTTCAATTTGTAGATTTCATCACAGCCATGTGATGACCAGACTGTGGTTGACAATTCTATCTATAATTAAGCAATGTTGCTTTGCACTATATATGTTTTTCTTTTATTTATATCCATCACCAAATTGCCATTTCTCACTGACACATAGAAAGGAAATCATAGGTTACAGTAGATGTTAGAACTGTTTACCTCATTTTTTTCTGGCTTGTTTCATCAATCGATTGTTTACATGCCACCTATGGTGACCTCATTAATGTCTTTGACTAGAGCAATTACTTATAATTGCATGCCTTAAATGAATGCTTTTGTGGAGCACTTGATAGGGGCTTTATTTTTGATCCTCCATAACAGTTATACTTTGGTATCCCTCAGATCAGCTCTGCTTTCCTTCCTGTGCTTTGTTATTGCCTGGTTCCTCATTTACTGTTCAAATACCTTTCTGTTTATTTGTTTTGTTTTCCCCTAAAACCCACAGCTACTGTTTTATATAGTTGTGAGAGAAAAACACTTCTGTGATCTTTAATTTTGTTCCTTAACATAACTCAGAAAACTAGTCATGAAGTTAGGAGGTCAGTTCTGGAGGGCATCATCTTGGCCTCATGGTGAATGGTAGGGTTTGGCATCTTGTCTTCATGGCTCAGGTAAGGTAAAGTCCCATGCCCAGGTGAAAGCTGTGCCTGAATCCCTGGAGACAGGGGTGGGCACTTGGCCTATAGGTTACTGAATCTGTCAGTCTTGTGCCTGGGACTAGGAACTTCCTGTGGCCCTGTTCCCTGACATGAGCCTATTTAGACCTGGATGAGTTCAGGCCATGACAGGTGTCTCAGTATTCGAGTCCTGTCTCCTGGCTGTTCTCCAGTCAGCGTGGTATCTCAATTCAGCTCTCATTGGAGCTGAATTTGTTTGCTGGTATTGTTTTTGTTCTTTCTTTCCTCCCTGGTCTGTTTCCTAACAGTGTTAAGTATATTTGCATGCTGTAGGGCTTTGTAACAATTGGCTGATTGCAGACTGCTAGCGCTTTAAGGACTCCAAGATTCCACCTCTTAAAAATGTGACTTCCTTTATCTATCACCTTACAATGGAAGGATATAGTTAGATGGCTAAAACCAGTCTGGCTAGTAGACTGAAGGACTGTGTGAGCTGCTTTGGAACTGCCCGCAGAAGCACGGAGGCAGTGGGGAACCTTGCCTGAATTGGGACCCAGCTGTGTCAGATCCTTGTTTCTAGGGAAGGGACAACCCTTTCAAGTGCATACATTTCCATAAACTGAGTTTTAATAATTTTGGTAGTGAGTCCTCAAAGGCTTGATGTGTCCAGGGTGAGCAATGTTTTCAGTAGTTAAATGATACCAGCATTTAACAAGTATCTGGGTCCACTATATCCTTTGTAGGAAATGTTTTCTTCACCAAAAATGAGGAACTAAGGAAAACAGTGAGGAATGGCATTATTCATATGGGACAGATGAGTGGAAGGGAGGAGTGGGGGAGAGGTATAAAGAGGAAAAGAGAGAGAAGAAAAGGAGAAGAGAAGAGGAGAGGACAGGTATAAAGAGAAGAGAGAAGAGGAGAAGAGAGAAGATAAGGAGAGAAGAGGAGAGGAAAAGAGTGGAAAGCAGGGGAAGGGAAGGGAGAGGATGAAGGCAAGGAGAGAAGAGAGGAAGTAAACCACCCCCAACTGTAGAAGTATGTGCCTGGCTGTGTGATCTAGTAAAGCAAATCTCTCTCTCTCTCTCTTTCTCTCTCTTTCTCTGTCTCTCTCTCTGTCTGTCTCTGTGTGTGTGTTAAATGGAACAACATATCTGACTAGTGGGGTGATAAGGAGTAACAAAGATATGTATGTAAATAAGTAGGATTATTTTAATTCTGTAGTATCGCATGCATATCTCAATTAAAATTCCAATACTAAATATTTGAATAAATATCATGAGACACGTGACTTCCCTTTGGGGCTTTAGTTTTCTTATCTGTCTTATAGAAATGGTGATGGAGTGGCTCAAGTGGTAGAGCATTTGACCACTTAAAAAAATGTGGGCCTGTCACCAATGGCTCATGCCACTCAGTAGGCTGAGATCTGAGGATTACCGTTCAAAGCCAGCCAGAGCAGGAAAGCTCACAAGACTCTTATCTCCAATTAAGCACAAGAAAACTGGAAGTGGCACTGTGTCTCAGTGGTAGAGCTCTCTTCTTGAGCTGAAGAGCTCAGGGACAGTACCCAGGCCCAGAGTTCAAGCTCCATGACAAACAAAAAAATGATGTCCTAGAATACTGAGGCTTGAACTCAGGGCCTTGCTAGAAAGTACTATAACACTTGGGCCATGTCCCTAGGCCTTTTGATTTACATAAATTTCAGCTAAGGTCTTATCTTGCTGTGGACTAGCCTCTAACTACAATTCTTCTACCTATGTCTCCACTTAGCTGGGATAACAAGTGAACAAGTGTGCAGAATCACGACCTATTTTCTGGTTGAGATTATATATACACACACATACAAACACACACACACACACACACACACACACACACACACACACACACACACACACACATGCCTGTCCTAATCTCAAACTGAAATTCTCCCAAACTCTACCTCACAAGTAGTTAGGATTACAGATGTGCAGATGTGAGCCATTGTGGCTGGCTTGTATGTGCTAATATTATTATATGACTGACAGAAGAATAGATTTGTTTTTCATCAACTGGCCACAAATAAGCAAGTAATGTGTTGTGCTCTGATGTTACCATGACTACATTGTCACTAAGCAATAGGTGTTTTCCAGCTGCAGTACAGTCTTATGGATGCAGATTCATATATGCAGTCTATTATTGACCAAAATAGTATTATGTGAAACATGATTTCCTCTCTCTCTTCTCTCCCTCTGTGTGTGTGTGTGTGTGTGTGTGTGTGTGTGTGTGTGTGTGTGTTCCATCTCAGGGCCTTAGGCCTTATGCTTGCTAAACAGATGCTTTACTACTTGGGTTACATTTCCAATTCTTTTCCATTTTAGTTACTTATTTGGATAGTCTGTCCTTTTGCAGAGCACTGGCATCAAGAGTGATCCTTCTACCTATGCCTCCTACAGATTCAGGGGTGAACTATGTACCTGTGTGGGTCTTTACAACTTTTGCCTGGCCTGGCCTCAAACTCTATTCCTTCTAATCTCTGCCTACTGAATAGGTAGGATTGCAAGAATAAGCCGGCAGGCTCTTTAACTTCAGCTTTGATTAATGATTCATTTGCCATGTTTAGGAGTTTATTGTGTGTGCATGCATGTGTGAATTTTTAATACTGGAGTTTGAACTCAGGGCCTTAACACTTGTTAGGCAGGTGCTCTACTGCTTGAACCATATGTCAATCATAATTTTAAATTTTTCTATGGCCAAATCTACCAAATCTTGAATTTGATATCTAAATTTTCTTCTAGGCATTATATACTTACTACCATTATATGTTTTAAAGGCACATCTATATATCCCTTGGAAGGATATTAATTTTTTATACTATTGCAAACTTGCAGTTATTTTTGTGCTTTATTAAAAATCTCACTGGTGGGGCTGGGAATGTGGCTTAGTGGTGGAGCGGTGCATGGAGCCCTAAGTTTGATTCCTCGGTATCACATAAACAGAAAAAGCCAGAAGTGGTCCTGTGGCTCAAGAGGCAGAGTGCTAGCCTTGAGCATAAGAAGTTCAGGGACAGCGCTTAGGCCCAGAGTTCAAGACCCAGGACTGGCAAAAAAAAAAAAAAAAAAAAAAATCTCACTGGAAAAGTTGGGAGGCGGGATGGTATTACCAGTATTATTTCAATCTAACCTGAAAGAGAATTTTTGAAAATTCTTAGATAAATCATTGAAGACGTTTTCAGCTGGAAAAGAAAAAGAAAACTATTTGAATATGGCTTAAACAAGAATGGATTAATGGGCTGTGGTATGGCTCTCAAATGGTAGAGTGGCTGAGTAGTATGCACTGGCCCTTAGTTCAAACCATAGGACTACAAATAAAAACAACAGGTTTATTATTTTGCACAACTAGGCCTCTGTATATGGGGATAGTGTGCTACTAATGGAATCAGATGCCTCCCTTCTTTCCACTCTGGAGTTAGTGGCCCCTCTTCTTGGCTGAAGTACTATGTGCTTGCATAGTCTTTCATCTAGATCATATGAAGGAACAGAAAACTGGCAATTTGCCTTTATTTAAGAACACTTGTTATGAAGATTAATGGGAAATGGGAGCAAAAATGTGAAGATTAGGAGATGTTCAAATTTCATGACTTAAGCCAATGTCAGCTTTCATTAGTTTGATCCTACTGATGCATTTAGTTATTCATTCAAATGTATTCATGGATCATGTATGAAATACAATGGTGAAGACAGAAATGTTCTCATGTTGCTTACAGTATACCTGATAATTTTTCTCTATTGAAATATATAAATATGTAGTGTTTATAAGCTTTGATACACAAAGAAGACAATGCCATCACACACTTCTCTCCATTGACAATGTGAGAGATCTGTATTTGTTGGCATTTGCTGAGAGATTCTTATCTCTCCTCATTATTGAAGACCTAGTTTTCTTTTTTTTTTTTCAAATTTTTATTATCAAACTGATGTACAGAGAGGTTACAGTTTCATACGTTAGGCAATGGATACATTACTTGTACTGTTTGTTATCTCGTCCCTCATTCCCTGCTCCCTCCTCCCCCTTTTCCTTCCCCCCCGTGAGGTGTTCAGTTCGGTTACACCAAACAGTTTTGCAAGTATTGCTTTTGTAGTTGTATTTTTTTACCCTATGTCTCTCGATTTTGGTATTCCCTTTCAATTTCCTAGTTCTAATACCAGTATAGACGGTTTCCAATATACTCAGATAAGATTACAGAGATAGTGTAGGTACAACCACTGGAAGGTGATACAAGAACATCATCAATAATAGAAGCTACAGATACACATGGGACATTGAAAGTAGTTACAACTGTGATAAAACAATCATTTCCATAACATGGAGTTCATTTCACTTAGCATCATCTTTTTTTTTTTAGCCTTCTAACATTTTATTATGCAAGCCTTTTTATTTATCAAAAAGGTTCTTTCTTTGCTAGCAATTTATAGACCTCTTGCATCCTAAGCACACACAAGCAGCTACCTCTTCTTATTTAGCCTATCGCATGAGGACTTTAGGTCTCACAGCACGAACCCCCTGGAGTCGGCCTGGGCACACACCACATGCAGATTTGGGTGCTTTCCCGACTTTTTTTGTGTAAAGGTAAACAATTCTGTTGCCAGGGGTTCGGGACAGCCTGGTTTTGTTAGAGGCTGTGTTGTAGGAAAGCCTACAGCGGTATGTCAATCGCTGGACCATTCTGATGTCCTTTAGACACTGTCGCCGGAATAGAGCACTTAGCATCATCTTATGTGATCATAAGGGTATAGCTATTGGGCTCTTGTGATCCTCTACTGTGACTTGCCTAAACCTGTGCTAATTATTCCCAATAAGGGAGACCATAGAGTCCATGTTTCTTTGGGTTTGGCTCACTTCACTTAGTATAATTTTTTCCAAGTCCTTCCATTTCCTTACAAATGGGGCAATGTCATTCTTTCTGATAGAGGCATAAAATTCCACTGTGTATATGTACCACATTTTTTTTTTTTTTTGGCCAGTCCTGGGCCTTGGACTCAGGGCCTGAGCACTGTCCCTGGCTTCCTTTTGTTCAAGGCTACCACTCTGCCACTTGAGCCACAGCACCACTTCTGGCTGTGTTCTGTATATGTGGTGCTGGGGAATCGAACCCAGGGCCTCATGTATACGAGGCAAGCTCTCTTGCCACTAGGCTATATCCCCAGCCCCTATGTACCACATTTTCCTGATCCATTCGTCTACTGAGGGGCATCTGGGTTGGTTCCAGATTCTCGCTATCACAAATTGCGCTGCAATGAACATTGTTGTGCTGGTGGCTTTACTGTGATTGTGTTTGTGGTTTTTTGGATAGATACCCAAAAGTGGGGCTGCTGGGTCATAGGGGAGTTCTATATTTAGCCTTCTGAAGAATCTCCATACTGCTTGCCAGAGTGGCTGAACCAGTTTACATTCCCACCAACAATAAAGTAGGGTTCCCTTTTGGCCACATCCCCTCCAACAATTGTTATTGTTAGTTTTCTTGATATATGACATTCTTACTGGGGTGAGATGGAATCTCAATGTTGTTTTGATTTGCATTTCTTTTATGGCCAGTGATGTAGAGCACTTTTTCATATGTCTCTTGGCCATTCTCATTTCTTCATCAGAGAAGTCTCTTTGTAAGTCTTTAGCCCACTTGATGAGGGGGCTATTGGTTCTTTGAGGTTTTGTTTTGGAGGAAGGTTTAGATATGAGGCCTTTGTCCGTTGAATGGCTGGTAAAGATCTTCTCCCAGTCTGTGGGCTTTCTTTTTTTTTTTTTTTTTTTTTTTGGCCAGTCCTGGGCCTTGGACTCAGGGCCTGAGCACTGTCCCTGGCTTCTTCCCGCTCAAGGCTAGCACTCTGCCACTTGAGCCACAGCGCCGCTTCTGGCCGTTTTCTGTATATGTGGTGCTGGGGAATCGAACCTAGGGCCTCGTGTATCCAAGGCAGGCACTCTTGCCACTAGGCTATATCCCCAGCCCCTAGTCTGTGGGCTTTCTGTTTATCTTGCGAGCTATGTCCTTTGTCGTTCAGAAGCTCTGCAGTTTGATGCAGTCCCATTTGTCCAACCTTTCTTTGATTTGTATCCTTTCTGGGTCTTTGTTAAGGAAGTTCCGTCCTGCGCCAAGGAGCCCAAGTGTTTCTCCTACTCCTTCCTTTAGTGTTTTCAGGGTGTCTGTTTTGATTTCAAGGGAAGACCTAGTTTTCTAGGTCTTCTTTAGTTTACTGATTCTCCATTATGTGGAAGAAAATGACACAGCTGATCTTGGAACCCATTAAAGTGAAAGCATATTCTTAAAAGGGTAGTCAGGGAATAAACTAAATTTCTCTAATTAAAAGCACTTATGGTTCTAATACTCCTGTGTTCTACTTACTAGGATGTTCCTAGAAATGGCATCCGATGAAAGTCAAGCTTATTTCAGTACAGATGCTGGCAAATATCCCACAGCATGACTTGGCTCTATAACTAATTCAACAAAATAACACAGAATCAAGGAGCGTGGGATTCCTATAGATAGCTGTTAGGTTGGACTTGAGACCCAATTTAATTGCATTTGGCTGCATGTTAATAGGGTTCCCTTTTAACTGAATGAATTTTTAAGTGTTGTTGACTAGGTTTTTGAGAGTTTCTCCAGTGTTCTTAAGCCTTGTTGATTGGTACTTCAAGAAATCTCTTTAATTTGTTGGGATCCTGATCAAAAAGCTAACAAACTTAGGTAGCTTTTCTTGAAATTTGGTATCAAGTTAAAGCAGACTGTCTGTTCTGGGTGCTTTATGTGTATGTAGGACCACCCAGGGAATGCATAGAAGGAAAGTTTGCTGATAATAATTGAAAGATTGTTTTGTCTAAGAAATTAAGGGCAGGGATAATGGAGAAAGCTTTAATGAAGTGATAGTGCAGAGAATTATCTTGCTTAGGTTTCCTCCAAAGGGCTACAGAAAGATTCAATGGAGATTTCTGGTGGACAAATGTGGGGAAATAAAATTTGAAAGAAAAGAGAGAATTCTATCTTGAAAAAAAATTTATTCCAGACTGAGATATTCTAGAGCAACAACAAAAACAAACAAACAAAAATCTAGAGATGCTATTCAGTGTGGTCTGCAGAAGAAAACCCTATAATTAGAAATCTAATTAAGATACAAAGGAATAAGATGGCCTTGGAATTATACATAGCTGAGTTTGTAGACCAGTGCCATAAGTTCTTGTCAGTAACTTTGAGGAAGGTATTTACCTTATCTAAACTAGTCCTATCATTTTTAAATAAGGTTAACACTATCCTCAGGGTGCTCATTTATAATGAATAATAAGACTCTGCATGACAATATGCTATTAGTATGCTTGACACAGAAAATATTTCTTTTAGTGATTTGTAGGCTACCCCATGTCATTAAGAATTCATTTAAAGTCTGAGAATAATGCATAGGATACGTGGCATTTTTTTGTAGGTATCTAGAACCATATGTTAATTATATATGTATATATACATATATTTACATATTTTATGGTTCTGGCAAGCATATCATTTATTGGCCTGGAGTATTCTATGATCAAAAGTGTGGGCAGAATTTCTTAAATAAACATGAAGACCATTCAGGTGATGTCTAACACTTGCATCACAGAGTTGTGAATAAACTTGATTGAAGATAATCTGTTTTGCATTGGCTTTGGATTGAGGAAAAGGAAAATGCCAACATTGACTGTCCATTGAAATAACAAGGATTTTGTTTTGTCTTCACTACAAAGTACTCTACACATTTAGGGGAGTCATTTTTGCCTCCAGATACCAAAGATTCTTTATCATTGAAACAGGATGCTGATTAGATCATCTTTAAGAACCTTCTTATCTATAAAAATAACAAGATTATGTATAGCTTTGCCAATATTCTAGAGAACTTTAACAAAATCAACAATGGAATGGGAAGAAAGTACAGAAAGGAAATGGCTAATGGAAGGTTAAAAATTTTTACCAAATTTGGATTATTTAACAGAGCTTGACTAAAAATGAATTCAAGAAGTAATTGAGTGAAGAATATCATGGGTATTATGAAACTTTCAAATCTCATGTGAGATCGTCAAGGAAGTCTCTAGGTTCTCTTTTGCAGATGTTCTGAGAGAGGGATTTGCCAGACAGACTGGACACAAAGCAGTTAGGGCCAAGGCCATGGTGTGTGAGAGAGTGTATTCCATGTAAGGGGCAAGGACTGTTTCTTAGTATCTCAGGAATTCCAGGTGAATGTAAAGTAGAAATTCATAGAGTAAGAAAACTAGGAATGGATAGAGAATGATTATGAGCTATAATGCATTAAGAAATAATACCAGCCATCTAGGATTTTTTTCTTTATTATCATTGTCTTCCTCAAAATAAAAACCTGATTATAGGGGTGTGCAGGGGTGTGCATACAAAAGTACTATACAAGAAAACAACCAGGTAGTTTTTATTTATTTATTTATTTATTTATTTAATTTCCTTCTACCGCACATGTGTGTTGGAGCAGGTCTTCCATTAGGTGCATCAGGCATTCAAATCCTCACTAGGCTTCAGGGTTTCACTTATCTGCACAACTCTGTAACTTGGGAAATTGAGCCTATGTTGATTTAAACTCTTGCCCAGTTCCCTTAAAAGGCACTCCATCCTGCTTGGATTAGTGGATTGGGCAGTTATAAGACCAGGTATGATGAGACCAGGTATCTTCCCTGGTGTCATAAATGTGAATCGCAAGTAGACACAGATTACTTCACTCCAGTCAGTTTCTGAGAGCTGCTGCTAAATTTTAGTTCTTTTGTTTCCCTGTATAGAGTAATAAAAGGTCCAATTAATAAGCCACTAGTCAAAGAAATTTCTGATTGGAATAAACTCAATTCTTTCCCCATCAATGGGGAATATTTCTTGGCCAGGAGGAAGGGAAACAGTCAAACACCTCTCTAACACAAGTGGTTATAAAGGAAGAAACAACCTCATTGCAAATTCTGTCCTTCAAAAAGGTGCACAATATTTTATTTTGTGGTTCTTGTGTCATTGGGGAGATATTAAACAGTTTTGATGCCTCTCACCAAACACTTCAGGTAAAGTACTAAAAACCCATTGTTCTCAAATACAACACAATTTGAAATACAGTACCATTTGTCCTACACTTTGGATCTAAGTTACTAATTTTTTGTTCACTGTTTCTAAATTTTCATGGTGCCTAGAACTATACAAGGCCTTTTATGCAGGAAACTTTATAATGGAAGAAGACAGTTTTGAGGCCTCAGTCTAATTCCTTCTATTCAGTAGAGGCAGTGATAATATTGAGACATGTAAAGGGTCTGTGCAAGATCCATATTTATTATTGAATATCAGAATTGTCTCAGTTAAAATGCTCTTTGTTAACAAAGAAAGGGAAACATTTACTTTAAATTATGTTAAACAATAACAGAAGTTCAGACATCTGCAATAAATCAGGCATAATAAAAAAAAAATCGGACTTTTTTGTGTGGGGGAGGGGGAGTGCTGGGGCCTGAACTCAGGGCCTGAGTGCTGTTTTGTGTGCTAAAGATTAGCACTCTATCACTTGAGCCAGGGCATCACTTCCAGTTTTTGAATGGTTAATTGGAGATAAGAGTCTCACAGGGATTTTTCTGCCTGGGTTGACTTTGAACCATCATTCTCCGATCTTAGCCTCCTGAATAGCTGGGATTACAGGCTTGCACCACTGTTGTCTGGCTCAAAAGATCTGGCTTCTTTCCTCTGCTAGTCTCTTTGTCTGCCCCTCTCTCTATCAGATATCAGCTTTAGCCTCCAGTTTCATCCTTCAAACCCCCAAAATGTCTGTTCACTGCAACTATTGTGAAATATCTTTTTAATCTTGTATAACCAATAAAAGATACCACCGAATTGTTTGGAGTGTGGAATAATTTTTCTCTGCAATCTGACTGGGAAAAGTGTTTCTGTGCTTAATTCTTAACCAATAATGTCATCATCAGGGAAATGCCTAATGATGAATGCAGTAACATTAGCTTAAACACAGATCTTTGAACAAATCCCAGACTCAGGAATGCTGGGGTGCAGATGAGTAGATATCTTGAGTTACAGATATGACTGCTAGAGTATGATGGGGGGTGGATAGCTAACCAAAATCAGTAAAAATGGAAAAGGGAATGAATATTGTATAAGCAATAAAGAGTATCAGCCACAGGGACCACCAGTGCAGTGTTGATTGCTTGACACGGGACTAGTGTACGAGAAGGTACCCCTCTATGTGTTTGAAAGGATACTATATTCAAATGGATATTGTGCGATCTTTTCAATGTGTAATGTTGCTAAAAAGGAAAAAAAAAAGTCCAAACAACACATCTAAAGAATTTTCATTCATTCTGCTTCCCAGACAATGCCATCTGCCATGACATCACAGGTACATACTGCTGCACATCTTGTCTTGTGTGGTTGCCAGGGCAACCAAGTCTGACTGTGACAATAAGGTAATAAAGCAGCCTAGAAGCAGACTTCATTTTTACTGGGAAGATGACAGGTTGAAGCAGAACTTGCTGCTAGAGAATATTTTTTTATTCCAAGAGCTAGGGTAGCCAGAAAAAAGATAATTAATGTTGATAGATGGGGGAGGAGGAAATATCATTCATAATTTAGTCAAAATAATCAATAAATATCTATGCATTGAAACCTTCTTGATGAGTCTCAGCTACTTCAAGTTCTTTCCTAAGTCTTTTTGGATTTCTTATTAATAAGCCACAGGCCTACTCAGAGGTGGATGGTTCCATTGATTATTTTTTGATGATGTTGTCTGCCCAGTTGTCTCCCATCTGCTCGATGAGATGAATTCTAATTCTTTTGTGTCCCTACTTATCCCAGTATGTATCAGGTAGCTGAAACATTTAATTATATTTATTTGGGGGCTTATCTTTCGTTAATGAGGTTAGACACCTAAGTGTGCTCACTACTGTAATTGTAGTTCAATAACTGACCCACTGTACAAGTCAGCTTTTCAGGTCCTTGAATTTTAAACATACTTATCCCCCCCTTTCTTTTTCTTTGTCTCATATCCCTCCTCCTATTCTCCCATGCAAGAGAACTGAAGATTGTTTTCACAGTTCCAGGCAAAGTCACCACACTCTCTTTATTTCAAATGGGGATGATTGAACATCAGGACAGCCAGAATACAGTTCTGGAGACTAATGTTAGCACATGAGGGTATGTGGCTCCAAATCATGCCCCAGCACATATAACCAGAAGCACATATTCCTGGATGTTCCTTTAAAAACATGTCAGTCCCTCCTTCGGTTTGACTGGGACTATAGTTCATGTATGCATGTGTGGTTGTGTGGTGTGTGTGTGTGTGTGTGTGTGTGTGTGTGTGTGTGTGTGTGTGTGGGTCCTGTGATTTGAACTCAGGGTCTGGACGCTGTTTCTGAGCTTTTTGCTCAAGATTGGCATTCTACACTTGAACCACTTATGACTTTTTATTTAGTAGTTTATTGGATGTAAGAATTTCGTGGACTTTGCTTCTCTGGCTGCCTTTGAACAGTGATCCTCAGATCTCAGCTTCCCTAGTGGCTAGGATTACAGACAGCCACCAGCACCCAGCCCTGACAGTAGCTTTTAAAAATTACATTTCAATATCTTTAAGTAATTATACAAAGGGGTTACAATTTATCATCTTAGTTTATAAATATAATACAGGTTGAGATAGCACCTCTTGCAATCCTCATTTTGCCTGGCAAAATGAATAAACCTTCAGTTTCTTTTCTCTGCAAATTCTCCTCTCATTATTTGTGAATTGGCATTGAGTTTGGGGTACTAAATCTCCAGTGTTAAACTTGGTACAGTGCTTTGAGGTGAACTGTCTTGAAGAATGTTCTCCTTCTGGACTTCTGGACATTGGAAAAATAGCTATTTGTGGGGAGGCCCAGCCACTCCCCGCTCAAGTTGAACTCTGGAACAGCCCCAGTGGAGGTGCTGTCATAGGTGAAGAGAGAGGAAGCCAAGGGACCATGCCACCTGCAGTCAGATTTAGCTCCAGGTCACTCCATTTTAACTATTGTGGGTTTCAGGTACAGGACTCTTGCTGCTCCCTTGGCTTTGGAGAAAGGAGCAATGATCTAACATCTTGTCTATGATGATGGGATTTCTCTGGTGTGCACACTGAGATTCCTTAATTCCACACAGTTGGGGACATTACCTTATGGACAGAGCTTTTGAACCTACTGAGGGCACTATATAATTAATTAATTAATTAATTAGAAAGTGTTGTATAGGGTAGAAGTTACAGGGTAAGCAAGACCAATGGCTTCCATTTCTGTCTATTGCCTTGATCATTTGGTGGAAGGTTGATGTCATTTGTTGGTCTACATTCTGTGGAATAGCCTTCTGTTTGCTTGCATGTTTTGTGATGTGTTTATATGGGAGGTACTCTGTCTAAGAAAGCCCTGTAAGATAGATCTTGGAAGAGTGTTTGATATAGTTATAAGTCTGTGACAAAGAAAAGTGAGACTTTTTTTTTTTTTTGCAACATGGCCTGGAATAGGTATATTTTAGGAAATGAGGAGCGAGAGTCTTTAAATGGAATGTTAAACTATTACATAATCTTGCAGTTGGAATCATTCTGTCAGAAAACAGGAAAATGGGATGAAATTCCATATGTGTAAGCATTTATCTAGTTGCATAAGATACTGAATGGATAGGAACTAAGACGACAACAGTTCAAAGAAAGTCAAAGCTTCATGTGAGCAAAGGTAGAAGTAGACTTCATTAATTTAAATAAAATAAATCCCTGTAAGTCCAGTGTGCTTTAGGTCCAGCTTCCCTGCCCTCTTCTTTGGCTGCTCTACCTGAGTAAATATTATAGGAAGACAAGAATAGGCTCTTCTAGTTATTCTGCAGCCCTTGGCAGCTATTGTTTGTAAGCAGCGGCATCAGATGGAAGTGAGAATGGCAGGTGTCACCCTTTTGCAAACCTGAGGGATTAGTGGAAAACATTTGATAGTTCTGGTAAGGCATCTTGGAGATAGGGACTTGAGATGCATGAATGAAGAAACAGTATCAAGGGGCCCTATGCTTCACAGGGCCAGGACTAGGTGGAGTATAGACATAATTTCCAAGTACAGTTAACTTATATCAAGATGAAGTATTTTGGGACACAAAACAATCAACCATAATTTAAATGAATTGAAAACACACCCTCTCATCATACTGGAATTTACCTAGAAATGAATAGGAAGAATACTTAGAAAAGCCCAAGGAAGGGAAAACAATGAAACTGAGCAATGCAGTTCTAAGAGAACAAGACACCTGGAAATTGGAAAAATGGTTAAAAATTGAAATGGAAATAAAAATGTAATACAGTGAAAGCAATACTTAATGGGAAATTCAAAGCATTAAATGTGTACATTCAACAATAAAAGCCTCTACTTTCATTTAAGAAACTTTAAAAGGAAGAACATGGTAACATGGTAAAACCAAAATAAATATAATAAATACACATGGAATAACTAATAAAATAGAGAAAATTAACTATAAAGAAAATAATGAGGATCGAGTTCATCATGGTGGAGGAGCAACAGGGCACTAACTGAGATCTCTCCAAGAACCCAGTTTTAGTGTTCCAACAAAAGACCACAGCTAGAGAGTAACACCAAATGAGACATAGTAGTATACTGGCTGCTCACAGACAGATGCAGATCAGGGACAGTCTGAATAACCAGGGAGAGTGTGAATACCCCACAAAAGATATTCACTCTCACGCTCACAGATCAGCATTTGGAATATGGCCCTTCCCCTACCACCAGAGAAAATTGCCATCTTTTACTCTTGCGCAAACCTAGCACCATATACTGGTACTGGTCCAGGGAAAAGGGAGGATGATGAGGATGACTGATGGGCCACCTTTCAAAAGGACAAAGGAATCTGAGCAGTGAAAGTCAGCTCCACCCAGGGGAGGGTCTCCCCACCAGGTGGGAGGAATTTCCCCCAGGGTGTGACAACTTTCAGCCTCAAGTAAACACAGCTAGAGGTAGCCCAGCCCCTCTCCAGATCTGCCATGGGCTGCAAGAGTTTCTTTAAAAAAACAACATCAACAACAAAAAACTGGTTAGCCCTTAAAAGCAGAGAGCAGCTCCTGGGCCCAAAAGAATACCACAGCAACCAGACCTCTGGGAAAAGCCAGTGATCCCAGCCAGGCACTGGCAGCCACTCTGAGCTACAGAAAGCACCTAACTCCCTTTTTTTTTGAGACATGCCATGCAAAGCAGAGAGCTTTAGGAATAAATTAGCCTGGGAGGATGGTCACAGAGACCATACAGCAAACCCACTTACTGAATTAAGAAACTAAGCCACAGGAAAATTGACCATCGCAAGGAAATCAGAGGATCCATTAAAATACTGGACACAGTGGACACAATCTGAGGCTAATAGGTATTGGGGAGAAGCTAGAGAAGGAAGTTAATGGAATAGGTAATTTGTTTAACAACATAATATCACAGAACTCCCCAAATATCCAGAAGGATAAGCCCATCCAAATACAAGAAGTTTTTAGATCCTCAGACAGGCCAGATGAGAATAGGACAACCCATCAGCACATTGCAATCCACACAAGACCAATAGAGACCAAGGAAAAGATCCTTAAAGCTGCCAGGGAGAAGAGAACAATCATCTTTAAAGGAATACTAATTAGAATTACTACAGATTTCTCAGCAGAGATCATGAAAGCAAGGAGAGCCTGGAATGAGGTATGCCACATCCTAAAGAAAAATAATTACCAATAAAGAATACTGTACCCAGCCAAGCTCTCATTCATAGCTGAGGGCCAAATAAAAACGTTTCATAGAAAGGAAAAACTGAAACAATATATATAGCTACCAAACCAGCACTACAGAAAATTCTCAAGGATGTTATCCTTATTGAAAAATGACAAGAACATTATACTGGGAGAGAAACAGACCCTAAGTAGAAATCCAAGTAATTATAGTAAGAATTTACAAGGCCTTAAAAAGATAAATATAATGATAGGAACCAATAAACACCTCTCAATCCTAACTCTCAATATTAATGGACTTAACTCTCCAATTAAATGACATAGACTAACAAGTGTATTAGAACTAGGAAAGTGAAAAGGAATATCAAAATCGAGAGACAAAGGATAAAAAGACAAACGACTCTAAAAGCAATACTTGCCAAACCATTTTGTGTAAACCAACTGAACAACTCATGGGGGGAAAGGGAAAGGGGGAGGGGGGAGGGGGGAATGAGGGAGGAGGTAATAAACAGTACAAGAAATGTATCCAAGGCCTAATGTATGAAAGTGTAACCTGTCTATACATCACTTTGACAATAAATAAGAAAAAAAAAAAAGAATAAATAAGAAAAAAAAAGAAATCACCAAAAAAACCCAACAAAAACAAAAAGCAAGATCAATCCTTCTGCTGTCTTCAAGAGACACATCATGCCCACAAAAGCAAACATATTCTGAAAGTGAATGGCTAGAATAAAATCTATCAAGCAAACAGCACCATAAACAAGCTGTGTTGCAATTCTAGTGTCAGATAAAATTGACTTCAAATAAAAATTATTGAGAACAGACAAAGAAGGCTACAACTACATAATAAAGGAAACTCTCCTACAGGAGGATATAACCACTCTAAATATATATATATATATATATATATATATATATATATACCAAATACAGGAGAACGGGAATTTACCAAGCAAATGCTACTGACTCTAAAAACACACATAGACCCAAATACATAGATCATTGGAGACTTTAACACACCACTATCTTCTCTGGATAGATCAACATGGCAAAAAATCAACAAAGAAACTTCAGAAATAATCAACTGCATAGATCAACTAGACTTAACAGATATGTACAGAATATTCCACTGAGCAACACTAGAGTATACATTCTTCTCAGCAGCACATGTATCATTCTCTAAAATAGACCACATTTTAGGGCATAAAACAAATCTGTGCAAATTCAGAAATATTAAAACTTTTCCTGCATTGTCTCAGACCACAATGGAATAAAAATTACAGTTCAACACTAAAAGCAACATAGCAATCCTGTAACTCGTGG
Organism: Perognathus longimembris pacificus; assembly: GCF_023159225.1. NCBI lineage: Eukaryota > Metazoa > Chordata > Mammalia > Rodentia > Heteromyidae > Perognathus > Perognathus longimembris. Next base: position 46,183,706 of record NC_063167.1, on the reverse strand, counting down.
AGACTGAACAACACATTGTCTGATTCCATTGAAGAAATCAGAACGGAAATTCAAGTGTTTACGGTCCTTAACCAAAATAAGCACAAAAATACCAGCTTCTTTAGGACACAGCAAAGGCAGTACTCAGAGGAAAATTTATAGCTCTGAGTGCCTACATCAACCAAGTAGAGAAATCACAATCCAAAAATTTAATGAAGCACCTGAAAAAGAGCAAAAAGCCAAACCCCAAGCCAATAGATGGTAACAAATATTTAAAATTAAATCAAAGTTAAATGAATTAGAATCCAAAAATCCATAGAGAGAATCAACAAAACAGTTTGTTCTTTGAAAAAATTGACAGACCCTTAGCAAACCTTACAAAAAATAGAAGACAATACACCCAAATAAACAAAATGGGACATGAGAATAGAAACATTATGAGAGAAACAACCAAGATTCAGAATATAGTAAGGGGATATATCTCAAAACTTAAGGCTAGCAAATTTGAGAATCTGGAAAAAAATGGATGAATTCTTGGTAAACATTGATATGCCCAAACTATTCTTTTTTTTATATATGCCCAAACTAAACCAAGAAGATTTAAACCAACTAAATAGAATGAAATAGAAATGACAGTAAGCGTCCTCCCATCCAAGAAAATGTCTAGATAGATTCACAGCTGAATTCTATAAGGCCTTCATAGCAGAACCCACACCGTTACTCCTGAAGCTTTTCAATGACCAAACTCATTCTATGAAGGTAGCATAACCCTCATTCCAAAACCAGACAAGGACTCATCAAAGAAAGAGAACTGTAGATTCATTTCATTAACATTGATGCAAAACTTCTCAACAAAATTCTGGCCAATCAACTTCAACAATTCTTAAAAAAAAAGAAAGTATACAATATGATCAAACCAGATTCATTCCAGGGATGCAGAGATGGTTTAATATACCTAAGTCAATTAATGTAATTCACCACATCAATAGGAAAAAGGACAAGAATCACATGATTATCTCCATAGACATGGAAATAGTATTTGACAAAATCCAACACCTATTTATGATTAAAGCTTTGGAGAAACTAGGAATCCAGGGAACATTCCTGAATACAGTAAAGGCTGTGTATGAAAAACATACAGCTAGCATTATACTTAATGGTGAAATGTTAAAGCCATTTTTTAATAAAACCAGGAGCAAGTCAAGGATGTCCACTCTCTCAACTTTTCTCAACATAGTACTAGAATTCCTAGCCAGAGTAATAAAGCAAGAGGCAAATATAAAGGGGATCCAAATAGGGAAAGATGAAATAAAACTCTCTCTTTGCAGATGACATGATCCTGTACTAAAAGAACCTCATAGATTCTACTCTCAAGTTACTTGAGATGGTCCAAAACTTTGGCAAGGTAGCAGGTTATAAAATAAATCCCCCTAAATCAATAGCTTTTCTGTATGCCAACAATGGGAAGAGAGAGGCTGAAATCAAGAAAGCAACTCCATTTTCAATAGCTTCAAAAAATACTTGGAACAGGTCAAAACTTCCTTAATAAAGGTCCAGAAGCACATCAAATCAAAGAAAGGTTGGACAGATGGGATTGTGTCAAACTGCAAGCTTCTGCGTGGCAAAGGATATAGCTTGAAAGAGAAAGAGAAAGCCCACAGATTCAGAGAAGATCTTCATTTGTGATACAACTGACAAGGTCCTCATATCTAAAATATACTTCAAACTCAAAAAACTAAATTCCCCCAAAACAAATCCTCAAAGAACCAACTGCTCCCTTATTAAATGGGCTAAAGACTTAGAGATTTCTCTGAAGAGGAAATGAGAAAGGCCAATAGACACATGAAGAAGTGCACAATATCCCTGGCCATAAAAGAAATGCAAATCAAAACGAAATTGAGATTACATCTCACCCCAGTAAGAATAGCCATGATCAAGAAAACTAATAACAAGGTCTGGGAATTTGGTTTAGTGGTAGAGTACTTACCTAGCATGCATGAAGCCCTGTTTTCGATTCCTCAGCACCACAGAAAAAGCTGCATGTGGCACTGTGGCTCAAGTGGTAGAGTGCTAGCCTCCATCAAAAGGAAGCCAGGGACAGTGCTCAGGCCCTGAGTTCAAGCTCCAGGACTGGCCAAAACTTAAAAATAAAAAAAGAGAGAAAAAGTAAACTAATAACAACAGATGCTGGAAGGGATGTGGCCAAAAGAGAACCCTACTACACTATTTGTGGGAGTGTAAACTTATTCAACCACTTTGGAAAGCAGTGTGGAGGTTCCTCAAAACTCAATACAGCTTCATATGGCACTCAATACAGTTCCACATGGGGTCCTGAACTGGATTCTGGAAGAGAAAAAGGACATTACTGGAGAAACTGTTTCTGATTAGATAACAGAAAAATTGAATTTGTAAGTTCTTTCAACCTCTTTAGTAGCTATGATTACAGGTGTGAGCCACCAGCACCTGTGAAAGGACATCTGATTTGAGTTTTTAATGCTTCTATCTCAGTATGTCTCGTGAAATCCACACATTCACTTTTTGCTTGCACTGGAGTAGAAGCCTTATAACACTAACTACACTATGGATAAAACTCTAAAAGCAAAAAATGAGGCAGAGGTAATATTAACACTTAGAATCGCAAACAAAAGCAAATGGAACATTTAAAGTTCATGTGAACAGCTGAGTTCAACAGTGAAGAACTATCCAGTCACTTAAAACATACATTATTTTTAATTTAAATGTATAAAAATTTTAGATATATATTAAAAATAATGTAGAAAAGGTAGATGAACATCAGAATAAACCAAAGCAATGGAATGTCAAAACACTTTCTTGTGCTAGTGTAGCAGAACACCTCCCACTAGCCATCACTGAAAGAATATAAGATGAGGGTAATATGCTTATGGCATATACAGTTTATTTCCTGTGGGAGATGTGTTACCTACTATTAGTAAGAGGCAAGGGTCAGAATCCGTCTGTGCAGTGACTGAAAAATCTATGGATGGCAGTAGACTAGATATGCCAGTGAAAATAACCTAACATGAGATGTTGGTGAAATTAACATATGGGTTTTTTAATTGATATTTTCTGTTCTGTAAGTTCTGAGAAATGAACTGTTGGACAAATATGGGATACTGGGTTAAAAAATAAAAAAAAAATACATGAAGCATTTTTGAACTCTAGTGATAGCCACTAGATGGTAGTATGCACCCACTCATGCATACACTAAGTGCCTTCCTGGCTTCAAGGCCTTCCAGATTCCTCTTCCTTCTCTCAGCTTTGCAGGGTGCCTCACTCTGGAGATCACACTGCCTTTTCTTTCTAATGAAAAAGAAATTATTTCTGGTTGGTTCATTCTTAAAAAGTGATGATTGTACAAAAGCAATACTTGCAAAACTGTTTAGTATAAGTGAACTGAACACCTCATGGGGGGAAAGGGAATGGGGGAGGAGGGGGGGTATGAGGGACTAGGTAACAAACAGTACAAGAATTGTATCCAATGCCTAACATATGAAACTGTAACCTCTCTGTACATCAGTTTGATAATAAAAATTTGAAAAAAAACTTTTTTAAAAGTGATGATTGTTCCAGAAACACTTCTACTAAAATGAATCCACACAGAAGATGTGTGCAGCTCTGAAGGCAGACACATCTGTCTGCGTTCAGAAGGGAGGGTTGGGGATGGGGATATGGCCTAGTGGCAAGAGTGCTTGCCTTGTATACATGAGGCCCTGGGTTCAATTCCCTAGCACCACGTATATAGAAAATGGCCAGAAGGGGCGCTGTGGCTCAAGTGGCAGAGTGCTAGCCTTGAGCAAAAAGAAGCCATGGACAGTGTTCAGGCCAGGCCCTGAGTTCAAGCCCAGCACTGGCCAAAAAAAAAAAAAAAAAAAAAAAAAAAAAAATCAGAAGGGAGGGTTGTTACTGTTTTGATGAAGGGTAGATAGATAGATTCATTTACAGAAATCAAGGAAAGCAGGAGCTCTAGGATAATGCTTTCCCTTTCAAAAGCCCTTGTAAGACTTTTCCTCAGGTGAAAATATTCAACCTGACCTGTGGATTTCTATTACTGATCTTGTTCCTTGATGATGCATGGAGTCTTCAGAGGAGCCCTTTGAGCTGCCAAGGGCCTTCTCTGTATCTCTCTCTGTTTATTTCTCTTTTTTCTTTCTTTCTCTGTCTCTCTCTGTCTCTCTCTGTCTCTCTCTCTGTGTCTGTCTCTCTCTCTGTGTGTTTGTGTGTGAATTTGTTCATGTGTCTAGTGGTTGGAGGAAGCATCAAAGGGGAATGAAAACAGGACTTTCCCACTTTTAAGCAGAGCTCCATATTAGAATGGGCTTTGCTTTGTTCTGTTCTTAATCAGGTCACCCTCTGTTAGAACACTTGAACAAGCTACAGTGGCTCACTTATCTAATCCTTTCCAGCTCTTACCTTTTATGATTCTAAGCTCTTGAGTTTTTTACTGGGATCTACACATATGCGTTCTGCCAGGATGTGGGACTGTGGACCGGCCAAGAGCTTTCACAGGTATGTCCCACATCTTAGCATACTCCTCTTTCCCCTCTTGGTCCTGTCTTCTTATTGTCACTCTGAGATTTTGCTTTTGGACCCAAATAAGGCACTACTTTAGTCAGAGGTATTTGGAGGATTGGAGAGACTTGAAACAAAGAGCAATACAATTAAAAGAAAAAAGATGCCACTTCTTACCATGAGCTGGAGGAAGTACATATAAAGAGACTGAATGTCAAGCCCTTGAACAGAAGGGCATAATAAGCCCAGGGCAGGCTGTGTACTGAGATAGGAACAAAAGGCACAGAGAAAAGGATCACGGAGATGAGAAGGTGAGGAGGCAGTAAAATACAGTTTAGGCCATATGTTTTGAATGTCTTCAATGCTGGTTGTCAGGACACAGAGATAAATGTGAGGCAGTCACAAGAGATAGGAGGCAGGTACATAATTGGAGAGCTACCAAGTCATATTTAAGTACTTTGAGATTAGAATGCGTAAGATTCTAGAGAAATTCAGAGAAAAGGCACTAAACATAGTGATGAGTGTCAGTGGTTACTTCTTGGGGGAATGAATGCCCAACCTGATTATCACTTGGTCCAGAGACCATGCAGTGACCATACTTTAAAGGCTTTTTGCATTTTTACAAAATGAAGTCATCAGACTTCTGTTTTTGATGATCAGTTTCATATAAGTATATAGAGTTAATAGTCATTCCTCATTAAATTTGAAGCACAGGGCTACTTGATGCACTATTCTGCCTTTTAATCTTCATAACAATTCTGTGATCTGGGAAGGTATTAAGATCTTGAAGTTAAAATTTTTTTCAAGGCCCTGTGCCTCTTGCACAAGTAATCCTAGCTATTTGGGAGGCTGAGATTGGGAGGACTATGATTTGAGGTTAGCTTTGGGTAGAAAAATATCCCAACACCTCCTCCGATCTCAATCCATTAGTGGGGCATTAGCGGCATTTACCTGTCATCCCAAACTATAAGGGAGGCTCATGATTGGAAGGTTCATATTGGGAGGGTGATAGTTCCTCATCAGTGCAGGCAGAAAAGTCCACAGACTCCATCTTCCCATGGTAAAGCTGGATGTGAGGGTGGGTCATTGTGGTTCTAGCAACAATGAGAAGCCTAAAGTAGGAAGTAAGTGGAATGGCTACAAAAAGTCTAACATTATTAAATACTGGCAAGAATACAGAGCTTTTGCTATATAGAATCCAGAGTCAGATTCTAAAATATTTTTTTCTATTTCTTTTTGATATAGCATTTCACTATGTAGCTCAAACTAGCTTTGAACTCTTCCTATCCAAGCTTCCTGAGTGCTGATATTAGAGACATGTACCACTACACCTGCTCTGAAAAGCACATTTCAAATTGCCCTTTTCTTATCCAGTGCCGCTGGAGTATTGCTTAAGCCCACCCAGGCTTAATTTTGAACCAAAATCTGAGATAAATGTGATGGAAGAAGTCCCAAGATTGTGGTTATCAGCTTTCCAAGTTGTGAAGACTGAGCAATTTAATTAGACACCTAAGAGAGTCTTAAGTTTTCAAAGTTTTAATGTACCCAGATGGAGACCCAGGAGTTAGGAGTTCCTAACCCAACGCTACCTACCCTTTCTCACCCCTAAGGAAGAAGATAGAAAGGGAATATTTTCCATTAGAACACACAGCAGCAAAACATGTTTTCTTCCACAGACTTTAAACTTGAAATTTTCATGATGAATTGAAATTTGATATATTCTCATTCAGTATCTATTAGGAAGTGAAAGGAAATTAAAGTGAGAATGGTTATGGTTCCATGGAGAAACATTGGATGTTTTCCCCAGGTAAGAATGACCTAGAAGTAGGAATGAGTATTTGAGAGCATTTTCACACAATCAAGAAAATAACCAAGTATTTCAGGAAATCAGTAAGATATGATTTCTGATAATACTGCAGTTTAACAAGGCAGGACATAGTGAGAATTTGACTCAAGAAGTTTCAGTTTTAGACAAGGAAGTGCACAATCAGGTTCGTGGACCTGAGAATTGGGACATTTTTATTTCTTTGGACATCACTCTTCTTCTGCCTTACATCTTTTGCTTTCTTCCATGCTAAGATACTGGGTTGTCTTGACCAATTTAACCATTCAGTGCTTCTGTTTTCTCATCTGCAAAATAGAAACAAATAAATTGTGCTAAACAACAGAACCCAGGCCAGGAGTGAATAATGAGTTGGTTTCACTAATACTAAAGTGGTATCAGGGCTCACATCACATTCTATCATCCAGGGACTCTAAACCCTATAGAAGAGGAAAACTATTTTTGGGCTCCAACTATATAAACAAACTTTGTCATTTTAGTAGCAATGACACATTGACAAAGAATCAACATTTCCTAACACTGATTTTAAAAAATCTCCAGTGTTTTCTTCTGTTTTTTTTTTTTTTAAATTGGAAAGTTTTTCAGCAGTCTTTTAGTTACTTTTTGCTCTCTTCCATATGAACACATTAAAACTCAGTTGACTGAGTGCCTGGGTTAAATTTACATAGCACAAACCTTGGCAATATTGATCTTTCTTCTAGCCAAGAGCTGACATATGTGGAATTACCCATACTTAGTTAAGTCTCAGGGTAAATAAAAGAATCTAATCCTCCATTGACCTACTCTTGAGATTATGTGACAGATGTAAATTTGTTGTAAAAATTGATAAAGTGTGTGACAGGAGTCATATTGATAAAGGAGAATGACTGCTCAGAATGGCTTAATCACAATCATTTAAATCATCATGAAGTACAAACAAACAAACTAGCAAGGCAGGAAAGCAAACAAAAATGGGCACAAGAGAATGAAGCAGACATGTTCATCTCAGGGATAGAACACTAGTGCCAAAGGACAAGGTGTTTTTTGTTTGCTTGTTTGTTTTTTACATCCAAGGAAATTAGTTATAAGCTGGGAGAAGGGCATGAGGTGATAATCTGTTCAGTACAAGTCTTTGCATGTGAAGAAACTGTCCTAACCAAGCGAGTCACAGTGAGACCCAGAGGGGACGGTTAGGGTGAGAAACTTGTTACAAAACAATACGGCTACAAATCTACTGGAACAAAAATGCTACTCCCAGAATATGGAACTTTAAAACAAGTGACAAGGGGTGAGAAAAAGCTACTCATAGGGTATGATTGAGGCTGTAAATATTGTTCAAAATGCTTATCATCCTAGCCTTGTGCAGGTGGCTCACTGCTTTAATCCTAGCTACTCAGGAGGCTGAGAGCTAAGGACTGTGATTGAAAGTTAGCACAGGAAGAAAAGTCCATGAGACCCTTATGTCTCATTAACCAGCAACAAGCTAGAAATGGAACTGTGGCCCAAGCAGTAGAACACTAGCCTTGAGGAAAGAAAGTTCAGGGACGGTACCTCATCCCTGAGTTCAAGCCCCAGGACCACCACCACCACACACACACACACACACACACACACACACACACACACACACACACACACACACACACACACATAGACACACGTACAAATGTTTACTAGCTTACTTTCTCACAGGATACTGAGCCTGCTATTGTAAACAGATGACAAGAGCGGGCCATTCCTGTATGCCCATTACTGCCAATAATCCTCTTTTCTAAGTTACAAGAATACTCAGAAGAAAACTGTGATGAAGCTCCCCATGGCAAGAGGCATACGCCGAGTGCCAACTACTTAGTAATGGATACAACACTTGCCATCCACCTGTGGCACACCAGTGTAACAGAGCACATAGTAAGGGGAGCCATGCCCTGTAGAATCCTGCTTAGCTCTGGGTGAGTACCCATAATCCAGGCAGGGGTGTAGCTTCACTGCAGGTCACCTATTAAACTAATGGCAGAGCAGGGACCAGGACCTAACTCTTCTGGCTCCTGACACCACGCCCTTGTCTTTATTTATTTAAAAAAAATGTCTTGTCTTTATTTTTCCTGTCTTCCTTCCTCCCAATGACGCATGCACCCCAGATTCCTCATGTGCCTTGCTTTCAGGCCAGAGGTTTGTACAGCACCAATGACAACCAGGGAAGCCTTCTTAAGGTATATAAGAACTGTAAATATTGGTGCATTTTACTGTGTATTTGGGGGGAAAGAGGAAGCAAGAAGAGAGCAATGTGAAGATTTATGATAGGGACTGAACAGTATTTCTATTATATCCTGTCTAATCTTGGTCTGGATTCCACACTGAGCACTAGATCTCAGTGATCTTTAAAGAGTGACAGAGATCCAAAGGCTACAAACTCGTAAGAGCACAAGACAACATATTATTTTACCTATGAAAGGTACAAAGGCTTGCAACTGTTACAGCAATAGTTGCAGCAGTAGTTTCTAAATTCTGGTATGATGGGCATCTCCCTGTGAGCTTGTTTAACTGACCAATGCAAATCATCCAATGGCAGTATTTGTGGTCTCAAGAGTCCCTGGATCTATTTAATTGGCACACAAGAATCATCAGATCAAGAGACGTTGAAACCAGAATAAGACTTTGTTGTTTGTGCTTTACAATGTGAATATTGCAAAAGGCTGAGAGAAAAATTACTTTTTAATTAAAAAAGTCTGACATCGTAACACTGTAGGGCAACTTCTCTTTAGTGTCGCTGTTGTAAATCATTTCCTAAAACCAAAAAAAGAGGAAAAACTCTCTCTCCTCCTTCTGCGATTGTCACTCTTCTCCTTTTACATAGTCATTTTTAAATTTGTATGGGTCAGTTATATAAAAACTTTGACTTGAACAGAACAGTCAGGCTGCAGACCTCCCTTGTCCTCTGAATCTTTAATACTTGGCTGTGTACCCTGGGTCTGAATACCAGCTAAAGTTCTCTTTTTATAGGAAAAGATGAGGCAGTGGCAGAACAGGAAAGAGACAGAATGCTAGTCCCAAACTCTCACGATAAAACTTGGAGGATGCCTAATGGGTCATAGCAGTGGGAGTCTCCAAGTACCATATGGCTAAGTCTACAGAGTGACCCAGAATGAGGTTTCTAAGCATATCTCTACTCTGAATCAATGCTTTCTTTTCAAAGTCCTTTTACATAAATTTTATATGTGTATGTTTTATGTTGCATATGTGATACGTGTGTAGATTATGCGTGGGGATGATTATAACCCCTTTACTCATGCAGAATGAGAAGAATTGGGCTCTCTGAAATCCACATCAAATACTCTGGGGTATGTTTGTCTTTTGTTTTTGTTATTTGAGTTAAGGAACTGGAGAGTTAAGAGAATTAGTGTGCTGTGTAACTTTATACAAATTTAGACTCAACTGAGCTTTTAGCTAGACTAGACCTTGAAATTGGATCTTCTTTCTGCTTATTCAATAGATAGTCCTTAGAGAACACTGCTTATCAAGGAGAATGACCCCTCAGTTAGGATCTGGGGAGAAAACCAAGATGGCAGCATAGCCTCCTTACCCTGCCACAATGTGGTGCCTTTCTGCCACCTTGCTGGAGTTTTCATGTGAACTCTGTTTTAAAACAAAGGACTTCGTGATCCTCTCCTAAGAATATCCTCCTCTGGTCTCACTGTGTGACTGTCTAGAGTCCTGTAAGATTTGCCGTACCCAAGTGTATATTTTTGTCTTTACCATCCAGTGTGTTTACTTGTAGCTATGGGAATATGATCATATAAAATGATGTTTATAAGAATAAACTCCAAGAAATGGAAACAAGATGTTTTATGTTATTTTGATTCTTGTTTTATTCTCATTTGTCTTTTTATTTCTATGCCTTTTGTCTTATGTGTAAGTTTATCTGTTTTGAGGGGGGTCAGGGGAGCACAGAAATGATGGGACAAAGGGTGAACTAATGCAGCAGTGACACTCATTAGTAACTATGTTGAAAATGAACTTATGAGGAAGGGGGCAAGGAGGGGAAAAATCACAAGAAAATGAGTGAAGAGGTGTTCAAAAACAAATGTACTCATTACCTAACTTATGTAACTATTACCCCTCTGTATATCACATTTACAATAACAATAAAAGAAAAGCAAAGGAATAAAAAGCAACAAAATAAAACAAAGACATTTGTTTCAACCTCACTGAGTTGAAAGTAAAATAAAAAAGCAAACAAAACCAAAAACAAACAAAAAACAAACCAATGCCTTCCTTGACATGTCTAACCATCAACTCCAATCCTAGCTCAGGAGGAAGAATTTGTCCAGCTGTGAGTGAGAAGACCTCAACTTAGACCAAGATTCCAGGTTACCTGGAGAAAGTCATCTCACTTCTTTGACCCCCACCCTCATTTAGACATGTCAAGATCAGATATCGTTGAGTAAATCACCTCTAGACAGAGCATGTATTCTCAAACTTTTACTAAGCCTCAAGAATAATCTAGAATGACTTTTAAAAAATTTTTATTGTCAAACTGATGTACAGAGAGGTTATAGTTTCATACGTTAGCCATTGGATACATTTCTTGTACTGTTTGTTACCTCCTCCCTCAATTCCCCCTTACCCCTCCCTGTTTCCCTTTCCCCCTCATGAGTTGTTCAGTTATTTACACCAAACAGTTTTGCAAGTATTGCTTTTGTAGTCATTTGTCTTTTTTACTCCATGTCTCTCGATTTTGGTATTCCCTTTCAGTTTCCTAGTTCTAATACCAGTGTACACAGTTTCCAATGTACTCAGATAAGATACAGAGATAGTGCAGGTACAACCACAGGAAGGGGATACAAGAAGATCATCAATAATAGAAGCTACGATTACACATAGCATGTTGAAAGTAGTTACAAAAGTGATATAACAATCGTTTCCATAACATGGAGTTCATTTCACATAGCATCATCTTATGTATTCGTAAGGGTATAGCTATTGGGCTCTTGTGATCCTCTGCTGCGACTTTAATTTAGGTAATTATACAAAGGGATTTCCATTAACAAACCAGTTTACGAATACAATATATCTTTTTTTTTTGGCCAGTCCTGGGTCTTGGACTCTGAGCCTGAGCACTGTCCCTGGCTTCTTTTTGCTCAAGGCTAGCACTCTGCCACTTGAGCCACAGTGCCACTTCTGGCCATTTTCTGTATATGTGGTGCTGGGGAATCGAACCCAGGGCCTCATGTATATGAGGCAGGCACTCTTGCCACTAGGCCATATCCCCAGCCCAACGAATACAATATATCTTGATCAATGTCACCCCCTCAAAATACTCACCCATCTCTCTCCTACCCACCTTTTCTTAATTTGGTGGGCATATACTGGGTTGTTGTCTGCATTTTCCCCTTCTCTTCTTCATTTGTCTACCATTCCCTCCTTGATCCCAACCCTACACATTTGAGTACCTGCTTCCTGGCGTTTTATGTTGCTGAATTTTAATTTTAGCTTTCAAGGGAGTTTTACTCAGTCATTTGAAAGAATGATATTGTACCATTTGTAAAGAAATGGAAAGACTTGGCAAAAAGTATGGTAAGTGAAGTAACTCAGGCCTAGAGAGATATGAAGGATCCATTTTTTCCCCTTATGCATGGAAGCTAGATTTAGCATACAAACTCACAAGTAAATATGTTAAGTAGTATGCAAGTGTGTACAAATGTGCTGACTGAAATAGGATGACTTTAAAAAAACAACAACCATGTTATGGGAATATGGCCTAGTGGCAAGAGTGCTTGCCTGGCCCTGGGTTCAATTACCCAGCACCACATATATAGAAAACAGCCAGAAGTGGCTCTGTGGCTCAAGTGGCAGAGTGCTAGCCTTGAGCAAAAATTAGCCAGGGACAGTGCTCAGGCCCTGAGTCCAAGGCCCAGGACTGGCAAAGAGAGAGAGAGAGAGAGAGAGAGAGAGAGAGAGAGAGAGAGAGAGAGAGAGAGAGAGAGAGAGAGAGAGAGAGAGAGAGAAGAAAAGAAAAGAAAAAACTATGCTTTTTTGTTTAAACTTTTTTAAAATTATTATTATAAAAACTATGCTTTTGCTTAAATTTTTAAAAAATATTATTATTTTGTTTATGTGATACTAAAAAATTGAACCCAGTGCCTCATGCATGGTAGGCTAGCACTAAACAACGTTCTTAAATCTCATATTGGTAAGAATCTTGGTCCTAATGATTTCAATTCAGTAGAGTGAATTCCTGCCTTTGTTATTTTGTCCTGCATTCTTTCCTATCACAGTTTGCTTATATTCTTCCTGAGACCCACTAACCAAAACTGACTGGGGAATGTTAGTAGTCTTTAGGATGAGCTCCTTCCTCTTGTGATATTTCTTAGCCTTTGTCTTCCATGCTCCTAAAGATATTTGTTTCAGTGAGTGTGTTTGTCCTCACCCTATAACCTCTGCTCCAATCTTGTCCTCTACTAAGCATACTCCCTTACTAATCTCTCCACCCACTGTCTCAATCACTCTCACCTTTTAAATTCTGAAGTTAACTTATTGGTTTCTTTAATCAAATATGCTTGGATAAGACCTTTTGTTTCTAATATAGTGCATTACCCATGTACAAATGGGAAGATTAGATTCATTTCTAAGCCAAAATATTCAAGTTCACTTCCTTTATGATAGCCTTTTTTTTTTTTTTTTTTTTTTGCCAGTCTCAGAGCTTAGGGCCTAGGCCCTGTCCCTGAGCTTCTTTAGCTCTAGCATTCTACTACTTGAGCCACAATACCTTTTCTGGCTTTTCCAGTTTGTGTGGTACTGAGGAATAGGATCCAGGGCTTCATGCATGCTAGGCAAGCACTCTTACCACTAAGCCACATTCCCAGCCCATGATAATCTTTTTAAATTTAAATTTTATTTTTAAAGTGATATGCAGAGGGATTACAGTTACATACATAAGGTAGTGAATACATTCTTTTTGGTCAAACTTGTTACCTCCTCCTTCATTTTTCTCCCCCTTTCTCTCCTCCCATTTGTGGACCCCAAACTCGTCTCTATTGCTGTAACTATAGCCCAGCACCACAAAAGTGGCTATTTTTCTATTCATCATTTTTATCTATTCACTATTATGCTGTGCTTATGTCACTCATCCACCCCTTGTGGCACCTGGTGGTGACTCTTAGTGTCTGTGCATTTCTGCATCATCAAGAAGACTATACAGAGTGGGTATTCAATGCAGATTTTCTAGTCTTTTGTGACAGAAGGTCTTCCTGCATAAACAACAAATCTACTGTGCCACTTGGATGAGATAATTAACTTCTGACATTTTTCACCGCTTGAAAAATAAAAGAATCAAAACAGGATACTTCTCATCCCAGGATATTACAAGAAACAAATTTTAAATGAATAATTGTTGATTGAGACACAAAATGCACAGGTGCACTGGCTTGCTTAGATTAAGAAGGCTTCCTTTAAGTAATCACACAAGCTTTTTTCCCTCTGCAAAGGATTTTCTGACAGCCTCAGAAAGATTTGATTTTAATAATTGGTGGACATTACAAGGAATCACGGCTGTATTATGTTCTTCATGTACATTGTTTTATCTAATTTCCATGGGTACTTTTGAATTAATCATTATTAACCTTATTTTATAGATGAGGAAATTGAAACTTAAAACATTTATAATTTAGCCCAAATCATTAGCTTGCCTTTGCATCTAGGTTAGTCTGACTTCAAAACCTGTACATTGGCATTACATTATCCTACTTTAGTGTAGATGACTGAGCAATTTAAGGCTTTTAGCTATTGTTTGCAGGCCTATGGTCTGAGAAGACTATAAATTCTTTGGAGGGAGTTTCAGTGCCTTTTCATGTTGTATTCTGTGTGGATATCAATAAACATTGAAAGAATGTAGACTGAAAGGGAAGATAGCAATGAGACATAGATTCTTATATGTCTAGTCTGAGTGATTGTCACCAGTGCTAATGGGCACCATCAATGATATAAGAGGCAGAGGACTGATGGACTTGTTCCAGCTGCCATTAGAAAAGACCAACAGGGGTCACCTCCTCTAGTATCTCTTCCTCAATAATCTTTGTTATCAATATATTGTGCATAGAATTGGATTTCAATGATGTGTAAGATTTTTATCAGATTACATGAATGTCACCCAGGTGGATATTTACAAACACAGAATTTAACCAGTTTAAGCAGAAAAAGAATTTACAAAAAATCATAGGGAGCTCACAGAATCCAACTTAGGAGCTATTCAACCAGAAAGTCACCTATTCAACCAGAAGCCTCTTTATGGATGAGGTGGATGCATCACAGCCACCATTGGAAACAAATGCTTGGGCTCCTACTGAGGATGCCTATACCCATCTTGTACCTCAAAGCTGGGTGCTCCAACTATCCTGCATGTCAAAGTCCATGGAGGGGACTTTGTTGTCTTCCTAACCAAAGAATGAAGCAGAGCTTTGATACTAACATCACCTGGAGAGTGAAAACATAGACTGGGATGGTGGTATGGGTGATGGTATGTTCTCGTTTGGAGGGGGGTGTCTGTTTTGAAGCAGAACAGATAGTTTCCCATGTTCCATGGGCGAATGGAAAGGAAACTGATTTAAGCAACTGAGTAAATGAAGATGCCATTTTTTTTGAAATTAGAAGACTTGGGCAGGGAGCCTTCTAATTGAGAGAAAAGACTCAGACTTCATGATACTTCAGATATCAGATATGACATGAGAGGTACTTACCAGACATGGGTGTGACCATGTTCAGGGGCATTAGGAATCAGGCTGGGATTTCAGAAGAGGTCAGCTGCACAAGTAAAAACTTGCTAGACTTCAGTACGTAGACACGGTTGCAAATGTTGAGACTAGATACCTTTCCCTTAGTTGGAAGCTAGTGGCTATTGGAATGGATGTTGTTATTGAGAGAATGTTTGGAGATACAGATTGGAATGAAACATAGATCTACATCAAAGACTAAAGATAGTTAAGGAGCACACTCAGGTATATGACCTTCAGCAATTCAGGACAACAAGAATAGCCAATTTTATTAAGTAAAAAATTTTACTGAGGGGATAGAGTCACAGAGGAAGAAAGCAGTAGAAAGAATAGTGCAATCAAGTAAAAAATGTGAAAGGCAGAGGGGGAGGGGGCAGGAAGATTAGGGGTAGAGACAGGGAGGAGTGGTTGCAGGTGAAACTTCCATCTCCATCCATTTTTTTTTTTTTTTTTTGGCCAGTCCTGGGCCTTGGACTCAGGGCCTGAGCACTGTCCCTGGCTTCTTCTTGCTCAAGGCTAGCACTCTGCCACTTGAGCCACAGCGCCACTTCTGGCCGTTTTCTGTATATGTGGTGCTGGGGAATCGAACCTAGGGCCTCGTGTATCCGAGGCAGGCACTCTTGCCACTAGGCTATATCCCCAGCCCATCTCCATCCATTTTCATGACCAGCCATAAAAACACTTATCACCACCCTCTGCTCCTTTAAGGTCTCCTTTGTTCTCCTTTCTTGACCATATTTTCTAGAATTATTCATAAGGCATACTTTTACAATGCCTCTTGGGACAAGTTTATTTCTATTTGTGTAAGCTATTTTTCTTGAGAAGAGTAAGAGATGTTCTCAGAAGCCTAGAAATTCTATAGTTTTCATCAAGCTACTCTGTACAAAAATGTTAAAAAGCTTGGAGCTATATGAGTTTTACTTTTGCATAAGCACCATCCCAACTCTATGTCCCAGTAGTGTTTGTCTTGTTTGTGTGCATGTGTGCATGCGTGTGTGCGTGCGTGTGTGTGTGTGTGTGTGTGTGTGTGTGTGTGTGTGTGTCCAGTCCTGGAGTTTGATCTTAAGATGTGGGTGATATCCCTGAGCTTTTCTTGCTCATGGCTAGAATTCTACCACTTGAGGCCACAGCTCAACTTCTGTTTCTTCAGTGGTTATTTGGAGATAAAAATCTTCTGGACATTTCAGCCTGGGCTAGTTGTGAACAGTGATCCTCAGATCACAACCTCCTGAGTAGCTAGGATTACAGGGGATGAACCAATACCCAGCTGTGTTTGTCTTTTTTTATATGTACTTCTTGTTTATGTTTCTTTGTGTCTTTAAATACCTCTGACTGATACCTTACCTCCTTTAAAGAGCAAGGCAGGAAATAAACAAATGTAGTATCTGAAAGAGCCATCCAAATTGCTTGTACAGCTAGCCCTTATAAGCTTACTTGTCACCATGTGACTCACTTCTATTTGACAGAGAGCTTCCCCCAGGTGGCTATTTCTCAATGGATTGTATCCCAGGATTTTTCTCTGTTTTTGTTCTTCTAGAGAAGGAGAAAATTAGTTCAGTCCTTTCTTTTAGCACTCTGAGAACAGGAGTAGCATGAGTGTGACTATTTATATGAGGAATAAGAGACTCCAATGTCAAGAGCATTTTTACCACATGGTGAAATCTAAACTAGTCCAACTGTTTGTGTGAGGTCAGAGAGGATTCTTGCTTGCTTTGACTTAGAACAGAGGTCTCAGCTTCACAGTCTAAATTGTGTTGATCATAGGATACAGATAGTTCCAAGCACATGTGGAGAACATGTGGGGCGGGCCATCAAAGCCATGTCCACATGAAGGACTGTTGTCTGTGCTAAAGTCATTTCACATCTGGAATGAATAAATCACCACATTCCAGAAGCAAAATTGTATCATGGAGCCTTAGGCATTGAGCCATGAGAAGACACATCTTACTAGAAGCCTGGGCTGGGAGTTCTACTCCAGACCTTGAGTACCCACTCCCTGAGGACTCTTAGACTAAACAAGAGAGGAATTTGAGGGGGCTAAAATTTCTGAAGTTGTAGGCAAAGGAAGAGTCGGACTATCATTTTGTTATGTAGTTACTGAGAGCTTAGCTGGCTTGGCCTGGAGATAGTTTTAAAAAGAGTTGAATCATTAAGGGTACAGAGAATGCTTATTTAAATTTACTTCAGGCAGCTTCTGTCACCACCAAATTTCCCTACTATATTAAGAAGCTATATCAATGTCTTCACTCTTGGGAATGAGTAAGTCATACACTAGGGAAGGGAAATGTGTTTCTAGTCATCAATCAGTCATTTGTAAAAAGAAAAAAAATGAATCGATTATAAGCTTACATTGTGCTTGGAGCTAATATACTTATAGAAAAAATGTGGCTGTCATGGAAATGTCAGGCAGTTACAGTTCCCACACTGGACCCAAATGAGGACCTAAAAACCTTCTCACCAAATTACTGTCTCCAGACAAAAGCTTAAGAGTTAAAAAAACAACAACAACAAAACAGACTTCTGATTCTGTGCGTAACTCTTTCCCAAGTTCTGGAATGTGCTGTGCAATCAAGGCCTTTTGAATAAGGACAAGGCAATATTTGGAGCACACAGAACACTCTTCAAGATCTGTGCTATCTCCTTGGAATATGCAAATAAATTCACATTCATCTTTGGCGTTTCATAGTTTGGCGTTAGCTGTTGGTACAGAGAGATCGAAGTATAAGGCAGGCTGTGTCTATATACCAGGACAGGGTGCTTTGTTCCTGTCACACTTCTGTATGGTTCCATAGGCCATAACTCCCAAGGACAGATGGCTTGGACTAAGGGAGATGAGTTTGAAATACCTCCCTCAAGCTCCAGTTCTGTTTCTTAACTAGGCAAACCCTTCATCCTTCAGAGTCTCTGTTGCCTCCTAGGTTACTGGGAGATCTCAGAAATCACGTAGCAGTGAGTCACTTGAAGATCAATAAAAAATGCATATAAAAACAAGTGTGCTCTCTTTTCCAAGTAGGAACTCCTGCTCCTTTTATTTCATTTCATGGCAAGAGGTTAGCGTCCAGTTCAGGGCTATGTGGCACCCTATTTAGCATCTTCAGATTTTGGCCTAGTGCCTACTTTTTGGAGATTAGCAAATATTTGTTGATGAAGAAAGGACAGACAGTTGTAATCACATTGCCTGGAATTTCTTTTGATATTTAATTCCAAGAATTGGAAGTCAAACCTGGAAGTCATCTACTCTATGCCTCCTTTTTGGACCTACAGGACAGGTGGCTTGGTATGGACTGACTTGATGCTCCAATGACCAGTGTCTGTGGATTTTACACCTGATCGCTACTGACTTGGGACAGAGCTCTAATAAGGCACAACACAGAAAATCTGGCCTATCTTTAAAGAAGCAGGTTGTGTGCTATATTGACACATATAGTCCATCTCCTCTAAATTAATTCCATTATCTACTTCTTCCTTTTGATATGTAGGAAAATCCCTCTAGAAGGCTCCTAATGAAAATATAAAACATGTTCTCAGAGGAGACTACCTTACAAAGGCCTTACTGGGTTCTTTGAAGGAATGGATGGCTGAGACTTTCAGTGGGACGGAGAACAGGAGTATGGAGTACATTTGGAGCTATAACCTTAGGATTTAATCAGATATTTTTTTAAAGGTTGTTATTACCCCTATAGTTTCAAGTGAGAAAACCAAAGCAAGATCAAATGACACTTTTTAACATCCCCTATATGATTACATAGAAAAGGGGTACTAGAATATGTTTCTTTTGACTCCTAATAAAACACCCCTTTTCTTTTGTGATACAGATAAGCTAAAAATGGAAGAAACGACAATAAAATTAAAATAATACTAGCCCCCCCTCTTTTAGTCTGCTATTAAGTATGTTAAAGGCTTGTAACTGAGAAACATTTCACTGGTTATCAATGACCATCTGCATATTACCAATGTGCATATGGATCTTGAAGGGGGTTAGTAATGTCCCACACTCCTGTAGCTAGTGAAAAATGGAGTGCTCACTCATATCTGGGTCTGCTTGTTATCAAATCTGAGTGTGGTCACAACTTTTGTAATGGAGGATCCCTGGTTTGGAGTGATGTTAAAGGTGCTTTCTCCTAATTATCCATTTAAATCTTAATATCCCTGTAAATGGTTTTTAAGACTTTTGCTTAGAGAAAAAAATCGCCATACTCTAAGGCACATTCTGATCAATTTTAGGAATGTTTTCATAGTTACATCCTCCAAGGGAGAAGATTTGATTTCCTCAGCAGCAGATACAAGAGCAAGTTCATAGAAACATACCTTGATAACCTTGCTGGAGACTAATCTGAGCCCTCAAGGCCTGAAATTTGGTCGGTGATGGCTTCACAAAAGGGACTGGAGGATTGTATGAGAGAAGCAGCTGTACACCATGCAGGGATGGGATAAAAGGGCATAAGAAAGAGGAAAGCAGGAGGGAGAGTGAGTACAATGATTCCAGAAGTGATTTTCCAACAAACTCTCCAGCAACCACCATCTAAATAAACCAATCAACCAATCAACCAACTAACCAATCTCTACAAAGTACAAAACACTGAAACAGTTGTTGGATTTTT
The DNA here is from genome assembly GCF_023159225.1 of Perognathus longimembris pacificus. Lineage (NCBI taxonomy): Eukaryota > Metazoa > Chordata > Mammalia > Rodentia > Heteromyidae > Perognathus > Perognathus longimembris. Next base: position 46,164,009 of record NC_063167.1, on the reverse strand, counting down.
TTATGGGAATATATTGTATGATTTGTCTAGGCATATTCCCAAAGGCCTGGAGATAAGCCTTCTGGAGAACAAAAACAGCCTGTGAGTGTGAAACCCAGAAAACTTGCCATTGGAATCTGTGGTTAAGGATTGCCTACATGGCAGCATTGGAAGTCATGGTCTCACTTGATGCTAGAGCTAGAGTGAGAAGAATCTTTTCACCCCATCCAATTTATGCTTCCCTGTACCCCTTTTAGTTGAGTTGTGGAGACTAGAAAAACTAGCCTAGTGGATACTTGATGCACAACTGAGTTAGGTTTTAAGATGTTGTCAAGTTTTTATCTTCATAAATATTACCGTAGGCCATGATCTCCTATGCATAAATCTGAAAGTTTGGGGTAAGAATACTTTTTGCACAGGGATTTATGTGAAGATTAAATAAAGGCATGCATTAAGCAGAGACCGAGTTTCATACAGAACTAGGTACTGGAAAATCAATTAAGCTTACTTGCTAAATAACTGGCTTCTTGTATAATTCAGATTTGTGCCTTAGCAAAGCATTAAAACAACAAGATATAGCATTTAATGTATTTAAGTTATATTCTATATTGTCCAGGTTTGCAGTTCAGGTATCAGCTTTATATTTCAAAAGATGAATGATCTAGGGTAAATGTGAGAGTTTTTCATCTTATAACAATCTCATCTCTAAAGCTTAATTCTCCTTCCTACAAATTAACACCTGGGAGTGATTGATTAGCTTGCCTCTAGGCCTCAGCATAGCTAGAGAGACAAGTTGTCGTGTTGCTATTCGAATGAAAGATCAAAGCTTGAGGGAATTCCAAGCTTGTGGGCTATGATCATCTTGTTTTTGTCTCCTAGGGAATTTGTGAGAAGCAAAAACTCCATCTGTTTGACTAGAGAATGGGGGTCGTCACAGTTTAGACAAAGAGAGAGATTGGTATCACCAATAATGTGGGACGTGATAGGATGCTCGCAAACATCCTGGCAGCATCCTTGGAAGAGATGGAACTCCATGTCAGAACATGTATACTGTCTACGTGAGGCCTTGAACTCCCATCATGGTGCGTGATTGACTCTTCTTGGAAAGTCACCAGCTCAGGTCCTCTAGCCCTCTAAAGATAAGACAGGGGAAGCAATGACAGGAGGGGAGAGGCTGAGAAATTGCCTTCTCAGGGTGATCAGAGGGGATCATAGAATGGCTGGGGAATGTTGTTTTTTTGCAGGAAAGACTTGGCATTATCTCATAACCATCTGGTGGCAGCAGGAATGAGCAGGGGGAAGGAGGTTGTGAGCTGTGGTCACGTAGCCCTGTCCTGCTGTTTAGAGACACCCACAATCGAGCTATTTCCTGACCAAAGAAGGTCAGTGAATAGCATGGTTTCAGGAAAGAATTGAGCTTCGAGGAATAAGAGAAAGGACACCAGGGAGTGCAAGGCTCTTCTAGCACATTGGGACTCAAAATCCCCACAGGCTGCTATGTGCATAGCAAGCAGTGATTAATGACTAGGTCCTCACTCCTAATTTTTCCTTGTAGAATCAGTCTTGGTTCAGATGGGCCAACTCTCTAAGAATATCACTATCACAGGGTATCAGGGGTGCCCAGGGCTCAATTGTCCCACATAGGCCTTTTGTGTAGCTCACAGTAAATGACAGCAATATGATTGGATTTGTTTCCAGTTTTAAGGTATTTCACATGAAGTACAGATTTATGGAATCTCTAGAGGTTTAGAAAGGCAGTTCTGAGTTCATGTTCTCAGCTGGAGTTGAGGAGCCCTTTCTTCTGTAAAGAGCCACATTCTTCTCCACCACATTCCTGTCATCTCCTCCACTCAAAGTCCTCCCCCCACCCTCCAGGTTGGGTTATAGGCTTTATATTAGTGCATCTTGCTCCAGAATGCAATAGTGAAGAAGTCAGGACTCTGAGCACGTGTCCCCAGTGGAACTCTATCCTGAGCATACGCCTGGACAGTAGGGGCAGCACGTAGGCATTTAATACTTATTTGTTTAATAACAGAGAATGAATGGGCACACTTTTGTCAAAACAAATCAGATCTGTATTGAAACCCAGGCCCAAGCTGTGTGATCTTGCATAAGCAACTGAATTGCCAAATTTCTGTTTCCCTCATTTATGAAATAGGGATAAAAATGCTCACCTAGAGGAGCCTAAGAGGACGAATGCATAATGCCTAGCACAGAGCTGGCACACTGTGAGTGCCCAATGCATATTGATTGACTGAATGAATGTTCAGTAACAGGGGAGTGATCCACAGCCTTTGGTTGGATAAGCTAGAAATTCTTTATTTTTTTAAAAGTGAATAACATAGTTGTGGCGTTCTAGAAAGGAATCCCAAATAACAACAAAAACTGGTTCTTCTGCTGTGAAGAATTGCTCAGCAGAGAATGATGACTTCATTGCTTTAGTTTTAGTTTAGTTTTGTTTTCATTCAAGGGCCATAGCCTTGTTTGCAGCACTAGGAAAGAAGGCTGCTGGGTGAACTGAGGAGTGGATGTGAGATGATCAGAAACAGAAGTTTAGTATGTGTCAGGCACTTCCTTAGCCTACTAGATATGTTGGAGACTGTTTTCTCCTTTAACAAAATGAAGGCACTAATGTCTATGCTGTGGGGCTCAATCAAATTTTTTAATATACAAATCCGTGTACCACATTAAACACATTAGCTACAACATAGCAGATGCTCAGCAAATGGTAAATGTGTTGATAGGAGACAGATACACTGCTTGAAGTTGATAGATCTGAATATGTATATAATCACCTTACTGTGTCCTAGGCCACTCATTTTTCTTCTCTGGGATTCTTGCTGATAAAGTGAAAATTATTTGGTATAGGAGATATTCCAGTGTGTCCCCAAGCCCCCTTTAGTGCCCAGTGACAGTTTTTTTTTTTTTTTTTATGTGTAACCTAGCTGTCCATCAAGGCCACCTCACTTTTTTTTTTTTTTTTTTTTTTTTTGCTGTCCCTGAGCTTTTTTTTTTTTTTTATTTTTATTTTTTTTTTATTATCAATTGAACATAAATTTTTTTTTTTTACAAGGTGCTGTGCAAAGAGGGTGCAGTTACATAGTAGGGCATTGTGTACATTTCTTGTGATATCTTACAACCTGTTTTCCCATCCCTTGTCTAGGTCAGGTAGACCCATATGCAGTATACAATGTATCAAGCACATATACAGTGTTCACAGACTTGGTCTCTACTGTCTCTCCATCTCCCTTTGTTAACAGTCATATATCAGGGAGATCATGCCCCTTTGTTTTCTGTGTTCTAGGCTTGTCTCACTCAACATTATTTGTTCGAGTTCTGACCATTTCCCTGCAAATAACAATATTTCACCATTCCTAATCGCTATGTAGTATTCCATTGTGTATAAGTACCATATTTTTTGGATCCATTCATCTGTGGAGGGGCATCTGGGTTGTTTCCAAATTTTGGCTATTGTGAATTGTGCTGCGATAAACATGGAAGTACAAATGTCCTTTTGATATCTTGGGTTTTGCTGTTTAGGATAGATGCCTAGGAGTGGTATGGCTGGGTCATAGGGTAGGTCTATATTGAGCTTTTTGAGAAACCTCCATACTGTTCTCCAAAGTGGCTGTACTAATTTGCACTCCCACCAACAATGGAGAAGGGTTCCTCTTTCCCCACAGCCCCTCCAGCATTTGTTGTTTCCTGAGTTCAGAGTATAGGCCATTCTAACTGGGGTGAGGTGGTATCTCAGGGTTGTTTTTATTTGCATTTCCTTTACTAGCAGGGATGTTGAGCATTTCCTCATGTGTTTCTTTGCCATTTTTATATCTTCTCTTGTGAAGTCTCTCTTTAGCTCTTTTGCCCATTTCCTAATAGGTTTATTGGGCTTGGAGGGGCTTAGTTTTTTGAGTTCTCTGTAGATGACAGATATCAGGCCTTTGTCTGTTGCTGTGCTGGTAAATATCCTTTCCCATATCGTTGGCTGTCTTTCTATTTTGGTGGCTATGACCTTAGCTGTGCAGAAACTTTTTAATTTGTAGTAGTCCCATTTGTTGAGTCTTTCCCCTATTTGTTGTGCGCCTGGGACTCTATTCAGGAAGTTCCTTCCTGTGCCTATAAGTTCTAGTGTCTTTCCTACTCTGTCCTTCAGTAGTTTCAAGGATTCAGGTCTGATGTTGAGGTCCTTGATCCATTTTGAGTTGATCTTGGTGCATGGTGATAGGCTTGGGTCTACTTTGAGTTTTCTGCATATGGCTGCCCAGTTCTCCCAGCACCAGTAGTTGAAGAGGCTATGTTTATTCCATTGTATGTCTTTAGCTCCTTTGTCGAATATCAGTTGGCTGTAAGAGTGCGGTTTTATTTCTGGGTCTTCAATTCTAATCCACTGGTCTTCCGATCTGTTTTTATACCAATACCATGCTGTTTTTGTTATGATGGCCTTGTAGTAGAGCTTGAAGTCTGGTATGGTGATACCTCCTGCACTATGTTTTTTGCCTAGAATTGCTTTGGCTATTCTAGGTTTTTTGCTGTTCCATATGAACTTATGGATTGGTTTCTCTATTTCAGTGAAGAATGTGGCTGGGATTTTGATAGGTATTGCATTGAATTTGTATAACAATTTGGGCAGTATGGCCATTTTCACTATATTGATTCTGCCTACCCATGAGCATGGGAGGTCTTTCCATCTCCTTGTGTCTTCTTTGATTTCCCTTATTAGATTTTTGTAGTTTTCATTGAATAGGTCCGTCACGTCCTTGGTTAAGTTGATCCCTAGGTACTTTATTCTTTTTTTGGCTACTGTAAATGGAATCGTTTCCATAATTTCCTTTTCTGTTTGTCTATTGCTGGTGTACAGAAAAGCTGCTGACTTTTGTGGATTGATTTTGTATCCTGCTACTTTGCCAAATTGGTTTATTAGATGTAGGAGTTTGGGTACTGAGTTTTTTGGGTCCTTGAGATATAAGATCATGTCGTCTGCGAATAGGGATAACTTGATTTCTTCCTTGCCGATGTGGATCCCTTTGATGTCCTCCTCTTGCCTTATTGCTATGGCTAGGGATTCCAGTACTATGTTGAACAGAAGTGGGGAGAGTGGGCATCCTTGTCTTGTTCCTGTGTTTAGGGGGAATGATTTAAGTTTCTCTCCATTTAATATGATATTAGCAGTTGGTCTGTTGTATATGGCTTTTATTGTTTTGAGGAATGTTCCATCTATTCCTGTTCTCTCCAAAGCTTTTAATAGGTATGGATGTTGTATTTTGTCAAAGGCTTTTTGGGCATCGACTGAGATAACAATGTGATTCTTGATTTTAGTTCTGTTTATGTGGTGAATTACATTGATTGATTTACGGATGTTGAACCATCCTTGTGACTGAGGGATGAAGCCTACTTGGTCATGATGTATGATATTCTTGATCACTTTCTGGATCCTGTTAGCTAATATTTTATTGAGGAGCTTTGCATCTGTGTTCATTAGTGATATTGGTCTGTAGTTCTCTTTTTTTGTTGGATCTTTGCCTGGTTTGGGGATGAGTATGATATTAGCTTCGTAGAATGAGTTCGGGATTTTTCCCTCCGTTTCTATTTCGCGGAAGAGTTTGAGGAGTATTGGAATTAGCTCCTCACTAAAGGTTTTGTAGAATTCATTGGTGAATCCATCTGGGCCTGGGCTTTTCTTAGTAGGGAGGTTCTTGATTACCTCCTGTATCTCACCGTAAGTTATTGGTTTATTTAGTTGATTTATTTCTTCTTGGTTCAGTTTGGGTAGTTTGTACTTCTCTAAGAATTGATCCATTTCTGTAAAATTATTGTTTTTTGTTGAGTAGAGGTTTTGGAAATAGCTCCTTATGATTGTTTGAATATCGTGTGTATTTGTTGTAATTTTTCCTGTGGAGTCCCTGATTTTACGTATATGAGTCTCTTCTCTTCTTTTTTTTGTGAGTCTTGCAAGGGGTCTGTCAATTTTGTTTATTTTCTCAAAGAACCAGCTTTTAGTCTTATTTATTTGTTGAATGGTCTTTCTATTTTCAATCAGATTTATCTCTTCTTTAATCTTTGTAATCTCTCCCCTCCTAGTCGTTTTAGATTCTGTCATTTCTTGTTTCTCCAGTTGTTTTAGTTTCATCGTGAGGGTATTCACCTGCTCTGCTTCCATTCTTTTAATGTGGGTACTGAGTGCAATGATCTTGCCCCTCAGTACTGCCTTAGCTGTGTCCCATAGGTTTCTTTGTGATGTGTTTTCTTTGTCATTGTGGCTTATGAATTCGTTGATTTCATCTTTAATTTGATCTGTGGCCCAAGTGTTGGATAGCAGCGTGGGGTTTAGCCTCCAAGAGTGTGTATAGGCTCTGTGGTATCCTTTGTTGTTGAGGGTTACCTTTAATCCACTGTGATCAGATATAATACATGGGATGATGTCAATTCTTTTGTATTTGCTGAGGTTCTTTGTGTGGGCTATGACGTGGTCTATTTTGGAATATGATCCATGGGCTGCTGAAAAGAAGGTGTATTGGGTCTCTGTAGGGTGGAAGGTTCTATATAGGTCTGTTAGATCCATTTGGGCAATGGTGTTATTTAGGTCCTCAGCTCCCTTACTAATCCTCTGGGTGTTGGATCTGTCTCTTGGAGAGAGAGGAGTATTAAAGTCACCCACTATGATTGTGTTTGCATCTATCTTGCTCTGTAATTCTGTGAGAATTTGCTTGACATATGTCGGGCCTCTTTTGTTCGGTGAGTATACATTTATCACCGTGATGTCTTGATTCTGGATTTTTCCTTGTATCAATATGTAGTGTCCTTCTTTGTCTTTTTGAGTGGACTTTAAAGAGAAATCCAGCTTGTCTGAGATCAGGATGGCTACACCTGCCGTTTTGGTGGGTGCATTTGCTTGGTAGATCTTGCTCCATCCTTTCATTCGAAGCCTGTTTTTGTCCCTTGCTGTAAGGTGGGTCTCTTGTAGACAACAGATGTCAACTTTTTGCTTGCGGATCCATTCTGCCAGTCTGCTCCTCTTGATCGGGGAGTTTAAGCCATTTATATTTAAAGAGATCAAGGATAAGGGTGTTTTTTCTCCTTCCATTTTCTTGTTGGGCTGTTTTTTCCTGTTGTTTTTTTTTTTTCTTCTTGTCTTTAGTGAGCTTGTGTTTCTGCTGGACTTTGGCTATTGAAGTTTCTTTCTGAATCTGTCTGTGTGTCTTTTACGATCTCTGTTGGGTGGGCTTCCCCTCTTAATATTCGCTGTAGGGCTGGTTTTTTATTCACATACTCCTTTAGCTCCTCTTTGGTGTGGAAAGATCTGGTTCTCCCTTCGAATGTGAACTCCAGTTTCGCTGGATATTTGATCCGAGGTTGTAAATTGTTATTCTGAAGTACTTGGATGGTGTTCTTCCACTCACTTCGAGCTTGGTAAGTTTGTGTGGATAAGTCGGATGTTATTCGAATCCTCTTCCCATTGAAAAAAGTTTCCTTCTTCACTTTGGCTGAATTCAGAATTTGCTCTTTAATCTTGAGGTCTGTAGTCTTGAATATTATGTGCCTTGGGGTGGTTTTCCTGGGGTCTGGCCTGCCAGGTGTCCTATAGGCTTCGGTTACCTGGATGGGGTCCCCTGTGAGATTGGGGAAGTTTTCTGCAATAACTTTATTGAGAACATGATTAAGCCCTCTGCTCTGATATTCGGCTCCTTCTTCTATTCCAATTATACGCAGATTATATCTCTTGTCTTTGTCCATTAGTTCCTGGAGTAATCTTCCCTGAAGCTTCACCTTTTCTTGGAGTGTGGTCATTTTCTGGTTGTTGTCAGCTGCTTCATCGTCCAGGCGAGAGATTCTGGATTCCATATGGTCCACTCTTTGTGTTATGGTTTCAATTGCGGAGTTTATGGATGTCAGAGAGCTATTCATGGTTGTCATATCAGCTCTGATCGTGGAAATTTCTTCCTTTAAAGAGTTGTATTTTAAATCTATTTTTTCATGCATTTCAATTCTCAGGGTGTGGAGATTTTCTTTAAAGGCGGCTTGCATTATATCCATTTTTGCTTCCATTTCTTTAAACGAGGCTTGCATTGTATCCAGTTTTGCTTCCATTTCTTTCTTGGCTTCCTGGGTGTCCTTCCAGATTTCCGCTCTAAACTCCTGGAATTGTTTTCTGATTTCATTTCTGACGGTTTCGATCATTCCTGTTAACATGTCCTCATTTGCTTTTTTATTCTCCATCTCCTCTCCAGTCGTGCTGCTTTTTGGAGCTGGCGAGTTGGCTTGTCCTTTGATGAACTGAGTTATGTTTCTTTGTGATTTGCGCATCTGGAAGTCTGTGTAGTTCTTCCCTCCCTTCTGTGTAGGCGTGTCTGCGTCAGCAGGTGCTGTCGCTGTGGCCCCGCCCACCAGTGCAGGGCACGCCTATCAGAGCGGGCGCTTTCGCCGGGGCCCCGCCCTCCTGTGCACTGTGAGTCCCCTACAACAGGCACTTAAGTGGGGTCTGCCTCCCAGAGCGAGCCCTGGGTTGTTGGGTTGTGCTTGCGCCCTCCCGCGAGTCCGTTGGGGGGGGGAAGCAGTATGTGTGGGGCCCAGTGGGATCGACTGTCCGGGTGTGGCTTGGCACCCTCAGACCTCGCCTCCGCTTCGAGGAGGGGGAGGAACGAGATCAGGCTCAGGTGACCCTGCTGGGCTGGTATTGCCCACCAGCGCCTGTGATTTTAGTTGTAAGAGTCCGCAAGGTCTAGGCGCCTCGGGTGGGGCTTGCCCTGCCGGCCGTCCCTGGCCCCTGTTGGGAAGGGGACGGGGCCGGTTCTGCCAGTTCAGGAACCTTTGGGGGCTTGGGGCTGTTCCGCCCTTCCCCTGCTAGACTGGCTTCCCAGTGCCTGCTGGGAGCTTCCCGCCTGATTTGGGGAATCTTTGTTCCCACGGGAGTGGGGAGGGGGAGGGAGGGAGATATATCGTCTTTGTCGGGCTTGGGTCTCCCGTTGGGGGAAGGGATTATGGGGGACTCACTTTTGCTGCTTTGTGTGCGTGTCCCGCACCGCCGTTGGCCCTTCAGGGGTTGGCGAAGTGTCGTGGTGGCTCCCCCGTTCCCTCTTTCTGCCGCGCTGGGTTCCCTTGTCCGAATCCGGTGTGGACCCGAACTTCTCGTCGCTGCTGGGTGTGTCTTGGTCCGCACCCTGCTTTGTGTCCGTGGGGTCTCCCGCTATATGGATTCTGCGCTCCTGGCAGCCTGTCTGCCGATCGCCGGGTTCCCCTTTCCCAGCCTGACCCTGTTTGGGCCAGGGCCGGCTGGTGGGGGGAGGGTGCCCCGATTAATCTCCGGCTCCGTGTAGGTTTTCGGTTCTTCTTTTTTGCTCCTTTTTGTTTTCCTGCGTTTCTCCACTGCTTCTGGATGCTGGTTTTGCTGGGTTCTTGGTGGAGTGTTGGGTGTTGGAGTTCCCAGCTCGCTATTCAGTTGGTGCGAGTCGGGGTGCCTCCCTATTGTCTCGGCGCCATCTTTCTCCTCTCTCCCCCAGTGACAGTTTTGATTGATGATAGTTTGTAGCTGATTTCCTGTTCTCCCATGGCTTTCAACCAAAGCAACAGCAACCTTGGCCATGGTTACATATAATCCCTGCCTGGGAAGGTGTGTGTAGAGGTACAAAGAGCAGAGAGGTTAACTTGGGCCATCTTTAAAAGGGCCATCCCTGCTTCAGAGCCTCCAGATGAGTGGAGCTTTCAGTTCTGTTGTGGTTCTGTGTGTCCCTCCTTCCTTACTCCCTTGTAGATGTCCCAGAGAGTGTTTCTGCAAGGAGATACTGGGCACAAATTTTCCTCTAAGTGTCTCCTTCCAGGGAACCTGACCAAGAGACAGATTTGGGTAATTTCAGCTTTAGTCTCTCCAGAATCAACCATGTGTTAGTTTTGTTGTATTTGAGTCAGATGATAGGAAATTGATGCGTGTTTTACAGTGAGAGAGAGAGAGAGAGAGAGAGAGAGAGAGAGAGAGAGAGAGATATCAAGGATATTTTCCTGTTACATCCTCAGAATAGACTATAGCAGTTTTTGATGTGGATTCTAAAGTAACACAGGATTAAGGCAGTGAATTTTCTAGAAAAATACGACTGAAGCAAGTGTGTCAGATGTTGTTTTGAGCAGCAGATGCTAGATTTCAGAGTTTAGGATCCAAAGAAAACTGGTGGACCTGTCTTTCTGGGATCTGTGTAGAAAGGTGGGTTGAAAGAATCCTGTCTCCAGCCTGGGGACTGATGTGCAAGGCACTCAGCTTCCTTTTCACAATGCTGTGCCCAGATTCTGCTGATGCTCCTGCCTTCTCTGCAACAGGAGGAGTAGACTTTGCTGGACACAGCCCCATCTCAGGAAGAGGAAGTTGTGAAAATCAGCTGGGACAGGAACAGCCAGTATGTCTGTCCTAGAGGACCAGTACGTGCTGGTAGTTTCTTCCTTGATGTCAACGTCTCTATTCTAGACCTGCTGAAGGGAGTGTAGCCTTTCCTGTAGAGAACTAGATGTCTTGATCAAAGCTGGGTGACCCTATCTGTCCCTTCAGAAAAGGGAGGGTGTACTGGGCCTGTCAGAGTGTGGGCCAAGGCTTCTCCAAACACAGTGTGGGTGAAAGAAGCCTCAGAGGCAGCTGGTGTTTGCACATGCCTGTCCCTTGGGACCCCAATGTGCAAAGTTATGTGAGTCCTCTGTCTGGTTCAGAATTAAAGGTGTAGAGCCAGGAAGCTGAGTTTGCCCTTCATAAAGACTCCCATGAGAGGGGAAAGAAAGTCCTATTGATTGGATTCATAGGAGGCCAGCTGTGGGGATGGTGTGAGGGGATGAAAAGGAGAAGGAGGAAGGGGAGGAGCCCCTCCCCTCATGTCTGGTGTAGCCAATTCATCAGAGATCCCTGAAGTCCAAAGAAGTTAGCAAGCTATCTTGGGGTCAGAAAGCTGACTTTTCCTTGGATGAGGTGTTTCATTCCTTTGAGATATATTATCCCCTTCTGTAAGAACTGGCTTCCCAGGATGCAGTGGGGTCTTGCCTGTAGTCCCTGTAGTCGCATGCCTAGACCACTGAGTACAGGCCTAGTGTTTATGCTACCCTGGCTGCTCTCCTGATCTTCATTCTTCCTCTGGTTTGAGTTGTGGTTAGAGGAGTCTGTTTGTTGTTGTTGTTTGTTTGTTTTTGCCACCCATTACCAGGAGTTAATTTGGACAACTCTGCAACATCTAGCAACTACAATCTGGAATTATGGCATCCAGACTTGGCAGTCCCTTTTCATATAAGGGCTGACTTACTGTCATCAACAGAAAAGGATGTACTTTGCCTTCAACTATTTCAATGAAGTGTCTACTTGCTTCTCTAATTCCTATGGGTTCATAGTTTACATCAACAGAAAGAACAAGCAGAGCTGGGGATTTCCCCATTATTAATATCAGCAAATCCTAACATATTAGGGTCCTCTGAAGTGCCATCTCAGTACTCATGCTCCCTAGTGAGCTAGATTGCTACATCACAGGGAATGAAAGCTGCACCAAATGGGGATGCTGGACGAGAAAAAAATAAAATGTTAGTTAATGAGTACACAGGAGACCCTTCCTGTGGATCTTTAGAAATTGCTAGGGCACATTTTCTTGGACTTGCTCTTTAACAAGTAGAAGGAAAAGCCCAGCAACAGTATACATCAGAGAGTCTTTCTGAACTCCTTGTTGGAAGTTTTGTGTTTTGTTATAAAATACAATAATTATCCTTCTTTATATTTCTGGGCCAGGAGTTTTCTATGCCAAAGAAAACAAACATTCATCCTTAGCCTTTTACTCTTTTCCTCCATAGGAGTTTTTAATCTCTTTAATTAATCCTTTCAGTTAGCTCAAAGGGAATGATGTGCATCTCCAGGATTGTTTGGGGATTTTTAAAGAAAAGTCCAACACAGCTCCTGAGAATCCAGAAGAACCTTTACTGTGAGTGCTCTCAGAAGCTTCTTGGGAATTTCCCTGTGGATGAGGTCTACCTGTGTAGAATATGCTTGGGCCTGCCTTTATTTCCTCTGCTCTGTAAAAGCCCCCAAAGTCAGGAATTGGCTTCATTTCTTCCCCCTCTGATTTTCTTCTTTCTTTTCTTCCTTCCTTTCTTCTTCTATCCTTCATTTCTTTCCCCTTGCCTCCTCTCTCCATTTCCCTATTCTTTACCTATGTATCCTTCCTTTCCCTGCTTTCTTTCTTTCTTCTTTTAAAAAGTTATCTACTGGAAGTCAGATTTTATTTTTTTTGCCAGTCTTGGGCTTGGACTCAGGCCTGAGCACTGTTCCTGGATTCTTTTTGCTCAAGGATAGCACTATGCCACTTGAGCCACAGTGCCACTTCTGGCTGTTTTCTATATATGTGGTGCTGGGGAATTGAACCCAGGGCTTCATGTACATGAGGCAAGCACTCTTGCCACTAGGCCATATTCCCAGCCCCTATTGGGAGTCAGAGATGGGAAGATTGGCGGCGGGGGGGGGGGGGGTGAGTTAAGATCATCCTGGGCGACACAGTCGACCTACCTCAAAAACAAAACAGATCAGTAACAAAAAGCCAAACCTCAAACCAAATCAAAAAATCAAAACCTAGTTGGCTGCCAGTGATTTATACCTGTAATTGTAGCTACTCAGGATGCTGAGATCTGGAAGATCGGAGTTCAAGCTACTCCAGACAGAAAAATACCTGATATAACCTCTCCATTAACCAGCAAATAACTGGGCTTGAAGCATGGCTCATATGGTCGAGTGCCATCCATGAGCAAGCCAGCAAAGGGAGAGCATGAGTCCTTGCGTTTAAACCACGGTTTCAGAGAGAAACCCCATTCCCACAAACTTTCCTCCAAGTCTTGGCCTTATTAGTCTATGAGTACTTAGGCAAGTCACTCAGCCCCCCAGTTTCTGTCTCTAAAATGTTTGAAGTGACTTCTAGATCCATTTGAACCTAAAATGAAAGTCACTGCTAAGACTAGAAGAGTAAATAAAACCTTGGGCCCTGGAGTGATCTTAGGCTAAAACACCCAATTTGGGCTACCTTTCTTTTTTTTTTTTTTTGGCCAGTCCTGGGCCTTGGACTCAGGGCCTGAGCACTGTCCCTGGCTTCTTCCCGCTCAAGGCTAGCACTCTGCCACTTGAGCCACAGCGCCGCTTCTGGCCGTTTTCTGTATATGTGGTGCTGGGGAATCGAACCTAGGGCCTCGTGTATCCGAGGCAGGCACTCTTGCCACTAGGCTATATCCCCAGCCCTGGGCTACCTTTCTTTGTGGCTCAGAGAAATTAACATGAGAACTGATTATTTTCAAAATTGTCCAGGGTCTGAAATTCAATATCCTACATTCTGACGCTAGAGAACTGGACTAGACTAATTCACATAATGGATTTAGGCATGTGGTTACCAATCATGATTTCCTAACTTATCATTGAATCTATAATTTTATAATTAGCATCTGGTTAATCTTCCTCTAATATCACAATACTTTTAGTATGTTCCTGATCAGGACATTCTAGCCACTCTAGCAGATATTGCTAGATCCTAATAATGATTACTTTCATAAAATAAATGCTCAGAAATATGTTCTCGAGCATACTTCCAACAAATAGCATAAGTCTGATCATTTCTGAAACTTGGGTATTTTGAAAATGAGAGACTGCCTTTTCCAATCTTCAAAGATTAACTTTACATGAAATGTTCCCATCTCATATCTATAAATTTTCTTTATCCTTGGTGGGCTGTGTTTTATATGTATTTTCAGGTTCAAAGTTAGTTAATAAATCTTAATGCTAGTTTTCTATTCCTTACCTAATTTAGGTCATATTTATGTACTAGTTATTCATTCAATCATTCCTTCAAAAAAAGCTTATTGAGCATCAACTCTGTGCCCAACACTCTGCCAGAAAAATTATAACATGATGAACTCTGGATGTAGCTGGACTCTATATCTAACATTCTCTCTGAAGAAATCCTCAGAATCTCTACCCTACTCCACCTGAGTGAGTTATCCAATGGTTTCCTATTTCTTTTTGCAGCTTTCTAAAGGAACTGCTTAAGCATTTGCTTCCAAGTCTATTATTTAGCCTATCTCACAGTGCCACATTTTGGCATCATGTAATATATCAAAATGGATGGTCTGACAGCCCTTAAATCAAACCAGGAAGATGAACACAAGCCTACACTCTGTAAAGGTCAACTGCTCGACACTCATACTCTTAGTCAACTTGTATTCTCCAAAACATTGCTTTGTGCCCTAGAAGACTGGTTCTGCACAGCCTACGTGCTAGCTGGCAGGTCCTTCTTGCTAAGAGTTTTCACAGTACACAGAAAACAAGTAAAAAAAACCTGTGGTAAAAAGGTGAAATCATTTGCCTTTCTATTTTTTCCTTCCTGCTCATTCTAAGGTATTTCCAACTTTACATATTACATGATTGTGCTCTTAAGTTTCCTTTACATACTGAGGAAGTTCATTATTATGGAATCCATTATGTGCTGAACTGTTAAACATTTTAACTTCCATATTTTTCACAAAAAACGCCTTGGAGGTGGGTATTGTTAGATCTATTGTGTAACTTGGGAAGCTGACATGGGGAATTTATACAATGCCCAAGTTCCAATAAGACAACAGGTGGCAGAGTTATAATTCAAAACCAGGGTCAGGCTCATGTCAGAACTACTGTGCTTTGTGTAGTGTGAGTTAGATGGCCAGGGCAGCCCCTCCAGCCTTCCTCCACTGATGGAGACCGATATTCCTTTCCATGGATCCTGAGCATTCCCAGCATCCTATTCCAATACCCAGCTGTTAGCACTTGAAGTTGACCAGCAAGCTGAAGACTCAAGTCTTTCCTTCACAATATGATGGGCATCAGTGTATTAACTCTAACTAAATAGATTGATTGGAGGATCACAAGAGCCCAATAGCTATGCCCTTATGAACACATAAGATGATGCTAAGTGAAATGAACTCCATGTTATGGAAACGAGTATTATATCACTATTGTAATTACTTTCAACATGCCATGTGAAACCGTAGCTTCTTTTGTTGATGATCCTCTTGTATTCCCTTCTTGTGGTTGTCCCCGCACTATCACTGTATCTCACCTGAGTACCCTGGATACTGTATATACTAGAACTAGAACTAGGGAAGTGAAAGAGAATATAAAAATTGACAAAGGAGACAAAGGATAAAAAGACAAACGACTCCAAAAGCAATACTTGCAAAACCATTTGGTGTAAACCAACTGAACAACTCATGGCGGGAGAGGGGAAGGGGGAGGGGGAAATGAGGGAGGAGGTAACAAACAGTACAAGAAATGTACCCATGGCCTTATGTATGAAACTGTCAGCCCTCTGTACATCACTTTGACAATAAATAAGTAATTATTTAAAAATAGATTGCTTAAATTTTTACAGACTTTATAAAAAAAAACCTTAATTTTTTTTAGTGTAAATACCTCTATATCCTCTGAGAACAGAGACCACTTTTTCTATGCTCACAAATGTTCTGCCTGCTTTTGATGGACCCCTTTTAGTGAGAGTTATTCCTTCCCATTTTATGTGCCTTGACTTTCACATGTTCATTCGTCTTCTTCCTTTAGATCTCTGCATACTTTCTCCAGTTTCTCCAGGTTCTCCACTCCTCTTTAGATACTGTAGAATCTTCCAGAACTGAACTCAGCATTGTATGTGAATATGTACTCATTCTGTTACTCTTGAACCAATTACATCATTCTTCCGTTTACTTTCCTAGCCCCATTTCTGGCACATGGAAGGCAGACAATAAACAAAGAGACCAATGCCATCAAACTCTGAAGCATTATGGGAATCTCCAGAGTAGCCAGTTTGCTTTGTCCTTTGAACATGTAAGGGAGTAACAGAAATTGCATGTGTAGAGGACCTTGTCTGAAAATGATGCATTTATCAAGTAAAGCAACACCATTACAACGGTCATTCTTATCTCCTGGTGAGCCCCTGGCTATATACCTGCTTGGGACCAGACATAGGCATGCATTGCAGGTGGGTGGCTCCCCTTCCATCTGGTGGACAGTGGGATGGGTGGGGAGAATGGAAATGTTGGCATCCAGCTGGCATTTTGTTTCCAACTCTAATATTTTGGAGCTGTGCAACAGTAGTCATGTGGCTTAACTTTTCTGTTCTTCAATTCTCTCATCTGCTCTTCAGATGCCTCCTTGCAAAATTACTGTGGATATCTATGAGGAATTATGAATCTGAATCTTCACCTACCACTAAGGCTGACTTACTCTTTAAGAATCCATTTCCTTCCCCCAGACCACACTACATCCCAGCAAGGCAACAATATTTGTTATTTCCCAAAATATATAATTGCAACAGCTGACACTATGTCAGTACATTGTTAGGAATTTCTCTCATTTTAATCCATTTCAAACTCACAGAAGCTCCATGAGGCAAAGACTAGTGTGAAACTGAGATTCAAGATGATCAAGTAACTTGCCTAAAGTCACACAGCTTGGGCTTCAGAATTTATGTTTATGTAACAAACACAGCATGATACTGAGGTGCTACTGGCCAAGCTATGTCAGTCTTCAGTACAATAATAGAGATGATATGTCCAGTCTCCAGATGAGAGCACAGTGAAGTACCCTTGTACAATTTACCCTTGTACACACTTGGAATGTGACAAATGGTGGACTTTTCTGTTTTCTGTTTCTGTTTTGCCAGCCTCTTCTCTCAAGACCATCAGACTGAAGCAATTTCTCCTCCTTTTAGAAAAGTGTAATCTTTGAGTTTCTCACACTCAACCTCAAAGAGACTAAAGACTGGCCTTTGGCCAGATCTTGAAGAAAAATTATTGACAGGGTGCCTGTACAAACCTGGAAACTCCCAGAGGAATAACTGTCTCCGCAGAGATTTCCCCTGAATTCTACAGAGTTTCAACATATCTCAGGCTCTCAGGGAAAAGATCCTAAGCTTTTGTAAATACAGGGTCCAGTGTGTGGGAAGGAATTCTATTTGAATGAGGCTTATCTTGACTGAGTTTAGCAAATATGGCTCCAGCCAGTTACCCCTGCCCTCCAGAACCATCATGAGGCCGCCTTAATCCTTGACAGCATCATCCAGTGTGGAAAATTTCTTGAACTCTCAATCATCCTGATTGGTGAAGGAGAGGAATCTGCTAAGTTGATCTTGGGACATAGGCCAAGTCCTCTGGGCTGGAAGGAGGGTTTGTAAAAATACACTGTACCACAACCCCCATTGGTTGAAAGAGAAAAGGCAATGACTCTTCTCTCCTATGGTTATGGTGAAGATTTAGCATCATTAATAACAGTTCAGCTCCTAGAACAAGGCCTGGCCCTTGTAGTCTTCCATCAATGATAGTAACAATTACAATGGCCATGTTATTATAGGGATCACTTGCCTAATATCACCCAGCAAAGTAAGTATAGAAACTCAAGCAAGAACAAGACTGAGAGACTCACAAGCTACATAACAGACTATCTCACACGGTGTTATAGGATTCTTCAGCACTCCACTTCATTAAGATGATTCTGCCTCATTAGAATGGTTCCAAGTACCTTCTCCCTCTGGGTTCTCAGGATCTTTAAGGTCTTCTTCCAGCCCAAGAAGTTCCCTGTAGGACAGAGGCACACACGATTTTTTTTTCCATCAGTATTCTGTTTCTCCAGGCTATGGTTCTGTGCATGATACATAACTGACAAACGTGCCAGTGGCTCATCTGGTTATGTCCTGGCCTAGGTCAGCTTGGCCATTTAAATGGAGATCTTGTTCCAGGCCTGCGTGGCTTGAGGGGGCTGAGTCCTGAGGGGGTGGGCAGCAGGTGTGCAGAAGAAGTCCAAGCACAACCTGTGGAGATCTAAACTCTGAGAGCAGCTCAGCTTGTGGGGACCCTGGTTCACAGAACAGGCAGATGCTGGGGAGAGGTACACAGCATTCTTTTTCTGCATCAGCTTAGTGTGGGAATTGCCCAAGTAATTTAGCTTCTTTTGAATTTCAACTTTTCTACAAATGGGAAATCTTAATGCTGTACTCATGGAGCCCTGGGGAGAAAGAAAAGTATAATTCATGTAAGGAGTCTCAATAGGGGGAAGCTTAACTCTTTACTCTTCTAATAAAAATAGGAATAATGGGTCTGAGTACCAGGAAGATGCAAAGAGAAGTTCCAGGAGTTAGCAATAATAATTCAGTATTGTTCATGTCCTATGCACTATATTGACTTGTCAATAGCACTAGAAGATGAACTATTACTATATTAGACACATGGGGAACTGAGGCTCAGACTCAGTTTCATGTCTTTGAATGACTTGTCCATACCAGAAGGAACTGGTGGAGCTGGGATGTGAACACAAGCCATTGTCTTCCAAACTCATCTGCCAACCAGGCCTGTTTGTCATCCATGAGCTGAGCTGGCAACGCACAGCTAAAACAGCTGTAGACCAGGTTCACACTAGCAATTTCTGGAGATGTTTTTCTACAGCTGAAAACTCTTCTGAGCTAACTTCTGCCACTTCCTTTCTTGATGTGTGTCCACTTCATCTTCTTCTTTGCTTTGAAACCACAGATCTGGAGGCTGTTCACAAGGAGTCACAGGAAAGGAAAATGTGCAATAGAACAGGAAGGACGAACTAGTCATCTAGAGCCTCCTAAAGGTGAGCCAGGCTTTGCTGTGTAGCTGTGCCACTCCCCCAACCCCCCCACCTCCCCATCTTCAGATGCTTGTAATTCCTTCAGGGCAAGTTTGCCTCCTTTGGTGATGAATATTTCCCTTATGTTGGCGCCTAGGTCCTGCTGGGCCCACTTCCTACTCCCTCCCACGGTCCACCCCCTGCTTCCCTCCCACAGTCCTCCTTCACATAGCCTTCAAGGCATTTCACAATCCAGTCCCATCAGCTGTTATCCCCTCCCATTTCCTGGCATCTCTTGTTGACGAACATCTCATCATACCACATCAAAGTCCTGGGCCTTTGCACACAGAGTCTCTACTGTTTGGCAAGCTGGTCCATTTCTGCCTTCTCTTAATGGCAAATTCCTGCTAACCATTTGAGACCAGGACTGCCACATGGTGCGACTCTGCTGCTCACATTATGCTCATTAAATGACCCTCACCTACTACTGATACAACCATACTATTTTTAGGAGATCGGGAACCTAGGATATACCTAGAATCCACGTAGTGTACTGGCTGATTTCCTCAGTTTCTTCGTGTCTCAAATGTGTATGGAGTATTCTTGGTTCTGGACAAAGGAGCTCAGCACCTGTTCCAGATTGGAAGCAGGTGCGGATCTGGTGCATCATAGGATTCCCTCATAAATTTCTTATTTTTATATGATTGATACTGACATTACTTAAAATTTTTATCATTGGAGAAGTACTACATGAAGTATTATATATATTATCTACAAACCTATAAATATTCCTGAATCATTTCCTCTTTCAATTTTCTTTAAAAACATATTTTCTAGTTTAAAAGTTGAACTATATATATATATATGACTCAAAGTACTTTATAGTTCTTTTTTAAATTAATTAATTTATTTTTAAGTGATGTATAAAGGTGTTACAGTTTCATATGTAAGGCAGTGAGTATATTTCTTATCAAACTTGTTACCTCCTTCCTTGTTTTTCTCCCACCTTCCCCCATCCTTAATGCCCTCCCCCCCTCTCCTGAGTTGTACAGTTGCTCACAGCTTATTGTTTTGTAAGTACTGCTGTTGCGTTGGTTCACCTTATACCCATTGAATCTCCATTTTGATGTTCCCCTTCCCTAGTTCTGATAAACGTACATACAATACCCATGATATCAAAATCAGTTACAGTGACATCAAAGGTAAAACCATGGGGAAGAAAGACAAAAGAAAAAGGCATAATTTCACATGGTACATTGAAAATAACAAACCACTATTTCTATAACTTGGAGTTCATTTTGCTTAGCATCATCTTATGTGTTAATATGTACATAGCTATTGAACTATTGTGATCATCTGCTAGAGCTATTCTAGATAAGTACTAATTATTTACAATGAGGGAAACCATAGAGTCTATGATTCTTTGGGTCTGGCTCACTTTACTTAGTATAATTTTTTCCTCACCGATAGGGCCATAAACGAGTATACTGGACTTGACAAGTAAGCTAAGTGAGAGGACAAGACTTTGGGTTCAAGTCACAGTATTCTCTCTCTCTCTCTCTCTCTCTCTCTCTCTCACACACACACACACACACACACATAAAATAAACAAAGAAAAGAATAAATGAGTTGGTACTTTTCTGCCATAAGTAGGCATATATAAATACATGAATCAGGGGCTGGGAGTATAGCCAGTGGCAAGAGTGCTTGCCTCATATACACAAAGCCTTGGGTTTGATTCCCCAGCACCACATATATAGAAAACGGCCAGAAGTGGTGCTGTGGCTCAAGTGGCAGAGTGCTAGCTTTGAGCACAAAGAAGGGACAGTGCTCAGGCCCTGAGTTCAAGGCCCAGGACTGGCCAAAAATAAAAAATAAATAAGTAAATACATGAATCACTAGAATCTCATTGCTGGGCTTAAAAAATAATTTTGCCAATGTGAAAAATGGAATTGTGTTCATATTCGTTTTGTTACAGGTTTATTTATTTTTAAATATTTACTTATTTATTGACAAAGTGATGTACAGAGGGGTTACAGTTTCATAGGTAAGGCAGTGAGTACATTTCTTGTTCAACTTGTTACCTCCCCCCACATTTCTGCCCCTCCCCCTCCCTCTCCCCCTCTCTCCCTCTCCCTCTCCCCACCGCCCCATGAGTTGTTCAGTTGGTTTACACCAAATGGTTTTATAAGTATTGTTTTTGGAGTCATTTGTCTTTTTATCCTTTGTCTCTTGATGTTGATATTCCTTTTCCCTTCCCTAGTTCTGATACACATATATACAGTATCCAGGCTACTCAGATGAGGTAAAGTGATAGCAGGGGTACAACCACAGGAAGGAATACAAGAGAATCAACAACAACAACAAAAAAATGGCATGTTGAAAATAATTACAGCAATGATATAACACTTGTTTCCAAAACATGGAGTTCATTTCACTTAGCATCATCTTATGTGTTTATAAGGACATAGATATTGAGCTATTATGATTGTCTGCTATGACTAGCCTAAACCTATACTGACTATTCCCTGTGAGGGAAACCATAGAGTCCATGTTTCTTTGGGTCTGGCTCACTTCACCTAGTTAGTTAGACATTTTCTTTATAGGCATTCAGTTCTGCCTATGTGGGTAATTTTTCATAGGGTATCATATTATCCACTTTCCTAATGTTATGGCATATAATAATTTTAATTACTTGAAAGTTCTTTTCCATTTTTCCTTCCAGAGATCTTCCTGTTCTGACCTTTAGGATAGATTTGGAAATAGGGTTATTATATCCCCTGAAAACTACCATTGATCATTTTCTTGAAATTACATTAAATGTATATGTGAGTGTTTATATTAAAATCTAGAGACTTCTCACTCAGTACAGTATGTATTATCACTTATAAAATCTTCCCTTGAGCTTTTAAGTAAAGTCATTGAGACTTTTTTCTTACAGACCCTACCTGTTTTTTCTTGCTTGTTCCCTGGTAATTGTGAGAGTAAAATTTTTCTAAAATATAGATCTAAGGTTCTATTTTTATTTTTCGTCGATTATTACATCATTCCTGAGTTTATATTTTTATTTTCCTCTTCATCTTAACTTACTGATCTGTTATTAATTTCCTGTCATATGGTAGTATACAAATCAAATGTAAATAATATTTTTTGCTTCTTAATGATGGTGGAAGCAAGGAGTTCCAGGCTGTTCTTGAATCCACTAGGCCCCATTCACAAGTTTCCATTCATACATATATCTGGGGTTTTTCCCTTGGCCTCAGACAGTGCTAGGCTACTTCTTCTTTCAGCAACTTCTTTCTAGTCACTCCCCCCCCCCCCCTCGACCGTCCCCCCATGTGCTGGTCTGGGCCTTGAACTCAGCCTAGGTGCTGTCCTTGAGCGATTTTTTTTTTCTCTAGGACATCACTCTACCACTTGGATCACAGCTCCACCTCTTCTTCTTTCCTCTTCCCCTCCTCTCCCTCCTTCTCCTCCTCCTCTCCTCCTCCTTCTCCCCTCCTCCCCCCTCCTCCTTCTCCTCCCCCCTCCTCCTCCCCCCCCTCCTCCTCTTCCTCAGGGACTTTTCTGCCTAGACTGGCTTTGAAGTGCAATCCTCAAATCTGAGACTCCTGAGCAGCTAGGATTACAGGTGTCAGCCACCAGGACCTAGCTTCTAACCACCTTTGAGAATTAACTTCATCCTCCAGCGTCTGCTACTCCCCTTGAACTACTGTGGGGAGTTGGGTGTGTATCCTGTCTGGAAGCCTTCTGCTGCTCACCAGAGGCTTCCCGGATTTGGCAGCACTGGCTTCCATTTTAATTAGCTTCTCTGGAGGTATTTGCACAATTCATAAGATAAATAAGCCTACACTGAGAGGGAGAATCCCAGCTCATAGAAGCTGAGAGTCCTTAGTAAAGCTCCCTGGAGCAACATTTCTGAGAAGAGAGATTTAAATTGTGCCCAGGGTAATGGGGAATTGGGCTGAGTTCAATCCACTTCACCTTGGATAGGAAGCTCAGGCTGTTGCTGGAATTCAGTACAAATGCTCAACTGCACTGGAAAGGAGAAAGGAAAAGAAATCAGTGGTACCGGTCTGTCTTCACTTAAAATTTTTATTTTGTTTACTTTTGATCTTTCAGTGTTAAGTTTGATTTAAATTATGGCACTAAACTATTACCTTGATGACTGAATTTTGCTCATGACTTGAGTATCTCATCCTTTTCTCTGTGATTCTATTAGAAATGCCCCCAAATTGGTTAAGTTATGCCCCAAACCTGTGTCCTAGGCCCTAGAATCTGTCACTCTTATTTCAAACTGAGTCTTTACAGAAGTGATGAAGGATCTTAAGGTTAGACCACCATAAATAATTAAAAGGGCCCGTAAATACAATGACAAGTGTTCTAGGATAGTGAGGGAAAGGCAGGCAGAAGCAAAGGCTGTGTAGGGACCACAGATAGATATTAGAATTATACAATCACAAGCAAAAGAATGTTTGCTCTCCTAAGAATATCTCCTTTGGTCTCACTGAATGTGAATGCCTAGATACCTGTGTAATTTATCATGTCTCAGTGTATTTTCTTTAACCTTTACCATCCAGTTTGTTTACTTGTAGATTTATAAGCACATTCTAACTACCACAAATGAGGGAAACCATGCAGGCTTTTTCTTGAGTCTGGGTTACTTAACTTAATATAATTTTTTCCAAGTCTTTCCATTTCCTTAGGAATGGTACATGATCATTCTTTCTGATGGATGAGTAGAATTCCATTGTGTATATATATCAGTAGTTGTCCACAGAGGGGCACCTGGCTGATTCCATATTTTGGTAAACAATGTGCAGTACCTTTGGGCATCTGATCATATACACTAATATTGTCAAAATGAACTCCAGGAAATGGAAACAAGAGTTTTTCTTCTTTGTTGCTGTTTTTGTTTCTTTTCCTTTTGTCTTGTTTGTTCATTTATCTCTTTGGGAGAGGGTAATGGGGAGGGCACATAAATGGTGGGACAAAGAATGAACAGACTCTAGGTTGAAAATGTACTATACAACTTGTGGGTGTGGATGGGAGGGAAAAACTGGGAGAGAGCAAGAGAAGGGGATGAAATTATTCAAAAAGAAATTTACTCATTACTTGATTTATGTAACTGTAACCCCTCTGTACATCACCTTTACAATAACATTAAAAAATAAAATTAGGGCTGGGAATGTGGCTTAGTGGTAGAGTGCTTGCCTAGCATGCATGAAGCCCTGGGTTCAATTCTTCAGTACCACATAAACAGAAGTGGTGCTGTGGCTCAAATGGTAGAGCCTTGAGCATGGAGAGGCTTGGTGACAGTGCCCAGGCCCTGAGTTCAAGCCCCAGGACTGGCAAAAAAAATCTAAAAAAAAAAAAAAATTAAAATAGAGAGAATGTTTGCAACCAGAAGTTGGAAGAGACCATGAGGTGGTATTTTTCTTTGTTTGTTTGAAAGGTTTTTCTAGAGCTGTAGGAGAAAGCATGGCTGGGGTGCACTTTCATTTTGGATTTTGGTCCCCCAGATCTATGATAAGAAATTTTCATCCACCAAGTTTTCTGTCACTTGTTATGGTGACTTTTACTTGCCTCATACAATTCCAAAGGCAGTTGTATTGGCAAAAACAAAATTCTGAAGACCAGTTTGGAGAGAAACTAAGCTCTTCAGTTGAAACCAGGGGATCTGGAGATGTTTCAAAGTATGTACAAATAACAAGCAAAAAGTAAAAAATTAAAGGGCATTTCTGACAGATCGTGTGTGTGTGCATGTGCGTGTGCGTGCGCATGTGCATATGCACACACACAAGTTGTTGGGGATTCA
The DNA here is from genome assembly GCF_023159225.1 of Perognathus longimembris pacificus. NCBI lineage: Eukaryota > Metazoa > Chordata > Mammalia > Rodentia > Heteromyidae > Perognathus > Perognathus longimembris. Next base: position 46,139,617 of record NC_063167.1, on the reverse strand, counting down.
TCTTGGCCTTAAGGGGGAAAGGGCGATGAGAGTGCTCCCGAGACGCCGCCCTTCCCCCAGCCCTGGGGCAGTGTGGAAGTGAGCCACACCTATCTCCTTCTGGGTCCGGAACCAGAAGGGATAGCTTTGAGACCATCCCCCACCTTGCACCAGCGAGCATGTGTGCTCCCTTTTCGTGTGGGCTTTGCCCAGAGGGCGGTACTATGGTAAGTGACGTTAGCCCATGAGGGAGGTCCTTGGGAGCTGTTCTTGGATGGACAAGCTCTACAGCCTATCGCCAGCTTATGCTCAATCCTTGTCATCACAACCATATTACTGTGAGCCCCTCCCAATTAAATTGGATTGCTCTCCAAAGCGTCTCCGAGATCCGTCTGCCCCTGGCTTCCTTGGTGGGTAAGGAGGGAGAAAAAGGGGATCTCGTTAGGCCACGTGCACCTTAGGCTAGACCGTGTCCCTTCGCTCCACCTTGGCTGCCTGCTGGTCGGGTGCCCAGGAGAGAGGGTGATAAGGGGAGCACTGATAAGGGAGTAAGCTTAGCATCCCCGCACCAGGGGAGGTAAATTTAGCCCGGCAACAAGTATGCCTGTTGATGTGAATTTTTGTTGACTTATCAGGCATTTATCAAGAATTTTTTGGTTGCCAACCTCTGAGTCAAATGGAGACACTTGTGCATGACTGTATTAGTGCTGATGTGCATGACTGAAACCAAATCTCAAAAAATCAAATTGTGAAGCAACTACAAATTTCTAATGGCTTTTCCCAGAATACTGGCTATGTCCTGTATATTTTCTTAAGAAGACCTGGAAAAACCTATTCAAAACCTATGATTTCATCATACCCTCTGTTTAGCAATGGCATGACAATTTTCCCAGAGAGCTGTAATGGAGATTTCTCCTACCTTCCTCTTCTCCCCCTAAAGTAAGCTATATGGGGCTTAATAAATTCAATGTCTCTATTTCCCCTCCCCCCTCAGATGTATGTAATATAGTATCGAAATATATACATATAGCACATATAATAAAATAAGCCATTTTAACAACAAAACCCAAATAACATTTTGAGAAAAATAATGCATCAATTTCTGACATATTAAATAAAGCCATAATTTTAACCTATAGATCTAGCAAAGAGAAATTTATAGGAAACAAAAAATAAATTAACAAGAAAATATATAAAATTAAAACTCTCCTCCAAATGAAAATAAACAGGGAAATAAACAGAAACAAACAAAAAGAAGGTAAATTTCATAAGTTTACAGCTCCTGGGCTTTGAACTGTCTTTGCTCTTTAGCGTGTTCCTTTGTTTTGTTATTATAGAACTAACTGCATTACAAGTAAGATTTTGATTGATTCAATTCAATATATGAAGTCAATAAGTGTTATTTATTATTATTCACCCCTGGACCTGTAACTTGGACCAATATAATATCCTTATGGGTTCTCCAAAGTACATTAGCAGCAAAATGTTTCTTTAAATGAAATGATATACAAAGAAATGATATACAAACTAGTTAATTTTTAGGTAAATACATATTAAAGATTTTTTGCGGAAGTGGTCTGTGACCCAAGTGGTAGAGCCCTACCTAGGCTTGAGCTGTAGAGCTCAGGGACTGTGCCCACACCCAGAGTTCAAGACTCAAGACTGACTTAAAAAAAAATTCTTGCTCAGAAGGATGGCACTTAGTTTAATTTCATTCCTCCTTAAATATATGTATTTTAACACACATGTGATGAAATGACTTACAAATGACCACAAACAAGGCCGCACTAAACCTACCAGCACATCCATGTTCATTGCAGCATTACTCACCATTGCTAAGATATGGAACCAACCCAGATGTTCCTCAGTAGATGAATGGGTCAAGAAGATGTGGTATATGTGCGTAAAGGAGTTCTATGCTTCCATCACAAAGAATGGCATTGTCCCGTTTATAAGGAAATGGAAAGACCTGCAAAAATTATATTAAGCAAAGTAACCCAGACCCAAAGAAAAGTAGGTTGCATGGTTTCCCTCATTTGTAATAACTAGAATAAATCTATGATAGCCTTAATAGGGGATCTCAATAACCCAATTGCTAAGTACATAGGACCATATATAATGAACATGAATTCCAAGAAAAATGGAAACAAGAGGTCCTTCTTATGTCCTGTACATAGTGTTTTTTCATTTCTCATAGTTTATTGTACCTGTGTCTTGTATACAAGTTTATTCAATCTGTAAAAGGGAAACAAAATCATAGAAATAGCAGGACAAAGGATGAACTAATGCAACTACTTGATACTACATTGGAAATGGACTCTACAACTTGGTGGGAGGCGTGCAAGGGAGGGGTAAGTAGGAGAAAATGAAGGATAGGTTAACAGTGCGTAAAAACAAATACACTCATCCCCTTACTTATGTAACTGTAACCCCCTGCTCATCGCCAATACTATGCTTTAACTTCTTCACTCTTGTTCTTTACATTGTAATTTTCATTTTTTACTTTTATATGTTGCAAATTCCATACCATATTGCTTTCAATTTTTAAAGAATCAATGATGTTTTAAAGATAATTTTAATAAAAAAGTACTTAATGGCATATTGGACATTTCTGCTTTAAAAAAAAAATTCCAGACAGTTTATATCTCTGTCTGGCTTCCTTTTCTTTTTGATTGAGGGCTTCGTTAAGAATTCTTGTGGTGTTGGTTCTATTGGCCATTCATTCATTCAGATATTCTATATCTAAAAGAATTTATTTCATGTTTGGTTTTGAAAGGTGTTTTCATTTGGCATAGAGTTCCTACCTGATAGAGTTTTTTTCTTTTAGTATTTTAAAAATATTATTCCATTGTCATCCCCTGTTATTTCTGTTCACTTATTTATCATTTGTCATTCTACATAGAACATGACATTTTCCTTTCTCTAGATGCTTTTAAGTTTCCTTATCACCAGCATTCAAAAATTTGACCATGGTGTATTTTGGTGAAGCTTTCTGTGGCTGAGTTTCAGTGAGCTTGCATTTGTAGGTTTATAGTTTTCATCAAATTCACAATATTTCCAGCATTTACTTTTATAATGTTGTAATAAGTTCAGTTTATCATTTGTATTCATAAAATTCTTACTGTTGGGCTGGGGATATGGCCTAGTGGTGAGAGAGCTTGCCTCCTATACATGAGGCCCTGGGTTCGTTTCCCCAGCACCACATATACAGAAAACGGCCAGAAGGGGCGCTGTGGCTCAAGTGGCAGAGTGCTAGTCTTGAGCAAAAAGAAGCCAGGGACAGTGATCAGGCCCTGAGTCCAAGGCCCAGGACTGGTAAAAAAAAAAAAAAAAAAAATTCTTACTGTTGTCTTCCTTAAATTTTAGGAAGACAATAAGTTTGTGTTCTCTTTGAGATTCTTCCTACACATCTTGAGGCTCTCTTTAGCTTGTATCAAACACTGATCACAATGGTGGTTACTTTATTCTTTTTAAAAATTTTTCTTCTCTCTGTGGAATATTTTGAATGCTTTTTATTGCTATATCTTTAGACTCACTATCTTTTTTATTCCAATGGCAAATCTTTTATTAGTCCTATTCGTTGCAGTTTTTAAAGTACCCTCTGCATCTCTAACATTCTTAGTTCTGGCATTTTCTTTCTGTGTGGCTTCCTCCTTTCTCTTCAGAGAATTCTGGCTCGTTGACTCTCTCCTGGCTCTCAGCTCTGTTCATCTCAGCTAATCAGCTGAGTCTTTTTCAGTTACCACTCTGGTTTGTCGTAGAAGCTCTTAAGGCAGTCAGCTGGGATAATTATAGTATTCACCTCACTCACTTCCTGTCACCCAAGGATCACTCTTCTTTACTGATTAAGAATACCATCTGCTAGGTGAATTTCCTTTGGCGTATGCCACGTGGCTACTGTATATGTTTTTGGTACACTGTGTATTGTATATATGTCTACCTGATCTAGGAAAGGGAAAGAAAAACAGGGTGTAAGATATCACAGGAAATGTACACAGTGCTCTATTATGTAACTGTACCCCTTTTGCACAACACCTTGTCAAAAAAATTTAATTAATAAATAAATTTAAAAAAAAGAATACCATCTGAAAGACCATTATATCATGTTTTTGCCAGGTTTTATTCATTTCGTAGTTTCAAGCCAGTTGGTAAACCCAGCTCTTGTTATTCCATACTGACTAGAAGTGGAGGCTGCCATTTCAAATGTCCCACTTCTTAGTCTCACTGGTAGAATTTGACTCAAAATTTGTAGTTTGCAGTGAGCAGGATAATCGGATGAATATACTGAGTTGTAAATCAGAGGACTTTAAAATATTGGACCATGTACTAGAGACATCAGTATCTCGTGGAAGCTTCCTGAAAATGCAGAATCTCAGGTATCACCAATTATTTTACTAGTATGAAAACTGTTTTAGCAAGGTCTTCAGGTGATCTGTGTGTAAGTTTGAGAGGTGCCTGAATTTAGCACTTTCCAAGTTATCTTCCAATTGTGAAGTCTCCTGTGAAAGGAGTAGTTTTCTAGGAGAGCCAGACACATGGTAGAAAAGTCATAATATGTTAGACACATAAGTTGCTGGGGTACATAACTACAAAGATCCCCCTCCTCCTGCAGAGGAACAAAGTACAACAGAGTACAACAGAGATGATACCTACTTCACTTGTGTTTGTTTTTGCCAATTATTTGGTTAATCTTTCTTCATGTGTCACATGTATTCTTTGATTTTCTTTGTCTCTAACCTTTCTATCCTAGGGCCTACATTATTATTCAGCGGTGTCAAACAATTAGTAAATAATTTTTGATGAACTGAATGACCAAACGTATAGTTGTATTGTCAAGGATGGACTTTATAAATCTGTAATAGGGAAATTCTAGACATTTCTTTCTAGAACTTAAAAAGGCAGAATAATTTAGCTCCCAGGAGATGGATGGTTCAGAATACCTAAGAAAACATCAATGTTCAAGAGAATTGGATAAGGAAGGTCTGGGAAAGTTCACTGAGTAGCCAATAAGCCTTTCCTTTTAATAATTGGGGAAGTAACTATAAGAATTGTAATTCTCTATAAGTACAGTCCCACAGGAAATAACAGGGCAAAGCCAACTGGAAATTTACAGTAGCCGAATAGCCTAAGGTAGTAGCCTGGCATATGGAAATAATCTAGGACTTTAGGGTCAGGTGTTGGTGTGACTATTCTTTTCAGTTCCTCAATAGATGGCTTGAAGCACTTCTCTGATTGTTTCAGGGTCTTGGTTTCTCTTGGTGAAGTTGATAGTGATAATGGTAGTAGTGATGTTGATGGAATTGGTGGCACATAACTTGTATTTGTGGAGTCTTGGTGATACTTACAAGCAGTAATGTCCATAGATGGAGATTGCAAAACATATGATGTGTAAATACATAACCAGGGTTTTTAGATTTGAAGAAGAAATTATAAAAATGTTTGTGACCAAATAAGAATGGTTTCTGAACATCTGTTTGTAAAGAAAAAATTTAAGAGGAGGAACCACTTTTCTGTGGATACAAATAATTAGGGCTATGAAAGAAGAGACAAGAAAGACTCTTGATGAAATGAGGATATGTCCAATAAAAAAGATTCTAAAAAACCAATAAGAATAAGCTATAGGAAGAATTGTTGAGGATAATTAAGAGGTTATTCAGAGCGCTGATGAAAACCAGGCCAAAGATACACATTCCCCACCCTCCATACAAAGCCAAACATAATTAAGGGCAGAAGAGTTTTATATCTTGTATTAATATCATATACAGAGAATGCAATTCACAGAAAAACACCTCTTACTTGGCAGTTATAATATCTTATCTTCTCTTTGCTAGAGAATAAACTTCATGCTGAAGAAAAAATTATATATGTCAAAAATGATGGAAAGGGAGACATGGTTTAAAAAGGATAGTACTCATTACCTGATTACCTGTAACTGTAATCCCTCTGTATATCAACTCTACAATAGCAATAAAGAAAGCCTAGTTTTCCAAGGTCAATAAAGGTACACATGTTTTTATGGCAAAAAGGTAAAAAAGAATTCAAAGAAATACAACAACCTTCTACATTGCATGAATGTTTCCCTTTTCATCTTCCTTAACACACTGGAAGGTAAAAGAAAAAATGACACTTGGACATGATAAATTAAAACCGGTTCCAAGTATTTACAGAGTGAGACCAAAGGAGGATATTCTTAGGAGAAGATCACAAAGGCTCAATAGCTATGTGCATATGATCATATAAAGTGATGTTTATCAAAATTATCTCCAACAAGTAGAAATGAGATTTTCTGATATTTTATTTTGTGTGTATTTTGTCACTGTTTTTTTTATTTCTGTGCCTTTTGTCTTATATGTATGTTTATCTGTTTGGGGGAGGATAAGGTGGGACAAAGGGTGAACTAATTTGGCAGTCATACTCCCAAGACACTGTTTTGAAAATGAACTATACAACTTGTGGGGGAGGAGGGCATTGGGAGGAAAACCTGGGAGAAAACAAGTGAAGAGGTGACACTGTTCAAAAAGGAATGTACTCATTACCTGACTTAAGTAACTGCAACCCCTCTCTATACCATTTTTCCAGTAAAAATGAAAAAAAAATAAAGAAGTAAAAGCTTCCTTGAATAACCATGTCTAGCCTCTGAGTACCATATTTAAATGAATTTATTCTCTTCTGGTTAAGAAGAATACTTTTTTAAAATCCAGTTTGTTTTGCTTCTGCCTTCAATCTAATCTTCCGGTAGCTTCCATTAGACTGGGTAGTATAATTAAGAGTATAATTAAGTATAAGAGTATAAGAGTATAATTAAGAGGAAATTAATTTTTATTCACAGGTTCTTTGCATATTTGAAGTTGAGTTGATCTAAAGAAATGTTGAGAAGAGGTCAATATTTTTTTAAGAAAGTACGTCAGGGGGCTGGGGATATAGCCTAGTGGCAAGAGTGCCTGCCTCGGATACACGAGGCCCTAGGTTCGATTCCCCAGCACCACATATACAGAAAACAGCCAGAAGCGGCGCTGTGGCTCAAGTGGCGGAGTGCTAGCCTTGAGCGGGAAGAAGCCAGGGACAGTGCTCAGGCCCGGAGTCCAAGGCCCAGGACTGGCCAAAAAAAAAAAAAAAAAAAAAAGAAAAAAAAGAAAGTACGTCAGGTATCAGAGAAAACAGATTTCAATTCTCTTGTAGAGAATAAGTGAGTCCACTTATTTCTGTGCTATTCCTTTTGTGATGCATGTGAGTGTGTGTGTGTGTGTGTGTGTGTGTGTGTGTGTGTGTTTGATGTCTTTTGGGGTTTGAACTCAGAATCTTATGCTTGCTTAGCAAGAGCTCTACCACTTGAAATGCATCCCGTCTTTTTTGCCTTAGTGCATTTTTTCAGTGAGGGTCTTTTGATCTTGTTCAAGGCTGCCCTCAAATGTCAGTCTTACTACCTATAACTCCATTGAATCTGTGATTACAGGAGTAAACCACCATGCCTGTCCAAGAAAGTGACCTTTTATTCTAAGATAGGTTTCTCTACAAGAAACTGATTTGAACCACACTACTCCTACCTTTCCAGACAGACATCGTTCTTTTCTTTCTCCTATATATTTCAGTTTCTAGGGCTGAGAATGTGACCTAGTGATAGAGTGCTTGCCTAGCATACATGAAGCCCTGGGTTCCATTCTTCAGCATTACATAAACAGAAAAATCCAGAGGTGGCACTGTGGCTCAAGTGATAGAGGGCTAGCCTTGGGCAAAAAGAAGCCAAAGACAGTGCCCAGGCCCCGAGTTCAAGCCCCAGGACTGACATAACACACACACACACACACACACACACACACACACTCACACACACTCACACACGTTCAGTTTTTTTCTGGTAACAGGATACTTTCAATTTTCATTATAACATTCTTAGATCTTTGTTATGTTTTATTTTTATTTTTTTAATCCAGCAATATCACTTGGGCATTTAATCAATGGATACAATGAAGACATCTGCACACCCATGTTCATTACTTCACTATTCAGCACATCCAAGTTATAGATAGCCTACAGTGAATCCAGAAAATAAGGCATGTATATGCATACAAGGGAATTTTATTAATCCATTAGGAAATGCTATATGTAATTTGCATGAAAATGGATGAACTTTGAAAATCTTATGTTGACTGGAATGAGGCTCGGAGAGACAAAGGGCTCATGTGTCCTCCCATATGTGGCAGTTAGATCTAAAATACAAACATATAAAATCAGGTATGGAACTATATGCATATATGCATAATCAAACTGATTACAAAGTATGGTATAGTTTCAAAAGAAAAGTTTGCCTTACTTCTCATCTTCCTGTAGATATCACTCCATCTCCATCTCCCTTTCCATGGCTCACTTCATTTGTTCTTGGCATCTAATTTTTCAGTAGAGAGTTCAAACTCTCTACTCGCTGGAAATTAGCTATTGGGCCATCACTCCACTGAAATAAATAAGTACTCTAGAGATGTCCATATTCCTAAACAAAATTGATTTATTTTCTTTCCTTGGTCTCTCAGCAATATTAAATATTGCAGACGATTTCTTTCTTAAAACTCTCTTCCACAAGATTCTTTTTAGCAAGGTTACCAGTTCTTTGGTTGCTCTTTTTCAGGGTTTCCTTTGGAAATAACAATGTTCTTTAAAGATTAGTCCCATGCCTACCCCCTTTCATACTGCACACTCATTCCCTAGGATATTCCATGGATTCAGGGACCATTGTTTTGATGATAACTGGACTTCTTCTTTGAGTTCAAGCTGTCATACTCAGTTCTCTACTTTACATGCACTTACCTGTCATAATGACAGCCTCAAGTCAACATGTTCCATACTAAAATCATAGCCTCATGCCAACTAATACTACCTTAACATTCCTTGTCCCATAGGAGAATGTTATCAATTTCCAAGAAATGTAAGCCGAAACCTCAATATTTATTCTTGTGTTTTCTTCTCTGTCAGATTGTATCACCAACATCTGTAAATGCAATAATAATTCCACATCTAACTATTCCTATTCATCCTCACAGACCTGTTCTAATGTGAGATATCATCTTGGTGCTAGCTGATCTTCCACTTTCTTCATTATCTTCTCAGGATTTGGCCCCACACTATCTTTAGGATAATAATTCCAAAAGGGAAGGATAGCTATATCACCTCTCTACTCAAAATGTTTGATGGATTCCAATCGGGTTTTAAAAGGTACAAAAGCCTCCTGCCAGGGCCTTGTAGACCTTGCCTTTTCTACTTCCCCAGCATCCCTCTGCCTCCTTTATACCTCAGTCTTTCCTAGCTTCTTTCAGTTCTCCCAGGCTACCACTGCCTCCCACTGCAGAGCTTGAGTACAAGTGGCTTTTACAGCCATAAGACACTTCTCTCTCTTTCCCTTGAAAACTGGCCAGTTGATTACTGCTATTGAACTGGAATTACATCCTGTAGAATTTGTATGCATTCCTAATTCACTTTACATCTTTTTTAAAAATTATATCTGTTTCATGGACTTGATATCTTGATCTGTGGTATGTGTGTGTGTGTGTGTGTGTGTGTGTGTGTGTGTGTGTGTGTGTGTGTGTTGTGTACTTGTGTGTTCTGGATTTTGAATTTAGGGCCTGATCGCTGCCTCTAAGCTTTTATGCTCAAGTATCACTTGAGCTATAGCTCCATTCCTGGCTTTTTGGTAGTTAATTCGAAATAAGAGTCTCATAGACTTTCTTGCCCAGGATGGCTTTAAACCATGATCCTCAGCTCTCAGCTAGGATTATAGACATGAGCCACCATCACCCACCTACATGACTTGATCTTTTAAAAATAACAGAAGAGCTTTGCTCTATTTGTGTGTCTGTATCTCTAAAGTTCAGTAGAATCCTAAACTCATATTACATGCCAAGTAAGTATTTTTAAATAAATAATTTGATAAGGGGGTCTCAATATTTTGAGTAATAACTCTTCATCTAGCTGTAATCCCAGCACTTGGGAAGTTAAGGGAATTACAAATTCAAAGCCATTCTAGATCATATAGTGAGACTTTGTCTCAAACAAATAAATAATAATAAAACTTTTATTCACATTTTCTGCTTTTATGACATGTGCTTTCTTCCTCCTGTCAGTCAGGTCTTCATGTCATTTGCTTCCAGATCCATTTGCTTCATGATTTTTCCCTCCTTATGCCTTCTATGAGAAATGCTCCCTGATGCTCTCCTCGAAAAGGAGGACTTAGGTGCTCCTACTTTTGTGTTCTTCATGTGGATATCTATTGTCGCACTGCTTATAATGTAATTGAACTTTTTATCTATGAACTACAGATTGCCAAGCATAACATCAATTGCATGATAAAGTCTGGAACAGATGATTAACATAGGGTATATAGGCCATTTGAAAGGGAAGTTGTAGGAGGAGGAACTCTCTAGACATAAGAGAATTATGATAGTTACTAGTGCTATAATAGTCTCTCTCTTCAATTAGTTAGGACTCATATATTATACGAAGGAGAGAATTGTTTTAGACATAGCATATCTGCTTTTCAGGGTAAAAAAGAATGTGGAATATATTTCTCCTGACAGGTTGGGCTAAATGATGGTGTGTCTTGATGAATTTATAGTTAACACACCATTACCCATGGAACATTAACTTATGGGTCAATGCTGACCTGGAAATTACAGGCAATGACATAACTTCAATTTCTTTTCCTGCCCTGTCATTTTTATTGACAAGGTAAATGAACACATAAAATATATTATTATCAAATTTGTAGATCACAGTTTCTGCTGAAGACACAGTTAATAAATGGTCAGAATCAGAATACAAAAGAATTTCAGGCACAAAATAATAGCAATTAGTAGTTTGATTTTCCATGCACATATTACCTCATTTAAATATCGTACTATGATATTACTGTTATAATAAGTATCGTTTATTGTATGCCTGTAACATGTCAAAAATCTTCTCATATGTGTTATAATTTAGTCACACACACAAATATACACATATACATGACATTGGGACATTGGGTGGTACTAGGGCTACAACTCAGGGCATCATGTTCTCTTAGCTTATTCACTCACCAGGTGCTCTACTACTTGATTCATACTTCCAGCTTGGTCTTTTGCTGGTTGTTTTTGAGATGGAATCTTTCTGACTTTTCCTCCTATGCTGGCATCAAACTCTGATTCTCCAGATCTCTACTTTGTGAGTAGTTAGGATTATAAGCTTGAGCCAACAGTCCTTAGTGATATAAATAATCTTTTGATGTAGATTTCATTTCTCCCTTTTATAGAAAAGAATACTGAGGGTCAAACATGTTAAGAACTTTCTCTGAGGTCTCAATGGTGGTTCTGGAGCTGATATTTATAATATACCATATGTTATACATAATACATAATATAGTAAGCATTATTATATATTATACATATGATACACAATATATTATATTTATATATTATAATGATATTTAATGTATATTATATATTTATATTAATTGCTCAATCTGACATCCATACTGAAAACCTGGTCCCTATACTCTACTGGCTTTACAGATGAAATCCAGCAGTAAAGTAAAAAAATTACAGGAAGGTTCAGAAACTAAACTGTACATGCAAAGAATACAGGAAATTCAGTTCAGCAAATATTTCACGGGAAAGGTGTGGAAGGTCTTTTTGCCTGAGAGTGCCTTATGAGTCATGCAGGTGAGTCACTGACACCCCAAGCGAATACAGACTTGGGCTATGGAAGAGTGCCTAGAAGAAAGAAGGACAAGAGTCATATGTTGCCCTACCATGAATGCAATATGGTCCTGGGTGTTGGAACATTGATTGTTGTTAAGGTGAGCAAGCCCAGGATAATTTGACCAGAATGGCAAATATAAGTCAAATAAAAGGGGAATAGCAAAATCGAGAGGCAAAGGATACAAAGAAAAACCAATGCAACAGCAACACTTACAAAACGATATGGTGTAAACCAATTGTACAACTTACGGTGGAGAAGGAAATGGGGAGGAGGGGAAGCGGGGGAAATATGAAGGAGGAGGTAACAAGCTGAATAAGAAATGTACTCACTGCCTTACATATGAAACTGTAACCCCTCTGTACATCACTTTAACAATAAAAATGTGGGAGGAAAAGATGCTGGAGAAACTACAATGTAGAAAACATGTTATCGCTAGTTATATAAAATTAACTTTTTTCATGCATACTGACTGTAAATGATCATTTCCTCTGTTTTGTCAGATGAAGAAACTGATGCTGGAAACTGATGCTATGAGAGGCCAGAAACTAAGTCTGACTCTCTTATTTGCAATTGGAATAAGGAATTAGAAGATAAACTAGATACATTGTTTAGGTATCAATGGAAAAGATCAAACCAAAGAAGGTACTCTAAATGAGTACCATTAGATTTCACTGTAAATAATAAAATGAAATAACCTAACAATTTAAATTATTTTAGATGGATATTATTGCATGTTCTACTGCTTCATACTTTCATTTAGGCATATTTTTAGTATTCTATAGAATTGGAAGGGGTTTGATAATATGACTCATGATTCACTTATTTCTCCTCAATTCTATGAACTTATTTCTATCAGTATGGTACCATTATTGTTAGGATGTAGTGGGAACATTCATCCTTTCAGAATCTTCAAATTTATTTAGAAAATAAAACTCTATTAATTGGGACTTGATTTTATAAATCACAAGTTAATCAAAATGTGTTGTGAATTATGCTATTTGAGGTCAAAAGGAATTTTTTTCAAAAGTATTTTAGAATTTGGATGAGAATCTGGCCCAGTGGTAGAGTGCTTGTCTAGCATGCATGAAACCCTGGGTTTGATTCTTCAGTACCACATAAACAGAAAAAGCCAGAAATGGCACTGTGGCTCAAGTGGTAGAGTGATAGCTTTGAGCAAAAAGAAGTCAGAGACAGTGCTTAGGCCCTGAGTTCAAGCCCCAGGACTGGCAAAAAACAAAAAGTATTTTAGAATTCATTAAGACCTCCATCCAGGAGAACATATATTCAGACAACAATTATTTACTGATTATCTATTACAAGTAATACTGTATTCTATCTCTAGCTGTGTATTATTAGATTTATTTGACAATGAGAAAATTTATCCTCAGGAATATGAATAATTTACACACATTCAGATAAAGGCTGGAGCATATTTGTGACCTCTATTCTTCCACCTTCAAAGAACAAAAAGGGGATGTATTTTGTAAGTAATTTAAATACAAAAGGGTTTTTGCTTCTTTAGACATTACTCAATTAAATATTGAACGTTGCTCTTTTTGCTTAGGGCCCAGTATGGTGTTTTATGAAAAGGAGTAGTTCCCTCAAAGATTTTTTGACTACAGTTTTACTGTTGTTAACATCCATGGCTAGTCAAAAAATCTTTGAGCATTAACTAGGTGTGATGTTAACAGTGTGGGATGAGAGGAGACTTCACTCAATATGGCAACTACTCTCAGAGGTTACCATTGGCTTGGAATTCTGAGCTCAGACCTGGGTCGTCTTATGGATTCCATTCAGAAAACTAATATAACTATGCAGTCTCTTCTTATTTGGAATTAGGTGAGAATTCATTTGGAAAGATCAAACTAGGACATAGCAAAAATTACTGTTGAAATACATGCACTGAGCATGCTAGGCTGGGCATGGTTCGTGAACAATAAATATTTGAAGATAGTTGTGAGAAAGAAAGTTCTAGCTCCAAGCAAGCATGGTTTTGGTTCTGAAGCAGCAGTTCTCTATCCTAATGATGCATTAACATTTCCTGGGGAAAAATTCTAAAAATCTGATGTCTAGGTCTCCACCCAAGACCACTTCGATCAGAAATCTTGGAAGAGAATGGAGTCCAAACATCAGTATTTAAATATATGTATATATATGTAAGAATGTATATATAATATACATATACATATAATATATACATATATAAAAGAATATATATGTATATCTATATATACATACATATATAGTCTCATCTGCTGCAGAAATGAGAACCTCTTCTTAGTAGAAAACAAATGTTTATAAAGATTTATAACTGTAGGCATAATATTATATTTATTGGTTATAATAACCAATTTTGTTGCCATTCAGAGATGGTGGAAAGCTCCAGAAACACTGGCTCTACATACAGAAGAATTATGGTTCTACAGTGTTGGTACATCCTCATAGACAGACAGACAGATAGATAGTAGTTTCCTATTGTTAGGACAGTTTTCCCAGAGCAGAGTCTTTTACTGGAAGATTAGATCACTTTTCTGTAGCTAAATTAGTAATAGACACCCACTAATTCTTACTTGCAAAGTTTCCCAACACACACACACACACACACACACACGCACACACACACACACTCAGGATAATTTATTTTAAATGCTGAATGTAAGATTTCTTCCAATGAAACATTTTACTTATGACATAAAGATGGTTCTTTCCAAAAAGAAAAGCATAACTATCCAATCAGTATAAGCGTCTGCAGCTATTGAAAAGACCATGAGTGCCCACCAGCATTGTATAGAATGTGGATATCTCTGGGTACAATACACTAAGGTGATATGATTCTATGATTCACTGTTCCCAAGGACCCAGACAAAATGAAGATGTCCTTTAGTTATGTGGTAGATCTGAAACTCTTCAGATTCCTAAATCTTTTTTTTTTTTTGGCCAGCCCTGGGGCTTGGACTCAGGGCCTGGGTACAGTGTGTCCCTGCTTCTTTTTGCTCAAGGCTAGCACTCTACCACTTGAGCCACAGTGCCACTTCCAGCTTTTTCTGTTTATGTGGTACTGAGGAATTGAACCCAGGGCTTCATGCACGCTAGGCAAGCACTCTACCACTAAGCCACATTCCCAGTCCTCTTCAGATTCTTATAGAAGGAAATGGCTTAAGTGGAACAATGCAGTTTTATTTGCTGTCCTTCACCACCACTTTCCTGTGCCATTGAGCTGGTTGAATGGCTAAGAAAAATGTGAAAATTTCCAAGTGACCGAACTATTAAACCAGATTATGAAAATTCATTTGTGATTTTGGCTGAACAAAGTGGTTATAATTTTTAAAGAAAAATAGGGTGTGTACGGTAGGAAAAAAGAGAGAGAAGGGGGAAATGATCTGCTTTAATACATCAGAACTAACTGCCAAATAATTGGGTCTAGAGTCTAATCTAATCATGCTTTTGTTTATTCAGCTCATATAAAAGTCTTTTAAGAATGCATTTTTGCACAATATATATATGTATATAATACTAATATTATAACATACACAGTGAGAAACTTTTGAAAACAATATACTGTCCACTGGAAACAATGCAGTGTTTATAGACACACAAACCCATTGGTCATGCACATCTGTGCCATTTTCTGAAACTTGAGTCACAATGCTGAACTGAAGCATGAAACACATTTTACAAACTGAAACTGACACAAGGAAGAGGCCTAACAAGTGTTATCAGAAGAAGCTTCACATTTGCATCATTTACTACATCAGTTCACATTTTATTATCAAAATTCACATTGTTTTATTGTTTTCTCTCATAATGAATTAGAACACGTCATTTCTGCATCAGGGGCAGGCAAGAGGCTTAGCTCTTCAAAGTCAGTAGTTTGGGAACACTCAGAAGAATCTCTCGTGAGCAAATGTAGTGTTGTTTTGAAACCAAAGCCACAATCATAGTTGAACCCAGATATAACCCAATTCATGTGTCTATAGACTTGGATAGAACATGGGTTAAAAACTGTAGCCCAATGCCCTCTACCCCTATCAAACAATACAAAAGTAAAAGCTCAGTATAAACCATTTAGTATCTAATGTGAGAATCCTGTTTGCAAAACTGGTTCATAAAGGGCTTGTGCAGAGTTAGCAAGTCAGACAAGGCGAGGGCAGACCCTGGAATTAAGGCCCTTCCCTGTCCTTACTGCTGAGGGGGCCTCTCTTACATATTGTTGGGGTTATATAATACACCATACAAATGTACAAGAAAAAGTTGCAACTCTTAGGCAGAGTTTTCTACACAAATTTAACACCACCATTGGCAGGCAATGTTAGATATATAAATTAATAACTTACAAAACATTACATTATTTACATTGTGTAATAAATACATGGTTATAAACGGGAACCAGAGGGAGGTGCTAGTGCAGAAGGCAATGCAAGAGAATGACAGCAGCATCAAGTGGTAAACGGCAGGGTTGAGTCAAGAGGGGTGAGAGAATAGGGCAGGGGGCTGTGCAACTCACAGAGGGCCAGGACACAAGGGGGCCCACTGTTCTACTCAGCTGACTTCTACACAGACTGTTCATGGCAAACAATACCACTGCCCCTTCCTACCCTTCCCAATTTGTTCAACTTGATTCTGCTTACAGCAAAACAGCAAAACTTCAGAGAAAAAAGGACTGTTTGAAGCAGGCAAACAGATCTAAGTTATAAGGGCCCTGGTAGAACTGGACTGGCCTCCAAGAAGGAAATAGAATGTGGTTAGCAGTGTGTCCTTTCTATGTGTTTGCAAAAGTTAACTGTAGGAAAGCAAAAGATATTGCCCAAGAAAGAAGGAAGACTGTTTTCTTTCCTTTTTTTTTGTCCCCAGACAGAGTCAAAAAATTTATGTCAATTTTAAATGCTTATCCACATAGAAGTTGGTACTAAACTCTAAGTATTCAACAGGCATTTCAAAGACATGAGAATGTTCTACAAAAAAGGCACACAGGTTGGCAGACAAGGAGACAGGTGAGCAGATTTATAAGTGAAGTTATTAGTAAATTCAGTCACTCGTCAGGGCAAGTTCCCTGACACAGTGCAGCGAAATCTCTCAGTTTTGTGTCTTCCATTTTTCAAGCCATTTAGTTGTGATGGGAACTGGCTGCCACTACTACATAAAGCTTCAGCTCTTTGCCAAGCTTGCAAGCAAGGCAAGTCAACCATGGCATTTCCTGAGCTGCTCTTTGCTTCATGGCCTTGCGTTCTGACTCCGAACTCAAGTAACTGGAAAGGCCAGATGGCCTTTGTCCTATGCAGGCCTCAGCCATCATTGCAGGCTGGCCCTACTGCATAGCTGGCATGCTTGTCAAGGGTGGAAAGTACATCTCCACAGGGAGAGCGAGATTATGTGTCGATTGGGGTCTTGTCTTCTGTTGCAATGTCTACATCAGTCTCTCCCAGTGAATCCCTATTTTCTGGATCAATCACACAAAGTGTCTTTGTGCTGCTGAAATAGTTGTGACCCTCTCCCTCTTTTTCAGGTCCTTCAGAATCATCTTCTTCAAGGGTCAGTTCAAATTGAAACTTCTCCATCAGACCCTGGCAGTCTCTGTTCCTCTCGTCCAGTGGAGGAGAAGGGCTCTGGGGTATCATACTCTGGTACCAGTTCCTGTTGTCTTCTAATGTGTCCAGAATGTCTTGAGCATCGGGCTGTACTAGATCTGCCCAGGTCTCCCACAATGGATGGACAATGTAGTCAATGAAACCAACCTGAAGACAAATCAGATTATAGATCTGTTATTTCCATTGGGCCTTTGAAAACCAAATAAGCTGTCCTGGTTTCCATACAAAGGTAGAACAGTAAGAGCCATACAGAGAAATCAATAATAATGCATCCTTTGTTGAAATGCTAGTTATAGGATAGATCTCCCTTCATCCTGAAAAGCTGTTGCTTGCCATTTCCAAAGGAGCAAACTAAGACTCATTGAGGTTAAACATCTTGGAGAAGTCAAATACGGAGGAATGGCACAGCTGGGACTTAGGTCTAGTTCCGTCTAATCCTAAAGCCTGTGTTTTTGTCATTACCACGCTGCTTCTCCTTTTATGAGACCAGATGCAAAGTCTGGGGGCAGCACTGGTTTGGGATGACTTCTCCATTACTTGTATTTCCTGACTTATTCTCTGCAGAAAGCCCCAAATCTAAAATGTTCTGACTTAACAGTTCCTCCTCCCTTTATCACTATAAAATATGCAGCAGTGTCAAAATGACAGGAGTCGCTTATATTCCCACTACTGTGGAATTTCTCCAGTTCTGTGAAATGCATTTGGCTTGTTGAGCAGTTTGATAAAACACTTAAAAATCATTAAAGCCCTAAACAATTATCCACCTCTGTGGCCATGCTTGCTATTGTTTGGGATCTGTAGGACACATACTCATTTCCATCTGAAGAAAGGAGGAAAATAAAAACAATTAAGCAGTTCCTTTTGTTCCTGTTCCTGCAAAGAAATCTGAGGCTTATGGCTTTGTTATGGTTTACACAGGGGCTATACATCCTGCATGAGCTAGCCTCCCGGCCTTAGGCTGACCTCTGCATTGTCAGACAAACAGGAAACACTGAGGGTGGGGGCAGGTAGAGACAGAATAGGCACTAGTTGAATGAGGGAATGGAATTCCCCTGTCATGATCTGGGGAGCTGGAGAGATGCTGGGTTGGGATTCAGGGGGGGAGGTAAGCAATGGCCTCTATGGGATAATACATAGCCATCTGTCCCCTTGCTGGAAACTTCTCTATTGATACTTTGGTATTTGCTCAGCCATTTAATATATTCAACTTGAACTATATACAAGAATCTTGGTCATATGTATCTCTTTCATACACGTGTGTACAAATATGTAAACAAATGTGTATGTGCACGTGTGTGTGACTGTGTGTACATTCTTTGTATGGTTCTTTCCTAGCCTTCACAAATTCTTGACTTGCCAAACTCAAGGCTTATTTTGTTGGTTACAAGAAGCTAACTGGGGATGATTTTGACATTTCGCTTGCTTCTGCCCACTCCTTTTTCCTTTCTTTTACTTCTTTATGTACATTTGATGGATTTTAAGGACTGTTTTCGAGATGTCTCCCAGGGGATAGAAATAAGCAGGCAATGGAGAAAACTGAATAAACTGAACACATGGGAGCCATTTCTCTTATTTATTTGCTATATTTCTGCTAAGAAATGCTTAGCAATTTTTGTTTTTTGAAAGGTAACCATTAGCTGCTTACTTCCTAGACACAGGATGAGCAACATCTTCCACTCCTTAGAACTATTTGATGACAGTTTTGTTGCAGAAGAGTGCCACAGGGTTAATGGAGCCCATCAGTGGGAAGACCAGTAAGCCCTGTCCTCAGTGATGGAGAGTGAAGGACCTAGGGTAGAGGGCAGTTGGCTCCTTCAGAAGCTAGCAAGATGGAGCAAGAGAATGGATTCTTCACCTGACACGGGAAACATCCATTTTATGTACCTCATAAAACTATTTAGGGGTCTACAGAGGATAATATACAGGAAAATGCATGGAAAACCACATAGAATATCACATAAAATGTCACTGTTAAAAAAAGGCAAATTCTTTTATATCTTGTTCCAGATAAAGTTTTAAATTAATCAGCCCTAACTGGTTTAACATTATCATGATTTTTAATAACATTTAGACTTTGATTTTACAGATACTAAAGTCATCTATCTAATTGGCTTTCCTTAAGAAGCAGCAAAATACTAACTAATACTAACTGCAACAGACTATACATTAATATAACTAATATGTGAAGTTTGGGGGTTTCTGGGAGTGAGGAAAGAGAAAGAAAGAAATTAACCCCAAACACTATCAGTATGCATATGCATGTGTGTGTGATTGAGAGATAAAGTCTGCAAATACCTCATGAATTCATTCTCAGGCAAAGCCTATTTGATGTCCAAAAAACAAAAATGATATTCCAGTGTGACTTGAAGCCTTTGTAGAGACAATTGTATTTTTATGCTTTCTAATGCTACATTTTCTACAGTTATTAGTGTTAAAAAATTCTGCATGTGCATGTACACACACGTATACACACACTCACAATACAGAGTATTACTTAATCTGAGGCAAGCACTCTTGCCACTAGGCCATATTCCCAGTGAGTATTACTTAATCTATTCTCAGAATGTCAAGAACTTACACATTTGGGCACAAACAGAAAATGGTTGAATATCTCCAAAGACATAGATATAGAAGCAACCTTGGGAGGACTTTGATTATTTCTGGTGATGGTGGCAGTGTGCTGCAATTGGGAGCAATAATAACAGAGACTTGAAAACCAGGGGGCAGAGTTGAATTTCTGGATGAAGACAGAGACAGAAGAAAAGCAGATGGAGAGAATAGTAGAGACAGCAGCCTTCAAGTGTCAGCTGGATTTGCTCAGGTCAGAATCAGCTATTTTAATTTAGTTTCTTTTTGTATTGGTGTGTGTGTGTGTGTGTGTGTGTGTGTGTGTGTGTGTGTGTGTGTGTGTGTGTGTGTTTATGTGGGAAGTAGCATTTGAACTCCAAGCCCTCTGTTCTTGTTTTGCTTTTTTTTGCTCAAGACTAGTACTCTAACACTTAGGCCACAACACCACTTTGGGGTTTTTGTTAGTTAATTGGAAATAAGAGCCTAACAGACTTTTCTGCATGGCTGGCTCTCAGCCTCCAGAGTAGCTAAGATTACAGGCAGCATGAACCAAAAGCACCTGGCTTAGACAACTATCTAAACAGTATAGGAATCCACAGCGCAAACTTTGATGTGTTTCTGGTGAGTGCTTAATCATCATCCTGTGAACACAAGCTGTCATAGAGAAGTAAAATGAAGCATGACGATAATGGAGCTAAATGTGAAGGTGTTTCTTTATCATATGATAAATGTGCATAAATGTGTATCAAGATATAGATTCCATTACAATAAAGAATCTGGATAGAATATCCCAGATAGACAATCCAATCCATAGAATTTAGAAAAGTCTGAAAAGAAAATATCATTTTAGATACCTGGGATTTTTCCACAGAAGCTGTGTGTTTGTCACACATTGGGCTAATCTCCATTCCCCTCTCTCGTTCTTTGTCTCCCTGTTGGAAAAATTCCTCCATGATGCGATCTGTCCATTGCCGATACAATTCCAAGGATTTGGTGGGGTTGCTCAGGTCTGCACAGTGTACCATGTTGCGAAGGACCTGAAATAATCATCAAGTTTTGGAAATCCCGTAAAATTAAGAGTAAATACTGTCAGAACATTTAGCCCTCTCATCTTAGTACACTTAGTACCCAATCCAAGAACACTTTAGTTCCATTATAATGATGATACATACACCAAAAAGGCAGAATTACAATGGTGCCAACCAAGGGTGGTTATTTCTCACTAGAGGGTCCTGTAGGAAAATATGTCTCTTTCCTTAGGGTGATAATCTTTAATTAAAAAACTAGAAGGGACATTAGAGGTCAGATGAGATCATTTCCTTTCCTCAATTTGGGAAGAATGCAAAGAATTACTCAAAGTAGATGCCAGGATTTTCACTTGTGGAAAGAGAAGACCAGCAGATGGGAATTGACATAACCCAAGCAGATTGAACAAACTTTAAGTTGGTAAGATTTACATGCAGACATGAGCACTGGAGATGAATAATCACACATGCCCAATTATAAATAGACTTTCCAACTTATTTTCAGGATGAAGTATTTTCATAGTCATGTTTTACCTAATTGATTGGAGGATAAACTGAAATGTCTATTGTCCTTAGCTTCTTCTTAAAATAAGTCCATTGCTGCAGTAGTCCTCTAGGTCATGCAGCTAACCAAGTTCATGTTTTATTTTTCTAGATGCTATTTAGTTTGATTGGTTTGTCTTTGAGCAAATACCTGTATGCGATCAGTGTAGTTGTCCAGGAGAAGAACGCCTGAGCTTGTGACTTTCTTTGTTTCTACCATTGTTTTCAGGTCTGCCAGCAGGCTCATATGTTTGGACATATCAGTTGCTAATACCTTGGGTAAAGACAAAAAGAAGATTCTTATTAAATGAATTGCATAAAAAAGAATGTCGAAAACTAATGAGGAAAGTAGAGAGGCCTTACCATGTCAATCACCATTTTCCTGAGTGTCTGACGCTGCTTCTTGGTGAGATTCTGAAAGATGTCACAGTGCTCTTCTTGCAGCAGCTTGAAACCCACAGCAAGGTGATGGTTTTCCAATACGGATTCATCATTATACATCAAAGCAAGTTCAGAATCTAGAACATTAACAATACCGTGACTTAATAAAATACAACAAAATTGTGTAATTCACATCCTGCATTATCTCCATATGAAATCAAATCTAATTTTGCTCAAATTATTTAAGGTCATTGCCTCTTAGAGGAACACTGTGACTATACAAATAGAACTAATAAGTTTCTAATCAAAATGCTTTAGGAGATGTTGGTATCTAAACTTTCTCATACATTAAAATTCATTGTGTTATAAATCTTATTTCTCATTCACTCAGATGAAGAATTAAAATTTTTTCCTCTTCTTTGTCTCAGTTTGCAATTTCCCTTATGTCATCATAAACACATTTTTGTTTGGATAAAAGTAGAAATGCCACAAGACTTATCAAGTATATTCTGATTATTTTAGGTTCATTCATAATTGCCAATCTCTGGAAATTATGTTTCATATTTTCAAGAGACAGTATGTTGATGTAAAATTTTGTTTTATGCCAATAATGTAGTTTTGGAATTCTTTCCATAAATATGGTAACTAAGCATTTTTTAAAACAACCTTGGCATTCAATTGTCTTTCTTCTAGCTCTCTACATCAGAAATAATTTCAGTGTACTAAAACTATAGATTCTGGCCTGCTTTTTATTCTGCGGAAATCACAGGCATCTTTTGTTAGGCAAGCTATGTGTACATGAAAATACAGTCAAAAACTCATTAAATCCCCTATCAGAGCTATGCCAGGCATGGTGGTAGATACTTGCAGTCTCAGCACTTGGGATGCTGAGACAGGAGGAGTATTTTAAGTTTGAAACCAATCTAGGATATGCTGTATAGCCTGCCTCAAAAATAAATAAATAGATACATAAATAAATATATTAACATCTATATGACAGTAATGTTGCTAACTGCAGGGGATGCTGCTCCTATACCATCACTTTAACTTTGTACTTTGTACTATACTTTAAGAAAGGGTAAACTCTCTGAGGTCATTTGCACACCCTTGCTCTGTTCATCTGTGATTACAAGCCCACATCTTTGAGCAGGATCTATATGTTGCAGTGATGTAGATGTCGCTGGCAGAAAGATTTTTTCCGGTGTGATACTAATTGGTTTATTAATGAATTAATTCATGGATTTACCCTAAACCAGCAGATATAATCCATGCATAAAAGTTTGTTTTATCAAAAATGAATGAATTTTAAATAAAAATCTTCCACAAACTTAGATAACCTGGATATCCTGATGAAAACAACAACAACATGAAAACAAGAACTGACAAGGACTTTCAGATAATAAGTAGCTCAAACAGCATCTATGTAGGACTATTAGCACTCAGGGCTAGTTGTGACCATGACAATATGACTAGTATTGATAGAAGAAAATGTACTTAGATCGTTAGCACTAGTAAAAGTTCATTAATTGAGTGAATGAAAAAGTTTTCATTAGTATGGAAACCAAATGCTTTGAGCTTGGCAAAAACTTGGAGTACAGCTTATGGTCTTAAGGCTGAACTAACCCTGAATGCTACACAGACCAATCCATAATCACACACACACACACACACACACACACACACACACACACACGACATATGAACAGAGTATGTGGGACTTTTAATGACCTTCCTCTTGAATTTTGGAAAGCCACTCCAATGCTTTTTGAGGAATTCTCATGTCTACCTGAAAGTTCCCATATTCAGACTCAACATTTGTGCCTATTCTCTAGGTACTGT
The DNA here is from genome assembly GCF_023159225.1 of Perognathus longimembris pacificus. Lineage (NCBI taxonomy): Eukaryota > Metazoa > Chordata > Mammalia > Rodentia > Heteromyidae > Perognathus > Perognathus longimembris. The sequence goes on along the minus strand of NC_063167.1, from coordinate 46,115,973 downwards.
GCTGGATCTAAGAGCCCTGCACAACTGAGAATGACATTTTCACAATATCCCCAGGCCTTCCTTTGTCTTACTAGATAATTCCAGATCTGTTATTCTTTCCTTACATATTGTATTTTCCAAACTTTGAGTACTTTTTATGGCTTCCTCTGTCTCTCTCCAAGTTCCCCATGAAGCTCAAGCATGGTGTTGCCAGACTGGACACAGTATCCAGGAAAAGACACTCAACCCATTTTGAGTGGAATGGAAGGATTACTTCATGACTGCCCTTGTTGTTACCCATAATGAAAACATCAGGAGGGAAAAACTGCAGTGAATCACACAATTATCTCAAATGACTGTTCTAGTGGTGAACTCACTTGTGTTGATGAGAAACTGATTGGAGACTCCAGGATGATCGACGTCATGGATGGCAGCTGCAAAAATGGCAGCCAGGATTTCCAAATCTGTGAATACAGCCTGAGAAACAAATTGGACACATTGAACTCTTTATCCAGCTAGCTTATTTTACTGGTTCATTTCATTCTCTTTGAGAGAGGGTTACTGATTTACATAATATCATAGGGTGTAGATTAAATTAAAGATGTAGATTCTGTTTATCACCCAAAGCCCCTGGTATAAAGGAAATGATGCCCAGAACTCATTTGCACATTATTTAAGCCTGTAGGCTGAGGCTTGGGAGGTCATTAGCATACTGCTCCTGGTGTTTGTGAACCTCTGATTTGTCTCTCAGATCAGGTGTACAGCAGCATGGTGCTTATGTAACATAAGCACATACAAGTCAAAGAAGCAAGGCAGACTGACTCTGCTGTGAGATATAATCAATACACTTCATGTTCAGGCTGCATAAGTTAGGGGAAAAGTATAAACCTCAGACTCATAAGCAATGAATTATTCCCAAAGCTGATTTGTAGTGTGGTCACAAGCTGCCAGTTTTAAATTCTTTCATTCCATACTTACTTAATGCTTACTTATAGGCAAGATTTGAAAGATATCCCTAGTATTCTATTGCTTAGTCCCTTCCTGTAAAGGCATATCTGTCTCTACCCATACAAAATGATTTAAACCTACTATTTATTAGATGTATATTGCTGCTGATTCTAGGACTTAAATGCCTTTCCTCATCCTCTGTGATTATTTTTATTTATATTTATTTATTTATTAATTTAGGCCAGTCCTGGGGCTTGGACTCAGGGCCTGAGCACTGTCCCTGGCTTCTTTTTGCTCAAGGCTAGCACTCTGCCACTCGAGCCACAGCGCCACTTCTGGCCGTTTTCTGTATATGTGGTGCTGGGGAATTGAACCCAGGGCCTCATATATACGAGGTAAGCATTCTTGCCACTAGGCCATATCCCCAGCCCATCCTCTGTGATTATTTAAGCTCTCCGATTCCGTAAATGCCAACTCATTTTCTACCTCTGCCCAAGGACCAATCCTAATAATTAAGGACACACGGTACTCTTCTTTTACTAAAAGTTTGCAGCAATCTTGTCTAATTACAATAATTATCCTATTACTAACATAAAGCATTAATCTGTGCAAAAGGAGTCACAATTACCTTCTCAAATCTTGTCTGGGTATAAGGAATACTGTTCCTCCTCTCTTAAATTTTTAAAATTATTTTTAAAAAGTGGTGCAGAGAGCTTTCAATTCAACATGTCAATTTATGAGTATAATGCATCTTGCTCATGTCACTCTATCCATCACTGTTCCTCCCTATTTCACAGTCTATACTTTGAGATAACTGTGTCCTTTACCAGGAACACGATGAAGAAGAAAGCAGGGATTCTGTTGATGATTTTATAACTAGATAATTTTCAATTTGAAGAGATGGAAAAGTTACTCTGTTATTAGAGAGTAAAGAAGGAAGAAATATCTAGTTTTGTTACTAAATTTAATTTATTTCATAAAGAATCAGTGTATAAGTTTGGGGTCAGTGAATCCAGTTACATGTTTTTGTAAACATATTGCACATTGTATAGTGTTTTTCAAGGAATGGGCAGGAATTCAAACCCCATGACAAGTACTCACATCTAATGCTGGTGTAGAAAGAAGGACGTGGGTTGACTGGGCTACATCAGCAGCATGCAGACTGTTATGATAGGCCACATCAGAATGGTAATGGTCTTCCAAAGTCATCATGTAGGTCACGAATGTGTCAGATGAAATTTTGAAAGTCTTTAGGAGGTCTCTCTCCTATGTGATAGAATGAATCAGAACATGACTAAGTGGGTGTCCAAAAATGTTGCAAGATTAACTGACAAAGTAAACTAGAATGGGAAAAAAAACCCTCACAAAGGGTTATCCACATGGATAATCAATAGCATCTCATGCTACTCACTTGGAATATGGCATACATGATGCATGTCAGGGGCCGATTATGTGAATATCCAGCCACATTGAAGATGTTAAGGCCCCATTTGTTCAGGTCTTCTAGCTCCTGAAAAAAAGAGAAGAATTTAGGAATAAGGATAATTTTTAAAGTATCTTTAAGTAAAAATTTAAGTTTACTTTAAAAAAAAAAAAGAAATTAGCTCCCTAAGTCTTTTGAACATCTCTTTAGATGTTCTAATTGCATGCAAATCTGAAAATGGGGTAACTCAGGTAGTTCAGATCTTTTTATGCAATAATTATAAGTATATGTCTACTTACATAGTTGCTAACCTATATTTTCTTTGCATCCTTGCTTTAAAAGGATGTTGCTTTAAAAGGGAGCCCCAGTGAACAGGGATTACTCTGGTCCTACTTCCCTATCTCTCCCCGTGCTACTTATTGGCCTATCAGTGACAGCTAGAAAACAATGTCAGGGAAATGCCCTTGTCCTTTGGTTATTATCAATGATATCAGATCAGGGAGACTCAGCTACCAGAATGTGCAGAAACCACCCCAGTTTAAGAATGCCCAGGAGAGACCTGGAAGAAACATCCTTCAGGCCTGTGTTGTGGGATCAGTCTAAGATTATCTGATTGAAGGAACAATTTAGTCCATTCTGAGTAACTTCCCAGAGGCCTGGCTCAGTGTTTTATATATTCAGAAGGCCTCACTAAATGTTATTTGCTTAGAGGAAACTCATTTCATTGTCTCACAAAGCAATGTGAACCTCAGCAGTGATTCTGTACAACCTCTTAAGGACAAATGCATTCTCTCTGCATTTGCCTCCACTACAGGAGTCATTGCTCCAACCGGGAGTTCATTGCTCCTCTGATCTTTTGATTTTTTTCTCTAGCCCTGCCAATCAGTATAGATTTTCTTTCTGGCCCTCTGGCAGAGTTCTGACAACATCTCCAGGGTAATCCTCCTGGTTTTCCTTTGGCCTTTCCAGGGTCCTTTCATCAGGATGTCCCAGGCATAAGGAACAATCCATTACTGAACCCAACTCAGGACAAAAAGTAAAGCCTTTGATGCAGAAGAAGGATTGCCCCAGCACTGGATGAATAATGACAAAGCAAAAGGGACCCCTGTAATTTTCTAAATGGTAAACAAGCTTAGTTTCCTGTAGAGATGTGCACCCATGGACCCAGCTCTTCCACACCTTGGCCAGGTGATCTTCATTTTCTGTGTTGACTCCAAAGCGTGAGATGCTTGTGTTGTTTAAGCTTGAACTGTGCATCAGCTTCTTCACTCCACTTATCTGAGTCATGAGCTGCTGCTTCTTCTTTTTCTCTCTGTCTTTCTGGGTGGGAGATGGGATCTCCACATCATTCTGTTTGTCTGAAACAAAGGAATGTTTGGGTTTTTTTCAATCACATTTGTGCTAATGAGCATACACAGCAATATTTTACAATGCAACCTCACTGCATCTTGGATAAACTGTGGATGGAATTGATGGGGAAAATATGCTTTGTTTCTCCATGCTATTGCCAAGTAAAATGAGGCTCAGTGGAGTTAAATAAATTCTCCAGGAAGTAACTGAGATAGTACTCAAGCCCAATCTTCTGTTTAGAATGATACTAACACATTTTCAAGGTGAAAAAAAATCAATACTTATATGTAGATTTTGCATTAAGGTGACTAACTTACATAACAAAAATGTTCACAGGTTGAGGCAAGATACACACACACACACACACACACACACACACACACACACACATAGTCAGCTGGGTGCTGATAGATCACTCTTTTAAACCTAGTTACTCAAGAGGCTGAGATCTGTAGATTGAAGTTCAAAGCTAGCTAGCTCAGGCAGAAAAGTTCTCAAAACTATTTATTTTTCCAATTATCTAACAAAAAATCTGGACTGAAAGTGTGGCTCAGGTAGTAACACTAGCCACAATTGAAAAAGCCTAATAAAAGCTTGAGGCCCAAGTTCAAGCCCCAGTACTGGTAAGGAGAAGGAAGATAAAGAAGAAGGTAGAGGAAGGAAGGGAGGGAGGAAGGAAGGGGAGAAAGAGGAGGAGGAGGAGGACGAAGAGGAAGGAAGGAAGAAAGGAAGGAAGGAAGGAAGGAAGGAAGGAAGGAAGGAAGGAAGGAAGGAAGGAAGGAAGGAAGGAAGGGAGAGAGAAGGAGGAGGAGAAGAAAAAGGAGGAGGAGGAGGAGGAGGAGGAGAAAGAGGAGGAGGAGGAAGTGGAGAAGGAGGAAATGGAGGAGGAGGAGGAGGAGGAGGAAGAGGAGGAAGCGGAGGAGGAGAAAAGGGGAAAAAGTACGACTATTTTAAAACATTGATTAGTTAGCATTTGAGGTTCTGAGAAAGGCTCTAAGTTTTACTTCATACTTTGTGTATGTTAACTCTACTAATAGATAACAAGGCATCTCATTTGTAATAGGCATCATACTTACCAGCAACTTTATGCTTACTAATTATTTATAATAATGCCATTTAACATTTAAACATTTTTTTTGCCACACAGCAATAGCAGAACTAGCATTAGTGAAAATGTTTACCTGCTTACTAAGCTCTTCCCTTTATGTGCTATTAAAATATCTGTAACAAAATACTTTATTTGATTTCATACTGAGTACTCTTGACAGATGCATTAACTCTTTTAGGCCACAGGGATGCTTGTGAGTGTGCAGCAGCAATGATGGTTGCTTCATTGAACGAAATCGTTCTCTGTGGTTGAAAGAGTTAATGGCGTTTTCAGAAGTGCTGACATTGATCTCTGCTTGTTACAGTGAAAATAAGTACAAAGACAACCTCTCCATTTGAAAATGACATGCTTGCAGATGGCATGCTGGGATGTGGACCATAGCTTTTATACTCTTCTAGATGACAGCAGTCACATGTTCTCCTCAGGAACTTCTGCCCTGGTGGTCACTAGCTAAGCAGAGTAAGTATGATGAGACAGGACTAGCTTTCTGTGCACATTACCACCACATATGGGGCCGAGGCAGAGGTATTCCCCATCCCTGGCTGTCCCTGTGTGGTCTCTAGTTTTCTACAAGGTCATAGACCATGATTTTGGTTAGGGAAATTTAGTTATCTTAATTAGTTTAGGGATTTCCAACCCAATCAGGAGCACCTAGGAAATTTTCAGAAAAACAATTTCTTTTTGCAGATTTACAGGCTTCACTCAGCCTTACTGAAGTATTGTTATTATTTTTAATTCTCCTATGATTTGGACGATCAGGCATTCCCAGACAGGTCTAGAAATCAATAACAATCCCACACTCTCATTTTTCAGATGAAGTCAGCAACTTTGCCAAGTCCAAAGAACAATTTATTTAACAGATATTTATGCTGCAATTACTTTGTTCCAGACATGGTGATTTAATAATAAGAAGGCCTTGAGGTTCCCATTAAAAATATCTTTCCTTCCACATAATCTCTGGCATGGAAACTGTACAGTATATGATTTTTGAAATTACTTTTCTTCCCATCACTTCACTACTAAACAATGGCTACTTTTTGCCAAAATAAAAGGGCTTTCTGAACCACCATTCTTCACATTTGAGTGAAGAGGTTATTAGATTCCTTTGTATCACTCACAGATAGAACCAGCGCTGGGAGAACAGTAGCTTGCCCCCTTTGTTTAATTAAAGATCGCCTGCAACAGGGAGTAATTGAGCTGAACCTCTGCTGCATGTGGAACACTGCAATAAAGAAGAGAATAGTAGCTCCACACGCCCGGCTGCTCCCCTGTGCAGGCCCAGGACAACTGTAAGGCTTCCATACTAAGAACTTCCTTCATTAAATGCTTAGCCAGCACAGTACGGAAATAACTGAAATGCAGACTCCAAAAGTGATGGGAAAGGATTAGCTGATTTGCATTTACACAGTGCTCAGAGTACATTAGGGAAATAGTTGGCCAGCTTAAAGTAAAAAGAAAAGAGATACAAAAACCGGTCTCATTCAATTATCTTAATGGCATAACGTGAGGTATGTTTCATATTTGATTACAACATAATTTAATCACAAAAATCCTTCAACTCTTCCCTTCATATTTTAGGTTTTATGAAAAATTGAGTTCTACATATTGAAATGTTAGGCATAAGATTTTAAAGGATGGCTTTTCTTTCCTGTGAAAATATTTACTAACTTGTAGTATCTAAAAATCTTGTTTTACTTCTGCTATCTATACTTCTTCCTGAAATTAGATACTTTAATGTCCATTTGTCCAAGTAGTCTAAAACTCATTGTCAATAACTGTCAGGATTGGCAAATGGCCTATTGTCTGTCTTTCTGGGTGTCTACCTGTATGCCACCATTTTAGATGGGAAAAACACGTTTTACTTTTCCCTGGATTAAGGGATTTCCCTCCTCCCAAGGGGACACATTTAACACCCCAATGGCTGTTGCTGGGACATTGCTTTTAAGTTTAACTCAAATTGCTAAGGTGAACTCATTTTACTCTTATTGAAATGGTGGTTACAATCCAACCAAAGCTTTTTGTATTACTAAAAACTGTAAGTGAAAATTATATTTCTTAGGCTCAACACTCGTGATTTCTAAATACATTTTCCTCCATAATGTGTATGTATATATACAAACATACATACATACTACAGGCATATATATACACATATATGTAAATGTATACACATATTTATTTGTGATATATATATATATGTCCTTAAATGTGAGTTTTTTTCCTATATGCTCCGAGCTCCCATCAGGAGGATAGGATATTCATATGTACAAGACAAAAGAGCTAAGTCCTAGCTCTTGCTTAGAAACATATTGGCCAAATGACCTTGGCCAAGTTACTTCATTCTTCTGGACCTCAATTGTGTCACAAGGATCTGAAGGTTCACTGCAGATCTGACAGTTTAAGAAGGAGGCTTCATGACCCTCTAGGAACACTCACCATGCTCACAAGATAGGACTAAGAGTTTATGTACTGCATTTGCTTTGTTCATTTATTTGTTTTCTACTCTATTCTTCTATTTCCTTTCTTTTTTTCTTTCCCTCTTTATCTCTCTTTCTCTGTCTCCCTCCCTTTTTTATTTTCTTTCCTTCCTTCCTTCTTCCCTCCCTCCCTCCCTCCCTCCCTCCCTCCCTCCCTCCCTCCCTCCCTTCCTTCCTCCCTTCCTTCCTTCCTCCCTCCTTCCCTCCTTCCCTTCCTCCCTCCCTTCCTTTCTTCCTCCCTCCTCCCTTCCCTCCCTCCCTCCCTCCCTCCCTCCTTCCTCCTCTTCCTTCCTTCCTCCCTCCTTCCCTCCTTCCCTTCCTCCCTCCCTTCCTTTCTTCCTCCCTCCTCCCTTCCCTCCCTCCCTCCCTCCCTCCCTTCCTTCCTCCCTCCCTTCCTTCCTTCCTTCCTTCCTTCCTTCCTTCCTTCCTTCCTTCCTTTCCTCCCTTCCTTCCTTCCTCCCTCCTTCCCTCCTTCCCTCCTTCCTTCCTTCCTTCCTTCCTTTCCTCCCTTCCTTCCTTCCTCCCTCCTTCCCTCCTTCCCTTCCTCCCTCCCTTCCTTCCTTCCTCCCTCCTTCCCTCCCTCCTCCCTCCCTCCCTCCCTCCCTCCCTCCCTCCCTCCCTCCCTCCCTCCCTTCCTTCCTTCCTTCCTTCCTTCCTTCCTTCCTTTCCTTCCTTCCTTCCTTCCTTCCTTCTTTCCTTCCTTCCCTCCCTCCCTCCCTCCCTCTCTCCCTCCCTCCCTCCCTCCCTCCCTCCCTCCCTCCTTCTTCTTCTCTCTCTCTTTCTTTCTTTCTTTCTTTCTTTCTTTCTTTCTTTCTTTCTTTCTTTCTTTCTTTTTTTCTTTCTTTCTTTCTCCTTTTTGATTGTCAAATTGAAAGTCTGGCCTTCATCACAGATGAGCCAGTTGCCCAAGTGTTTAATGGGGTTTACCATCACATACCATCACCACCTTCTTAATGCTAGAAGTACATGAGGATTAAAATTTACATAACCATGCATTAGTGGTATTCACTAGGTATTATGTTGAAAATGAACTATACAACTTGTGGGTGGGGATGGGAAGGAAAAATTGAAAGAGAACAAGGGAAAGGGTGACATTGTCCAAAAAGAAATGTACTCTTTAACTGACTTATGTAACTGCAATCCTTCTATATATTACCTTTATAATAACAATAAACAAAAAGATTCATAAAACTGTTTTCTTCAATTTGTTCTTGATAATTTAACTTTGTGAATAATGAGAATCAATTCAAGAAGCTTTCCCTAGATATACCTAAATTGAAAATGGAATATTGAAGGCAGGGAGACATTTGTCTGCGTAAGATAGAAGTGGTGTTGAAACTGAAAACTTATTATCTTAGCAGCTTTCCTTCCAAAAGGAAGAAAATCCAGTACTGATAAAATGGTCAACTAGTATATTAAGATATTCTCATTGTCATTGGAAAGTATTATTAGAAGATACTATGAGAAGGACTACCTCAGTCCAGGGCTTAATGATGAAGGACTCAAAGACTTCATGGAGCTTTACCTCTAATAGGGAGCCCCTTCTGCAAAGCAAACAAACCCTGGAATTTTGAAAAGCAAAGTGAATGAAAATCAAAATGAGTTCATGCATTTATTGATTTTAGTCTTCTCAGCTGTTGTCAATAATCTATAAAATATTTCTCAAACAATCCCCAGCCTCTCTGAAAATTAACTGAGTGTTACACAAAACAGGATCTATCTGAAACGGTCAATGGATGAGTTCAAAGGGATAAAGGGGATGGCAGAAGTAGGAAGCATTTCTGTTCCGTTAGATTCTAGCCACCTCTGTGAGAGAGGATGTATCGCATTTTTTTCTTTGTTCTCAATCAAAGAGTGTTGCAACTGCAGCTAGAGATCCTGGGTGCTGCAGAGACCTGCATAGCCACACAGTTTGGAAGCACTTGTGAATGTACCTGATCACTGACTGTACAGCAATGTGCTAGCTTTGGACTGAACTGCCCAAAGAGAAGGCTGATGGATCCGCTGATAGTGTGGACTACTTTGGAATTAGAAAAATGGGATTGATTTTTTAAATAACATGAGAAGAGGTATGTGCTTCCTACTGCATTAAGCAAATGTTAATTGATTAATGATGCTCAGCTGTAAGAATGGGTCCTTGAAAATGGGGTTGTGTAGATAAGCATAATTCAGCAGTCACCGAAAGTCAGCAGCATCAGAATCTAAATGCTACCTGTGTGCTTTGAAGCACATATGTGCGCAGATTCTGTAGGTCTTATTAAATTAAAATAGTCAAAATAATTCTTTGTGCAATAGAATTGTCTTCATGTCTGAGCTCAGAAGTCCCTAATAACCAGACAAGATTCATGGCAGCATTTGAAGATCATTTGTGCAAACTTTATTTGTCAGTGTTATATGTTAAGTACTAGTAATATAGTAATGGAGAACAATAGCTAACATATTAGATGGGGAAGACCATGATTGCTTAAAGAAGACAAAGTCAGAGATATGAAACCCTACCACCACCCAGGCATCTTTAAGAAATAACTTATATATTATTTCTCAAGGTTATTCTCATAGAACCAGTATAAAATTAATAGTCAAGCATATCCTTTGCAAAACACCTCAGAAGGCATTTTTTTTTCAGAGCTTAGTTATTGAAGGAATTGAAATAATAGCATGTCAGAGGAGTTCGTGGAATGATTCCTAGGGTTTGGGTGAATGTACCTTCCTGATACTTCACAGGTCTTGGAAAAGATGGAAATGGGCAGGTTGATAATTGGGGAACCTGTGGTCAGATATATGTAACTATCCCCGAATAACCTTTGGTCCTAAAGACAACTCTCATTCTTTTTCTTAACATCATCTTTTAAAGCAACTTTTTATTTTTTTCCATAAAGACTAGCTTTTGCTGTTGTTTTCAATGGGTTTGGTTTGCTATGTTTAATTTCATTCCAAATCTTAAATGGCATGGCCTTGATGGGTCCCAGAAATTCATTTTGACCAAGGATTCCCCCACTCTCTCCAGTTAATACCTTACCTAAGAAAGTATTTGAAATGTATTCAGACACTTGGTTCCCTGATCGGCTCATCTCTGAGAGGTGTGTCAGCTCCCGGTTCAACATTCTTTTGAACTGTTTATGAAAGGAAAAAAATGTATTAACCATCTAAAACAGAGGAACTGATCACTTTAAATATTTCCAATTTTACTTTCTAGGAACCAAAAGACTGTATGAGCAAATACAGATATACAATTATAAATAGATGATATTGGGGATGGAGATGTTCTTAAGATTTCTTAGAATTAACATCTGATTTTTTTTGAAGATGTAAATCCAAGAAAAGGAATATCAATTTCAACAGAGGGCAAAAATAATCTGACTTGAAAAGCATAACTACTTTAAAAAAGGAAAATTGTAAATGAAGTCTGAAAGACAATTTAAAATGATAACCTTATTCAGTGAGTGGAGATTAACCGAAAAGTTAAAGGGAAAATGACAGAGAAAATAAAAGCATCCTTTAAAAATAAATTTGAGTAAGAACAAGGTTTAAATATGTCGCAGTAAGTTTAAATGCAATGTCTGTATAACATTAATAATAACGATAACATTAATGATAACAATAAAATTATATTTTAAATTTGTAAATGCAATGTAGGATTGCATGTCTCATTTCACAAAAGCAAGCCCCAATGGGTTAAATGAATTCACAAAAGGAATCATCACAAATGACTTCTACTTCACAGACCACATACAGATGTAAAGGTTTCACTTTCTTATCAAAGACACATAGCAATCAAATTAACCCACCTTGATGTAACCCCAAGATACAGATAACAAATAGTTAGCCTCAGGCATTTTGGATGCTCTTCTGGTCACAATCCACAAATCCCTTTGAAAGAATTTAGTTCTGAGAGAGCAATCCCCAAAAGGAGGAGCAGGGAAGCCCTGCAGTTTTCAGTGGTAAAAGAATCCAAATTTACAAAAGACCAGCCTCCAAAATTTAAAGCATTTCCTATCTCAAACAAAGCCCGTCTTCACACTCCATTCTTGCAAGAAGCCTATGCTCCCTGATTATTGCTGGCAGAAATGAGTAATGAAATCAGGAATTGCACGAAGGAGCAAGAGCCTGTCAAAATGCATTCAGCTGGCTGGCTTGAAGCACTCATCAATTATGAATAGTCCTGGTGGCCAAAGGGATTTCCACCCTAGATTAGTCTTCCTTAGTTGAACTCTGTAATGAAGCAGCAGTTTTCTTTTCCCTGGGAGTTGCCAGGCAGGGGAAACACAGCCATCTTTTAAAAGGGAGAAGATTAAAATGGAGGAAGCCCCATGAATATTTAAGTAAATCTGCACCCTCCCCCATTTCACTTAGGTTTTCCTTAACCCTCTCCCTGCGTGGCAGACCAACCCTGCAGAGGCTGCCTTTGCACAAAGCTCAGACGCTCATCACTGCTGCAAAGGGAGGGTGTCTGTGATGCATTTACTTTCTGAGCATTGTTTAAAAATGGAAATGGTTAGAACTCTATAGTTGTTTCCAGACTAAGTTCCAGTATGTAAGATTTTTTTCATTTTTGTAACTAGCTTTATGGAGGATTATTTGCTCACCAGTGGTGCTGATTGTATTTAGTCTGCTTTCACAATGAAATGAAGGGGGATGGAAATAATTGATTTCATTTGAATAGTGTCTCATACGTAATGTGCAATTTTCTGTACTCCAGCTCATTAATATGCATATTAGGCTGAATTTGAGCAATGGATTAAACTCATTTAACCTTTCCTGTGTGATCCAGACTATCTTAGGGGATATAACAATATCTTGTGCTGAATAATAGATGAACTTTTTGGAGTTAGGAATAACCACATCTACTTGGTATTTTAATGTTACATATTCTAATTCATATTCAAAATAGGAATTGAATTTTGGTTTTAGTTTTTTGTCTTAGAAACATAGGGCATGTTGAAATGCCATTCCTTTTCTGTAGCTTTCATTGCGACCCTCCTTCTTGTCAGCATTACACAAAAGGAAAGGCTAAGACTAGTTTCCTGCTGTAATAAGATTCATACTCATAGCTATCCCACTCTTTTCCTTCCTCCCCTGTTACCATATCCCTACCCTTCCAGGAGTTGATGTACAGCATGTTGAATGGACAGTGAAGCACCATGGCAACAACTTGAACTTGTAATTGGCTCTCTTGGCTGGGAGGTAGTCCCCTTCCAAATGAGCATCCTGCATCTCACAATAGCTTTACTTCAGACATCCAAGCTCTGGGTCACGACACTGCCTGTGCCCAGACCTGGCCTTTGGAGGTGAAGCCAATGCAAATCAGTGCTGAGTGTGTGTGTGTGTGTGTGTGTGTGTGTGTGTGTGTGTGTGTGTTTTCCCATGACAGCATTTGTTGGTAACAGTAACCAGGCATCATTGAATTGATCTTCTCAGCCAATGTATTTCACTTATTGAGTCCCTTGCAGTTTTTAACTCCACATGAATTGCATAAATTCCAAGTCCATTATTTTTGTAGACAAAATTGCTCTGTCACTATGACCTTTCCAATACTCAAAAAAAACAGAGCATACTGAAGACTATGAAGCTAGAAAGGACAGTTTTATAAACTCTGTTGAATGTTAGAAGCCAACTTTAGTTGGTCTGTTATAAAACTACCTTGTCAGAAAGTTGGGAGACAAATTTCTTCTCTATTTTTTCCATACCAGACTTAGCCAAATATAACATTCAAACAATTATCCTCATGTTGGTTCCTTGAATATATCCAAACTACTTAGAAAAAAAATGGAATTAATCAGGCTTGTACTAGTTCTATAATACCATTTTATCACTTTCAACTAACATATTTATCACCTAAAATGTCCAGTAAAAGTATCTAAGCAAAGAAAAAATATGAACAGAAATTCTTTCTATGATTTTAATTTGCATTTACTTCAGTGCAAACATTCTAACCTATTAGGGCACACTGGTTAACTACAACAGCCAACAGCTTGGAGATTGTGGGGATGGTTCTTTATTAGTCATATTTGCCGCACAGATCAGGTACAAACTGACTCAATAAAGGCTAGAAGAGGCAAATGTTTTCTCTGTATATGCTTTCCTATAGCTGCCCCTTGCCTCAAACTTTGTTAGAATACATCATCCATCAGACCTAACTAGGAGTGATAGCTCTCAACTACAGGGGTGAGAATAAACCACACTCGTCATCTCCCATATCCTAACAGAAAGGGTTCAGAGTACTCATGGAAGTAGCTAAGAGAAGAATGCCATCTCCCTCTTTCTCGAGCTTAAATCAACTCTCTGACAAGCCTTTTGCTAAAAGAATGGCAATGTTATTAAAAAACAGAGTCATTTTAAGGCAACCATAAAACACACATGATGAAGTACGCAAACGGAAGTCACTCGGTGTCAGAAACCAGCCCAGTCCTTTAAATGTTGCTTAGCAACCACCATTGGTTTTCCTCTTCCATCAGGGAGGGCCCAACCACACTGACTAAGGCAATCATTGCTCTCATCAAAAAACACTTATGAAGGGCCCACTTATGTTGAGCTTTGAACAAACTAAGGAAAGCAGACATGGATTTCAGGGAACAGACTTATTCTAGTAGGATAAAGTCCAATTAGTAAGATTAATAGATTAAGTGCTGTACCCTGTGACTAAATACATCAAGAACTGGCACAGATTTTTTTTTTTTTGGCCAGTCCTGGGCCTTGGACTCAGGGCCTGAGCACTGTCCCTGGCTTCTTTTTTGCTCAAGGCTAGCACTGTACCACTTGAGTCATAGCGCCACTTCCGGCTTTTTCTATATATGTGGTGCTGGGGAATCGAACCGAGAGCTTCATGTGTATGAGGCAAGCGCTCTTGCCACTAGGCCATATTCCCAGCCCGTGGTATTTTGTGTTTTTTTTGGCTAGTCCTAGGCCGTGAAGTCAGGGCCTGAGCACTGTCCCTAGCTTCTTTTTTGCTCAAGGCCAGCACTCTGCCACTTGAGCCACAGAGCGCCACCTCTGGCCATTTTCTATATATGTGGTGCTGAGGAATCGAACCCAGGGCCTCATGTATACGAGGCAAGCACTCTTACCACTAGGCCATACTCCCAGCCCCCACAGATGTATTTTTAAGGTGATGGCTGAGGAGAGAGTTGAGGATAACAACTTAGCTGGACTTTCAATATCTAACTCCCAACTGAGAGTTCTTTCTGGTGAACTAGAGGCAGCTAAAATGTAGTAGATGACCTCAACTTTCATTCTTAGTTCTAGTTAATGCTCTTAAAAAGTCACTTCACCTCTCTTAATGTGAAATGAGTGATACATGACCTTAGGATCTCAGTCTCTCAGCCTAAACTTTCATGATTTTCTGATAAATGGTGTGATAGCCTCCAATAATGTAAACTCATTATTTACTAGCAACCAGTATTTACCAGGAAATAAAAGTTTTTGTGCACTACTGAGTAAAACAGCAAAAAAATAGGACATACTTCAGTCTGTGAGAATAAGTCATCAACAGAGGAAAAGAGGTATTTATCATGTCTCAGAGTTTTAAGACTCTTGGAGTCTCCCTGTCTATTTATCAAGTTAGATGTTTAGTCTAGATACAAAGGTAAAACAACTCCTGAGTAAAAACTATGTCCAGAGAAGTTACTGGATTGAAAAGGAATGGACATTTGTTACTTCATCAAGCACAAGAGAGATATCCATAAACAGGAGTGCACTATTTCAAAGATAAATGTGTCTCCATTGTCTAATATATAGAGGTCAAAATTTTCTTTAAGAATCTGCTCTCACAAGAAAACCCTGTTAAAATCTACCTAGAAATAATATCCCCAGAGGAAATGGCCAAATCCCCTTTCCAACACTGACAAGTGAAGTTTGTGAATGAACCTTTGTAACACAAATTCCTCCAACACCTCCCAGCCTTTGCCCAGCAGTAGATTTGCAAACACTGCTAAGAAATTGCAGTTATTTTGTGAATAGAGAAGGCACCATTTTCTATGTAAATAATTGAAGGCTATTTTCCTAGAATATTCCTTCTCTATATGGAATCATCTATGATTTTTTAAATAGCCTACCTTTACTAGTGAGAAGTTACTGGCAAAAAATAGAATAACTAGCAATAGTCGATAGAAATTCAATTACACTTAATACTTAATACAATCATATTTTAAAGGACTAGTTTAAGGCTTGGTCAAAGCATGTTAAACACTATCACAGTAGTTAGCTCTTAATTAAATCACACAAGGGGGATGGACTAAAAACGTTTTAGAATCTTTAAAAATAAAAGATGGGATAATTTTATAGTCCTCAAGATAAAGAAAGTCAGAATAGAGATAATACAAGGAGTTAACATCAAACACATCCATGTTACTTCTAAAAGTAGTCCAGGTTTATCTAGGGTTGAACTTTAAACCATCAAAATATACTTCCCTTAATAGGATTTTTATAAATATTTCCATTTCCATAATATCATTCTTTCTGAGGGATGAGTAGAATTCCATTAAGAATTCCATATATTGATCCATTGAGGGGCATTTATGGTGATTCCATCACTTGTCTATGGTAAATAACACTGCAGTGAACAAGGTTGTACTGGTAGCTTTAATGTGTGTTGCTTTCCTCATTTGTTGTAGCTAGAATGTGCCTCCTATAAATCTACAAGTAAACACACAGGGTTGTAAGCAAGGAATTACAAATGAATTGATTGAAGTGTAGCAGACTGTGGAGAATGCTGATAGGGTAATTCTTTAAAATGTCAAGACAAAGCCCAACAACATAAGAACCAGGAAATGTGTACTTGCAAGAGGGGAGGGTAGGACCAGGGGAAAAAGGGTAGAAAAATGAAGCTGGAAAGCAGGGAGAATTCAGGCAAGAATTCATTGTATATACCACAAATTGAGAAATTATAAGAAAAGGGGTGGGTTGAAGAGGGGATGAAGATGTTGAAGTGATAACGCAGATCAAGATTCATTAGGCACACAAACTGCTTTGTTAAAAAGCAAAAAAAAAAATCAGTACATAAAGTAAAATTATGTAGGGGAAGGTGTGGGATGGGAGGAGTAGGTGAGAATGTTGAAAGGGGTGACAATGATCAAGATGTGCTATATTCATAAATTGCTTCAGTGAATGGCAACTTTTTACTACAAGTTCTTAAATATAATAAAAAGGAAATACACCATAAAAAGCTTCTGTAATCATAAAAGAAACTAACAGTCAAATGGCTGGATTATACTTTAAACATGCACACACACACACACACACACACACACACACACTAGAATATTAAGGACAGGTAAAGCTGGCACTTTCTGATAACCTCCTGATGAAGTCAGTAGGAGAAAACTGTAAGGTCAGGGAAAAAAAAAAGAGGTGCCAAAGAGAGGAAGACAGTCCCAGTGGTTAGTCCTGTGGGTGGCTGTCTACGCATGAGCCCAGCTGTGAGACAGGCGCCTTATTGTGTGGGATCTTCCTGTTTTTGCAGTATGAAACAACTGCCGAAGTCATTAAAGTCACAATGACTTTTTTAGGGACTAACTTTTGACTCATATTTTATACTTTGTTAGTCATAACTTTATAAGAATTCCCGTGTATCAGGAAAGTGACAGGACTGAAATTCTCTTGAAATCAAAGAATGCTAGTTGGGACAGAAAGAAGTCACATCTGCCTAATAGCAGAGTTCAGTGAGAAGTAACTGCCTTTAGAGCTTGCTCCATCTTTGCTTTGGAATTGACAAATTTGTATTTTCTGTTAAGATCCATTGACGTCTTTAGTTGTGGGATCCATTTCTTTAGCTATTAAATATTTAATATCTAAGGTTCTTTTTAACATTACCAAATTGTGACTGCTGTGTGCTGGTGGCTCACTCCAATAAGTTATTATGGATGCTCACAGTTTGAAGCTGAGTTCAAGCTCCAGGACTGGAACCATGAATAAAGAAACAAACAAACAAATAAATACATAATTTAATTAAAAACTGTGTCTTCCAGAGGATGAAGATCCAAAGAAGTAGATGTTAATTCTTAAGCACCTACATTTTACTTTGCAAATATGACGTTAAATAAAGAAAGATATGAAATAGGGATGTAATAGGCTTTTTCAAAATATCAGTTTCCACAGTTCTTAACATTTCAGATCATCTGATGTCATGAGTCTTATCTCTTCTCTCCTTTCTATCTTTCCCCATTTAAAACTTGATGTACAGTTTCTTTGGTGATGGGCTTGTCTTATTTAAGAGGCAAGTGAAATAGAATTGGATGAGACAGTTACCAGGTAACAGGAATAATGGACATGCCCATTGTCAACTAATATCTGCTAAGTCACAGACTATGGTTCTTGATGGGACATTATAGCAGATGAGTCCTGCTGTGAGCCAAGCTCTGGGACACTAAAGCAATCGTGCTTACTATCCACGTGCCAAATCAAAATAAGAGAAATTCACCTAAATACATTGGTTGAATAATTTCTTAACTGCCCAGTGACAAACTCATCCATGATATGTATGTAATGAGAAACAAGAATAGGCTAGAAGGGGGGTTCAGTGGTAGAATGCTTTCCTGAGCATTTGTCGGGCCCTAGGTTCTATCCTTAGCAATATGCACACACACACACACACAGAGAAAAATAAACTTCAATATTTGTACTGTAATTTGACAACAGTATATTTCCATGAAGAAAAGACAGAACTAATTCTACTTGTTGGCTAGAGGACAAGTATTTTGCTTTAGTAACATAGGAAAGCAAGTGCTTTCCTGTAGAAACCTACAAAATAATTAAAAGAATATGCCCACAGCTACCATGCTCCTTGAAATAAGGAATTGAGTAGCACTGCAAATCTGTGGGCATTCCTGACTATCTATCTATCTATCTATCTATCTATCTATCTATCTATCTATCTATCTATATCTATCATCAATCTATCAAGTTATCTATCTATCTACCTACCTTTTCTCCTTGAAGCTATTCATTTTGACTTAGAATCTCTGAAATCCTTTTGAGAGACATGACACACATTATTAAAATCTGAAAAAAAGACCTTTCCTAGACCAACAGTAATTCCCATATGCATGTTTATAGAAATTTCTCATGACTTAACTTTCTCTTACCATGAAAGCTGCTTATATGATGTAGCTAAATAGACAAGATAAGAATAACTACATAGATTTAGAATACTTAAAAATTTTCAATTTTTAACTTTTTGTCAGGTGTGGGGCCTGGGCACTGTCCCTTACCTCTTTTGCTCAAGGCTGGCACTCTACCATGTTGAGCCTCAGCTCCATTTCTAGTTTTTGAGTGGTTAATTTGAGATAAGAGTCCCATGGGACTTTGTTGCCTTGGCTAGCTTCAAACCATGATCATCATACCTCAGCCTTCTGAGAAGCTAGGACTACAGGTATGAGCCACCAGCACCCAGCTTCAAATTTACTTATGTTAGAGGCCCTTCCTGCTTAGAGGAACATAAGAAGATCTGTAACTGTTCCCACAGTTTACAATCTTATTTTATATTCTTGGTCACTTTACTTTAATCTGCTAATAGACAGGCGCACATACAAAAATATTTTTGACAGTTTTGATTGCTGACCTGATAATTAAATATAACAGGTTGCTTTTTCAACAGATGAGCAAAATGATTGTAGCTACTGAGAAAAAGAAAACATTCAAACAAGGTACAGTATTTATTTCTGTTTCATTTTTCAGTTTAAGCTTCTATAGATTTTTATATGTGGCATAATGGCTAATATCCAACCACAAATTTCAGTCAGGTCGAAGGTGACAACACACTACCATGATTCCAATACAAAAAAGTTTCTTTAGAAACATCTTATAGGCAGCTCTACAACATAGAAGATTTATTTGAAGAAAAAAAAAAGGAAATCATGGGTCTGAATCATGGACTATCCAATCTATTGTTTTCTGGATAGTGGTAAACCAGAAAAGTGCCCAAAATTTTCATTCTTAAGGTGAAAACAATTATACAGAACAGGAAAGTCACCACCCACACATTCCATGTTACCTACAAATATTGTTAGAGATCTTCTGAATAATTTCTTTTTTTTCAGGCATCTAAATAACATCTATTGGTTGATATATAGCCTAAAATTTCCAATATTTTTGCAGTTACACAAACTCTACCCTAACTGATTTTGAGATAGCTACTCTACCCCTCTGAGGACACTATGTGGCTTATATTGTGCTTAGTATTAGCTACATGGATTTCAGCTAGTGACATTCACAAGCTCCTTGAGATAAAAAAAAAATGGAAAGCTTCAGAGCTGCCTTAGGAATTCTTGCTTTAGGATTAGTTTTTTTCTCGGGGCTGGGACAGAATCTAGTGATTTTACACTCTTGTGTTTATCAACTAAATAAATGAACACTGAGCTACACAGACCTATCTTTTTATTCCCTCAACCACGCATCTTACCAGTTTTGGCACTTTTTTAATCCCCATTTTAGACTACACAAATGGAAACTGAGGAGAGTCTGCCAAAGATTGAAGGTTTGAACATATGTTTAAACTACAAAGAATAAAACGTCATAAGTAATTTGTCATATTTTCAAAGAGCTAGCTATACTGCATGTGTTTTTTCCTATTAGAGTTACTACAACTTAGAAGAAATGGGTGCATATTTTAAACAAAAATTCTCCCCAAGGTGCAAGAATTCAGGAGAGCACTCATAGAAGGAGAACAGAGGTAATTTCACAGAGGGCTACAAAGCTCCTACATGAAGAGCAAGAAGTGCTGGTTACAGGCTTGCCTTGCTACTGGACTTGAATAACTCCAAAGAAACCCTAAAAGCAATGGTAACATCAGGATACCATGGTGCAGATAAATCGATGGTAGAAATTATGTAAAATTATTGACAAGATGCTTCAGACCTAGCCAGTGCGCTTTATGCTATGAGATAGGTTTCACTTGGATCGGTTTTGTGTTTCTAAATTTGAAGTATATCAATGTATGGTGCCCTCCTCATCTTGGGTTTACTTCCAGTGGGTTCTTTGGAACCTAAATTCTTTTCATTGTTGACAGTTGCTTATACAACTAATTCCAGAATTCCCCGTGTGTGTGTGATACAGTGCCTTGTCATATAGATTACATGACACATCACTTACTCAGAGAAGTTCAGACTTGTTTGTTGGGCATTGAGATTATTCAGCAGACCAAGGAGTGTAAACCAGAATTGCCAGAAAGGCAGAGGAAGCATGTCAAATGAAGATTATATGCAATATGGCTAATACAAAGTTATTGGTAACTCTAGCCATTTATGTTTCCTTAATTTAGTGAATTTCCATAATCTAAGACACTTGAGAACTCATCAAAAATTTCTCAAAGATACAAATGAACACAAATTGTTTGATACAAGGATAACTGTACCAAGTATGTATTTTGCTTAGATTTTCCCAGTTGAGATTATCTGGTAATAGGTATTAATTGATTGAACTGGGCTGAAAAGCAGCAGTCGTGCACGTTAAGAATAAGAAGCATGACCGAACCATGTGAGGCGATCAAGCGCCTTGTTTTCAGATACAGCAGATATGGAGAATGGCTGAGTTTCAGATTCAACACCTGCTCATATGCCTGCTCTCTGTGGTTGTACAACAGATACTGCAAACCTTAGGTTCATGCTCATGGGATATACTTTGTAAGAGAAAAGTAAGCTAAATAGTCCCAATCAACCAACCAACTAACCTAATGAACAAACAAGCAAGCAGAAATACGTTTCACTCTTGTGCTGTCAGGTAAGGACCGTTTGTCTCTAACAACTCTTGTTACCCAACCTTAGAAGGCTCAGGAGCAAACATTCACTCCATTATATTGTATATACTTATTACTCTCAGTTCTTTCATATCTGTTAGCCCCCTGAGATTAGTTTGAGGAGTCATTGTGAACCAAAAAAGAGTCCTTCATAACCTATAACTATGGGTAGCCTGCCCTAGAACAACAGGAAACAGGAATTCTAAGTTTTGTACAATGTGTCAAGTCCTTGAAAAATTAAAATAAGTTAAATGCTGCAGGTACAATGATGAACCCAGTAGACACAATTCATGTCCCACATAACTTTACAATGAAATGAAGGAGAAGAGTGAAAACTAGGTATTCCAACCCAAACCCAAAACTTTATATCACGATACCAAAAAGCTGCTGATTAGGATGATTAGAGAAAATCTCTGTAAAGAAAGAACACCTAACTGATGTCTGAAAATTAAAAAAAAAAAACCCTTGTTAACGTCTGACTTCAAAATTTGGTGACTATATATTTTAATAAATTATTGAAGAATAAGGATTCAAGTATATACCAAATATAAAGAAAATGTAAGAATAATAATGAAGGGTGAGAAAATAGTCATTATATTCATTGTAGAGTATATAAAAATAGGGCGATGTAACTTGATGGTAGGGAGGGGAGGAAAAATAATGGGGGGGGGACAATGGAAAGAGTGACATTGATCACCCTTTAGCCAACATACGGAATTGTATCCTCTTTGTACAACTACTTAATAAAATTGAAGAAAATTAAAAAGTAAGGTAAGAATATATATGAAGTAGAACAAAAATATAAGAATAGTATACTTTTCATGAACATTTTACTTTAACATCTCACTTTAAATAATTGAACTTATTAACAAAGAGAACAAAATTTCACTCTAAGCCTCGAAATTTAGTAGCTAGGGGCTGGGAATATGGCCTAGTGGCAAGAGTGCTTGCCTCCTACACATGAAGCTCTCAGTTCAATTCCCCAGCACCACATATATGGAAAACGGCCAGGAGGGGTGCTGTGGCTCAGGTGGCAGAGTGCTAGCCTTGAGTGGGAAGAAGCCAGGGATGGTGCTCAGGCCCTGAGTCCAAGGCCCAGGACTGGCCAAAAAACAAACAAACAAAAAAAAAAAATTAGTAGCTAAAGGGCTTGCACAAATTGATTGACCATCTTGGTTTTACATCTGAATGTGGGATATAATAAAACCTTCCTCATATTGTGTAGCCAAGAAAACGTAAAACATGCTATGTACCTGGGAAAGGACTCTTCAGGTATATTTTTATCACTATTCTGTCCAGCATCTAGCAACAGGAGAATAATAAATTTCTATATACTTAAGAGAATGACTCTGAATTCAGTGCTCTTTCCTGGAACCAGAAGAATTGTTGCGAGCAAGTAAATTTGTAAATAAAGAAATGGGCCTTAGAAATCTCTCTTGCCTCATAAGCAATGTCCTTTGAAGCAGATACAAAGTTTTCTGGGAAACATACTTCTGGATAATGTGGCTAGATTTGGAAAGCTGTGACTAAAATTGCTTTTCAGAAGAGAAAAAAGTCTTTCTTGAATTCCTCCTAAAGACAATTGACACACAAAACAGAGTTTGGATTTTACTCATTTTAGCTCAACATATTTACCTTACCTCTATTATTATTTAAGAGTTCACCTTTTTATTTATTTTTTGCAGAGTTCTCTTATTTTAGTACTTTATTCAGAACCCTACACAGTGTTTCTTTAAAGCATGGTATGGTTCCTTTTTAGTTTGCAAATGGTATAATGTTTAAGTCTTCAAAAATACAAAGGAAAATTAGTATAAGAGTATTTTAATCAATTCTAATAAAATATATTTTCTGGAGTGAAATGATACTGACTCTTAAATCCTTAAGAAATAAAAGTTGCAAATCCTAATGATACATGTTCAGAGAGGTTCCCATGCAATGAATAAGACAGATGCAAATAAGCTGTGTGCAATCAGATCTCAAGTGTTAAAACATATCAGGGAAAAGTTCAATGGAAGCTAATTCTTTTAAGAACACAAATAATGTGTTGGCTTTGCCAAGAAAAACATACTCATTGCATCAGTAAATACAGATACATTTAAATCATCTGACTCAATTACAGAATGGAGGCAGCAGTTACAACCACAATGAGCAAGGCAGGGGCACAGTCAGGCAGGACACTGTGCTTTGGCAGCCTGGTCAATGCGTAGTAACTGGATTATGAGTGAGATTCATAGAGAGAATTGGAGTCCATTTCATTACTGACCCATCAGCTTGCTAGTGCCTCATAATCAAATAGATATACAAAAGAATACTGGAAATACATCTTATTTTTGGATACTCTGAAGATGTCCAATAAGCTTAAATAGATCCATCTTCAGCATCATGAGTTCATTCCTTGAGCTAGAATTGGTTAAAAGGAAGACAAGCTGGGAGCTATAATCTGGAAAAATTGTACATATGAATTCAGAGAATGAAATGAAATATTAGTAAGGACATTAACTGATAGAATAGGTGAGAATGATCTGATAAAGTTTGGTGTAGGTAGGCTTTCAAAAGAGAAAACCAAGATCACATCGGGATAGGTTTGTAGAGCAGGACCTAATCGTGAGTTTGAGCAATCAGGAAATTGTCTACGTATTGAAGTTACAAAGGAGGCATAAAGGCCAGTGTTACTTCATTCTCAAGTGATAATAAAAGTATTAGTGATATTATTAAATCATATTTCCAATAGATTTTTCTGACATCAATGTTAGAGAGAAAGCTGGAAATCCACCATTCTGGTCCACTTCAGTGAGTAAAATTTTAGTGTATTTTTGTGCATTTCTATTCTTCTCTTATATTAAATATTCTGATGCTTAAATGTTTTTCCTTAGTGAAGTCTCCTTTTAAATCATTCTTATAAATTCAAGTCTTTGTTTTCTTATTTCAAGAACCAAAACATCACATTTGAATCAGGGTTTTTTTTCTAAGTTTTTATGTTGCTTGCTAAGAAAAATTTCTCTTACTTTGTCCTACATTGCAATATAAATAATGATTAGAAATGGGTAGATAACTCAAAGTGCTAAATCTAGAATGTTAACAATCTTTTAGGCATGGAATATTTTCCCTTATTAAATACTATACTAACACAACCAGTTTTCCCTGAATCATTTTCTCATTACTTTCCCAGGTAACTCTTCATTTTACATAATTATACCAATATATTATTATCATTTATAA
This sequence comes from Perognathus longimembris pacificus, assembly GCF_023159225.1. NCBI lineage: Eukaryota > Metazoa > Chordata > Mammalia > Rodentia > Heteromyidae > Perognathus > Perognathus longimembris. The sequence continues at coordinate 46,091,743 of NC_063167.1, read as the reverse complement.
TATATTATAAAATATTTGTAGTATCTGACTAACTCAGAGGTCTACATGCTAATTAAAAGTAAAGCTAAAGAATCCTAACTATATTACACATGGCTCTGTATGCTGTAAATGAGGCTTGTCTGATTGCAAAGGCCTAGATCAATGAGTTCCATTTCTACTGTTTCTCTATGGATAGCTGTTCAAACCATTGATCCCAACTCCCATAAGATATTGGTAAGATGACTCAAGAAACAGGACATTTGTGGTGGTGTGAGGGCTTCACATTGAGCCACTGAGCAAAACCAAAACTATCCTTGGGTATAGAAAGAGGATCAAACTGAGATACAATCCTGGTTTCAACTGCCCAAAGGAATAGCCTTGCTACGTGGTAGAATGGTAGGCTAAATTACTTTTTCTTTTTATCAGTAGGGGGAAAAATTTCCCCATTTTATCATCTTCAGGCTCAGAGAGAGGAAAGGAAGAAACAGAACAAGTTTAAGAGCAGTTAAAATTTCTTCACTTGAAACGATTGAGCTAGTTACACTTAATCATACTTCCAATTACTTATACATAACATTTACTTAGGAAAGATAAATGGAGAAGGCAAAACCCAACACAAACTACAGAAGGAATGACACATATTTTTCTTAAGTATGATCACCCTGTCCCCAAAATGAACAGCCACTTGGATTTGAAATCAGGACTCTATCCAAATACCATGATCTTGCTAATTATCCTGAAGGCTCCAGAAAAGCCATGGCATCATATAAATTGTTTCTTGGTTGTTCTGCTTCATATTTTACAAAGCTTGTATAAGGTCATTAAGTATTTGGTATTCACCTATTACTAATGAGAAAATCCACACCTCAGTTTTCTCATCTATAAGATGATTTCAAATAGCTAATATACCTAAGGTTCCCTCATAGGCTAAGTGCTGTAGGCTTTTGTCTAGGGCAACTATGGAAAAATATAACTGGAAACAAAATATTAAGTTTTTTATTTCAATCCATCAAATTTTGCTATCTACAGTGATCACACATCATGGCCAAGTTAACATTTTACTTCAAGATGCCTGATCAGTTTTAGCACAGGCAATAAATTTTTAAAGTGGTTCAATCATTTTTACTTCCCAGTATCTGCATTGTAATTTCATTTTTATAATTGATTAAGGTATAAAATTATGCAATACTCCGTAGGCAAAAAGAAAGGGGAGCATGACCCTTAAAGGCCTTTTGATAAATAGTTTATTATTTATTTTGAATAAAATTTTCAAAGACAAAAATGACTTAGGCATGTAGATGAATTTTACCTGAATTAGTTGGCTAAACTGCTAATTCCCAGGGAATTTAAGTTTCCAAAATGGTCTTTTTAAAAAAGGCTCAGACATTTGCAGAGGGGAAGATATGACTGATAAGCAGAACTGCATGGTTTATAGCTTTAAAATCTACTGCATAAAGAGGGAAAGATTATCAAGGGCTTCCCAAAACAAGAGACAAAAGAAACAGGAGTTTTACTGTCTTCATCATTTCTAAATAACTTAACAGTCCTTTCTTTGTGGAAGCACTTGGCTACTTTAAAGTAAATCAAACAAAGGAAGTTACAGTAAAGTCTCCAAGAGACTAAACAGTTTGGCACCCGTGGAGGAAAATATCACATACCAAAGGGCAAGACAGGGAGGCTGGCAGGTCCCTGTAAAAGAGCTCCAGGGAGGATGGGAAAGAAAGCAGGAAGACCTCTGGCACAGTGCCTTCAGAGTGTGACACCTACTAAGAGTGGCACAAGTCTCCTCTTACGTCCGCACATACTCAGATTTGTAAGTCAAGGTTTCCAGATGGCTGTGCTATCCTCACTGGTGGCTGAGTATCCCTTTATCTAGAAGTTAAATGTTTTATATGGGAAGTACAGAGCCAACTCTATCCTTGGATTGCGTGTGTGATCTTTTAGAGTATGTCACACACAGGCACACACAAGAAGTATAAACAATTAGAAACCAAATCCTTCTTCCATTAATATACAGTAATTCCATTTTTCATGACTAATGTTTTCAAGATTAGTATTCAGATTTGATTATCTGTACATATTTATCTGTTTTGCCTACAGGAAAGTGAGACTTCTCTTAAAATTACTTATTAGATATCAAGACTTCTCATGCTTCTTTATCAGACAGGTTACTACCTTTTACAGTAATTTCCTCTCATTTCATTCTTTCTTGTGTTTGAGAGATTTCCTCATTTAGGAACTTCTGGGGGAGTTAGCAGAAAAATCGGGCTAAGTGGTTTTCATGTTGGAATAAGGAGAATTCGTTTTGAGTGAAGAAATTTGTTCTAGGTGTGCCAATGTAGAAATACATTAATACTTATACTTATCATATTTAATATTAAATACATTATTATATTAATTTATTAATTGAATTATGTACTTAATTAAGAAATATTTAAGCAAAATAGAGTACAAATCAGATTTATCACAATATACTAGGAAACCTCCAAAATTTTTACTTCGATGTACTGAGAAGACTAGAACTTAAAATAATAAACTACCTTCAATAAGTAAACTATTTTGTCATAGAAAGAGTAATTACAATAATGATAGCTGAATCTTTTCTTTTATCTCTGTTTTGAAGACAATGAACTTATATTAGTAGATGCCGTTTACCAAAAGTTGAACTAGAAGTGATTAGCAACTAGCCTACAGGCTGAGAAAGTGGTGGTGACAGATTAGAATTTTGAATCAAACCTAGTCAATAATGATTAGAGACAGATTTTCTACCAAACACTACAAAATTTCAGTGAAAGAATTATTAAATGCCTCTAATTATTTATACTTCTCTATTTCTTGGGGATTATTGATGGTGAGTCACATGTCCCTTGGTAATATCTTGGCTCTCCTCTTTAAAAAGTTTTTTCTTGGGGCTGGGAATATGGCCTAGTGGCAAGAGCGCTTGCCTCCTACACATGAAGCTCTGGGTTCGATTTTCCAGCACCACATATATGGAAAACGGCCAGCAGGGGCGCTGTGACTCAGGTGGCAGAGTGCTAGCCTTGAGCGCGAAGAAGCCAGGGTTGGTGCTCAAGCCCTGAGTCCAAGGCCCAGGACTGGCCAAAAAAAAAAAAAAAAAAAAAAAAAAAAAAAGTTTTTTCTTTTAATGGTAATGGAACCAACACAGGGCCCCATGCATGTTAGGCCAACCCCAAGAAAAATCTTTTTTTTTTTTGTCTCTTTGTCTCTATCTATCTTTGTGTCTCTGTGTCTGTCTTTTTCTCTGTCTTTGTCTGTCCCTTCCTTCCCTTCTTCCTCATCTTTCTCCTTCCTGTCCCTCCCTCCCTCCATCTCTTCCTCTGTCCCTCCCCCCTCCCATGTTTTTTCCTTTCTTTCCTTCCTTCCTTCCTCTTTCCTTCCTTCCTTCTTTCCTCTTTCATTCTTTCTTTTTCTTTCTCCTTTTCTTTCTTTCTTTCTTTCTTTCTTTCTTTCTTTCTTTCTTTCTTTCTTTCTTTCTTTCTTTCTTCTTCCTTCCTTCCTTCCTTCCTTCCTTCCTTCCTTCCTTTCTTTCTTTCTTTCTCTCTCTCTTTCTCTCTCTGTTTCTTTCTTTCTCTCTTTTGAGTCTTTGCTCTCTCCCCGTCTCTATTTCTCTGTCTCTGTCTTTCTCTCTCTCTTTCTTAGTGTCAAGGATTAAACATAAGCTTCTACCAATTAGCTATACTCCCAACTGTGGGTGGTACTTTTATTTAGTCTGAGCAAGCAATTTCTACTCCCTAAGCCTCAATTTACTCATCTGTATAACAGGGTAACTAATAATATCTATTTCAGAATCAATATCTACAAAAGTGGTTTAGTTGTTTACCATTGCTTTTTGACCAATAAATTCAAATGAAGTAGACTATGGAGATAATTTTCTTTGTTTCATAGATAAGAAAACGTAAAGATTCAGAATGGCTTAATTGTTCCTAGAAAATAGAGCAGAAGAAAGGCAGGCCTGTGGCTGATGTCCAGACTCTTCTTGCTTTCTTTTCTTGCCTTTATTTTTTATTCTTTCTAAATCGGAGCAGTAAAGAGGGAGAGATTGGACCAAATGTACATGCCTGTCAACATGGCTGTCAGAACTAATTTTCATTCTACTCTGTCTTCTGATTTATTTGTGGGGTCACATACTCCATGTCTAACATATAAAATATAAATTAAGTCCACTCTTAAACTCCCATCATCATCGCCTTCATCATTGCCTAGAATGTCAGAATGACTAGAATTCTTGACCTTCTTGGATATGGCATCCCAGTAGACTCATGTCTCAGACCACACCTTGCCCTCTTCTTTCCTTACTACTGAGATTCATGTGTAGGTTTGTATGAGCTCTTCACCATGTCAGAGTCTAAGCTCCTCCCATATGCCCCTACCCCAAACAACTGCTGTCTCTTGCCTGTCCCTGAAGGCTAAACATGTGTGCTCCTGCATCATATCTGAGGAAAGAGGGTTATATAGACTATGGTAATGGATTTACAATCCTTTGGGCACATACAAAGTGAGGTCTTTGATCTGACCACTCTTATCTCTTGGACTGGAAAGAAGCCAGTCAAAGTCCATGCTAAGACTGTTAAAACCCAGGGGTGAGGAAAAGGACCTATTTGTGCTGAGGCTAGTGCTGTTTGAATCACATCACTGGATCTTAGCTAACAGTAGTAGTATTAAGCCCTCTCAACAATCAGTAACCTGCCTACCATCAACTGACAGAAAGTTATAAGATGAATCAGTTGGCCAATAAGATCTATTTCCTTTCCGTTGTGCTGGATCTGACATTTCCCGTTGTTATTGATTATACAGTTATACAGAAAATGACTCACCCAACATTATAGCAATCAGCCTGTCATAGTTATGATCACCTTCCTGTGATCCTGTTTCCTGGGTGGCTACAAGCTGGTAGAATCATGTGACTTTATTCTCTCCCACCCAAGAACACAGGCAATTAATTGGCTTTACACTGAGTGTTCAGTACTCCAGTATAGCTGCTCCTGCAGAACTGGACAAGTAAGCCCAAGGAATTAGGAGGATTCACTTCCCCAGGGATGGTATCTATGCTGATTTCATGATATCTTAAGGATGCACCTCCTATCTCCCATTCCTATCACAGAGATGCTCTCAGCAAAGGTTTACTAAGAGCTGCATCCTGATGTTTCTTTTAGTCAAGTCAGCCCCAACTTTGTCTTGCACATAAAATTTCCCTAGGGCAAACCTAGTTGTGAAAGAGAAGATCAGAGCATGGCTCTTAGGAGGACAGTTAGGAAAATGAGTAGCTGCTTCAACCTTGTTCCTTATTGAACACAACGTTTTGACAAACCAGTTTGACATTTTTCACCTGAAAATTGTAGGTAAGGGCCTGTGCTTCTTATCTAATGGGGAAAAAAATCAGTCCTCCATTCTGTCAGTCACAGGGATGACTCCCTGTGATTGTTCTGGTTGATGCCTCTTCAGCCACTGGTTGTCGCAACCCTGTACTTTTTTGTACTGTGTTTGTCAGGAAGGAGACAGGAAATTCTAGTCACCCTTTCAGCAGCTGCGCCATTCCTCCTATCCTCTTCCAATGACGTGGGTTGGCTTTGGTGACTGGAGGTCAGGAACTGAGCCATAGAGAAGGTCAGAAAGACAGGTCACTGTTTATGCTGTTGTTGGGCTGGGGATCCTGCTGAGGCTGTTTGCTTTCTTCCTTTCTATACTGTTTCTCTTTCCGTTCCTCTTTTTTATACAGCAGAGCCAAAGCATCCTGTTTTCAAAACATCAGACTTTTTTTTTTTTGCCACTGATGAACTCATGCTCTGATGCATTTTGCTGAAGTGCAAGACAGTTCTTCTAATTCAGGAGGTGATGAAAGTTGAAACACAAAAATTAACGAACAAGTCTAAGGAGGCAATCTGCTATTAAGCAGAACAGCTCTAACACATCTAACTAACTTGGGCTGCTGGGAAAAGAGTCAGTAGATATGAGGTTTTTCATCATGAGTAACAATGTCATTGGTTTTTGAAACAATGCCATTTCTTGTTTTTCTTCTGCAGAAAATGATCTACAATATGAACTCATCTAGTTTAACTTTCTCTAAAATTCTGAAATTCCATTTGGACTGCGGCCAGCATTAAAGAAGAGATCAACAAAACAGGCAAAAGAGGACACTGACTTTTTGGATTTTTTTTGTTGTTGTTTTCTTGCGGGGATCAGGATTTGAACTTGGAATCTGTGTTTGCTTGATTTTGCTTGAAAAATTGGTGCTCTATCATCTGAGTCACACTGCCAGTCAGGTTTTTGAATGATTATTTTGGAGACAAAGTATCATGGACTTTTGTCTGCTTGTGCTAGCTGAGATCCTCTGCATCTTAGACTCTTGAGTAGCTGGGATCACAATGAATCATGAAGACCTAGATAGAATACTGTTTTTGTTTTTGTTTTCAATCAAAGAAGATATTCAGAATCAGCAACCTAGACTTTCAGTAGATTGGGTAAAGTCAATTACAATCACTGAGTCTAACTTTTCCTCAAACTGTCAAGGAGCTAGGAAAAGAATTCAAAACAACAAAACACAACCTTATCCAGATAGAATAAACCTGAAAGACTGCTTGCTTTTCCTCTATCAGACCCTAGACAACTCCACCATTTGCAGGTAGAATTACACTTCCACACATAAGCCTTATGCATGACCCTGGCTCTCCCAACTCCACTCTTAAGTAAGTTCAGACATGGCAAAACCCAAAACAAATAAACAGACTCTTTAAAACAACAACAACAACAAAACACTGCCATAGTCATTAATGTTTTTGCAAAAACATAGTGGGCATTAGTAATAAGTGATTACTTCCTGAAGTTTTACCATATGTTAGGTATTTTGCTCAGTGCTTTAGGTAAAAATTTTAAATCAGCATAGCAACCTGCAGAGATAGGCTTTGCCTTAATCCTTGTCTTATGGATTGAAAATAAGAGTCCTGAGCAGTTAAGTAAGCTTGTCCAGGTCAAATAGCTAGTAAAATGGTACACATGGGATTTGAACCAGCTTTCCCATTCTACAGATCTTCATATTGCCCCTCCCTTTGTAAAGTACATGCACATTCACTTCTAGCTCTATAGCACAAAGATTCATGACAGTCTTTCATTCAGTGAGAGTAAGCAAAATATGACCAAATTTGGCTATGTAATTACAATAGCAATAACGGTGATGATATTTTAAAACATCGACTTGGAAGGAAATCTCAAATAATTTCAACCACATTTAAATTTTTATGTGTAATATTATTTTTACCATAAATAATTCAGTTTTCCCCCAAACAAGTATAGGTCTATTTCTTTTCAGTAACCCCAAAATATTTTCATCTCATTATTATACATGTTGTGATTGATACTATGCTTCACCTTTACCCAGAAAAGTATTGAATAATTTGTATTTTAAATAGTAGCTAAATTTTAAAAGGCACTTAAAAATAGAAATTGTCTTTATCTGTCAGGTGGTCATCATTTGCCCACTGGGTACATTGTTTTTACTCCTGCAACCTTTTTACTGTAGACCTTAAAATTAAGTGAAGCAACATGCCTTTCTTCTACTTAACGAGATGAACATTGAGGTTTAGTCTTTTCTTTAGGATTAGCTCTATTCAACTTTCATTACTTCCTGTACAGGGCACCATAAAGAAGGAGTAAAAGCCTAGAGGAGATTAGAATTCTTACCAGTACCTATAGTACAACACCCAATCTCAGAGCCATACTAACTGGATATGAAATTGTTTCTTAATAACTTTGCAAGAAAGACGAAGGAAGACAACATCTAATGCCAGCACTCTAGACACTAGTGAGGTTAGAATGCTTCAGGGCCACAATGCTCCTGCTGTCAAGTGACAATTTGTCATTTGTCTGGGACTATTCTTTTTTCTCCTTCTGGAGTTAGTTTCCAGCTTTATCTTGGTGACCTCAGAAATTCTTCATATTCTCTGTGATGAAAATTCAACCTATATATTGGCTCTCTATCTTGTAGAGTATCAAATGTTACAAAACACGACGACAGTATCATCCCGCGTCCCCTAGGAGGCTGAGCATGTGTACAAGCCCGTCCACGTGGAATTGCAACGTGATTTGGGGAAGTTGCACAGTGAAGCCCCCTTTCATGGGGAAGCAGTTGGTTGAGATTTGCCCAAGCCTGGAAAGTCCCTTTAGTTAGACCTCAACTGAGAAGTCAGTACATTCTAGTTAACCCTAAATGTATCCTTTGCTTTACCTCTGACAACTTGAACTCAGAATTAAACTTTCAGACAGGGACTTCTTTTAATCAGTTCATAAACAAAGAGTTACAGAGTAAGAAGAGCCCTTGCCTCTACATCAGGATCTCCTAAGGACACATTGCTTCCTCTGATCTGATCCTTTGAAAGGGAGCCAGTGAGCCTTGATCCAAAGGTGCCACTTGTAACCCCAGGAAACAGGAGGAAGGATGCGGTCACTAGTGCATCTCGGGGTGGCAAGGCATGTTGGTGGGTTAGCAGCAAAATCTCTTTCCAGCCTCAGAAATGGAACACAATATCATAATACAGGCTAGAATGATTAAGGAGCAATGAAAGTGTGTGCTTTTGAAAGCATAGTATCAAGGCTTTCCATCAATGTATGGATGCATATATGATATAAAACTATTGCTTGTACCAGACATATATTGTTAAATTTCTCCAGAGGAAAAAACCCACAAATAAACAAAAATAACAAACAGTTCTTCTCACTACATAACCTATGTAGATTAGCATACTTAACTCCAGATGTTAATTAAACAAATGATATAATGATAGATAACTAAAGCTCTTCAACACAAAGTTTTGTCTGGAGAATGTAAGTAATATCTTTTTTTTCCCAGTATGGATGCAATTTAATATCAAATGATTCTACTCTGAAAATCAGAAAACTTTGTCTTTGGAGATACAGTATATACTTTCCTTTTCGTTCGTTACTTTCTTTCTTTTCTTTTCTTTCTCTCTTTTATCTCAGACCATGCCAGCATCACAAAAGAAGCATTAGCAAATTTGTGAATGTTCTTCTCCAAAGAATTTATAAAACTAAAATACAGAGCATTTTCTCCCATGAATATAAAGAAGTCAAAAAATTGTCAAATTTAAAAACATACGTATCACACCTGATTCCAAAGTAATGTGTCGCACACTTAATCCCACAGACTCACTCACATTTTAGCTTTCTTATAAACTGTTTTCTGAAAATGCATTTTCATTTGTCCAATAATTTGTTAGCTTTATAGACCCTTCTCTCATCAAGCCATATTCCAGATCGGTTAATGAAGAGATTTGTTTGTGAGCATTGAAGCTTATTGAGCATTTAAGATTGTGTGTGTGCACACACACGTGTGGCTGCAACACAACACAAAGTGTAGCACTTTGGAAAAGTCTTCCCAGAGACAGAGCAACATATAACTCCATTCTTAGGTAGCTCTCACTTTGGTACAAGCTACTGCAGCCCGGGAAGGGCCAGCATGCCCTGCTCTCGGTCACATATCCAGGTACAAATCGCTCTTCTTACCTTGTTAGAAGCCATCTCGCTGACAGAGCGGTAGGTCTGTATGGTCTCCAGCTGGTCTAAGCACCAATCTAGTTCCTCCAGCGTTTCCATTGCTAATTTTTGATAAGATTCTTCTGCAAACAAACACACAGACATGTAGTTAGGCTGAAGCGTCTGCAGGCTGTCCATAGCAGAGTCGGCACTGCTGCTGCCACCGTTGATCGCCGCGCTACTGAAGGTGCCCCCTTGTTCCTTCATGATTCCTTCCTTCCAACTCGCTCCACCCGGAGGACAAATCACTTCGTTGCTCCGCTGGGGCGCCTGCTGCCAAGTTTTCAACCCCCCCTCGCCTGGATGAGGTGTCAGTGATCTACCAAGAAACTTCCTCTGAGGAAGAAGGCGGGGAGCCTTCTCTTATAGGCTTGTCTGCATCAATGTGTCCTAAAACTAAACGCAGAAGCAGAGAAGAGATTTTCTCAGGCTTCCCCTGCCTTAGTCATCCCAGGGTTCTTTAGGGTGTGTGATGTCATTTCTGAGTATTTGCAGTGGAGAGGAGAAATGAGGAAAGCTTTTGGTTCATTTTGCTGTTCTTCTAAGTGAAACAGACCTTTGTGATCTGAGGGAAAACTTTGACCATTGCTTGTTCAAAAGCTAGATAGTCATTCATTCTGGGGAGTGTGCTCAAGTGAGAATGACTTCAGATTCAGGATTCAGCAAACACACACACACACACACACACACACACACACAAACACACACACTCAGGGTAGACTTCAGCTATTCCTTTCTCTCCCCACAATCTCCCCTTTAATTAGAGGTGAAATGAGGTCTCCCTGATAAGACTTTAGTCTAAGAGAAACTGTCTGGAGTTTTACTTGAAACGTGTTTATTGGCCTGGGAGTCTTGCAGCTCTAGTTATACTAAACAAAGCTAAAACTTCCCCTCTGCAAGTGCCAGGGTCACAGGGAAATTCTGAACCGGACTTTCAGGTGGAGCCAGCTGTGAAGGCTGCAGATTTTTCTTTTTATTAAAGCTGGGGGCCCTCATTTGTCACTTTAGCAAGCTAGATTTTCTGGATATAATTGCAAATGTTCCATTCTCCTCTGATTGCCATCCCCTCTGCCCCCCAAACTGTTTTCAAGACCTTTTTCTTTTTCTTTTGGCTGGAGAGTTAAAACTCTTTTCACTTATCTGTTACAGGATGACATTCTATATCTGACAGTTTGTGGGTCTAAACAAATATTTCAGGTTATTAAATTAAGAAGTCCATGTTAATAAACACTGAATTTACTGTATGATATTACATGAATTAATGAAGCTACAGATAGTTATAAACAGAGAACAACATTCATTGACTGTACCAAGCTTTCTGGTAGGCAGCATACAATAAAATGAATAACATTATAAAAATTTCATACAGAATTCTAGTATAACATTCCTGTCAGATTTAGAACACATTTGAATATGTTTAAAGAAGTCCTGGTGGGACCACATTGCATTTTGCTATTCAAATAATTTTGTGTGTGTGGCACCCAAATATTTGAAACAGAAAGAGAATGGATAGAAGTGTGACTCCAAGCAAATAGAATCTCTTGGCTACACATGCATATTTCAAAGAATTAGTTGTTTTGCTCTTTTTTTTTTTTTTTGCCAGTCCTGTGGCTTGATCTCAGGGCCTGAGCACTGTCCCTGGCTTCGTTTTGCTCAAGGCTAGCACTCTGCCTCCTGAGCCACATTGCCACTTCTGGTCTTTTCTATATATGTGTGAACCTAGGGCAAGCACTCTTGCCACTAGGCCATATCCCCAGCCCGAATTAGTTGTTTTGTTTATCCTCCAGTATGTATATATTATTCAGAATTTAGGGGATAAAACTCAATAAACTGTGTGTCATACTTGAAAAGCCATAAAACCCCTGGCAGTAACTTCCTCCATCTTTTTCATAACCTTCAAAAATGTGCAGACAAAAATGTAGGTATGTTAAATAAAATTAATTTTAAGTGTGGCTCTGTGTCTCATACCTGTAATCAATCCTATTTACTCAGAAGGCTGAGATCTGAGGATTGCAAGTTGAAGCCAGCCTAGGCAGTAATGTTCTTGAAACTCTTCTCTCCAATTAACCACCAGAAAGCTGGAAGTAGAGCAGTGGCTCTAGTGGTAGAAAATCAGCTTTGAGTAAATAAGCTCAGGAATAGTGCTAAGGCCCTGAGTTCAAGCCAAACTAACTCCTCCCCCCCATGCCTCCAAATCTAGTATCTAGTTACAAGTCAGATTTAGACATACCTTTCTTCTTCTCCTTCACTTTTGCAAAACTGCCTCCATAGAAAGCCTCTTTTTTTTTCTCTCTCTCATATGTTGGCAACACCCTCTCACCTTCTCTCTTTTCATCCAGAACAGCACTTCTTCAAGGAAGATTTTCCCAAAGGGATAGAATCCTCCCCTCCTCATTTTCTGCCTCTACTAGAAGAAAAAGCCTAATCACTTCCCAGCTGCTTGGGCTTTTCTGCCTTCCCCCTGTCCACCTTACCCCTGACAAGCTGTAGTGAGTCCTCTAAAACTAGGACCAGAAAGTCACCAAGACAGTGAGGAGTAAAAGTTTGCTCAGAGCCTTTTGAATCAGCAGATATGCATAAGGTACTGTAAGATGATATAGCACATTTCTCCTTTGTGAAGAGGAAAAAAGGGATCCAATTCCCACTCCAGCTTCATGTAGAAAATACAGTCATTGTACCACCAGCAGTACTGACAAAGAACACTCTCTAGAAATATGACAATTAGACAAATTACTAATATCTAATACTAGCACATTAATTATCCATCAATCACAGAACAAATGATATATGTGCTGTGTTTCTTGTTGGTCCAATGTGAAATATGGCTGACTGGCTGATAGTCTCAGAAGCATCTTCCTTCATTACTTTTTCCATTTCAAACCAACTATTTCATTTTTAAAGCAAAATTTATTAGGTTTTGAAGTCATGAGATTGAGACTAATGCCTTCCCAAATTCCTAATGCATACCTGAAACTTTCTTTGTGTCTCACTTACCATGGTAACTGAGGCAGAGTACACAAATATTAGAGTAGGCTTAGTACACTGTGGGGGGCAGGGGTGAGGGTTCATAAAGCTATTGCTCAACCAAAGAAAATGACCCATGCAACTCAGGTCTATCATGCTGTACCTGCCCAGTTTAGGTATCAACCTCAGGACCTGAGACCCAGAAGATGCCCAGGAAATGCTTGTAGAAGAGGAGACCCAAGAACTACCCAAGCTACTAAAAATCCTTGAACACCTGGAAGAAGAAAGATACTTACACAGTGATGTGAAAAAGCACAAACTCTGAAATGAAAACCAGGTACACTGCCCTTTTATCCTAGACCTCAATTTCCTACATCTGTAGAATGGGGACAAGAATGGTGCCAGTGACTCACACCTGTTATCCTAGCTACTCAGGAGGCTGAGATTAGAGGATCATGGTTTGACACCAACATAGACAAGTAAGTTCATGAGACAATTATCTCAATCAACCACTCCCCACCTCTGAGTGCCACAAGTGGAGATGTGGCTCAAGTGCTCAAGTAGAAGACCTCTAGCCTTGAACAAAACAGCTCAGGGAGCATCCAGGGCCTGAGTTCAAGTCTTAGGAGTATCTATATATTTCCCTTACAAACTTATAAATGGATCAAATGATATAAATTTCTTAGTAGCCAGTTTTTAGTTGGTGATACACCTAAGCAATTATTAATGACAGCTTGGCAGCACTTGAGGGGTGGGGAGGAGTAGAAGGAGAAAGCAGAATGGAGACAGGTGTAGAGCTGTGTATTTGACAGTTTTACAGCAAGAATCTGCAACATAATTTGCACAGTCCAGTGCAAAATGAAAGTGCTTTTTGTCCAAAAATAAAAAAAGCAGGAACAACTTCCTTTAAAACAGAAAACTAAAACACAAAACTGTATCTTTTATTTTTCCTGTATTCCTTCGCTTGGTTTTTTTTTTTTACTATTTCATAAGAGCACTTTATTTTTTTTAAGTTTTTATTATAAAACTGATGTACAGAGAGGTTACAGTTTCATACGTTAGGCATTGGATACATTTCGCTTGTTATTTTAAGATACTTTTACATAGACAAGATGCAAAAAAAAACCCACAAAAAAACAAAAAACACCATAGTTTTCACACACCGCATACCCTGGTTTCCCAATTGCTAACATCTTATATTATGACATATGTGTCACAATAGATGAAGGGGTCAGTAAGCAAGTTTTATTTAATATCCTATTCTTCCAGACATAAAAATGTCATATAGTGAGTTTTGAGCCGTCTGGAGACCAGAGGTCCTGAATCCTGTGACTCTGGATGTACATCCAGCTTAATAGCTACCAGACACTCTGTCTTGCTAGCTAGTCACACTGTCATGCTGTGCCCTGGCCAGGCTTGGGTCCTGGGGGAAGTCCAGGTGGTTGTTACTTTTTCCCTCCACAGCTGAAAATCCCTTAGATATTTAGGCATTCCCTAAGGGCACTGCAGCCTCTTTGTTGGGACATGCTTACTATCTGGATCAGAGGTAGGTAAGAGGTTCATCCTCACCAAGACACAAGCTTGTCTCTCTACATTATAAGCTTTCCAGCCCAGGGCAGGGGCAGCACCTCTCAGGCCCCAGCTCAGACTTTCCAAGGAACACTTGCTCAACTCAGGTCTTCTCTGCACCTATCCTAGGCACCTGGTGTGGACAGAGGCAATCAGTGGTTACAGGAAGGGAGAGGAAGGAAGCTACATGAGATTTCAGAGGTTAGAGAAAGAGGGTGGTAAGAAACTGGGGCTGGGATGTAGTTCATTGATAGAGTGCTGGCCTACCATGCAAAGCCCTGAGTTTGATTCTCAACACTACAAAACACCAGCAAAACAATGAAAACTAAAAAAAAAAGGGGGCTGGGGATATGGCCTAGTGGCAAGAGTGCCTGCCTCATATACATGAGGCCCTGGGTTCGATTCCCCAGCACCACATATACAGAAAATGACCAGAAGTGGTGCTGTGGCTCAAGTGGCAGAGTGCTAGCCTTGAGCAAAAAGAAGCCAGGGACAGTGCTCAGGCCCTGAGTCCAAGCCCCAGGACTGGCAAAAAAAAAAAAAAAAAAAAAAAAGAAAAAAGAAAGAAAGAAAAGAAACAAAACAGAACCGAAAAAGAAAAAAAAGACTTACTCTGGGAAGATTGGCAAGTGAGAGGTGGTAGGACAGTAAACAACCTACAGGTTTATAGATTAATTATATTTTCAAGACAGCAAATATGGAGCCTGCACAATCACACAGGTAGAATGACCATGAGGCTAGGCCTGTTCTGCATTATATAAGATGACCTGAGAATGAACGATGCTTTATACCACAAAAGCAGGTCTCCACTGGAGTAAAGGTAGTTCATGGAATCATGGATGGTTATGTCATCATCCCTTGTTTCCACGATTTTCAGACAAAAAATTTGGGGAGATGGGAGAACATTTTGATCTGGGAGAACCAAACTTTTCTTCCCTTTCTCTCTTCTTCCCCTCTTTCACACCAACAAGAATGGCAAAAAAGACATTTCTTCCTTTTGAGATCTAGTAGGTATTGCATTTGATCCTAAGAAACAGGGAGATAAAGTGGGTAATAATTATAATGAATATTAATATGTTCATAATACATGCCATTCAAAAAGCTCTTTTCTCAAAGGAGCTCCAAACAAGGTATTCCTTAATCCTTGCAACATCTCTGCATGAAAGATGTGGGAAAGGTATGATTATCTTTAGTTTACTTTAAATCCAAAGCTACGTGAGAAGTCAGAGGTTAAATTATTAGAGCCCACAATCCCCTCCAGATTCCTGGCAGAACTATGTCTTACTCTGTGAAATGGAATATTCAACTCACCACAGGGAAGGCAAACACTTGTATTCCCAAAAATGCTACATTTAAAGTCACATCATACCCTGGGTCCTTTCTGTTTAAAATTGCATAATTGCTTTTCTAAATAGTTTCCTTTTTTGATCTACCTAATATAGCCCTTTAGCACTGGGGAACTGTGCAATATTTACTCTGAAGACCTGGTATAGCTCTTATTCTGTAGCTTGCTTCACTGTCTTGTCCTCAGGCAAATTACTTAAGTTCTCAGAGACTACTTATCTCTAAAATAAAGGTAGAGTAAGAGACGGTAGAGTAAGAGAATACATGCAGAAGCACTTAAGCTTTAATTATCAGACAACCTCTTCTAGATCTCATTTTTATTATAGATGGGATAGAGATGTATTTTAGAAAGAGAGGCAGTTACAGAGAAACATAACTTTGACATGATCAAAGTCTCACCTTTTTACCTAGCAGAGATCAGCTTTATTAATCCCTTGATGTATATCCTTGCTGGCATGTGTGTACACACATAGAAGAGAAACTGAGTCACTGGAAAGTTGTTGAGTAACATTCTATTTTTCAGTCAATAACTTTCCTTTTTTTCTCTTTTAATAACTTTTAGTTCATCTATTATTTTGTTTCATAGTCAGTTTTCCCAGGATTTTCAATCAGATCTTATAATAGTGTGTGTGTGTGTGTGTGTGTGTGTGTGTGTGTGTGTGTGTGTGTGTGTTGGAAGAGGAACAACTTCAGAGAAGGGTGGCAGCAGGAGGGTAACTAGAAACCTCTGCCTGGCCACAAATAGCTAGCTGCTCATAGTTAGAAAACATGGAGACAGATTTTTGCAGTTATGAAGTCAGTGGCCTCGCTGGTCGCAGACCTCAGGTGCCCTAGAAGCTGGCCCTGCAGTGTGTACAGCTAAATGAGATCTTTTTAACCCTTGATCTCATACAGAAGTGGTGGCAGAGGCCCCCTTACAAGCTTAATATCATCCGACTTTGAAACTCTACCTAGCACTGTCCTTAAGGCAGATGGGGAAACTAGAGCTTCAGTGGACTCGACTCCCCAAATACACATAATTAAAAAGTGAACACATTACAACATACTCAAAACATAAATTTCCTATAAATGACATTGTATCTAAATGCAAGTCTACTGTAACTCAGAATCTATCAGAAACTTATTTGTCAAGTCTAGTCCGATTTTCTACTCAAAGAAAGCACATGTAAGTAAGTTTTTGCTTATAAGGCTCACATATTTGGACTGTCATCTCATTAGGAAAGGTGGTGATCATGTGCAAGGTTATGTTCATTATGTTAATCAGAACAATGACAATGGAGATGAATCTCTTAAGCATAAATGTGGAACAAAAGAGACAGGATAATAAAAGCACATGAAAAAACCCAAAATGATTATTCTATTTTCATAAAACCAAAGAGGCAAAAATACCCTAATCTTAGCTGTTAGAAGATAGTGATTACCTTTAGGGGTTGGTCACCAGGAAGGATTTGAGAGGTATTCTTGGGGTGGGGGTAAGGGGGAAGCTGGTAATGATCTATTTGTTGGTCTGTATGAATGTTTAATTCTATGAAAATTCACTGATTTCTACACTTGATATTTTTCAACTTTTCTCTTTGTCTTTCTGGTTTTCTGTGCAGGCTTTCTTTTAATAGAGTCCCCTAGGGGAAAATCGACTTAAAAAAATAGAGAGAAAACCAGAGCAGGATTTTATGTTTACTTTCTTTTTGTTGAGCTGTAGAAATGGGTATGAATGATAGAGTTTGAGTAATTCCCACACAACTGATAATTAATAACAAAAATGTTGTTGGTTTTGATGCCATAGATCCAGATATTCTTACTAACTCAAACTAAGTATACTGCCCTGAAATCTGACTGGGTTGCTCACATTTTCTTGTCTGAGCCATTTGCTTTTGGATCTCAGACAGGTTAAGTAATCCACTGTGCTTCCATTTTGCACCTGTGTGTCAGGGGCACAGCTTGAACTGACTAAGAATTAAATGAACCGATGAATGTCAAGCGTTTGGTACAATGCTTGGCACATGGCAGGAACTTTGTCCTTCCTCCTTAGTCCTTTCTCTCTGGCCCTGGGTCATTTTCCTAAGGGCATATTGATGTATTTGATAGCTAAATCAAATCCCTAAATCATGATAGCTTTAATCATAAGGAAGAGAACATGTACAAAGTTAGCTATGAAAACCTAAAATGTCCCTTCTACTGCACGACTTCAAAAAACTGCCTCCTCTTGGGTAGTGTCTTAAGATTCAATTTTTTTTTCTTTTACTAAATCCTAACAGACACAGAGAAATGGGCCATCTGACATGAAGAAGTATATGAAAAGCTATTCATTCATTTGTTTGTTTGGTCATGGGTTTCATCATTCATTCATCAGAAGTACATGCCAGGCCTGCTCCTGGTAAAGCACTTAGGTTCTAGCATTAGGATTCCATAGAAATGCAAAGAAATGGTGCTGTCATTGGACTGAATGATTGTATTGAAAACCCCTTTTTCATTCTCCAAATGGTAATTCCATGAAGTTTGGTGCCTTACCAACTCCCTTCACCACTCTGCTGACCCTTGAAAGTTAGAAATATATTTATTCACTGGATTAGCTTCCTATGACCTCTAGCTTTATGCACAAACTTCTAACCCTACTGACATTTATTATTTGACATCTTTGACTCATTCCTGGTGGCTTGAAGTTAGTGTGCTTATTTTAGTCTTATCTTCCTTCTGACATTATAAGAAACACTTGTTAAGGTATAGCTTAATTTATGGAGACCAACACCTCCTTATTTAGAGGCTCGGGCTACTGGCCTATTTATTTGATAGTTTTAGTCATGATTTCTTCATTTCTACTTAACTGTCTTCTTTCATCATAACTTATGCTCAAAGCTATCCCATTTCTTTTGATGAATGTTTAGTAAATGAAATATACTTAGAATGCAAGGTTTCACTAAGATAGATTGTTTTAACCTTAAGTAAGATATTCTTAGGGCAAATGACAGGAACTGAAAAAGATGTGTATACTTGGAAATGAGATTCTTCCAAAGGCAACATTTATAAGCCCCAAGTAGCTTTTCTTTAGGCAGGAATTTGTTAATGTGTCTTTATAAACATGGAATCTTGCAATTGCACATGACAGGGATTTTACTCTGGGTGGATTCACTGAAGAAGAAGTTCAGAGCCCTTAGGGAAATAACAGTGAAAACTAGGTCATTTCGTTGCCTTTCTCTTTAGCATCTCCTCTAATGCTACAAGTATTTTTTTTAATCCAATCACAAGTAGCTTTTGCATATGTAACTTGACATTTTAGCAGGCACATTCACTTGCATATCTCATTTTTACTTGAAAAATAAAACACATGAAATAGCAATGATTGTGAGGGTGACATGCATGTTTTCATTGTGCCTGTGAGAAAATTGCAGCTTGGACGGACATGCCTGACAATTTAAGATGGGAGAGAGAAGTGAGGAGAGAAGAGGAATATAAGGAGGAAAGGAAAGAGAGAAAAATCTAAGTTTTCTGATTCTAAATTCTATGCCTTTTTGTCATTAAGCTATAGGGCCTATTAAAAATATCCTTTTTTTTTTTGCCAGTCCTGGGGCTTGAACTCAGGGCCTGGGCTCTGTTCCTGAGCTTCTTTTGCTCAAGGCTAACACTCTACCACTTGAGCCACAGAACCACTTCCCCTATTAAAAATAAATAATATTCATTTCTTCTTTTCTCTGTGAGGTAAACTTAGACAAGGCAAAGCTATATCTCTGAATTGCCGGCTTCATAGCACTATCTTGTGCTCTGCTTTCTTTCCCCAATTTTTATCCTTACATAAACCAGAAAGACTGACTTGTTCATTTTCTTGCCTGTACATCCAGTTAAGAACACGTAATAATTATCCACCTGTGCTGCTATTAATGACCAATGATACAAGGAAGTGATCAGAAATAGAGGCAAGTTGTTGTCTAATTATTTTTTTTCACAAATCAAGCCTATAGAAAAAGATCTATAAGAATTAACAATGGTTAAAAACTTGTTTTCAGAAGCTTGACTTGCTAGGCTTGGATTTGCGTTCCATAATATACTGTTATCTAATTTTGGAGACAGTACTTAAGCTCTCAGTTCCTTCAATTAATAAGAATAATAAAAATATTTATATGTTGAGTCTTGACAGTGTGATAGGATTAAGAGGTGGGGCCTTTAGGAGGTGAATAAATCATGAAGGTGGAGTCCTC
Organism: Perognathus longimembris pacificus; assembly: GCF_023159225.1. NCBI lineage: Eukaryota > Metazoa > Chordata > Mammalia > Rodentia > Heteromyidae > Perognathus > Perognathus longimembris. The sequence continues at coordinate 46,072,133 of NC_063167.1, read as the reverse complement.
AAGAATGAGATTAGTAACCTTGTAAAAGGACTGAAAGCAACCAGGCCTCTTTACTCTTCTGTCCCTTTCTCCCACATGAAGACCAATCCTTAGTGCCCACTAGATGATATAAAAACAAGGTGCAACAAGGTGTCATCTTAAGGCAGAGAACAGCCTTCATCAAACATGGAGCCAGCTGAGACCTTGATCTTGGACTTTCAGATGCCTGAATTTAAGAAATAAATTTAAACTCTTTATAAATTACCCATACTTAGATATTTTGTCCTAGCAACATAAAAGAATAGAATTATTTTTTAATTGCATTATCCTATGTAGAAGATAGCCAGGGTGAACTATGTAGCAGCAATGGAAATTGGGAGAGCTGTGTGGATTTGAAACACTTAAGGGTGTTAATGTTTGAAGAAAAAAATCTATCACTTCAACTTTTCAGATTCAGAAATGTGATTTTTCTGAGTATATTTTGTTACCGTTATTGTTGTTGTTGTTTGTGCTGGTATTGGGGCTTGACCTCAGGGCCTCCCCCTCTTTCTCTTGGCTATTTTGCTCAAGGATGGCATCTACTACTTGAGCCACACTTCTACATCTGTCCTTTTGTTGGTTAATTGGAGATAAATAATCTCATAGCCTTTTCTCTGTGGGATGCCTTTGAACTATGATCCTCAGATCTCAGTTTTCTGATTAGTTAGGGTTACGGGCATAAGCCACCAGTGTCCAGACTTTATGAGTATATTTTGAGTTCACTTAACTTGTTCTAGTCTAGCTCACATGACTCAGAAGCCAAGCCATATAGAGAGCTCTAAGTTTTGCAAAGCTTTTGTAGTCTTCTTGTCATGTTTCACTACATGGTAGATAAGATTATAGTCCTAAAATTGCTTTCTAAGCATACAGCCCATGTATGAGTAAGTGATTTAAATGTCTCCACTCCTCAAACCTGATATATTCAGCTTGAATAGATACACTGAAATTGTTCTGCTTAAGCATTTCCATCTACCAAGAAATGCCTTTTCTAGCACCATTTACCTGGTTAACTCTTATCTTTTAAGACTCAGCCTAGAACCATCTTATCTCTATCACTTTCTGAGCATTCTGAAGTTGAACTAAACACTCCTAAGTTCTTATATTACAGTATGCCAGCCATAATGACCAAGAAATAATATTCTGTTGCAACTACTTCTATTTATCTTACCTAGTTGGTGGAAACCTTCCTGAAAACAGGGAAAAAAGGTAAGGCAGGCTTACCAAAAAGGTAAGGCAGGCTGCTTATGCAGCAAATAATCTATTATTTAGTAGAAGCTCAGGAGAAAATTGGTTGACCTATTGGCATGCTCAACACATCAAAAGATAGGAATTTCATTGCCCAAACAAACAAACAAACAAATGAAACAAAAACCAGGGCCTTTGCTACTGAACACCACTGAAGATATAATAGTGGTTATTCTTCTTCCTTGTTCAATTTGACTAGAGTCCAAATAAATACCATTTTGTCAATTAATTCACTACTTCCAAACTTAACAAGCTCTGTATTCCTTTTGCATTCTTGATTCGTTTTCTCAGGTAGATAATCCTAATAGGGGAAACATTCTGCCTAGCAATAGCACTTCTGAAAAAGTCACATGTTGACTTTTATTTTTTTAGTTCTCTTTGAGTGGCTGATTTCAGGAAACTTAATGCAAATTTCTATGCACCAAATGTTGCTAGAATCCCACATTGAATTTTCAGTTGTCAGAAGAATAATTAATATATGTCTAGGATAGTCCTAGCAGAGGATCACAATAGTTCAATAGCTATGTATATATGGTTATATGAAATGATGCTAATCAAAATGAACTCCAAAATATAAAAAACAAGAGGTTTCTCATTGTTGTTATTTTTAATGAACTATATGAAATCATTTCTTTTTTCTTTCATTTTTCTTTCCTATGGTTTATCCCCTGTTGTCCCTGTATTTTATTTTGGTCCCTGGGTAATATATATATATATATTTATATATATTTATATATAATATATATAAATATATATATTAAGGAATTAAGGAAAGGAAGGGGAATATCAAAATGGTGAGACAAGGGATAAAGAGCAAACCAATGCAACAGCTATACTCACAAGACAATATGTTGAAAATTACTTATACAACACAAAAGGGGGAAGACTGGCAGAGGGAAAGTGGAAGAAAAAAGAGGGAGGAGGTAACAAGTTTGACAAGAAATGTACTCACTACCTTATGTATGTAACTGTAACCCCTATGTATATCACCTTTACAATAAAATTGAATTAAAAAAATATAAGCAATATACATGATCAGCAGACACAAAGTTTAAAAATGCAGGAGAAGGGAGATCTGGAGACATTTGAGGGTCAGAAAAAAATATTTGTGGTATTATGAGAGACAGAAAAATAAAGTAAGGAATAGACTACAATAAGAAACGTATGAAGTTAAAAGTGTATTACCTCATTCCATCTTATTTGGAGAAGACAAACAATCCAGTTCTATTTACTTAAGAACATTTGGTTTGAATAGAATCAGATATTTGCAAAAGTAATATAGTCACAGCCAGATCTTTGAGATCCTTTTATGCTAGATAAGGAGTATGACTTTCTTTGGCAAGCAATGTGGAACCATTGGAAACCATTCGGCAGAAGAATGGCAGGCACAAAGTGCTTTATAAATCTCTTAATGCCACTTTATAGTTGTCTAGTGCTCTGAAGTTATAGATCACTTACTTACATGTCATCTCTTTTAATCCTCATCATACTTTGTTAGAGACCCATTATTGCCTCTAGATTATAGAGGAAGAGATTGAAGCTTCGGGAATTTCAGTGTCTCGGCCCAAATTCAAAATGAGTAAATGTAGAAATGAAATATGTGATGCTTGGCTTTCTGACTCTGAGCTCAGGGGTCTTGCCATATGTAACAAGTAAGATGAATTATAGATCTGAGAGCAGTAAATTGTAACAATAACAAGATATGGTAGAGAAAAGGCATGTGATAATATATTTTATTATTGTAGGAAAAGTTCCGGGCTTACAGAAGAATGAGGTCTCAAGTTAAGGTGTTATCAGTGAGAATGCAATGGTTATTTGCATCTTTTATTGTACCTTATTTTATTTTATTTTTTGATGGTCCTGGGGCTTGAACTCAGGGCCTGTGCTGTCCCTTAGCTTTTTTATTTTATTTTCTCTTTCTTTTTCTTAAGCCAAGACTCTACCACTTCAGCCAAAGTTTCACTTCTGTCTTTTGGCTGGTTAACTGGCGGTAATGGTGTCACAGAGTTTCCTGTCTGGGCTGGCTTTGAGTTGTGATCCTCAAATCTCAGCCTCCTGTGTAGCTCAGTCACTGGTACCGGGTTTTTATCTTCATTTTTAGAATGAAAATTATCAAAGGATTTTCACAAATGAGTGGAAAGTAGAAGCAAATGTGATAGGTGGAAAGAATTACAAGTTTTTTAATCTCCTGAAAAATTATCAGATAAATATCTTTCATTTGCCTGTAGGGACCTCTCTCTGTCCCACACTATCTTGGTGATGTCTCAGATCACATAGTACTTTGGGCAGATCTCTGAGAAAGACACTGAAGTCTCCAGGGCCAAGGGCTGCAAAGAGAAAAGCATTTACCATGCAGTCTTTTCAACAGACACAGCACTTTCAAGTTCATTCATTTTCTTTTGCAAAAGCCATTGAAGTTATCTCTTTTGACAAATGAAATAACTGAGGCTCATCAAGGTGAAGGAACTTGGTTTAAAGTCTGGCACCTCTGCACTATCCAATACAATGGCTCATGATCACATGTAGCTACTAAGCATTCAAAACATGGGTAGTGAGAGCTTAAAATGTGAGGTAAGCTGCACATGTGAAAATTCAAAGTGTCTCTATGGAAAACAATGATGCAAAATAGCTCAATCAATTTTTGTGTTTCATTGCCTGTTGAAATGGCAATGTTTAAAATGATGAGACAAAGGATAAAGGGTGAACCAACCAAACAGCAATATTCACAAGACAATATGTGGGAATTTAACTGTACAACTTCACGGAGTGGGAGAGGGAAGGGTTGGAGGAAGGGAAGGTGGGAGAGAAATGAGGGAGGGGTAACAAGTATGACAAGAAATGTACTCACTACCTTATGGGGTTTTTTGTTTGTTTGTTTTGCCAGACCTGAGACTTGAATTTAGGGCCTGAGCACTGTCCCTGAGCTGCTTCTTCTTCTTCTTCTTTTTTTTTTCCAGTCCTGGAGCTTGAACTTAGGGCCTGAGCTCTGTCTCGGGCTTCTTTTTGCTCAAGGCTAGCACTCTACCACTTGAGCCACAGTGCCACTTCTGGCCTTTTCTATATATGTGGTACTGAGGAATCGAACCCAGGGCTTCATGTATACGAGGCAAGCACTCTACCACTAGGCCACAGTCCCAGCCCTACCTTATGTAACACCTTTGTACATCACCTGAACAACAAAATTAAATTTAAAAAACAATAAATCCTAAGTATTCTCATCATAAAAAAGAAATGGCAATGTTTTAGATATGATGAAATGGAATAAATTATTAAAATAAGCTTTGTTTCTTTGCCTTCTTGTTTTTTTGTTTTTTTGCAGAACTGTAGTTTGAACTGAGGGGGCATTATAGTAGTAGGTAGGCACTCATCACTTAAGCCATGACTCTAGTCATGAGCTTACTTGTTTCTATGTGCATGCTAGCAAGTTTAAAGATACTTAGGGGTTTTCATTGTATTTTTGTTAGATATTACTGTGCCAGATCAAAATTCTATATCTAGGATTCAACCATGCCAAGGCCTACATTCATTTTACCACAAATACTTGCTTTGAATGGAATGATGATACTAATGATTGTAACTGCTGTTTATTGAGTACCATATATTGTTTCCAAGAACTTTAATCTGTTAACTAAATCTTTATCATAATTCAATGACTTGAACATCACTTTATATATAACAGATCATCTTATTTTATACAAGAGAAATAATGACGTTCAATTATTTTCTTAGTGTAGCTTGAGTTCAAACTTAGGTGATCTTCCCCCAGTGCTATCAACTACGGCTTGGTGACTCTGTTACTCAAATCCCAAAGAGACATTTGGACTGGTTTAACTTTATTTTTGACTTGCCATAAGTCAAGCAGTGCATGAGAAACCTTCTGTCTCTGCAATGATCCCTGTAAATAGTTACTATTCCTTTTCTATAGGTGAGCAGATTGAGACTCAGAGAGATTACATAATCTGCCCAAAGTCACCCCACTAGTACATGCTAGAACGCCACTTCTAATCCAGTCTCAATTCAAAGCTGATCCTTATCATTACACCAGTCCGTAAAAGAGCTGCCTCTGAACCTCCTCGGGGGAGATTCCCAGGCTAAACCCAGATACATAAGGCAGTTTCTGTAAACTGGCTTCTGGGAATTTATTCTTTCTATATTTGCTCCAGGAGAGCTCTATGTGGGCCTATCATTTCCAAACATTTTCCCTTAAAGATGCCGCCTCCTCTCTGCTTTCTCTTTTAGGAGCTTCTGAGATTTAATTTTTTTAAACAAAGGAAAAGAAAAGCAAACACAATATTTCTTCTAGGCAGCCTTCACTATGGCTAACCACCCATCTCCAAAGATCCCTGTTCTCAAATCCCATCATCTGCCTTAAAATGTGGTGTGCAATGGTTTAATTAAGCAGAGATAATCATAGATTTCAGAGATGAAACACTGGTCCTCCTGAAGACTTTCTTAACAAACATCTACAAGCCCAGGGTTGTGTCTACAGGGAAGGATGGAGACTTAGGAAGGGCTGAGGTGGAAGGGTGTGAGAAAAAAACACATTAGCAGGAGACTCACAGCCTTTTATGATGATGAAGGGGGCTCTGGATTACTCAGCAGCCTTGGATATGAATAAAGACACAAGACTAACAGATCAAATGACTCTTAGATTTGGGGTTTTGTGTATGTACTTATTAGGAAAGGTTAGCAGTGTGCTTCTTACATTTTCTGCAGATAGACAGACTATTGCTTTATGTGACCAATTCAGAACTTTTTAAAAAATATAAAATTAAGGCCTGGGTTTCATGGCAACTCAACCAACGCAGAGGCAAACAAGAATTGTTTGAGACTCAGAGAGAGGAGCCAGCACTATGTGTGTCACAGCTAGCTTGCTTTCCTCCAGTGAGTTTCTCCTAATTTAGCAATACTTCCGTTCCTGTCCTAATTTCTCCTGGTTTGTAAACTACACCACTTAACCGAACACAGCTTCAGACTTTAGAAAAACAAAATTTTGTATTTCAGCAGTGGTTTTCTTGGCATTTCTTCCTCTACAGAGTTTTACTTAATTCTGATTTCCCCCTTTTTCTGTGGAAGATCATAGCTATGAGCTCTGCTAGTTCTTTCTCAGTTTCTTCCTTTCTAATGAAGTGTCTACTGCAGAATAATGCAAGGTCTGTTTAAATGTGATTAAAGATTTCAGTGTTTGGTTCAAACCAATATTTACTAGTGAAAGCCTGCCAATGTAAATGTGCAGGCTAGGTAGAAAATACTGGCTTCAACCAATCTTGCCTGGAACACACACACATTCAGACAAGGACTGTACATGTCACTCCTGACATGATGGCTTAATATTTATCAGCTTCACAGGTATTGCAACTGAAGGCTGATTTAGAACAATCTTAAAAGTGAGATAATCTAGATAGTAGATTTACAGATTAGGTGTTTTAAAGTTATTGTTCTTCACAGCCAAGATTTGTTATTATTTTTGTTCTGGCATTTATCAGTCAGTTATCATACAATGTTGGGTGAGGTAGTTTGAAAGTGTCATTTGAATTCGATTAGAATTACTTGACATAGTAATAAACAAGGAAATAATGATCTTTTTAAGAAAAATAGATTACTACAAATCTTATTGCTGTACACAAGTGCAGAAGTTCTGAGGTTCAGTCTTGCTGAGTGATTGTTTTAATTTAGCCAACTTTTACTCAATTGAGTTTATGGACTGATTGAATTTATTGAATGAACGAATTATGACTACACTTTGAATGAATTTCAAGTAGTTGTAGTTTGGGTTAGAAATTAGTTTTCTGAAACAGAATAGTCTAGCCAGCTAGCAAACAGAAAGGTCCAGCTGGCATCTGGCTGCCTCAGACTCATAAACAGAGCCCAAGCGAGTGGAGAATGAGTGTGGTTTGTGTGGTCAAAGCTCAGCTCTAGTTCTCTGTGAAAACTTTGAGTTACACGGTTTCCATACTGAACTTCTGCTTTTGTAGGGAGGGTGAATCTTAGCTGTGGAACAGGGAGCAGCCCAACTACACAAAAGGCTATGAAAATGCTTTCCTTATGTACAGGTGAAATAAGATACATTAACTTTAATACAATTTGTGAAGCTGAGTTTGGAATCCAGACTTATAGGAGGGAATGATTTCTATGCCTGGTAGTAACAAAAGCCCTTGTAACACCAAAGGCTGCACACCAGGGGATGGATAAGAAGGACAGTATTAAAAACATCAATTGAGGTCAACCCTGACCAAAATTCTCTTCAAAATAACCTATTAGTATGGTTTTATTATGATTCACTTGTAGATGGCAGAAAAACAGGAAGGAAATGGCAAATGGGGTAGGAAATTTGACTTAATAGATCACAACTGGGAATCCCAATGAGGGATACACAAAGCAGAAGACACAGTCCTTGTTTCCTCAAGAAACCTGTGGCCTAGAGGGACACAGAAACACACATCAATACAGAATGAAAACAGCGAGGTTAAGCTGAGTTGCATGGTACATCTCCAGAGAAGGACTGGAAGCAGTAAAGGTGTGCTTTGAACAGAGCAAGTCCTTCCTAAGTACTGGTTGAAGTACACAGAATAAAACTGAGTAACAAGCCAGGTAAAGGTAAGCAATAGAGTAAGGTTAGGGAACCAAAATGAAATTAAAAAGAGAGAAGAGATAGCTATCACTGAACAGAGAGTGTTGAAGAAAAACAGAGCAGGGTCAGATCATAAAGTAAACAGGGTATAGATTTGATAAGGTTCTTGACTAGAAAGGAGACATAGAGAAAGAAGTAGTACCACATAATGAAGTTGGTGGGAATAAGTAAGAAATAATGGGAAGTAGCTTGGGTTTGAACCCCAGAAATACGCTACTTTAGAGATCTCATCTGAAAACCATGCTGGTGAGAATGGTTATGATAGAGGAGAATGTTTGAAAGGAGAAATAATTTTTCATCATAAGAAATGGGATAGAGAAACCTTGTAAACATAGAAAGTCTTTCAACCAAAATTCACACTTTAGCAGGCCTAAGAGAATTCACACATCTGAGAAACATTAGGAATGTAATAGATGTGGAATGTCTTTCACCTGGAAGAAAACTCAGTTTACATTGGAGAACCCAAACAGGTTTGTAAATCTATTTTTTAAAAAGAACTCTTAAAACAGGCTCAGATTGTGTGGTGAGCAGCAACCAGAGTAGAGAAAGCTAACAAAGAATATTGTTCATAAAGTTTACTTGCACATATGAAAATACAATGTACTCGCTGAAATGGCTTTGAGAGAGCAGGGAGGAGAATAAGAGAGGAAGATGTTGATCAGGATGCATTGTTTGCATGTGTGTAAATGTCACAACTAATGTACTACTAACATTAGTAACAATAAATAGTCTCTTCAGTTAAAAAAAAAAAAGTAGCCTCCCGGGATAAATATCTGCACAACTGTGGGGCCAGGACCACAGGTTTCATTTACACAGACTTAGATACAAATTGTTTAAGATGTCAAGAATTTCTGAAACATCCTCATTGCTATTTTTGTGACTTGACTGAATCATTTAACATCTTTAAACTTTAGGCTCTATTCTGATAAGTGAAAGCACACATGCACACATACATATGGCAACTACATAACAAAAACTTAATTATGTTATTAATATGGAGAAGATAACATGACATCCTACATAATTTCATAGAAAAGTCCATCCTGTGCATATTAGGTAACATAATAAATTCTACTGAATAATCAACAAAAAATATTGTCTCTAAAGTAAACATAATTGTCTACCTACTGAAGAAATAGTCAATATGTTTAATGAAATTAACAGCAAGATAAACTTAGAAATCAGACTAGTCAGTAAATTTTTAATTTGTCATTGAAATCAGTTATTTTAGAATATGTCTCTTTCAAAAGTGTTACATTTGATTTTAGATAATCAATCTCTGTTCAATGTGTACTTAAAATAAAGGTAATCTTAATGGCAAAAAAAAATGATAAAATAATGGCATTCCTAGGGAAATGGTCAGATCTTGAATGAATAATGTTGAGCGAGACAAGCCTAGAGCCCAGAGGACAAAGGCGCATGGTCTCCCTGTTATGTGGTTGTTGGAGGGGGAGGGGAGAACAGTAGAGATCATGTCTGTAAAATAACAAACTTCTTTTCAAATGGTATTTCTACATGTTTTGGTCAGTGACTTTACATCATGTCTCTAAAACCAAACAATTACTAAATAAACATAAAAAGGTCTAGGATAGACCTGCCAGGAGCACAATAGCTCAACAGCTACATACATATGGTTATATAAGATGAAGCTAAGCAAAATGAACTCCAAGAGATCAAAACAGGAGGATTTTATTGTTGTCATTATGTTTAATGTACTAGGTGAATTTCCTTTGACGTACTTCCTGTGGTCACTGTATATGATTCTGGTACACTGGATATTGTATATATGCTTATCTGAACTGGGGAAAGAAAAGAAAAATGAGGGAAGATGTAACAAATAGGACAAGAAATGTACTCACTACCTTATTATGTAACTATACCCTCTCTGTACATCACCTTATCAATAAAATTTAATTTAAAAGAAAAAAAAAGAAATGGGATATAGAGAAGACAAAGGTGTTCAAAATTGTCATTTTTAGCTATGGAGTGGGGCACAAGACCAGAATTACTGACAGATATGAGGGTATTTGGGGAGCCAGGAAAGGATGTTAATTCAGAATAACATGGTGTTAGCCTGAGCTCCGTATGTTACAAATACGTTGGTGAGACTCCAACAAATAGATATCCAGGCCTTAGTTATGGCAAAGGATTATGATGCGATGTGTGCTGCCTTCTAATTGGCTCCCAGAGAAAGGTGGGTTTTATTTTATTGGTTCCCAGGAGCAATACAGTAAAAGCAAAGCTATGACTGCTAATGTCTTGAATGATTTCCAGCTTTTTGGCCACACACTCAGTGAAGGAGATTTCTCTGTCCTCAGCATTTATAAGGAGTTAGTCTAAATACTCCCAAATGGAAAAAAACACACCAAAAAACATCAAAGCTGAAAGGGCTCTTTGAGACCAACTATATTTTATCCCTCTCCTTAGTTCACAGGTGGTAAGCCCAGACTGGTAGACGAGAACTGCAAGAAAATACAATCATTGCCTGCATGAAGTAGAAGATACCAAGTTCCCCTGCCAGGTTCAGGAGATGTCAGAAAAGATTTACAGTGCTCACTGCTGTAGAGGCACATACAGCCAGTTGAGAAAGAGTGCTTTAAGGACATGATAAATTGCTTCTCCTTGGGGGGATATGTTAAGGGGAACACAATTTCCTGAAGGAAGTTGTGCTTTAGAAAGGTTTTAGGATGAATAGGAGCATTACTGGCAAGGGAAAAAAGAAAAATGGTAAGTGCATTTCAAACAGATGGAGGAACATTTATCAAAGTGACAAGAACTGATACTCTGGTACTTGGGGTTGCTACAAGAGTTGACTAGTTGTATGGTAATTAAGAGCAGTAGACAAAGATATAGAGTGGTAAAAAGACTAGAATTTAAAGGGGGACTGGAAAGTTGTATAAACAAAATGAAACAACACAGCAAACAGCTCACAAAAGAGACCTTTTAAAAGGTGTCTGAGTGATGTTTTATAGAGTTACAGCCAGAATCAGAGATATATAGAATGCTATAGACAAGCCAGAAATTATTTTTTCAGAACTGGACAGTCTTAATTCAGGCATGTGGGCTGTCTGATCTCTATCACAAATACTCAAATCTGACATGTTATGATGAAAGTACAGTAGACTGTGCAGGAGCTGACTTGTGTGCTTGTTTGTCAAAATGGGTGACTGACATATAGGCCACTTTGCCCGTCCTACAATAGGACTTTGCAAGAAGCGAAGTCACTTCCCATCCCTGTTGTATACATAATAATGGTCTCCCAAAGATGTTTGCATCTTTATCCTGCATCCTAAACATATTAATTTGAATGGTAAAAAGGAACATAAACAGCAGGTAGCATTAATGTTGTTAATAACCCATTCTAGGGAGAATATAATGGATTATTTGGTGGCCCTATCCAGTTAAAGGGTATTTAAAAGTTACAGAGAGAAGCAGGAGAGTTAGTGTCACAGTGATGAGATGTAAAGATTTAGTTTGTTGTCTTTGAGGATAGAAGGAGGCCAGATGCCAGAGAATGTGCATAGCCTCTGGATGCTGGAAAAGGCAAAGATGTTGGCTTTTCCTTAGAGTCTCCAGAAAGGAATGTGGTCTTGTGGAAACTCTTGTTGCTTTAGGCCTCTACATTTGTTTAATTGGTCACCACAGAGATAGAAAGCAAGCACCTTCTAATCTTTCTGGAGAAACTCCAGCCCCTAGAGTTAAGAGCCATATCCTCTTCAATGTGTCCTTTAGATGCTGACATCTGGGTTTGGAGGAGGGGAGCTAAGGCCATGCTTCCTGGAAACCTTAAGTGAATTGCTGCTTTTACAATGCAGAAGGCTTTATGGGTCCCTGATGAAGTCTAGGAGGTACTGTAAGGCTTCTCAGATCTCAGGCTTGGGGATTTATACCTGAAGAAGAAGCTGTGGGAGTGAGAATGGAGAAAAATGTCTCACAACGATCCAAGTCCAATATTCAGTGCTTAAGGGTGAGATAGTGCACTGCCAGAAATCAGCCCTGACTTTTTCTATTCTTCTGGCACCAGGCCACTCTTTGACCACCACCCCTGCTGTGCTACTGTATCATTGACGTCATGGGAAATACAGTTTGTTGCTTTAAATGTGTGTTATGAAGGAAATAAGAAAATGGTACTGGTGACATCTGACAAAGGTGACAGCAGGAGAGCTGGAACAGGCTTGGCATAGGGGTGACTTCAGAGAAGACTGCTGCTAGGCATTCATTGCAAAGGTTGATCAAGGTCAAAGGCCCTCCCAGAAGTTCTCTCTAGTTACTTGTCATGGCTCCTGGCAAAGACAGTGAGTTACAACTTCCCTCCACATTGAAATCATCTTGAAAGCAAAGGCCTCCTCCCAGCACCCAACATAGTGCTATGAATGAGCAGTCCACACACAGCAATTAGGCAAAACAAAGGAGATGGTGAAGGTAGATCTCTTGCAACAATGGAGACTCCCATTGTAAACTATATTTCAATTTACAAAACATTTTCCCTTATATTAACACAAATTGTCTCCATAGGAATAAGATGAAGTGAGGGCAAGCGACTCCTTCTTGCTGATCAAGAAAATACGGGTGACAGACAATGAAAGATGGCTAAAACTGGGTAGCTCATATCTGAAGAGACTGGAGCTCTGACCTAGCTCTGTCATTTCCTTCGGAAAGAACACAACTGTACCCCACATCTGTTTCTCCTGTCTTTCTTTCCTTTGCTTGCTCCTTCTCTTCTGGAGCCTTGAGTACATACTGTACAACAGACAATACCATCCAAATTCCTATGGACATAAAGTTAACCAGGCAAGGTTTTAGACTTAAGGAACAGATTCTCAATGCAGAAATTGTGCTACAATTTCTTACTAAGACATTTATTCATTAAATACTCTCTATGTAGCAACCATTATACAAAGAACGTCACACATATTATTGTTTAAAACCTTAATGAAGTCAGATGTCAGTACCTATAGTGAGTGTCAGCAAGTATCCTCATATTATTTTTATTCAGTCTGAATAATCTTTTTTTTTTTTCTGATACCAGTCTTAGGGCTTGAACTCCAGACTGGGTAGTGTCTCTGAACATTTTTGTTCAAGACCACTGCTCTACCCCTTGAGCCACAGTTCTCCTTCTGTTTTTTTGTTTTGTTGTTTTTGGTGAATTAATTGGAAATGAGAGTCTTACAATCCTTTCTACTCCAGCTGTCTTCAAACTGTGATCCTTAGATCTCAGCCTCTTGAGTAGCTAGGATTATAGGTATGAACCACTGTCACCTGGCCAATACTCAGACAGGACACTGCTATCCCAAGAAAAGTATTGGCATCTTGTTTTACACTAGGGAAAGTAACAAGCAAGAGAAAAAACATTATCTGTCCAAAGCAATTAGAGAATTCACCAGGAGACCAAGCATTAGTAAACATTGCAGCACAGAGAAATGAAACCTGCCATTTAAAGATGATCTTTAAAGTTGAGCTCTGCTCTGAATGCTGAATATGTAAAGAAGGTAGCTTAGAAATTTAATTCCATTTAGAAATATTTTTATTGACTGATTACTACAAGCAAAGTGCTATCCAGAGTCCTCCACGAGGAATAAGATGGAAGTCTAGCTTTGAAGGAGATAATAATGTCATATTTACAATGAAGTGTGGATTTGGGGCCCACTCCTGAGTACAGTATATGGAAGAAGATGGCACTCTGATGGCTAGGTCTTACCCAGCATTATCATTAATTCACCTAGATGAAATTCGTAGTCTTTTTTTTTTTTGAGGTTTGCTTTTTAGCTGTGAGTGCTGAAACAGATGATGTCTACAGGTTTCCTAGCTCTGATGTTCCATTTATCTAGGACTAATCACAGAGGGATAGGAAGAAGCCAGGCACTGGTGGCTCACACCTTTAATCCTAGCTTCTTAAGAGGCTGAGATCTGAGGAACGTGGTCCAAAGCCAGTGTGGGCAGGAAAGTTCAGGAGACTCCTATCTCTAATTAATCACTTGGAAACAGGAAATGGAGCCATGGCTCAAAGTGGTCCAGTACTGGCTTTGACAGAAGGAGAAGGAGAAGGAGAAGGAGAAGGAGAAGGAGAAGGAGAAGGAGAAGGAAACTCAGGGACAGCACTAGCCCTGAGTTCAAGCCCCATGACTGACTAAAACAAAACAAAACAACAACAACAATTAGAAGAAATAAGGTTTACCTGGGCCCTGGGAGGGTGTAGTGGAGAGGGGCTATATACTCCATCAGAAGCACAGCATCTGGGGCACATTTGCCCCCTGAGTCCTGTAGGTATTCAGTTGCCATGTGTCATGGGCTGCCATTTTCCAAAGTCTGCCCACCATCTCCTACATAATCAAATCACCAAATATCAAGAAAGCTTGAAAAGTGGTTCAGGGGGGCCAATGGTTATCAGATACCTTCTGCATCAGCAGCACAAAGTGGCTACTTGAAGCTCTGATGTTACCAGCATTGTTATTAATGCGATGGAAATATGGGAATGAGCAGGATTCAGACATTATTTATTGGGATAATTCTATATACAAGACGCTGTGCTCCAAGGGTTGCTTGACTTACAATTATCTATTCCTCTTGGGAATTCCTCTAAGAAAGTGTTATTCATCTCCATGCTTGAAATTAGTCTGTGGCTCTAGACTGAGGTTAAAAATCTTGCCTGAAGCCACACAGCTCTGATTATGTAGAAGAGCTTGTGTTCTCATCCAGGACAATGATACCCACTCCCCCAAGGCATACTTCTTCCTCACCTTGCTAAACTTTGTTGTAATTTATGATGCATTCCATCTGGTATCTTTCCTTCCCTCGGACCTGCATTCAATGAGTAGCTGACAAGTACGTACAGCCAGTAAGAATCATACCATATTCTTACCTTACCATTTGCAAAGTGTTTTCTCATATGTCATGTCATCTGATTCTTAGAGCAGCATGGAGAACTGAGTGGAGTATGATAGCTATTTTATAGGCAAAGAAACTGAGCCTCAAGGGAGATTGAGTAACTTAGAGCTTGAAAAAAAAAGAACCCCTCACGTACTTGTCTAAATTTCTGTCTACGCAGGGACATCATTTTTCAGAACATTATGTCTTGGATCTTAAAGCGTATTTAGTTATTTATATTTGTATTGCAGAATGGTTAACTGAGGGTTTTCCCGGACAGATATTACTGAACTACAGCTGGTGTTTCCTTAAATCTTCTTCCGGGATTGCGTGCATGCACATCATTTCCAAACAACTAAGAATAGTTGGGTGAATCCTAAAGTGTCAAACCCTTGCAATGTTATTTTTCTTCCTTTAAAATGCCAGTATGTCATTAAACCTGAGTTGATGATGTATATGTAAACTACATTGAAATACATACCTTCTATTCTGATTATAAGGCTGTGTATAATGTTATAACATAGAACTTTCTTAAATATTAAACAATAAACTATACCTAGTAAACACAATTTTAACAAAGTCTGTATATTAGAAGCATATCTGGAAGGTCTGCTAACTTTCTACCCTAAGAAAGTACAGAGAAAAGAAAAGTATGTTACCATGATTTATTGGCCTTACATAAATGGGCCTCTTCCCACTAGAGAAGGTGGCAACTATTTGCAGAGAAGTATTAGTGGTTAAATTAGTCAGAAAAAAAATGCCACATGAAATAGAGGGAATGAATCTACTAAGCATACATGTAGAGGCAAAATAAACCAGATATAAAATAGTTTATTTAAAAAAAGATTCTAAAGTTCCAAAGAGGCAAAAATGAATTGATTAGAAGTCAGGACAGTGACTACTTTATTTGGAGAGGGGGAGTGACCTGGAAGGACTTGAGAGGACTTTCATGGCACTGGCCATGATCTATTTGTTAGTCTGGGTATGGGTTATATGCATATGTTCATTTTATGAGAATCCACTGACTTCTTAAATTTAGATTTGTGTACTTTCCTCTCTGCATGTTTGCTATGGTTTGAATGTGTATGAACAGTCCCTCCAAGGGTTCATGTGCTCTGGGTTTGCTTCTCAATGTGGTGGTGTTGGATGGTATGTGAAATCTTTAAGAGGTGAGGGTTATTGGGAAGTAATTAGGTCATTAAGGGCACCTCCTTCAGAGGGAATTTTATACAGTTCTCCTAGGACCTTGGTTAGTTCTTATGAGAATATTGCCATAAATGAGAATATTTGGCTTCTC
Organism: Perognathus longimembris pacificus; assembly: GCF_023159225.1. Taxonomy (NCBI): domain Eukaryota; kingdom Metazoa; phylum Chordata; class Mammalia; order Rodentia; family Heteromyidae; genus Perognathus; species Perognathus longimembris. Next base: position 46,056,078 of record NC_063167.1, on the reverse strand, counting down.
CCCAGTCATTCATATTTAGTCCCTCCCAACATGGTAATATCTGCACTGACATAATGTGGCCCATGAGGGCTCTCTCCAGAACTAGTGCCATATTGTTTGGACTCTCAGCCTCCAATACTAAAAAAACAAACCTTGGAAATGACTTTTATATCACTGTTGTAATCACTTTTAATATGCCATGTGAAACTGTAGCTTCTATTGTTGATGATCCTCTTGTATCCCCTTCCTGTGGTTGTACCCGCACTATCACTGTATTTCATCTGAGTATACTGGATACTGTATATACTGGTATTAAATCTAGGGAAGTGAAAGGGAATATCAAAATCGAGAGACAATGGATAAAAAGACAAATGACTCCAAAAGCAATACTTACAAAACCATTGATATAAACCAACTGAACAACTCATGGGGGGAGAGGGAAAGGGGGAGGGGGAGGGGTAATGAGGGAGGAGGTAACAAACAGTACAAAAAAATGTATCCAAGGCCTAATGTATGAAATTGTAACCTCTCTTTACATCACTTTGACAATAAATAAATAAAAAAACACAAAAAGAAAACAGAAAAAAAGGATACCTATAATTAAAGACCTAGGAAAATGGTCACAGCATTAAAATAAAAAAATATAGTTTATTAAAAAAACCAACAAACCTTGGTTTTTCATACATTATCCAAGTGGAGACTCATACAATGATAATCTAGTAGAAAGGTTTTGGACAAAACTCAAATACTTTGCTTTCTTGGGACTTTACATCTTTACATCTTTGATTCTTCTCCATCCATTGTCACTTCCTTTTGGAGCTTAATCTTATTAATTTTTGGAAAATATCCCACCACTCATTCCAAAATTTCTCACCTTATCTTCCTAACTTTGCATATTCTTCCTTGTCACTACAGGTAATGGCAGGCAGGCAGGCATGATTTGAAGCAGCGGTTCTGTCATTGTAGTTATATGTTCTTAAGTGAACTGCTTATTCAACCTGATTTTGAAGTTTCTGCCTGTAAGACTTGGATAATATTGGTGACCTCATAAAGTTATACATGAATATTCAGCAAGAGGATGAAATGAGGTCATGTGTGTGAAGTCTAGTAATAAAAGTAATCTTAGAAATTTGACCATGACATTCAATGTAGCCATATTCTTTCAACTCCCCCCATAAACATTTGACCATTTACTTGGATATTAAATCCATTATATTTATAACAATAATTTTAAGGGCAAACAAAACAAAAATAACAGTTACAAGACAATACCATACATTTCCACCTTGTAATTTTGAGGAAACTCCCATTGTCCATATTTTCTCTTCCTATTATGGGAAAGCATCAATAGGCTGATTAGTTGTACCACAAATGTACTACATGAAGTTCAGCAGGGTCCTAAATATAGTTTAACATCCTCCACTGCTGCAATAATGACTTCATAATGACTATAGGCAAGCCATAGTCATTATGCCAAAATATCCACACTATTAACAGATACCAATCCTTATTATTAACTGCTCACTTTTAATCAAGGAAGGACTCAACTTTTTGCCTTGCTGAAAAGATAAAGCTTAATTTGAGTCTCATGTACTTTCTGCGGCATACAACATCTTTGTCCTGACTTTTATCCATCTATTTCCTGTTCCTCTATCTCGTTTATATTTTATTCAGCACCCACTACTTTTGATTATGCCTTTACTTATTTTTCTCTTCAATAAACTTTTTTTTTGCTTCTGTTTAATGGGGCCTAGGTTCAGAACATGAATGTTGTTCCTTACTTTATTACTCAAGGCTAAAGTTCTACCACTTGAGCCATAGCTCCACTTCTGGCTTTTTGGTGGCTAATTGGAGGCAAGAGTCTCATCAACATTCCAGTCTGGGCTGGCAACCAATCTTGATTCTCAGATCTCAACTTGAGTAGCTAAGATTACAGGCATGAGCTACCAGCACCTGCCCCGCTTCAATCTCTTGCTTTCTGTGACCTTTGTTGTTTCTGCCTGCAAAAACAGTTCTGATCCTCCTATTGAATAGCAACTTGAATATTTTCCTTTAGGTATGCTTTGCAATATTACTTCTTTTAACTGTCTTCTTCTAGAAAAATCATTCTAAACACTATTTTCTTTTTCACATACACTTTTCATATAAACATGTGTAGACTTGCTTATTGCTTTTGAACTTTCTGTCTAATCATAGATCTCTGTTTTTGTTTCTCCTTTCTTTCCTTTTTCTCACATTTGACTTACATGAACTTTATCTTCTACACCTTCAATATCTTTTTATTTAGGTACCTCCTAGATAGGCAGCCTTATCTGTTACCAAGATGCCACATCTACATTTTGAGCCCATCTAGTATCTCACTATGATTATCCCTTTTTTTAGTAATGAATCATAGGACAGATCATCATATTCAAGAGAATATAATTCAGGGAAATCAGGACATAGAGTTAGCAAAACACCTATTTCATTAGCTTACTAAGTTTTCACTAGATTTTTTATATAGCATAGACAAATTACATATTATCATAACAGCTTATTTTGTCCATGAAATCCCACAATATAGCATTGAATAAAGATACAATCATCAAATTTTTCCTACCCTCAGTCCATTCCTTTCCTTAACTTCCATACTTTAGTTGACAAACCTATTATTCCTCTAGTCATCTAAATTTAAACATTAGTCTTATCTTCAGTTACTCCATCTTCTTCAACCTTTACATCTCACTGTTAGGCAGGCTGTGAGTTTTATTATACCTCAAAAATATCCATTACATTCATCCCTGCATTTCCTAGACTCTTATCATAAGCTGGAGTCAGGTTTTTTATTTAATTTGGACTTCTGCAGTCATTCTTACTGGTTTCTGATTTATTTCACCTTCAGACTGTGTTTCTTCATTTTTGGCTTTTATTAAATCAAGTGCCAGATCAAAAGTCTTTTTATTGACTCTCATGACATTTCCAATTTTTTGCAATGCTGGTTGAATGTCTCCTATTCTTATTCTTTAGTCATTCTCTATAGCAAACACAGAGTTGAGCTTGTTCTAAAAACAAGTCCCGTTATTTTCACTACCTTCTCTTTCTCTGATTAGTTTTCCTTGGGTAAAGTTTTATTTATAATCTCTTATGAAATTCATCCTTTGGGATTTTTTTTTGAGACAGAGCCTCACTCTGTAGCAGAGGCTAGTCTCAAATTTGCGATCTTTCCACTTCAGTCTCCCAGTGCTGAGGTTACAGAAATGCCAGTGTGTTACAGGTTGTACTACACCCTGCTCCCTTATGAAATTCTTACCACAATCATGGCCCACATTGGTTATCAACTCATATATCAACACTTCCTTGATCACCATAATTAAAACCATAACTCATGCTTTAAAATCCTAAATACTGTGTGCCTCTGCTTCCACTCTTTATCATGATTGAAGCTGACTTAAAGTGATTCAATAGGCTAATTTTGCTTATTTTACTTGAGGCAGAAGACACCTTGCTAGAGATTACTTTGCTCTAGAGGATACCTTCTGGATACCTTGCATCCAGAAAGGTATTACTATTACAGAATAGCGATAGAAGGAAGGCAAATACATGAATTAAGAATTTAATAATCCACTTATTACAATGAAACAAAAACAAAACTAAAATCAAAATAAAACTAAGAAGAGCACAAAAGTCATAGGCAACAGGCACTTGAATTGTCAGAGAGATAAATTAGCCATCCAATAGAGCTATTAGTAAACAATGCATAATTATGGAAATAGCTACAGCAAATTGAATTGTCCCTGCTTTGTATCCATATTTGATTCTAGGTCAACTACAAAGGAACTGATTAATATTAGGCACACGTCACCCTGGGGTACTTTTCTCTATGAGTAAAATGTTTATCAGATATAACAAATCAAGTAAACAACTGAAAACCAGGATGTCAATTAAACTTAAATTTCAAATAAACAACATTTAAAAAATTTATACTATAATTAGTATTTCTTTGTGTCTGTGCCAATCCTGTGGCCTGAACTCAAGGCCTGAACACTGTTCCAAAGCTTTTTTGAGCAAAGCTAGTGCTTTGCCACTTGAGCCACAGATCTACTTCTGTCTTTGGTTGTTAATTAGAAATAAGAGCTTCACTGACTTTCCTGCCCATTCTGACTTAGCCTCCAGAGTAGCCAGTAATACAGGTATGAATTACCAATACCCAGCTTACAATTGGTCTTTATACAATAAATTACTTGTTCATCAGAAATTCAAATTTAACTAAGAATTCTGCATTTTATCTGGCTACTCTAAATGTGGGAACTGTTTATAATCATTTCTATAAATCTTTCTGCTATAACATAATATGCTCAGTAGCATTATCAGAGAAGGAGTAAAGGAAACTGCTGTGCCTCCTGCCTTTAGTTCACTTTCTCTGGATCTCAGCACTCAGTTTGGAGCTCCGTACAGACTCCTTGAGAGTTTCTTGTTCTCCCTCTCTAAATATACTAATGTCTCCTCCTCCTTCCAAGCCATCCCCTCCTCTTTATCCTGTTATTTATTTTTATTATTATCTGAAAATGCCTCATTCACGTTTCTGGGCACATATTATTGTCTATTTCTCCTATCTCAAGGAAATATGGGTTGTATTGTGAGGTTTACTGTTGGCACTAGAACAATGCCTTGTCCAGGCATGGCTCAAAGAACCAAATAATATAGTCAATACTAGAAATGAATTTTGTGACTGAGAATATCCATGGAAAGAAAACCTGAGTATGTGTTACTATGGTCAAAGAAGGCTTCCTAGAGGGCTGGGATGCTGATTATGTTATAAAGAGAGAGTGTGAGAAGAGGGCAGGGCTTGCCTGAATAAGCTAGGGCATGTTTCCAAATTACATATGATCTGGCTTTCCTTGTTCTATTCTATTCTCTTGCCCTTCTAGACTTTAGCATCACAAATGAGTACTAAGTTTAATACCAAAGGGCTTTTTAGGTGATTCTGAGTTACCCCTCTCTAGTTTTTGGAGACTCTTACAATGAAAGATGGGTAGATTTGGGTAGGTAGAATACATATTATCTGTATGGGACAATGAAAGATGAGCATAACGAGAAGAAAAAGAAGGCATTAAACTTCCAAAAGTGTGAAAGTATGATCTAGATTAGAACAAAGAGAGGATTCTCCTTTTGGAAAATGGAGAACACAGGAAAAATTATCAAAAGGAAATAATAGTGAAAGTGAGAATTTCTGTCTACATTTTGAAATAGTCAGAAAACTATACCATGTAAAACATGGTCCTCTTAGTTTTGTGAATAATGCTTTATCAGAATGCAGCATTGGTTTACATATTGCCCATGTCTGCTTCTTGATGAAAGCTCAATGCTTATAGTGACCCTCTCTTATCAAGCTCTACAGGTGCTCTAAGATTCTAACATGACAAAGTAGCCTTACTGACAAGACTGGACTAACTCATTTTATATGTAATTAGTCATATACTCATTAATTTCTAAACATCTGGAAAGGTTTTCAAGTATAGGTTAAATGCTGGGTTACATATTTTTATGATTTGTCAGTCCTGAGACTTATGTATCACCTACTATACTTATCACATTCCATCCATATATGGTTCAGAGAGCATATCTCAGTGGTATAGTAGAGCTTTCTAAACTTACTTAAAATAGGAAACTAGCCATAAAAAAACCCCATAGGCAAGTTCAAGTCTCTTCCCGAAAGTGATATGTGACAGCTAGAGGCTTGGCATGCACACTGGTTCCCAGCAATAGCGCCAACACATGAGTAGGTCCAGTGTCATAGCTCTTTCCAGCGATTCTAAAAATATCTGCTCTTACCTTTCCCTATATAGTTACACAAACACTAATCTCTACCCCTTTATACTTCTAATAATGTCCCAACTCTAAAGCTTGCTTCTGGGAATAATCTAATATTTTAAGTAAAGGGATTGAACATGGTTTCCTGAGATTTCCCCTTCTGGGGATAGTACCATTTTAGATCACATTATATGTTGGTCAAAAGATACATTTCAGTTAGGTATATAACTGTGACTGTAGTTATAACTTGAAAGTTGAGAAGAAAGTGGCTTCTCAATGTTTTCACCTTGAAAAAAAAGATAACTGTGAAATAATGTGTTTTCTAATTAGGATAGTTTAGTCATTTTACGAAGTTATCTATAGGAAATTATGACTCGGTACACTGAAATATGTACAACTTTTATCTGACCATTAAACCTTGATGGAACTGCAGTTGGCATGGAGAAAAACTCAGTCCCCTCCTAGTCTCAAGAGCAATGTGAAGACAAAATTTTCTCTTAGCTATAGTCCACATAGCATTTACTTAAGAAGTTTATATCCAGAGCCTAACTTTGCTTGACACTAGAGTTATAAAAAGGGAAATACAGCCACTTGAGAATGACTTGTGAACAACTAGTTTTAGTGCCTAGATGGCAACATAGAAAATTGAATTAGAGTTGTAAAGAATAGCATGGTGGCAAACTCAGTGTACCACAGAAACTCCTAGGATAGGTATCTCTAATGAATTCTTGGGACTTAAGTGAAGAAATTGCACCATTAATGAAGTTTGGGAAGAAGAATGACAAGAACAGATATGAAGGCCTTGAGAGAATAAAACCCCAGAGTCCCTGTTAATAATGGTGTGCTAACGATCATTGACAATCCCATCAGTGCTTAAAAGCTACATAGTAGATCTTAATCACTTTTTGGTGTGTTATACAAGAAAGAAAGACCTTTGACCTTTATTTCACTTTTTGTATTGCCTCTTTTTTTTGTATTTTTTTACACAAATTTTGGCTGATCACTTTACCTTTTATAACATCACCTTTCTCATTTGTCAATTGGTGCTAATATTATCCTCACAGGGATTTGTAGGGATCCAAAGAGACAATATGTGGGAAAGTACTTTGCAACCTCTAAAATGCAAGGGATTATTTTTCTAATTCCAGCCAACACCCAGGCCACTCCCTATTTTTGTTCTCCATTTCTTGCTCAGCTAATGCAAGCTAATTTTAATATCATCTGCTGACAGTAAATCAAACAGGTGATCAAAAGCCAAACATGCGATTTTTAGATTCTCCTGGGCCACCTAACACCACAGATCATCTCATGGCAAAAGATGACATGAATAAAACTTACAAAACTGGGCAGTTTATAATTCTTTTTTTTCCTCATTAAAATAAAATCAGGAAACTGGTATAAGGAAAAGGTCTCTTGAATCTCATCCAGTAAGGGATTAATGCTTTGTGTGGCTGATGTGTGGGCTCACTGTATTCCCATTATCTTTGATTTCCAAGGTCTCTCTAAACCAACACCAACAATGCCCTTCTATTTCAAAGAAGTTTAGATGTGCTCAATCCTATTCATTGGTGGTGTGTATTACCTCTAGGCTAGCTGTAATTGAACATCCAGAACCCTATGAGTTGACATCCTTAAATCCACCTTCCAGACAAACTCCATCAGTGACAAGGGCATGACTCTTCAAACTTCTAAAGGTGCCTTCAGAGTTGTAAAAGTCCAATGACCATGTTCTTTGTGTTTTTTTCATCACCAAGTAATCAACTAAGTCCAGAATCAATTTCTACAAGAAAATAGTCCTTAACATGGGACTTAAAATGGGTGTTAACTTTTAAACTTATTATTTATGACACACAATTATGCCTGCAAGGAGAAAAGGCTTTAGTATAGACATATGATCTAGTTTCGAGTAGCACTTAAGTGAACCTCAATATTTTTATAACTTTGTTATTTGTTATTCTATTGTGAGATCACATTTAAGTGTTTGCAAGAATTTCTTTCTCCTGAGTTATGGATGTAGCTCAGTGACACCGCACTTACCAACCACATTATACTTTGGTCCCATGAATCACACACAAACATGCATAAATTTATTTGTCTGACACTCTTTATGTTTAAGACAGGCAATTTATATTAGTTAAAAATTATTGGTACTGTCCCAATAGCAAGAAGACTATGTATTGTATCTTAACTCCCCTGCTTATAATCTTGATAGCCTCAGCTAGGCCTAAGTTTCCTGCTCTGCAACAGAAAATATTACTAGTTTTTGTAAACTCAGGATCAAGAGCAAGAATGACAATCACAAACAAATGTGAAAGGGGTGTGATTATCATGATCTCTGACTTACTTGACCATATCCTCAATCTCCTAGAGGTTGGAGGATACAATAGGCCGTAGAGCTCCAAATAGGAAGAGCTCCAAATTAGGTGTATGAACCTAATCATAAAAGAATGCCCTTAAATTATCATAAAAAATGAAGGGTTGTAAAGAAATATATGTATTTGTTGTTGCTAGCCTGATGAATACTGCAGTATGTGAGTCCAAGAATATGCTTGTAGCTTGTACTTTGGTCCACTGATAAGCAAACAAGCTCTTTCCTTATGCATGTCTCAGGAAGCTATGCCTCACCTACACACATGCAGTTATATATGAGAATAAACACATGCACATCTGTCTGTCTGTTATCTGTCTGTCTTTCCCATTAGAGAAAAAAAACACCTTTGTAGAATTAAGAGTTAACTTCACAGTTCATTCAGTAGTATTAATTAATAATGCTACGCCTTGGTGAAAGTTAGAGGATCTAGAATATAGGCCATTTGTGAAGAATATATTTGACTTTTAGAAATGGGGATATACATTCCCAGCCAGGAAAGAGGGAATGCCCGTGCATAGAGTCACCATCCTAGTAGAACTCAGACTTTCTGGGAAACCAAAAACTCAACATACAATAAAGGCCTTGAGTTCAGGTCTACATCTAATTCATCTCTGAAGTCACAATTACTCATACGCTGTTAGCATTTGATAAATGTGAGATGAATGTATGAATAAATGAGTGACAGGAAATGGAAAATATTTTGGAATTGGAAAGTATGGGTGGCAGCTTATACCCTATCCTCAGATATTTGAGAAACAGGGAAATCATTCCAAATCCCTCTTGCATGTGAAATGAGAAGCAGAGGTCCACATCAATAAGGTGAACTGAATTGACATATCTCTGAGTAGGGAGACAGTCCATATTTGCTTCTCCATTCCAATATGGCTTTCAGATCCTTGGGGAAGGAGAAGAGAGTTCAGTCAGCGAGTTACTCTAGGCTACATCTAGAAATGCACCCTACATGATGAGAGGTTTTCAGAACTGAACTGATGAACTCAAGACACTAAATAAACATAGTTATTCTATAGGTTTAATCACTCTTGTATCATTTGCCCTCTGAGTATATGTCTGAAGTATTTGTGATTAACTTGAGTAATGAGTGAAATTGTTTTGGGTAGACTTATATAAAATGGGATGGGTAATAAGACAGCTTTGTGCATGAACCCTATTTTTTAATACTAAGAAGTATAAGGTAAGCAGCCACAATGGATAATTAATGTGAAGTGTATACTCTTGTTATTAAAAAGCATATATTAGGATACCTGTAATACAGGGACTTTGTGGATGCATATATGGGAAAGTAAAGGCAAGGTGAGAAATTTCACTGAAAGATCCTCTCATCTATATTCCATCAGTGTATTACAGAAATGAACTAATGTCAGTTTTTTATTTAACCTGTCTAGTCAAAGAGTTTGAAAGCTACATTTAAAATGTATTTGTTTGGTTTGGGGTAGAAGTGCAATATGTAGAGATGTCCATAAATTGATGAAATTTATGAAGCTCAACAATACCTTCATTATACAGCACAAGAAGTTATTTGAAAGGAAACAAGTACTGGAAATGAGAAAGGCCAAAAATGAAACCCTGAAATACAAACATCCATTCATGAGATGGGAAACAGTAAAGGATATTAGGTAATAATGGGTATTCCCATCCTTATACATTTTACACAAGCTCTTTGTAGGGGAAGGAAGAGAATGAAACAACTCTAGAAACACTGAAAAATTCCATAATTTTTATCAAGATTTTGAATGAGAATCTGGGAGTCGATATATGATATATGATGTTCTACTAACGGATACATGACAAAAGATGAAGCCAGAGGAAGGGAAAGAATCAAATATCCCAGGTAAAGACTCAACAAAAGAATAGTAGAACTTCAGAGAATCCAAAAATCTTGAAATGATTGAACTTAATTCTAGTCTACATGTATAAATTATATACATATCTAACATATATCATCTGTTTGTCTAAATATGTCAATAAACCCTCACCAAGCTAACATACTATTATTAAAACTTTTCACACAATCGTAACAACGGCTAGAGAGATTATTATTCTTATTTACAGGTGAAGAAAGAGACATGTAATCAAGTAACTTGCTGAAGGTCATAGAGCTAGTAATTCCAAGAGCCAGAATGCAAATTCAGTTGAGTTTTTAATCTATGTTGCTGTACTATCATTGGTTAGCAGCAATCCAAAGAGCTAGAATTCAAAATCCAGTTCTATGACGCTCAGAAAGCTTAGTTCTTAACTACTTTGCTTTACTACTGCTAGTTAGCAGCAAAAAAAGAGAAAAGATTCTAATGAAGGTCATCCACACCAACTACAACACAAATCTCCACAAAACTATTCTTTCTTATTTGTTGTGAAATTGACTACAGCTTATCAAGAAGCTACCAAGTGTCTACCAACATGAAGGCACTTAATAATCAGGCATTTATCAAACATTAGACCATTTCTTACAGACAAAATAAGACATAGCTTTCGCCTTCTAGGTACCTCATGGGAAAGAAAACACAAACGATGGGTCATCACAACATAGCATGATTAAGAAAGACCGAGTAAGGAGAAACATCAGAAACTCAGGGCTGAAAACAAACCAAACACCTAATAGGGAGGGAGTGGCACAACCCTAAAGTGCTCAGAGAAAGGGTAATGAATGACACACAGACAAGTGAAAGACAGTATGGTGTTATATGAACTGTGAGGGTTTTAGAAGAAAGGATAGAGTATGGGAGAAGAGGGATACTTAAAAACTGGTTGCATTGGATTTTAACCATGTATGAAGTTAGAGGGGATTTCAGACAGGATAGAAATTAAGGGATACGTTTAGAGACTAGTAGTGAGTTGTCAAATGTATTTAATAGGACTTGGACAAGTGACAAAAGAAAAGAGAAGAATGGAGCAGGATAGAAAACATCAGGCAAAGTATGAATAGGAAAGGTAAGTGCTTTTTTGTCCATAAAGCATCTAGATATATGGGACCTAAGTTGATGTAAAATATATGCCTTATTATGAGTCATAATCAAAAAAAGTTTGAAAGCTGCTAAACCTGCACCTTGTGCAGGCCTGTGCAGGACCCCTTTGAGAACTGCTATCTGTATGTTCCTTTAGGAGACAGAGGCTGCTGTGGAAAAAATCCTTTCCTCATTTCTTAAACATGTTTTATATTCCAAAGTCCATGATCTAATTTTAAATCTCAAGTGACTATACAAATAAACTCTAATATCAAGGGTATTTCTGGTAAGCAATTAATATTTCCATTTTTAACAACATGAGAAAAAAATAGACCCACAAAGTGAAGTGGCAAATGACTCCAAGAATGTTTGAGGCCTGTGAAAAGTTCTCGGACCCGGCTATGTTTTCCATCCAATGAGTCACCTAGGTACAGAGCCAAACCATGAGTCACAACACAGCCCAGGCTGCACCTTTGTCTTCTTTTCTTTGCAAGGGGATTTCCCTTAAAGTTTCCATTTGGATTTTATTCCTCACTTTCTCTTCTAAGTCAGTCCATCATGCCAGCTTCTCTGCTCTTTGATGCTCTCCCCGCCCCCCCTTTATTGGTTTCATTTTCTTTGGCTTTTTATTGTCTTCTCATCCTGAATCAATAAAATTAACCAATGTGCAAAGAAAATAAATACAAAATAGAGCTTTCAAAAAAGAATAAGTGCACACAATGAACAGAGCAGGTGCTCAATAAGTATTCAGTTCAACCACCTTCAAAATGCCTACTAAAAGAAAGAAGTCGTTGAGCTACAGTTTCACACTTCACATTTTCCAGGGAAGGTGATTTCTCAGGGCACTTCAGAATTTGCCCTTCATTTCTGTCACATTTTCATCACTCTGCCAACAACCCCATAGCAAGTGGCTGCTGCACGTGAGGACGCTTGTCCAAGCAAGTGGCGGAGAACAAAACCACTTTGTTTTAAGAGCCCTGCTACTCCTCCCTCCTTATTTGCCTGACCTCAAGAACCTCACAAAAGGTCATTTTGTGAAACTCTGGTGTGAGTGTGTCTGTGCATGAGAAAAACCTGAATCATCATATGTCACAATCAGAACCACTAAGCCAAACACAATGGACTAAATTACTATGTCCTCCCCAAATAGGTTATTATGGCCGCTCTGGGCAGCTAGGTCACCAGAATATTCCAGCTGGATTTGTTTGTAACTACCCCCAGGGAGTTCTGTACGTTTGGAACCATCAGGTGCCTAAAGTCATTGGCAAAATATCTCGACTTCACTCAAACTGACTTAGGAAGGACAGAAATATTCATGTCATTTAAAATTATACTGAATGAGAATATACGAAAGAATCTTAAGGCACAGATCACATCTAATAAATAGAGGGAAAAAGGAAGTAGAGCTGGTTATCTGAGTAACTGGGGCATTGAGAGAAAAGTATATTTTATAAGAATTGAGTAGCTCTGTTATTTGTGGTTGCTGATTGTAGTCATCAAAATCATGACATAGTGGTTTAACTTTGCAGCTTTCTTCATTTAAAAATGACAGGTACCAATTATCTGCTACCTGGCAGTTATCAGTGTTTCATGTATATTGCTCTATCATTCTTAGATAACCATACAAAGTTTGTGTTAACTTCCTCTTTCAATACTGGTCAGTAGTAAAGCTATGATTTACGTTCATGACTATCTCCAAATAATGACTTATCCTTCAAAGGCTGAAGAATTGTTTGAAATCCTCATTTTGCTATCAGTAACTTTGTGTTACCTTAGGTTAGATATTTAAACCTTGTTTAATTCTCTTGATCTTCAAAATGGGGCTAGTAGTTGTTTCTGCCTATGAATGTGTTATACATAAAATATTAAACACTTGTGAGCAGAATAAGCATTCGATAACAGCCTGTTTCTTAGAGGATCATTTAATTACTTTCATTATGTGGAATTCCTCTCATTACTAATACAGAAAGGAATTAGATAGTTAAAGGGTATTTGTTCAATAGTTCTTAAACTTAAATTTATACAAGACTCACCTGTGGCTTTACTAACATGCATATACCAGGTCCTCACACGAAATTTCAGCCTCATGTTCAATCTCAAATACTATCACTTGGTTGAGATTGTATGTGAAGTGTGTGAGTGCTCCAGACCAATTTATAGAATCCTCAGTTTATGGAAAACCCAATTCACAGGCCCCAACCACCTAAAGGTAAGTTGTCACCAACAGTTTATCATTAATATATCCATAGATAGCCTAAAAAAGCTATGCCTGGATAGGAAAACTAAAATATTCTTATTGATTTCAGGTATCTGCAATTTGTAGAAAAGGTCCAGTTTCAATTTGTAAATACATGGTAAGAAGATCAAGTCATAACTAATCCCGAGGAAAGTATGGTTTACTGATGTCACATGTGTCAATACATTTGACTTCAGGTGGAAATTCTCCTTTTGTAGCGTAACAGTTTGCTTCTCTTTTCTTTTTTAAAGTCAATGAATGACTTCTCCTAGCAAACTGATTGGACTCAAAAGAAAGAAATATGAATAAAATTCTCTAGCCAGTCCCGACAAATTAGTCCCTCACCTTGAGAAGATGGGAGAGTAAAACCAGTCTCAATATAGTTGGAAATAAAAATTTGTCTTCTAAGTTTATAGAATGGTGGCTGTACCAGTAGTTGGTATAGCAAGGATGTTCCCTGATTTTGTCCTTGCTTAAAGAAGTTAACTCTGGACAGGATATCTTGTGTTCACTGTTGACTTTTCTACTTGTTAGTTTCTTGCCCATAGAAAAATGATCCAGATTTCTTATTTGTAACACAGAGATCATAAGGATACCAATCTCTTTAGGTTAATTTAAAGATTAAGAGAGATACTATGAATGAAAGCTCTGATCACACACCAATGCTCAGTAAATGTTAACTATTGCTATTATTGCCGATTTAAAGCTTTATGAGTCAAGTAACAATTTTACACCCCTTTCCCATTCATGAGTTCTTGACAATGGAGATTGTAGATGGTGAGTTCCTGGGTAAAGAAAGAATCTTTCATAGAGAGAAACCTGACCACCTGTGGTAGATGAACACAAAGCCTTTAATTTAGATTTCCTTTAGATGTAAAGCTCTACCTCAGCCAGTCAGTTTCTGCCCATCTCTGGAGCTGTTGGCTCAATCTATCCATCATTGTTTCATAGATGTCTTGGTTCCCCCTTCTGAGCTGGCAGATGAGTAGTACAGTAGGTGGAAGGCTCCTTGTGGCCAAGTCTCCAGAGTAGCTTCATGAACATACATTAAGGGCTGGGGTCTTCATAAGGGTTGGTAGTGTACTCAGTTATTACTCCTGGCATTGAAAATAATCCTTGGCTCTAAAGAGCATCAATTAAGTCAGGTCATTGAGGTATAAATGTTGAATACAGTAAAAAATGCATATACATTTTGTTAGATTCACTTTATTTTATATTAAATTTTTACTTAATTTTTTTATTGTTGTTGTTGTTACGTAGTTATACATCCCTTTTTTCTCATCCCAACCCTTCCCTCAAGTTTCATAGTTCAATTGTTAGATTCAATTTATATTTCTGAATCTCAAATGAATGTCATTGCTAGAGAATTCCACTTCGTTAATTTTCTTTTCAATCCTCCATCATTTTAACTTATTCTACAATTAAAGTCAGAGAGAACTTACTCAAAATTTGTGACTGTTTTCCTGTCTATTTTTTTTTCAACTTGTTTTTGTAGTCTCTCCTAACGGTAATCCAAATGGCTTGCCATAGTCTAGAAGACCGAGGGGATCTGGTCCCAGTTCAATGACTGCCTTCTGCCACTCACAACTCACTCCACCCCAGCCATCCTGACCTTCTTTCTCAAATATACCATTCACAAGCCTTTGAACATTATGTTCCTCTGCCTGGAACCGTCCTTTTCCTTCTGAGCTTTCTAATTGATATAAAAATGTCACCTCTTTAGGGAGACCTTTTCTCTTTTCCAATCTAAACAATCCTCCTTCACCTCCTATTATTTTCTTTCATTGCATCCTTTTAATATCCTTCACAGGATAGGAGAGTGTGTATTTATTTTTATTTTCCTAGTATAATCTATTTCTCCCTTTTGGTGAAGAAAAAAGAGGACCCTTTTGATTTTATTATGGCATACCAAAAATGCCTGGGTATATACATAAATACTTTCTCAACACATGAGAAATCACAAATATTACTCACATACAGAAACAAATACACAGATACACATACACAATAAATATTTATTAACAAATACACAGATACACACAGATACCCTCCCCACACACACACACACTAAACATGTCTCAACGAGTTAATCTGACCAGTTAAAGCCTTCAAACTAAAGCAGAGCTTTGGTCAAACTAACTTAAAAAGCTGGACCATGACAAATTATGCTCCTAAAAACTGAAGCCAAAGCCTGTGGATGATGAAATGTCTCATGACTGACCTGATCCCTTCCTCCTCTTTTTGCAGATTATAAACCTTCTCCTGAACTCTTTGCCCCTGCCATTCAATTCATAATCCAGGTGTAACTTGAGCTCCTTCTTCTTGGTGAAATCCTTCCCTATACTTCTCTCCCACAAGTGCTCTTCATCTCTAGAAAATCTAGGGTGCTCAATTCGTAATTATATTTTCTTTTGTTCATTTGTTACAATCCAAGTAATTGTTTAGGGAATTATTAAAACTATTTAAAACTATTCAGTATCTTTTGCATTGTTTATGTAAGGCCTTTTGTAATAATGAAATTCATTTATTTTCATACCAACCCATTTTTCTCTTCATCATTTCTTCTATTTATCTTTCATTTGTTTGTTTTAGGCTGACAGGTATTGAGGCTTGAACTAAGGGCCTTGATTCTGTCCCTTTAGCTTTTTCCCCTCAAGACTGGTGGTTTATCACTTACACCACAGCTCTATGTCCAGCTTTTTAGTGACAGAGACAACAATCAGAGACAACAATCTCATGGACTTTCTTGTCTGGGATGGCTTCAAATCTGTATCCTTAGACCTCAGCCTTCTTGAGTAGCTGGCATTACAGGTATGAGCAACCAGTGCCTGGCTTCTTTAACACACTGTGTTATCTGGGCCCTGGTGTCTTATGCCAGTAATCCTAGATACTCCAGAGGCTGAAATTTGAGGATCATGGTTCAAAGACAACTCTGGCAGAAAGTCCATGAGACTCTTACCTCCAGTTAACCACCAGTAAAGCCAGAAGCAGAGCTGTATGTAACTCAAGTGGTAGGGTGCTAGCCTAGAGTGCAAAAACTTACGCCTGAGGTCAAGCCCCAGGATCCATGCAAAACAAAAACAAACAATAACAACAAAAAAGTACTATGTACCAGCTTTTAGTCTAAGAACTATACAAATACACTCCTTTAATGTTTATAACAAACCTGAGACACAGGCAGTATTTTTATCCTTGCTTGGAAGATTTTGAAATTGATGCCAAGATGAGACACAATTTTTGTTGTTGTTTTGTTCTCTCTCTCTCTCTTTTTTTTTTTCCAAAATCACAGAGCTGATAACCATCAGGCCAGAATGTAGGCCTCAACAGGGAACCTCCACTACCTTCATGCTCAGCCACCATTGATGTCATCTCTCTACTATGAAGGAGGGATGATTACTGTTGCTTCACCTGGAGGGATCTGGACTCAGGCTAACTTTACTGAGGTTTCCACTTTTAATTGATGCATTCAATATCAAATGATTTAAGAGTGCCTAGGAACTGTGAAGCACTGTGCCAGTTTCTGAGATACACAGTTTAAATTGATACCATCCTTGCTGAGTTTACAACCCAGCTAATACATAGGCAATGGAGGATACAGACTTAAAAGTTACTGATATCAAAGCTTGTGGTCTTTCCACTACCCTTGGTAATAGAGGTAAATCAAATTGTTTGGGTTCAGAGTTGAATGTAACTTGCTAGTGGAAAGGATGGGAAAGCTTTGAAAGTCTTCACAGAGGGGAGGAAAACACCACTTACCACTTTTATTGTTATTTAAAGTTAAATGAATCACATTTAGGTACTATCCTTGATAGCACTTGGTAGCATCTCTTTGGGGATGAGACTAATATAATGTTCTCTCAGTGCTTAGCATCTGGTTAGACTATTGGTTGATTGACTCTTGCTACATTTAAGATTTCTTCAAGCTACTTCAAGCTTGAGCATTTAATTACAATGGCAGACATACACCAGCTTTTCCTGGTGCTTTGGGGACAGTGACTCAAAGACTGCATGTCATAAAAACCAGGGGGTGTTTAGAATTCTCTGTACCTCATGGGCCAAGTTGTGTTGACTTCCAGATTTCAAATTGTCCTCTCTCAGGAGACTCACAGCTCCATCTTCCTGCTACCAGGGCCTCCAGAACAAGGAGTCCTGACACTCTGACCACAAGGTCTCCTATGTTTATTTTGCCAGAGTAGGCAAATTGTGAATTCTCACATTTTATTTTTTAACCGATGCAATGAGAAACACCAGTGCCTGAGGATACCATGAAAACCCAACTGAAATGTATACAGAGCAAACACTGCTGTTTACTGTGCTGACTTGTTCGGGGGAATGTGGATTTATTAATAATAAAGTTTCACAATGTGGCAATTACCTCAGTACCACAGCATATCACTCATAGAAAGTAATGCAGGAAAATCCCCATTAAGTCAACTATTCCTATCTGCCAAGACTGCAGGCTATGATTCTGACTTTTGAGGGATTTTTTTTTTGGCTTATATCTTTTGCATTTTTATTAGCACCCATTATTTGCACAAGGTCATTTTGACATGAGCTTATCTTCGTATAGTGGATCTTCATTAGACTCACCTCTTCTCTCTGTCCTCATCTCCAAACACTCTTCCCAAATTAAACTCAACAAGCTTTAGTGCTTCATTTTCACATAGGCACATAAGGCTTTTTGACTATGTTTTCCCTCCTTTACCTTCTCCTTTGACTCTTCCCCTATCCACTAGTACTCTACTCTCCAACAAGACCTGTTTCATGCTCTTGTCTCTCTTTCTCTCTCTCTCTCTCTCAGCATATACAATATTTTGATCAGATTGACTCCCTCTCTCATTTACTCTCACTTGTCCCTTTCCTACTACTCCCTACAATTCAACAGCTTTCATTGAGTTCCATTTTGTTGTGTTCATATATTATAGAACATAGCTTTTGAGTTCTAGCAGTACTTTAAAATTAAAGAGTAAGCGAAGTATGCTCCCTCGCCTGTGATTCATAATTATTATTGATGATGGGCATCATGATTAGAAAATGTAAAGCAAAAGAAGCAAACAGTACTGGTTCCTCAAAATTTCAACTCATAACCCTGCATAGGCCCTTCCTCCAAATCATCACAGGAAGTAAACTTGACCCGGAGACTTCAGTGACCAGAAGTACATGGTATCCTCTGTAGAGACTCGTGGGCTAAGGGTGTGGAGGGAACTAACCTTATTTATTTGGCATTTATTTATTTAACCTTCTGGCTGGGTTGGGCTGTTGGATTTGGTTTTACATCCTGAATTACAAAGTTTATGATGGGAAAGTGTGTCAGCTGTTTGCCAAAGGAAAGGAAGAGCTCTGTGCTTTGTCTTCTCGTTAATAGATGAAGAGTGAAAGTGAGCTAGAAAGAAAACATAACCCCTTCTTGACTTCATCTTCCACAGCTTCTGTTCTTTCTCTTGACAGTGCCCAGGAAAGATTCCTGGTACTTTAGCCTAAAACATGGCACAGCCCTTTGCCTTGTTTCCTCACAGGCCTCTCCACTCATGCCTTCTGGCTAAGTGCAGTCCAGATCAGATGCAGCAAAGCATTATTTTTTGACAACTGATTCTATATGCTTGTGCTGTGGGTGATGTTAAAACTATGTACCTATGCTTGATTTAATTTTCACAAGCACTTTGTCTCATAGGGAGCATGGAGTATGGATAGTAGTCAAGGACATAGGCTCAGGCTCAGGCACAGAGTTTTGAATCTTAGCTCTACTACTTCTCAGTAATGATTTTGAGAAAGATAATATCCTCATCTAGAAAGTGGGCATATGAACCATACCTACTTCAGAATTGGTTTTGGTGTTTTAAATTGTTATACTGAGGCTGATTTTGCATATAATCTGTTTAAAACTTCTCAAGTACTCTGGTTTTTTTGTTTTGTTTTTGTTTTCTTTTTAGCAGATTTGCTATGGTATAAAACCCTTACCATGAATCAGTTAATTCCATTTCTCTCACCCTGATTTTTACTCTGCTGCACCTTTACTGTTAATGCCACTCCTTACTTTACTCTCATAAAATAACCATTTTTATTTTATTCTCTGCCTCTTCATGTTATTTCATAAAAATAGAACCATATAATATGTATCATCCCACATCTGATTTCTTTCATTAGGCATAATTGTGGGGGTCCTTCCATGTTGCTTTTAGCATATTTCTCATTTCCTTTTTTGCTGAATAATGTTTCATTGCATAGGTATTAAGCCTTTGGTTTAGCCAGGCAGCAGTTGATGGACAGATGATTTGTGATTTGGGCTATTACACATAGTACTGTGTTTAAGACTTTGTGTGTATGTGTTTTCAGTTGTTCTGTGTGGATATTTAAGAGAACAAGTGGTAGGCTATATGAAAAAAAAATGTTTAACTTTTTAAGTACTCTGAGAGTTGTTCTGAGACTTAGCCGTTCTTAGGAAATGGCCTAGCAGAATGCTCCCCAGAATAACTATCAATTAAATTGCTGTGTGGTCATTGTTGCTGTTATATTGGAGGAGGGCTGCCTTGCTCATGGTAAAGATGAGGATGCTAAGACTAAGAAATTGTTGCAAACTAATTCAAGATCAGACAGCTCACTGGTGGGCAAAATGTGAGCCATCCATCTCTTTCATGTCTTCTGATTCCCTCTGGTACCGTTTCTTATCACAGTAGCCAATGCTATATTAACCATCCCAAGAAATACAGAGCTGTGTATAATCTACTACCCTGCTAAGAAATTATCTATGGCACCTTACTGAATCTAAGTAAAATCTCAGTTTGTTTGCTAGGTACAGAAAACTCTATCTTCCTCCTCAACTTTCCATACAAATCCTACCACATCTCTTCCATCTTCCCTGCCTGCAAAGAAGACTCATTCCAATGATAGTTCACATTCTTTTGGCCTCTATTCTTGTGTTCCATATAGTCTATGTTCTTAAATAATATTTCTCACTTTGTCTTAAGACAGTGCCTACAGCCTGTTATGTGTACCTTCCTTGTCCTAGTGTGCCTATTCAAGATTAATCTGTCTTCTCATGCCCTTGCTTGTAATGGGTACATATTGAATGCACTGCTTGAGAGCCAAAATGACAGCCATGTATGGGAAATTTTAATTTTTAAAATTTGTTAAAACTTAATTTGAAAATTTCCCAGGTACCACCTAGTACAGTGTTATTTCTACCTAAGCTAGGTTCCTGCTTCAAGCTTCCTGCCTTCCTGTATGCTTTGAGAAAACTTAATTTGTATTGCTGGCAAATTCTTATCATGATGTATTACACATTGATTTTAGTTTGCCCCACAAGACTATAAACTCCTCCAGTGAAGAAACTGTCTTACTCATTCCTGTATCTTCTCTACTAAGCACACTGGCTGATTCATAATGTGGTGAGTACTCACCAAGGTGCATTCAGAGTGAGTGAATTCACGAACAAGAATGTGAGCAAATGAGATAATGTGCCCCTTTCTCTTCCTCTTCTTTCTCTATGACACACAGAGAACTTATCAAAATTAGATGTCATTCTCTTGTCTGACCTCAGAATTCTGAGGGTTTTTTTTCTCTTTAAGATTCTAATCTTCCTATTAGTATGATGTGAATCCTACTTTCTCTTGGATAACCTACCTATTACATGTGGGTTAATTTCATTGCCATTCCTTGACACTTTATAAACAAGGGACATAAAGATTGAGAAGGGATAAAAGAAAGAAAAAAGAGAAAGAAAAGGAAGAAGAGGAGAAGGAGAATGAAGAAGAAAAAGAAGGAGGAGGAGGAGGAGGAGGAGAGGGAGAGAAGAAGAAAGAGGAGAAGAGGAGGAGGTGGGGAAGACAGATCAGAAGGAGGAGGAGGAGGGGAAGGAAGAGGATATAAAGAAGCAAGAAGAGGAGGAAAACAGATAGGGAGTCAAAAAGGAGAAGAAGAAAAAAAGAAGAAAATGATTTATATAAGCTCTGTAATATGATTTTTGCCAAAGTAAATTGTAAAATGTTTGAGATTTTACCCAATCAGACAGCTTTCCACACCATAGAAGCTTTTTAAATATTTGTTAAATAATTGGATCCAACAAGTGTTTCTTAAATGTCAGTGATCAAGACCCAGTATCAACCAGTTCCTGGTACAAGAAGAACAGAAAAAAATACAGAACTGTAACAGTACCAACAATGATGAAATCATGGCTCTGTAGCCTTGGATCCTTTTTAAGTATATTGCATGAAAGAACTCATTTCCTCCTCCTTACAACTCCAAGATGAAGTGATTAAAGATGAAGCAAAGCAAAAGGAAGAAATGGAAGTGTAGAGAATACATAGAGAGTAATCACCTTAAGAAGTTGTAAAATGAACATGGTTGTGCTGGTGGCCTTAGTATAGTCTTGTTTGTGATCCTTTGAGGAAATATCCAAAATAGGGTTGCTAGAATCTCCATACTGCTTTCCAGAGTGGTTGAACAAGTTTACACTCCCACCAACAGTGTAGTAGTATTCCATTTTGGCCACATCCCCACCAGCATCTGTTGTTATTAGTGTTCTTGATAATGGACATTCTTACTGGGGTGAGATGGAATCTCAAAGTTGCTTTGATTTGCATTTCTTTTATGGCCAGTGATGTTTAACACTTCTTCATGTGTCTCTTCACCATTCTCGGTTCCTCTTCAGAGAAGTCTCTCTTTATGTTTTCAGCCCACTTACTAATGGGGCAATTGTTTCTTTGGGGATTTGTTTTGGGGGAATTTAACTTTTTGAGTTCTAATTATATTTTAGATATGAGCCCCTTCGTTGTATGGCCAGTGAAGATCTTCTCTGAACCTGAGGGCTTTCTATTTATATTGCAAGCTATGTCCTTTGCCATGCAGAAGCTCTGCAGTTTGATGCAATCCCATTTCTCCAACCTTTCTTTGATTTGTTATATTTCTGGGTCTCTATTAAGAAAATTTCTACCTGTTCCAAGGAGCATTAGTATTTCTCCTATTCCTTCCTGCAATGTTTTCAGGGTATCAGCTTTTACCTCGAGGTCTTTGATCCATTTGGAATTGCTTCTGGTGCAGAGTGATATATAAGGATCTAGTTTTAGTTTGTTACAGGTGTTTAACCAGTTTTGCCAGCACCATTTGTTGAAGAGGCTGTTTTTCTTCCATCCCATATTTTAGCTCTTTTATCAAAGATTAGGTTGTCATAGGTCTGTGGGTTCATTTCAGGGTCTTCAGTTCTATTCCATTGGTCCCCAGGTCTGTTCTTGTACCAATACCAAGCTGTTTTGATTATTATAGCTTTGTAATAGAGTTTGAAATTTGATATTGATATTCCTCCGGCACTATTCTTCATGCTAAGGATTGTTTTTTCTGTTCGAGGTCTTTTGCAGCACTATAGCTAAAATATGGAAGCAACCAGATGCCCCTCAGTAGATGAATGGATATATATATATATATATATATATACATATACATATATATCACAATTCTGTGCTTCTATCGGAAAGAATGACATTGCCCCATTCATAAGGAAATGGAAGGACTTGGAAAATATAATACTGAGTGAAATGAGCCAGACCCAAAGAAGCATAGGATGCATGGTTTCTTTCATTAGTGATAATTAGTATATGTTTAAGATAGTCCTAGCAGATGATCACAATTGTTCAATAGCTATCTATGCACATATGATCACATAAGATGATGCTGAGGGAAGTAAATTCCAAGTTATGGAAAAAAAGTGGTTTATCATTGTTGTTATTTTAATGCACTATGTGAAATTATTTCTTTTTTCTTTTATTTATCTTCCCTATGATTTAGCCCCTGTTGTCACTGCATTTGATTTTGTTACCCTCTGTATTGTCTATATGCTTGTCTGAATCAGGGAAGGGATGAGGAACAACAAAATGGTCAGACAAAGGGTAAAAGGCGAACCAATGCAATAGTAATACTTACAAGACAATATGTGGCAAACCATCTGTGCAACTCAGAGGAGGGTGGGAATTGGGGAGGAGGCAGGGTAGGAAATAAATGAGAGAAGAGGTATCAAGTTTGACAAAAAATGTATTCACTTCCTTACATATGTAACTGTATATCACCTTGACAATAAAAAAAAAGAAGTAGTAATACTGGGTAATAATGTGAGGCACTCTGGCCCTCCCTATGCAAATACCTTTAAATTTGGGTGAAATCCATTTTGTGTTTTCCTAATATTCAAGAGCACTCAAGAGCATACTTGCACTACAAGGCTATGAGGGAACGACAAAAGACTAAAACCCACTGTGTTATGGAGGAAAGAAAGATGACAAAATTTTGGAATCAGACTAAGACCTGGAGATGAGGCTTGAACTCCAGATTCCTCGATTACTAGTCCAGGGGCTATTTCTTCTCTGGCAAAGAAGTCGCCACTCTAACATCAACACCCGACTATTCATGGCCAGGGGCCATTTTAGAATTTTGAAGATGTTATAAGATTGCTTTCTGGACTCAAAGACTCAAAGATGACTAAGTCTAGGAGGATAAACGAATAAACCTCCAGGTCTCACATCTACCAGATTGGTACTGGTACTAAAATTTTAAATTTCTTGTGTTCCAGCCCAATGATCTTTCATATAAGTCAAATAGTATTACTGGAGGTAGGAAGTTGACAAAACAAATGATACAGAGTGGGACTTTCCAGAGCTGCTCTAAAACTGGATGGTTGCCTCTTTTTGTTGAAGTAAGGCACACCCTAGGTTTCACTATAGATGTGCAATCTGACTCTCTCCTTGTGATGTCAGAGACTGGGAATATCTAACTAGCAATGAACAGCACTCTTCTATATCCTAAAAACTTCCCTTACCACCTTTTCCTGTTAAAATGGCCTACCACAAGCACCACACTCCTTCAGTGCAAGGAACATGTTCCTGGAAGTGAAGACACAGTTTTTACTAGAAACAGCTCTGTAGTTTTAGAATCTAGAGAAAAGAATAGCTCAGAAAATCCTGAGTGTTGTTCAGAGGAAGCTCAGATACAATGACAGAAGCTAAAAACCTCAGAACTGATAGCATATACCTTTTTTTTTTCTTTTTTTAAAAATTTATTTATTAATTAAATTTTGTGGACAAGGTGTTGTGCAAAAGGGGTACAGTTACATAATAGGGCAGTGTGTACATTTCTTGTGATATCTTACACCCTTGCTTTTCTTTCCCTTCCCTAGATCAGGCAGACATACATACAACACACGGTGTACCAAAAACATATACGGTAGCCACGTGGCATATGCCAAAGGAAATTCACCTAAAACTTTTTTTTTTTTTTGGCCAGTCCTGGGCTTGGACTCAAGGCCTGAGCTCTGTTCCTGGCTTCTTTTTGCTCAAGGCTAGCACTCTGCCACTTGAGCCACAGCGCCACTTCTGGCTATTTTCTGTATATGTGGTGCTGGGGAATTGAACCCAGGGCCTCATGTATAAGAGGTAAGCACTCTTGCCACTAGGCCATATCTCCAGGCCCACTTCCTTGTTTTTTTGTTTTTGTTTTTGTTTTTTTGGCCAGTCCTGGGCCTTGGACTCAGGGCCTGAGCATACCATCCCTGGCTTCTTCCCGCTCAAGGCTAGCACTCTGCCACATGAGCCACAGCGCCCCTTCTGGCCGTTTTCCATATATGTGGTGCTGGGGAATCGAACCAAGAGCTTCATGTGTAGGAGGCAAGCGCTCTTGCCACTAGGCCATATTCCCAGCCCCTAAAACTTTAAATATAACATCAACAATAGAGTTTGCTTATCCTTGTCTTATATGATCATACATACATAGCTTTGAGCTATTGTGATCCACAGAGCATATACCTTTAAGACAGGTGTGCATATTACCTGTAGCACTCATACCTGATTACACTGGGGCCAGAGCCAAGTATGTAGAGATGGGAGCTGGAAGAGTGATACCTACTGGCTGAGTGAGTGTGTGTGTGTGTGTGTGTTTTACTAGTTTATGTTGCTGAAGCATAGTTTCATTGGATTAAAAAAAGAGGATCATAATATTGACTTTGTAAGAGCCAATATTCTTGAAGATGACACAGTTTCTTTATTGAGTGTCTAATAACACTCTACAAAAAAAAGCTCATGCTCATATCTCCTTTCCCATCCCTGGTGTTTGAAACAAAACTTCATGAGGTCCTTGCAAACAAATGAAACAAAAGGAAGACAGAGCCAATGGATTTGTCCAACTACAGTTCTGTGTTTTACAACTGCAAAGCAGGGAGGAAAAGTCACAGAGTTGTCTGAGGAGTCTCCCCCACCCGCCCCTGCCCCCATGGAAGCTTGACGGGTGTATAGGATTAAGCCATCCTGCAAACACACAGAATGAGAGAGTAGAAGCATTCTGATGAGGGGTCCAGACAACTGCTTTCACCATTTAGGTGAGAACAAGTTATTCAAGACCCCCCCACAAAAAGGTTTAAAGAGAAAAAACATGGTGAGCTGTTAAAATCTTAAGCCTCAAAAAATAGTCAAATAGGGTCAGGATAATGATCTGTTAAGAACAGTTCTTTATGGAAAGGTAGATGGGAAATAGAAGACAGCTGTCTGTGAAAGGTGAACTCATAGGCTTAGATATCCAGACTTTTGAACTCTCTTCACTGTCAGGTGGCAGAAGATGCCACATTGGCACCTGTCTTAAGGTACATGCCTCTCACATGACATTTGCTGCTGCTAGTTCTCTACTCTCCAACTTCTCTGGAAGCAGTCATTTGTCCCTGAGATACATTTAATCTGACTCTCCCTCCATCTAAGTTCAATAGGTCTAAGATAGTTCAGGCTAGACGCAGGACCAGGAGACATTCCTCTGAGTTAGAAGACCTCAGTGGAGATGCTGAATTCAGAGGGAGATCTAGTGCTTGATGGTATGGTCAGCAGAAGGCTGGAAAGAGACTTGGATTGAAGGGTAAGTTGGTGACTGTGTTCTGCAAAGAACTGGAGGTGTCGTCAGTGACAGAAACAGGAGACTCAGAGGGCAAGGGCAAATTGGGCAATTTATATATTCCTACTTGAGAAGACAGAAATTTCAAGGATGACCCACTGAATTTGACATTCAAATTTCCAAATTTAAACATCACTGTGTGCAAGTCAGTAATGTACGTAAAGAAGACATGCACCAACCCCTTCCCTCACCTCAGATATTGGTTGTGGGGCCCAGGCAGTGAGCACAAACAGATTGGCCTTGTTGGATGGCCAAAGCCCTAGATTTTTTCTTTTCTCACCCAAGTGTGCCCAGCAATGGGAATGGTGAAGAGAACAGGGGAGAACCTGTGATCTCATACCATGGGTACCATCAAGGCATTCAAATTAGCAATCCTTTGCACTTCTGATCTTTCTAATTACTTTTTGGTTTCCAAAAGAACTCTGTTTTCTGAGAAGAATGGTTATTTTCTTGTATTTTGAAGCAAAGTCTAGATAAGAAAGAATTTTTCTTTGATTTTATATCTTATTTATAGCAAAATGAGGCATAAGTCTAGTGACTCTCAAGATAGATTTTCTTTTTTTTTTAATGTTTGACTTCTTGATCCCTGTAACAGCCTGATGTATGAATTTGGGAAAGTTACAGTACCCAGGTACTGAATCATAAGCATGTATCAATGTAATGCCATAAAGGTATTTTGCATGTATGGCTAGCATCTAAATTGGAAAATGTAAATGAAAAAGAGGGTCTTGACTGATTGTCTTTAATTTCCTGTCCCTTATCCCTTATTTCAAGATGTAGCAAATATGAGTTTGAATCTTATTTGAAAGGATATCTACCCTTGCCCTTGGGCGTAAGGCATACATGGCTGTAGGTGATGATATGAATGATGAAAGAACACACAGAATGTTCTAGTTCATTCCAAGGTGATCGAATGAGAATTCTTGAAAATTATTCTTGAAAGTCTATCAAACCAGTTGTAGGAAGCTTTCCAGAGCCTTTTAGTTAGGTTAAGAAGACCATATGGAAGGTGGTTGAGAAAGAGGAGCATGAATAGAGGGGTAAATTAATAGAAGACCTAGAATAGTTTCTGGGTGAAGAGAGGCTCACAGTGAGAGAGGAAAGCATTAGTGGAAAACCAGGTCAGTGGGAACAGAGACCAATTGTGTTGATGAAAACAACCATGGAGAGAGCCCTTATTCTCTCTTAAGACAAAGAAGAGTAACAAATCAGGTTTGAGGCACCTATAAAAGTGTATGTGCACACACACACACACATACTCTTCACACACTGAAGAGCTGGAGCACTTAGTACAATGCAGGACTCACTGTAAAGTAAGTGATCTGTGGAGTTGTAGGAGAAGTACAGGTACCCTTGGCATGGAATGCCTACAAGACACCGAGCTTACAAACACTATGTGCAAAGTCCCTTTCTGTACATATGCCCTGCACTTCGGTTGTGAGTTTACTTGCCATCTCAGAGCCATTGTTTCTATGAGACCTTGTTAGCAATGCAGGGATTTGAAGGAAGTCACCCTGGTGTGTTTTGGTAAGGAAGTTGGCTCTGATGGGCCTGTCCTTCCTAAATGAAGAACTTAGAGGTTTGGGCTTGCCTTTGCCTTCCAGAGGAACACTCACATTGCCTGAGAGAAAAACAAACAAAAAAAGCTCTTTCATAAGCTCAATTTTCTGTTTGTGCAGATGGCAATCCAGATTGGTATCACGGATTTTGAAACAAATTTTTGCTCATGGACGTTGTTTCAGGCTGTTCAAAGCTGGAGCAGCTGGGCAGCTGTAAAGCTATTCAGTGCTCTGTCCCTAGAAGCAATCTCCTTATCTATCCCTAACTCAAGAAACCCCCTTTTCCATGAGCAGGATAGAAATTCTTATTATTTTTATTTTTCACTTGTAATTTATTGAATTATCTCTCTTCTGCATTATTCCTTCAATAAAATATTTCTGAAGCATCTATCCTCCACCAGGCTCTTACAGGCTAATAGTGTATATAGCCAAGAAGCTATAACATATTTGAAGTAATTAGTATGCATTGAGTGTTCTCTGTGAGCTAGCTACTTCTCTAAACACTTTATATACAATTAGCTAATTTTTAATTCCATGTGGAAGGCTCTACTACTATTTCCAACATATAGATGTGAAAACCAAGGTCCAAAGCTATTGAACCATTCATCTGCTTCATCTGAAGTCATAAGGAAAAGAACAGCACTAGACTTACACACACAAGGAGTCTAGCTCCTGTGTCTGCCTTTGTGTGTTCACGCATGCACCCACACACATGCATGCACCCACACACATACACACATGTAGTTTCATTTAGGGCCTCATGTAGTCTTTTAGCTTTCTTTCTTGAATGGTGCTCTACTACTGGAGCCACACTTTCTGTCCAATATTTTGCTATTTAATTGAGGGTGTAGTTTTGGAAAACGTTCTCCCCAGGCTGGCTTTGAACTATGATTCTCCAGGTGTCGATTACCTAAAGAGTTATGAATACAGAGCTTGGGTTCTGGCCAGAGCTTGCCTTCTTAATCAAAACTTGATGGGAGTAGAGGGCTCTGACTAGTATTGTGTATAAAGCTCAAATAATGATAGCACATACGGGCACTAGTCTTCCAGAGGAAGCTCAAATCGAAATAAGTTCATGCCAAGCTATTTTTTAAAATCTTTTCATGGATCCCAACTACATTTGCAATAAAATTTGTGCATTTTCCATGGCCCACTGTCCAATCTGTTCTCTCTCTAGCCTCAGTTCTTACAGTTGCTCTGGCTGGAGGACCTCTGAAATGTCCCTTCCTTATTGTCTGGCACCATCCAGCCACTCCAGGTCCTCACCAGCATTGAGGCTTTCCTTGGTTCCCAAACTATTTCATTGTCCATAATATTAGATGATAATAATGCCTAGAACACACATTAAATGATACTAAGTTAAATGGAGGTATAAATTATTTACGTATCACTACTCATTTAAGTGTTACCATAACCATAATGGTAAGTACTTCTATTATTTATATTTTTCTGATGAGAAAGTGAAGCAAAAAACATAGCATTCTGTTCTTTCATACATTACCATGATCAAAAGTATGATTATGCATCCATTCATGCAATGTTTCTTGTGCTATGTGCTCCATGAGATTAGAGACTAAGTGCTATTCCTTTGTTGTTGTATGTTCAGCAGCTAACACAGTATCTCATATACAGAAGGCAATTAATAAATGCTTTTTGCACAAATAAATAGATAAATAATAAATATATAAGAGACATTTAAGACTGTTGTGTTTTCTTGCTACTTGGAATAAAACAGAAGAGAGCCATTTCTAGGTATATGTGATCAATGTATATTATATGAGAATTTATATGAAAATGTCATGACAAAACTTGTTACAATATATATTTTTAATTTAATTTTATTTTCATGGTGATGTACAGAGGGGTTATTGTTGCATACATAAGGTAGTGAGTACATTTCTTGCCGAACATTGCTACCCCTCCTTTGTTTTTCTCCCATTTTTCCTCCCTTCCCAATCTTTTCCCTCTAAGTTATAAGTTCATTTCCAACATATTGTCTTGTGAGAACCAATACAACAATATATTTTTAAAAAGAGTAGGGCATGGTGATGCATGCCTTCCCAGCTCGACAGGAGGCGTAGGTGTAAGTATTGCAGGTAATGATGGCTCTGGACAAAAATATAAAACCCTATCTGAATAATAACTCGACTAAAAAAGGGCTGGAATTATATTTCAAGTGGCAGAGCACCTGCTTAGCAGGCACAAGGCCTTGAGTGCAAATTCCAATACTGCTCCCTCACAAATAGACAGCAAAAACTAAGAATGAAACAAACAACAAAAAGAAAGGCTTCTCCTAGGTAGTAATTTAAGGTTAGTGACAATCCTATACTCTCGTTTACTCTCCCACTGTGACATTCTTACCTTCCTATTGGCTGTGACATTCAAGGTTTGCAATAGACTACAGGCTGGGACAATGTGGTTGAGACACTAGAGAAAAAAGCATGGTTCTCAAGAATTACTGATTCAGGCTTCAGTTTTAGTATCACCACATGCTGATGATGTAGCTGGCTCAGGATTCTCTCTGAAGCCTCTCTTTTCCAATCTGTGAAATGGGAACAATCTGGCACAGCAATAATGGACACACAGAGTTCTATGTACAGGGCCCCTGGCACACAACACAAATGGGATAACTATTAATGCCTTTCCCTATCAGCTGTCCAAAGTAGGCATGGGAGGCTTTGCAGATTGCCTTGTCATTCTAGTGATATGAACCAGGAGTAGGCCCTAAAGATAGGAGGCCCAAAGTCCAATTGGAGGCAGAGAAATTCTCCAGAATCCATTTTGCTGCCTCCACAAATCAAATGAGCTGGCTGATCCACAACTCCCCCAACTCATTTTGTGAACACAGCCAAGGTGGGGGTAGGAAAAGCACAAAAACTCTGAGGGTCACTTTTGGTCCTTCTCAACAGCTCGGGCTAGGAGGAAGTCAAGAAAATAAAGGAAGATGCAGTGAGTTCTGTTGCCTGTTCTCTATTTCAAGGGGACAGTCCCTGCTTTGTTTCTTTTCTCTCGGATGAAAGACTGTTCCCTGAAATGCTCCTGGCTTCCGAGAACAGCTCTGGAGGCCACTCCGTAATATGCTGGCCAGAGGCTGGCGAGAAGCAAGCAGGCAGAATGCATCCTGTGTCCAGGAATATGCTGTCTCTGGCTCTGAAAGGAAATTTAGATGTTCCCCCTTTCTCCCTCCTTTTTCTCCAAGCATACTTCTCAATTCCTTCTTCTCCAGGCCCATCCTAAATTCCTTCTAACGAGAGAAGAGGGTGAGGTGGTTGTGCACTACTTTCTCCTGTCAGCAGTAACTGTGGGTGGGAGAGGGGGCATGAAGTCTTTGCAAAAGGAATGGAAGTCTACCTCTATACTGGGCCCAACAGCAAAACTGATTCTTGTCTGCAAAGGGCAGAGCTTCACCAGCTTCTATTTATAGTCCCTGCTGAGCTTCCTGGGCTGAGATACCTGTGCCTGAACAAATGTGTGTCAACTCTGGGCACAGGATTTAAATGAAACTTACATGAGCTGAACAATAGTATTTATGCAGTCTTACAATGTGACAGCCTTGTAGGCTTCAGAAGAGAAAGCTCTCAGTTCACTAAATGATCAGAATCCTACATCATTTCACAGTCTTTGTACTTTTCTACTAAGAGAAACAACTTAGTATTTTCTCGGGTCTACTCTCACTTCTCTCCTCTCAGCTTTCCATCTCTAAATCTACTGTTATCTAACCAGATTTTTAAATTTATTTATTTATTTATTTATTGATTGATTGAGTGATTGATTGTCAAAGTGATGTACAGAGGGGTTACAGTGTCATACTTAAGGCAGTGAGTACATTTCTTATCAAACTTATTACCCCCTCCCTCATTTTACTCCCACCTTTCCCCTTCCCCATTTCCCTCTGCCCTCCATGAGTTGTACACTTGGTTTACAGTTTTGTAAGTATTGCTGTTGCATTGGTTCACCTTTTACCTGTTGATGTTCCCATCCCTTCCCTAGTTCCGATAAGCATATATATAACACACAGGGCACCAAAATCAGTTACAAATTAACATCATAGGTAAAACTATGGGGAAGAAGGACAAAAGACAAATGTAGAATTTCACATGGTACATTGAAAATAACAACAACAATGATAAACCACTTATTTCTATTATTTGGAGCTCATTTCGCTTACCATCATCTTAAGGGCCACAGAAAGAAAACATTTTACCAGCAATAAAATAGAAGAGGAGTTGTGGCTCTAGTGGCAGAGTGCCAGCCTTGAGTGAAAAAGCCAAGTGAGACTGTGAGTTTCTGAGTTCAACCTCCAGTACTGGCTACAAACCAAACAACAATAAATACTTCAAGGAAATTATAAACTAGTTTCCTTTTATTTGTGAAGGATATATTTTAAGATATTTCCAATGGATGCCTGAAACTATAGATAGTCCTGAGCCTTATATGTATATGTATAGGATGTATATGTATTTGATACATTTTCATATTCTACATTTACAAATTAGGGGCAGCAAGAGATTAACAGCAGCCAGCAACTGAATAGAATAGTCACTGTGTTCAGTAGACCACAAGTACCATTATATTATAGCATTCAATCTGGTAGCTGAGATGCTACTTAGGAGCGAACAGGCAGGTGGATGAGATGGTACGATGTGCAAAACACAGGGATAATTCTCATTGTGAACACAGCAGGATGGTGCAGGACGGTGCATGCTTTTGTTACATGACTCAGAGGAGAATGTTATTTGAAGTCATGATTATTTTCTTTCTGGGATTTTTCAATTTAATGTTTCCTAACTATGGTTGACTGAGGATAACTAAAACCATAAAAAGCAAAACTGCAATGGGCATGGGTAGGACTGTATTACTATGAAAGGGAAGTACGCCAGAGTCTTCTAGAAAGACCTCAACAGGAGCTATTTGTTTTGCTTTCCTACTGAAACTAGGCATGGGTTCTTAACTTCACCATTCTATACCATTGCTATGTGAGACATGCTCACCTGGGACTAACAGCATCAGTCCTGGAACTTCCTGGGTATTTTACCTTTGTGAAGATATTTAATTTTAATAACATATCAGATAGGCACCATTTCCCATCCCAATTTCTAAGATGAGGTAAGTGAGACAAAGACATGTCAAGTTATTTGCCTCAAGATCACAAAGGTGTTTGAAAGAGGCTGGTGTTTGAAAGAGGCTCAAGTTCACTTGTAGCCACTTTATATTGCTTTTCTGATTTACTCTTGTACCACAGATTATGGACACTCCCATTTTCCAGATCAAAAAACTGAGTCTCAGGTATAATTTATCTCAGAGATTGATCCAGATTCCCAACTCAATCAATTTATTATGTTACTTAAGAACCTATTTTATGTTAGGCACTGGGCTTGGTAGTAACAGAATAATGCTCTATTATGTGATAAACTAGACATATTAGGTCATTTTGCTTTATTTTATTTCTCTGAACATTGACACTTCTTGCTGTACTGATATACTAGAGGTCTTTTCAAGCATCTTCACACTTGCATGCAGTCAAGTTTAGCTAGAGCATCACAGTATGAGAACTAGTAGAGAGATGTTTAGGCAAGCCTGAACAAAGACAAATATGTGCCTTCGTTCCCTTAATCACTTTTGGATTCAAGGATGGGCATTATTCCACTTTGGCTTGTCTATGCTATAAACATTTATTGGGCATCTATTATGTTCTATGCTATAAATTTGGGGCTATGAAAAAGAGAACTAGTATTTGAACTTGGTATACTCTTGGTTTAGAAGGGGAGAAGAGCATGAATTACTCTGAAGAAGGTAGAAAGACTGAGACTTGAAGGATCTGCAAAGTACTTTTCAGATGGGAATAGATGAGCCAAGTCATATTTCTAAGCATATATTATCTCCCAAGCCCTGGGTTGAGATTACATTTATTTTAATCCTAACCCCAGAATCTAAGTACTAGAAGACACAAAGCTTCTGTGCAAGAAACTCTTGAGCTGAACAATGGGAGTGATATTTTTGAGAAAAAAAACAACTCAGGGGGAAGAAAGAGCTTATAAAAAAGCAGAAGGAGAAAAGCCTGGCATCCTTAGAAATAGTAGCTTCAGTGCACTAGCCATTAGCTATGTGTTAGTCCAGAGAAAGGGTATTGGAATGAGGTAGATGAAGGTAGAGAAGGGCAATTACTTAAGGATGATTTTTTTTAACTTAAGTTTTCATCTTAGTTTAAAGGCCAAGGTAAACCAAGGTTGTAAGCACAACTTGGTTTAGAAGAGTAATACTACAATTAGAATGGAGACCGAATTGCAGTGAGAGAAAAACAGGAAAATAATTCAAGTGGGAGGGACAACATAATAGTTTCAGTACAGGATGACAAAACACTTAACTACAGAAAGCAATGGATTAAAAAAAATAAAGATAGCCTAGACTAAAAAGATGAAAGATTTACCTACAGTTGGTGCTGAGAGAGATGAAAGGGTGAGTGGTGACCTCATTCCTCCACGCTAGGACTGCTGGAAGATGGAGAAGGGGTGATCAATATGTGTTTCCAGGGGACACAAAAAGATTCCCCCCAAAGGTTCCAATGTCTGGCATTTCTCTATCTACTTGGTGGTAAGTAAGTACCCTTCCTTGGGTGGGGGTGGGGGTAAGTCCAGGGGAAGGAGGGGAAGGGATGAATTGAAGCCAGAAGTAAATTCTGTAGGCCCTATGGCCGACGCTGATGGGCAGCTTTGAAGAAATCTGCTGCAGATGCTTCCCTCGCTTTGAGCCTGGGACGTGAAAGAGTCCAGGTGTTTGGAGGATCTTGGCTCTGACTCCTAGGGCTGCCCAGGTAAATAGAGCTGTCAAGAGTACCCAGAAGGAGGCAGCTGTTTCCTGAAGGGCTTTCTCTGACACCTGGGAGCTGCATGACCAGGCTTGAGGCAGGCAGCATCTGGGGTTTGGGAGGACACAGGCACGTGGATAGCCTCTTGCAGGAGCCCAGCAGATGAGGAAGCTCCTCCTCCACCCTGAGCCATGGAATCCTCATGCCCCAGTGCAGCACAAGACTGGCTGCACTTTAAGGTGGGTTTAAAGACCAGGGGCTGGAGCTCAAAGCTATGTAGAGGTGGTAGAAAATAAAAATTGTGTGTGTGTGTGTGTGTGTGTGTGTGTAGAGGAATTGTTTACTCAGGCAAGTAGATAGCAAACACAACCTTACTAGCCTACAATCATGATTTGCCTAGATAATTTATTCCACCAAATGAACATCAAGATGAGCTATATGGAGCAAAAGCTAAGGCTCATTTTTTTAAATTTAATAGGACACCCTCTCTTCTAGGTCTTATTTGCAGGAGATGCTTTTGCACGCAAAACATTCAGGCAACAATATCTGGGTATCTTTCTGAGCTGACTGTACCCAGAGAAAAAAGAAAGGCCGGAACTAAATGCAAAAGAAAGAAAGAAACTGTTTGGAGACAGGTCTGCCACAGTATAAACTTTCCCCTTTCTCTGGCTTACCAGCTACAGCAAAACCTGATGGTTGTCTTTGTAAAAAAGAAAAAAGGAAAAAAAAAAAAACAAAAAACAAACGTGTCTGTATCTAGGTCCCTGGCAGCGATTTGCCTCTGGGAGGGCCAGCAATCTATTTAATGACTCCATTGACGTCAATAGCATAACTGAAATACTTACTAACATGCATGATTCCAACTTTCTGGAGGGGGGTGGAGGATGGTGTTTCTCAGCAGAACAAAAACATGAAGTGGATTCTGGGTGGAATGAACTCAGCCCTTTAGGCAGCTAATGAGAGCTGAGATGGGGTGGGTCTCATTGGTTCTGTACAACAGCAACAACAACAACAACAATAAATGACTCATGCCAAATTTAGAAATTAATTTTGAACTAACGAATCTAGCCATTCACGAGAAAGGTGTTATTTTTGGTAGTATTTTGCTCAAGGGCAACATTATAACTATTCACATATCCAGCTGACTTGTTAATGATTTTGTAAATAACCATGCTTGATTTTAGACAGATGAAATTTTTTTCAAATGAATATAAATAAGGTCCGTGTTGATGCTCTAGGGTACATTTTCATAACAAGACTATTTTGGATAAAAGTAATGATCATGAAATGACCATTTGGGGAAGTATTCTCAGAATTACTGGAACTTTTCTGGTGTGTTTTCCCTATTGTTTAATATGCAAGCTTCCTAAACACCCAAGGTGGGAAATTAAGCCAATAATTATTGAAAAATTAGCCCAATAATTTAGGTGACACAGCATCCAACATATTGGGTAAAACATAGTATACTATTTCTAGTTTTCCCTTTCTTTTCTTCCATTAAAAATTATTTTCATAATTACCTTCTATCCTTCCTTTATTGTGAGTGGTCACAGCCTTCCATAACAAGAATTGATTTTATTCGTGTTTGCCCATAAGTGTTGTAATTGTGCCTGCCAGTTCTTGCTTAATGTAGAAACCAAGCAAAGGTTCTATCTGTGCTGGACTTCGTTTCAGTCATCTGACACTGATCAGCTTTCAGGCCATCACTGCTGTTCCTACAGAGACCTCTGTCCATGCACACAGTCTCCCTCTCATCTCAGGCCCAGGGAGCTCTGGCAAAGCAGGAATGTTTTGACTTTCTGTCCTGCTTAGAGTCACAGATTATTCAGAGCCCTGGGTGGACATCTTGAAGAGACTCTGCCTCTAGTATATCCTCTGAAGCTCAAAAAGTGAGGGCTCACCATGGGAGGAACCTGCGTGGAGAAATAGGCTTCCTAGGAAAAGGTCTCTTCTTTTGTTTAATCAACTGGTGAACTCATCCTCCTCCAGAAAGGCCTACACATAGACCAGAAGAATTGGATCCCCTGGAGCACTGGAAAATCTTAATTAAGTCTGTTTCTCACTTAGGCCAGCCCATTTCAGATTTTACTGGAAAGCTCTATACTGCCTCATCCCAATTCTCCGAACAGAGTCTTGACATGTATTTGAAGTGACCGATGTTGAAAACCACCATAAATCAAGGCTGTGGATACCCAGGCTGAGATAGACTTGGTGTCTGCAGCCATCTGGCAGTCTCAAAGCAATCTTCTACTTATCTTGCTGAGGTGGCTTGTTCTCATTCACGCTGATCCACAGAGTCCTGGTTTTGCAGTCTTCATACTATTTAGTGTGCTACAAGTTGTAATGTTTATTGGCACATTTTAGATAAAAAATGTGAGTATAGAATATCACACCTAGCTGGGAATATGGCCTAGTGGCGAGAATGCTGGCCTGAGCACTCAGTATACATGAAGCCCTGGGTTCAAATCCTCAGCACCACACACGTACAGAAAGGCCAGAAGTGGTCCTGTGGCTCAAGTGGCAGAGTGCTAGCCTTGAACAAAAAGAAGCCAGGGGCAGTGCACAGGCCCTGAGTCCAAGTCCCAGGACTGGTAAAAAAAAAAAAAAAAAAAAAAAAGAATATCACACCTTATAGATAATTTTAACTCTGCATATAATATATGTATAACATGTTTTTTTTCTTTAAATCATGTTATAAATTATATGACTCAGAAATGATGGTAAAGCGAAGAATCATGGTTATAAGGTAGTGGTCACAAGATAATTCATTTTCTCGACAAATTCTTTAGTACTTGAAATTACTAATGAAATGCATGCAAAAGGAAAGAGTAGATGGGTTGGAAAAGTAGAAGAATGAATGAGCTTTTAAAAAATTGTCTGATCTTTTCTATTGAGAATAATTCAAGGGAAGTACATTGTTAAAATTTGTTTCCAGGGGGCTGGGAATGTTGCTTAGAGATAGAGTGCTTGCATAGCATGCACGAAGCCCTGGGTTTAATTCCTCAACATCACAGAAACAGAAAAAGCCAGGAGTGGCGCTGTGGCTCAAGTGGCAGAGTGCTAGCCTTGAGCAAAAAGAAGCCAGGGACAGTGCTCAGGCCCTGAGGCCCAAGCCCCAGGTCTGGCAATAATAATAATGATAATTAAAAACTTAAAAAAAAAGTATGTTTAAAAATTTGTTTCCATTTTGAATTTGTATAGGTGGCAAAATTCAAGTTCTGATCTTACGGAGTTTTCTTTCTTTGATTCTATTTTGTTGTTGTTGTTGTTGTTGTTGCCTTTCTGTTTAAGCCCTTGAGTTCCACATAGCAAAAGCCCGGAATTTATGCTGGTGAAAAAGCAAACTGTGACACAGTTTGAAGGCTCATTAAAAACATTACAACATTCACATTTTTTTTTCTTAACATTCACATTTTCAACACCCTTACAAGGATTTACAGTCTCACTCTCCTCAACATGAGTGTATATGGCTTCTATACTCTTCTTTCTGGGTTTACAGTTCTCCTTTCCTTTACCCTGGCTTTCTTGCTAACAAGCCCCAATTCTAATATCTTAGATTTTATACTCAAAATACATACAAACACATTATCACACATAAGCAGTTTATGGAGTGTGCTCCAAAGCTCTTTTAATTTCAGCACAATAACTGGCTTTTTAATAAGTAGTACTTACTGGTGTTTGAACTCGAGGCTTCCTGCTTACTCTGCAGGCACTTTACTGTTGAGATGCGCCTCAGCCTTTTAATTCCACTGCGCTTTTTGTTTGTTTGTTTTGTTTTGTTTTTTGAAGTAGGGGCTTATTTCCTGCCCTGGTGTGTACACCAGGACCACGATCTGCCTATTTTAGGCTTTCCATCATAGGCTTTCTACAATAGGTGCACGCCACTGCATCCAGTGGACTTTTCTGACTTAGTTGGCCTGGAACCTCGATCTTCCTAGTCCTGACCTCCATGGAGCATAGGATGAAAGGTGCCTGACACTATACCCAGCTATAGGTTGAGAAGGGGTATCACAAAATTTTCTTCCCCTGCTGGCCTTGAACTTTGATCCTATGGTTACAGGCATGAGCTACCATCACCTGACTAATAATTGATTTTTATTTTAAAAGAAAAAGACAACTGGATACTTTTCATAGCCATAAAGATAGAAACATTGGCTCATGGTTAAGCTGCAATTTTATGAGCATTTGCCTTCAGATAAAGTACAAAATAGGTAGCTTTCCTGGCAAATCCAATATTTTTTCTGTGTTCCTACTATATGGATATAATTTTGCAGAGCACTTTCATGGATAAAGAGATGAGGTGAAGCCCCAGAAGAGACATACCAGTCAGAAATCATAGCATATCCTAGAGTCAAACTGTTGCCATAGTACAAAATAAAGGAGCAATTATACCAAAAAGGAGAGAAATTTCTTTTGAATTAGGACAGCTATGAATTGGATTAACAGTGAAAAGAAAGGTATTTCAGACAGAGATCTGTAATTCCCATTGCATGTTTCAGTTAATGATGCATTTGTAAGAATAAATTTATCAGCTTAACCTTGGCTCCTGACAAGTAGCTTTAAAATCCATTTTAATAATGAATTTTATTTCCTTTGTTTATATGGACAAAGAAATAAGAACAAAGAAGGAAAAGAAGGAAAAGGCAATAGAGGAGCAGGAGGAAGGGGGTAGGAAGGAGGGGGAAGAGCTATTTTTTAAGATTTGACTTTGTCTTATTTGCGTTTATAAAAGAGTGCAGTTATCTAAGTCAGTCAGGCTTTCCTGACCAACTACATTGTTGCTAAATCT
Source organism: Perognathus longimembris pacificus (assembly GCF_023159225.1). Lineage (NCBI taxonomy): Eukaryota > Metazoa > Chordata > Mammalia > Rodentia > Heteromyidae > Perognathus > Perognathus longimembris. Next base: position 46,016,680 of record NC_063167.1, on the reverse strand, counting down.
GTGCAAAATCTTGTGAATATTTTGTGCCTTGTATCTTAGATATCATATTGAAATGCATGAGTTCAACTTCAGCACTTATAATAAAATGAAGACCTGACCATATTAGCATAAAAATAAAATGTTTTAAGCAGTACTCTAGTTTTCTATTCTGTTTGCTGCAAGCCATTTATTTTTCATTCCCCTTTAAAGTTTCTATTTAAACACACCTCTTTGTCATATGCCGATAAATATTAAAATAACAGGAAAAATCTGCCTGACTTATTTAAGCTGATAATAAGAACAAAACACGGGATGTGTGGGTCCTCCTTCCTTTTCTGACTGTGTTTGACTGTTAAGGAGATTTTGAAACCCCTAATTACGTAATAATTGGTACTACAACAGTCTCTTCCCAATGAAAAGCCAGAATTTTTGTAGTTTGCCACAAAGACAGACCAAAACAAATTGCTTAAGTGTTATTGTCATTTCTTTAGTCCATTGTTTAAAACAAATAGCAAAAGGAACTCTAGCTGGCAAGCTGTAGTTACTATGCCAATAATCACTAAATGATCTTTCCAACAGCCTCTTAGCTAAAGATTTAATTTGTAGACTCACAAATATCACACACATTCTCCTAATGTTTGTTGGTACTTTTTTAAAAGATAGAAAATACAGTCTAAATATTCCAATGAGTATCAAAAAATCTTAGTTAATTTGGCAAACAGAAAGGCCAGCAGTGGTGCCTCACTTGTGGGCCATCAAGATAAAATAAAAGTTTTAAAACCTTCTCCGTGGATTTCCAAGTATGCAACACCAGTTATATGTTAAGCCATTCTATTTCTTTTTATAAAATTTCTAAAGGAAACAGTACATCCAGTACACTAGGTTTTTTAAGTCTATAGATAAGAGTATTATTTATGTCTTATTTCATACCATACAGCTGGAGTAAACTCACCTCCATTTAATGTCTTTCTTTCATTTTCATTCCTGTTTTCAGTCTTTACTTATACAAACATTTTTTAAAGCATATACCATAAATACTTCAGAAGCCAATGAGCCAATGGAATCTACTGCTTTTATTTCCTTCTTTCAGAAGTTTGGTTTTTATAGTACTTCTATCACACTTAAGGTCAGAATATGAACAGAACACTGCATCCAAGTAAGGAAGATCTTAAGAATAAAGGGATGAGACAGTCGCTCTTCTGGAAATAGAAAGGATATGGGTAATATTTGTTGTCAGTTGGTCCAGGAAGGAGTACATCTTAATTCTTTCCCTTGTTGTTTTGCTGGAGCCCACACTACAATAATGGGTCAGGTTCAAGGGAAAAACTTCCATTTGGGTTGTTTTTAAAGATCATTTACCTAGTTGTATTTTAAGAAGAATGTTCCTTGAACACATTTCTATGATTTTCCTTCATGATGACCCTTCCTTCCAGCAGCTCTCAATTCTACAGGAAAAGCAGATCCTCTCTTCTGAAAGATGAGAATTAACTTTCTTTCATACACACACACACACACACACAACACACACAACACACACAACACACACACAGACACACACACACACACACACACACACACACACACACACACACACACACAAAACGCCCTGAAAGAACAAAGTTGGATGAATTCCAAGATAAATGATTTGTAACTTGGAAAGAACCTTTGGTTTCACACCTGGCAAGGATATAGATTCAAGTGGGATCTGGAGGTGACGCTAAAAGGAAAACCACTAACAGGCCCGTGGGGGCCTGGGGGCCAATGTGCACACCTTGGGGGTCTTTGAGGTTAGCTTTCCTGGAGTTCACTGGAGCCAGAAAGCTGAAGTCAAGTTGTACTCTCAACAGAGTTCTGCCACCTGTTCCAGATCAGAACCATCACTACTACACATTCATTGTATTCTCAAATTATTTACTACTGCTTGTAATTTGTCCTCTCAATGGAACAAAGTGAAGCTCCAAACACCTTGAAAAAAGTCACCAAGAAACATATGGGGGAGCCCCAGCAGGTGAAGGAATGCTGCATTATTATGCGGTCCATTGTAAATAAGTGGCACATGCATGTGTAGTTTGAAACACTGCAAAAGATCTTAGGGCATGGCCTACCTTGCAGGTTGACTCTGGAGACAGAAGGCTGACTAGCCGCTGGGGACCTCCTGTAGGGAACAGGAAAAGAAGGCCTGAGTTGGTGCATTAATGCCTCCCACCCCTAAAATCCCTGAGGAGTTTTCCAGGTCATAATGAGCAATTAAGTGACATAATGCTATCTCCGGAAGGCAGGCTCCTGTAACATGGGTAGATGACTACAATTCTCTCACATCCAGATGGCCTGGAATTTCCCTCTCACTGTTCAGGATGCTCCAACCTACCAGGAAGGAAGTTGTTTACTCGAGGTCCCTAGGCAGCCCCTCTGTTTTAGGTTTTGCAGACCCAGAAGTCTCCCAGAAGAGGAGATGCTTGCTTAGGCAGCACTCCAAATGCCCAAGTAAATTCCCATTCCTTTAAGCAGAACTGTAGAAAGTTACATGCAGAAGAACCCTTTGAGATCTAGCAGTTCAGGAAACTGAGATTCAGAGGTAAAGTCATTTGCCAAAGGTCACAAAGGTAGTGGCAAAGGTAATCCAGTTTGCTTAACCTAGGGAACTGTCATGACGTGGAGGAAGTGTGGGGGTCACTCTTCCTTATAGCAAGCCTGATGATAAACACCAAGTAAAGAAAGAAAACAAACTCATGTTCCATTAACACTAGGGTTCCTCCTCTTTTTCTTTCTTTGCTTTTCTTCCTCTCTATCCCTACTCCAGTGTGGCTTAGTGTTTGGGCGCAAGGCTATGCCAGCAGCGCCAAGCTATTCTTTTATTTATTTATTTATTTATTTATTTTATTTTTTATTTTTTCTCAAATTTTTATTATCAAACTGATGTACAGAGAGGTTACAGTTTCATACGTTGGGCATTGGATACATTTCTTGTACTGTTTGTTACCTTGTCCCTCATCAAGCTATTCTTTTAATTCTTTGCAAGGCTCCTCTGCCAGGCACCTCCAGCCCTTTCTGGAACAGAGAGAGCAGAGCACACTTAAGGGTGCATTCGGATCCTCAAGAGGGCTTATTAAAACATTTTTCTGAATCTTCCCTCTGGAGTTTTTTATTCGGTGGGGCTGGGTGTGTTTCAGCTTGCATTGCTAACAAATTTGCCAGTGCTGCCAATGCTGCTGGTCAGATGACCACATCAACCTCTGGTGCTAGTGATTCTCAGCCTCACTGAGCACAAGCACTAGTAATGAGCAAGAGAGTGGTTACTGAGCATATGTGAGCATCAGGCACATGCAGTCAGTCCCAAAATTTCTTTCCTTTTCTCTGTCACTGAGAGCAATTTCAATATATATCTGGCACAGGCTTAAGACTATGTGTGTGTGTATGTACACACATATGTATATATAAATGTGTGTATATATGTATATATATGTATATATATATATATATATGAAAGAGAGATGGAGAGAATTTCTCTATGAATTTCCTTGCACAAGCAAGTTTGAGAATGAAGTCATATAAATAGCAGAGAAAGTCCTGCATCATTATTGCTAAGGAAGTCTCTTCAAAGTGGTTTGCCCACATAGATTATTTTTCTTAGATTTCACATGCTGCAAATGAATCTCTGATCTCTTAGGGATGACATATCTTCTATGCAATCATACATTGTGGCTGCAGTCTATTGAACGAATCCCAAACACTGCTAATTTACTTGCTGTTTGATCCTAGACAAAGGCCCTTCTTATCATCAAATGTTTCTGTGTGACAAGAGCAGGGAAAGTATCATCCAATGATATTTCTCTGGGAGACACAGTGCTTGGTAATTCTTAGCTTTCACTGGAAGCATTATCATTAAAATTTAAAGATAAAATACTGAGACTTACAGAAGTTAAGAAACATATTGAAACACTTGGTTTCTCACTGGTATGGCAGGATTCAAAACCAAGGTTTTCTGAATCAGAGTGTAAGCTCTTTCACTACACCACCTGCTGACAACACCTGCACTAATATTGAGGGCTGTTTTTCAGGAAAATTGAGAGATTAAAATCTAAACTCCTTGGCATGGCACAAAAAGCATCAACCTCCTTTTTCCCACTTATCTCTCAGGATTTCTCCTCTGCACCTGACATTGCATCTCAAACTCAGACTGGTTGTGTGCTTTTGTGCAGCTTGTGTTTTTCTTTTGTAGGACTTCAAAATTGTCAGCTGGGTGCCAGTAATCATGCTTGTAATCCTAGCTACTCAGGAGCCTGAGATCTGTGAACTGTGGTTTGAAGTCAGCAAGGACAGGAAAGTGTGAGAGACTCTTATCTCCAATTAATCACCAAAAAGCTATAAGTAGAGCTGTAGCTCCACTAGTATGCTAGTCTTGAGCAAAAATAGTTCAGGGACAGCACCCAAGCCCTGAGCTCAAGCCCCAGGACTAGCACACACATGCACACAAAATTGGCACTGTCTAATCAACCAGTGTCTAAAATATGAATTTTTAAACTTTTTGTAGGTAGGAAACAACATACACTACTAGATCCCATCCACAGTAGCCTCTTGTATGCCAGTACTGAGTAATACACATAGAATGGAAGAATGCAAACCTAAGTGGATAGCTGGATGGATGGATGGATGGATGGATGGTAGGACAGGTGGGTTAATGGATAGATACATGGATGAAATAACTGATGCAGAGCATACCAAGGTTAAACTCAATCACTCCTTTTGCCTTGAACATGTGCTGCCTCTTTCCTGCCATTTCTCAGGCCATTCCTCTGTCACAGAAGTTCTCTGCACACTAAATCTCCTTTGCCTCCCAAGAGGCAGTGTCTTCTCCAAGGGCTACTATCTACTTCACTGAAATAGTCCTCCTCTACCCTCCAATGGCATTTTACCTCTATCTTTAGGGTTAATTCTTCATCTTAATGAGAATGGGTGCATATTAACTCTACCATTCATCTGCAATCCATTCCCTCCAGGATGTTGTTCTGATACTTTCCCTTCTCTCTTACCAATGAATTTCCTATCAAATATTGGGAATTCTGAAAATATGGATGGATTTTTAATTAGATGAAACTTTGATGTGAAAGTGATATGAAGAACCATGAAGGTTTTACCTGGATTTCTGTTCACAAGGTCTTTGCATGTATGCTGGTCTTGGGGTTTGATTATACTTTGATTTTTCACTCAAGACTGGCACTCTGTCACTTGATCAGGATTTTTGTTGGTTAATTAGAGATAAAATTCTCATGAACTGTTATGTCTAGGCTGGCTTCAAAATGTGTGATCCTCAGATCTCAGACTCCTGAGTAGCTAGCATTAGAGGCATAAACAACCATCACCTGGTGTTCTTATGGTTTTGAGCCTACATGCTACCTACTGTTTGTGCTTTCTTGTTGCTGTATCTTTGCAGAGATTTGCTCTTTAACCTCTTTAACCAATCTCCTCTTTAACCTCTTTTAAATAGCCTAGGAATATACCAAGGTGCTGCTTGCTAAGCTAAGCCTTCCATCCTGTGTCTGGCCCTTGCCTGTGTGGTCATCTCCTATGCCCATCCTCTTGTTGCATTGCACATATTGTTTTACCATTTGCATCTTTCTGTGTATGTCCTCACTCACCTGGGAGAAATGAAAGCAAAGGTTGAGTCTCCTTCTTATTTGTAGCCCTGCAATCCAGCATAATATTTGGTATGGCATAGGCATTCAAAGCATGTTTATTGAATTCATAGAATGCTTTTAATAATTTTATTTTGTATCTATTGCTAAGTTCCAAAGAAGACTTTTTTTGTGAAGGAGCCATGGAACTATGTGATCCTAAATATTGGAAATATTTCATTTCTTAATAACATGATGATTCACAGGAATTTTCTCTGTGATTTCTGGAAGTTGTACATATTACAAAAATTCAATTTTCCTTGATTTCATCTGTAAATATATGGCTTTGATTTAGAGTTATTAATTAAGACCAAGTATCTCTGTATGGAAGGTTGGAAAGGGAGAAACTGTGTTTTTTTGGGCTATCGTTTATTCTTGATACCTAGTGCAAAGAAAAGGCTTGATACATTAACCCAATATGAGTAACTTCTACAAGCCACAGTAAACATGATGCTACAAGTTAGAAAACAATGATGACTGTGGGGGAAATGATATTGGGGAAAATTATATTGTTTGTACAGTTTCCAATGGTCCTTAATGTATGACAAAATAATAAGGAGCTGGAAGTTACAGATGGGACATGAATGGAAGGGATAGGGCAGTTAATACTTTACAGCTCTAAATAGCACAGCAGAAAGAGAACAGGGTTATGAATAAGAAGATAAGAATCCTGGTCCTGGCTCTGGCACCTACCGACTATGTAGCCCTCGGCTACTCAGGGAACCTCTCAGTTTCTTCCTCACTTGAAGTGAGCCAACTGCGACTACCATTTACTGCTGATTTACAATGTGCTAGGTCCTGCATGAGGGGTTTTCCATATATTTCCTCTCTTACTCTAAGGAAATTTGGCTAGGTTTTTCCAGCTCTAAATGCTCCAGATTTTATGATTCTCAGCTAATTTAAACCCCATGCCAAAGTACATACAGCAGTGAAAGACATTTCAGGTATATACTTTAAAAAGTGGTTACTAATTATTTCTCAAAGACCTTCATTTTGACTGAACTGTGCTTTGGAAGAACGTTAATGTGGTGATGGTACATGATTTTCTGGAAGCCACACATGGCATCCATTATGTTAGTGACATAGATTATGATTAAGGAGGATACTTTTGCTCCAAACTCCATTCCTGAATTTCAGACTACTGAATAATAGACACTCATCCACACACCATTATTATTCTACAATATAGTGGTGCAATACATTATTCCATGGGCCTGTTCTAAGCTTGTAAACGCTCTAAGGGTGCTTATCTGAATTAACAATCCCAAATGAAAGCCACATTTTTCAAAATTAACTCCTGGGACAAAGGAAATGTAGGTTTTAATTTGCAGCCAAGAAATACAGGCTCAATCAAGCACACCTCAATGGGACATTTCATGAAACTGCGAAGAAATCACCTCCACAGGAACTCTGAGATTTTCACCCTTTGGGTGCCAAAGCTTAGACAGACAATGGACCACTTTTATGCAGCACAGAGAGCCAAAAGATAAAAGGAACCTTAACTTATGAGAGGCGTAGTTCTATGTGGGAGTTCTTTTTCATATAATAAACCACACTAACCAGATGTCTCATGAAAACTACTCCAAGGACATAATTATTGCTTAAATGTTACATTCAAGGCAGGGAGTGGCACCCTGGAACCAAAGTTAAATATCCCAGAAAACAACTTCTGAATTCCATAAATCTTCCAGTTTCAGTTGTTAGTGTAAGTTAATATGTGTGTGGAAGATGAAGAGATTCTCTTAGCATGCTGTATACACTCCTGGCTGAGAATTTTGCTGTCAGGGCCTTTTCTTGCATTTTTTTCAGTTGTTTGAGAATACTGGACATACACAAATGGGAATCATTAAATTGACCCCCCACCCCAATTTCGACAGGCTATTCCACCTATAGCTGAGACCCATTAGTTGGTTGAAAACCAGGGTCTCATTCCTTAGGCTATAGTGACACAATCTTAATTACAGTTTGATAAAGCTGAAGAGGGAATTTGCCTGCCTTAAAATTTTGTTGTTTTGTATTGGTTATACAAAAAACTCAATAGCTATGCACGTATGATCATATAAGATGAAGCTAAGCAAAAAGAGCTCCAAGATATGCAAACAAGAGGTTTTTCATTGTTATTAACGTACTATGTGAAACTAATTCTTTTTTTCTTTCATTTTTCTTTCTAATGGTTTATCCCCCTATTTTCACCGTATTTGATTTTGGTACCCTGGTATTGTAAATACATTTATCTGCATTAGGGAAGGGGAACATCAAAATAGTGAGACAAAGGATAAAAGGTGAACCAATGCAATAGCAATATTACAAGATTCCAAGACACGATGTTGGAAATTAACTGTAAAATTCATGAGAGAGAGTGGGTAACAAGTATGATAAGAAATGTACTAAATGTACAAACTACCTCAGGTATATAACTATAACCCATTTGTATGTCACCTTGACAATAAAATTAAATTTAAAAAATGTTTGAATTTGACATCATGATTAACTGTACACATTTGGATATGTGCTTGTGGAAGATGAGTAGTTGTCTTACTGCTAGAGACATATTCTCCTTCATTAGTGTGGCACAAAGGGCCATCATTTGAAGGGTGGTTCTCAGGCAGATTGTGAAAATGGGCTCTGGGTCTGTTCTGTGTATGGTAATAATAAGCTCAGGGTACTTAGTTTCTGAAAGTTTATGTGGTCCAGAACCTCCAAGGCTTATTGAGAAAGTGGTTTAAGCTGACATAGTTTACTAATCACCAGGTTAGGCTAGATGCCCAAATACTGCTAATAGAGAAGAAAGCCCCAAGGCCACAGTAACAAACAAGCAGAAAAACTGGTGCCTACTTTTGCTGTTATGTAGTGTAGCCCTTCAGAGTCCAGTTGTACTAATAAAGATGCCTTTGAAATTTGTCCTTTTTCATCCTTTGCTCCTTGTTCTCACCTACATTACTCTGTCCCAGAATGTCATCCTTATGTGTTAATTCTCCAAGATAATGCCTTAACAAATGTCTCCAAGCAGTCTGACTGCCTCTATTGCACAAGTTCTTCCTAAGTATCTTGCTTTTCTAAAAATTTCCAGGAATGTCTCCCATAATTCAGGGAAACTTAAGAGGTGCAGTCAATGAGAACACTGCACTGCAAGATAAGACACCAGGTTCCTTGTGTGACTGCTACTTTCTGGAAGCTGTATGCTCGTATGTAAGTCATTTTCTCTTCTTAAGCTTTGTTTCCTTATCCAGAGATTGGATGCAATAATACCTGTCATGAGGATTTTTTAAATCAATATTTGTAGAGTGTAAACTATGTGGCATTTACTACTTAAAAATTCAAAGAAAATCCAATAAAAGTTTTGGCATCAGGGGCACCCAGTGTAGGGATGTCAGAGTTCCAAAAAGAAAGTGAGAAGGACCTGGATGATGGTGGCACACAGATATTACTTTGGAGGTGATAGACTGGGAGGCTGTGATTGGGAAGTTTATAGTCCAAGTTTATAGCTTCAACACTGGCAGGAAAGTCTTCAAGACTCCATGTAAGTGGAATAACCTGGGGGTGGTAGCACACTCCCTATCATTTTAGCTAGGGTGAGAAGCCTAAAATATAGTCCAAGAGCACACTTGGCTTTATCACAAAAACTAATGCAAAAGAGCAAAACAGAGTTAGAGACATGGCTCTGCAGGAGAGCATCTGCCTAGCAAGTGGGATGCCTTTAGTTCAAACACAAGTTCCACTTAAGAAAAAATAAATAAGTAAGGCTGGGCACTGGTGGCTCATGCCTGTAATCTTAACTACTCAGGAGGTTGAGATCTGAGGATCATGGTTCAAACCAGCCCGAGCAGGAAAGTCTGTGAGACTCTTATCTCCAATTAAGCACCAGAAAACCAGAAGTGGTGCTGTGGCTCAAGTGGTAGAGTTCTAGCCTTGAGCTGAAGAGCTCAGGGACAGCGCCCAGGCCCAGGGTTCAAGCCCCATGACCAAGAACAACAACAAAAAGCAATAGGAAAGAAAGTGTGAAAAGGTTTGTAAAGTGCCTTAGAGCAATTTAGCTAGGTGTGATAGGTCAGGGAAAGATATCTCAGGAAGACAGAGAGGTCCCCAATAAGGATGGAGAAAAAAGCATACAGAGAGCCAGTATAACACAATTGTCTGTCGATCATAGTCCCATGTGGCTAGAGACCTGGTCTGATTATTTACCACATAATCTTTAGGAACTTCATATTAAATCCCTTAAAAGGGCAGCAAACATGCCTGTTTTTAATCATTGTTATATCATCAGTGCTAGGCACAAAACAGGTACTCAATATTTGATAACATACATGTACACCTATGCATGGATGAACAGTATATACCAAATTAATACTTGTTGCATCCCAGAATCTTGGATTCTACAGTTTCCTAAGCCTGAGGTAATCTTTTCAAACATGCAGTAGAATGGAGTTCACAAAAGTGCAGTTAGGCTCATAGATGGAAATGATTTTGAGGAGAAAGTTAACGTAGGAAGAAACAAATTCAACTCCTTCATTTTACATGTGAGAAGACAAAGGATCAAAGATGTAAACTGAAGTGACCAAGATCATATATTTATTTGGTGTAGAGAAGAATGTAATTCTACTTTTACTCATCAAACTTCATGAACTTGTTTTTATAGCATTTAAAAATAGTCTGTATGGACTTGAAAGTTTCATACCTTTGAATTTGAATTTTTTAAATAATTGATATTTTACTCAAAAAGAATTTAAATAACCTTTGTGGACATTTTGGGTACAGAGTCAAAAATATCATTATTTTATTCATTGAGTCTCTGTGGTAGACTGTGCTAAGGGTACAAAATTAATAAAACTCAGGCCTGATAATTTCTAACGTTTCACTGACTTTAAAATATTATATTGCACCAGTGGATTTTGAAATTTCCTTGTGTATCCTAACTTATCTTGGAGGCTATTTCTCTGTGTGATCGTTACTTTTTAAAATACTGTTCAGTGTTTTCTGTCTTTCTGGAAGGGATTTGTTATTGTACACAAAGTCAGCGCTTACTTGTTGGATGTTCCATGAAGATTTGTGAGTAGAGTGAAGTTGTTCCTCACACTTCGCAAGCTGGCAAGGACCTAGGAGAAGAAGATTTCAGAAGACTGGTTAGAGACAAATGGTCAGGCTTAGAAGTCACATTTAGAGCATACTCATGAGTGAGAGCAAGCCAGGACAAGCAAAATACATACCTGGGCAAAAGGAGTGACGATCAAGTCATCACCATGTCTAGTGAAAAGGAGAAAAAAAAACACATTAAAATTGTGATGCTAAATTTGTTGGTAAGAGCAAAGCAAATGTCTTATCAGTTCTGTGTGGAAGGAAGGCAGAACTCCCAATTAGGAAGAAATGGAGATCCCAAGGGCTTGAAAGAAAAAAAATTAAAAACATATATCAGCAGGTTCATGGATTCTAGATTTACAGAGATTCCACATTTAAGCCTTTGCAAGTAAGCATGTATCCTCAGGGTATAGTTCCATTAAATAGCAGCCCTGAGTGCTGTAATTCAAAGCGACTTGTGGATTTTGGTTACCAGAGCCAGGAAATTCAAAGGGAGAGCTGTTCTTCACAGGCACACACAGTGTTGGAAAAAATGGTATAACAGGCTGGATAAAGGTTAACTTTGGATTTCCTGGCTTTTGTTGATTTGAACCACAGTTTTAATGGCATTTAAAAAGAGATTTCTTTCTGGGAATCCCATTACTTTCTTGTTTTTAATATACTATTTTTTTTCTTAAAAATATCCAAGGGAAAGATTTTAATGGGTCAGACCAAACCTACAAAAATCATAACATTTGGTACCCCAAACCTAATTATACTGTCCTTAATGTGTTGTAACCTTAAGAGTATATTATTTCTCTGGCACTTGTATTAATAAATCAACATAAGCCTTCCTTAGCAAGCTTTTAAAGCTATTAGAAGACATACTGGTCTGGTCTCCAGTCATAACTCAGGCCAGTTAATTGTTCTGATGTGGATCAATAGCAGCACAGGAGCCGGTGACACTGAGCTGCCCTTACTGTCTGTTCTAAACTCCTCTGTCCTCACTCTCAGTACACAAAGACAACACTTGGTTCATTAGATGCACTAGAGCAATCTTCCTTCCAGGACCTGGGTGAGAGCTGAGGATCCAGAACTGAAGAGCATAGCCATCCACCTAGGTTTCTGTAGCATTTACTTCAAACACAGCACCCTATTTAATATGATGCCTCCCACCTTTGTCTTTAGCTAGAAGTCTCCTCAAGGTAACTAGAAATTTTCTTGTGTATTTGCTTTATATCACACACATGCACACACATGCACACACACACACACAAATAGTCATATAATGACACTCAAGCCTTTTGTGTGCATTATCTCATTTAACTTTTGCAACAGAGCTATGAGGCAAGTACTGTCCCAGTCTCATGTGTGAGGTGACATCAAGATGCAGGGCCACTAAACAGTTGCTTAGCTAGCTCAAGCAAATATGAGGAAGAGCTATCGGATTCCTGAAATCTGTGCTTGTAAATACCATGCTTCTCATTTTATGATATTGCACAGCTGTAATATAAAATTGTACAGAATTCACAATCCCACAAATTAAAACAGAGTGTGAGAGACTGAAAAGTATTTTTAAATATAATTTTATTGATGTACAAAGGGGTAACACAGGGGAGTTATCGTTTTACAGTTCAGAAAATGTGAACATTTCTCTTTTTTTTTTTTTTGGCCAGTCCTGGGCCTTGGACTCAGGGCTTGAGCACTGTCCCTGGCTTCTTCCCGCTCAAGGCTAGCACTCTGCCACCCGAGCCACAGCGCCGCTTCTGGCCGTTTTTCTGTATATGTGGTGCTGGGGAATCGAACCTAGGGCCTCGTGTATCCGAGGCAGGCACTCTTGCCACTAGGCCATATCCCCAGCCCCGTGAACATTTCTCTTAAGGGCAAGGTCACATTCCCTCAGTTTCTTCCTCTAGTCCCTGCCCAATGAAAAATATTTTTTAAATATAATGCACATAAATATAGAATGAGAAATTAAAAACATAGATAATTAATGAGGTATAAAGAAGAGATTACTTATAAGGTAGAATAAGTAGAAAATACTTGATAGAGTGAGGGGTATTTGAGATGAATTCCTAAGGTGAGGACTCAGTAGATGCCATCAATGAGAGAAATGGCAAGAATAAAGGGACTGAAATGCAAAAGCACTGAATAAGCCCATGAGATAATTGGTGGCTGTCAGGGTAGAGCTGAGCATATGAACTATGGAAATACTGACAGTAAGTTTAGGTTCTCACACTCATACTGTGTCCACAACACAGACCATGAAATGAGTTCTGAACTCAGTAGGAAGAAAGATGAAACAGTGAAGGTTTCAGTGAGATAGAAAGTGAGGTAGAAAGTAAAATATGATGGATGTTGAAGAATGGTTTGGAGAGGGAACAGTTCTACAGGGAGTAGCTGGTCGAATGTGTCCATGAGAAGAAAAGGAAATAGCCAAGAAAGAAAGCAGAAGTGACAAATTGAAGGGACTCCAGTGGTCTTCCTGTGACTTGGTATTTAACTCGACAAAGAAATATTATCTATTTATTTAATTGGAGACAGTCCTGGGTCTTGAACACAGGTCCTGGGCACTGTCCCTGAGTTTCTTTTGTACAGGGCTAGTGCTCTGCCACTTTTGCCATAGCTCCACATCCAGCTTTTTTTGTGTTTAGTAATTTTAATAGAGATAAGAGTCTCATAGATTTTCCTGCCTGGTCTAGCTGTGAACTGTGATCCTCATATCTCAGCCATAGTTTAACAAGAAATACCTAGGGAAAAAATCATGAGGAGAAATAAGGATGTGAGAAGACGATGGGGAAGTTTCAAGGTGTGTTGAGTTTTTGTGGTGCATGTCGAGTGTACCTGATGAGGACACCAAGCATGAAGAATGAAATAAGGGCATTTGAGTTACAGAATTAGGGGATAGTTAAGGCAATGGCAGCAGATGGAGTCCCAAGATGGCAGTATAGATAGATACTGACCCCAAGAAAGAAGCTTAGGGTTCTTGGGAGAAGAAAGATGATATAAAGTTAGCAGTTGTAATAAATACAATGTGATGAATTGTACTTTAAACTTCCCTTTCCCCCCAAAATGCCATAGGATGATTTTTGAGATGAGTGAAAAAGCTTGTGGTTTCTTCTGATTTCTGACGTTGATACTGTTCCTGAGATATCAACGTGAGTGAGGGACAAGGTAATAGATTCAAGTGCAAGCAGATCTTCAATGGTTTATGGGATTCTGGCATCTAAATATATGATGAAAATGTATTTGTATAAGCAAATATCTGTGTCCTAAGTACCCAGAGATTATACTGATCAGTGAGGAAGAGTTATTAAAATAGCACACAGTAAATTTTTCTTTTTTTCTTTTTCACATCAACAACATTAGTAGGGTGCTATTATCTTAGTTTCGAGATTCATGAACCAAACAATCAGAAGCAGGAGAAGATCTTGAAGATCCCCTGAACTGACTCCATCAAAGGATGTGGTTGGCAAAGTTAAATGATGTATATCAGACAATAGCTGCTGGAAAAAATTAGCAAATTTCTAACTACTAAGGAAGAAACAAAATTAAATTGGAAAAAGAAACCCTCTACTTGTTACTAAACCATTAGGAATTTTTTAATTCATATATTATCAATCAAGAATAAGGTAGCTTGGAAATAAATACAAAAACATGTATTTTCATAAAAATAATTCCTAAAACTAAAAACAATTCCTTTCAGGAGCAAGGCCAGATACAACTATTGCACGAGTACCCTCTAGTGACCAAAGTAGTACATTACCATTTTACAGGATGTATATGGACTCGTGATGAGAATGCTAGTCTTGGAACTGAGTCTTAGAATGGGATCTTGGAACTGAGGTGTGGGTGTGAATTAGACAATGATATAGTTATCCAGAAAGCAAAAACAATGCTGATTTTCACTGCTGCAGACTGAACTTTATTAATTAATTTCACTTTTCTGTTTCCTCTCTAAACATAGAATTGTACATGTGCTCCCTTGTAACTGATTTTAGTCTTTTATAGTGATTGATACCAGTGGGCAGATGTTGGACAGGATCGATTTGCTGCCAGCTACACCATTATTGTTTGTGAGTCATTAGACAATCTTTCCATATCTCCATTTCTTCATCTGTAAAATGGGGTTCCTATAATGGGCTCTTGTACTTCTACAACTTTTAATAAGTTTTTGTTACAAAAATGTTTATTTAGTAAAAGTTATTCTTAGCCAGATGCCAGTGGATCATGCCTATAATCTTAGCTACTCAGGAGACAGAGATCTAAGGATTGCAGCTCATACCCAGCCCAAGCAGGAAAGTCCAGGAGGCTCTTATCTCCAATAAACCACTCAGAAAAAGCCTAAAGTGGCCCTGTGGCTCAAGAGGTAGTGTGGAAGCCTTGAGCACAAAGAGGCTCAGGGACAGCACCTAGGCCCTGAGTTCAAGCTCCAGGACCCCCCCCAAAAAAGTGTTCTTATTAGTAGGAGGTATCTTTGTTATTAAAATTAAAGTTTCTTGCCTTTCTTCCCAGCTATTCAGAGCTTCCTTAAGATATTAATGCCTTCTCCTATTTCAGTCTAATGAACTCACCTTCTATTACACACTAGTTTGCAAAGTGCTTTCACAGACATTATTTCATGTGATGAAAGTAAGTTCCTGATCTCAGGGAAATGATGCAATTGCCTATCTTATTGGCCAAGCTTGAAACTTCCCTCTCCCTTACTTCACATTAACCACAAACCCCTGTTGATTTTTAAGTCACAAATATTCCCACTAAGCCTACTCTGATGTGGTTTGCCATCCTCTATTATATGTATTACCAAAGCAGCCTCCCATCTGGTTCTTT
This sequence comes from Perognathus longimembris pacificus, assembly GCF_023159225.1. NCBI lineage: Eukaryota > Metazoa > Chordata > Mammalia > Rodentia > Heteromyidae > Perognathus > Perognathus longimembris. The sequence continues at coordinate 46,001,147 of NC_063167.1, read as the reverse complement.
AAGCTGTTCCATTCTCCAAATCATCCTTCACACTGCAATTAGAGCCATCTTTCACAAACAAACTTCTGATCATATATCTTCCTTCCTAAAATTAAGGCCTGTACTAGTTCCCCACAGTTTGCACTCAGCATAAAGAACAATTCCTGGGCTTTTAATGACAAGGTTCTTGTTTCTTCTCTTTTACCACTTCCCTAACACTCATGTTGGCTATTTTGGCCATAATGCGTGGGGCCTCCCACAGTGTCATCCATAACTAGAGAGTTAGTTAGCACACTGATCTTTTCTCTTATGTACCTTTCTGCCCCTATTAAAATCACTTACTGACTTGCTAGATCTTTTAGCTCCTCTGAAGACATAGTCAAGTACCTATTTAGGCAAATCCCTATAAAAGAGAAAATGAATATGATTCTCATGAAGGCAGGGAAGACAGGTAAGCAGAAATTAACATCATTATTTTTATTTTTCAGCTTCATGCAGAGTTGTTATACTGAATATTGCCAAAAGCTTAGCTGTCTAGACTCTTTGAGTTCAAACTCTGGGTTCACAATGCCCTCCTCTTTAAAGGAGAAAATTATAGTAGGTACCATATTAAGAATATAAAGATTAGATGAATTGATATATGTAAAGTACTTTAAATATTACATATTTAAGAAATGTGTGGTTTTCCTGACAAATAATTTAGACAATAAAAGGATCAAATATCTTTAACATCTATAGCACTAGTAAGGGAAATGGATATAAGTCAAAGTTAAGTCATAGAAGCTTTTTGTAGTAAATCAATAAACAGTTCTTAAATTAGAGTGAATCTTTTTTGTACTTTTTCATATTGGTCTCATATTTCATATTGGTGATAGGGTCATATGGTCCTTAGGTCTCATTTCTCTTGACAACCCTTTCTGGAAACCTATTAGTATCCATGTAAATGTTAGCATTCAAAGCTCTCTATCCATGGAAAGCTTTGCTCATGATGTGACCATATGGAAAAATCATGGTGCCCCCTTCTCTGTGACATTATAGGTCAATAATCAAAGCTGGTTCTACTGAAGACCCAGTTCCTGCCACACATTGGGGCAATAAAATTACCCTTGCCAATTTCTAGTTCTTTATTTCCCCATGGGGAAATTTGTACCTCAATCTGAGAAGGGGTTACGTTAGAGATGACTATAACCCAAGAACGGAACAAACACAAGCAGGCTATTGCCACATTCAGGAAAGCATCAGAAGTTTCTTTGGGGGCTCTGTGAAGACTTCATTTTTCTTTACTAGCCATCTTTACTTCTACCTCTCTGTTGTTAAAGTTAAAGCAATTTTTAACTTTCCATTAGTCTTTTCCCAAATAATATTTCTTGCTTAGTCTCCCCACTGAAAATTTCCTCCCATTTTTCTGAGAGAATTTGGACCTGACATCCTTAAAAGCTAATGTTTTTCTATTGTTAGGATTTAATGCAGCAGAATCATATGAATTTTATAAAAATTCAGAGCTTCTACATTGAATCTGAAGGATACCTTAACAGGGAACATCCTGTAACTCAACCATTTAAAGACTCTTGGTATATTATGACCCATCATCTCCCTAAATCTATTGGTAGAAGGCAGATGAAGAAGTTGGAGTTTATGACTTCTTATCCTCTATTTCAGCTTATCCTGAGCTTTCTTGGGAGAAAGAGCCCCATAAACATTACTTCAGTTTAGATCCAGATGTGTGTGTGTGAAACTGAATTTTCTGACATAGTCCTGATCAAATGAGATACCAGAAAAACATTGATACTATTTTTAACCATATTTTCTTATCTTTCACATTGGTAAATATAAATTCCTAAATTGGCAAGCAAGCATGAAAGTTTATACTGTAATATAAAATATTTTCAAAACACAATCTTGTGCTATTTTTATTCAAAAATATTTTACTATATCCTGTAATCAACATAGTGTAGTATTACATTGCCAGTTTTGCATACTTAGGCAAGACACTTTTTTCTTCATTTTTTAAATTAAACTTTATTGACAAGGTGTTGTGCAAAGGGGGTACAGTTACATAATAAGGCAGTGAGTACATTTCTTGTGATATCTTATACCCTCATTTTTCTTCACCTTCCCTAGATCAAGTATATCCAGTGTACCAAAATCATATACAGTAACCATGTAGGGTACGCCAAAGGAAATTCACTTAGAATTTTAAAGGTAACGTCAACAATAGAATCCTCTTGTGTCCTTCTCTTGGAGTTGTTTTTGCTTATCCTCGTCTTATATGATAATGTGTACATAGCTGCTGAGCTATTGTGATCCTCTGATAAGTCTATTCTAGACCTTTAGTAGTTTAGTAGTTGTTTGGTTTTAGATACATAATGTAAAGTCCCTGACCCAAACAGGTGGAAATACCATTTGAAAAGAAGTTTGTTGTTTTGCAGACATGGTCTCTACTGTCCCCACCCCCCTCCCTAACAGTCATATATCAAGGAGACCATGCCCCTTTGTTCTCTATGTTCTAGGCTTGTCTCGCTCAACATTATTTGTTCAAGTTCTGACCATTTCCCTGTGAATACAAATATTTTATTATTTCTAATCACTATGTAGTATTCCATTGTGTATAGGTACCTCATTTTTAAAATCCATTCATCTGTAGTGGGGCATCTAGGTTGTTTTCATATTTTGGCTATTGTGAATTGTGCAGCAACAAACATGGATGTGCAGATGTCTTTATGATATCCTGAGGCCTGTTGTTCAGGATAGATGCCTAGGAGTGGTATGGCTGGGTCATAGGGTAGGTCTATGCTGAGATTTTTGAGAACTTCCATACTGTTTTCCAAAGTGGTTGTACTAATTTGCACTCCCACCAACAGTGGAGAAGGGTTCCTCTTTCCCCGCATCCCCTCCAGCATTTGTTGTTGCCTGAGTTCAGAGTATAGGCCATTCTAACTGGAGTGAGGTGGTATCTCAGGGTTGTTTTTATTTGCATTTCCTTTACTGCCAGGAATGTTGAACATTTCCTCATATGTTTCTTTGCCAATTTTATCTCTTCTCTTGTGAAGTCTCTCTTTAGCTCCTTTGCCCATTTATTAATTGGCTTACTGGGTTTGGAGGGGGTTAGTTTCTTGAGTGCTCTGTAGATGGCGGATATTAGCTCTTTGTTGCTGTGCTGGTGAAGATCCTTTCCCACATGGCTGGCTGTCTTTCTAGTTTAGTGGCTATGTCTTTAGCCATGCAGAAACTTTTTATTTTGTAGTAGTCCCATTTGTCGAGTCTCTGCCCTATCTGTTGTGCCCCTGGGACTATGTTCAGGAAGTTCCTACCTGTGCCTATAAGTTCTAGTGTCTCTCCTACTCTGTCCTTCAGTAGTTTCAAGGTTTCAGGTCTGATGTTGAGGTCCTTAACTCATTTTGAGTTGATCTTGGTGCATGGTAATAGGCTAGGGTCCACTTAGAGTTTCCTACATGTGGTTGCCCAGTTTTCCCAGCACCAGTAGTTGAAGAGGCTATGTTTCTTCCATTGTATGTCTTTAGCTCCTTTGTCGAATATCAGCTGACTATAAGAATGTGGCTTTATTTCTATGTCTTCTATTCTATTCCATTGGTCTTCAGGTCTGTTTTTATACTAATACCAGGCTGTTTTTGTTATGATGGCTCTATAATAGAGCTTGAAGTCTGGTATTGTGATTCCTCCTGTGCTGCTTCTTTTGCCTAGAATTGCTTTGGCTATTCTAGGTCTTTTGCTGTTCCATATGAATTTATGGGTTGTTGTTTTTCTATTTCAGTGAAGAATGTAGCTGGGATTTTGATGGGGATTGCATTGAATGTGTATAACGTTTTGGGCAATATGACCATTTTCACTATATTGATTCTGCCTACCCATGAGCATGGTAGGTCTTTCCATCTCCTGGTGTCCTCTTTGATCTCCCTTTTTAGATTTTAATAGTTCTCATTAAATAGGTCATTCACAGATTTAGTTAGGTTAATCCCTAGGTAATTTATTCTTTTTTAAGATGTTGCTAATAGTATTATTTCCATATTTTCCTTGTCTGCTTGTACATTGCTGGTATACAGAAAAACTGCTGATTTTTTGGGGGTTGATTTTGTATCCTGCTACTTTGCCAGAATGGTTTATTAGGTCTAGGAGTTTGGGGACTGAGTTTCTTGGGTCCTTCAAATATAAAATCATGTCATCTGTGAATAGGGATAGTTTGATTTCTTCTTTACCAATGTGGATCCCTTTGATGTCCTCCTCTTACCTTATTATTATTACCTAACTATGGCTAGGGATTCCAGCACTATGTTGAATAGAAGTGGGGAGAGTGGTCATCCTTGTCTTGTTCCTGAGTTTAGGGGAAATGGTTTTAGTTTCTCCCCATTTAATATGATATTAGCAGTTGGTCTGTTGTATATGGCTTTTATTGTTTTACAGAATGTTCCCTCTATTCCTGTTCTCTCCAGGGCTTTTAGCATGTATGGGTGTTGTAGTTTGTCAAAGGCTTTTTGGGCATCAGCTGAGATGATGATGGTTCTTGGTCTTAGCTCTGTTGATGTGGTAAATTACATTTATTGATTTGCAGATGTTGAATCATCCTTGCATCTGTGGGATGAAGCCTACTTGATCGTGATGTATAATTTTCTTGATCAGTTTCTGGATCCTGTTAGCTAATATTTTGTTGAGGAGCTTTGCATCTGTGTTCATTAGTGATATTTGTTTGTAATTCTCTTTTTTTGTTGGGTCTTTGCCTGGTTTGGGGTTGAGTATGATATTAGCTTCATAGAATGAGTTTGGGATTTCTCCCTCTGTTTCTATTTTGCAAAAGAGTTTGAGGAGTATTGGTATTAGCTCCTCACTGAAGGTTTTATAGAATTCATTGGTGAATCCATCCGGGCCTGGGCTTTTCTTTGTTGGAAGGCTCTTGTATCTCGCTGTAGGTTATTGTTTATTTAGTTGATTTATTTCTTCTTGATTCAGTTTGAGCAGTTTATACTTCTCTAAGAATTGATCCATTTCTGTAAAATTTTTGTTCTTTCGTGAGGAAAGGTTCTGGAAATAGTTCCTTATAATTGTTTGAATATCCTGTGTATTTGTTGTAATACAAATTTGTTGTAATTTGTTCTAAGTCTCTGATCTTATGGATATGAGTCTCTTCTCTTCTTTTTTTGTAAGTTTTGCAAGGAGTCTGTCAATTTTATTTATTTTCTCAAAGAACCAGCTTTTAGTTTTATTTATTTGTTGAATGGTCTTTCTATACTCAATCAGGTTTATCTCTTCTTTAAGCTTTGTGACCTCTCTCCTCCTAGTCATTTTAGATTCAATTTTTTTCTTGTTTCTCCAGTCATTTTAACTGCATCATGATGTTATTTACCTGTTCTGATTTCATTCTTTTAATGTGTGTACTGAGGGCAATGATTTTGCCCCTAAGAATTGTCTTTGCTGTATCCCATAGGTTTCTTTGTGATGTATTTTTATTGTCATTGTCGCTTATGAACTCAGTAATTTCGTCCTTAATTTTCTCTGTAACCCAAATGTTAGATAACAGTGAGGAGTTTAGCCTTCAAGTATTTGTGTAGTTTCTGTGTTATCCTTTATTATTGAAGGCTACCTTTATTCCACTGTGATCAGATAGAATACATGGGATAATGTCAATACTCTTGTATTTGCTGAGGTTCCTTCTGTGGACTATGATATGATCTATTTTGGAGTATGTTCCATGGGCTGCTGAGAAGAATGTATATTGAGACTCTTTTTATTACAGGAATAGGCTTTTCCTTCTTATTTAAAATAATTCTCCTCCTGATACTAGGTAAGTTATATGTTTCATTTTTACTTTCCTAAGTTGGTGACATTCAATAGAAATGTTTTTTGGTTAGTAAATTACAAAGAGGGAAACTAGTAGTAACAGGGGTTCTGGATATAACATACTCAGAACTGCATATCTCACCAGTTGTACACTGAGTTGGATTGCAAGCTCTAAATTCTCAAGTTTAAAATCTCTATGAGCCTTTGATTCCAAGTCAAGAAACAACAGAGTACAATCTGGAATCTGCTCAGAGTATTCTGCAAAGGATCTGAATGACCTGAAGGTTCATCAAGCTGTTTAGAATGAGTTTGGAGAAATATTAACTGGAATGAGAATTAATTTGGATCACTTCTAAAGTTAGTCTTTTATCTGAAAATTACCATGTGAATGAAGCTCAATTATTTTGAGTGTACCAAATTTCCTATATTCCTCCATGATGAAATCTAGAAAGCTTTTGTGTTTTTATCTTGGTGGAGGAGAGAATTAGTAGGATATTCAAGCCAGCTCTACATGATCAAGCTCAATGTGGTATCTCTCCTCCAGCCTCAGGTAGCCCTTGTTCTGCATAGGTTTGTTTTGAGCATGGTGATACCAATGCCATTCCCTGTTAGAAGAACATGAGCAAAAGGAAATCCAAATGTTTTGAATATGATCATTACTACAGCTTTGGATCTGTATTTATTTCCTCCAAGGGTTCATGTGTTATAACTTTGGTTCTTACTGTGGTGATGTTGGGAGGTGCTGGGACCTTTAAGAGGTACAGACTAGTATGAGGCAGTTAGGTCATTGCAAGCATTTTCCTCCGAAAGGATTAATGTAGTTCTTTTAAAGTGAGCTAGTTCTCATTTTAGTGAGTTGCTATAAGGGATGTTTATGCTATTCACTATGCCCCTCTGTACATGGCTAGTTCCTTTTCTATTTTTCTGCCATATATAAATATAGGCAGAGTCTTTTGACCTTCTAGCCAATGACATCAGCAGATAAACCTATTTAATTACTAAGTATAGACTTTCAGATATTTTATTGTAACAACAGTAAATGGACTAACACAATCATCCTTAGCAATGATATGGGATACACCATGATGTATAGGTATGATATAGAGGCCAGTTTCTCACTGACTCAGAGTCATCATCTAAGAGTGGGGTTAACAGTGAAAACCTACCAGATGGGATTTCTCTAATAATTAACAGAGATAAATAACTGATGCTAAGGAATGTGGTCTCATGATTCACACCCACTCTGTAGTTCTGTATGTGTGTGTCCTTTCCTCTTATTCCTGTTTAGCTCTAGTCTCCCTGAGACCAGAAACTTTAGGGGAATGAACTCTGTTTTAGACTCATCTGTCATTTTTCTACCATTTTGTTGATATGCCATCCACAGTGCCTAGCATACTACATGGCATATCAGGAAGTTTCAGTTCATTCAAATGACTTTACAAAAATGAACTTTGGGATCTGGGGATGTGGCTTAGTGGTATAGTGCTTGCATAGCACGCATGAAGCCCTGGGTTAGATTCCTCAGTACCACATAATCAGAAAAAGCCAAAAGTGGCATTGTGGCTCAAATGGTAGAGTGCTATCTTTGAGCAAAAAAAGCTCAAGGACAGTGCTCAGGCCCTGAGTTCAAGCCCCAGAATTGTCAGGAAGGACAGTGCTGGAGGAATATCAATACCAAAAATCAAATTCTATTACAAAGCTATAGTAATAAAAACATCTTGGTATTGGCATAAGAACAGACCTGGGGACCAATGGAATAGAACTGAAGACCCAGAAATTAACCTGCAGACCTATGGCCACTTAATCTTTGATAAAAGAGCTAAAGATAATAGGATGGAAGAAAAACTGTCTTTTCAACAAATGGGGCTGGAAAAATTGGTTAAATGCCTGTAACAAACTAAAGCTATGTCATTGTATATCACCCTGCACCAGAATCAATTCCAAATGGATCAAAGACCTCAAGGTAAAAGCAGATATCCTGAAAACATTGCAGAAAGGAATGGGAGATACACTTGGGCTCCTTGGAACAGGATGAAACTTTCTTAATAAAGACCCAGGAACAAAGCAAATCAAAGAAAGGTTGGACAAATAGGATTGCATCAAACTGCAGAGTGTCTGCATGGCAAAGGACATAGCTTGCAATATAAATAGAAAGCCCTCAGGTTCAGAGAAGATCTTCATTGGCCATACAACAGACAAGGGCCTCATATCTAAAATATACATAGAACTCAAAAAATTAAGTTCCCCAAAAACAAATCCTGGAAGAAATATCTGCCCCCTTAATAAGTGGGCTAAGCAGAGACTTCTCTGAAGAGGAAATGAGAATGGTGAGGAGACACTTGAAGAAGTGCTCAACATCACTGACCATAAAAGAAATGCAAATCAAAACAACACTGAGATTCCGCCTCGCCCCAGTAAGAATGTCCATTATCAAGAAAACTAATAACAGATCTCTGTGGGGATGTAGCCCAAAGGGAGCCCTACTACACTGTTGGTGGGAGTGTAAACTTGTTCAACCACTCTGGAAAGTAGTGTGGAAGTTGCTCAAAAGGCTAAACGTACCAAGGAGCCCAAGTGTTTCTCCTACTCCTTCCTTTAGTGTTTTCAGGGTATCTGTTTTGATTTCGAGGTCTTCAATCAATTTGGAATTGATTTTGGTGCAGGGTGATATATAAGGATCTAGTTTTAGTTTGTTGCATGTGTTGAGCCAGTTTTGCCAGCACCATTTGTTAAAGAGGCTATCTTTCTTCCATACTATTGTTTTAGCTCCTTTATCAAAGATTAAGTAGGCATAGTTCTGTGGGTTCATTTCAGGCTCTTCAATTCTGTTCCATTGGTCTTCAGGCCTGTTCTGGTGCCAATACCAAGCTGTTTTTATTACTACAGCTTTATAATACAGCTTGACGTTGGGTATTGTAATTCCTCCAGCACTGTTCTTTCTGCTTAGGATTGTTTTTGCTATTCTAGGTCTTTTATAGTTCCATATGAATTTCTGGATTGCTTCCTCTATTTCATTAAAAAATGGTGTTGGGATATTAATGGGTATTGCATTGAATTTGTAGATAGCCTTTGGCAATATTGCCATTTTGATTGCTCCTTGGTACAGGACAGAACTTCCTTAACAAAGACCCAGAAATGCTACAAATCAAAGAAAGGTTGGACAAATGGGACTGCATCAAACTGTAGAGCACAGCAAAGGACATAGCTCGCAAGATAAACAGAAAGCCCACAGACTGGGAGAAGATCTTTCCTGGCCATTCAACGGACAAAGGCCTCATATCTAAAATATATGCAGAAATAAAAAAATTACCCTCTTCCAAAACAAAACCGCAAAGAACCAATAGCCCACTCATCAAGTGGGCTAAAGAGTTACAAAGAGACTTCTCTGATGAGGAAATGAGAATGGCCAGGAGACATATGAAAAATGCTCTACATCACTGGCCATAAAAGAAATGCAAATCAAAACAACATTGAGATTCCATCTCACCCCAGTAAGAATGTCATATATCAAGAAAACTAACAATAATAAATGTTGGAGAGGATGTGGCCAAAAAGGAACCCTACTTCATTGTTGGTGGGAATGTAAACTGGTTCAGCCACTCTGGCAAGCAGTATGGAGATTCCTCAGAACACTAAACATAGAGCTCCCCTATGACCCAGCAGCCCCACTTTTGGGTATCTATCCAAAAGACCACAAACAAAATCACAGTAATGCCACCAGCACAACAATGCTCATCGCAGCACAATTTGTCATAGTGAAAATCTGAAACCAACCCAGATGCCCCTCAGTAGACGAATGGATCAGGAAAATGTGGTACATATACACAATGGAATTTTATGCCTCTATCAGAAAGAATGACATTGTCCCATTTGTAAGGAAATGGAAGGACTTGGAAAAAATTATACTAAGTGAAGTGAGCCAGACCCAAAGAAACATGTACTCTATGGTCTCCCTTATTGGGAATAATTAGTACAGGTTTAGGCAAGTCATAGCAGAGCATCACAAGGCCCAATAGCTATACCCTTATGAACACCTAAGACGATGCTAAGTGAAATGAACTCCATGTTATGGAGACAATTGTTATATTACAATTGTAACTACTTTCAACGTCCCATGTGTATCTGTAGCTTCTACTATTGATGATGTTCTTGTATCACCTTCCTGTGATTGTACCTACACTATCTCTGTAATCTTATCTGAGTATATTGGAAACCATTTATACTGGTATTGGAACTAGTAAATTGAAAGGGAATACCAAAATTGAGAGACACAGGGTAAAAAAAGACAAACAACTACAATAGCAATACTTGCAAAACTGTTTGGTGTAAGTGAACTGAACACCTCAGGGGGAGAAAGGGTAAGGGGGAGGGGGGGTATGAGGGACAAGGTAACAAACAGTACAAGAAATGTATCCAATGCCTAACGTATGAAACTGTAACCTCTCTGTACATCAGTTTGATAATAAAAATTTGAAAAAAAAAAGGCTAAACATAGAGCTCTCCTATGACCCAGCCACTCCAGGAACAAGCAAGACTACACTAAAACTATCAGCATAACTATATTCATTGCAGAACAATTTACCATCACTAAAATATAGTGCCAACCCAGATGCCCCTCAGTAGATAAGGCTCAAGAAAATGGCTCAAGGAAATGTAACACCTATACACAAATGGAATTCTATGTTTCTAGCAGAAAGAATGACATTGCCCCATTCACAAGGAAATGGAAAGCCTTGGAAAATATCATATTAAGTGAAGTGAGTGAGACCCAAAGTAACATAGACTCTATGGTTTCCCCCATAGGTAATAATTAGTACATATCTAGCAAACTCTTAGCAAAAGATCACAATAGCTATTTACATATGAACACATAACATGTACATATGAACATATAAAAGGACGCTAAGTGAAATGAACTCCAACTTATGGAAGTAAGTGGTTTATCATTGTTGTTATTTTCAATGTACCCTGTGAAATTCTACATTTTTCTTTTGTCTTTCCTCCCCATGGTTTACCCCTAATGTCATTGTAACTGATTTTGGTACCCTGGGTATTATACATATGTTTATCAGAATTAGGGAAGAGAAGGGGAACATCAAAATGGGGAGACAAAGGGTAAAAGGCGAACCAATGCAACAGCAATACTTACAAGATAATATGCTGTAAACCAACTGTACATCTCGAGGATGGGAGGGAGTTGGGTAGGGGAGAAGATGGGAGAAAAATGAGGGAGGAGGTAACAAGTTAGATTAGAAATATACTCACTGACTTATGGTGGAACTGAAACCCCTCTGTACATCAATTTGACAATAACTATATAAATTAATTTTAAAAACACACAAAACTAGAATTTTGGTCACCACAATGATTGAAATATAGCCAGCATAGTTCCCTTAAAATTTTCTGGCAAAAATATCCCGGGAAATATTTGCTTGCTTCTAGCTTTAAAATGTCCTCTTCCCTTCAGAAGAAGACAAACCTTCGTTGCTTTCTAATAGAGGAAGAGAACCAAGTGAAATTTTTCAAGCTGTAGACATTAAGGAGTGTTTTTTTTTTTTTTATAACATCTGATGTTAAAAACACTTGTATGTGTGCCCAGAAACCTTTTAAGTCATAAATTTCAATGTCCAACTTTATTTAGTTTCAGAAATTTAATAAATAGGCAATCCCATCATTGTTAGCAATCTATAATTAATAGCATCAAAACAACAACAACAAAATAACATTATCTGTGCTGCCCAGGGCAATGGGCAATGGACTATGTGATGTGTCTCATCAAGAATCCAGGAAACAGGGGCTGGGGATATAGCCTAGTGGCAAGAGTGCCTGCCTCGGATACATGAGGCCCTAGGTTCGATTCCCCAGCACCACATATACAGAAAACGGCCAGAAGCGGCGCTGTGGCTCAAGTGGCAGAGTGCTAGCCTTGAGCAAAAAGAAGCCAGGGACAGTGCTCAGGCCCTGAGTCCAAGGCCCAGGACTGGCCCCCCCCCCCAAAAAAAAAAAGAATCCAGGAAACAAGGGACCATTGTGTGAAGGTTCCCAGCAGATACACAGGTATATACTGAATAACACCTCAGTTAAATGTCCCAGTGGGGACAAATGCAGAGAGCCAACTACCATTCATCTCTGGTGGAGCACGTGCAGCCAAAGTTTCAAATGTGATTTGCAAAATGTACTCAGGTCCCCATCCTATAAACGATTTTGCAGTTTAGGAAATGAAGCCCAATGAATTTTTTAAATGATATCAATAACAGATGTTAACTGAGAATTGTGCCTGAGGTTGTTAACCCCCCTGGATAAAATCCAAGCTACAAATCCACATGCTATAGAGCCTAATGCCCTTAAGATGGCCATCTTTGTCATCTCTGTTTCTGTTTACTTTTCTCTTTCCTCTTCCCTTGGGCTAAATGGGAGCCATTGCTCTTGCTGTGACTGGGTTAAATGTGAAGCAAATATGAGATTTAACAGTCAGACAAGAAGATCTATACTCACTGCTCGCTTGGAAGTGATGAGTTTCTTGACATTGCCTTTGGTGACAAGTCATAATCGCTGTCTGATCTGTAGAGAAAAGACTCTCTGCGCTGGCTATGACCAGGGAAGGTGGCGTGAAGCACCAACCCAGAGGATGAACTGGCTTGGGGATCCAGTGGGCTCCGACCTGGTGAAGGGCCATTTTCCACGTCAAAGCTTAAAGAGAATGCAGAGAACTCTGGTCACATGAGAATCACAGGTAGAAGACATCTAATCTACATCAAGGATCCATATACAGCAAGTATTGTATACTGGGCATATAGATAGATGATAGATAGAAACATGCATACATAGGTATATACTATACAGAAAGTTTTCATTCTCAAAAGGCTCTGAGTAACAGTCATTATAATTTCCATTTTGTAATAGGAAATTCTGTCCTACAAAGATCATTCAGACATTTATATGAGCCTACCATTAGCAAGCCAGAATTTAGTCCCAGGAGCACACACCAAGATTAGCCAGAGCATACTTGACAAATTCAGAATTGGAGCCAATAGTAAAATGATTTGTAGTATCCTCAGAGAGGGCATCTCACATATTGCCTGCAGTTCTAGGTATCAAACACTGAAATATCATGGGAATGAGTATTCCTAGCTGCAAGAGTTCTTCCTGCCATAAATAAATATCATGGTCTCATTAAAGACACAATATGCATATTTCTAAATGTTTTGGGAACAAACTGTTTTTCTGAAAATATCCACTGTCTGATTAGATGGGATGCCTAACCTGACACTAAATATTCATATCCAAGTTCAATCACAGAAATGATTTAATCTGATAATACCAAATTCCCATAGAGCTTGGCTGTAGAAGAAGAAGACAATTTCACCGGCTCCATGGAGAAAGATCAGTGAGATTTCTGGTCATTCTCCATTGCTCTGGGAAGTGCTCTTAAGCCCAGAATTATTTGAACCAGCTTGGATCAATGAACACACAAACAAGAACACTGGAGATTTTGTCACATTTTTCTCTCCCCATGCTGGGTATTATCCTAAGTATTGAATTCTTTTCACAATCTCTTTTATCATTCCATATACATACAACTTCACTTACCCTTAAATGATAGTAATAATCTTTGCTATTATTTCTCTGGAGTACCCCCCACTTTCTAGCTGAAGCTCTACAAAAAGGAACCGTGAAAAGTGTATGGGGCAAGGAGGCTCTTTATCCTAAGTTAGACCCTACTAGTTGGCTTTCTCGTATATTCATCCAGTACTCATTCAGCTGCCATAATCAATGTTCTTAGTTCTTTTATTCTTCTAATTCTAACAATGATGATCTCATCAGATGTATTTTGATTATATAGAGAAAATGAGAAAGTGAGAGAGAGAAAACAGCAACATATATATATATAAAGAGAAAGCAAATACACATATATGTATACATACACACATATATATGTATATACACATACAGACACATATACGTTGACAAGGTATTTTCTGGTACCTTCTTTCATCTGACCCTAACAATTCTGTAAAATATATAATTTTATCCTACTTTTGTCCCACTCTTCAATTGTGGTAAACAGGTTTAGGAGATGAATAGACCCTGATTATTAAAGTAACAGGCCATAATAATAGTTTTGCCATCCCTTTATGCAGGAGATATATTCTAAGACCCCATCTAAAAAGCAGGTAAATGATTCCAGATCTCCATATATTGGAGTTTACTCCTGTACATATATTCTGGTGATAAATTCAATTTATAAATTAGACACAGTAATAGATAAACAACCCATAGCAATTATAAAATATACTATGCTGAGTTATTTAAAACTTATGAATTTCTTATTTTAAAATTTTCCACAGTAATTTTGAATCACAACTGATTATGAGTATCTGAAACTATACAAAATGAGGATACAGGGAAGGGACAGCAACTGCAACTTGTAGATGGAGTCTTGGAAGACCTGACTCTTCCAACACAATTCTTTACAACCTGAGACTCTCATACTCACAGAGTTTCAGTAGGGCCCACTGGATAACAGTATTCCTTTCATTCTCTAGATCCAGAGACTCTCTAGGTTAAATGACAACAATCCAGTAGATATTTGGGTTTTCAAGTTGCTAACTATGAATTTCCTCAGCAAGCCAATGACCTGGGTTGGGCTTCTTAGAAGGCTGCAGACAGGCAGCCAAGCAGTGGCTCATATGTTTGCCAGAGGTAGAGAGTTATGTTGTAAGCCACATACATTACAGAAAATAAAAACAGAACGAAACAGACTGCAATCTTCCCTTGGGTGAGATTCATATTAGTTGCAGAGCAAAATGAAGAGAACCTTTGTGGAGAAGAGCTCTTACATGCCACCCCAATCTTGCAGAGCCGGTAGGCCCAGATGCTGGCTCTGAACCCTTTTTAAGGACACTGAGTGCAAGTCCTTAAAAAGGTGAGAGTGGGATGACTCAAAGTCTAACAGTGCGCACAAGCTTTGACATTTCTTGGGTATTCTTGTATCTGGTATGTATCTGTACAGACTTTTGGATATTAAAGCAACAGAATGATTTGGAAGTCACTGGCATCTAGCCGCAGCCCCGGGCCCTCCAGGATGGGCTGAACTTCATGGTGAGCCAGTAACTAAAGGTTTGGTGTCTGGAACAGGAAGGGATCTTGAGCTCCAGCTCAATGGCCTGAGTCCATTTACTTGGTTCATGTGGTACCAGTCATTAAATGTTATGAATATCACTTCTGTGTGTATCTGCGCTGACATCTTAGAAGAGGCGCCAAGTGGATATGCCCACCCAGCTCTCAGAACTTTTTCTGTTGGGTGTACTCTCAGACAGAGCTCACTTTGCCCTCTTTTCTGCTAGAGGCATTCCTAGTGGGCAGAGGGTAAGTCCACAAAACTCTAGCCTAAAATTGAGGCTACCAGTGAATTCTGTTCCTAGTTTTAATACCCCAGGTATTCACCCATGTCAGCGAAGCTGAAACTAGACACAGATACCCAGACTCTGACCATATATTCTTTGATTTTGATTTCTTTCTTCATAGCTACACTCACAGGACAGCTTGCTGGAATTTCAAAGAAGACAGGGAAGAATTGTGTGATGCAAAGAAGTAGTCTTAGACAAATGGCCTTTCATATTCCCCGGGGGCACTGTTTCAAAGCAACCAACACAGATGTACAACTTTGGAACAAACATGAATCACCGACCAGACACCAGTCCTAGTCACAGCAAAATTAACAGGCAGACATTACAATACTTCCCACACATCTAGGGAGCAAGGGGGGCTGAGTGTATGGGCAAGGGGGAGGCTGTAGACAGACTTAACAAGCAAAATGAATATACCACACAAACTGAAATACAATTAGGAAGGAAACGTAATCTACAGTAGCAGAAACCAACTCATAAACAGGGTCATTATTTATTTAGGGTAATTTTTGTCTCTGCCTTAGCAGGGCTCACATCATATCTTTATGCTTCTTTAGATTAAAAATGGTCATTATAAAAGTCATATAAGGATGTTCTATAAAATATATACACGGTAGAAAAGAATAGTATCATTTTTAGTATTTTTACATCTGAATTTTATTTTCTCCCACAGATTTCGATTTTAAGTTATCAAAGATTTTCCCACATACTGAAACTTTTTAGAATTATTATTTTTTCACAGGGTACTTAAAAATTTATCCAGTAGCTGAACCATAATTCTCTTAAAATTTTCCCCTTACCTCTGGTCATGTATGTACATTTCAGACAGGAACCAACCATTCACAAATTTTTGACTATGACTGGGACATACACCGGCCTAGAAGTGGTGGCCTATATCCAACATGCAGACTGAAGCAACATCCTTTCTTCTAGGACTGAGACACCCCTGGCCCCCTTCTGCTTTCTGTCTCTAGGACTCTCTGTTCTGCTTCTCTTCTTGGATCTGTCTGCTTCTCTCCCTGCATCTGCTGACCTCTGAGCCTAGAGTGAATGGCTAGTGGTCTAAAACTTTAGTGTTTTATGCACTTTCTTTTGCTTTGTACCTCGACTTGTCAGACCACTGGGGCCAGGTTAACAAGTGACACCATGTTTTGTGACATGACTCCCTGCAACTGGAGTGCCCTTCCCACTGTGGGAAGTCATAATCTCCTAACTTCAGCTCAGATCATATTTTTCCTCGGCACACCCCCATATCCCTTTTTATCACACAATCATCCCTCAGTATTTACAGGAGACTAGTACCAGTAGGTCCATACATATCCACAGCTGCAGAGGCTCAAGCTCCTTATATGAAATCACTTAGTATTTGCATACAATATACACATCATCTCCTGCATACATTATGCCATTTCTATATTCCTATAAATACCAATTCAAGGTAAATATTGCTATACCATATTCTTTAAGGAATGATATTTAAATAGGATGTGTCCATGTTTTATTCAGATACAATCTTTTTTCAAGTATTTGCTATCTGTGATTGATTGCATCCACAGAAACCATGGATACAATGGACTGAAAACTTTAGACTAAAGTCTAGCTTTAGACTTCTCTATAATTCTCCACTTACTTAGCTGCTTAACAAAACATTGTTATATTATTCATTTGTATATCCCCAGAATCTGGGACAGAGGCTTCTAAACAGCGAGCCTCCAAACAATGTCCAGGAAACTAAAGAATACTGTAAGAGCTGTGTGATGCCTGTCTTCTCTTCAACCCTTTTTGCCTCCAGCCCTTACTTCAGTTCCCACCTCCACAGATTTCTGGTGTTTCCTTCATATGGGTCTGAAGGGATGTGATTTTAATTTCTTTTATCAGCCTTGTGAAGCAATGATCTAAAAATAATTTTTAAAGCACAGCTGTGCTCTGCCTGAGCAAAACAAACAGTCATAGAAATATTGCAACTTAGATGATGAAAATTATGACATCTTAACACCAACCCCTAATAGAGGAATAGCCCTACTAAACCAGCTTCAGCTTGCCTTCCCTTAATCTTTTGTTTTGTTTTTACATAAAAGAAAAGCTATCTTTGCCCACACCTTCCAGACTTTGGCTTCTATGACCTAGGAACCTTTTTAAAGCCAGCACTGCCTGGGCCGGTGATAGGAGAGAGACAGCAGATGGCAGAGTACTGCCACTGCTTTGGAGTTCTGCAGCCTCTCATCTGAGCAGGTAGGGTCTGTGCAGCAGGCTTAGAAGGAGAAATATGACTGATACTTTCTTCATAAGCCTGGGAGGAAAAATCAGGGAAAAAGAACAGAACCACATGGTACATAGGAAACCTTTGATTAAACTAAGAGAAGCTTTCCTTCCAAATGTATGAGCTAAGCTGGGTGGTCACAGACTTGCCTAGAATTATCTCCAGGGTGGCTGCTTCCTGATCCCCAATTACCTACATAAACCTCACTTTCTGTAACAAAGAAGTAGGAAGCAGAAACCTAGGAATGATTCATTTCTGAATCAGTTGAGACTTTTTTTTCTTTTACCCAACCATTTGCTAGCTGTACCTCTGTGGATTATTCTAATAAATAGTCCCACTGCAAAAACACAGACTCTATAAAAAAGATTTATATTTCTAGGTCAGCAGAGTTGTTCATTGCTATTTCAGGAGAGAGCTCTTATTGTCTTTCTTGCTTGTATTCCTTAAAGATGATGTGTTGACTATCTTCTGCATCATTAACCCTCACATCTCTCCAAGACTTAATTCTCTTCACCTTATTATCAAAGAGGAAAAAAGTCAAACTTCATTTAAGAAATCTTAAATTCACTGTGTTTGTACACACACACACACACACACACACACACACACACACACACACACACACACACCTTCTGCTGGGGATTGAGGCCCAGTACCTTGCACTCGGCAAGCATTCTATCACTTGATCTCTGTCTGCCTCAAGCTCTTTTTTTTTTTTTTTTTTTTTTTTTTTTTTTTTTTTAACAAGGTGAGCTCTTTACCACTAGGTCATATTCCCAGCCCCAAGCTCATTTTTTAAGACATTTATTTTTGAGATAGGGTCTCACCAACTTTACCTAGGGTGGTATCTCCAGACTTCACCTCCTAAGTAGCTGGGAATGTAGGCATGTAACATCATGCTCAGCTACGTGTGATGTCACATGCCTGTATTCCAGTTTCCTTCTTCCACAACACCATGATCCTTTCTTTCTTGTTTTCTTTTTATTCTATTTTTTTTAGCATACAATAGCTCTATATGGATGGTTTCATTGCAATACTTCCACAAAAACAGACCATGTCCCTAAATATTACTTCCTTTGTTACTCTCTCATTCTTCCACATCCATCAATTTCAATTTCAATTTCAATTTTCATATATTAACACCAACCACATTCACATGCGTTTACCAATCTCCAGCTGAAATGCCCCCCACCCCAAGCACACACAACAAAGTTTATTTTACTTTCTTGTTCTTGATTTTTGTGTATGTGTATTGTACCAAGGGGTTTCACTCTGATATCTCATATGTGCATCTATTATATTTTAATTAGAGTAATCCTTCCTATTGCTCTCTTTTCCCCTACCTTCTCTATATTCCTATTGACCAACATCTTTCCCTTAGATTCCTTATGCAAACACAGACACAATACATTTGATATTATTCACTTTCTATCATTCTCTTTTCCTCTCCCTCTTCATCTTCTCCTAAACAATGCATTACATATTTATATATGCACATACATATAAATCAATAGGCAAATATATAATTAAATATAAATATGTATAATTTGAAGTCTTCTATTGTGATACCTCCAACATTGTGATTTTTGCTCAGTATTACTTTTGGTATTCATGTTTCCATTGGAATTTTTGAACTGATTTTTTTTTATTTCCTTGAAGAATGACATTGGGACTTTTTTTTTTTTGCCAGTCCTAGGCCGTGAACTCAGGGCCTGAGCACTGTCCCTGGCTTCTTTTTGCTCAAGGCTAGCACTCTGCCACTTGAGCCACAGTGCCACTTCTGGCCATTTTCTGTATATGTGGTGCTGAGGAATTGAACCCAGGGCCTCATGTATATGAAGCAAGAACTCTTGCCACTAGGCCATATTCCCAGCCCCGACATTGGGACTTTTTAATGAGCATTGCATTAAATCACTAGATTGCTTTGATAGTATGGCGATTTTCACAATATTCTTCTGCCAACCACTGAACATGGGAGGTCTTTCCCTCTTCTAATGTCTTCCTTGATTTCTTTTGTCAAAGTTTTAAAGCTTCCATTGTCAATTTATTTCACTGCTTTGGATAAAGTATTACCTAGGAGGTAGGCAGTATTTTCATTATTATTATTATTTTGCCATTCCTGGGGCTTTCACTCAGGGCTTGAACACTGTCCCTGGCTTCCTTTGGCTCAAGGCTAGCACTCTACTACTTGAGCCACAGTGCCACTTTCAGCTTTTTCTGTTTATGTGGTGCTGAGGAATCGAATCCAGAGTTTCATGCATGCCAAGCAAGCACCCTACTGCTAAGCCACATTTCGGTCCAGTGGACAGTATTTTCAATGAGATTGGTTTCCTTATTTCTTTACCAGTCTGCTCATTTTTGTAAATTCTATTGATTTTTAAAACTGTTTATTTTTATTTTATAACCTGCTACATGTCAAAGGTGTTTATCATACCTAGGTGTTGTGTTTTCTTGGTAGAATTTTAAAGGTCTTTTAAGTATAGACTCATATTATAAGTCACTAGGGGTGATTTGACCTTTTTCCTTCATTCCTCTTTCTTTCTTCTGCCTAACTTTTATAGTAGGAATGCCTTATGTACTGTATTGAATAAGAATGAGGAAAGTGTACAATAATTCTAGGAAACAAGGAAGGACAGAGGATTAGAGGTAAAATTAGGAGAGCAATTCAATTTGTAAACAGAGAAAATGCATTGATGGAAAAGGTGACTGGAGAGGAAGGAGAAGATTCAAATTTAAACTGAATATTGAATGAGGATGTGGCATATCAGATACAGTGATAGCAAGGAAAGAGAAAGAATAACTAACAAGAAAGTGAGAAAGAGAGAAAAGAAATACCCAAATCAGATGTACAAAAATAACAGTTAATTTTATAAATCTAGATGGAAAACAAAGTAATGAAAAAGTGGCAAAAATCAGTTGAAAGGAATAAAAAAAAAAAGTCGTTGTTGTATCACTCTGACCAGCAGATGGCAACATAGCTACAGGTTACCTTGCTATAATGGCAGGTACTCAGCATGGTGGGGATCTAAGTTCAACTTGAAGTGTTCTGATTAGTCTCCAATGAGGGCCTTCTAAATGGTTATATCTTAGTCCCTCGTGCTTGTTCACTTTCCACTTACCCTGTGGCTTCCTGATTTCCCCTTTCCCATAAAGTCCATCTGTTACAATCAGTGAGTTCTTTCTTACTCTTTCATCCTTTTGCTTTTCTCTGCCACTGCCATTTCCTACACGGAACTGAGGTGAAAGTGTCACTCAGTCTCATCTCAGTGCTTGCCTTTATCTCCATGGGGATTCTGTGATGCAGTTATGGGCTAGTGGCAGTCTACAGGATCTCTTCCAGTGTCATTTCAGGGCAGCACACAGGATGGTGGCCTTTGCTTACTGCTATGTGCTAGCTTGTGGGATGTTGGTGGAATTTAGAGCACTGCGCTGTGTCATTGCTTTTATTTCCTGAGAATCAACTTTATAGGTGCTATTTCCTCCCTCATCTAAGCTGTTGAATATCTGGGAAATGCTTCCTGCTTTTGAATCACCATCTTGACTCCAAGACACAAGACCTCCTATTGATGTAAGAATCTGTCAAATTAGAATATTTCTCAGTTTAGTTACTCCTCTTACTCCATCATGTCATGATCTTCTTAAAACAGGAGCTAATCCTTCATCCATTTCTGTATTCCCATGGGTAGGAGCTGAGCCTCACATCAGGAAATATAATCAAATACTATAGTGGGAATGCAAGATCTTGAAGGTTCCATCTTCTCATCTCATGAAAATCCAGTTCCATTTGGATTTAAGACCTCTGGTAGCGGTCACTAGTGGTTCATGCCTGTAATCTTAGCTACTCAGGAGGCTCAGATCGAAGCATAGCTGTTTGAAGCCAGCCTGGGCAGAAAAGTCCCCGAAAGACTCTTATCTCAAACATATGCCCTATTGTGGGCACAACATGTAAATCCTCATTCTTCCTGTGACAAGAGTTCCTGGGTTCCTAGGTTTCTGCAAAGCAAGTAGTACAGAAGGGGCAAAAGAAGATCTGAAGATGTTAGTGGCTCCATTAGGAACTCCACTGTGAACTTTCCCCTGCCAGAGTTGTTGGTTCTTTTGTTTTACTGGTTCTGGAGCTTAAACTTGGGGCCTGGCTGCTCTCCCTGAGCATCTTTGTGCTCAAAGCTAGTGCTCTATTACTTGAGGTACAGTTCTACTTCTGCCTTTTCTGTACTACAACCATTTACTCATTTATTTAATTATTTTATTTGGCCAGCATCTCCTTGTGCTACCTGGTCCCTTTAGAAGGGAATCTGATGGGGCTAGGAATATGGCCTAGTGGCAAGAGTGCTTGCCTCATATACATGAAGCCCTGGGTTCGATTACTCAGCACTGGATATATAGAAAAGGCCAAATGTGGAGCTGTGGCTCAAGTGGAACAATGCTAGCCTTGAGCTAAATGATGCCAGGGAGAGTGCTCAGGCCTTGAGTCCAAGCACCAGGACTGGCTAAAAACCTAACAAGCACCAACAACAAAAAAGAAGGGAATCTGAGCAGGGACATGCCTGCCTACCCTCAATGACAGACAGCTATCTTTATGTAACTAATGGCTGCAGCCCTAGCCAGGCCTAATTTCTAACAAAGGACTTAACTGTGAAAAATCATAGGCAGTGGGATGGAGAACCCAGAATCTAGGTGAAGGCAAAGCAAATCAACTCTGATCACAGCCATGACAGAATTTTTCCCAGTCTTCCCTGAGAATGTAGTTCTAAAGACTATGACTTTCCTTCTACAGATCAGGAAAGAGAATTCTGATGCTTCACTCATCTGAATTCTTGAAGCAGCTGTCCTTTGCTTTTTCTACTTCCCAGGGGTTTGAAAAAATTACATTCATGGCAGTAATCCCAAACTGATTTCTCCACAGAAAGGCTTAACCAGAGGTGGTGCTGTAATGCTGAG
The DNA here is from genome assembly GCF_023159225.1 of Perognathus longimembris pacificus. Lineage (NCBI taxonomy): Eukaryota > Metazoa > Chordata > Mammalia > Rodentia > Heteromyidae > Perognathus > Perognathus longimembris. Next base: position 45,978,767 of record NC_063167.1, on the reverse strand, counting down.
GAGCTCTGCAGCTCTGCAGCTCTGGAGATCTGCATTCACTTCCTGTTCTATGAAGAACAAAGTTGAAACAGAGATTCCCTGTACCCTCATTTGTCTTTCACCACTGAAATAAAGCTGTGGTGTAAAAGATCATCAAGGTGGCTCTAAGGTTACCTATAGAATGGACACTTTAGAGATAGGAAAGGATTGATTCTCAAATGCGGTTTTGTGTTAATGGTTACGATCATTCACTCCTTCCACAAACATTAAGCATTCACTCTGAAATAAGAGTCTATTCTTGGCCTGAAAATAAAGCAGTGTACAAGACAGAAAAGACAACCAAGGGTAAAGATGGACAATAGATAACTAGATAAGATAATTTCAGATAATGATAAATGTTATGAGGAAATTACAAGAGAACGGTGTTGTAGAGACATTGAGGAAAATACCTTTCCGTTTGTACAATCAACAGGTCCACCTTACATGATTATCTGGGTTATTTATTGATTTATACCAGGAAGTATCATCTTAGATGGCATTATTAAGCTGAGATCTGATAAAAGTTGTGCTAAAAGTTGTCCCCAGATTCTTTCCTATTTTAATTTCTAAGCCCACACTACAGTACTGGGTCAAGTGATATTTTGATTTTGATAAAAAATATTAAGCTCTCCTTTTAAGGCAGGTTAGTTGTTCCTTACCTCTTCTCATTTTCAACAGACCCCCCCATTACTGTTCATCCTATATCAAAACTGTGTATTCTCTCTGTCTCTGTCTGTCTCTGTCTCTGTCTCTCTGTCTCTGTCTGTCTCTGTCTGCCTCTCTGTCTCTCTGTCTCTGTCTCTGTCTCTCTGTCTGTCTTTCTGTCTCTGTCTCTGTCTGTCTGTCTGTCTGTCTGTCTGTCTCTCTCTCTCTCTCTCTCTCTCTCTGTCTCTCCTGAACTAGAATAACTCCCTATGGATATCTCTGCTTCCATTCTCTACCCCATAGGACCTCAAAGTCTTGCTCCATGGAATACAAACATCTTACCAAGAAATAAAATCATGGTATCATACAATAAAATCAAACTCCTTCCCAGGGAGCACACATCCGCCACCCACATATCTTGTTGCTCCTGCCACCCTGGCACTTCATGTACCACACTACCCTTTTCTCAGTGTGGCTCAGCCTCATGTACTTCTTTTCTGTGTCAAAATCATTCCAAATCCTCTCCTGCTTCAGTGATTTTCCATATGTGTGTTTTTTCACTGCATGTCCTCCTAGTTTCTTACAGTTTCTAGTTCACCAAGTGTTGAATATAGTTGTCCAGTGAAGGACTAAATTCGGGTCTCTCTGCCCATTTCTCTCCTGCTCGTTGTATGGTAGCCCTCTTCTCTTCTTCCCCTCTTCTCCTTGAGTAAATCTTGGATTGAGGTACTTCTAGAAAAGTACTAGAAAATTTCTTCCCCAACTCAGTATTTTAGTGGCTCATCTTTTTGTCACAATATCTTACAGCAGCTTTGTGTTGCATTTATTTGTCTTTTAAAAATTCTCATACTCCTTAGTATCTTATAGGAAGCTCTGAAAACATTTTCTCATTTGAGGAGGGATGAATTTATCTGTCTTGGAACTTGGGAATGGATCCCAAAAACATCCCTAAGGAAACTCAAATTTAAAAATACCAGTTGATGTAAAAGCATCTCAGATTTGAAATGTTTTCTGTGATTATTACTCTGGGTTGGTTTCAGAAAAGGAGACTGGTTTTCACATCAAATTTCATAAGTTATTGGCCTTTCAGAGAGAGCTTTGATGAAATGTTGAGGTCGACACTGGGGTTTGGAAAATGCCATTACTTAACATTTTAAGAGTTTCGTATTAAAAAAAAATTATCTTCTCTTGGGAACAAATAGGCCATATTTCTCCTTTTCGGTTGAAGTAGAAGGGGTGGGAGGAGGGATAGTAACTCAAATAATAATCATAAAATTGAAAATCAATGCCTCAACCTCCGGTCTGCATAGCAGTTAATAGTGTTTACGTCAGTTAACATCTGGCCTCCAAATGTTATCAGTCTTGTGCACTGCACCTGCAGACAGCCTGGCATTTCGATTTTAAATATGTGCTTTGGGGAGGAAGAAAGGGTGAGAGAAGGGGGAACAGGGAAAGGAGAGGTGGAATAATGAGATCCTAGAACCTTTTACTTAGGCAATAAGTGAAGAAAAGCTACATTTTTCTTTTTTCCTTTCTTTTTTTTCCTCCAGCTTATTAAATATATTCATTGTGCCAGGCTAAGTGTTAAGCACTTGGAAAACATTACCTCATTTCATTGTTCTAATCACTTTGTGAGGAAGAAAGGAACTTGTTTTCCCTGAATGTGAAAATTAAAGTTCAAAGACTTGAAATAACTTGCAGGCATTCAAGTCAGTAATCTAATGGTAGATCCTGTATTTAAACAGTTTGATTGGATTGATACATTAATAAAACAATCGTCTGTAAACATCTGTTCTTCCATGCTGTTACTACAATTATATTTCTTTTTTTTTCATTTCTTATTGTCAAAGTGATGTACAGAGGGGTTACAGTTTCATATGTAAGGCAGTGAGTACATTTCTTTTTTTTTTTTTGAGGACAATGCTGAAAATTTATTAATCTGGTTATAAAGTGAGTACATTTCTTATCCAACTTGTTACCTCCTCCCTCATTTTTACCCTGCCTCCCCTCCCCCCATTCCCCTCTTCCCCCCCATGAGTTGTACAGTTGGGTATACTATATAGTTTTGTAAGTACTGCTGTTGAATTGATTTCTCTTTTTATCCTTCGTCTCTTGATTTTGGTATTCCCTTTCCTTTCCCTAGTTCCAATACATGTATATACAGTATCCAAGGTACTAAAATCAGTTACAGTGATATCAGGGGTATATACAATGGAATTCTATGCCTCTATCAGAAAGAATAACATTGTCCCATTCATAAGGAAATGGAAGAACTTGGAAAAAAAATCATACTAAGTGAAGTAAGCCAGCCAGACCCAAAGAAACATAAACTCTATGGTTTCCCTCATTGGGAATAATTAGTACATGTCTATGATAATCCTAGCAGAAGATCACAATAGCTTAATAGTTATGTCCATATGAACACATAAGATAATGCTAAGCAAAATGAATTCCAAGTTATGGAAACAAGTGGTATATCATTGTTGTTATCTTCAACATACCATGTGAAATGCCCTTTTTCTTTTGCATTTCTTTCCTATGGTTTTACCAATGATATCACTACAGTTGTATTTCTAAGGTCTTAATAGAAATCAATCCCTAAGTTCTGAACTCTGTCCTTCTCTTCTCTTCTGCAGTACGCTCATTGTATATTTGCTTTGTCCTGAGTCATTTTCTACCCTGCATATCAGCAAACAGTCAAATTGTAAACATCTGTATTTAAAGCAAGGCAACCCCCCAAAGAAATACTTCCATCCATCATGGGTTAAAAGAAATCCTCAGGCAGAAGAAAAAATGGCACCTAATAGAAATCTGGTTCTATACAAAGGAATGAAGATTTTTGCCTTTTAATTAAAATTTTGTAGCTTGTGCCAGTGGTTCACAGCTATAATCCTAGCTACTTGGGAGGCTGAGAATGGGAGGATTGTGTTGCAAGACCAACCCAGGCAAAAAAAATCCACAAGACTCTATGTCAATGGAAGGAATCTGGACATGGTGGTGTGCACATGCCATCCCAGTTAGTATGGGAAAGGTAAAATGGGCAATACACTGTCCAGGTATGTGTTTGCACAAAAATTGAGGCCCTATTTCCAAAATATAAACAGCAAAATAGAACTACAGATATAGCTCCTACCCAAAGCATCTGTCTAGCAAGCATGAGGCTTAGAGTCCAAATTCCAGTGGTGCAAAACAAACAAAGACCTCTTTAAAAGATAATTGACTAAAGAGTAAAAATGACAATAATGAATAGTGAGGTTCATGACATATACACAATTAAATTGTATCACAGCAAGAGGGTTTAAAAATGGCTCCTGTTTTTGTTTATTTTTCCTTTTGTCCTATTTGCTTTTTTATCTGTCTTTGGGAGGGTAAGTGTGGGCCCAGAAATGTTGGGGGTTAGAGTAAACAAATGAAACAGTTATACTCGCTATACACTTATGTAACTGTAACCCATCTGTACATCAAAACAATAAATAAACTGAAAGAAAAAACAGTCAGGGCATATACACAAAGAAAGGAGAAATGGAAATAAAGTATTGAGGGATTTTCATACTATATGTGAAGTGGTCTAATATTGCTTAAAGGTAGTTTTCAATAAGGTAAAGGTTTTTGGTACAAATTCTATAGTTTTCATTGAACTTTAGAAAGGAATGAAGAGTTATAGCTAACATATTTAACAAAGGAGAGAAAGCATAAGTATTATCAAAATAGAGCAAAAAAGAGGAATACTTATATAATGTACGGTTAAACTAAATTCATTGTAACCATGCTTTCTTACTTTAAATCCTTATGTAATAATCTGCAATTCATTATGTAAACAAACTTTTATTAGAGAGTGAGATAGAGGGTGGGGAGAGGGAATGTGTTCTCAAACAAATGGGAGGAATAACAAAGAAATGAGGAGATGAACGTCCGAAGACACAAAATACTGTCCAAGCCCCAGGACTGACAAAAAAAAAAAATCTTAAATTTTGGGCTGAGGATATGGCCTAGTAGTAAGAGTGCTTGCCTCCCATACATGAAATCCTGGGTTCAATTCCCAAGCACCACATATACAGAAAACGGCCAGAAGTGGCACTGTGGCTCAAGTGGCAGAGTGCTAGCCTTGAGCAAAAATAAATAAATAAATAAAAAGGGGGGCTGGGGATATGGCCTAGTGGCAAGAGTGCTTGCCTTGTATACTTGAGGCCCTGGGTTTGATTCCCCAGCACCACATATACAGAAAACGGCCAGAAGTGGCGCTGTGGCTCAAGTGGCAGAGTGCTAGCCTTGAGCAAAAGGAAGCCAGGGACAGTGCTCAGGCCCTGAGTCCAAGCCCCAGGACTGGCCAAAAAAAAAACAAAAAGCCAGGGACAGTGTTCAGGCCCTGACTCCAAGCCCCAGGACTGGCCAAAATAAATAAATAAATAACATCTTCCTTTAAAAAAAATAAAGACACAAAATACTGAATATAGAGGATGAACGAATCTAGAGAACTGAGGTACAATATAAAGATTAAAATTAACGAAATGATTCTACCTCAGGAATTTTTAAGTAGAGATTAGCTGCTCTTGTTAATGAAAAGTACTTATGTGAGATTATAGGTATGGTAATCTATATTACTATAGTAACTGTTTTACTGTCATATATTCTATAACATCATACGGAAACTTCAAATATACACAATAAAATTCATTCAAAGAATAACAAACATACTTAACCCTGGAGAGAATAAATAGTTAATACTAAATGAATGGTTATAAAGTGTTGTAAGGAACTTTTCAAAGTTGCTTTTATTGCTGTTTCTATTTCCTCAACAGCTGCTTTCTTCTCCAAATATTCCAGTCAGGATTTGTTCCATGGCTCTTTACAGGAAATCATAAAACCAACTAGTGTTCTACAGCTTGCCTCCACCAATGGTCAATTCTTAATCATCATCCTTCTCAAATATCAGGAATAGTTGATGCAAGTTATCCTTTAACTTTCATGAATATAGCCTTCTCCTAGTTTTGTTCACAGTTCACGGACATTGCTATGTCTTTAATATCTCCCCAAACTTTAATCATTTCCTTGGTGACTTTTATTGTCTCTTCACCAATGACTTCTTATTGTGATTCAATCAGTGAAAACTAGAAGAACGCCACGATGACTAATGAATCTACCTTGACAAAGCCACTGACACCTCAAGAAGAGCAGAGACTATCAAAAGATAAAGGTTAGAAATTATAGATGCTGCCAGAAAGCTCCTCAGACTGAGTTCTAGGTTATTCCTGTCTCTGTGCACTGTTTTAGTGCATCCGTGACCTCAAGTCTGGTGATGATCTCATGTAAAATGCATCCAGGTTCTGCAAAACCACTTAGTATTGATTTAGCAACAGAAGAGTCTCAGAAACGTCAACATTCCAGAAATAAATGATTCTATTAGAGCTCAAGCAATGTCTCCAGAGGTTGTTGGTATTTCTCACTATTTTTTAAAAGAAATTTAACCTTCCTCTAATTTGGTACCCAAAATGCCTATGGTGGGTCACAGCTTGCCCTTGACCAGGCTGGGAAGTCCTCCATTTTTATGTCCCATGGCTAAGGTGAAAAGTAGGCAGGCAGGTTTAGAGGATGGCCTCATGACTGCAGGATTCTTTGTAAACTGTGATGAATCTTTCTCTTGAATATGGCCTTTTTATGGTATATGAAAATCCTGAAGGACTATGATAGTCTTCAGATATTTTTCAGAGCAATCTTTTCTTTTTTATTGTCATTGTAAAGGTGATGCACAGAGGGTTAGTAACATAAGTCAGGTAATGAGTACAATTGTTTGTAAACAGTATCCCTCTTCCCTCATTTTTTTCCTAGTGTTTCTCTCCTTACCCCCTCCCCTACAAGTTGTAAAGTTTCTTTTCAATATAGTTTGTAGCAAGTATCACTGCTGCATTTGGTCAACCTTTGTTCCACCATTTCTATGTTCCCCAGAGACATTTTTTGAAAAGAGAAATATGGAAGCAGTGTTGTGAAGAGGACAAAGAAATCCTTACTTTAAACCAACGTGATTTTCTATTTTTCTTTTACTGAAACTCCTGCTTTGGAATAGCATTGTTACCTTACACAAATTCATCTTTTCAATAACAGAAAGAGTGACTGCTTTCAAATCTAAGTACTTGAGAAAACACATTCTTCCAGCTGCTTATCCTACTCAGTTGTTCTCACTCCCAGTTAAAGGAGGTCTTTAAAGGGTTGAATTGTTTCATAGAGTCATCCCTGAATTCTTTTCACCTCTGTCAATAATTCCATTTCTTTGTTTTATCTTCTCATTACCATTCCTTCAACATGGATTTTTTTCTTTTATACTCAATTATCTTAACTTACTGATAAATTACCCACTCCATCCAAAGCATCACTTACAGTAATCAAAACTCCAGAAAGCTCTTCAACATTGTCTCTGACCCAGATATTTCTGACTGCTTGGTATATATGTACTATTTGCTGCGCCACCTCAATAATATGGCATACTTGGTGAATAAAAGCCACCTAAAAATGTCTACCTAGTTTATTGTATGTTGCTTCTTAATTTTATAGGTGAGTGAAATTCCTTGCTATTTTTTCAAATATTAAAAAAATCTATCTGATGCATTATGATTTTACTCTGACAAGCAAGCCATAAGAGCCATGTCTTTGTCTATGCTGGTTTTATCATTTATTTTAATGTAGAATTGAGAGATGCTCAAGGTCATTTCTTATTGAATGCAAATAGCAACAAGTTTTAGTCTTACTAGAAATATTGAATTTAGATATAGTTGACTGTCTATGCTTAAAGACTAAGCAGTTGTTCTGATACAAACTATGTCTCATTAATAGTTGGGAAGAAAATACTTTAATGGAAAATGAGATGAAACTCTTAAGTCATCCATAAATCCGTGTAGTATAATTATCACATTTTCTTGATGCTCCGAGCATAAACCCAAAGTGCCATTTTACTCTGCTGTATCAAAACATCTAATTTATCACCATTCACATGCCTGATCCTGACAGTCGAGTCCAAACCATGTGACCTGAGTTTGACCTTCTAAACTTCTATGCCACCATTGTTTATCTATACATTAATCAAGTTGAATCAGTACTCTTTTCCCAAACCTCAGTTTTCTCACTTTTGCCCTTCCTTTTCCTGCTTCTAAATGGGTTAATGTAATGAACCAGACAGAAGCTTTGTATTAAGGAAGACGTGGGTTCAAATAGAAACTCTGTCATTTACCAGCCAAAGACTCTTGCATTTAACATCTCTCTGATAGTTTCCTCATGTACAAAACCTTGATAGAAGAGAAAGCTCAGAGCTTGCTGGGATGATGAAATTTTTATACCCGGTATAAACATTCAAGTGTTCAGCTCTACAGTTGTCTAGTCATATCAGCAACAGGCCAAAGATGGCAAGTTTCTGTAGACATAGGATCTGGGATTTTGACAGTGTCTCCCTATTTTCTGAAATGTAATTCTCTGAAATCTGCTGCTGATATTGCTGCCAACCCAATAAAACATCTAATGTGGCTAGGGAGAGGGCTGAAGTATGAAACAGAAACTTATCAGGTTTAAGAAGACAAGTCTATGAAGGAGTGGCGATCACCTAGAAATGTCTCCAGGGAAAGAGTGGGAACAGATTCATGGAAGACTAGTGTCTCCAGGGAAAGAGTGACAACAGATTCATGGAAGATTAGAGCCCAGCTGTGTCTAACAGTCATTGAATTAACTTCCCCAAAGGTACACACCATCTTTGTCTCCTAATTTTCTTGAGTTTGAGTGCTTTAGGGACATAGTTCTAGCTAATGAGATATAGGTCATAGTTTCTAGGGAAAATGTTATATATCAGGCCATACTATATGAAATGATCATTTTTATTGATTAAAATATAGTTGAAAGCTACCCATTTTAGGTACTTCAACTTATAGAAAACAAATGTTATTATCTAGAATCTTTTCTTTATTTTCTGCCTAAAATAGAAACTTAATACATAGTTAATAGTAATATTTCAGCTTTAAAGTGAGTACCAGAATAGTGGCAAATGAAGTTAAAAGGACTTTGAATCTTTGGTGACACCATTGAATGATAAAAAAATGCCTAAGACTACCTGCTCCTGAAATTCCTATTCCTTGAGACTCACAGCCCTAATTGTTTAGTAACTGTAGATAGTTTATTTTGTATCTAAAAAGAACAGTAATTGATCTAAGGTACTAAATCTGCTGAGAGATGGCCAGTAGATCTTCAATAGATAAACAGCTACCTCCAGAGAAACTGGTCTCAGTGAGAAAACCATTTGAACAGAAATAAATGTCTTGCTGTCTCTGGACAGAACATGGCACTAATGCCAAAGGAGTGAAAGAAAGGAAACAGTAGGATAAGAGTAGCAAGGATGCTTTAGTTTTAACAGGATGGTAAAATTAACAAAACAGGGAGAGTAGTTGGATATTTGAATGTCAAGTTGAGAAAACAGAAAGTATAAAGACAATAACATGATGGGCATATTTGAAAAGGAAGTAAGCCAGAATAACAGTGAAGTAAAATGCAGTAAAGTAAAAGGAGGCAATGGCAGGGCAATACAAAGTTTTCTTCACAAGAAGCCTTCATAAAGCAAGCAAAACAGGGCCAGATAATGATTACAAGGCGTTATACCTGAGCAAGGTATAATACCAAACTGATATAAAGGCTCAAGACAATATTACCTGACATGAAGACATCAGAGGAAGAAAGTATGGGGTTGGGGGTAAAGATCATATCATGTTAAGTTTCTGATGACAGATATCAAAGAAAAGCTGTCAAACATACAACTGGAGGTATGAATCTGAACTGCAAGAAAGATCCACACATTTTAGATTCATTGGAATGTTGTGTGTGTGTGTGTGTGTGTGTGTACGTGTGTCCGTGTGCACGCAAATATGGGGTAGTTTCTGCAAGTATGCACAGCAAAAGATAAATCTATGTTTTTATTCATCAATTTTTAGTCTTTTGTAGACTGATATTTTACTGATAGTGCCACTATTAGGAGTTTGGGAACACAACATCAAGCAATTTATACAAAGGGCACATTTCAATGCAGCTGTTTAGTAAGTGATACCTAATATATAATTGTGCACTTAACATTTATTTGCCCACTTTGGTGCACACTTCATAAAAATGAAATTATTTAGTCTTCACAGTAATGAAGATTCAGTAGTCTACACAACTTAAGAAAGTTGCCAAGATCAGAGAGCTGATAAACAGCAGAACTTGGACTCAACAAAAGATCTCTCTACTTTTGAACTGACGTTCCTAATCTACATGCTCTATCAGACCTGCAAACTCAGAAGCCCTTAGAGGTAATGGACATGTATACAGTGGCTCCTATATATAATGCCTACTCAGTATGAATGTCTAATATATCTACATGGATATCTAATATGTATCCTTCACTATATGTGACTAGAGTTGACTCTAATTCTTTTATTTTTGTCAGTTGTGGGGCTTGAACTTTGGGTCTGGGCTCTGTCCCTGAGCTCTTAAGTGCAAGACTCTACCACTTGAACCACAGCACCACTTCCGGTTTTCAGGTGGTTAGTTGGAGATAAGAGTCTCAGGGACTTTCCTGCATGGCCTGGCTTTGACCTGCAATCCTCAGATCTCAGCCTCCAGCATAGCTAGTATCACAGTCATGAGCCACCAGCATCCAGGGACTCTAATTATTTGACAGTTCTTCCTATCTCAGTTAGTGGAACAGTTTTCTACCCAGTTTCTCAAGTGAAACATTGCCCTTGATTCTTCTCTTTCCTTTGTCCACTTGATCAGAATGAATTCCTCAGCTAGATTGGCTTTTGTAAGCCATCAATGCCTGATGAAAGGAAATAATTTTTTAAGAACACTCCAAGTTTGGCTCAAAGGTTGGCTAGGAATTAGTTTGAGTAAGGAAAGGGAACCATAAGCTGAATGATTAAGGATGGAAGAAATCATGATGATTTCTATATTAAGATACCAGCAGTTTGGTAGATAGGTTAGGGAGCCTAGGCCATTTGGGTTGTACTAAGTCATATGGGCAAACAATGAAGGAGACATGAAATTATGATGGTGATCACTGGAAACAGGAATTGAAGGAAGTTGGAATGCCTCTTGATGGCCTTTTAGGAAAACAGAAATCATCTTAAATAAAAACTCTTGGTTAAAAGAAGGATCTCTTAGATGGCTAGACCATCAAGTAACATCTCTTCACCACCTCTTCCTCCACCAGGAACTGCACTAGGGACACATTTCTGTATTATATCATAGCTTTCATACAATTCTATGAGGTAGATTTTATCCATATTAATCTATGCACAAAGGTAGGTATTGATAACGTACTTAAGAGCCCTTGTAAAGTTAAAAAAAAACCCTTTACATATGGATAAAGTCCTCACTGATTTTAATGCTCCTCTTTTCTTTGTTAGGTCATAAAAATCCATAGAAAAGTAAAGGGGGCAGGGAACACATCAGAACAAGTGCCTTGAACTCCAGGCTTCAGAAAGATTGTACAAGGGGATCAACTTTTGCTAGATGTTTATTATTTGCAATGACCTTTTGTAAGGAGGTGCATACCCATTACTCTAACCCTCACAATCACAAGAAGGATTTTATATCATCACTAATTAAAAGCAAGGAAACCTAGGCTAAGCAAGAGATTATGTTAAACTTGTACTAGGTCTAGCCCTGTGACTAATTCTGTGTAATAAAATGAAAGCAGAAGCTATTGGGAAGGGACTTGCTAGAAGGTTTCTTAAGAAGATCATGGAGAACCAAGGAAAACTTTCATGGTTCATCTGCTTTTACTCCTTATTCCAGCCTGGGCCATCTTATTGATATTGAATGAAGCAGCATAATTAGTCATTATAGTGACTAATACAGAGGTTTTGAAGTTGGAATTCAGTGCTAAGGTGGTGAGAAAGACAAAAAGAAAGTTGGGCTCCTGAGGACTTTCCAGGACAACCACATCACACCTAGTTCACCTTGGCTTTTATGTGAAACAACACTCTGTTTCTTGTTTAAGCAACTGTTATTTTAAAATTCCCAGCATATTCCAGCAATACTAATCCCAATTCATATATACATGGAAGAGAGAAGGAAATTTGTCAATGGATTGTACCTGAATTCTGTCTGGTCTGAAGTTAAATTCCAAATTACTTGAGGAAAATAATTCAATGTACTTTGATAATATTAACTGAAGGGATGAGTAAAAAGGATGGAAAACGAGAAGAGAAGAGGGAGGAAAGAAAAAAAGATTTGGGAACAGAAGAAAATTCCTCAAGATTTACACATTTGTAAATGAAAGCATTCAGGAGTAAGAGAGACAGCAGAAAACTATGTATAAATCAGAAGCTGGGTGTTGATGGCTCATGCCTGTTATACTACATACTCAGGAGGCTGAGATCTGAGTACTATAATTCAAAGCCAACCTGGGAAGGAAAGTTTGTAAGACTTTTTTTCTATGTCAGCTAAACCACTAAAAAGCCAGAATTGGAGCTGTAATTCAAGTAGCAGAGTGCCAGCCTTAAGCAAAACAGCTCAGAGACATTGCCCAGGCTCAGAGTGCAAGCCCTGGGACTTGATTAAAAATGTGTGTGTTAGAGGAATTTAATTTTTTGAGTTCTACATATATTATAGGTATGAGGCCCTTGTCTGTTGCATGGCTGCTAAAGATCTTCTCCCAATCTATGGGCTTTCTATTTATCTTGCAAGCTCTGTCCTTTGCCAATCAGAAGCTCTGCAGTTTGATGCGATCCAATTTGTCCAACCTTTCTTTGATTTGTGGTGTTTCTGAGCCTTTATTAATAAAGTATCATCATGTGCCAAGGAGCCCAAGTTCTCCTATTCCTTCCTGCAGTGTTTTCAGGATATCTGATTTTACCTCAAGTTCCTTGATCCATTTGGAATTGATTTTGGTGCAGGTGATATATCAGAATCTAGTTTTAATTTGTTACAGGCGTTGAACCAATTTTTTCAGCAATATTTGTTGAAGAGGCTGTCTGTCTTCCATCCTTTTTTTAAAGCTCCTTTATTAAAGATTAAGTAGCCCTAGGTGTGCGGGTTCATTTCTGGATCTTCAGTTCTATTCCATTGGTCATCAAATCCTCAAAGAACAAACTTCTTCCTCAACAAACGGGCCAAGGACCTAAAAAGAGACTTCAGTGGTCTCTTTTTAAGTCTTTAGCCCACTTGTTGAGGGGGCTGTTGGTTCTTTGCGGTTTTATTTTGGTGAAATTTAATTTTTTTAGTTCTGCTTATATTTTAGATATGAGGCCTTTGTCTGTGTGTGGCCAGTTAAGATCTTTTCCCAATCTGTGGGCCTTCTCTTTATCTTGTGAGCTATGTCCTTTGCCCTGCATAAGCTCTGCAGTTTGATGCATTCCCATTTGTCCATCCTTTCTTTGATTTGTAGCATTTCTGGGTCTTTGTTAAGGAAGTTCCGTCAATGAGAATGGCCAAGAGACATTTGTAAAAGTGCTCTACATCACTGGCCATAAAAGAAATGCATATCAAAACAACATTGAGATTCCATCACACCCCAGTAAGAATGTCCTATATCAAGAAAACTAACAATAATAAATGTTGGAGAGGATGTGGCCAAAAAGGAACCCTACTTCATTGTTGTTGGGAATGTAAACTGGTTCAGCCACTCTGGCAAGCAGTATGGAGATTCCTCAGAACACTAAACATAGAGCTCCCCTATGACCCAGCAGCCCCACTTTTGGGCATCTACCCAAAAGACTACAAACAAGAACACACTAAAGCCACCAGCACAACAATGTTCATCGCAGCACAATTTGTCATGGCTAAAATCTGGAACCAACCCAGATGCCCCTCAATAGACGAATGGATCAAGAAAATTTGGTACATATACACAATGGAATTTTATGCCTCTATCAGAAAGAATGACATTGCCCCATTCGTAAGGAAATGGAAGGACTTGGAAAAAATTATATTAAGTGAAGTTGGCCAGACCCAAAGGAACATGGACTCTATGGTCTCCCTCATAAGGAATAATTGGCACAGGTTTAGGCTACTCACAGCATAGGATCACAAGAGCCTTATAGCTATGCCCCTATGAATGCATAAGATAATACTAAATGAAATGAACTCCATGTTATGGAAACGAGTGATATATCACTGTTGTAATTACTTTTAACCTGCCAACCGTAGCTTCTATTGTTGATGATGTTCTTGTATCCTCTTCCTGTGGTTTTAGCTGCACTAGCACTGTATCTTATCTGAGTACATTGGAAACTGTATATACTGGTATTACAACTAGGAAAGTGAAATGGAATACCAAAATTGAGAGACACAGGATAAAAAGACAAACGACTCCAAAAGCAATACTTGCAAAACTGTTTGGTGTAAACCAACTGAACAACTCATGGGGGGAGAGGGAAAGGGGGAGGGGGGAGGGGGGAATGAGGGAAGAGGTAACAAACAGTACAAGAAATGTATCCAATGCCTAATGTATGAAACTGTAACCTCTGTGTACATCACTTTGACAATAAATAAGAAAAAAATGTGGTACATATACACAATGGAATTCTAGGCCTCTATCAGAAAGAATGACACTGCCTCATTTGTAAGGAAATGGAAGGACTTGGGGAAAAATTATAATAGGTGAAGTGACCCAGACCCAAAGTAATATAGACTCTATGGTTTCCCTCATAAGGAATAATTAGTACATGTCTAGGATAGTCCTAGCAGAAGGTCACAATAGCTATCTCCATTTGAACACATAAGATGATGCTAAGCAAAATGAACTTCAAGTTATGGAAACAAGTGGTATATCATTGTTGTTATTTTCAACAGACCATGTGAAATTATGCCCTTTTTCTTTTGTATTTGTTTCCTATAGTTTTACCCCTGATATTCCTGTAACTAATTTCAGTACCCTCGATATTTTATGTGCATGTATTGGAACTCAGGAAAGGAAAGGGAATACCAAAATCAAGAGACAAAGGATAAAAAGACGAACAAATATAACAGCAATAATTACAAAACTATATGTTGTAAAACAACTGTACAACTCATGGGAGGGAGAGGGAAATGGGGAGGGGTCAGGGGGAAAATGAGGGAGGAGGTAATAAGTTGAACAAGAAACGTACTCACTGCCTCATGCATGAAACTGTAACCCCTCTGTACATCACTTTGACAATAAAGAAATTTAAAAAAATGTGGGGCGGGGGAGGGAAGACAGAGAAACAGATTTGGTCTTTATTCTTGTAAGCCAATTGCTGTATGATTAGGTAGACTTCACCTACTAAATTGAATTCTAAATTACCAAATCTATGAAATTGTTATAACATTGCCTTTATACTTCTGAATGTTGCTACAAAAGTTGACCTAGAATATGTTTAACATATTTATGAATAATGAATGCAAAATTCATTTCATGCTTACAGTCATATCTGAAATTGCTGTAGATTAATTCAGTTCTCCTTATTAAAGCATGCTGATACAATGAATTAGCAAATAAGGTTTCCACATATTATCCCAGTTAGATCAAACAATATGTCCCATCATCCCAACCTGCTTGAGGGAGGAAGATGCTAAGCACAAGAGTTCCTCTCCATGTGAAAAAGCTACTCACTTTTAGGAGACCCATCTGTACAGTCCTGACTTTATTTCTAGGGTCTGTTCTGTTTCTAAAGCTGATTTTCCAGTTATTCAAGAATTATAGTAGCTAAATTCTTCTTTGCTTAAGTTAGTCAAGTCAATATCTTTTGATGTATATTATATAAATATTGCTTTTGCTATTATTATTACTAAGAACAGTTAAAATAACATGGCTGTTTACTCATTTTGGCATAAACCACCAAGTCTCAATTGGAAAAATAAATGAAGATATCAACTTCATGTCATCTTCTGGAGCTCTGACAACATATTCAACTTATTCTCCTTCACAGGACCATTGCTTCCGACCAGTGTTATCTCTAGAAAGCCCTCAGCAACAATCTTAAGACACCTTTTTAAAGCTCTAAATTTGCCAAAATAGTCACTGTAAACAAAGACAAAGGGACAAAGTAAACAAAGGGAAAGATAGTTTGAGAATGTGAATGGGGAACAATATATCAAGGATAAAATGAGAACATAGAAACCTAAAAGAGCAATGGCTTAAAAGGAGAGCATCCATTCTCATTCACAATGCAAAGGATCCACTGTGATCATCCATCCGTCTTTTCCTGCAAGCAGCATATAAGGCTTCTTTGCAATTTTAATAATCAGCTTTGATAACTAATATCCACATAAAAGCCCCTCAACTTCATACTGCAGTAAGAGGACGCTAATGTATCAGGCTCCAGAATGTCTCACTTTGCCTCTTAGAACATATGAAGGCCCAATTTGGAAAATATAAAATATTTTCTCACTCTAATGGATAGAAGGTAAGGCTCAAAGCAAAGTATCTAATAAAAAAAGAAGTACTGAATATTAATCTAGAGATATATTGCTTTAAAATACAAGTGGATCAAAGGGTATTCTTGTTATTACCAAATCAGCTTTCTTTTTACTAATAGTGTCTAAAATATCCAATCTTCCGTAGAGTGTTTTTCATTTAGCAGCCTCACACTACCACTTCCAAGTTCCAGATCTTTCATTTCCAAATTTCCTTTCCTTTCTTCTTCCCTCTCTCTCTCCTATCCCTTTTGCCCTTCTTTCTCTTTCTTTCTATTCATCTTTCTTTTTACTTGTGTCATTACATCGCCTTTCCCATTTCTTAGGACTTTCCTCAAGTCCCTAATTCCCTATTGTACTGATAGATAAGCAAGCAGGCTCTTCTAGTTTTATGAGCTGTCATGCTGATTACTGCAGGAAAAATCTTAAGAATGATAAACTATGAATGTGGCAGTGGTAGTAACTGTACAAAGTATATAACCATAATTTTTTTCTTGTTACAGACTGAATGACCAAAAGACTTTATAGCTTCTGCTCTCTGGTTTTATTATTAAGGCTAAGGCTTAGCTCTATTTCTGTATTTCATATGATCCTGTTTTCATGAAATATCATGAAGAATCCTTTCTCAACAAGAGTCTTTCTTGCAGTTGTTTGACAAGAAGATTCCAACCAAAAAGTTTCATGAATAATTTGATATGTGTTGATAAATTTAAATAAAACAGTCTAAAATGTCATTGTGAGGCCAAGCAATTATTAAAACACTTTAGAAGCCTGAAAATGAGGCACCGATTGTAAAGGTAGATGAAATACAAGCCAAGAGGGTGACATTGGGCTTTGTACATTTTTTGAGAATTTAATTTTCCCTATGACTTGATCTCTAACACCATAGGAAGAACAGAGAAAGAGAGAGAGAGAGAGAGAGAGAGAGAGAGAGAGAGAGAGAGAGAGCACCTTGAGACTATTACAGAAAATACAATTTAGGAAATTACATGTGAAATGTATTACCTATAAAATCTATTTCTATGAGGAATTAATTGTCTAGATTTGCAAACAGCTGGGAAACTTTGATAGCACCTAACAAAAACATGTATTCCTGATAGCACTCAACAGAGCTATGTGAACCACATGTTGCCTTAACATTGTCAGATATTACATGCCATGCCCACTGGCTGCTGCTTCCAATTGTCAATTTTCTGCTCCTGCCACTTAACCAAGATCCAGGGAAAGCCGTATTAGAAGAACTTTCTACTGACTTGTCTTTTCTGAGTCAATATTTGAGAAGCCACATAGGACTAAGTTCACTCTAATAGAATTATGCAAAAGTGGGGCTCCTGTATATTTGCGGCCCCTGTGTGATAATTTGTATTTATCGATTCAGTCTGAGAAGACAGAACCTTGATGCTATTGACTGTGAATCGCAGAAATAATGCAATTAGAGTCCAGAGCCTCCAGCCCAAGCTACAAATCATGACTTATCTCAGTAAATGGGCTTTAAGCATGGGCTGGGAGCCAGCTGTAGTAGTTGCGCTGGGGGATCCAGAGGGGTGCCTGGCTACAGCGTCTATTGTAGCTGGTGAACTTGACCTTAAAGGGGACAATAGATGATACAAGGAAAACCACTACAGTGAAAGCATTGGTAGTGGCCTCTGTTCCTCTAGTCGGCACAGAGTTCAAGTTTGGGTCCCTGCAGTTAGATCAGCAACCTGTGACCTGGTGAGCAGCAACCAAAAGTTTTCATCTGGTTTGAAGTCACTTCTTTACTACTAGCCACAAGGAAACCCATGGGTTATGAAGTTGTCGATGATACAAATCTCCAATGAGAGCATGTAAGCCAACTGATTATAAGATATTCTGAAATGACACATGAAACCAGTAAATTATCTTTGCTTATCAAAGCACTAAGTACAGTTGAATGACCCTCATTTACCACATTGGGTCCAGAAAAGAACTGCTAGATAACTAAAGGAGAAGATGAAGGTGACCTTCTGAAATTGGATGAAGGAAGAGAAGAAGACAGATGTATAGTAGGCCCAAGGAAGGCTGTCTGTCTGCTTCAGCTGCTTTTGAAAGCTCTGAATCATGGACAAAACCACTGTTTTTTCTGCACTCTAGTTTTCCCACCATTAAATGAAATAATTGGGGGGAAAAGAAAGAAGAAAAAGATGAAAAGGAAAAGAAAAGAAGGAATGCATTTAGAAAATGCAATGATAGAATGAGTTTTTCCTATAAGAATTACATAATAGAGCTCAACAACAGAAATCTGATAAAACAGTCTTTAAAATGGTACTGATTATGGCTTATGACTCTATGCAAACATTCAGCCAACATTGCTTTAGTTCTACTAGGTTGTACGCTCCATGCTAAGAGAGATTAGGTGAATAAATGCTGCCTGGGCTCTCAAGTGTTGGCAGTCTAGTGTTGGAATCACATACACACAAGGATCTGACAATGGATTTCTTCCAAGAAATAGCATTTCTGAAGGGTAGAAAATATGTTCAGAGAGTTCACGAAGGATTAAAAGTTGCTGTGCTGGGGATTGTTTAGCAAACAAATTATGGTAAGATTGCTTATCTTCCAAAAGCATAACTTTCTGGCATAGAGAACTGAGACCATTAAGGAGAATAATCAGTGAGACCAAAGTATGGCCTCATCTTTCACCTTACGTCTTTCACCCTACACTTTCCCTTTGTACTGTCAAAAGGCAGGAGAGACGTATTATTTATTCAGCTTGCAATGATAACATGATTTTCTATAAGAAACACATAGTGAGTCTTACACTAAAATCCAATCAGTAAACTCCAATCCAGTTGGTAAGAACTGCTGTGTTGGAAGGGATCTGAATCCTGCTGCTTCTTTCAGGCTCTGGGAAACAACCCACTGACTACTCAGTCATTCATCTGACATAGGAGTTGTGAAAGGATTCCATCCTTGTTAATATTATGCTTCTTTCTCCAGTGTTTTCTCTGTTTTTAATTTCTTCCCCAGCAATCTATCTGGTATTAGATTATTAGCTTAATCTTTCCATAACTCATTTTGATATAAACCACTTCCTTCATCAACATCCCTCTATGTCATGCCTTAGCCTAATAAGTCCTCCCTAGTCAATGAACATTTTTTTTCTTCTTTATTGTCAAAGTGAAGTTCAGAGGCAGTAAGTAAATTTCTTATCCAACTTACTGCTTCCTCCCTCATTCCCCCATCCTCACCCCTCATCATTTTCCTCCCCCACCATGAGTTGTACAGTTGGTTTACACCAAATGGTTTTCTAGGTATTGCTTTTAGAATGGTTTGTCTTTTTATCCCTTGTCTCTCGAATTTGTTATGGCTCCAGAATACTTCCAAGTTTTGCCTTTTCATGCGTTGTCTTTTCTTTTAATAATCTTAACCAGCAACTAAATAGAATTCCTGTACAATTCAGTTTTCAGCCTCTGGGCTTTGCCTTTTATACTCTTACGGGAAGAGCAGTTCTACCTTATAAATCCAACCATCCTCTAAGACTTCTTGCAAATACTATTTCCAGAAAATGTATAATGACCTTCCAAAGGGTTAGCCAATAAGCAATGAGATGCACGGAGTACTCTTCAGGGTACTTAGAATTTAAGTAGTTAATGTTAAGAAATCAACTACATACTGGTGATATGATAAAAATAGGCAGCATCACCAGTTTATTCAAGAAATACAACTGCTGTAGATACTAGATGCCAGTCACATACAAAGTTAGATATTTTTAAGTAAAAATGAAATTTTTGTCTCATTTTTTTCTTATCTGTGTCATGATAGAAGAAATATACCCCACTATTCTGTGTGGAGTTTGAGACATACATGCTCTTCAACTTTGTGGACTCTCTCTCTCTCTCTCTCTCTCTCTCTCTCTCTCTCTCTATATATATATATATATATATATATATATGCATGCAATAGTGGGACTCCTGTATGTGTGTGTGTGTGTCTGTGTGTATAATGTATATATAATGCATATATATTATATATGTGTGGCCTCAATATACACTTTAAAAAAACTACTATATGGTTTGAGAATGAAGGTAAAATTTGGAAATAGATGATCAGGAAAATAGTATCAAGGAGCATGGTATGTCATCAATTTAGGTTTGAAAAAAAGCCAGTGACTTCACAAAACAGCCCAAATCCCCTAATTTAATGATCTGTAAATATTCTTTTTTTTCCCTTATATTCTGGAAATTGTACTCCATGTGCTGCCCTTGATTGCTGCTGAAACATGATGAGAAGAGCTCATCCTTCCCTTTTGTCTATGCAATATGGAGAGCAATTACAGATCCACACACATTTAGAGAGTTTGGATGACTCTTACAAATCAGAGTGACCTACAAGTTGGCCACTTGCACTCCACTAGTGACCCCTGTGAGTGAACTCAAGTGTCATCAGGATCTGTGAAAACCAAACTTTAGAGGACTTTTTTAGAAGCTAGAGTCTCTCTAGGACTGATCTCGGGAACTGCCCTGTATGTGTAGATTGTTACTTTTTTTTAAGGTTATTGTCATTAAAACAACAAAATTAGAGTCATTAAATTACCAAACTTTTATTTTCTGATGAAAAATCTAAGTCTCAAAGAATTCATGGATCTTGCTCCCAGCCACACAAATGTGTGACAGATAAATGTTCAGTAAACTTCCCATCCATTCCATTGCTTGAAATTACTCCTCAAAGGAGTTTAGAGAAGCTGGCCTCTGATGGCTCATTCATGCAATCCTAGTACTTAGGAAGCTGAGATTACAAAGATCACCCTTCAAGGCCAGCCTGGGAAGAAAAACATTGTGAGACTGCCCTTTTTTCAGGCTGTAGCCAAGTACTGTAGTGTAAGCCTGTCATCCTGGCTATGATGGGCTGCCTAAAGCAAGTCCATTGTATGAACCTGGATATAATTGATACTGTACTGTAAAATAAGCAACACAAAGGGGTTAGAGGCAAGGCTCATGAGTAGAGTGTATTCCTAACAAGTGCAAGGCCCTGAATTCAAACCCTACTATCACAAAAGAAAAAGAATTTGGAGAAAGAATAGATGGATGGCTGAATGGATGCACGAATTAAACACTCAAAACAGCTGTGATGATTATATTGCATTTGCTTCTCTCAATCCTTATCCTTCAATCCATCCTTCATACTTTGATGTAGGGAATTAATGACCTGGCCCCTTGTCCTCTGGCTTTTGTTTAGTTTACCCAATAGAAGACAGGAACTTTCGGGGTCTCTAGCCCACCCCCCCATGCTCCCCCGACCCCTGGGAGAGATGGGGAAGGCACGCCCCAACCCGGATGAGCCAAGAAAGGAAAGGGTTGGCAGGCCACCCGCACTCAGCCCTCCCTCACCGGAGGACAATCAGACGGCCTGGGAGTCAAGTCAACACAAAATCTCATTTATTGGGGAAGTATGTGCCACTAATATAAGGCACAGGAGCCAATCAGGTCTAAGATGGCAGGAAGGGGAGGGATGAGCTGTCCATCAAGGGCAGAAGAGCCGGAGTGTCACAGCACACAGAACCGCCTCTGGGTTATAACCAAAGACACTTGTAGCAGCTGCACGTTGTTGTTATGCACCGCTGCCATCTTAGCCACATGTGGCCCTAAGACTGAGAAAGAGGCAGGGCCAGCTAGTTGACTTCCATGTGTGCCCCACAAGGAACAACAGAGAGCCTGGCATAAGGAGAAACATATTAGCACAGCTGTTTTCTTGTTCTTTCAAGGTTGGCACTGCAGTTCTAGGGCTATTACACAGTAGGCTCTGTTTTTCCCCTATGTTCCCCCTGCCAAGCAGTAAGTAGTCAGTTCCTATTAGTCTTTGGACAGCTCAGCATCTCTTATTGGTTCCTACAACTTTGCCTATACTTTCTGTGAATAAATCTTTACCAAATCCTATTAACAATCACAGCTGGATGTGTTCTCTGTCTGTCCAAGGATCACTATAATGCCTTAGTGAAAATTCAATGAATTTAATGACAATGACAAGTCACAAATAATAACTCTTATGACTTTCAAAAATTAATAGTGTCTCATGACCATCAAGAAGGAATAGGTTTGACCTAATCAAGTGGACTAAATTTTCAGATATATTAAGTATTTAAGGGTAAATGTTGAATGGGATTTCAGGATTAATAGTCTTTATATTAATATCTAGAGGAAAAAAGTCTGGTAATATATTCCTTATGAAGGCAGTAAAATCATTCTGAAGCAGAAGACATTCAAGGAACCATGATCCTTCCTTGGTGACATTTATTCATCTTGTGTCATTATAATATCACCCAGGTATTTATCAAGAAGCCTTTTTTCCTGCTTCCTGAATAAGGAGACTTACTTTAGGAGTTTAAAGATGCATCACAAAAGAATGACTACAGGAATATATGCTAATTAATCACAAATCTCCAGAGCAGAACCTGATGAGAGTAAAAAAATATAAGGAAAAAAATAAAATGAAGGGGAAGAAAATCCAGAACCAGGAAATAAGAGGTGACTGAATCACTACCAAGGAAGAGAAAGAAAACTGCATGGTTGTTCCTGGTCTTGGAAGCAATATATACCATACAGGGTCTGCTTTCTAGAGTTCCCCACCAGGTGTACTATAAAACATTTAGCTGTGAGGAGCTCCAGAGCAAGAGAGAATCTCACTGCTATACTGTGCTTTGCTCAAGCAACTTTCCACTTTGCTCTAATTATTATTGAGCCTATCCAATGCTGCTCTAAGAGTCGACTAGAGAACTACTCCACCCAGTCTACATCAAGTCTACTACAAATATATTGAGAGCCTAATATGTGCCAGGATTATTTAACACATTTGCAGTATGTCAGTGGTCACAAACAAAGTGGCATCAAGTGTTTACTTTCTAATGGGGGAGAAGATGACAGAAAGGAAAACAAGTGAGTAAGTTAAATAGCAAATTAGAACACCTCAAGCAACAATTTGGACTCCTCATAGGATAAGGCTATCTACCATTAAGTAACTTGGTATAAGAGACCTGTCAAAGGACAGTGTATTTTAAAACATAACCCAAAGTTGGGATAAAACCTGAAGTTAAGAAAAATTGATCTAGGGCTGGGGATATGGCCTAGTGGCAAGAGTGCTTGCCTCCTATACATGAGGCCCTGGGTTCAATTCCCCAGCACCACATATACAGAAAATGGCCAGAGGGGGTGCTGTGGCTCAAGTGGCAGAGTGCTAGCCTTGAGCAAAAAGAAGCCAGGGACAGTGCTCAGGCCCTGAGTCCAAGCCCCAGGACTGGCCAAAAAAAAAGAAAAAAAAGAAAAATTGAACTACTCTCAGATACTAGTTATGCAATGTTGGAGAAGTTCATTAACTCTCCTAAGTTGTAGTTTATTTATAAATCAGAGCTAATTAGCATACCTAAGTCGAAATGTTTCTGAGAAAATTAAGTGGATGATGCATGCACAGACCTTGGCACCATGATTATTTATTATTAATAAATGCAAGGAAAATGTCAGCCAACTGGCTCAGGCCAGCTTGTCCTGCCCCAACCAGTGACCACCACCCAGGGTCCTGCCATAACTCAAGTCAGCCCTCTTGCAAGCCACCATCCTATGGCTACCACCCAGGGAAGGATTTTGTTTGTTTCAAACAAGGCAACCACAATCTGAAAAATCTGTAATCTTATCTGAGTATATTGGAAATGGTCTATACTGGTATTAGAACTAGGAAATTGAAAGGGAATACCAAAATTGAGAGACACAGGGCAAAAAAAGACAAACAACTACAAAAGCAAAACTTGCAAAACTGTTTGGTGTAAGTGAACTGAACACTTCATGGGGGGAAAGGGAAAGGGGGAGGCGGGAGGGGGGAATGAGGGACGAGGTAACAAACAGTACAAGAAATGTATCCAATGCCTAACGTATGAAACTGTAACCTCTCTGTACATCAGTTTGATAATAAAAATTTGAAAAAAAAAGGAAGGAGGAAAAGGGGAGAGCATAATACAAAACAGCCAGTTCCTAACCATACTGTGGACAAACAAGTTTCTGTGTCCCTCTGCTCACTCTCCCAGGTTACCTTTACTTACTCTTTGATAAATAAACTCTACAACAGTGCTCATGTTTCATGTTTCCTTTTATTTCTATACTGGCAGAGAACAAGAACCCACCACACACCAAAACCAATATTATTAACTCTACTAGATAGCATTGTTGTTATTTAATTGGCTTTAGAAAGAAGCACAGATAATTTATCCATAGGCAGGAAGGTAAAGGCAGTTGCTAGTAGCTTATAGTGTGTGGAAGTCGACTTATGTCTCAATTTATACAGTGAATTAGACAGAAGAATTCATTAGTCAACATTAGAGTAGGGAAAAGATATATTAAGGATTCAAAAGAGAAAGATGGAATTGGGATATACAGTTTAATTGCTGACAGAAGCTCCATCTTTTGCATAAATAAGATACTGTTCCTGACTAGTGTATGAATCTTAGGAAAGATTAAATCTATAAACTGTATAATCTCACATTCATACCACAAGTTCTCAGGTGACCTTGTGGCCATGTTATCAATTATGAATAATACATTTTATTTTCCCAGGTATAAATTCATTTCCCTGAGTATTTAGTAATTGAAAGTGTTCAAGCAAGTCTTGATGTCTTCATAAGAAGGCAAGAATCTTTTACCTAGTTTTGGCCTATACTCTCTGAAGGTCTACACATTTACAATTACCATCCCATACAGGTAAATATTCTACCTTTAAGAGATTCATGTTGTGTGGAACTAAGTAGCCTGACTAATACAGCAATGCAAATGACTCACATTGAAGTCAAAAGTCACTGAGCTAAAAACAATGCAATTCCTCAAGAAGCACATGTTGCAACACAAATGACAGTTAGTGTCAATGGATAACCAAGTGTATGAAACTATTAGGAGTTTCAGAAATTAGCTGGCATCCAAATAAATTCCATGAGATATGGCTGTAACTCTTTGCAAATTACTACAGGTAATTGAAAACGGTATCCTGATTCATTTTATGAGGTTAAGGGAAATAACACATGGCCCTTCTCATCATGTAGTAGAGATTCAATAAATAATAGTTTAAATATAAACTGAATTTGACTCATCGTGCTATAATTGATATCAAGCGTCAAAGCAGTTTAGCTATTTCTTGCTTATAGATTGCTGTTACAAGAAATCATCATATTGAAAGGTCACCATCGGCAAGATACATGAAAATGATTTAAGTCTTATGAGTTGGGATGGTGTGAGATGAAGGGTTTGTATCATATCTTGACAAACATTATTGAGTATCATGAGCACGGGTGAAAGAATCTGAACATGTTCTTTGGTGTCATGTCAGTCATGCTCACTGCTTACTAATAAAAATAATTGGCATATGCAAATACCCTCCCTAAACTTCAATTTTTATTTGTCAATTGGACTGTATGCTGTGTTTACTTCAAAAAGTTGCTGTGAGCATTAAATGAGATATTTTAAGTAGAGTAAGTAATGCAGATTTTATATAACTAATAAATAAATATTTTATTCATGTATTTAGTTAACCTATTCATTGAGGCATACTTTCTATTTATGATAACTTCCCATTAAAACAATAATAATATGTAATATTTAAGTGATAAGTTTATCACAAGGTTCTATGTTTATTATGTTAAAGCATTGCTTTGGATGTCCATATGTGCAGCTACAAAGAAATAAGAACACTATGAAAGAGAATATTACTATGGCTTCCCTTGACAATTTCCTTAGTAATCCCTCCAAAGGAATTGTCAGGAGTTAATAAACTGCATGGGCATCCTATCTCTAGCTGGAGGTAGGTGCTATGAAAACTGTAAAATCTGTTTGTTTTGAACAATATTCGGTTTGTGTACTTGCTAGGTAGGTGCTTTATTGTTGAACCCATTTTCTGTTATTTTTGACATGGCGTTTCTCTTCCTAAGTACACACTTGGATTTCTCTTTGCCTATATTTGAGGCTCCCTGTCATGCTGGGATGATAGGTTTGTGTCGCTGTGCTCAGCTATGGGTTGAAAAGGGTGTCTCATCAAACCAAACTTTTTCCCATTCCCAGTATCCATAGTAGCAAGGATTTCAAATGTGAGCCACTGGTGCTCAACTACACCCTGAAATCATCGAAGGTTCTTTTATCTCTCTTTCTCCATTGTGTAACTCATGGTATTTCCTTAACTAAGTTGTGAGTCTGGGCAAGGTTGGAAAAGGAAGAAAAGTGACAGTAGCCAATATCAGTAATAGCTTTGATGAGCATTATCATAGATGAGCAATAGCTAAAAGTAGCAAGAAATATTGAAGACAGAACAGATAGAAAACATGGAAATATAGGCTTAGACTTTGTACAGGAAGCAGTAATAAGCAAGAGAAAAATATAGCATGTTATTATGAAAACAAGAGGCTTCCCTTAAGATTTGCTTAAAATTAATCTAAGTCATTGAGCCATACAAAAGCTAACAAAGTCACCATTTAACACCTAGGAAACTACATTATTAATTGGTAAAATCAAATATAAGGAGGATAAACAAACCTTATGATTCTTTATACAATTTTGAAGACTTAATTTCAGGATAGAAAAGTACTCCAAGTATATTTTCTAATTACAAACCAATAAGAAGATCCATCCAGGAGGAATAATTATATAATTTCTGCATGGCTTCATTGTGAGAAACTTAGAGAACGGTAATAAATAGATCCCTCTATCATTAAGGCTGCTGCCAGCAGTGACTCACCATTACAGCCACAACCACATCCTGGAATAGCTCTTTCCCCTTTGTATATCACATAAGAAATTAAGCAGACCATGCTTCCTAGTGGCTTTCAAGGTTTTAGAAAATTCTGTGAACCTGATTTCAATTCCCAAGATTCTTGACAGGAACAAGGTCAACAATAGGGTCAAGTTTTGATTAAAAATAAAAAAAACAGTTCTGTTTTGAAAATATTTCTCATCTGCCTTAAAGTTCTGGTCATAGTGGGTGGAAAATTCATTTATATTTTCAGTGACCTGTGGTTCATAAATATTTATGATAGTGGAATACCATCTGTGTAAATAGTTGGGGTTTAGTTCCTGAGTTCTTGATACTAACACTACCAATCATTCACATGAGGTTCAATCCATACATTTGTTAAACAATCTCATTATGAATTTACATGTTATTAGTCAAAAATGATGGCACAAAAATATAATAGATGATAGTCTAAAAATGTAATAGATAGAGAAAACACCATGGTTATAAAGTTATAATATAAATAAACATATACCTTACTCTTTCAACCTAACATTTACCTCAACATGAATTTAAAAATTGTACATCTTTGCCCAGTAAGTTGTGTGTACTTAACTAGTTCCATTATTGTTTCCAACCATGCTGGTGGCTGGAACGTGGATGTAAACAGTACATGCCTCTGTAATTTTTCACCAGGAAGTAGGACCAATCTTGCAATTTGTCTGAAGAAGTCACATTATAAAGCAACTACAGACAGGGCTCTAGTGGCTCATACCTCTAATCCTTGCTCTCAGAAGGCTGAAATGTTGAGGCTTGACGCCATCCACAATAGGAAAATTTATGAGACTCTCATCTCCAGTTAACTGCCAAAAAACCAGAATTAGAGTTGTGGCTCAAATGGTAGAGTGCCAGCCTTGAGTAAGAATGCTAAGGGACAGTGCCCAGGCTGAGTTCAAGCCCCATTAATAGCACAATTAGGAAGCCAAACATTACAGAGTGGCAAGAGTGGGGCGAGGGCAGGGGGAGTCCATTGCAAGCCTCACTATAATACAGACTCTTCCTCATGTTTAGCTTATAATCAATTTTCAGTTCAACTTGCATTATTTAAACTCTCATACTAGAGACTCAAAGACACGAGAAACCATACAGCCTCAGAAGTTCTATAACATGATTGTATGAACTCCACACTCTCTGCCCTATGGGCAGTCAGTTATATCCATCAATGCTGGCCATACACAGATTATTTGGGCATATACTAAATCTACCACTTACCAATGTCATTACTTCTGAAAAATGACTAGCAAAGTGTATTTCTGAAACAAGTGAGCTAATGACAAAATGAAGGAGGATTAGTACAATAGCTGATCTGTAGCAATTCATGGTATTATCATTATCCCATCTGGAGGAATTTCTTAAGATAGAAAATTGTTACCGGTTTGACATTGGTAGTGTGACTAAGTTTTCTATCTTGCTGTTTCCTCTACCCTCCCTTCAGGGCGGTCAGTATATTTCTGGTATGAAATACTGGAGGTTGGATTGGGACACATCGACCCCTAGAGGACTTGACTATGATCCATGCCAAGCAACATCCTGTCATTGAATGTCCAGACTTGGTAAATGAAGCTTTGTGTTTTGAATTTAATCCGAGATCACATATCATGATTGTACTGAGTGTTCTCAACTTCCCTGAAGGAACTTCTGTAAGGAAAGACATAAAAGAGGGCTCTGAGAGAAGAATGTCTTGAGATCAAGGTGCCTAGCTTTAAGCGTTGGAGAGGAACAACACAGGCAGATCTGGAAGAGAGGCTCTGACTGCCTATTTGGAAATGATGTTGGTTACATAAATACCACCATATCAACGTTCTGGGAGAGTTTACAACTCCTTGGTTCCCCTTAGAATTTTAGTCCAGCTCTTCTCCCAAACTGTAAGCACTGTCAGTATTTAGAAAATCGCTAGCAGAGGAGCAATACTACATTGTAAATGGCTCCTCTGGAGAACAACTAATCAATCACTCTACCAAAAAGCAGAAAAAATACCAGGAGGTGTCAGGGCCTGGACTTGAGGTAATAAAATTTTAAAGCTGACTAGAAAGGGGCATTTACTATTTGAATGACTTTCCTGTTTCCTTTATTTGTATGCAAAATAGGGGAATTAATAATACCCTAATTAATGTGGTTATTGGAACCTAATTAATCACAGTATTATTGGGATGCTAAAATGGACTGCTAGCTATGAGAGGGAGAAGTATGCTGTGGTAACCTAAACATAGATGAATAAACTTTAGTCCATCATGAGAGTGAAGATTGCATAAAGTTCTGTTTCAGTAATACATCACTTACTACATGCTACCTATTGTTGCTGATAATTTGTAGTTATTGGCAAAACTAAACCATGATTGTGAGTGCTAGTGATGAAGTATTAATAGGCATTAGCAGCATTGAAAAATTTTATCTACAGAATTATTTTAAGAACATTAAAATAAATAAGCTTATGGAGAAAGTCGGGTGAAAAATGTATGAGAATGTGTGATTTATTGGAAGCCTTGTCCTCAGTCCCTGCCTGGTCCATTTGGTTATAATGGAAATAATTGTCTTTCATGAAGATCTTATGTCTTCTGACTTGTGTTACGTAAAGAGTTAGTCCATTGTTGTAAATTGGGCTCATGAGTCTGCCTCTTTCTGAAAACATCTAGGCTAAGAACGAAGAGAAGTCTGTAAGTGCATTTTTCTCTTAAGTTTTATAAACTTTACATGGAGGGCATTCTTTTAAACATACATACAAAAAGTTTAAAAATAGCCATGCAGATGAGAAGTGAACAGAAAGGTAAGATATAGAATTTTTTTTTTCAAATTTTTATTATCAAACTGATGTACAGACAGGTTACAGCTTCATACGTTAGGCATTGGATACATTTCTTGTACTGTTTGTTACCTTGTCCCTCATACCCCTCTCCCTCCTCCCTCTTTCCCTCCCCCCCGCCCCCCACGGAGGTGTTCAGTTCACTTACACCAAACTGTTTTGCAAGCATTGCTTTTGTAGTTGTTTGTCTTTTTTCACCCTGTGTCTCTCAAATTTGGTATTCCCTTTCAGTTTTCTACTTCCAATACCAGTATACATGGTTTCCAATATACTCAGATAAGATTACAGAGATTGTGTAGGTACAACCACAGGAAGGTGATACAAGAACATCATCAATAATAGAAGCTACAGATACACATAGGACGTTGAAAGTAGTTACAACTGTGATATAACAGTTGTCTCCATAACATGGAGTTCATTTCACTTAGCACCATCTTATGCGTTCATAAGGCTATAGCTATTGGGCCTTGTGATGCTCTGCTATGACTTGCCTAAACCTGTACTAATTATTCCCAATAAGGGAGACCATAGAGTCCATGTTTCTTTGGGTCTGGCTCACTTCACTTAGTATAATTTTTTCCAAGTCCTTCCATTTCCTTACAAATGGGACAATGTCATTCTTTCTGATAGAGGCATAAAATTCCATTGTGTATATGTACCACATTTTCCTGATCCATTCGTCTACTGAGGGGCATCTGGGCTGGTTCCAGATTCTCACTATGAGAAATTGTGCTGCGATGAACATTGTTGTGTTTGTGGTCTTTTGGGTAGATACCCAAAAGTGGGGCTGCTGGGTCATAGGGGAGTTCTATATTTAGCAAGATATAGGATTTTAATAACCACTATTTTTTCAATCACTCATAAAATAATGGGTTTTTTAAATTTTTATTTTGTTGTTGTTGGTTTTTGCCTTTCTTTTTTAAAGATGAGGCTTAAGCCAAGAGCTCTGAACTCCTAAATGGCTAGAAAAGGGAACTGGGCCCATTGCTGAAAATTAGTCATTTGATTTGTTCCTAAAGCTCCAGATTCAAATCAACATTAATAACATTAATAGTGTATTAATACAAAGCCACAGACTACTGGATCTCTACTCATGTTCTTTTTGCCATTGAATACTTCTTGTAGCAATGGTGGATTTGATCCAAAAAAGCTCTTTGCAAAGAAAGCATTAAAAGCAACATGATTTCTTTGGCTTGTTTTCTTCACTGGGATCA
Organism: Perognathus longimembris pacificus; assembly: GCF_023159225.1. Taxonomy (NCBI): domain Eukaryota; kingdom Metazoa; phylum Chordata; class Mammalia; order Rodentia; family Heteromyidae; genus Perognathus; species Perognathus longimembris. The sequence goes on along the minus strand of NC_063167.1, from coordinate 45,947,939 downwards.
AGCACACGAATTTGCCAACTCACTAGAAACCTGCTCCTTTGTTGTCCTGTGAAACAACAGTACCATCTCAACAGAAATATATGGCAGTTGAATCATCCTTTATTAAGTTAAATGCTAGCAAATTTTGCAACACTTTTAGGATCAAACCCAGACTGTTAAAAATTGTGAGTTTTATGTATTTCTTGGTTGTTTTCCTTTCAAACTTAAAAGAGTTTAGTATTTATTGTAGGACTTGAGAGAAAAGTGAGTTTAAACAAAATAGAGAAGCCCATCATGAGATAAGGTATTCTGAAGATATCATTGCTCCTTGAGATTTATATTCATCTTCATTAGCACAAGAAAAGGGCAAAGCAGTAACATTTCACTATGGTTTCATTTCACTATGGTATATATATATATATATATATATATATATATATATATATATATATATGTATATTTCCCCTTAGTTTCAATTGTGAGAAACAATGCTCCTAACTAGTATACTTAAATATGTATGATTTATCTCTGAGGATATTTTTATTCCCTCTATAAATGAGACTACTATTAGCAACATTGAGTAACATCTATAGATTATTTTGCCTTTGAGTTGGGAGAGTTAAGTTGATTTTCCTCTCTTGTGGTGAAGAATACATCTCTAGGCTAAGTGTACAATTAGATACAATTCCTTTTTAAGTGCAGAAAACATGAGAAAAGAAACAAGGTTTTCAAATACATTCTTTATTCTAAATAAGGATATCTAATTTAGGACTTAAGTGAGAAATTTGCAAATATCTATACCTTATAGTTCCACTGAAATTAAATTACCAAGAGTGATATGCCCATTTGGCAAATTCAAGAGAGATTACAGCAACACAAGCTGATCCAGACTTCAATCTTTGAAATTTGATTTACTAAAGTTAATTATTGGCCTGATTTCAAATTGTTATGGCTCTCACTCTTTCTGTTCTTTGCTGTATATTGCTAACTCCTACTATGCTTCTATATTTTATACTTTTTACTTTCTATTGCTTCTTTTTCTCTCTTTACTTTCTATTTAATGAAAATCATTCTCAAAAAAACAAAGTAGCATGATTTTCATCTACCACAGAAATATGAGGGACAATGTGCCTGTAAGGTTGTCTTTTGTTCACACAACTGAACATTTCTCAAGAGTTGTGTTGACCTGTGGTCTGTATTCCTGTGCAAACATATTCTTCTGCAAATGTTCTCAATGTCTGAAGTGTTGACAGCATGTAGGCAAGACCTGACCCTTCCCTGCCCAAGGCAGTGTTTGTCTGGGAAAGGCTCAAAGCTAGACTGCTGACGGTGGGACAAGGCCTCAAAAATTAGTTCTTACTTTAGAAAGAAATAGGTCCAGAAGAGAAAACTAACTTGCCTGAGGTTAACTTAGGGCTCTTGATTCCCTGTCCAGAACATTTTCTCATCCTATTTGGCCTTAGCAGGTTGTAATCAAATATTTTCTGTTTCACTTTTAAGGTTATTTTCTTCTTTTTATTAGACTTAATTCCTCAAAAAGCAACACATTCTCAGAGGTTTATAGCTTTGTGTCATTATCAAGCAATCAATATCACCCTTGGAAAGAATTTAATAAAATGTTCTAAGAGTTTCAGCTGCTTCTTGCCAGTGTCTCTTAAATCCATTGAACTTACAAGTTTTGTGGATTATATTAGCCAGCCATATCATTCTAATAAGACAGATAAAGGAGAAAGAGAACAAAAGGTGGCGGAGGTAATAAAGTCATCAACAACCTAATAGTGCCAGCAATGTTATGAGCTAGTTCCCATTTTATTGAAGAGAAAGCTGAGGTTAGAAAGGCCAAGCAATTTTCCCAAGAATCTACTTGCACTGCAGAACTAAAACCTCAAACCTGAGCCATATTGGCTTGGGAACTTAGGGTTCATTTTATGTTTGTTCAGTGTACATTAATTGCACAAAGTAATGAGGGTATATGTTGACATTTTTATTCACATATATATTACGACTAAACTGACTCTTCTATAACCTTTGCTTGGACCTTTTTTATCTCCCACTAGAAGGGATTCATTAAAAAGACAAAAATATCCAAAAAATACTGATTCACATAAAATTTTTCCTGCTCTTTGGCAGTATTTCCCATGGAAGAAGGCCAAGTACTTAAAAGACTACTTTTAGCCATGCTGTTAATAAATAAAACTGAGAGGAGGAAGATGGTGCCGCCACAGTAGGGAGGCAACCCGACTTGCTCCAACTGAATAGCGAGCTGGGAACTCCAGCACCCAACACCCCATCAAGAACCCAGCAAAACTAGCAGCCAGAAGCAGTGGAGACATGCAGGAAACAAAAAGGAGCAAAAAAGAAGAGCCTATAATCTGCACAGAGCCGGAGAATCTCCGGGGTACCCTCCCCCCACCTGCTGACCCTGGCCCAAACAGGGCCAGGCTGGGAAAGGGGACCTGGTGAACGGCAAACCGACTGCCGAAAACTCACACCAGGACCGCAGAGTCCAGACAGCAGGACTCCACGAACACCAGGGAGAGCGTGGACCAAGACACACGGCAACGGCGGCGATGGGAAGTTTGGGTCCACATGGCTGGGAACGGAAGTGAGTGGCGCGGGAACCGAAGGGGAGAGCCGGGGATGTCACCATGACCTTTTGCCACACTACAGCACTCCACCCCTGAAGGACCAACGGCGGCGCGGGACACACACACAATCCAGGACCAGTGAGTCCACCATGACCCCCTCCCCCAACGGGAGACCATCTATCAGAGACCCAAACCCTACAAAGAAGCTAGAACTCCCTCCCTCCTCCTCCCCACCCCGAGGGAACAAAGAACCCCCAAATCAGGCGGGAAGGTCCCATCAGGCTCTGGGAAGATGCCAGAGCTAACAGGGGAAGGGCAGAGCAGCGTCAAGGCTGCAGAGGAGCCTGAACTGGCCGCACCGGCCCCGCCCTCGTCCCAACAGGGGCCCGGGGACCACAGGCAGTGCAAACCCCACCCACCCGAGGCGCCTGCTCCATGGGACTTTTTCAACTAAAGTCACAGGTGCTGGTGGACAATACCAGCCCAGCAGGAACACCTGGGCCTGATCACGCACCCCCCTCGCAGCGGAGGCGCAGTCTGAGGGCACTAACCCACGCCCAGACAGTTGATCCCACTGAGCCCCACACATACCGACCCCCACAGTGGGCTCGCAGGAGGGCGCAAGCACAACCCAACAACCCGGGGCTCACTCTGGTAGGCTTACCCCGCTCAGGAGGGCAGGGCCACAGCGACAGTGCCCGTTGTAATGGGTGCACAGCGCACAGGGGGGCAGGGCCCCCGGCGACAGCGCCTGCTCTGGTAGGCGCGCCTGCACAGGAGGGCAGAGCTGTGCATTGGCCGTGTCCACTTCGTTTGGTGCATTTCGCCCAAGTGGGCGCCCCTCAACAACACCAGCCCCGGAGCGTTCCACACAGGAGGGCGAACCGCCAGAGAGGTGAGCTCCTCTGACCAAGATACAGAGTGGAAAAAAGAACCAAAGAAGAAATAAACCTCCACGCCACTCTGAATCAGTGACCAGCAAACCCCCACCAGGGGCACGCTAGGGTCAGCACAACACAGCGGCAGGACACTGTACCGCAGAAAAAGACACAGAACCTACTGGCCCCCAAGTACAGGGAGAATGACCACCTCAGCAACAACCAAAAAGGTCACGCTGACCCATTGGGAAGCAAGGTTCAACAGCCAAACCCAACCCCAGAGCCAGGACACCAGGACACAAGGCTCCCACTGATGGACCAGCGGGAACCAGCACAAAGCCAAACCAGGGAAGCTATCCACAGACCTCCAGATGTGCAAATCACAAAGAAATATAACACAGTTCATCAAAGGGCAAGCCAACTCGCCAGCCCCAAAAAGCAGCATGACTGAAGAGGAGATGGAGAATAAAAAAACAACTGAAGCCATGTTAACAGAAATGATGGAAAGCTTCAGAAATGAAATCAGAAAACAATTCCAGGAGTTTAGAGTGTAAGTCTTGAAGGACATCCAGGAAGCCAAGAATGAAATGGAAGCAAAAATGGATACAATGCAAACCTCCTTTAAAGAAGACTTTAACATCCTGAGAAGTGAAATGCATGAAAAAATAGATTTAAAATGCAACTCTTTAAAGGAAGAAATTTCCACAATCAGAGCTGATCTGACATTCATAAACTCTGCAATTGAATCCACAGCACAAAGAATTGACCATATGGAATCCAGAATCTCTCTCTTGGACGATGATGCAGCCGAGAAGAACCAGAAAATTACCACACTCCAAGAAATGGTGAGGCTTCAGGGTAGACTAATCCAGGAGCTAGTGGACAAAGACAAGAGATATAATCTGCGCATAATTGGAATAGAAGAAGGAGCTGAATACCAGAGAAGAGGGCTTCATCATATTTTCAATAAAGTTATTGCAGAAAACTTCCCCAATCTCACAAGGGACCCCATCCAGGTAACCGAAGCCTAAAGGACACCTGGAAAGCCAGACCCCAGAAAAGCCATGCCAAGGCACATAATATTCAAGACTTCAGATGTCAAGAATAAAGAGCAAATTTTAAATGCAGCCAAAGCGAAGAAAGAAATTTACTACAATGGGAAGAGGATCCGAATAACAGCAGACCTCTCCACACAAACCTACCAAGCATGATGAGAGTGGAAGAACACCATCCAAGTTCTACAGGCCAACAACTTGCAACCTAGGATAAAATATCCAGCGAAGTTGGAGTTCACATTCAAGGGGAAAACCAGATCTTTCCACAGCAAAGAGAATTTAAAGGAGTATGTTAATAAAAAACCAGCTGTACAGCGAATTCTAAGAGGAGAATCCCACCCAACAGAAATCATACAGGACACACAGACAGAAACAGAAAGAAACTACAACACCCAGAGCCCAACAGAAAGAACAGCTCACTAAAGACAAGAAGAAAAAAAAAGAGGAAAAACAGCCAAACCAGAAAATGGAAGGAGAAAAAGCACTCTTATCCTTGATCTCTTTGAATATAAATGATATAAACTCTCCAATAAAAAGGAGCAGACTGGCAGAATGGATCCACAAACAAAAAGTTGGCATCTACTGTCTACAAAAGACCCACTTTACAGCAAGGGACAAAAACAGGCTCTGAATGAAAGGATGGAGCAAGATCTTCCAAGCAAACACACCTACCAAAATGGCAGGTGTAGCCTTCCTGAGCTCAGACAAGCTGGACTTTTCACTAAAATCAACTCAAAAAAACAAAGAAGGACACTACATTTTAATACAAGGAAAAATCAAGAATCAAGACATCACGGTGATAAATGTATACTCACTGAACAAAAGAGGTCCTGCATATGTCAAGCAAATTCTCACAGAACTACAGAACAAGATAGACCCAAACACAATCATAGTGGGAGACTTTAATACCCCACTCTCTCCAAGAGACTGATCCAACACCCAGAGGATCAGCAAGGGAGCTGAGGACCTAAGTAACACCATATCCCAAATGGATCTGACAGATCTATACAAAATCTTCCATCCTAGAGACCCAATACACCTTCTTCTCAGCAGCCCATGGATCATACTCCAAAACAGACCATGTCATAGCCCACACAAAGAACCTCAGCAAATACAAAAGTATTGACGTCATCCCATGTATTATATCTGACCACAGTGGATTAAAAGTAACCCTCGGGGCTGGGGATATAGCCTAGTGGCAGGGGTGCCTGCCTCGGATACACGAGGCCCTAGGTTCGATTCCCCAGCACCACATATACAGAAAACGGCCAGAAGCGGCACTGTGGCTCAAGTGGCAGAGTGCTAGCCTTGAGCAGGAGGAAGCCAGGGACAGTGCTCAGGCCCTGAGTCCAGGGCCCAGGACTGGCCAAAAAAAAAAAAAGTAACCCTCAATAACAATGGTTACCACAGAGGCTATACATATTCTTGGAAGCTAAACCCCACACTGTTATCCAGCACTTGGGCCACAGACAATATTAAAGATGAAATCATGAACTCATAAGCCACAATGACAATGAAAACACATCACAAAGAAACCTATGGGACACAGCTAAGGCAGTACTGAGGGGCAAGATCATTGCAATCAGCACTCACATTAAAAGAATGGAAGCAGAGCAGGTGAATAACCTCACGATGAAACTAAAACAACTGGAGAAACAAGAAATGATTGAATCTAAAATAACTAGGAAGAGAGAGATCACAAAGATTAAAGAAGAGATAAATCTGATTGAAAACAGACCATTCAACAAATAAATAAGACTAAAAGCAGGTTCTTTGAGAAAATAAATAAAATTGACAGACCTCTCACAAGACTTACAAAAAAAAGAAGAGAAGAGACTCATATACGTAAAATCAGGGACTCCACTGGAAAAATTAAAACAAGTACACATGATATTCAAACAATCATAAGGAGCTATTTCCAGAACCTCTACTCAGTAAAAAACAATAATTTTACAGAAATGGATCAATTCTTAGAGAAGTACAAACTGCCCAAACTGAACCAAGAAGAAATAAATCAACTAAATAAACCAATAACTTACAGTGAGATACAGGGGGTAATCAAGAACCTCCCAACAAAGAAAAGCCCAGGCCCAGATGGATTCACCAACAAATTCTACAAAACCTTTAGTGAGGAGCTAATACCAATACTCCTCAAACTCTTCTGTGAAACAGAAACAGAGAGAGAAATCCCAAACTCATTCTATGAAGCTAATATCATACTCATTCCCAAACCAGGCAAAGACCCAACAAAAAAAGAGAACTACAGACCAATATCACTAATGAACACAGACGCAAAGCTTCTCAATAAAATATTAGCTAAGAGGATCCAGAAACTGATCAAGAAAATTATACATCACGACCAAGTAGGCTTCATCCCACAGTCACAAGGATGGTTCAATATCCATAAATCAATCAATGTAATTCACCACATAAACAGAACTAAAATCAAGAATCACATTGTTATCTCAGTTCATGCCCAAAAAGCCTTTGACAAAATACAACATCCATACTTATTAAAAGCTCTGGAGAGAACAGGAATAGATGGAACATTCCTCAAAACAATAAAAGCCATATACAACAGACCAACTGCTAACATCATATTAAATGGAGAGAAACTTAAATCATTCCCCCTAAACTCAGGAACAAGACAAGGATGCCCACTCTCCCCACTTCTTTTCAACACAGTGCTGGAATCCCTAGCCATAGCAATTAGGCAAGAGGAGGACATCAAAGGGATCCACATCGGCAAGGAAGAAATCAAGGTATCCCTATTCGCAGACAACATGATCTTATATCTGAAGGACCCAAAAAACTCAGTCTCCAAACTCCTACACCTAATAAACCATTTTGGCAAAGTAGCAGGATAAAAAATCAATCCACAAAGTCAGCAGCTTTTCTGTACACCAGCCATGTACAAACAGAAAAGGAAATTATGGAAACAATTCCATTTACAGTAGCCAAAAAAAGAATAAAGTAGCTAGGGATCAACTTAACCAAGGACGTGACAGACCTATTTAATGAGAACTATAAAAATCTAATAAGGGAAATCAAAGAAGACACAAGGAGATGGAAAGACCTCCCGTGCTCATCGGTAGGCAGAATCAATATAGTGAAAATGGCCATATTGCCCAAATTGTTATACAAATTCAATGCAATCCCTATCAAAATCCCAGTCACATTCTTCACTGAAATAGAGAAAGCAATCCATAAATTTATATGGAACAGCAAAAGACCTAGAATAGCCAAAGCAATTCTAGTGCAGTGCAGGAGGTATCACAATACCAGACTTCAAGCTCTATTATAGAGCCATCATAACAAAAACAGCCTCGTATTGGTATAAAAACAGATCAGAAGACCAATGGATTAGAATTGAAGATCCAGAAATAAAACTGCACTCTTACAGTCAGCTGATATTCAACAAAGGAACTAAAGACATACAATGGAATAAACATAGCCTCTTCAACTACTGGTGCTGAGAGAACTGGGTAGCCATATGCAGAAAACTCAAAGTAGACCCAAGCCTATCACTATGCACCAAGATCAATTCAAAATGGATCAAGGACCTCAATATCAGACCTGAATCCTTGAAACTACTGAAGGACAGAGTAGGAAAGATGCTAGAACTAATAGGCACAGGAAGGAACTTCCTGAATATAGTCCCAGGGGCACAACAAATAGGGGAGAGACTTGACAAATGGGACTACTACAAATTAAAAAGTTTCTGCACAGCTAAGGACATAGCCACCAAAACAGAAAGACAGCCAACCATATGGGAAAGGATCTTTACCAGCACAGTAACAGACAAAGGCCTAATATCTGTCATCTACAGAGAACTCAAAAAACTAAGCCCCTCCAAGCCCAATAAACCAATTAGGAAATGGGCAAAGGAGCTAAAAAGAGACTTCACAAGAGAAGAGATAAAATTGGCAAAGAAACATATGAGGAAATGTTCAACATCCCTGGTAGTAAAGGAAATGCAAATAAAAACAACCCTGAGATACCACCTCACTCCAGTTAGAATGGCCTATACTCTGAACTCAGGCAACAACAAATGCTGGAGGGGGTGCAGGGAAAGAGGAACCCTTCTCCATTGTTGGTGGGAGTGCAAATTAGTACAACCACTTTGGAAAACAGTATGGAAGTTTCTCAAAAAGCTCAACATAGACCTACCCTGTGACCCAGCCATACCACTCCTAGGCATCTATCCTGAACAGCAGGTCCCAAGATATCAAAAAGACATTTGTACTTCCATGTTTGTCGCTGCACAATTCACAATAGCCAAAATATGGAAACAACCCAGATGCCCCTCAACTGATGAATGGATCCAAAAATATGGTACCTATACACAATGGAATACTACATAGTGATTAGGAATGGTGAAATATTGGTATTTGCAGGGAAATGGTCAGAACTCAAACAAATAATGTTGAGCGAGACAAGCCTAGAACACAGAAAACAAAGGGGCATGATCTCCCTGATATATGACTGTTAAGAAAAGGTGAAGGAGAGACAGTAGAGACCAAGTCTGTGAAACCAAAAACTGCTTGTCAAATGGTATTTCCCACAGGATTGGGACAGCGACCCAACAGTATGTAACTAAAACCAAACAATTACTCAACATATAAAAGTCAAAAATTGACCTCTCAGTGGAATACAATAGCCCAAAAGCTATGTATGTACGTTCATATAAGACTACTGTCGACATATTGTCTAATATCGACATTACATTTAAAGCCCTAGGCGAATTTTCTTGGGCGCAGCCACGTGGATACTGTATATTTTCTTGATACATTGTATATTGTATATGTCTACCTGACCTAGGCAAGGGAAAGAAAAACAGGGTGTAAGATATCACAAGAAATGTACAAACTGCCATACTATGTAACTGTACCCTTTTTGCATAACACCTTGTCAAAAAATTTGTGTTCAATTAATAAATAAATTTAAAAAAATAAAAATAAAACCATGTTATTTAAACTTTTGGGTGCTTTTGTCAGTCAAAGTTATCAGTGATTTTCCCCCTTCATAGGGAAATGTACACAAGGTCACATATGCCCTGCAAAAATATGAATGTTTCACAGAGCTTTGTTCTTCAAGTGCTAAGGTGACTTCTGATTGGCTGCAGGTTAGTCATGGTTACAACTGAGTTCATTAGCCATTCTCAGCTTGTTCATCAGGAGAGATCAAGCACTGAACTCCAAGCAGTAAGCTCTAAACCATTCATAATTCATTTTAGCATATACATTTTTAGATATACTTTTGAGCGAGAGAGAGAGAGAGAGAGAGAGAGAGAGAGAGTGTGTGTGTGTGTGTGTGTGTGTGTGTGTGTGTGATGAACTCAAGGCCTAGGCACTGTCCCTTAGTGTTGGTGCTCAAGTCTGGCACTCAAACCACTTGAGTCACTGCTCCACATCCAGGTTTGGTATTTTTGTTTTATTTTTAGAGGTTAATTGAAGATAAGAGTCTCAGAGACTTTCTTGCCCAGACTGGCTTTGAACCACAGTTCTCAGATCTCAGACTCCAGAGTCGTTAGCACGAGACATCAGTGTTTGGCTTTTATGTAATTTTTGCAAGATATATAACAAATGGATAAAAGAAATGTTCCTAGAAAGAAAACTATAAATCAATGTTTGGTTTGATTTTTAAAATTTGTAACTAATAATTTTAACTTATAACTTCAAGTTATCAATAGTAATGACTCATGTTGTTTCCAATAGTTAACTAAATATTTTCACATATATAATCTCTAATTTTGACAAACATGTTGCAGTAAAATTCAGTCATCAAGTGAAAATTAACCAACATTTTGAATTGGCTAAGCCTTGGAGTTATTAATAGGAAATATCCTTTGTCCTCAAGAAACTCAGTGTTTTGATCATCATCTTCTGTAACATATTAGGCAAGTAAAGGTCAGAAATTAGAATTAACTTGCTCATTAATCCTCTTGTTCTCATACCAGAACTGGAGTTTATTTGGTACCAAAAGTTATTAATATCTTCCTATATAAACTTCCATTTAACATGAAAATAGAAAGTTAAAGTTGTCATAGGCATATTTTATTAAATTTTTTCCCTGAAGTTTTTAATTTTTATAAATTTCAAAAGAAATGTATACCATTATAATTTCTCTTGCTGTGTGTATAATGTGTTGTGGTACTACAGTAAAAGGAAAACTTACCATCATGTATTTGCCTGAATAGAAACTGAATCTAAGTTATCATATTGATATAATATATTAGCTGTTCATTTCACAAGATATGATTGTTTCAGGGTTCATAGCTGAGAAGATAAAGACTTGGAGAGAGCCGTGTGTGTGTGTGTGTGTGTGTGTGTGTGTGTGTGTGTGTGTATGTGTATATATAAAACAGGTTATTAAAGAGTTAAAAATCATTGAATTGGGTTTTATAATGAGATTTGAATAACATCTTGACCGCAGACTTCATGTATATAAGGAATTTTATACTAGCTGGTATTTTTATTACCTTTAAGGGCAGAAGAGAACGAATTAAAACTTTAGCCCTAGAGATTTCAGTTAACCATGAAAAATGAATTGCTGACATGAGAGATTATCAATTACAGAAACAGTATACCTCAGGAAGTTGAGGAATCTCCCCTTAGAAACAACAACATAGAGATTTCTAATCTCTTTTCATAGTTCAAATGTGACATGGCCCCAGGCAGAAAGGTGGACTAGATGGCTTCCCAAGTTTCCTTCTAGTTCACAGATTATCACATGATTCCAGCTGCTAAAAATAATCTCATGCTGCACCCAGGATAGCACTTTCACTTATAATCCTGGGTAAGCATTGCTGGTGGTAATGAACTCAGTGCATGATTATTCTTAGGAACAATCAGCTATAATCCATGTAAATATGCTTTGGTCAATGTTTCTAAAGGCTAAAAAGCCAAGTGAGTGAAACTGCTTACGTTTTGAAACTATACTTGCTTTTGTTCATTAGATTTCATGATAAACCATGGAGAACCTATTGGACATTGTTATTCTGTAGCTCTGAGATGACAGTATTTCCCTGCAGGTATCCTTACAAGATATGAGAGTTTTCTAATAAAACAAAGTAAACATTTCACTTTAGAGTAGTGTAGAAGGAAGTGAAGCACAGTGGAGGAACAGAAAGGCTGGGATACAGTGAACTCAGGCTGTCATTCTCTGCAGTTCACTGGCTTGACAACCAATAACTTGACACAATAAGAGCAAGAAATTGGGCAGCATCCACATAGCTTTGTAAATACAGTACTGAGATTTGATTTCCATTCAATCCTCTGTACAGTGATTAGTTCTGAAACTCATTTTTCATCTTAAAAACCTAAATCAAAGGCAATATTTAAAGAGCACGTTCCAGAATATATCCAGATGTTTAAAAAATTAAACAAATGTGTAGAAGCCTCTGACTCTTTGTCCCTACTACACTCATAAAAATAAGTGCTGTCCTACACTAAAGGACATTTCCAACAGTCATTCCATTAATATGACACAGCTAAATTGCAACTGTGCAGAAAATATACTTTTTCTGACAGGTTTGCATATGTCAATTTGAAATTTCCCATTGTTAAAAGTGAGCTTTAGAGTAAAAAAAAATTGGGATTAACCTTGACTTTCTCAAGTCTTAAGAGTCTATATATGTGTATGTATCAGTGTATGTGTACATGTGTGTACACATACATATTTATATGCTTATATATGCAGACCATATACATATATGTTCAGGGTATATTGTACAGTTATACATAGTTTTTATACATATATAGTTATAGAATGTGTAAATATTTTTACTACATATCTATATGCAGCAAATGTAGAAATGCAGTAAATATTGACCGAGTAAGCCTTATTTTAATAACTCTACAATATGTGTATGATATGAGGGGAGTATAATTATCAGTGTAAGGAAATGGTCTTACTAATATTTTATTCTTGCTGACGAGACTCCTTAGACATTTGAAAAGTTCACCAAAAGACATTAAGTAGAGCTCACTAAATGTTTCGATTCAGGAGACATGTTCTTCTAGTGTCTGGGATCCAGTCCCTTCATTAGGCACTGGAGGCCTGCCTGAAAGTGTTATAAGCTTCCTATATATAGTACAATTTTTCATAATTCCTACTGAAGGAACGTATCAGCAGAAATCACAGCAGCATCAAGATAAAATATTATGTGGTGAGGTAAGTTCCAAACACCATTCTGTTAAAGTAAATTTCCTGAGATTAATAAAAATATATATGAAATATGAAATATTTCAACTAATTGCTTTCAAATGGTGAGAAAAATAGGAAGTAATTTCCCATATTAAACACTCTGAAATAAAGTGCAATGAAAATAATTGAGAGCAACCATCCTCTACAAATGCCAATCTATGCAGGTCTTCCTGATTTGCCCAATATCTTTCCTTAGCCTTTCTGAACTGGGCCTATGTGCTACCTCAGTGTCTAGAACAAGCTGAGTTCAGAAAGTATGTGCATTTTTCTAATAAGGGGTTATTCTTTCAAAAAGAGGAAATTCTAAATTAACTTTGAATCTCCATTCATTCAAACCACATGTTATCTAGCATTCCATGGATTTGTCTTCTCTCTCCATTTCTTCCTTCATTGAATGCAAGGCCCAGGAAAGTGGAATGAGTGACTGCTATATTCCCAGACATAAAGGCACATGGCATAGAGTTTATATGTAATAAATACATTACAACAAATGAATAAATTCCTATAATCTCACTTCATTGTTTCTTCAAACTATGTCCCTAATTGGCATCCTGAACTAAGTTTTCTTTTCTCTCATGTGCCTTAATTATTGATGCTTCATCAACTTTATAAAATTAGGGTTTTATTCCCTGGGTTAAAGCATTTAAATATTTCCTTATTATTAGAAACCTCATCCTCTTATGTGTTCATATGTACATAGCTATTGAGCTATTGTGATCTTCTGCTAGGATTATCTTAGACATGTACTAATTATTCCTGACAAGGGAAACCATGAACACATAATATGTTGCTAAGAGAAATGAACTCCAAGTTATGGAAACAAGTGGTTTATCATTGTTTTTGTTATTTTCAACATACCATGTGAAATTATGCCTTTTTCTTTTTGTCTTTCTTTCACATGGTTTTACGTCTGATGTTACTGTAAGTGATTTTATTACCCCGTATATGGTATGTATGTGTATTGGGACCAGGGAAGGGAAGGGGAATATCAAAATCAAGAGACAAAGGATAAAAGACAAATTAATGCAACAGCAATACTTACAAAACTATATGCTGGAAACCAACTGTACAACTCATGGGGGGAGGGAATTGGGGAGGGCACGAGGTGGGTAAAAATGAGGGAAGAGGTAACAAGTTGGATAAGAAATGTCCGCACTGCCTGCGTATAAAACTGTAACCCCTCTGTACATCACTTTGAAAATTAAGAAATAAATAAATTTTTAAAAAGGAAAAAATAACATAAAGAATCCTCAGCCTCTAGCATTTGAAAATGGCCACTACCTTTCACTAGATCCCCAGCCTTCAGTTTCAAAGCATTCTTTGGATCGCTCCTGTCTTCCCTCAGACCATTTGACTCTTCATTTCAGTTCCTTGGCTGACCATAGCTCACCTTGAACTTTACCTATGGAAATATCGTCAGTCCTTATTCTGAAATGCCCTTTCATTCAAGATCCACTGACAGATGCTATCACATTGTATTATACATGTTGCTCTGCCTGGTGGTATAGATAAGTGTGGACCCACATCTTATCTCCAGTTCTCTGAGAACTCTACCCTCCCAACAACTATGACTTCCTTATCTGTTACCCTCAATCACATGCCACATGCACTCAGTGGCCAATACATGCCTGCTAAGTTGAAATGAATCCCCACAGTAAGCGATGGGATTGTTTAAAATGGTTATAATTAAATTTTCTATCTTCTAGGCCTTTATGTTCCACATCACTGGGAAAATGAAAGCTTCAACGCTCTGTTAACTTTAGAAGTTATTTTAAAGATTCAGTTATATTTAAATTGTATGCCATTGAGCTTGTTGCATGAATAAGAAATGAAAACAACTTGATGTTTGTGAGTCTTTTCCTGCTATTTCTGGTACAGAAAAGAGAGGAGAGGGAAAAGGAGAACATTCTCCTTTCCTGAGCAGCCAAATTGCCCAACAGATGAACAATTAGCATTTGTTTAACATTAACACTCAGCCAAGTCACAAAAATTCTATGTGACAGGATTTAGAAGTCCCTGTGATGTTTTGAGATTTAGAATGATATCACGTATTCAAAGTATTAAGCTGGTTGAGAAGCTTGTTTTAAAAAAAATACCCTTCCAAATTCAACCACCCTCCAAAAATATCTTTCCTAGAGAAATACTACAACAACTCCGTGTTCCTCTCATTTTCTATGGGCCCTGAATTTAGAACTCAGGACAAAATCCTGCATCTGAGGGAGGAGTGAATAGTTTGGGAATTAGCCTCATTGGTCTGAGTAGCCCTGTCTGTAGATAAACTGTTTCCCATGTCATTTTGTTTTAGATTCTACTGACAAGCTGAGTGCAGGTTATGATATCTGAGAACCCTGGACAAATGGGGTCCATTGTGATATAATCTGATTTCAGAAAGGCTTATACAATTTACATGCCTCCTCTGAGGCTTTCCCACATTTTTGCCTAGCTGATGATATTTCACTTTTTTTTTCTTTCCTTTCTTTTTATTTATTTATTTTTTAATGTAGGAAAGGAGAAAACATCTGCCTATTTTCTGAGAGAATAGAGCAGACCCTTCTTTGGCACGAGAGCTGGTATGAATCAGTGTTTTTCTGTTTCTTCCTTTCATTTCTGTTCAGGTTTACTAGACACCCTGGGCTGGTTTGAAATCTCCCAATGACGTCAATGGGACACAGAAACTGGAGCAGCGGAGACAGCTGCAATGCACCAACTCTACTGAGGTTTTATTCTTTTCTCCCAGGGTGACATCCGAGACAGATATTATCAATCAAGCCCTTCTGGCCAGGCACCAAATCAAAGGCACTTTATCATTCAGAGCAGTAAAAGCTGCAATTAGAGGATCTGCTCAGCCTTTTCCCTAAGAATATTTGGTTCATGACAATTAATAATGCAATTAAAACCGGATCAAACAAGGGAATGCTTACTAAAATATTTAATTTACATATGGAAACAATTTTCTTTAATGTTTGTCACATTTTAAAATAATATACAAACTGAAATAAACCCCAAAGATATGGAAACAAAGGATGTTTTTCTTATTTTTTTTTCTCTTTTTGTGGAGAAGGGCACAGAGAAAAAAAATGGTGGAAAAGTTCACCAGTGGAGCACACTGGCTGCACCGGACATTGATGAATGAAATATGGGTGGCGGTGGGAGAGAGGGAATAGGAGAGAATGAGGAAACAGATGACACTATGCAAAAGGAAATGTATTTATTTCTGGATGCATGTAAAGCTAACCCCACTGTATATCACAACCAACAATAAAGTAAATTGGAAGAAAAGTGCACCCAACTTGGAAATAAAAAAGACTAATCTCTACATATATTTTGAAACAAAAACTCAGTGTAACCTAAACATTACCGCCCAAATATGAAAGTCACATAATAAACATTAACCAATAGCTAAGCAACACACACACACACACACACACACACACACACACACACATATTCTAGAAACTATCATTTAAGAAATAAACAACAAAAGTCTTAAAACAACTGAGAGGAAGGAAGTTAGAACTCTATGAACAAACATTTCTTTCATAGATGTTCAAAAGCAAACAAAAGTGAAGATAGGAGAACCAACTGATTTTTTTGTTTGTTAAGCACAGCATTAGTATTTACTGATTTTTTTACCTCTCTTCTGAGGAATAATATTACTTTTTAGTATATAATATTATGTTAAATTGGAAAATACAGCACTTAATCCAATTATATCATTTTAAATAAAGGCCCTTCACTTTGTTTTGTTCTGCTTTTTAAAAGAAAGTAACTTTCAACTACTAAGGCTTTCCAAGTTAAATCATGGTAAACCTCTAATACAGGCATAGAACATTCTTATCAGAAGAGAAGATATAAAACCAACTGAGTTTTGCCTGTTTCTTCTGCAGTATTGTTTGGTAAGCAACAAAACTAATAGTAGACTAAGCTTAAAGTTGATCAACGACTGGAAGTGAAATATAAGGAAAAGATCAACGTCAATCTCAACATTATGTGGCCAAACTGAATAGAATCTAAACTGGTCTGGACTAGCCACAATCAAGAACAAGAAAATTACACTCCAGCAATTGCCTATTGTCCCCGAAACATCACCTGTGCTCACTTTTTTGTTACCACATCAACTAACAGTATGTATGATGTACAATACTCTAAATAAGACACTCCAAAAATATCAAAGGTCATTATGCAGGAGACTAGTTTGTCCAGAGAGGAACAAACAAGAGAACACATGTTTAAATATTAGAGCAAAGAGTTTAGATTAGCTAGAATAACAAACTTCTTGCCAATAGAGTCATGTTTATCCTCCATAGGGATTTAACATGCTCTTTATTACTTCAATTTAACCAATAAGTTTCTTTTCACCCTCTCCCATGCACAAGTTACAGTTAAGTCTGAAAGGACCCAGCACATTATTGACAAGACTGAGCTTCTTACCTCAGCCTTAAATCTTCTACCATTGCATTTCTTGGTAAGTACATGAGCTCAAATGACTCTGCACAGGCACAATGATAATGAACTGAAATGACACATTAAAAAATACTTCAGGGGCTGGGAATATGGCCTAGTAGCAAGAGTGCTTGCCTCATATACATGAAGCCCTGGGTTCAATTCCTCAGCACCACATATATAGAAAAGACCAGAAGTGGCGCTGTGCCTCAAGTGGCAGAGTACTAGCTTTGAGCAAAAAGAAGCAAGGGACAGTGCACAGGTCCTGAGTGCAAGCCCCAGGACTGGCAAAAAAAAACCAAACAAAAAAAACAACTTCAGAGGCACTATGAGTGTGATATATGTTGTTTTCTGATATCTAGTTTAAAATATGTCTTAATATGCATCAGTGCCAAGTGTTGTGATAGGGAGGGAGAACAAACACACATGCGCACACAGAGGCACACATGCATGTACACACAACTTGAGAATCATTCTTATCTCCTGAAACTAATAACTACTGTTGTATAAAAGAAGAGAAGAGAAAAAGAAAGTCCCTGCATAGATATCAGAACTCTAACTTAGTGTTTAATGTGGTCATAAGCAAGTAAAATTGTCAAAGTGATTGGTTACCTGGACGTCAGATCCTATCTTTTTGCCTATTTTGAATTGATTTCTTCTTTCCTGGCTATAGCAACTCATGTTCATATCCTTCTATCCATCTTTTCTGGATTTCTGTAACAGCCTTCTAAGCAGTCCCCTTGTCTTGAGTTCTACCTACATGATCATCCTTTCTGCCATTGTGCTTTAAAACGTCCTGCTTAAAATCCCCTATGCTACCTCCAAGCATTTTTATTTTTTTAAAAAAGGACCTTGTTTCTTCACATGTGTTAACTTGTCCTATTCAATATATAGCTTAGTTAATTTTCTAATTTTACCTTCTTGATATGATTCAATATCTGCCTATGCCATAATCTTTCCAGTCTTTCAACTTGTTGTGTTGCCTCATTCTTCTACATATTTTCTGTCCTTTCCCTCCATCTTTAACTCCTAATTGGTGTTAACAAATGCTTTTATCATGATGATCATCATATTGCAGTCCATATTATTTTCTGCATACTTCCTCTTACCTGACTGTAGTTTTGAGGAGTAATACCAACAGCAATGGGATGACATGCTGCTCTTTTAAGGAGTTAGTGAACATTAGTATTTATCATTTGAAATGTTCTACCTCACCAAGAAAGAATTCTCTGTGAGGGTAAGACAGTTTATTATGTCAATCCAGAATGTATAGTAAAGCCAGAGGTAACCACTTACAGTAGCTCAAACAGTAAGCCAACCGGTCATTTGTTGAGAATTTATACAAGGATGAATGATCTAAATATCATGTGCTTACTTATTTATATTACCTATTTACTCAGCCATATTAACTGGCACCTGTTCCTTCCTAGACACTGAAGGTTTGATAATAAATAAATAGTTTGCTATATTTGTTGAATATCTACTCTAGTATACTAACATTTTTTGATTTGTGATCAGTCCACGAAGAGCACCTTTTTTTCTCTATGGGAAGGTCTTCTCCATGTACCTTCTGTTCTTATTTGATTGCTTCTCTGTGTCATATTCTCCATCATATCCTCAGTGCCATCCCAATCGTCCACTGACAAATAAAGGAGCAAAGGATCATTGCTTAGTATGTATACATACCTATGTGATCTGGCATTCCCATTTTTGTTTGCTATTTCTTTGTTATTAACAAGGTATTCTGGGTAAGTTTCTATGGTAAGATTGACAAACACTAATCAATCAGTGGATTTGAATCCATCAAATGACTCAAAATGAATGGGGGACAATTGATATGCAGAGTCTAGAATTAAGTATGCGTGCTTCATTATGCAAACTTAAATGGAGGATCTTCGAGAACCTGTCCCTTATTTATGAGTTTTAGTACACAGTTGATTTTCCAGAGTTCTTCCCTGCACATAGCATAGTATAAATGTCATAAACATTGCTGGCTGCTGCATTAGTAAGCAATCAAAATGTTGACAGCTTAGAGCATTAAATAGTTTAAAATAAACTGAGCAATAAATATTCCAATTTTGTTCATGAGGGTTACAATTTAAATATATTCATTATCTAAAACTTAAGCACTAATGAACTTTATAAGTAATAACTTAAAAATTAGAAATAAGTAACTCCATAAATGGTGTTTATTGCACTGTGTAAAGAGCAGGCATCAAAAATAACATAAAATTGAGTTTTCTTAGATTTTGCTCAATATTTGTTCCATGAAATCAAGAAAATTAATATCCATTATAGTCTCGGGTTTTTATTTTGTTTTGCTAGTTCTTTTTGTTTTTTCCAGTACTGGGGATTGCTCTCAGGACCTGAGCACTGTCCCTGAGCTTCTTTTGCCCAAGGCCAGTGCTGTACCACTTGAGCCACAGTGCCACTTCTGGCTTTTTCTGAGAATTTTTATTAGTGATAAGAGTCTCACAGACTTTCCTTTCTGGCCTGGCCTTGGACCACAATCCTCAGATCTCAGCCTCAGTAGCTGAGATATCAGCTGAGTACTGAGATCTCAGATCTCCGTAGCTAGGATTACAGATATGAGCCACTCATGCCTGGCTCAGTCTCAGTTTTAATGTGTAATATAGCAATAAGAGTTTCTATTAATAGGTTTTAACAAAGAACTCTATATAAAGTACCACAAACTGGCGAAAGTAGTATTTTATATTTATTATAATACTTACTATAATAAATTTTCATCTATTTTGAACTTGTTGGTGAGAGAAAGGGGAAATCGTTACATGGTCATTTCAGAGCATGTCACCTACCTGAGATTTTCAGATAATATAAAAGAGAATAATAGTCATGTGTACAATTTCTTTCGATAATTTTCTTTAAAGGAAAGTTCACCATTGCAACAAAACTGTACAACATTTTAAAATGTGAATTATAACTGTACTACTCCAGTTGTGCTTTTTGTATTTTAGAATGGTTGTTTTGATTGTATGATGGAAATCTTATTGGATTTTTAACAATGAAAAGAAAATAAAAAACAAACAACAACAACAACAAAGAAACTGTTCCTACCAACATCTGGCAGCAAAGTTTCAAAGCTCTGAAAGCTCTCAGAGCTTTTTTAAATCTGTTTTTTAAATCATGACACACTATCTTTTAGAAAGTATAGTTGATTCTAGTAACTTTGACTGATAACTTTGAAGTCAATAAATCACCAAGGGCCTACTTTAAATATACTTGAAATGAGGTTCTGAAAATGTTCTAGAGCCTGAATATTTATTATCTGACTTTATTGTACATGGGATGGCCACAAACCTAAACCTGACAAAACCCATCTGAAGTTTATGATTCTGTTTAGTGACAAGAGCTTTGAAACTTTGCTGCTATAAGAATCAAAACTGAGAAAATTTGAAAACTATATTAAGTCAAGGAAGCTAGACCCAAAGAAACATAGGCTGTATGGTTTCCCTCTTTTGTAATAATCAGAATATGTCTAGAACATTCTTAGCAGAGGATCACAATATCTCAATATGCTACATACAACCATATAAAATGGTGTGTATTGAAATGAACTCCAAGAAATGGAAACAAGAGGGTTTTTTAATGTTAAAAAAAAAAGAATAAAAACTGCATGCTAAATACCAGTGCCTCACACCTGTAATACCAGCTACTTGGGAGGCTTGAGATCTGAGGATCATGGTTCAGAACCAGCCCAGGCAGGAAAGTCTGTGTTACTCTTATCTCAAAGCTCAAAGTGGAGCTGTGATTCAAGTGATAGAGGACTAAGCTTCAGCAAGTAGCTCAAGGACAGTTCCAAGGCCCTTAGTTCAAGCCCCAGGACTTGCATAAGAGAAAAAAAGAGCAAAAGAACCTTAGAGGATTCTTAATTTTCAACTAAAACCTTCCTTCAGGGCAAATGTTCCCTAGGGGATAATATGGTGAAAGGATGGTCAGATGTCATTTCTACACCATAACTTAAATTCCTGCATTTAGTAAGTTCCAAGTCATACAGTTGCTACTCAGGTACACACAAGCACACACATTCATACTTATTATTTTAACAAGTATTTGTTGAGTATCATCTATGTGCTAAATACCATCCTAAGGATTTAGATATATTGGTTAATCAGTCTTTCAGAAAACCTTGCCCTCATGCAGTTCACATTCCCTTTTGTCACTGTGAGTAGTATGAGAGTGGAGATAGATATAAAACATAAGAGATTCAGCAGGCTTTATCTTCCTGTGGGTTAGTTGTGCCCATTGCTGACTTTCTTCTTTTGTGTCTACTTTGGTCCCTATCCAGAATGTCTGCCTTGATATGCTGTTGAACTGAGGTCAAATGCTATCTCTTCTTGAAGCCTGTACTAGGTCTCCTCCAGACCTCCTGGAACCTGGTGTGTAGCTATTGCACAACATTTTGGAGATTGACTTCTAAAGGGTAGGTCTATCTCTCCCACTAGAAGCCAAGCTCCTTCTAGGCCAGAACTCCACAATAGTAATTCTTACTAAGTATTCCACCATCAGGACCATGGATCACCAGTGTGATGGAATGTAGAGTGCTCCATGACTGATGTTCAGTGTGTCAGCGAGTACAGTTTTATTCTACTATAAAGAAAGATTAATTGAGGTTAGCTGCAATGAGAATGCTTCTTTGCATCCTATCTGTACCATAGCCTGAATAATCCATGACCTTAAGAAATATTTTGCTTGAAACAGAAATGCTGATTCAGCAGACATGGAAATTCAAAGGCTAACTTTTAATTAGTTGACATAAATACTTTTGGTAGATATAATAATTTTACAGCTTGATTATCTTTTAACATGTGTGCTTTCATCTGTGCTATTACCATTTGATTCAGTTGAGTAGAGTTAAAATGTTTGGTTTTTTTTCAACCTTATGATTACCAAAAGAAAATAAAGTACTGTTGTTCTAAGAGGGAAGTCTTGGTCTGACTAACTTGCTGTGCTTGGAGAATAAATGGAGCAAATTTTAGGAAACTGTATCTTAAGGTAGGCAAAGTTTCAGAGTTGACATATCTGCAGCCTTTAGACAACATGAAGAGAACACATCTGTCTGATTTGGGGTTTTATACCCAGGACTCTATCAAAACATTATTTCAGCCAGGTGCTAGTGGCTTATGCCTGTAACCCTGCCTACTCAAGAGTGAGATGTGAGGATCATGGATCAAAGCCAGCCCAGGCAGGAAAATTCTGAGACTCTAATCTCTAATTAACAACTGAAAAAAAGCTGGAAGTGGAGCTGAGGCTCAAGTAGTAGAGCATTAGCTTTCAGCAAAAGAGCTCAAGGACAGAGCCCAGGCTCTCAGTTCAAGTCCCAGGACGGGGAAAACAAACAAAATACCCATTATCTCTCAGATTAGCTGCTTCTTTGCCAGTTAAAATCCAATCATGGGACCTTCTCTTAGGTCTGTCCTTCGCTTGGGCAACCTTGCAATTGATGAGTCAATCTTGCAATGAAAATGGAAGCTACAGAGCATCACAAGGCCCAATAGCTATACCCTTATGAACACATAAGATGATGCTAAGTAAAATGAACTCCATGTTATGGAAACAATTGTTATATCACAATTGTAACTCCTTTCAACGTCCCATGTGTATATGTAGCTTCTATTATTGATAATGTTCTTGTATCACCTTCCTGTGGTTGTACCTACACTATCTCTGTAATCTTATCTGAGTATATTGGAAACCGTGTATACTGGTATTGGATGCAGAAAATTGAAAGGGAATACCAAATTTGAGAGACACAGGGTAAAAAAAGACAAAAAAACTACAAAAGCAATACTTGAAAAACTGTTTGGTGTAAGTGAACTAAACACCTGGGGGGGGAGGGAAAGGGGGAGGAGGGAGGGGGTATGAAGGACAAGGTAACAAACAGTATAAGAAATGTATCCAATGCCTAACGTATGAAACTGTAACCTCTCTGTACATCAGTTTGATAATAAAAATTTGAAAGAAAAAAAAAAGAAAATGGAAGCTAGGTTTCTGACAGGGAAGAGGAAAGACTTAGGCAAGAACTAACATTCCTTCCTACAATCAACCCTCAGGATAATCTGAGGTCTTCTACAGAACTGCTATTATCCTGAGCCACCTGCCTTTAACCATCTTATAGGTAAGAAGTACCTTTTAGACTGAATACAAACATTTTTTCTTCTTGCTCTTTGTCTGCTAAAAAATATTTTGCTTGCCTTTTCAAGGAAACAGTCTCATGAGTTTTCCTACCTGGAATGTGAGGCAAGTTCACTCATACTTCTTTCTTGCTGCCACCCCCTAACACCTTAGCTTCATGCAGAACACCACAAATAAGGGTTGAGTGATAGATGCATGATTTGTAAATGTGCACTTTGGTAAGGAGGCTGTACATAATTCTTTAAAATAGCACAGAAAAAAGAAATGTATTTCCTCAAATATTACATATAATTGCTTTTCTTATCAAAGTGGAATTATGGGCTTTTCATCATTACTGTTTATTTACCCTATGCCTTCAGACGCAAGAGAAGCATAATGTCCACAGCACAGAAAAACAACACATGAATATGTTCTTCAAAGTTTAGGTGTCTATAAAATATTAGCTGTTGATTGATTGAAATGATTTTTTTCTGTTGTGTGCATGTACCTACCAATAACTATCAGTACAAGATAATTAATTCAAATTATGTGAATAATAAAAATTTACCGTATTTATCTTCGTCACTAAGCTCTGATCTCATGGACATTTTTTGTCCTTATGTTGGCTTGGATGATTAAAATGAAGGACTTTCTGTGAGCTTAGAAAAAAGTTATCCTTCCCAACAAGAATTGTACACAAGATTGTAACATAATTTCTGCCAAAAATGGTTCTTGCACAGTTTGACCATTAGCTTCTGCTCAGTGTTTAGCAGACAAAAATACATTCTGTCAGGCTGTATTGATTTTCTATTAGTTTAAAAGAATAAATATTAACTAACTTCTGGAAATGTTTATAACATTTCTAAAACGTAATGGCACCATGGCAACAAACACAGTTTTAGGCTAATCTCATAAGTCTACTTATTAAACATACTGAATGTAAGTAAACCCTGCTGTAGGGAACTGAGTACTATAAAATTATATCTATCTGTATGTATGTATATGTATCTATCTATCTCTCTATACATATAATAGAGAAGCAATTTTATTATAAAATAATTCTTTGTTTGCCAAAGAATTTCCCTTGGGATTCCTGTAAAATTTAGTTCCTGTAGTGCAGTTAAGTGATTGTTTACATACAATTAATTAATGTGGGTGTAATTACAAATGTAATTAACTAATATAGGTTAATTGAAAATGGAAAGGGTAATTTTCTTATTTTTAATATTGAGTTGTACAAAAGGATTACAATTTTATTTTCTCACCTGAATTCACTGTTTAACTGTAGTTTAATAGAAAAAAATGTAGGTAAAGTAGCTTAAACTATGTAGGTCAAATGAGTTTAACTAGGAAAAGATAAAGGTGCACTTAATTCTTAATTAATTATATTTTAAAAATCACTTTTGGGGGAAGTATTTATAAAGATACTTAGTCAGGTTTCCAAGCCTTTGGCTGTTGAAAGTTGAAAACATTTTTTTTTCCATTTTGACAGAGTAATTGTGGTATCCCATATCTAAGTTGGCCTCAAAGATCATAGATACATGCCGATATATGCTGGTTGGGCAGAATTGGCCTCGACATTTTCCTTCTAAAATGGAATACAATTCTACTTCTTTGGAAATAGGTTTGCTTCTGTAAAAATCAGCCTGACCACTTTTGGTCTCTAGTCTGTTCCCCACTGCGTTCTGTCCTTTTCTATCTGGGCACACGTATTGGTTTCTCACAGCCTTCAGGATAAAGTCGAAAATGTTATTTTCTTTACCTGACTTTTCAGCGTAATTTCAGGTAAACACTATTCTTTCTGTGATTTGGAGCAGAAAGTCTATGTTTTACTAGAACGTATGTATTACTAGAATGGTTTTCTTTCTGATTTTCTGTTTAACTATGACTTATCAAAATTCTTTGTAGGTTATCTCCTTTTCACACCCCTTGTACTTAATTGAGATGCATCCAAGTGCCAGATGCAGATCATGTACATATTGATTATGGTTGTAGCACACTGACTTATAATTGCTTATTTATTTGTAAGTTTGTCCTATCTAGTGGTAGTACAGCCTTGGATCCAGAAACCTAGCATAGTTGTCAGAAAAATAGTCAGTGCTCAATAAGTGTATGTTAGAATAACCATTTCAGTGGAAAAGTAAAATTTTTCAAAAGTGAATTTGTATAGTATATTATTGTTATTATAATGATTTGAATTTTCAGTTTAAGTAGAACATGAAGGGAAACATCCAGAGTAAGAAAGTTTCTGTTTACTGAGTTAATTCTTTGGGTCAGTTACTATGTACTTGTATATCTCACTTAAACACTACAATGAGACATATAATATCAATGTTACTTTGCTATACTTTGCTTCTAATATGAACTTGCTTTGCATTGGGTGCTTCTTTTGTGCTAGTACCCAGACAAGGAGTTGTTATCATGTCAAAAAGATTACACTTCAAGGGAAGAATTACAGGCCCATTACAGACAAGAAACTCTGAGTGCATACCTACCCCAAATCATACAATTGGTAAACACAGCTGGAATTTTCAAGTGTTCTCTAGGCAGCATTTGTTTTACTGAAACAATATTGCATCACTAAAACTGGATCAGAGACTCATAGGCATATCACCTTCATAAAAAGATGTGTGTGTAGATAGCTTTAAATAATTATTTCAATGGCCTTTTTAAGTCCTCTGTTTAACATTTAACAGTGATGTTGGCTGTTTATCATAGATTTTAAACCAAAAACACACTTAACTATTTATGCAAATATTTTCATTTTTAGAGATTTCTTTCTTTTAATGTCTGTGGTAGAATGTTAATGTCCCACTCCAAAGAACTTTCAAAGGAATTCATATAGAAATGGAAGGAAAGTGGTTCTTCTTTGAGTCCATTAATCAAAATTCTCTTTGGAGTTCCACAATTTTGGGAGTAGTGAAAGTTCTAAGCTCCTTTGCTTTGTCTTCTCCCACACTTTTAATTGATCCTAGGGAGAAAAATGTGAGCAGGAAAAATTGTGGTCTGATACTTCAGAAACAATTATGCTCACCTCTCAATGACTGTAGTTGAATGAACTATTATGGAAGCATTGAACTAGACATTTTACAAAAATGTGTGCATCCATAACTTCTGCCTTCTGGATGTCTTGGCTTGCATGTAGACCAGCTCAAAAAATTAATCCAGAAACAAGTCGTGTCTATATCTAAACTATCTCTTCACATTCCTCTTTTTGGTTATGTAATGATTCTGGGACTATTTACTTGAGAATAAAGATGTACAAAAATCACACCAATTATTGCTTGGTTCTGGTTATGTTATTTCCACCAACCAATACTTCCATGACCCCTACTGTAAATCCTCAAAATGGAGTCATAATGATTCATGGACATCAGAACTACTTTAAGCCATGCAAACTAATATAAAACTCCCCCATTGCTCAAAAACACAAGATAAAGAAATAATATTCACTAGCCACATAAAAATATACTTGAGAATTGTTAAATCATCTCTACAACGTATAACCACTGCTCATTGCTTTATATTCCTTTTTGAAAGAGTATGCCAGAGTAAAGCTTTTCAAACACAAATATTATTAAACTCCTGAACTTCAAAGGCACAGCATTCACAAATTCTACCCAGGACTGACAAAACATAATTATTCTTACAGAAAATCTCCACTCTTTTCAATATCTACTCCTAAAGTATTTTTGAAGGAAAGAACTTCTACTGTAGGTATATACTCAATGCATTTTTTCTAAAAACAAGCAAACAAAAAGAGTCACATATTTTTTTCAAGCATAATTTTTCCCTCCTAGGCATCTTGCCTATTTTAAATTTCTTGTTACTCAGTGATTTAAATACGAAATCAACTCAATTCTTGAACTGTCAGGTAAAGTTTGCAGTTCACAGCCTTAACAACACCTACCATATCCAGGAATGTCGCCGAGGAGGAGGCAAGTCACTCACATGCAACATCCTGACGAGCCGGTAGACTATCAATATCCCACCATTCAGCAATTACTTCATTTCCATTCATTTCCCGGGGTTCTTGCTGCCACACAGTTATTACTGAGCTTTTTGTCCTTTTGTTTTTCTTCCTGATGGCATGTCACTTTCCATTGCAGAGTACATATAATTTCCAATACGAATATAAATGATTTAGCAATCAACACATAAGCATTCTACAGGAATATCGTCAGTAGTTTCCTTTAGGAATCAAATGAGAAAATCGATCTGCAGCCGAATCTGAATGATAGCTTCCCAGAATGTGTGTAGCACTTCACCCAATTTACCTCCGAAAAAGAGACTTTCCACAACTGTAGGAAAAATCTCCCTTTAAACCGTATTCTTTGTTTTGTTTCTCTTTCTGCATTTTCTCCTCCATGCCTGGTGATATGCCAACATGTTAGCTTTTTGTGTGTGTGTTTTTTTTTTCTTGTAGCCAAAGATCAGATTAATCAAATGAAATTCTCTCCCTTTCTACCTTGTGCTTTGCGTTTGGAGGTATCAGCCCTCCTGTCTGCCTCTTTCTGCATTGTTTAGCCCATTCAGTGCTGGGCAAGAACACCTAACAAACGGGGTTAGATTTCCTGAATGACATATGTTAGACCACAGCAAAGGAGAAAACCCTGGAGAGATTATAAGTCCTTTTCATTGCAGAAGATTACAGAGCAAAGAAAATGTCTATGTTACACAAAGAAATAACAGTGGGACTGGAATAATGAATTCAACTTTCAGGTTTGAGAGCAATCCCCTGATGATTCCCAACTTGCTTGTGTACATTGAAACTTTCACCTCTAACACAGAAAGCCCGGGAGCTGGGCAGACACACAAGCCCTTGAAGACCACTGGGATCGCCATTACAACAATAATAGGTTCAAAGACCCTCACAACGCCAAAGAACCAAAGGAATCTCCCACTATGACAAATTATACCCCCCAAGTACACTCAACAGGGAGAACAAGGTCCCTAGGGCTTTCTGCATCTCTTTGGAATATGATAATTATGAACTCTGACAAATACTAGGTTTCAATCAAAGGAGAAGGCATGTCTGAATGGCTTCCCTTTTTGTCTCTTTTTTTCAGGCTATAGGCTTACTTATCTTTCTTTCAGATCCTGATAATTCTGTATGTTCCTTGGAAATGAGTTTTTGGAAAAGGACATCTGGATTATGTCAAGTTTGTCTCCACATTGCTGCTCACCAGCCCTTTCTGTAACTTAGAGAAGTTCACTTTAGGGCAACACTCATATTCTGCAGTGGTAGCAATAGTTATCTATATTCAAAGAAATGAAAATGGGTTCTCTTGTGGGGGTTGGTATTAGGGCTTGAACTCAGGGCAATGTGATTGCTCAGTTTATAGTCTACCAATTAAACTATGCCTCCAGTCTGTAATTTTGCTGATTATTTTGGAGATGGAATCTTGTAGACTTGTCTTCCTAGGCTGGTTTCAAACCTCAATCCTGTGGATCTCAGCCTGCTGGGTAGCTACAATTATAGGCCTGAGATAGCAGATACTGGTGCATGTTGAATGCCAGTTTTCTAACTGGACTTATTTTTCTTGTGCACCTGCACCCCTATAGTTTATTTTCAAAATAGCATCTAGGGTAATTCTTTGAAAACCTAACTCAGGACACAGATTACTCAAACACTAGTGATGGGTTGTTTTGTCTCTCCTTCTGAATTTTCTCCTCTATGCATGGTGATATGTCAGCATGTTGGGAGATTTTTCTTAGTCAAATTTCACAGTGAACAGTGAACAGTTGAATCAAATGATATTTGCTTTCTGGTTCTTATGTTATGTAAAGTGAGAGCCAAAGTCCTTAAAATGATGAGGGTATTCTAGATATGTTCCCCACTTTCCCAGTATGACTCCCACTATCTCAGCAAGCCCACTGCTCCATCTTCATCATACAGTTGAAGCTGAGGTCGTTGTTTGATGTTTCTTCACAGTGCCACGCGTAATCCTGCCTCAGAAACTTTATGATGGCTTTTCTTCCTCACTTCTTCCCCACTTTCTTTATGGCTCCATATTTTGTCAATCCATTTCTCACTGTCACCTGTTTATTGAGGCCTAACTTCACCACTACTATCCTAGAACTCTGTATTTATGCTTTTAATGTTATTTATCACTGTCATACATATATGATTTATTATGTGCATCATTTGTAACCTTGCACTAACATAGGATCCAAGTGAAACATATTTCTATATTTTTATCACTGCCTATGGCCACTGCTTGCTTCATTATTCAGCACAAAGCAGGCACTCCATAAACATTTACTGCAAAATGAATTATTAAATGAATAAAAATAAAATGAGTAAGAACAAGGACTGCTCCTCAGGATAATAGTTAACATGAAAGAAGATGATTGGTTTATTTCATAATTTAATCGAAGTGTTTTTCATGAAAACAATACTTTCGAGCTAAAGTCAAGTCCTATTCCTATTACATTTGAGAGGAAAAGGATTTATTGTCTCCAGTGGTTAGGATAGCAAAATAATTATTGTGAAAGACTGAGTAGAGAAAGAGCCACTGGTGAGCTTCCATTAGTCAGATCAGGCATCAAGAAGACTTTTTGAGGATGCTCCTAAAGGATTGTTTTTGGAGTATGAAGAATTCAATATGTGTAAATTAATAATGAGTACCTGGAATCTCTGATAAATGGGATTCTAAATTTGCATATGGCTAATGCACCAAATATTTCACATCAATTCATGAAAAAAAGAGAAAAAGGACCACTTTATTCCCTTTCGCAATTTGACTGCATCATAAAGAAGATTAAGTTTCTTATTTCCAATAATAGATTTACTAGCTGTAATCCATATGTCATAAATTTATCTTCATTAGTTTCAGATACTATTCATTCATTTTTGGTATACTCACAGTTGTGCACCCGTTACCTTATCAAATTTTACAACCTTTCATCATCCCTCAAGAAATCCAGCTTTACCCAACTCCATTCCAGCCCTGGTAACCACAAATAGACTTTCTACTCTATGAACATTTTACATAAATTGAAATTTGTGGTAAGTAAATGTACTATATATTATAATGGTTGCTGTACATACTATATACATACAATGTGTAGCTTTTTCACTGAACATAAAGTTTTCAAGACTTATTTGTATAGTATCATGTATCAGTACTTTATTTCTTTTTTACTACCAAAAAATATATCATGTGTGAATATATCACATTTAATGTTATTTCCATTTCAGTCATTTCTAAATTTAGGTATTATGTATGTACAATGTTTCTATGAACACTCATGTACTTGCAACTGTCTATATAAATTCATGCTAGCATTTTTGTTGGATATAAATCCAGGACCAAAATCACTAGGTCATATTGTAACTATATCTAACATTAGAAAAATGGACAGTTTTCCAACATGAGTTGGAAATGTTAGAGTTTCTTAGAGTTGCAGTATTTGCATATCTTCTCCAGCATTGATAATTTTCAGTCTTTTTAGTGGCAGCAATCTTAATGTGTGTAATTTGATGTTTCATTGTGGTTTTGATTTGCATACTTTTATATGGTTATTGGCTACCTGTGTTACTTCTTTGGGGAAGTGTTTGAGTCCTTTGCCTGAGGCTGAGGATGTGGCTCCTTGGTAGAGTACTTGACTGAAACCCAAAAGGCAAAACAAACAAAAATTTTTCATCTGTCTTATAAAATTGGATTATTTATTCTTTTAATAATAACTTTGAGTTCTTAATAAAGTCTAGGACCAAATTCCTTCTCAGATACATGATTTATATATATTTTCTCCTATTCTGGGGTTGACATTTTTAAAATGATGTAGTTGGAAATGAAAAAAAAAGATTTTAACTTTGATTAAAGCTAGTTCATTCATTTCTTTGTTACTTGTGCTTTGGATGTCATATCCAAATAACTATTATTTAATCTAAAGTTGTGAATATTTACTTGCATGTTTCTTACATAATTTTTATAGATTTAGATGTAAGACTTTTAGATTTAGGATTCAATTTGAATTAATGTTTTATTTATACTGTGGCTAGCTTAGTACTATAACTCCATTCTTTTGCATGTGCACGCAGTTGCGTACCACTATTTTTTTTTTTTTTTAGCAGACTACATTTTTCCCCAAGGTGTCTTGATACCTTGGTTAAGAATAGGTTGACTATACCAAAATGAGTTTATTTATAATCTTTTATCTGTTTCATTGTTCTATATATGACAGCAGTGCAATATTATTGCTATGTGAATTTAAAAAATCAGAATGTTCAATTCTTTCCCTGTTGTTCTACCTTTTCAAGTTTTCTAAGTTTTTATATTAATTTTGGATTGGCCTTTCAATTTTTATCAAAAAAGCAGCTAAAGATTGTGAATAAATTGTAGAGATAATATCATTTGAAAAATTAAATGTTGCTGTGTTCTGGAGTGGAGATCTGAGAACTGAGGTTTGAAGCCAGACAGAGCAAACAAACCCTAGAGTCTCTTATCTCAAACCATTAAAAAATAAAAAAAGAAGTCATCAAAGTATAGGTCAAGGGGTAGAAAGCTAGTCATGAGCGAAAAAGCTGAGCTCTGGCTTGAGGCCCTGAGTTCAATTCCCAGTACTGCACAATAAACAAACAAATGAATGAGTAGACAAACAAATATTCTATTGATGTCTCATGCCAATAATCTTCCTGCTCAGGAGATTGAGATCTGATCATGGAGGTTTCAAGCCAGCCTGTGCAGGAAAGTCCATGAGATTTTTATCTCTAGTTAGTCACCAGAAAGATAGATGGATCTGTGACTCCAGTGCTAAGCTCCAGCCTTGAGCACGAAAGCTAAAAGATAATGCCCAAGCCCTGAGATCCAGCCTCAATACCAGCACCATAAACAAACAAACAAACAAATCTTCTAATCAGTGAACATAGAATGGCTCCAGTTACTCATGTCTTTTTTTCATTTCTTTAAACAATGTTTTGTGGTTTTTCAGGGTACACCTTATATACTTCCTTGGAAAATTGATTTATAAGTATTTTATTCTTCTTGATGCTATTGCTAATATAATTGTTTTTCAACTCAAAAGAGTTACAATTGATTTTAAGTATCAAGCTTTTATTCTGCTCAACTCATTTATTAGTTTCTTATTCTGTGGTGTGTGAATTGGGGATGAATGTGTGTTATGTTATATGCAGTTTTTCTTGATTTCTTTCTTTTTTTTTATTGCCAGTCCTGGGGCTTGGACTCAGGGCCTGAGCACTGTCCCTGGCTTCTTTTTGCTCAAGGTAAGCACTCTGCCTCTTGAGCCACAGCAGCACTTGTAGCCATTTTCTATATATGTGGTGCTGGAGAATCGAACCCAGGGCTTCATGTATATGAGGCAAGCATTCTTGCCACTAGGCCATATTCCCAGCCCTGTTTTGATTTCTTTGAAAATGAAATTTCCTTATCTAGATCAAAATCTAAAGAGGGAAAGTTGTTCATAGAGTTTTTTGAAGGAAATGTATTGATAATAACTTTAGAAAAAATATTAAACTATGATTCATGTCTTTTATTAAATATTACTGTTACCATTATGGTGATAACGATAGTTATTATACATGCAGAAAAGTGGCTGTGCTTCTCTCTCTCTCACTCTCACTCTCTCTCTCTTCTCTCACCCTCTTTTCTCTCTCTCGATGTCTCTCTTTCCTTCTTCTTTCTTTCTTTCTGTCTTCCCTTCTTTCTTCTTTAGGTTGCCAGCCCTGGGGCTGGAAATCAAGGCCTAGGTACTTGACTTTGTGCTCAAGGCTGGTGCTCTACCACTTTGAGGCACAGTGACTTTTCCAGCTTTTTGGTAGTTAATTGGAGATTAAGAGTCTTAGGGATTTTCCTGCTCAGGTTGGCTTTGAACCACAATCCTGTGATCTCAGCCTCCAAAGTAGCTAGGATAGCAGGGATGGACCACTGATAAGTTTTTTATTTTATTTTTGTGCCAATCAGTACTGGATCTTGGACTCTGGAAATTTTTTTTTCTCATAGTTGATAATTTACCACTTGAACCACACCTATAGTCTAATAATTTTTTTCTGGCTAATTGTATTAAAGTCTCTTAGGCTTTACAGCCTGGCCTAACTCTGAACAATGATTTTCAAATACCACCCTCCTGAGTAGCTAGGATATCTAATGTGAGCCACCTGCTCAGGTATATATTTTTATCAAAGTTTATCTTATTTAATCTGCTCTACAACTGTTTGAAGTAAGAATATTTTTGTTCTCATTTTAAAATAGAAAGTCAGATTACAATAGAAAGTCAGCCTGACACAGGACACAGGTAATTATAATGTCCTTGCAGAGATTCAAATATAAGTTAAAAAAATCTAGGTCTAAGAGACATAGACTAAAGTGATTGGGAATATTCTAGACTTAGCCCCTGAATCTGAGTCCTCTGACCTTGTCATTATATGTATAGTATTCCCTACTGCCAATAACTGAAATTGTTAGTCTTTTCCTAAAAGCTGAACTAGCAGTCATAGTAATCCTTCCAGGGTGGAGGACATAATCATACATCTGATCTACATGGTCTTAGGATGACATCCACAAATTACTCTTGGCTTTCTACTAAAACATGTTTTTCTGTTGGATTGGATCCTGGATTCCAGCTGAGCAGGGTGGAAAAAAATGGAAATAAAAATAAAGGCAAAGATTTGCATAGTTATAGACAAATACACTTCAAGATTTATGAACTAGCAGGAAAAGCAGTAAGGGATAAATGTTATCTGAGAGAGCAAAAGCACATCAGCAGTATTCTACAGCTAACAGAATAAACAACACCCAAACAGCCTCATCTAAGCAAGAATTACTTAGTAATAAGCCCTGGGCCAGTACCAGGGGAAGACCTACCACAGCTGGTACGGAAGAGCTCTAGATAAGTTGGCTGTTTAGCAGTTTACTAGCTCTATTAGATCCTAGTTCCAGATGATAACACTAAGAGAGTATATATTCCTTTTCCAGAAAGACACTAATTGTTAGGTTCTGGGGAGGAGCAGTAGGGTACACAATGGCAAAAAGCAAAGTAGGTAAATTCAATGAATCTTATCACCCAGGAGCCCTGTCACCCTTATCACCCAGGATCCCAGGTCATCCCTCTGTATTACTTCTCAGAGTAAGGAGATTGAAAAGCAGCTCAGTACTGACGGCTTCATGCTATAAAAGCTATTGAACATTGTGAGCTATAAGAGCTAACAGAACATTATGAGCTTCTCTAGACCTTCATATATAGAATGAGTAGAGTACTTTTTCAGTCAAGAACACATATTTAAACTAGTGTCATTTAATACGTATCTAATATACTCATTAATGAGTATAACTTTGACAAGAACCAAGGGTTTTATATTGTATCCACATCAAGCTGCCATGAATTCCATCTCAAAGATAATGGAATCAAGGATCCAAGAGATTATGTTAATTGCTCCAGGTCACAAAGCTAGTGTGGGAATTTGAGATTTTAATCCAGATGTGTGTGTCCCTTAAATACTTGCTTCTTGCACTGTCAGAAACGAGAGTAGAACACTAGTGGAACAAATGACTC
Organism: Perognathus longimembris pacificus; assembly: GCF_023159225.1. Lineage (NCBI taxonomy): Eukaryota > Metazoa > Chordata > Mammalia > Rodentia > Heteromyidae > Perognathus > Perognathus longimembris. The sequence goes on along the minus strand of NC_063167.1, from coordinate 45,913,142 downwards.
AACCTGAAAATCATGTCCCTTATTCTCATTTGTTCTGGGATCAGTTCTGTGTCACAACAAGCCCCAGGGTCTTCATCATTAAAGGAAAAAATACAATAGATCTTCTATGATGATGAAAAACAAATAGGCAAACTACAAATAATATGAATACTGACCTTATAGGTTTGGTAGTTTATTTAAGCGAGTACTTAGCATTTAAACAACTAGTATAGAATAAGATATTGAACAGAGATGAATAAAACAATTATAATTCCTATGGAAAACATTTTCCAAAGAGATGGGATGATTTCTTTTCTATTCAAAGAATGGAATGCTAGACTCCAATGCTTTATTCTGATGCTTTAGACTTGGGCAAGTATCAAAAAGCTCCCACAGGATATTTTTTTAGCATCCAGTCTAAGAACATATTCCAAAAAAAAACACAAAAGGTGCTCTCTCTCTCTCTCTCTCTCTCTCTCTCTCACTCATGCTTCTTTTCAGATTTTTTATGCCACTGCCCCTGCCTGTTAGTATATGTTAGTGCTGAAATGATTTTTGCCTTCAACAAGTCATCCGTAGAGCCCCTATTGTTCTGGAGGAGTTGATCTTTACCCTGTGTAAAATGCCAAAGTAAGGTACTTACAAATAACCATTCTGAAATAATGAGTTTCCAAGATCTAGGAATATATACTATAATTATCAAAGAAACAACATCAACAAAAAAGAACTGCCTTTTCATCTTCCAGAAGATTGCTTGTGAATATTTTTTTAATTCCTTCCTGGCAGTGCACACAAGTCCTTTAGGACGAGACTCTGATCTGGAAATAATAACACAGTGATGTTCTGACAGTACCTCTCTAGAGATACTGCTCCGGGACTAGAAGCCAACTTGGCTCAGGATCCTAGAGCCTAACAGAGGCACCTCCTCTCGATGCCTCTTTGTGTTCATATTTAAATAAATCCTACAGGCACACGCAGTACCATTAGATCTTCAGAGGCACACGAATCAATTTGACTTTAGAAAACTTTCTGTGAAAATAAAAATATATCAAGTCTATTTTGGTCATCAATTCCAATTTGGTCTTTTCATAAATAAACTTAAGCAGATATTGTTTAGAGCCATTGGGATACCTAGTATTTTTGTTCATGTCTTTCTTTCTTTTTCTTTTTTCTTTTCTTGATTCCTTCCTTTTGTTGGTAAAAATGTTAGAGGTTTGTCTCTACTTTAAAAAAAAAAAAAAACACCTCAGTGGCTATGTCACATGTTCAACCACTTGCTGATTGCTAAATCCTTTAGAGGAATGAGAATATGGTATGATAGACAGAGAAGAAAGTGACTACAAGTCTAGAGACGGGAATTCACATCTCATTTCGTTTCTTGACAAGTAATAGTGATTTAATTTCTATCTACTGTGAGATTTGCATATTTAAAATGGAGATTTCCTATACTGTGTTATTTCTGGATCTTGTGATTGGGAGTGTCAAGGATCCAACTGAAATATGTATAAGTAGGAAAGAGGGAATGAATGGTTCATATAAAAACTATTGTAAGAACCAGAAGGTTAGCTAATGTCAAACTGAAGAGAGACTGAATTGGATTCAAACACCTGTGGTTCTCTATGTCTCTGGTCTCTCCTATCATCTGTATGTCAAATACATCTTCTAAGTCAAGCTCCTCAGCACAATGGAACATGGAAATGAGCCTTGCCTTTCCAGCTGGTAATAAAAGAGGCTTCAATCTAGAAAATTGAGGCCAAAACCAGCCAAGGCAGGAAAATCAATGAGATTCCATGTAAAGTGAACAAGCAAAAATGCTACACTGGATGTGAGGCTCAAATGGTAGAACACCAGCCATAAGCAAGAAAGCAGAATGAGAATGTGAGCCTCTCAGTTCAGGCCCAGTACTGGCACAGACACACAAAAAGTATCCAATATTTGTATCTGTTTTCTAGGAAAGGAAGGATGCTATACTGGTTAGAGAAAGCTACAGATGTCCATGTCAAATATTTCATTTAGGAAATTAAAAATTAAATAACCATGGATTTAAAATACCAAATATATTTGCAAAGAAAATAGGAGCAACTTTATCTTATGGTGAATTTCTTGAAATAATTTTAAATGTCTACCAGGTAAATGTGGAGAGCCTAAACTCATGGGCAATAAATAAATACAGGATTTATAAACGTTTTTGAAGTCTACCTCAGTGTGCTAGAGTTCAGAACAACAGGCAGGATCCTCAAGATTTCTTAGACTCATGTCCAAGGGTTTATTATCCATGATAGTTTTAACACAGTTTTCATATGTTTATATTTACTATTCTGCTCTTTTAGCTTCAGTAGGCTAATATGTAGAAATCTGAGAATTCTTATTTTTTACAGTGGTTCCTCTGCCACTCTCAGTTACTGTCTGTGTCTATATCTAAACAATGAGCTTTGTGTGGAATAACTCTAAACCACTGGAGATGGTACTGTTGTCCCCATCATAAAAACACACCCCAGAAATACGAGCTAGAATTGTACAATTGTTCTAGTAGACACATCTCCATTTCTCTAGAATAATCTAACATCAAGGTTATCAGAAATTTCCCCAGATAACATTACCCCTTTTTATGTGGCTTTGGATCATGGCAAAAGCACTCAACTTGATGGAGTGCGAGGATTCAGTCATAAAATGTAACACATGTTCTACAAAATTAAGAAAATTGAAGGGAAAAGTTAGGATTGCGAGGGATGGGGAAGAATGATGAAATTGGCAACATAGATTAAGAAGCATTGCATTCATAAACTGATGTGTTGGATGGTAATTCCTTTGTACAGCTATTTAATGATAATAAAAAAAGAATTGTTCTTTCATTCCTAAAAAACTTATTGAACACTTATAATAACAGAGGGGGAAGAGATCTGACTTCTATTCCAGTGAGATAAAAAAGAACCATAAACATATACTGTTGACAAGTAAGGGAATAAGAAAAAAAGAAAGTGAGATAATGGACCAAAAGCTAAACAATGGTGGAAGAGGGATGGCTTTTAAGAAAAATCAAAAGGAAGCTAAGGAATTAAGCATGAAAGACCTGGTAGAACATTCCAGATGAAGCAGTAAGTGCAAATATTTCAAGCAGATACAGATTTAGACAGAAAAGAAGAAGCTAGATCATGCAGGTCTTGTTGGTTCTGAAAGACACAGGGTTTTAGTTAAAATGTGAAGAGAATCTAACTGGTTTGCTTTATATTTAAAAAGATTATTTTGTAACTGTGGAGAAATGACTGCAAAAGAGACAAGAAAGGGAATGGAGAGCACAGTTAGAAAACTATTCCAAAATGTTGGCTCTTATAAAGGCAGATTTGCCTTGGTTGCTATTTGCAGAAATGATAATAACTAGTCAAATTTAGGGTACGCTTGAGAAGGTAGATCCAACAAGAATTGCTGGTTAATGATATACTGAGCCTGATGAAAAAGTGGCATTAAGGTAATAACCAGTTTTTTTTTGGGGGGGGGGGAGGGTGAGCAACAGCTTAATACCACTTTGTGAAAGAGGGAACACTGGTATTAAAGAAAAGGCCAAGTTCTCTTAAAGAAACCTCTCTATAGAGAATAATGAAGCCTGTTGAATACACCAAATGGGAGCTTAAAGAACTGTGTTGAAGTTAAAAATAGCAGTCACTTGCTGGTTGCTAACACTGAAATCCACAGCCTGTTGGAGATCACTTCACACACAAGAAGAGATAAAGACAAGAACTGAGTGGTGGGAGCTTTGGAAGTCTCAAAGAGGGACAGTAGGAAGGATGTGGGAAGCCAGTGGAATGAGCTGTATCAGAAGGTATAGGCAGAATAGTGTTTTTAGGAGGAGAGAGTGAATAAGAAAGATGTGTAGTCCTATTGATCTTGATAAAAACAGTTTCAGTACAGTACCAGATGAAAAACAGATCGGAGCTGACTAGGAAAGAATTTGTAGAGGAAATGTAGAGACAGAAAACATAGACAGGTTTGGGGCTTTGTGTATATAAAGAGAGAAGATCCACAGGGATTATTTCTCATGGGAGATGTGGTATTAAATAGGAAATATTAAGGACAGGGACATTAAAAAATAGATGCATGCTGAAATTAAAGGGTGAAGTAGAGATTCAGAAATTGAAATGTGAATAAAATAATGAATGGAAAAAGCCTTGACAAATTAGAAAAGGCCATACAAGTGTCAACTGTTCCATAATTTGGCCTACACTAACATCCTCAAAGTGACCTTTCCTAACCCATTGTACAAAACATTATATCATATCCTTATTATAAATATTTGTGATTACATCATAAATGCTCTCCTGACTACTTGTTTGTTTCATTTATAACAATTGCTTTGTTAGCTACAATAATAGCTATTGAGTTTGAAAAAGGATGAAATTGTTCAAATCTTAATGAATTCACCCATTTAGGTTTCTTTTACTCATTCATTCCTACCAGATCTAAAGCCAGATAAAGAAACAAATTCCATTTTAAATTATATTCTAACACAAACCTGCCAAATGCTTACTATATGAAAAAGTATTGTATGTTTTGTAAGATTTATACCTTAGTTAACACAGTATCATCTAAACTTTGAATTCTATCAATCTGCCTCTTAAATTTATCTTTTCTTTACCTGACAGAAAGATACCTTTTCCTGATGATACCATGTAAAATGTTGAACACATGTGGAATCATAAATTAAGTGAATAACACTGGATTTATACTAGCATAAAATAGACGAATTTAAGCAAAAGCAAGAAATAACTCTAGAGAAGTAGGGAGACAATAAGCATCCTTGTACTGATTTAGATGATAAATGTTAATAATTTTAAGCAAGGAATATTATGGTTTAGCTTACATTTCAAAGAAATTATTCTTTGAAGGTGAATGTGAAGAGAGTAGGGCAGAGTTGTGCCTTCTCATGGTAGTATTCTTTCAGTGTGGTTTGCCTCAACTAAAACCCATGTTAAAATTCAGGCCTCATTATGAGAACAGCCATAAGTAGAACAAGTTGGATCTTTTAGGGCCATTAGGGTTTTGTCCCCAACAATAGAATAATCTTTTAGTGTAAACATGTCAGTATATTTTCATATACATGTCAATATATTTATATATTATAGTACATATATACATATTTTAAATTTTTTTTTTTTTTTTTGGCCAGTCCTGGGGCTTGGACTCAGGGCCTGAGCACTGTCCCTGGCTTCTTTTTGCTCAAGGCTAGCACTCTGCCACTTGAGCCACAGCACCACTTCTGGCCATTTTCTGTATATTTGGTGCTGGGGAATCGAACCCAGGGCCTCATGTATATGAGGCAGGCACTCTTGCTACTAGGCCATATCCCCAGTCCTTAAATATGTTTTTTTAAAAGATATATATTACACAAGAAGTAATGCAGTGGTAAAAACTGATCAGTTAAGTGCATAATTAGATCTTGGTTACAATAGTATAATTTAACCAACGTGTTTCTCAGTCCTGCTATTAATTCTTAAAGTGCATTTTGTGGAAAAATAAACAGTATGAATCAGAGGGCTATTCTGAGGCACATGTGCTTGAAGTTGAGAAGTCACAAGGTAGTGGGAGGAGGGGCAAGCCAGATAGTCATAAAGGGGGAAGCAATGATAATGAGTAGAAGAGGTGAGGAAAGCGAAACATTAGGGGGGTCCAGGCAGGGCATGAGGGAAACAAAACTACTCTGTGGAGGAAAGAAATATCAGGAGAAAGAGAACTCATTCGGCTAAGGGGAAAACATATGCAGAATCTGATGGTGCTGATTGTCCATCTTACTTTAGTCACAATCCAGATACATCTTTAAACCCTCAACCCTGTAATTTGAATAAGCTTGTGCAGGTCTACGTTCCCTACAACCACAAGAGTCTTAGACAATGAGTCTTAGGAAAAGTCTTTTGGGCTGTCTGTTACTAGCTTACTATTTGAAGCCAAGAGGAAACAGTAGGGGACTTTGTGTTCTCAATTCATGCAGAAGGAAAAGATACTTTGAAAGCATTGTTTGTTTTTTTGTTTTTTGCTTTTGTAAATGAAGCATGTGGAGTCACCTTTACACTTGACAAATGCTTCCAGACAAACTTCTGCCAGCTAACTGGTGCTCTGGATTGTGTATGACAGAACAAACAAACAAAAGATCATGTTTAATTCACAAGATATTTTACCCATGAATGAAACCAAAAAGCATACCATTGCAGAGAGCAGAATCAATCAAGGATGGGCCCAGTCACAAAATTAACCTCCTGAGGTCTTTCTTCCTATATTTTCCCCCTCCTTACCCCTCATTCCTTTCATCAATACTGTCTCCTACATATGCTCAAGGCTCATTCTTCAAAGAGGAAAGCAACAGACAGATACATCTTCATGGAGAAGCACGTGGTCATTCCATAAACCCTTCACAGCATCCCATTATGTGTCTGGCACTGCACTAGATATTGGGATCACAAAAATGCAAAACACATTTTTTTTCCCTCTAAGAGCTAAGTCTAGCAAGGAAAATCAGGCAAACAATAGAGAAATCATAGAGGATTTAACAGGCTCTGGATGTCATGGGGAACCGGAGGAAAAACCTGCCCCTCTTTGGCTAGTGAGAATCTTTCAGTTAACTCCAAGAAAGAAACAAAGGAAGAAGGAAGGAAGGCAGGAAGGAAGGAAGGAAGGAAGGAAGGAAGGAAGGAAGGAAGGAAGGAAGGAAAAGATGCAGAGAGAAAGAAAGAAGTGAAAGAAATTCAAAGAGCACCAGCATAAGTATTTATTAATTCCTTCTGTAATAGGAGGTCAAATCTGGCCAGTGCTATCATTAACTGTGGAGGGGCATCAGATTGACTCCAGCTCAGATTAGAGCAGAAGCTAACTCCATCTTCACTAAGATTCCCCCCCCCCCACCCTATCGAGGGAAGCTCCCCTTTATTATGATAAGTTATGTAAATTGACCACCTGAGGCCTGGGAGGTTCAAGGGAACCTGTGCCCTCCCATGGGTAGGTGTATCCACCTGAGGTCAAATCCATGAGCCCTTCAGAGTGGGCGTATCCACCGGATGTCAAACCTTTGTGCCAATTCTAACTAGAATGATAGGTTGGTTCAAACAGATACTATGAGACAGACTGTAACTCTATTGGCCACCTGTGTGCGGCCTAGCGTGCTCTGTAAGTGCTGTATCCTCATTGGCCACCTGCATGTGGCAAGTTTGACTGTGATGTTTGCCTTATAACCCGACCCTGAGCATGGCCCAGCAAGCGGTCCCAGCTCTGAGTCTGGGCTGCGCCCTGGCTGGACAGCCTGCTTTTTACAGTTACAGTTCCAGCTCCCTAGTCTGGGCCCTGACTCTGGCCAGTCAGTATACTTTTTACTTCCCCGATAAATTCATCTTTTTGCTTGAGACTGTCTCTGAGTGGTGGACTCTTGGAGAGATGGGGGATCCCCCCACCCTCGGACCCCATTACATTGTGGTCCCCTCCCTTGGGTGTCCCCATTACACCTTCTAGATGTCTTTGATAATAAATCATTCCTGAACCCCAATGAATGAATTACCAATAGTGGGATAGCAGGCATCTAAGCAACAGAGATATTTTTGGATCAGTTGTCCTCCTTGAAGCTTGTCAGATCACACCACACACACTGCTCCTCTACAAGTCTTATGAGGACAGACAGAGCCTTGTTTCCAAGCTCAAAGCCCTTGCCTGTGCTGGTGAATGTCTGTCTATAGAAAGGTTCAAGGGAAGGGATGTTGGGGAGAAAGTGACCATCTTTCTACAGCATGAATTAATTCAGTGTAACAACTACTAACAGACACGTGCAAATTACGGATGTTCCTCCCCCAGCCTCAGAAGTTTCTCTAATTGATCTGTGTAGCCTAGGCAGCTGGCACAGCACCTGGCATGGATTGAAAGAAAAAAGATTGGTCCATAAATGAGTGATCTATCCCCTGTAGAGAACCAAGAAATTAAAACAAAGCAAAACAAAATATCATGAGGTTCTTGACCGTTTCAGCCACAAAGGGAAGGAAGAATGCTTGCCATGAATACATTGAAGGATAATTTGTAGCTGGTTTAAGGAATGCTCTCTGAGCAGAAAGCAGTTAAGATATGGGAAGGCCCCGAGTATTTTCACCTAATCTAAAAGAGAGTATAATTTTAATAACTTGGATGGAGAGGAGGAGACTATGGATGGAGAAGCCAGCAAAGGCCTTGAAGTCAGGGAAGTGCCTCAGAGGAGGAATGGCAGTCTGCTGTGGTCATGAAGAGGCTAGAATGATGTGACATGAGAAAAAAGAGTTTGGTGCTTTGTGAGAAAGAGCTCTGGGGTGATTGGATTTATGTATCAACTCTGCTAGAGTGTAATATACCCTTATGGAACGAAGCATTCATCCATGTGGCTGAGAAGGTGTTCTTTAGCTATGACTAAAATTCTACACCCATTAGCTTTGTTTTTCTTCTTGAAGAACTGCAAATTGAACTCAGGATTTGAGGTTACAAGGTAAGTGAACAGTTGAGCCATTCACTAATCCTTTCAATTTGTTTCTCAGCTAGGATCTCACAATTTTTCCTGAGGTCAGCCTTAGACCATAACCTTCCTACCCTCGTCTCCCAAGTAAATGAGACCATGGATTTACAGTAGCATATCCAGCTTATTATTGTCTGTTTGCTTTTGTTTTTTCCTTTTTCTTTACTTTGGTGATACTAGGGGCCTGTTGAACTCAAGGCCTTATACATGGTAAGCAAGTACTGTACTACTTGAGCTATACCCCAACCTTAGGGCCTTAGTTATCTTTTGGATAAGGTCTTATGTGTATTCCCAGGCCAGCCTAGAGAACAGTCTGCCTATTCTGTAGCTTCAATGACAAGGACATGCCTCTGTATCTAGTTATTGATTGAGAAGTAATCTCACAATTTTGTCTGGGTTGACTTCAACCATAATCCTGCCAATCTCAGCCTCAAATGGCTAGAATTATAGCCCTGAGCTACTGGCACCTGGCTCAGCTTAATCTAGAGACAGGAGTCCCTAACTTTTGCCTGGGTAGGTTGAACCATGATTTTCTGATCTCTACCTTTCAAGAATCTGGGATTGGATTGTAGATATATACCACCATATTCTGGCTCCACAATCAGTCACATTAGGAAGATTATTCTCAATCCTGTGAGTGACACCTTTCCCAGTCACTTGAAAGACTTTAATATAAACAATTTTCTCGGAGAAGAGGATATTCCTGCCTGTGTTCCCAATCTGTTAGCCTCACCTACAAACTTCAGATTCAACTCTAACGCAAGTTTCCAATCTTCTAGATGTCCCAACAGGATTTGCACTTGCCAGACTCTACTACTACATGAGTCAGTTTTGGTTTTTTTTGTGTGTTTTTTTTCTGGTCATGGGGCTTGAACTCTGGGCCTAGGTGCTATCTCTGAGCTCTTCAGTTTAAGGCTAGTACTCTACCACTTTGGGCAACCACACCACTTCTGGTTTTCTAGTGGTTAAATGGAGATAAGAGTCTCATGGACTTTCCAGCCCAGGGTGGTTTTGAACCACGACCCTCTGATCTCAACCTCCTGAGTAGCTAGGATTATAGGCATGAGCCACCCATGCCCAGAGAGTCAGTTCTTTAAAATCTCTCTCCCCCATCCCTTGCTCCCTCCCCCTCCTTTCTGATGGCCATTCTCTGGAAAAACGGGCCTTATATGAAACCTGCTTAAGTGACAACACTGCTAAGCTATCTGCTCATCTAGGTCTTGTGATAAGAGGAAACAGAAGAAACTCGCGATCTGCTTCTATCTTTGGCAACTCTTCAGTGCTCTTGAGTTTCTCATATTCTAAGGCATTTTTGGTAAACCGCTCTGGGAATTGCTTCTTGACACAGAAAAAAAAAGCATGTTATTACAAACACTTATAAAATAGATTTTCTCTTCTCTAGTATGCAGCAGTGTTGTCATGATCATCAGATTCCCAAACACAGCTCTGTTACAACAAATCTTCAAGTGTAATTACATATCCAAACACAACAGAATTGTTTTTGCATTTTTGAAAAGGGATGTCATCCAAACAGATTTTTATCACTTCATTTTTATAGCTACTTTGAGGCTTTTATGGTACCTTTTCACGAAAGAGTTCAAAATGCGCTACTGACATTATAATATTAATTTGTCATTCAGTAAAGTTAGCTTCAATGAGCATTTATCAGTGTTATGCCAGGCTTTGTGATAAGTAAAGAGAAATATAATAATATCTGAGCTATCCAAAATCCAGAATAGCCAGTTTTGTTTATTAAGTCAACAAATACTATTGGCATGTCTACTAAGTGCCAGGCATACTGGTAGATCAAGGCCAAAGAGATGAATTGAACACAGTTCCTGCCATCAAAGGATGAAGAGAAATGGGGAGGAAGATTAACAAACATTTCTCAGATTCTCAGCGGTTTTTTAGTGGTATTTTATTAGAAGCATAAAACTAAAACTAGACATTACTTTGAAGGTGATGCTTAAGGTGAGCCTTTCGTCCTAAGAAGATATTGATTAACTGCAAAAAACCAAAGCAGACAGGATACCAAGATGAACAAATAAATAATTTAAGAGCTTCAGAAACAAAGTAATAAAGTGAGTGTGGCCTGCTTTTCTGAAATCTTTTTTTTTTTTTTTTTTTTTTTTTTTGGCCAGTCCTGGGCCTTGGACTCAGGGCCTGAGCACTGTCCCTGGCTTCTTCCCGCTCAAGGCTAGCACTCTGCCACTTGAGCCACAGCGCCGCTTCTGGCCGTTTTCTGTATATGTGGTGCTGGGGAATCGAACCTAGGGCCTCGTGTATCCGAGGCAGGCACTCTTGCCACTAGGCTATATCCCCAGCCCTGCTTTTCTGAAATCTTAATGCAGGGATTCACTGAGCTCACAGTGTACACTTCATACAAAGGTACACTGAATGGGTAATGGACTTAACTCAGTGCCTGGAAAAGAGGAACACTTACTGTCATAGTTCAACATGAATGATGTCTACAGTGGGAAAGAAATAATAATAAGAAATGAATGAACCTGAAAGATTAAGTACATTGGGAACAACTATGAACCTAATGAAGAAGATTAAATTTTAATAAATAGACAATGAGCAGACACTTGAGGTCCAACTATCCTGTTTTGTTAAAGCCTAAACCTAATAAGTCAGATTCTATTACATCCTATTGCACTTTTTGCCTGTAAGATTTTTGGTCCACACAACAATCAACAAAGAAAATTCCAAAGCTATAAGGCTTCAATAGTGAATTTATCAAACACTTAAAGATTAGACCTAAATCCTTACCAAACCCTTCCAAAAATCAAACGAGAAGAAATACTTTCTAGATCTATTTATGAGGCCAGTATTATTACAATTCCAAAACTAGAAAGACTTCATCAATAAGAAAATCAGGGACCAATATTTGCTATGAGTGTTTAGTGGTCTAAATATTTTCAACAAAATTCTTGGAAATTAAATCCAGCAACACCTGAAAGCAATACCATGGTTGCATGACACTTAGTCCAAGAATCCAAGGTGGTTTAATATTCAAAAAGCAATTAAAGTATGGGGCTGGGAATGTGGCCTAGTGGTAAAGTGCTCGCCTCGTATCCATGAAGCCCTGGGTTCAATTCCTCAGCACCACATATTTAGAAAAGGCCAGAAGTGGCGCTGTGGCTCAAGTGGTAGAGTCCTAGCCTTGAGCAAAAAGAAGCCAGGGACAGTGCTCAGGCCCTGAGTTCAAGCCCCAGGACTGGCAAAAAAAATTTAAAAAATCAATTAAAGTATTATGTTGCATTGGCAGAATAAAGGATAACCACATAATTAACTCAATGGATATAGAAAAAGCACATGAAAAATTGCACATGGGTTTATGAGACAGCCCTCCAATAGAATAGGAATAGAGTGGAACTTTCTCTTCATGAAAAATAAAATCTAGATGTCTATATCTATAATGTAGCCACCATAGCTACTGTTATAATAAACAGTGAGAGAATGAATGTTTCCCTCATTATCATAAACAAGATGAGATTTTCTCCTCTCACCTCTTCTTTCAGACAAGAAGCCACTACAATTAGATAGGGAAAAGAAATAAAGTCTACTACTATTGGGAAGGAAGAAATAAAATTATTTCTACATGGAGATTGTGTGATCTTGTGAACAAGAAATCTTAAAGATTCACTATAACACTACAGGTAGGTGCTAATGAAATGAGTCCAGTAAAGTTAAAGGATGAAGGATCAATGTGTGTGTGTGTGTGTGTGTGTGTGTGTGTGCGTGTGTGCGTGCACGTGCGTGAGTTTCTATATGCTAGTAGTGAAATAAACAGAAAAATAAGAGATTCTTATTGTAAATATTTTTCACACTATTATAGACCTAAAAAGAATTAAATATTGGAGAACAAATTTGAACAGGGCTGTTAACCATTTGTGCACTAAAAGCTGTAAAACACTACTGACAAAAAGTTAAAAAAGATGAATGAGATTGGAGAGGCTTCTCATGTGCATTGAAGAGTTAATACTGTTAAGATGCTGATATTCCCTAAAAGTTCTCTATAGATTCAACACAATCCCTCTTCAACTCCAATGACCTGTCCCTTTTATTTATTTACTTACTTAGCTTGCAAAAATGGAAAAGTTAACTCAAAATCTCATATCAGGTTTGGAATTCAAAGGTCCCTTGATAGCCAAAACTATCTTGAAAAAGAACAAAGTTGGATCATTCAGTGCTTCTGAGTTTCACATTGTAATGAAGACAATGTGGTACTGGCATTTTGATAGACACATAGATGAATAGAACAGAATTAGAGTCTAGAAATAAACTCATGCATCTATATTTAATTGTTTTTCTACAGGAGTGCCAAGGTAATTCAATAGATACAGAATAATCATTTCAATAAGCAGGGCCAAAACAATTGGTTAATTACATATAAAAGAATGTAGGTGGATACTTATACAATATATTTTTTAAATTATCTTAAAAAAATCTTACAGACCTAAACATAAGAACTTAAATTTTAAAATTTAGAGGAAAACATAGGAACAAAACTTTGTTTTTGGCAATGGTTTTGTAGATACAAAAGTAAAAGTACAAGGAACACTTGCGCACGTGTGTGCACACACATATGCACATACAAATTTGACTACAACAAATAATGTACCAAACACTGATAGTTTCAGATAAATCAAGATTATCTAGAGAATGAACAAATTGTAACTAATAAGTAGACATTCTTATGTTCAAAATGCACTGAGAATGCAGTTAGTGAAAGACAAAATGCAAAATAGAGACAAATAGACATTTTTAAAGTTTGTGAATAATAAACTTTTGAAAATACTATCAATATTTGATTGAGATATACCTCAAATAACAAATATGTGTCATTTATAGTCACTTGGATGAATAAAATGTATAAAAATGATAAAAACAAACAATAACAAATATTAGTAAGAGCACAGTTATTAGAATGCCCATTCCTTTTCTATTGAGATTATAAAATGGTTCAATCGCGTTCAGAAGCTTGAAAATTCTTCCAATGATGAAACCTGAAATCCTGCCATAAGACCTGGTATTTCCTGTTCTGGTTGTTTACAAAATTCATACAAGAGTGCTATTCTCTACTCACAGAATCAAAATATGGAAACAACCCAAATGTCTAACAACCAATGAATGCTAAACAAAACACAGTATGCTCATATAAGGGAATATTATTCAACAAAAAAAGTGGAAAAAAGTGCTGTTGTGTGCTACAGGAACAAACTTTGAAAACATTGTGATTGACAAAAGACCATACATTATCTGATTCCATTTACATGAAATACCCAGAATAGGCAATTCTATGGAGACAGAAAGCAGATAAGCAATGCGGGTGGCTGAAACTAGTGGATGCCAATGGAGAATGAATGCCAGGATTACTATAGAAAGCATCTGAAAAGGCAATTTCAACATCCGTGATGAACAGGAATTGATAATAATGAAACAGGTCATAAAAAATTTCATGAGGAAGCTATTGTAAGCTATCACATTTGTATGAATGCATTCGCTTACTGATATAAATGAGATCATGGTTCTCAAACCATGAGAAACATTTTTATTTCCATGGTTTCCTTCAGTGTTTGAAGGGATGACTTTTGTACAGTACAAATAATTAGAGCCTCAATGATAATATTATATCAGTAAAGATGCTTTTCAGGGCAGAGCTCCTACAAAAAGTCTGTCTTCATTCTGGTTTCTCTTTCAGAATACTTTAAATGTTTCCAAATGGAATGTTTAAGAAGCAAGTAAGAAATGCATTTCCCAGTACTCCCAATACTGACATCTAAAATTTGCTTATTCTATCTTGAAGTATACTGAATCTAAGATGACAAGATTTACCAGATTTAGAAAATAGCTTTTACTCTTTACCAGATAGCTGAACCAGAAAGGGCAAGGTGATGCTTGTGGGCTATTTTCATTTCTTCAGTTTGTGCAGTTACTGAATAGAAAGTAAATGTGGGTATATGGATGGTGCATTGTTGATGCACCAGTAGGCATGAGCTCCAGGTCCCTGTCCCAGTTCTGTGATAAGCTATATTGGGCAAGTCAATAACAAACCTCAGTCGCATCCCCAGAAAAATGGCAATGCTCATCAACTGGGGGCTGGAGTGGGGGCTTCTGGGTGAGCCAGATAAGATCAATGTCCATTGACCTAGCAAATATTTAATAGAGTCTACTTTCATCTATAGTCATGGGAACCCAAATAATTTTAAAGTGGTTTTGGAAGAAACTTACAGTCTAGTATGGAAGCACTTTCTAAAATATAAGGTGCTGATTTATGTTATTTTTTATTTCCTTCCATGTGAATTTTCCCCTTACCATACAGATTGGCTCACTTGTGGTTCACAGGCTGTTGACTTGTTTCAAATCTTTTAGCTGGCTCCTTCATGTAATTATGTTAAAACACCTTGGGAATAGGGACCTGTAAATTAAAAATGGTTGAATTTCTGGGCTTTGGAGTTATTTGCAGTTCCTCATCAAAGACGTTTCTTTTTGCTTTTATCTATCATTTAGATATGTAGTAAATGCATGTATGATGGTTCAAAGATGTAAGTTTCTTATAGAACATTAAGTTTCATCTAAAACATGATCTCTATCTACTAAAGAAAAAAAGTAAATGCATTTTAGAATAGAAGCAACATTTACCTGAAATTTAGGGAGTAGGCCTTCTCTCTAAAGTGTGAGATGCTAAGGTTTGAGTCTATTTAAATCCTGGAGCTGTGAGATCTGACTGTGTGGGTTGTTGATTGCACATTTTCAGGGTCACGCTTTACATAGGCTCTGGTTTGAACAGTGCTTCGAGGAACTGTACAACAGTAATAACTGTACAATACTTATTTAGAGAAAAAAATGTCTTGGTTGACTATGTCTGTGGAAATCCTGATGCCTGTGCTGTAGCCTTCTAAGTCTTGTCCAGGTATATTATTTTTTATATATACCAATGTTACTAAGTAAAGAAGAAATGAATAATAACATCTAGTAACAAGTGTTATAAAACATTGCCAGGAATGGGAGGTAGACTGGAAGATCTGTTAGAGGCTTTCTTACTGATGGTGAGGCAAGTAAATATTACAGTCATATGTTAGTCACATAATTTTCTAAACACACACATAAATTCTTGATAATAGCAGGGATCATTATACAACATCAGAGAACTGATACCCTTACACTGAGGAAATAGGAAGAAGAATGATACCCAGTATCTATCCAAAAAAGCACAGAAACAACCTGGGAAACAAAGCAGCAATGAACCAGCTGGAAAGGTGCCTTCTTTGTTTCATCACACCCACATTGTTTAAAGGGTAGGGAATAAGAAGGCACAAAAGCTTTCATGGAAATCATTTACTATGGCCTGAAAGCCACAGGATTAGTACTAGAATTAAAGCTTGGAAAGGGCTTGCAAATGTCCAGGAGATTCATGACCTGAGAGCATACTGCATGCATCATATAAAGACAGCTGCTGATGGGATGCCTTTATCACTATAAGAGGCCCATGTTTTGAATTTTGTAGTATATACTGGTTCACAGTAATTCGATAGTCTCATACCTTACAGATCTTACATACCTGAAAGCTCTGACCTATTTATTTGTATTAAGTTGCAAGTATCAGGGAAGAGAAATAATAGCTTACTACCTGGCTATGTAATCTCTAGTACTGACTGAGTTGCATAAACTACAAGGGTCTCTTGGAGTTTAGTATTGTTAAATCTACTTCACTTACTACAAATACCTCCCTTAAGTTGTTTCCGTACAATAGTGGTTATCACGTTCGCCTCACAAATACCTCCCATGTTCTTCTGAAACTCTCTTAGATGCCTACTCGGGATACTGCTACCGGCCTGTTTGTGTTATACACAGACTCTCAGCTGCTGTAGGAAACCACTACTTTGTTTTGTTACAACATCACATGTATCCGATACATGGTAGGTGATCAATACTGTTTGATGACTATCTAGAAATGAATAAATTAATGGTCCAGTTGAATGCTTATTCTATTTTTCAAATGTAAATGTGATGTACAGATGGGTTACAGTTACACAAGTAACATTTCTTGTCAAATGTTGTTAATACCTCTCTCATTTTTCTCTGACTTTCCCTCCCCCTGATCTCCACCCCCAAGTTGTAAAGTGTCCTGAGAATATCTCTGTTGCATTGGTTCACCCTTTGTCCTTTGTTTCACCATTTTGTTATTCACCTTCCCTTCCTTAAATCAGTTAAACACACACATGAAATATATATATATATATATGTATGCATATATATATATGACATAGGGTAACAAAATAAAAAACAGTGACAAAGGGGAAAAATAAAAGAAAAAAGAAATAATGTCACACAGTACATTAAAGAAAAAACCCAAGCCTCTTATTTCCATATTTTGGAGTTCATTTCAAGTAGCATCATTTTATATGATCATATGTAGATATTCTAGGAGTTAGCTATTAAACTTTCAGATTATTGTTTGTGGACACAACATTATCAAGGAATAGGAGGTGATATTCCATATACCAGTTCGCTATATTACCTAAAAAAAAATCATAGAAGAAAATGTGGTACATATACACAATGGAATTCTACTCATCCATAAAGAAGAATGATATTGCACCATTTGTAAGGAAATGGAAACATTTGGAAAAAATTATATTAAGCTAAGTAAGCCAGAACCAGACACTAGACCTTTATACACTGAGGCCAAAGGAGAATATATATATATATTTTTAAGTTTTTATTATAAAACTGATGTACAGAGAGGTTACAGTTTCATACGTTAGGCATTGGATACATTTCTTGTACTGTTTGTTACCTTGTCCCTCATACCCTCCTCCCCCCTCCCCCTTTCCCCCCTGAGGTGTTCAGTTCACTTACACCAAACAGTTTTGCAAGTATTGCTTTTGTTGTTGTTTCTCGTATTTTACCCTTTGTCTCTCAATTTTGGTATTCCCTTTGAATTTCCTAATTCTAATACCAAAGGAGAATATATATATAGGAGTAACTGACAAATGTTCCATAGCTATGTGCAGATGACTATATAAAATAATATTCTATGAAATGAATTCCAAGAAAAGGAAACAAGACATTTTTAGTTGCCTTTGTTGCTATTTTTGTTTTGTTTTCTTTTTGTCTTGTTTGTTAGTTTGTTTCTATTTGGGAGGGTAAGGAAGAGGTACACAAAAGGTGGAACAAGGGTGAATAAATATAACAGTGATTCTAGACACTGCAGAAAACCAACTGGATATACTGTGGGTGGAGATGGGAGAGAAAGACTGGGGACATGGTTCAAAAAGAATTGTACTCATTACTCATTACCTGATTCATGCAATTATAACCCCTCTGTATATCAACTCTACAATAATAATTAAAAAGTTAGTAGAATTTTCATAGGGTTTTAAAAATAGAAATAAGAGCTTTGGAAGAACATAACTATCCCCAGGTAGCACTTTTTATGTCTCCCAAGATAAATTGTCTTCAGTTTCTTAATTCATTTTCCTGTAGAATGACACTGAGTATGTGTTCCTTTAACTCAAGGTCACTGGTATAATTATACTGTTTTATAGCTATAGAGTGTATATTTTTTAAATTACAGTTTTCAAATCCAGACAATGTGTGATTAGCCCTGACATCTTTGTTCCAATTTGATTGTAAACTTCCAGAAAGAGACACGGTGTGTATATTCATTTACAGTCCCACCACTCAGCTCAATGTGGCTCACAGAGCAGTGGCTCAGGAAACACTTACTTGATTATTCAATGGATGACTATTGTAAGAATACACAATTCTTTCATAGAAAAGAAGAAAACACAACTGGAAGCCTTTTTAAAGCACCTTCTTGGGAAGATAAGAAAAGGTTCTTTCTTTGGGTACTCACTTCCAGGCATACCCACTCTGGCCTGAAAGCAGAAAAAAAAAATCACTTTTCTCCACAAGTAACCTATATCATCAGGATTGAGGTTAGCTTCCTTAGTACAAACTTGACTATAGTGGCTTAAAAAGAAGAATTTTATTTATTTTCCATGACAAGAAGTTTGACCTATTTAACCAAGAGATATTATAGTTGCCTGACCAAGATCATCTTTTACTTCTCTATAATCGTCAGTTCAGGACTTCTGGTTATGAGATGATTCTCTGTATTTACATACTGACCAGAGAGGAAAGGGCAATGTGAAATATATGTCAGCTGTATTATGTCCCCTTTAAGATACATCCATGATACCCCTAGGCATTTTCTGCTTATATTCAGTGACTCAACCAGGTTCTATAGCCACACCTGGCTACAAGGGAATTCCCAGAGGGTAACTAATTTTATACTGCTCAAACAAAAGTCAGTGCCCTATTTATAAGGAACAACACCCAAAAGTGCCTTCTATATCGGGCTTTCTGCCCATTCTAGAATCATCATGCTGACACAACGTCCAGGATCATGTGACTGAACTGTCCCACTCCAAATGACCAGAGGCCTTGTAGTCTCATTTCTCTATCTTTCTTCCTTTTATTATGTTTAATGTGTAGCTCTAGATTCCAGATCGAATAGCTGATCTTGCCCAACTATTCACACATTCTCTTTACTGCCTACAGATATTGTCCTATTTATTCCTGTAAGGCTTCACTCAAATGCTATCCACTCAGTGAAATCTTCCTACCTTTCTTGGTCAAAATAAGTCAGGATTTTCTTATACAATAAATAGCATAATTTCTTGTAGGATATGGCTTGTGCATGTTCCTCTTTCCTTTTATTAAAAGGAAATCATGAAGACAAGAGATCTGACATATCTCCTATCTGAAAAAGGGAGATGCTTGATAAGTATCTAGAAAAAAATGTGGTGTTCTTTGCCCTTTTTTTTTTTTTTTTGCCAGTCCTGGGCCTTGGACTCAGGGCCTGAGCACTGTCGCTGGCTTCCTTTTGCTCAAGGCTAGCACTCTGCCACTTGAGCCACAGCGCCACTTCTGGCCACTTTCTGTATATGTAGTGCTGGGAAATCGAACCCAGGGCTTCATGTATATGAGGCGAGCACTCTTGCCACTAGGCCATATCCCCAGCCCATCTTTGCACTTCTAGTGTTTTTTGAGCTTATTGTTCTAATCCACTGTTGACCTTTTGGAATGATGGCTTCACATGACCTCTATAGCCTTTTATAAATGCCTGTCACCACACAGATGCAGAACATGGACCTGAGCAGGGCTGTTTCCTATGCTTAAACTTATTCTTCATCTTTCTATTCTCCATCTTACCAATACTCCATCTTTCCCATTCTCCATCTTTGCAGAAAGAATAATTTTGCCTAGAGACCTTTCTGGGAGCAAATATGAATGATTTAGTGGTTGAATACAACCATTAAATGATAAATTTTCTACCTCCTTTCTGAACTGGAAGCTATAAACATACAAAAATAACCAGATGTGAAGGATATCAATAAAAGAGCAATATGTAGGCATTTCAATGACTTAAACCAAAATATGACAGTGACACTTTAAGTGGAATATAAAACTTTTCTCACAATGCTATGACTGTGTTTATAACTAACAGCAATCCTTCTACATTTCTAATTCATTTGTGCACTTTTCCACTCCAAAAAATAAAATGAGTCTAAAGGTGTTTCCTCCTGACAGTAGGGTTATTTTTAAAGCAGGTGTTCTCATAAATTAACTCTATTATGCTTGCTTTCTAATGTTGCACCCTGTCAACAACAACAACAACAAAAAACCCACTGTCAGTGTGTTGGCACACTGCAACAAAAGTCAACTTTCTCCTGTGGTGTTCTTTATTAGCAGATATTTGCATACAGAATTCTTGGCAAAGGACTATAGCTTTTCCAACTTCTTGGTGCTTTGAGTCAGGCAAAGTAATGTGCGCACTGGCAAAAGTGACTTTGGGTCGTTTGTCATGAGCCTTTATTGATTTTCTCACAGGTTAGATTGAATTATTCCTACTCCCTTGCTGTTTTCAAGACACTCAAAGAATACAATATATGCTATGGCTTAGTGTGAGCAACAACTGATCTAGAAGAGAAGCCCATGTGGATACAGGGAGCAGTGCTCAGGACTGGCCAGGAAAGTATTATTTGAAAGGCATTTGCTTTCTCATGTCCTTCAAGCTCTGCCTCTCATAGGCCCAGAAAGCATTTTTTACCTTGCTGTGACTTCTCTCTGATTCAGGAAGAGAGTGCCTGCTCTGTGTTCCTAAGTAGTGCAGCGCAGGGATGCAAACACCTGTGATAGAAATTATAGCCCAAGGAAGTCATGCAGTCTCCTAGCTGTCTCTTCTTCTCTAACTTATTCTGCTTCTTTTGATATCCTCCGTTCTACTAAATTACATAATTAATCCAGTCTGGAAAGTGATCAAAATATTAAAACCTATATACACAAATTATTTCTAAAGGCCTAATCACTAAAATAAAACATCTCTAAGTAACACTGCTCAATTCTTTTTTCTTTACTGTAGATACTCACTTTTTAAAAATATAATTTTATTCTTATTAGTAAGGTGTTATGCTGAGGGATTAGCATTTTAGATACTCACTTTTATCTATTCCTAAATCTTTCTACACATGCACTCTCAATTGTTATTGTAGTGTTAACCAAACATAAAGTCCATATATATGTATATGTATATGTGTGTGTGCTTAGCTTTGCTTAGATTGATATCTTTGACAACCCCAAACTAGTAAAACTCTACATCTGCCAAAGAACAGCATATGTGAAACTGCTGTATCCAGACAGATTTAAAATGTGAATATAATGTTTTTAAATATATCTCATAAGCTTCAAAAACAGAACTGTAAAACGTAAGTGGGTGGCAGAAATAGAAAATCCAATTGCCATAGAGCTAATTTTTAAGAGAGCAAAAATGTATGCAAAGTCCTATTCCAAGTAGTAGAGCAATCTGTGATTCACCCACTCCTCCCAATGAAAATATAGCCTCTGTACATAAGAACTAATTGTAACCTAACAGGCACACATACCACATGTTAAGTGCTGTCAAGTTAAATAACCCTCTTGTTCCCAAGTATATCTACAGTCCCTGAAAATCATGAGAATTTTTAAAAGATAAATTATTTTTAAAGTTGAGTAAAATAAACATAAGGAAATCTAGAAATGAGAATCTGAGAAAACAAGGCTGATTCCTTCATTTTTACATTACAACCAACAATGCCATTTTAACTTTTCCTGCATAGTACAAATTGAGATGGTTAACACATTTTACAAGTTTTTCTTACATGATTAAAGAATCCTCAGTTCTTTTGACATTTAAATTATATTTTCTCCTGCTTATGTAACGATGTGTCATTCTTTGCATTTAATTTGTGGTTGTAAAAGTTGCAGGAGCCCTTTGTTTCCTGGTTCTCACTTTCTTAACTCTGGGAGGCCTTGCTGTCCTTTTCTAGTTCCTTGCCATCTCTGAGTGTCTGGCCCTGGTGGCTTTAGAAAATATTGACATTGCTTTGGGAGTGAGCAGCAAGTGGAGTAAATCTCCTGGTAACAAACTGCTCCCCACATGTTGTGTTATTTTTATCTGAGTAAGGACAGTTTAAAATGACCATCAAGACCAACCATTAAGAACATTATGGAAGAAGGTGCCTGTAATCCTAGCACTCAGGAACTTGGGGGAGGAAGATTGCAATTCTGAGAGCCTAAGAGCCCCCCAAAAGCCTAAAAGCCCCAGCTATATGGAAACAATCTATCAAGGTAAGAAACTGGGTGCTAATTGATTACATTTGTACTTCTAGATCAGCAGAACACAGAGATCAGGAGGATCTTAGCTCCATGCCAGCCTCAGCAAAAAAATTTCCCAAGACCCCGTATCATCAGAAAATGATATGCAAAGTAGCACATGCTTAGCTTTTGGTAGAAAATTAAAATAGGAGGGATCATGTTTCAGACCAGTTTGAGCAAAAACCCAAGACCCTATCAGAAAAATAAGTAGGGCAATAAGGGCTGAAGGCATGTTGTAAGCAGTAGAGGACTTGTCTAGCAAGTCTAAAGCTCTCAGTTCAAAGTGTAGTATTGCAATAAATATCTCAGACAAGATATACAGGAAGAGAGAGAGAGAAAGAGAGAGAGAGTGATAGAGGGACAGAAAGAAATAAAGAGATGGGGAAACAGAGAAACACAGACAGATAGTAAGGGAGGATTGAAAGTACTTTTCAAGATATTCCCTGCTTCATCTTGTATTAATCTGTCTTCCTTGGGCAGAATTGGTTTGATGGTTTTGAATTGCTTCAGCGATTGGTTTAACTGCTGATGTCACATCTTGTGTGATCACCTCCACTCTCACCATCATAACTGACACCATTTCTTAATGCCTCCTACAGGTTAAGAATGGTCAAGTGCCCTTTACAAATATAGTGGGATGCCTAGTGAGAATAATTTTCTTTTTGCAATTATGTCCACTGTCTTGTTTAGAGATACAGACAGCAGATATGTAGCAGATGTGTGTTCTTTTAGGAACAATGACTTCCATGGTTGTTCTCAGTAATTCTACATTATTCCTGGAGGGAAGGATAAGAAGGGAGAATGATCTCCAATGATGTCCATGCTAGAATTCCTCATAGTGATGGCTATGGCATAATACTAATAAAAAGGGCTATGCAATACCACGGAGATACTGCTTTCTTTAAAGTTTTCTGAGGTAGAAAAGTGATTTTAGATTTCCCTGATTGGAAAGAGATTTATTGAAAGTATAGAATACTTTTCAATCATCACAGAAGGGTTGAAATAGGAGAAACAGTAGAAAATGTACTTTTCTTTGCTTGAAGATGGAGGGTGCAGTGTGACACATTAAATATCCAACTTTTAGGAACTAGGGAGAGTCCCAAGTCATTTGGGCAAGAAAATAGGGACTTGGCCATATAACCACAAAGAAGTATAGTATGGAAAAATTTCTATGGACATGAAATCCATTTCATCCTCAAATCATCCAGAAGAGAAGGTTCAGAAATAGAGAATGCCGGGCTGGGGATATAGCCTAGTGGCAAGAGTGCCTGCCTCGGATACACGAGGCCCTAGGTTCGATTCCCCAGCACCACATATACAGAAAACGGCCAGAAGCGGCGCTGTGGCTCAAGTGGCAGAGTGCTAGCCTTGAGCAGGAAGAAGCCAGGGACAGTGCTCAGGCCCTGAGTCCAAGGCCCACGACTGGCCAAAAAAAAAAAAAGAAATAGAGAATGTGAGACTCCAAACCAGGCATACAGGTGATCCATGCTCTGCTTGAAATTTTATTCTAGGGAGACATTACATAAAAATGGGTCTTGTAGCTGAAGAGCTACAGGGTCAAGCCTGTTCCTAGGCCTGTTCCTGTTGCATAGCTTTCTGTTACCATACTTAAGTCCTAATAAAGCTGTATTTGCACCCCTAAATAGAAGGTAGGAGTCAAGGGGAAAAGGGTAGAGAAATGAGGGAGGGGGAGAATGTAGTTAAGAATCTAGGGGCTGGGGATATAGCCTAGTGGCAAGAGTGCCTGCCTCGGATACCCGAGGCCCTAGGTTCGATTCCCCAGCACCACATATACAGAAAAGGGCCAGAAGCGGCGCTGTGGCTCAAGTGGCAGAGTGCTAGCCTTGAGCGGGAAGAAGCCAGGGACAGTGCTTAGGCCCTGAGTCCAAGGCCCAGGACTGGCCAAAAAAAAAAAAAAAAAAGAATCTAATTTATATCCTAAGAAATTAAGAAGTGTGGGGAAGGGGTGAGTTGGGAAGGAATGGTTGAGAATGTTGAGAAGGGTGGCATTGACCAAGATATATTGTATTCATAAACTGCTTTGTTAAATTGCAACTCCCTTGTACAACTGCTTTAAAGATAATAGTTTTAGGTGGATGTCACTCTAAAACACTTTTTTTGTGGTAGGTTGTATTGACAATATAAAACTAATGGAGAATTTTGCAGCCTAATGCAAGCCTCTCTTTCCAATATACCACTGACATGTATCTAAACTAGGAAGACAATTCATCATTTTTTTAAGAATAAAAGAGACCCCTTAGAAGGCAAAGAATCAAGGTTTTCACCCACTTATGTTTTTAGGGCTCAATGTTATTAGAGCCCACCATAAGGGTAGAGGAGCTTCTGACATATTTTCTGGAAGTAAAAATCCTCAAAAGGAGTTCACCAGAGAAGAAACAAAATCTAGTTTGGTGATTTGCGTTTAATATCAGAGTCTCTGAATTTTTATAATGGTACTTAAGTGGCAAGTTCACTTGAACTAACTGTTCTAGTTGGCTCAAGTAACTGCAACAAGCGCTCCTTAGTCATCAGTACTAGGCTTCTGCAATACAGAAGAGAGAAAGGCATCCTGACAGCTCCAAGACAGAGCAAAGACATCATAAATACTTGTGGACTGGATAGAAGCATAAATAACTGAATATGGATTATCTGCTTTGTCTAAAGTATAACTCTTGCTTTGTTTATTTCCTCATGAAAATGAAAGCATAGACATCATTTTGGTCTGAAATGGTCATTCATTTTCAAGCTCTATCTTTTTCATCTTACATGGATTAGATTGAATCAAACCAGTTGAGTTCTACCTGCCAGAAAATTTAACCCATTCTGAGCTCTACTTCTTACATTTCTGATTGTCTGGAATCATAATATTTCATTTCACCATGCCTACTATTATAATTATTTTACTATACTACTACTACCTCATCAGTTGCTTTATTTGCTAAAGCCAATTTTGTTTCCCTTCTGCTTTCCCAAAGATCATATTTTTATTTTTATTTTTTGTCAGTCCTGGAGCTTGAACTCAGGGCCTGAGCACTGTCCCTGGCTTCTTTCTGCTCAAGGCTAGCACTCTTATCACTTGAGCCACAGTGCCACTTCTGGCTTTTTCTATATATGTAGTGCTGAGGAATTGAACCCAGGGCTTCATGAATGTATGGCAAGCACTCTACCACTAGGCCATATGCATGGTTTTTTTTTTTTTTTGATATTAGGAACTACATTACCATGGACAGAAATATAGATAGTGGAACTAAACAAATGTGATTTGTCATTTAATATCTGTGTATGTTAGTTATCTTCATTGATCTTTGCTTGTGTTCTATATATTATGGAGATAATAAGAGTTTGATACCTTCATTGGGTTGTTGTAAGGGCTATTTTCACTTATAAGTATAAAATATCTACAAGAGTTCCTGACACATAATAATTGGTCACTAAATATTAACTACAGATTTGATTTTCCAGCATAGCTCCTATCATGTTGTCTTGATGAGATTAGATATTCAGTCAATAATTGTTCCATTTTGTCTTTTAAAGGAAGAGGAAAGTTGAGAAAGGATACATGAACATTAAAATATGTTTGCCATTTTTGTATTTTTCTCCCTTAGTTGAACCAAGAACATAAAAGATAAAACTGTCTTCAGGTTCTCAAGTGCCAATTTCCTAACAGTCTGGAGACTCCTAATACAGTCTAGACTTTTAGCAGTAGCCACCTGGGTGACCTCAAGCAAGCCACTTAGATGTTCTGAATCACAGTTTCCACATCGCTATATTAGGCATAATAATACGACTGTACTCTGCTCAGCCTTTCTAGTTTCTAAATGAGTGGATTAAAATAAGTGACTCAGATCCTGACTCACCATGCTCAGTAGCTCTATTCCGTACTTCAGTGAGAAAACTAAAGCCATCCAATATGATTACTTTCAATTCTCTGCCACCTTTAGCTTTCTGTCACTATGAACAAACATATCAAAGTGCTTGCTCAGGTCATTCTCCTCCTCTCCACAGGATGAGATGCCTCCTTCTAATCAGTCCCAAGCTTACCTCTCTGCCCTTGATCCCTTTCCTTCCTAAACCCCATGAGGCCATGAAGGAATCTAAAGAAAAAAAAACAGACTGGCTTTAACTTTCCATAACAATTTATCCTCTCTTTCTTTCCTGGAGATTCTAATCAGCCTTCATCAAGGCCTATTTTTCTCTCAGCCTGTGAACATTGGTGAAGCTTTTTCTACTTTAAAAACTCCATTTTGATTTCATGTCTCCTTCATTAAACTCAAATTCCTTCACCACTTCCCTTTCTTTAACCAACTTACTTTTCAAGGTAGAAATCACATTGCTAGATAACATCTCCATGCTCTAGTCTGTGTCTAATTGCATCTCTTCACAGCATCTGATATACATGTGTCTCCCTTACAACTCCCAACCTTGGTAATTCTGACTCTACAGTATCATGGATTTCCTTCTGCCTCCCTGGCCATTGCTTCTCCATCTTCTTTCCTACTTCTGCCTATCTTCTACATGAAGGCTTCCACCAATCTATCTGTATTCCACATACCTTCCTTTGTAAGCATTCTTGATTGGAGGGAGGAATATGGGGGAGTGATAGCTTCATCAGTAACTACGCTAATGGAATGATCCAACTATCTTTGAGGGGGATATAAAGATTAAATTTACTCTACTTTGGTCTTGGTGAAAACCCTAAGGAAACATTCCAATTTTACTATATTGAAAAATAAAATATTATAGGAGTGGGGCTGGGAATATGCCCTAGTGGCAAGAGTGCTTGCCATGTATACATGAAGCCCTGGGTTCGAATCCTCAGCACCACATATGTAGAAAACGGCCAGAAGTGGCTCGTGGCTCAAGTGGCGGAGTGCTAGCCTTGAGCAAAAAGAAGCCAGGGACAGTGCTCAGGCCTGGAGTTCAAGACCCAGGACTGGCCAAAAAAAAACAAAAAACCCAAAAAACAAAAAACAAAACAAAAACTCAAAATGTTATAGGAGTGAGCAGAAACTGAAGGAGAAAGATCATCTTAGATAACTAAGGCCATAAAAATGTCCTGTTACAAACTGGAATGACAAGCTTAAGCGTAACCTGTCTGTCCAATCCTCAAAGGGTCTTTTTATCAGGTTAGCTCATTAGATTGTTCTCATTGGAATACTTAAATGTAGCCACACAGTGACGAGTCACCTTGAAATGGTCAAGCAATACAACAAGTTACATTGGTGTCAACCAAGAAATCTCTGCTTCCCTCCTAGGTTTTTCTTCTGCAATGCCATGCTTTGCATGCCCAAAGTGTAAGAAGACAGAAAATTTAACTTAAATGCCAACTTGCAAATGTCAATTTCTTTGTAAAATCAGATATCTTTAATTACTAAAATGTGATCCTAGAGGAACTGAAAGTGACTTTAGTCTTTCTACCATTCTTACTCCCATGTCTTACTTGTTAATCATGTGAATACATCTATAATATCAGGCCACACAACTCTGAAACTCAACTTCATGTGTTTTCATGCATCTCCAACTGAATGTTTGACATGTCCATCAAATTACAAATGTTCCAAACAAAACAGTATCAAACTTAATTTTTGTCATGTATTTTTTGTGTTTCTTGCTACCATCCATCATTGTTGATTCCCAAGATTCAAGTCAATTTTCAAGGATCTCTATTTTCACACTTCTTTCTTTTTATATTGTCCATTCAGGTTTCTGTCATTGCTTCCCTGGACTGCTAGACTTTCATATCTTTCTGGCTTTGGTCTTTTAATCTCAAATGTACTACTGATTTAGTATATCTCTTAGGCTATTTAATAGTAATACAAACTTGATGATATTAACAACTCCAATGACCTCTTTACACCCACTTGAGTTTGTAGCAACATTAATTTATCCTTTTACTACTTCTTTATTTTCATATATATGTATATATTTTTCATATATTTTCATATATACGTATGCATGTACATATACTTGCATATATGTGTATATATTTATTTTCATATATACGTATATATATTTTCACATATATACGTATATATGAAAATAAATCCACATGCATGTATACATTATATATATAGTATCTCTTCATATATTAATATGCCTATGCACCCTTTCTTCTGCAAGTATTTATACACTACCACCAAGAAGACTGATGTGCTGCTCTCTTTGTTTGCTCTGTCACTATCCCTAGAATGTCTCTTCCACATATCTACCTCAAAGCACTGAATTCTTCATTCTGTAAAACTCAAGTAAAGGATCAATATCATCTAGAAGCCACTCTGGCACTCTTTCTTACAATGTATCTGCCTCTTGGGCAAGACATGACACTGTTAAGTTTTCTCTGCTGTGATCATTCCTCATCGCACCATTCATTTTTTTTCTTATTTAATTTACTTCAATGCTGGTGTCATTTAATGCTGGTGCCTTGTTAAGGGAGAACAAATAATGTAGCCTGTATTTATACAAATAGAGTTTACTATTGCTCATTGCACCTTTCTATTTAGCTCTCAGTCTCCTTCACTAGGTTTCCTTTGACCCTAAACATATATATATATATATTATGTGTATGTATGTATACATATAGACACATATATACACACATGTATCTATGTATATATGTACATATACTAAGGAGACTCTATATAATGTATTATGTATAACATATATTTTTACACTATATTATATATACTATTACATATATAATATATGTAATATTAATATGAAAGGGGACTCAAATCAGTAAAGATGTGAGTGTCAGGATGTTTTAGAGAAGTATTGAGGAGACATGGTACCTTTGAGAAATCAGTTGTGTACTGTATCTATTTTAGCAACCATTCTATTATTAAATAGAGAACTTTTTAAACTATCACACAATTGCATTTGTTTATCTAAGCAACTCTACAGTGCCAAGTGTGCTTAGAACATCATTGTTTCTTGAACTGAATCAGTATGTTTTCTTAGAGAAGCCAGCATGGTTCTGGCATGGCAAAAAAAACCCTCTTCTTTTGGTTTCAACATATTCATCTGCATCTCTACTTCATCCTAGAAAAGATTTCTTCTTTTATGGTATGCTGAGAAGTCTCCCTCCTCTCAGTTTTGTCTATATGGCATTTAAGATAATAACCTATGCTTTTTCTTTATCTTTTTTCATGTGTCCTTTCCTTCTGTCTTGTTGAGACTTCAGGTAGGCACTGAGTTTATTTCCCAGAAAGAAATGAGCTGGGTGTGGTAAGAAAGCATTTAGAAAAACAGATAGAGAATATACAGTGTGAGATCCTAGTGATCAACTTCTTCCCATTTCCAGTCCTTCAATTCTAGATACTCTTCAGATCAAAAGACCAATAAAAAATTCTTTCTCTCTTAAGAAAAAAAACCCAGGAATTATCTTTAGATATTTCTAACATCAATAAAAAATAACATTGAAGAAAGCTAACACAATTTATATCACAATCTTATACTCTACTCATATTGATCACATGATTTGGCACAGCAATCCATGTCAATTGAGCATATGTTATTTGATCCTAGAATCTTCTCTGTAATCTTGTCCATATTCTGAGAATGAAAAGGTTCGGGCTCTGCTCCCTGTAGTGGCACTGGGACAGTGGCATGTTCCCGGGAAGGAAATTGGTTCATTAAATTGTTCTGCAGATAAGATCAGAGGAAACTGTGCTTAAGGTCCTTGGGCTCCAGTCATGGCAAGAAAGCCATTAACAGGCTGCCAGAGAAGAGGGAAAGGAGAAAGAAGACAGGGACCAAGGGTTCCCTAATTTTCAAGTCCTCTTGCAGATCTAATGGCAAAATGTAAAGTTGCCCTATGTTCATATTGGCAGTTAGTTCTAGAGCTTGGGATTTATCCACAGGACAAGGACACCAGGAGAATCTCAGCTTCAGTTTCCCATAAAGTCAGCAGTAAAGAAATTAAGATATTTTAGTGCAATTAAAATAATAATATTTATTGCAAAATAGGCAATAATGTTATTGATAGGTATTGGGATTTCTTCAGCTACTTGGCTGAAAGTCATATCCAGTGCTATCTTTAGCATATGGGAAATCTGCAAGGTTCACTGGGATTTTGTAATTTGGGAAGTGTTTCCCATTTGTGGGGAAAATGTTGATAACATCACATAGAAAATCCCTCACTGAAAGAAAATAGATTCTGTATCCGGGATTTTTATCTTTACGTTTCCTTATGCCATATTCTCCACTTTAAGCAAAAAAATCACCAAAAAAAAAAAGCCACATGGGAGGAGATTTCTGGGACTGTCTTTGATGCAGGTCTTCGAAGTCAGTAACTCAGGTTGAATCAAAACTTGCATCTAGTGGGCACCTCAGAAGAATAGATTTTTCCAGATATATGCCACTCACTACCTAGGAGTTCTATGTGAATCCTTTACTATTAGATGGCCCATTGAACCATTTGGGTGACCTTAGTCTTCCCCAAGGTTTTGTTCTTGAATCACTGCTAAAGTAAAAAAGAGGAACATTGACTGCATATGGATACAATGCACAAATGTATTCTAGCCTGCCCAGGCTACTAGTTAAGGCTGCTTGGTGTTATCCATAGACAAAAAAACAGTATGCCTAAGGTCTCAAGGTAAGGAATTTCAAAGCAGTGAAGTAAAAGAAGAGAGGAGAAATAAGAAAGAACCATTTTAGTCTCATAGCTTCACAGATCTTCACTTCTAACCACCTTTGAAGCTGAAAACACAATAAAAAACAAATATTTCTCTCTGAAGAAAAGCCTGTTTATTTTTCTAATATAAAACCAAAAATGAGATAATAAAAAGGCAGCATGATTTACACCACAAGTCTCTATTCTGCTCATGTGTACCACACAATATTGAGCACCAACCTGTGTCAGGTAGTTAAATATGTACCATCCAATCCTAAAAGTAGCCCTATAGTCCAAATTTTATTATCCTCATTTGTGAAGAGGGAGACTGAAGCCAGGACTCTGAGAATAGTTATCAGTTAGAACAAAACAACTGGATTTTGAACTCAGTTTATCAGATTTCCAAGTTTTTGTTTTACCTACTTTACTGTGCTGCAACTGATCTCTTCCTTAGCACAGGCAAGGGATAATGCTGGGTTGTCTGTTGGATATAGCCACAGTTCTGTGCCTCCAAAGTCAGAACACACTTATAAAAATGACAAATAATACCATGCTATTCCATTGCTTAAGGAATACCTCTCATCACTAACAGAACAGAACTATTTTCTTTACATACAGAAAAAATCCAAGTTGTATGTCAGTTCATACATGATGATCTTTCACCCAACTTTAATAAAATGTGAAATAGTTATACACTCTGAAGAGAAACAAGAGCATTTTACCAAATTTTAAAGTTTCATTTACACCTATCCCATCACTTGCTCTTTTCTAGAAAACTCAACTGTTTTACTATATTTCAAAGCTCATTTTATTCCCCCATCAGGCTGTACCATGGTCTTTTGCCTAAAAGGTTCTCCCAAGTACTAAATTGGCTGACCTTTCACAGCTCAGGGATCAGGCAACAGAGAATGTTATTTATAAATTTGTTTATTTATTGAGATCTTTGGGTACCCCCAGTATAATGTAAGGAAATTTAAGAAGAGACGATTCCTCATTCATTGTATTGTCTCCATTCCTTAGAAATATGTCTGATACTTAGGAAATCTTCAAGAAATATTGCAAATTCAGAAAATCCGAAATCCAAAATACTCTAACATCCAAAAATTTTAAAGTGACAATGTGGTGCTATAAGTGGAAAGTTCCACATAATAATTTTATTTCTACACACAAAATTAATAAAACTTGTATATAAATTTATTTTCAGGATGTATATTGGGTATAAATGAAATATAAATAAATTTTATATTTACATTTAGGACACATCCTCAAGACATCTCACTATGTATATTCAAAGCTTTCCAAATTCTAAAAAAATCTGACATTCAAAATACTTCTGCTCTCAAGCATTTTCCCTCCCGCCTTTCTTCTTTTTTTTTCATTTATTTATTGTCAGACTGATGTACACAGGGGTTAGAGTTTCATACATAGGGCAGTGCATTTCTTATCCAATTGTTACCTCCTCCCTCATTTTCCCCAACCTTCCCCCCTCCCATTTCCTTTCCTCTCCTCTTGAGTTATGCAATTGGTTTATAGCATAGAGCTTCTTCATGGTAAAGAACATAGCTTGCAAGATAAATACAAAGCCCACAGATGGGGAGAGGACCTTTACCAGCCATACAATAGACAAAGGCCTCATATCTAAAATAGATATAGAACTCAAAAAATTAAATTCCTTCAAAACAAATCCTCAAAGAACCAACTGCTTCCTCAACAAATCAGAAAAAGACCTGAAACAGAGACTTCTCTGAAGAGGAAATGAGAATGGCCAAGAGACACATGAAGAATTGCTCAGCATCACTGGCCATAAAAGAAATACAAATCAAAACAACACTGAGATTCCACCTCACCCAGTAATAATGTCCATTATCTAGAAAACTAATAATAACAGATTCTGGAGACCAAAGGGAACGCTACTACACTGGGCATCTACCCAAAAGATTACAAACAAGACCACACCAAAGCCACCAGCACAACTATGTTCATTGCAGCACAATTCGTCATCACTAAAATATGGAACCAACCCAGATTCCCCTTAGTATATGAGTGGATCACGAAAATGTGGTTCATATACACAATGGGATTCTATGCCTCTATCAGAAAGAATGACATTGCCCCATTCATAAGAAAATAAAAGGACTTGGAAAAAAATCATACTAAGTGAAGTGAGCCAGACCCAAAGAAACATAGACTTTATGGTTTCCCGCATAGGGAATAATTAGTACACATCTAGGATTATCCTAGCAGAAGAGTACAATATCTCAATAGCTATGTACATATGAACACATAAGATGATGCTATGTGAAACAAACTCCCAAGCATTTCTGATAAGAGCTATACAATGTGTACTAGAAAATTTCAAAATATCAAATAATCCTCAATGTGCTAATTATGACATTAAATTAGTTAATAAATATCAAAGGTTAATATTAGAATTATCTGATTTTCCCATTTTTGTAGTTAATATGTAAGCATTCTAAGCTTAAATGTTATTTTCCTCTCATATACAAGGTTTGAACTCAGAACCTAATATTTGCTTGGCTTGCATGATTGGCTGGCATGTTACCACTTGAACCACACCTCCAGGTTGGCTTTTGCTAGTTAACTGGAGGCGGGGTCTAGCTGACTTTTGTACCCAGGGTGGCTTCAAGTGACTATTTTCTGGATCTCAACCCTCTGAGAGGCTAGGATTATAGATTACAGAGCAGTGGTCCCACTCCCCACCAGCTCCATCCAGGCTATGCATTCTTATTCCTCATTCAGTCTCACTATTTTTTAAAACCATACTCTTTCTCATAAATGGTTTGCATTTTAATAGTTCCTTATTTTGATCATTTATGTTACATATTGTAAACAATGATGTTAAATAAGTATTTGCTTAGAGAAAGTGATTTACTAACAAAGTTCCAATAAAAACATTTGATGCTAAACCTTTTTCTTCATACTAGCTTGACCCTCTTATTGCTATTGTAAATTAGACTTACCTTTCCTGTGTTTAGATTTAGTTGCACATAACCCTTTTGACAAATTCTAAGAACTTCTTACTGTAAGTATCAGATTAAAAAATGAAAGTAACTGGCAAGGACTATTTCCTACCTTTCATCCCAAGTTCTAATTGCTGAATTACTGCAATATACATGAAATTTTGAGATGAAATCTACTACAACTGCCTGTGCTGGGACTGGGTGAAATAAAATTCCCAGCGTTTCAGATTTTTGGAAGTGAAGTGGATTTCCAGGAAACAGACTGAGACTTTACAATTGGTGAGTGAGAAGTTTATTGGTCTGTGCACTTGAGAACAACACACTTATAAGAGCTGAAGAAATCAAATTGGAATTATAGAAATAACCTGTTATTTTGTTGTAACAGAGGCTGAACCTTTAGGATCTGGAGCTGGGATAGTCTTTCAAAAATGTCCTAAATGAAAACATATAATCCATGCTATTCAAGACTGGGATGGAGGCTGCCCCAAGAGAGGATAACTCTGGACACTTTGGTTGAGAACAAATTTCTGGATTGGGAGTCTATACAGAGCCTTTAACAACCAATATTTGGGAGCAGATGTGAGATTGAGTACTGTTTGGTTCTTAAAGAGAAGTGAGCAGTGCCCCTCAAATCTGATATGTGGGGTTGGTTATTCATACTCTGTCAGGTTTTCAAATGAGAACATGCATATTGACCAGTATTTAACCTGGCCCCTGATACTTTGCATTCAATAAATAATTGCCACATGTAGGACAGAATAAAAGCACAAATATTCTAATGATAACATATTTTCTTGCTATGTGCTGCTGTTTCTCTCTCTCTCTCTGCCCCTCCCTCTCTCTAAAGAGATTTTTGGGTTGTTGTTTTTTGAGGGGTCTGTTTCCATTTCACAAATTAATCAATTCTCTTATGTTAGCTTTGACTAACAATCTAAACTTTTTCCTGTGTTTTTTGTTTGTTTGTTTGTTTCTTGCTGATTCTGGGTCTTGAACTCAGACTTTCCTGCCTTGGCTGGCTTCAAATAATGATGCTCAGACCTCAGCCTCTTGAGTAGCTAGGATTATAGGTGTGAGTAATCAACATCTGGCCTATCTACACTTCTCAGTCATAAAGGTTTGGCTAAGAGGTAGGTAGCTATATGTTAGGCTTCTAAAGACACAATTCTGAAAGTGTGTGTGTGTGTGTGTGTGTGTGTATGTGTGTGTGCGCGCACGTTAGGTTGACACAAGATTAATCTCTTAGATTCATAACAAGATTCATAACTTAGGAAGGTTGTATTTTTTAATTATTTCACGATGGCTGACCCGTAAATGAGGTCTGCAGTATTGATAAGGAATATATCTGAATGAAAACAGTAACATATGGGGTTATTGCTGTTACAAAGTAAGAGTTCACATTTATGGAACAGTCACCATATTTTAACTAGATGCCTCTTATTAATATACATTCTATGCATGCTATTAATCAATTACTTTATAAAATGGGTACTTCTTTCTTTTTTACAAAGGACCTGAGTATCATGCTAACCCATCAAGTCAGTAAGGGAGAGACATTGGATTCCAACTATTATGTCATTCTCACATCCCTGTAATTCCAAAGTTCCTGTGGATTCTACTTCAGAAAAGATACTGTTCAATATATGCTAACTTTTTCATTCCTTATCAACAGTTTTCTAATACTGATTTTATGAAAGTGAAGCTGCAAGACAAAACTATCAATCCAAGCACTCCTATTGACAAGAATAAGCGTATTACAAGAGACAAATCAGAGACAAATCATAGCCTCAGTATTTTGTGACCTGAACATACTTTAACTTCCTTATCTCTAAATCAAGCTCAAGAGTACGCAAAACAAGGCTTTTAAAGCAGATTAAAATTTTTCTTCTTACAAAGAAGTAGTCAATTCCTGCTTCAAATAAATATCAATAGGGATTGAAGCTCTTTTTCAGCCTTCAGGGTGAAAAATATCATTCTTAGAATAGGCTGCTTCCTTTCAAGTGAACGTCTTGGCTGCATCTATTTGGACTCTGATATAAATTGGACCTAATGGTCAGAAGAAAAACACATTTTCTTAAAATTGTGCATTTTATGACTATAAAGAGGTGATGACAATAGCTTTGTTGCCATTCCTTAAAGTAAAATATGATGATTATACCAATGCAGGATAATTCAAAAGGAACAAAAATAAATTAGTGTTCCTTTGGAAAAATCTCCAATGAGAGCTATCTTATGACACAGTATCTCCCTGGAGACTGGTATTGGAATTTTCTTGCAGAAAACATTTTATGTGATAAAAATGGAGTGCATTTGTTTCCTTGGAAACAAACCCTTTCACCTTGATTGCACAGAATTTTAAGCTAAGAAAATTCAATAAATAGGCCCAGAATCTACCTATTTTAACATAGAGGAAGTTCCAAAGACATATTATTGAAATTAATGTGCAATGAAATCTACTCATCTCAGTTGAGGTCAAATAAATAAACCATTTGGTTACTTGAAAGAATACTTGTCTAGTATTCTAAAGACAGACAGAATAACCTAAAAACACTTACACTTAGATAATTTAGGAAAGAAAAGCAATTAAAATAAACTGCTAAATACCAGAATCTCCTATAATTAGGAAAAAGCTGGCTGGGCACTGGTGACTCACACCTGTAATCCTAACAATGCAGGAAGCTGGGATCTGTGGATCTATTTGAAGCCAATCCAGGCAGGAGAGTCCATGAGACTCTTGTCTACAATTAACAACCAGAAAACAGGAAGTGGTGTTTTGGCTAAAAGTGGTAGGGTACTAATCTTGAGTGAAAAAATCTCAGGGACAGCAAGCACCCAGGCCCTGAGTTCAAGTCCCACTACAGACAAAAAAGAAAGAAAGAAAAGGCTGAGAAAAGCACCAGCAGAGTAGTAAAAGTTATTAGCAAGTTTTGTAATAAAATAGTTAATATTTCATGTCACTATGGCAAAATACCTGAGTTGAAAGATTTATTGTAGAGGAAGGTTTCAGAGGGTTAGGTGATGATACCATGCTCTTGGAAAAAGCTCATGATAGCAAGCTTATCCCTTGGTAGGGCTTCTTCTCTTCACAGAGAGGAAGCCGAAACAGGAAGAGGAGCTGGAGAAGACATCCTCTTAAAATCCAGCCCCCATTGAATGGCCTACTCCCTTCAGCTAAGTCCCACCTCTGAAAATTCCAGAACATCCTCAAAGAGTGCTACCAGCTGGGGAATTTGGATTGAAGATATGTTCCTATGGGGAGGAATTGTGTGTTCAAACCATAACATGGAATCAACCTCATAGATATATTGAAGGTATTATTTCTTATATAGTATTATATTTTACTTTTAGTATAAAGATTTAAATATAGATGAAACATTGGACATGTTGAGACTAATTTTGAAATTAGTTAAGACTAATCTTGGGCTCAAAATAGCTATTTTGGTAAAAATCAATCATATCCTTGAACTTCATGCTTTACTGTTTATACTTTATTTAAATTTTAAAATGATGTTAAAATTATCTATCCATTTTTTTCTGCTGCAAGCTTTTTTCAACAATACAATGATTTTGTTAAGATTTGAACAATATACCCTATCTTTAAAGATCAAATAACTATGAAATATTTTTAATGTGAAAGACAGTTGTCTTTTGCAAATTTTCTTTTGAAATATTATTTTTAAACTTACTGAAAACCTGTGAAGTAACAGAAATTTGTCACATACCCCGACCTTTCCACCCAGCTTTTCTGATGTCAACATCTTGTGTATACATAGGACAGTTATCAACACCAAGAAAACTAACAAATGCAACTAAATGCAAGTTCTATTAGCAAAATACTGGTTTTCTCTAGTTATATTGCCTGTGTAATAATTCATATCCTCATCGTATTTGGTTTCAATTTTTTATTCATATTCAGTTAGTAATATTTCTCTTTTTATCACACCATCTTGATCCAAAGAGAAAAGGCCATTCGTCATGTTTGTCAAATTTCCCCAGAACCAATACAACCTCTAATGATATCCTATGGGAGTATATATGAGGTTGATTATGATTATTTACTTATTTATTGGTGGTAGGTCTAGGGCTTTACATTTTAAGCTGGTGCTCTACTACTGGAGACATGCTGCCCAGGATGGCTTACAACCATGGCCTTAAGATATCAGCAAGCCTGTGTAGTGAGGATTACAGGCATGAGGCACTGGCACCAAGCTGATGCTGCGTATATTTATTTCAGCTTATAATATTGAAAATTTTACTTGTTTCAAATTAGTAAATATTAATAGAAAGCTATCAAAATCTTGATCATTTTGTTAGATAATGAAGTGACCTTTCTTTCCATGTCACAAGGAAACTACTTACTCTGCAGAACAAATTGTTCCTTTTTTTTTTTTTTTGGCCAGTCCTGGGCCTTGGACTCAGGGCCTGAGCACTGTCCCTGGCTTCTTCCCGCTCAAGGCTAGCACTCTGCCACTTGAGCCACAGCGCCGCTTCTGGCCGTTTTCTGTATATGTGGTGCTGGGGAATCGAACCTAGGGCCTCGTGTATCCGAGGCAGGCACTCTTGCCACTAGGCTATATCCCCAGCCCAAATTGTTCCTTTTGATTGTACTCAATAGGCCCTTTTGGTGTTTGATACATCCAATGCATTGTAGTTTAACTGCCTAGTATGCTACCACTTGAGTCATAGCTCCATTTCCAGCTTAAATGAAGGTTAATTGGAGATAAGAGTCTCACAGACTTTCTTGCCCACATGTCTTTTAAATTTCAATCCTCAGATCCCAGCCTTCTGAATGGCTAAGATTTCAGGTGTGAGCCACAGGAGCCCAGTCACAGTTTTAATATGGTTCAGTTATGATGTATCCCCTGAAAGGCTTATATGTTAGGAACTTGGTGATGGGCCAATAGCATTAATTTGTAAAGTCCTGGAAACTTTGAAGATATGGAATCTGAATAAAAGATGTAGGTCACCTGGATGTGTTCATAGGAGTATCTTGGTCCCTTCTTTTTTTATGAAAAAGTATCTTTGAGTAAGGAGAGTTTCAATTCAACACGTTAGGATTCTAAGTTATAAGTACATGACTGGCTCTCTGCTGTGCCATGGGCCTAGAATAAGCAATGCCAAATGACTACGGGCTGAACCAAACCATGATCTCTTCCTTAAGATGTTCCTGCTAAGTATTTGGTCCACAGGACACAAACATAACTCGCACAAGTGTTAATACATAGGTGGTGTGATTAGAACAGTTTCCCCAAAAGTTCATGTTTTGGAAACCTAAAAGTCAAATCCAAAAGTTAATGGTACTTGGGGGTGAGTCCTTGAGGATGTAATTAGAATGAGAGGAGGCTATGTGGTAGGACTCTTGTCCTTGTTCTCTCTTGGACCATACCATGATTGTGCCACAATCCTAAGGTACAAGAAGGTCTTCACTGAAGCCAGGAAGGTGTTACTATGCTCTGGAGTTCTCAACTTACAGAACAATGAGCCACATAACGTCCTATGTTTTATGTAACTATCCAGCTTCTGTTATATTCTTATATGCAACCAAAAGGGACTAACAACTTTAACATAAAACTAACATTAAATAAATTCTTGATGGATAGATGAATGAATGGATTGATGAATAGATTGAGAGATGAATACATGGATGAGTCAAAGTACCTGAAACTGGGGAATCCAACTGTGAGAAACGAAAATTCTGCAGGAAAAAAATGATG
The DNA here is from genome assembly GCF_023159225.1 of Perognathus longimembris pacificus. NCBI lineage: Eukaryota > Metazoa > Chordata > Mammalia > Rodentia > Heteromyidae > Perognathus > Perognathus longimembris. The sequence continues at coordinate 45,873,644 of NC_063167.1, read as the reverse complement.
AAGTGTGGTTTTGAGTTGCTTTTCTTTTATGGTCAGTGATGTAGGGCACTTCTTCATGTGCCTCTTGGCCATTCTCATTTCCTCTTCAGACAAGCCTTCTTTTAGATAGTTAGCCCATTTGTTGAGGGGAAAGTTGGTTTTTTGAGAATTTGTTTTGGAGGAATTTAATTTTTTTGAGTTCTATGTCTATTTTAGATATGAGGCCCTTGTCTGTTATATGGCCAATAAAGATCTTCTCCAAATCTGTGGGCTTTCTATTTATCTTGCAAGCTATGTCCTTTGCCTTGCAGAAGCTCTACAGTTTGATGCAATCCCATTTGTCCAACCTTTCTTCGATTTGTTGTGTTTCTGGGCCTTTATTAAGAAAGTTTTATCCTGTGGCAAGGAGTCCAAACGTTTCTCCTATTCATTCTTGCAATGTTTTCAGGGTATCTGATTTTACCTTGAGGTCTTTGATCCATTTGGAATTGAATCTAGAGCAGGGTGATATATATAAGGATCTAGTTTTAGTTTGTTACTGTTGAACCAGTTTTGCCACCATGATTTGTTGAAGAGGCTGTCTTTCTTTCATCCTATTTTTTTAGCTCTTTTGTCAAAGATTAAGTAGCCATAGGACTGCTAGGCAAATCAAAACAATACTGAGATTCCACCTCACCCCAGTAAGAATGTCCATTATGAAGAAAACTAATGATAACAGATGCTGGAGGGGATGTGGCCAAAAAGGAACCCGACTACACTGCTGGTGGGAGTGTAAAATTGTTCAACCACTCTGGAAAACAATATTGGAGTTCCTCAAAAGGCTACTCATAGAGCTCCCCTATGACTCAGCAGCCCCACTTTTGGGTATCTACCCAAAAGATTACAAGCAAGACCACACCAAAGCCACCAGCACAACAATGTTCATCGCAGCACAATTTGTCATTGCTAAAACATGGAACCAACTCAGATGCCACTCAGTAGATGAATGGATCGAGAAAATGTGGTATATATACACAATGGAATTCTAGGCCTCTATCAGAAAGACTGACACTGCCTCATTTGTAAGGAAATGGAAGGACTTGGAAAAAACATCATACTAAGTGAAGTGAGCCAGACCCAAAGAAACATAGACTCTACAGTTTCCTTCATTGGGAATAATTAGTACACATCTAGGATAGTCCTAGCAGAAGATTACAGTAGCTCAATAATAATGTCCATATGAACACATAAGATGATGCTAAGTGAAATGAACTCCAAGTTATGGGAACAAATAGTTTATCATTGTTGTTATTTTCAATAGACCATGTGAAGTTATGCCCTTTTTTCTTTTGTATTTCTTTCCTATAGTTTTACCCCTGATGTCACTGTAACTGATTTTAGTACCATGATATTGTGTATTCATGTATTTGAACTCGGGAAGTGAAAGGTAATGCCAAACTCAAGGGACAAAGGATAAAAAGACAAACCAATACAACAGCAATACTTACAACACTATATAGTGTAAACTAACTGTATAACTCACTGGGGGGAGAGGGAATTGGGGAGGGGGAGGCAGGGGGAAAATGAGGGAGGAGGTAACAAGTTGGATACAAAATGTACTCACTGCCTTATGTATGAAACTGTAACCCCTCTATACATCACTTTAACACTAAAGAAATAAAAAACATGATACCATAAATAGTCTGGTTCAGCCATAACAGATATCTGATCATAGCAAAAACATTTTGCCTTTCTGAGCTTCAAGTCCCTCTCACATTAAATGATTAGATTATCCACATGCTTTGAACAGTATAATCCATCATCTGAACATCTTGGATATTATAGAAATGTGAGCACTCTCCGCTCCTCTCAAGGTGTCCAATTGAATAAAATTCATAAGCAAGTACATGTGTTCTTTCTAGCCCCAGAACATTTATATTTTATCTAAATTACATCAGTATAAAATTAGATACTGTTTCATATTACTGTCAATCTGTTAGCTCTTCAGAACAAACCAAGAAGAATGATCATTTTCCATTTCAAGCTATGGCAAAAGTAAGTACATTTTTTCCATGCCTCCCAACTCTCCTAGAATTATATTTATGCAGTATGCTGGTGTCGTTTCTCTCAAGCTAATTTAATTAAGCACATCACCTCTCATGAGAGAAATCCATAATTTGCAAAACAAAATTAAATGCTTAATGTCATAACACAGATCTATTGTAGCACAGTTTTCTTTAAACTTGGTAATGAAAATAATTATTTGCATTCTTTTCTATTTTCTATTTCCAAAAAGTTTTGTGAACATTTTGCATATACACACCTCACAAACACTTTTTATTTTCTTTTTGTGCCAGTCCTAAGGTTTGAACTCAAGATCTGTGCACTGTCCCTAAGCTTTGTTGCTCAAGGCTATCACTCCACTGCTTGAGTCACTGCTCCACTTCTGGTGGTTTATTGGAGATAATTTCTGCCCAGGCTGGTTTTGAATCATAATTCTCAGATCTTGGCCTTTGGAGTAGTTAGGACTACAGGTCTGATTTACCAGGGGCCAGCTCTCTTGAACCTTTTTATAAGCTGAATGTAAGTTTTTTCTTCTAATTACGATTTCTATGATGCTATAACCGAGTGCAGCATACAGGGAGAGCAAGAATCTGTCCTTGTGAAAAAGTCAGGTAACAAAGCTACCAGAGTCAAGGATGTATGATCACATGTGCTCTGAATAAATCCATTCCATTAGTTTTTTTTTTGTTCTTGGCCTAAAGATAGTGACAATGTAATAAATATTATCAATTTCTTTTATTTGAAGGGTTGATGTGTTTTGTAGGGGAAAGAGGGCAAAGGTATAGGTTTAATAGAAGCATAATAAAATTAATGTCTTTGAAAGAAAGCAAGAAAAGAAAAGCATAAAAAACAGAGGGAAGAAAAAAGGGGCAAGGACAAGGTTGATGCCCTCCTTATATTCTATCTTATAACTTGAGAAATCAAAGGAGAAATGGTAGTCCAAATATCTGAAAAGGCAGATGAAACACATTTTGGATAAGGACAATGTAATGTAGAATGATAGACTTCAAAATCATCTTGAAAATGTGCACATGTTTTTCCAAACCTATGAGAATCTCATTGGTCAATCATATTGAATTCACAAGTTATTAGAAGAAGCCTAAAGTTGTGTTACTTTTTTCTCTTAAACTTACAAAAAGATCTGAATCTCTCATGGCTTCACCAATTTTGAGTAAATTGTGTTGACTAGAGTGTGGAAAAATACTAATCTTTTCAAATGTCAAGGATGGCACTCCAGATGTTCCAAAATAAAGAAAAATAGATTGATGTTGAAAACATAGAGCTCTTGACATGTTCCAAAGTCACTTTGATCTCAAATATATATATAGTATTTTCTATCACAATCAAGCCAATCAGCATTTACATTATAACATATGTTTTAAAAGTAATCTTAAAATTATATATGCAAAATAAACCCACTCAGCAGTCATTCAATAATACAGTTTAATAAATGTATGCAACTAGGTTATGGGGTCATATGTTATTATATTATTCAATACGTTATGTTATGACAAAATATTTGTAACCAAAATAGAACTTCTATGTCTCAAACAACAAGCAGACAAACTTTCTTCTTTGCACATTTTTACAAGAATCTTTTCTTTTTTCTTTTTTTTTTTAAAGTTTTTATTATAAAACTGATGTACAGAGAGGTTACAGTTTCACACGTTAGGCATTGGTTACATTTCTTGTACTGTTTGTTACCTACAAGAATCTTTTCTATGAGGATGAATGTGAAGAAAGGAAGAATCAGCTTTGGCAAAAGAAATAACAGTTAAAACATACTGAGGAATTAATCTGAGCCAGGCACTGTTCTAAACACTGTTCCAAATACTGTTTTGCATGTGTTAATTCATCAATAGTCTCATAACCCTGAGTTATTACATTCTAGGTGTTACTAATGTTTCAATTTACATATGAGAAAACCAACAAAACTAGCAGCTATCTCTAAGTGCTAAAAATCAATTACCAGTAGCATTAAGATTGTAACTCAGGCCATACCAGTCCGAAGTCATTGTTCTTAACATCTGCATTATCATTTATAGACAGAGAAAGGAGCAAGAGATAGAACAAAGTGAAGAAAGAAGGAATACAGGTAGTGAAGGAGACAGAGATATGTGTAAGGGACCTGAGATAAGAAAATTGGGAAGGCAAAAGGAAGGGAGTAAAATAGGAAAGATATCATCAACTCAAGTTTGAAAATAAAAAATTAGTTGTCTTGATAAATAGTCATAATACTCAAGTAATAAGTTATCAAGAACATTTCTATGAAAGTGAAGAATGCTAACAGGTTTGTGTTAGAAATGCTAAAGGAGGAGAAATTAAAGCAAAAATAAAAATCATGTATTGACATTTTATTTTTTAATTTTTTTATATATTGACATTTTAAAACTCCCTATCAGAAGCTGGAATGGACCAATTGTCTCTGAACTCTAATTAAGAGAATGATACTTATAAAAGAGATTTTGTACCTTGAAACTTTTAAATCAAGTGCAAACAGAAATGGTCATTTTTCTTTGTGAAAAACAGAGGTTAAGCATAATCTCTTGTCTACTCTCTACTTATGTCCAAAGAATAAAGGTAGCCCCATTAGGAGATCCATAACTCAATGTGACCTAACCTCATGCCTGCCACCCATGACATAGTTGCATAGTTATAGCTCATACCCCCCATATCTGTAGCTAAACAGAACTAGTTATCATTTCCATGAATTATCACATACACGTCCACCCAAACGCTCATTTTCCTTTATCTTTAATTGAATCCTATCGTCTTTGCAACTTCTTACTAAAATGTCCTCGTATTAAAACTGCAAAATCCTTCTAAAGATCCCAGTCAGAAATGTTCTCTCCTTCCTTTGAATTCTTTTGTAACTGTGTGCATAGTTATTTTCATACCTTTCTTTCTCTCCTTGAATCTCCCATCTACATGGCTCAATGTCATTTCCTGAAAGTGGAGTGTAACCCTTCTGAGTTTGCACTAACCTAATCTACTATTAGACACTTCACCAACTTGACTTGAAGGACTGACTTCTTACATAATAGACAAGAAAAAAAGATTTTACATAAATACCTGATTCATTTCCATAACGAAATGAAGCACTCTGGTATTATTTTCATAATCATTATAGGACATATGCATATTCTAAAATATAATGCATGTTTGTATAAAATAGGAGGCATATAAAATGAATTCAAATGGGTAGTTCCAGAGAAAATCATACATAATTAACAGTTCTTGCTCTAATGTGGACAGAAACCCCAAACACAGTTGTAGGATAAAGTGGAGTACACAGACATAGCCTCATGAGAGAAACCAGTGATAGGTCTTAAATAAGATGAGGAGGGAGGCCTAGAAGGAGTGACAAACTGGAGAGTGAACATGCCTCTAGAAGGGGAACCTCACTGAAAATGAGCTGAAAAATACCTTGTAGTTCTTGTATAGAAGTGCCAGCCCATGAGGCCAAAAGTCAGACTTTGTAACAGAATCATACAATTTTTAAACTCACCAACAGACCTCTATTGTACTTTTTGTATTTTAAGGAAAATATTTCACAAAGAACAACACACAAGCAAACAACTTATGGGATAACTCTTCTCAAATTTTCAAGTATATTGATAAAGTGTCATTGGGTCTAGCCATTTGATTAAGACACAGGCAAAAGAAAGACTTGAATCGCCTCAGGAGACAAGGATTAGGGTGGAATGCCTGGAGCCATGCTCCATCCAAACCAAAGTCTAGGCAAAGGATTAAAGGGAAAGTACTAAGAAAAACATAGCTGTACATCCAGTGAATCAAGTTACTTGCAGAAGTTGTCAGGATAGTTTAAAGCTGGAGATTATGTTCTTTGAGTCCTTACTTCCTTTTGGAAACAAAGAACTGAGACTTGGAAAAACAAACATAAGATCAAGCTAATTAATGACGGTATTGGTTTAATTTCTTTTTAATTTAATTTTATTGTCAAGGTGATGTACAGAGGGGTTACAGTTACACATGTAAGGTAGTGAGTATATTTGCCGTCAAATCTGTTACCTCCTCCCTCATTTTTCTCCCACTTTTGCTCCTCCCACAATTTGCACAATTCCAAATGTTGTCTTGTGAGTATCACTGTTGCATTGGTTCATTCTTTGTCCTTTGTCCCACTGTTTTGAGGTAGTAATGATGCAATAAAATATTACACAACATAGTTTTGAAATACTAGTATATATATATATGTATTTTCATATACATACATATCCAAATTTCTCATCTGTAAAATCACTCATCATAGTGGATTGAGCCTTTCCTAAGGACTTCACCTCAACTTGATCATCTGAAATGCCTCCTACTTCCCCAGTTAGGTTGCATTTACAGATACTGGGAGTTAGGACTCATCGACACCTTTTGGGTGACATAATTCAGCTTAATACAGGGACACTGTCACAATAGTTACTTTTGTGGAATTCTCTCTCCTAGCAGAAAAACCTAACAAGCTTTGTATCAGGAAAAGAGACTGTATCAGGAAAAGAGACTAAGAATTGAGGTAACAACATAAGTTATAAAGAGTCCAGAAGCACAGGAGTCGTCTTCTGCTTTGGTTCATGAGCAACACTAGAGTTATTACTATTTCCCTTTAAAATTGATATATATATATATGTGTGTCAATATTATATATCATATACACTATCATATTAACATAATAGTATAGTTTATTGACATAATAGTATATATTACACAATGCTATCTATTATATTCAGTATATAATATATGTGTATTACATACACATAATGCTTATACCTTTCCTCCTTGCTGTCTGAGGATATACTACGTTTCCTGTACGTATGAGCTATATAAACAACCTTTCTGTGTCCTACTGCAGGAGACTAATAACCTTAAAAAGTCAGATCCTTTGTGATTCTACAGGATTAAGTATGCTAAATGTTAAATTCATGGTGAAAAATGTAATGGAGAGCTTGTCAAAATCACAAATCACATAGTAAAAGTGACTTCCAAAACTGTCTCCAACAACTCTTAGCCTTTCAACTCCACTAATCATTCATCCAATTTCTTTGTAATTCATCCAACACAGAAATGATATAGAACTCATCGAGCCTCTCAGCTCAATAGATATTACACAGTATGGATTGAGAGTTCTCTGTATTACTGAGGCTCTTTTGCTGCTTAACTTTCAAAAATATTATTTCATCTCTCTGGGCAAAATTTGCTGCCTGTCAAAAGTATAAAAAGTTTATGTGTAAATGCAATGATAGCAATGCATTAGAAGAGATAGCCTTATCTATACATGCAGGAATATGGAATGAATTCAACAATAGGTAACAGTTAAAATGGCTTTGCAAACAACCAGTGATACATTCACTGAGTTAAAAAAAAAAGGAAAAATAGAGCATGTTGGAAGAAGTACAGACTGAATCCACTCAATCCTTAAATGCCACCTACTCTACGACAAAGTAGCAATGCAATCATTGCTGTGGAGGCTTTGGAGACAAAAAGTACTGACACTATCTAATACACATCAATTTTCATAGAGTTTTTTTCAGCCATCATGGCATATAAAACAATAAAAAGTATGCCATTCTCAATGGAAGATTAGATCACCTGATAACTTTCTTTCAGCTGGCATTTTTATCAATTGGATTATCTCTACGGTTCCAGATATTAACTCATTCTCATTTTATCCATGGAATATTGACTACTCAAAATACATAAAACTCTATCCTGAATGTTATTATAGGGCTATAAAATACTTTAAACTTAGTTATAGCCTTGGGTACTTAAGAATATGTAGGCAAATTCCCTGCTATAGGTTAAATCTGACGTGTGTCTTCCAAAGGCATACTTATTAGAGGCTTAGTCCGCTGATGTTATTGGGATGTGATGGATCCTTTAAGAGATAGAATGTAACAGGGGATCTTAAGAGCTGGAGAGCATATTTGCAATGGAAATTGTGGAACCCTAGCCTCTTCTACTTTCTCCTCTTCTTTTTTCCCTTCTTCCCCTATCCATCCCTTTCCTCTCCTTTCTCCTATTTCTTCTTCTTTCTCATAGACTGATAACTCCCAAACTGTGAGTCAAAATAAACCTTTGGTTTAGACAAAATCTATTTTTTCCATCCTACAGTTTTCTGCACATTGGTATCATTCAATTCCTATTACATTTCCTGAAAAAAAGAGATTATCTCAGGTATTCTGTTATATTGATGGAAAGCTGACAAGCACATTCCATGTCTTCTAACCTGTTTATTTAATGTGCTAGTTTGTCTGCACCTCAGTACAGTCTCATGTCTCAATATTTATTGTTACTTTGCTGAATAATTTCTATAATTATAACTTGTAGTTATCTTCTAGACTCTTAAATCTTCCAATGAAACTTATTTAAATCAGTATCACAAAAGATTGTTTATTCATAAACTGTCATGAGAAATATTAGTGGAAGTGATTCCTTGTAACTAATAAAAAACTAGGATCTATGAATTTGATTTATAAAACTCTCTACAGAATCATCACTGTTTGATATGTAATTAGGAAAACAATGTGATAAACACTAAGAGACCTGGAATTGTGCATAATTTACATCTACTATTTGTGCTGTAGACCATATTCAATAATTTTCTTGAACATTTTTCCTTCTTTATCCACAGTGATTTTCTTTCTTAATTTTTTTTTTGCCACTCCTGGGGTTTGGGACTTGGGGCCTGAGCACTGTCCCTGGCTTATTTTTGCTCAAGGCTAGCACTCTACCTCTGATGCCACAGTGCCACTTCTGACTTTTTCTATGTATCTGATGATGAGGAATAGAACCCAGGGCTTCATGTATGCTAGACAAGCACTCTACCACTAAGCCACATTCTCAGCCACTCTTAAATATTTTTAAATGGCTAGTTTTATTTTCCCCCAAAACAGTAATAAAACAAAGAAGAAAAAATGGTCAAATGTGGTCATCAGTACTTTGGAAGTCCAAGATACACTGAGAATTGGAATCAGGGATGAGATTATTTGTGCTCAGCGACATCTTTGGTATGAGGGGGAGGGGAGTAACAGCCAAATGGGAAGCTATAATAAATCATATGCTACAAAACTGAAAAGTACAACTTTCATGTTTTTTCACTACTATTACCAATATTCTGGCAAAACGGTAAGAAGAGTTTCTGCAAAGAATTTGACTAAACTATTTGGCAAATTTTGAGCATTGATCCCTTGATCTCTTGATGTATGTGATGGTGATGTGTGTGTGTGTGTGTGTGCGTGTGTGTGTGCGTGCATGCATGCATGTGTGTGTGTGTGTGTGTGTGTGTGTGTTGGAGGTGAGACGGAAGAGGGAAGCTGCCGAGCGGATAATAGTTAATTGGATGATCTCTCTGCTTTCTCCACTTGATTGCTCTGAAGCTAGACCTACCCTTGAACAGGTCTAAAACAGCATTGTAATTGACTCATTCCCAAATATAAATGGACAATCAAGAATCCTTAACTATTAGAGAGAAGTCTAAAACACTCAGAAAGACCTAGATAAAGAAACAGAAACAGAGGTAATTTGGAAAATCTTTCAAAATCTAGATGTGTCCATGAAAGTGTACATCAACATTGATAAGCATCAAGTTGGTAAGTGGAAAGTAGGTTAGGAACTAATGGCTTTTCTAATGTTTGTGCTGCCCATCCAACTTCTACTCTGACAATGAGTGTTCTATAGGCTATGTTTCAGGAGCCCAAGAACCCTTGATTAGTATAATCTAGAAAAAGTAACAGAAATAGAATGCTGTCAATTCTAAAAAGTTCAGGATGAAAGAAGGTTTGTGCATAAAAATTGTAGAAAATAAAAAGTCATGTAGATTTGGTGATGTTATTTGGATATGCAGAGACCTTAGATTTATAAGACATCAAGACTGGTGAACAGAGACTGTTGTAACCCATTTTTTGAGGCAAGATTATTTAAAAGGATTAAGCAAAATATCTTAATGTTATCTGTTCTTTCTGCTCAGATTCTAGTGTTCCAGGACAAACAATGACCTGATAAATGTGTCTTCCCAGACAAAGAGGAGGAAATCTTTCACTATGCCCATAGTTTGTGCACTCAACTATATATGGCACCAGTTTGTTGTGTTATTAACATGTGACTAATTTCTTTTGTTCTGATTAACTCATAAGCAGAGTTGTTTTGAAGAGCTGGGGATGTAACTCAGGCTACAGCACTTGCCTGCCATGGACAAATCCCCAGCACTGCTCGGAAACAAATTAAATTGGGGATTTCAACACGTGGTAAATTCACAAAATAACATCAATATGTGTCAGTTGGATGCATAGCTAGTTAGCACCTTGTCTAAATTTAAATTTGTAATTTTATGAGGGAGGTTCTCAACATTGGCTACACATGTGCATTGCATAGACAGTTGTTTAAAAAAATTTCTCATGCTTAGACCAAATCCAGATTTTCAAATCAATTTGATCTGTGGTGAAACTAGTACTGGTGTATGTTCAACACTTTCTAGCTGTTCCAAAACTAATGAAGACTAGAGAACCTTGCTCTGAGGAAAATCAGTGTAGGTCAGGATTTATAGGAAGCTTCTGACAGCTCATTGTTGACTGCATCATCCACGTTGAATGTGAATACCATCATATCAATATTTACTATACACACTTATGCTCTATGATAAGAAAAATTCAATGGGGGGAAATTATGTAGGGAAGGATCAATACTTAAAGAGTTTCTTGATACCTGCACCTTCTTAAGCAGAGACTGTTAATGTCTAACCCCAGAAGACTTTGAGGCTGGACAAATTTCAATACAGTGTTTGCTGTGTGTTGTTCTGCAGGAGGAAAGCCAAAAATAGGTAAGATAAAGCCTTTGTTTTCAATCTAACGCTTCTTTTTATTCTGAGCTTATACAATTTAAACATCAATTATTTTATTTTTAATCAGACTTATAATTAAATTCAGAACTAGATAGCAGTCATGTCTGCCTCTTCCCGCATTTCACTTTTATCTGAAAACAATCTAACTTATGATTTGATGCATTATCTACCTCTGACTGTAGAACTTTAGGCAATTTTAGCATCCTAAATCTCAGCTTCTTCATCTTTTAGAAAGGTTCCATGCCTTAGTTTATTTAGCCTGCTTTGACAAACTACTACAAAGTGAATCACTCATAAGCAACAGAAAATTATTTCTTACAGTTGTGGAGGTTGGAAAGAACAAGATCAAGGTGCCTGTAGATTAGTGTCTGATGAAGGCCTGGCTTTTTGGTTTACTGATGTGCATGGTGGAAGGGACATGACAATGCTATGGGGCCTCTTCTGTGAAGGAACCAATGCAATCTGTGGAACCTCATGCCTCAGGATTTATTTAGTCACTTCCCAAACATCCCAAATCCCAGTACTATCATGTGATTGACTAGTGGGTTTACCAATATGGGAATGACAAGTATTCCGAAGACAGTAATTAGTACCAGTAAATGTGCTTACTCAAAAAATAGTTGCATATAATTAGCATAGTCTTAGCATAGAGCCTTTCACAAAGAAACTACTGAGTGTTTGCTATCATCACTTGATTCTCAAAACAATATATTCAACATACAATCTCTTCTTCCTGCTCTTGAAAAAAATCTATGAAAATTTTAAGAACTTCTTTAATTCACTGACAAAATCCTTATTCATACTATACCCAGTTTTTAATATTTTAAAAAGTAAGGTATGAAAACTAAGAAACATATTACATAGAACCAGGCCCACTGTCTAGTCTACATACAAGTATCATCAAGATAGACATCCCAAATCAAATACAGTAACAGCAGGGGATAAATCATATGAAAGAAAATCAAAAGAAAAAAGAAATCATATCACATAGTACCTTTAAAGTAACAATGAAAAACCTCTTGTTTCCATATCTTTGAGTTCATTTCACATAGCATCATTTTATATTATCATATGTATATGGCTATTTGGAACCCTGGGTATTGAATATATGTTTACTGCATTAGGGAAGGGAAGAGGAACATCAAAATGGTGAGACAAAGGACAAAGGGCAAACCAATGCAACAGCCATGCTCACAAGACAATATATTGGAAATTAACTGAACAACTTGTGGGGAGGAATGAGAGGAGAGAAAGTGGACAAAAAATGAGAGAGGGAAACAAGTTTAACAAAAAAAAAATGTGCTCATTATCTTATGTATATAACTATAACCCCTTTGGACAAGACCTGGACAATAAAGTGAAATAAAATTTAAAAAGATATCCAATGCACATTTCATAATCAGCTCTTTCATTTTCTTATTCTTGTTTATACTCTTCATTCTCTTACAGCAGCTGTATAATTCAGTGGTTAGAATTAGTATATTATGGCCTAGATCGGAGAGTATAAAATGCATGTACGAAAGTAACAAGATTTTTTATTAGGACATGTTTACAACAGAGAGCCACAGTAGCAATTTTGTACTCATTTGTCTTGATGAAACCCATTTTTTTAAATTATAAATCAATAGATATTTTCCAGTTCTGCAAGATAATATAAATTGATGTTTTGATGACAATTTTAATTGTAAATTGATCACAAGCTTTGAAATACCAAATGCAAATAAAGCAGCTCAAAGCATAGGACATCTGGAGCAGCCCAGCAAATCCTAGGATTTTTTTTCCTTCAGTGCAAAATGTTCTAGTTGGGTAAACAGATTAACCTTTTTGGATGCTATTCGCACATTTCATTCAAATCCATGGGGGAAAGCACCTTTCACGGCTTGAGATTTGTAAATATGAATCCCACTAGTGTCTCAAAAAATCAACACCAAAAAAGAAAAGAAACTTGGCCACATCAAAAGCTGTTGTAATCATTAAGGATATATTTTAATATAATCTCATTGTCCAGAGCAGCATTTGATTTGGGAGTGAAAGACCTACTTTCATGTTCTGTTCTACTACTTTTTGTGTGTTCACTTGTAGACAGGCACTGTATTGCCCTGAGTCTTCCTGCATTGGTAAAATAGAGAGGACAGTACTCGTTCCACAGAGCAACTGTGAGGATTTCTTGATTTATGAAGCCCCCTGTAAACACCAAACCATTTCAGAATGACTACATATGATAAATGTCGATGCATTGATGCCAGAGAAACAGGAATAAAACTCTAGCAATAACAGAAATGAGAGGTTGACTGTAATCGTTGATAGCATCAGTGACAGAGGATCTCATTCTTTTTATTGCATTCTGACTACAGCAATTGCATGAGAAACCATACAACACATCTGCCTCCCAGTTGACAGCTGCCAAATTTGATCTTCCCCACCCTTGGCATTGCTAACCTATGGTTTGTTTTATGTTTGTATTTATATAAATTCATTGGACTTTTACCAATGTTCTTCATCACATTGGCAGGAAATAATGACAAGATACTTTCCTTATTATAGTCTGGAGTGAAACAGACATTTGATAGTTTCACTTAGTACATAATTATAAATTGTAATGTAAAGAATAAAAGGAAGCAATCCAAGAACATCTAGCTGAGAAGATCGGGGAAACTTTCCGCCTTCTTTTTTATTTTGTAGCAATAAGAATTAGTGAGGCTGTGAAGTTTAATTAAAGATTTTTTCAATCCCCTCAGCATCTCAAGCAATTCATTGCTTATAAGTACTCAGTACATATAATAAACTGACCAACCACTATACCTTTCTATTTGGTCATTTTGTTTGCCCTATATTCATTTTTAGATAAAATTCAAAGGTTTTTAAATGAAAGAATTATTGATTTATTTACACTTTGTGTTTCCAATATAATAGATATAATCTTGTCAAAGATACTGGTAACATATAGTTGCCTCATTGTATGTTACGTGGTAGTGATTGTGGTTAACTCTGACCTGATTCGTCTGATAAGAAAGACAATATAAAAATACCTGATCAAAGGAAGTATGAACCCTTCTAGTCAGCTGAAAATCAGGCAATACTAAATTAGTCTTAATGATCCACAGCCAGAAAAAAATGCTGAAGCCAAGTATAGAACAATGCCTTTCTTCACTAAATCACAATCTCCATGTAAATGACACATGTGTACATCAGCACATCATTGTACTATAAACAAAGCCCCAGACTATAACAAAGATGACTAATGAACATCTGTTAGACACCAACAATTATGGTCACATTGGTTTGAAAAGGCCAAAAAAAAGCCAACCAAAATCCCCATGATTTGAGATCATATTTTAAGACTAGCTAGTAGCAAAGAAAAATGTTAACTATATTTTAAAATCTTGCTGTGATCAATTTTTAAAGCACTAAATAAATGTACTTGCAATCTCCATAGTGCCAAAAATCTTGGTTGATCCCCCCAAGTTTTCAGAGCTTTCACCAGTCTTCTCTGTGCTAGAAATAATTTGTATATCTGAACAACATCTCTTGACTGTCTTGTTCCCACGTTAGCCAATGATGAGTAGGACAGAATGAGAGAGACATTCTTCAGGTCTCCTTTCCAAGGGGTCATCGTGGACCAACTGAAAGGCTCATCTAATTTGTGATATGATTGTCTCATTTAGCTTTGCTTATAGCTTCTGCCTTCCTTCTTCTCCGAAGACTTAGGAACAGTAATGGTATCATCATTTATTACTCTGGAAGCCAAACTATCTTTCAGAGCTCTCTTTCTACACCTTTGTAAATAAGTTTCAGTATAAATCTCATCAAATGCTCCTCAACTGAGATCATCAATTGGTTTTACCTGGTCTCCTAACATATATATTCTACATAGAATGTTTGCATTTCAGTTCACGAATATTTTAGGTGAATATTATAGGTGATTGTAGGTGAAGAGACAGAAAGTTGCTTAACCACAGTGACCATGTTAGTGGAAAACTCAGTACCAAAGGTTGATTTTTATTAACCAAGACAATGCTCCAAAACAGTGATTCTAGAAACAAGATTCTAGTCTCAACACTAATAACATCACGATGTAAAGACTAGATATGCAAATTCTCTGGCTTATTGGGTCTAGAACTCTGGCGTCAACCCCAGTAATCTGTGTTTAGTAAGCATTCTAGGGAGATTACAATAACTTTAATGACTACCACTTCTAAAATGGCATCAGTTATATATAGAAGAATTTACTCTTCTGGTTCCTGACAGGCCCATGTGTTAAAGCTTCTTCCCCAGTTTATGGGGAGGTTGGGAAGTGATGGAACTTTTATGAGGTGGTACCAAATGAGAAGAAGTTAACTGACTGGAAATGTGCCCATGATAAGGTTATCATGATATTGGCACCTTTCTCCTTTTGCTTCCTGGCTGTCATGAGGTACACAGATCCTGAGCTTAGCTTACTACAGGCCTCAAAACAACATGACAAATTGACCATGGGCTGAAAATCCTACTAGAGTAAACAGAATAAACCTTTCCTCTTTTCATATTGATTATCTTGGGTATTTAGTTACCACAAGGCAAAGCTGACAAATAAATGCACTAATTTGAATTATCAAGGGAAAAAAATGTAATAACTCAAGTTAAAAAATAATCTTCAAAAATAACTGTAGGTATTCTTGTATTTGTAAACGCATTATTTATGAAAGCAAAAATGTATAAATAGCCCAATGTCTATCAAAAGATAAATGAATTTATTATTTTAATGACTATGTATCTATAGGAAATTTTGTTTATTATTTACATATACACATATAAGCAATAGAATATTATTCAGCTTTGAGAAATGTATTTTTTATAAAGTATGAGGGTGAACTTTGTGGTTATTATAATAAACTAAACTAAACATAAAACATATTATATTCTAATACTATATAATATAAAATATAATGTTTTATTCATATGAAGTACTTGGAAAGTAGCCAAATGCACAGACACAGAAAGCAGAATTGTAATTTTCATGGGAAATGAAGTCAAGTTTCAGTAGCTGGTAATGATGGTTACACAACCAGGTAATGTACTTAGAACCACTGAACTGTATACTTCAAATGGATAAAGTGGTAAATTTGTGCTATGCGTACATATTCTACCACAATAAAAAGAAATAAATATCAATTGTTTTAAAGTAGGTAAAATAACCGTTAGAAAACTGACTGAAATTTTATGTCATATAAAGGTTTTATGAACTAATTTGGGGGCTCAGTTCATTTCATATTGGTAAGAATTTGGTGTTTGTTAAGCCTGTGAATAAAATAACACCATTTTACCTCAACTATGGTATCTGAGGCCCAAGTTAAACCTGTATATTCATATTTCAAGGCTTTTGCTGTAATCTTTTGTTATTTACTTATAGATAATGAAGTTAATAATTGCTTTATCACGTAGTTTAAGTTACTTTATCAGGTAGTTTAATTCCCATGATAATCTATTTGATCACACTTATTTCACAGGTGTTACAAGGTAAACTTTTGTTCTTCTCAGTTGGTTATATGAGTCAGTACATGACTTATCCAATCCCACTCATCCAAAGTCAGAGACACTTCTAAGCCTGTTCATACCAAAATAGGTGAGTTAGCAACTAGTCCCAGCAGAAGGAATAATAGGATGAAGATTTGTCCTCATTATGTGAATTATACTCGTAGTAGAAATAGGTTATAATTCATTTGAGAAATAGGTTATGATTCATTTGAGGCCTTAGTACATCCTAAATATTGCTTTAATTGCTTTGTGTATATTCTCATTTATTTGTTTTCGTGACAACCACATGAAGCAGATACTATTATTTATCTTGGAAGCCTCAGAAAAGTTAAATAATGTGCTCAAATTTAACCCACTGAAATTGGTGCATGAGATGAAAATCTGGATGGTTGACTTTAGAGCCTATGTGTTTACTGATTTGGCTGCATGCTAGGAACCATTCTACCTGCTTTTTGTATATGAGTTGGTTTAGTAGCAGATACATTTGTAGAATCTGTTTACCCTCTTCTACTCTCTCTGAGGGTGGACTCCAGTAGCTAGGCATGTTGACACTGGAACTGCCCTAATCTATTTAAGGTTGTCTGTTATAGGTAAAGAGACAATGGCAAGCTCCCACTTTCTGCAGACACATCTACTTCACTCTTCCATGTTTACAAATGTGATTAAATTGATATTTTGATAATATTTATTAATTTTCCCTAAAATTTTCAGCAGTTGTATTTTTTATTGAAAATCAAGAGTTTAAGTAATGATTTATGCAGGAAAGATACTTGTATACTGCTGTTTATTGCAGCACTATTTAAAATAACCCAGCTGAGGAATGGACCAGTTTATGAATAGATAAAGAAATTGTGCTGTATAAACACAACAGAGTATTCAGACATAAAGAAAATTAAATTAAATCATAAAGAAAATTAAATTAATTCATAAAAATGAAATTAAGTTATATTTGGGAAAATGATAAAACTGAAGATGATCATATTGAGTGAAAAAAGCCAAGCTCATGTTACTATCCATACTACTATTCATCTGAAGAATATAGCTCAAAAATAACAATAATAATATAATGACACATGATTACAATAGGAAAACAGTGGAGCAAGAATGGTCAGGAGCAGAAGGAGAGACAGGGAGGACACTGGGGGGTTTAGAGGTTTGAAGTATATTCTTTAGAGCCTACGTGTTTAGACTTTAAGTGATAATACTGTTTGCTACATGCTAGGAACCATGATACCACCTTTTGTAAATAGTATATATCCTATGTTATATATTTACATATGTTTTATATATATGTTTATGCATGTAAATACATATACATGTATATGTATGCATACACACATAGAGAGAGAGTGAGAGAGAATAAAATCTACCAAATATTTTTTTTGTTTGTTTATTTTTTTGCCAGTCCTGGGCCTTGGACTCAGGGCCTGAGCACTGTCCCTGGCTTCTTCCCACTCAAGGCTAGCACTCTGCCACCTGAGCCACAGCGCCCCTTCTGGCCGTTTTCCATATATGTGGTGCTGGGGAATTGAACTGAGAGCTTCACGTATAGGAGGCAAGCACTCTTGCCACTAATCCATATTCCCAGCCCCACCAAATATTGTTTTTTATAGGTGGAGGTTAAGGAATGTAATAGAGGAGGTGAACTTAAAAGTATCTGTACACATCTCTGGTGTTTTCACAATGGAATTCCTTGTTCCATTTATGAATCCAAGTAAAAATAAGATTAGTATGACTTTTTTACTTCACCAATGGGACATTACGCTTACTCAAAAATAACCTTATTGCCAATAACATCTTGTATTTGTACACGTAACTTGATAAAGACATTCTGACAAATATAAAGAATTTATAAAAGTTTCCTAAAAATGTTGTTCTACTTTTGTTGTATCTCTATTCAGACACATAAAACCCAGTTTCATAGATACTATCTCTTAACTTATCTCTTAATGATTGAGAACAATGATTAACAAGGGATATTTAAATATCATGTTTGTCTTAGTTAATACAGATTTTTTTCCCTGTCTTCATCTGTCTTCAGCACCATAGTCAAAACAATGGGCAAAAAGATATTTGATTAAAAGCCTTATGGAATGGAGACCATGTCATAGGATCAGAGATACTCTATATGACAAATAAATTGACTTAAATTCACACAAAAGCTAGGAATTGGGCAAGCTAATTTTGTTGGGAAATGACTTCAAGTCATTTTTTAAAATGTGTTGAGTCAACTGAATCAAAATAATTCAGCAAAGTTACATAGGTAGAAGTCATGTATTTTGGATATTAGATATTCAATACTAATAGTACTGATACCATGGTGTCATTAATAAGACAACAAAAGGGTATTACTCTGGTGGTTGACTACCTAGAGCATTGCGGCCATCATATGTCTATTGAAAAATATTTTTTAGATCTTTTGCCCATTTAAAATATCAGGTTATTTGTTTTCTTACTATTGAGTTGTGTTTCAATTCTTCATGTTTTATGGAGTAACCCCTTATCTATGTATAGCTCACAAACATTGTCTTCTATTTTTTAGCTGTACTTTCACTCTCTCAATTGCTTCTTTTGCTGTACATAAACTATTTATTTCAATGCAGTCTCATGTGGCTAGCCTTGCTTTTGCTGCCTATGCTTACAGCATCCATTTTAAAACAACTTTGCAGAAAAATATGAAATTTCTTCTGTTTTCTTCTGGAAGTTTTAGAATTTCAGGGCTTATACTTAGGTCTTTAGTTCATTTGGCTCTAGGTTTAACCCATTTCAATAAACTTAAAAGAAATTATGTTATGTGAAATAAGCCACATACAGAAAAAGAGTATGATATCATCTCATTTATATGTGAAATCTGTAGGCGTGAAACTAATAAAAGTGGAGCAGAATGATGTTATCAGGGATTCCTATGGTAGAGAAGATGGACAGGGAGTAGAAAGATGGTGGTCAATGGATAGAAATTTTTCATTGAACAGGAGGTATAAGTTCAGAGAAATCAGTCTATCATTAGCAAAAGTACTGATAATATATTTTTCCTCATACTTGGGCTTGAACTCTAGGCTTCATCATATTATTAATCATATATATATAAAATGCTTTTCAAATATTATAAATGAATTTTTTTTAAATACAATAAATGTCACAAATTCTAGTTTATTATATTTATGTAGTTTATCATGCAATTATTACACTGGCATTTATTTTGCAGTTATAGACCTGGAAAACAGATTTATTGTCTCAAGTAGATTCTTACACAGTTGAAATAGATTCTATTAAACTGGCAACAGAAGAGTTCTACATTCTATGGTAGCAAATTTGTCTTTAGAAAGTCTTCCTTTGCCTATGTCATAAAAGATTTAGAAACATGCAAGCTCATAAATGGAAAATTCCTAAGAAACATATTGGTCTTTTGCATGAAAATGAATACATTTGCATGACAATATGCCATTAGCTGGGAGACTGACATTGTCCTCATGATGGATATATATTTTTCTGAAACCAAAATTATATA
Source organism: Perognathus longimembris pacificus (assembly GCF_023159225.1). Lineage (NCBI taxonomy): Eukaryota > Metazoa > Chordata > Mammalia > Rodentia > Heteromyidae > Perognathus > Perognathus longimembris. The sequence goes on along the minus strand of NC_063167.1, from coordinate 45,853,758 downwards.
TAAACAAGTGAAAATAATTTTGAGTGCAAGTAGTTAAGCTCTACATGCATCACCTTTTCTTATAAGTAAATATAAGGTCAACAACATAAATTCGCTAGTGTGCATTTCTCATTACAAGTAAACATTATAATGAATGATGCCCCTCAGTCTGAATTTAATGTATATGTATTTGGTATGTTTTTATATATTCCCTGTAGATAGTATGTCATGTTCTATTTCCTAGAAAGTTATATAAACAGATTTTGTAATGAAATTTGAATTTTACTCAGAGACCACAAAGAAGCCCAAAATGTCCTGACAGATTGAAGGGCGGGAGGAGAAAATATCAGTAGCCAATTCTTTGTACATAATAGTGATCATACAATATAATAGAATAATCTGTACTTATTTGTGTTTTTTTCTTGTGGGTTAGTACTATACTGAAATAAAGTAAGAATAAATGTTTCCATGATCTTCACGAGAAAAGCCAAGGTTCTTTCTCATAGTCTTATGTTTAGTTGTTGTCTACTATATACCATTAGTGTATATAGAAAATAGTCCTGCTTCAATAAAGGAGAAAGCCTAAGGTCATTTTTCATTGGCAGGTATGGAAGCTCCATTTCAGAAATTCAAGCTATAAAACAGGAAATAAATCTGATGACAGGAAAGGACAAAACATGGAAAGTTCCATACTTTGGAGAGATTGTCATCACATCTTTCTTAGATATTTGAACTTCCTAATGGTATCCAGGGGGTGAGGCTCTATGAAGAAGCTCACATAGGATAGAGTAAGATTTCTCATAGTCCTTGTGTTTAACAGCATCAGCAGTTGACTTTAACCTTCAATGATGATTTCTGGTGTTTTTTTTTTTAGAGCAGAAAATGATGATTTTCAACCATCTCATCAATTTACAAACATGTTTACTATGCAGTCCTACTATGAAGCTAAATGTTTCTATGGATGCAAAGTGATTTTACTCAGTTGTTACTAAATAAGCTTCAATTTGACAGCTGTAAACTATATCAGTTTCATTAATCACCATAGGATTCTTCCATTAATGTCTTAAAAAGTAGATTATGCTATATTCTCTGGTATATTTATCTCTAAGAGGAAATTTTAACTTCTAACAAAATACTTGACGCATGATACCTAAATTGTATGCAATCAAAGGAGCTTAATGTACACATAAATTTAATAAAGTGTTTCTGATTTTTGGTCCTGACATTCATTAACTAATGTCTTTTAAAACTCATGTTCTACCTGGAGACAACATATCTGTTTTTGCATCTGTAAGTTGAAGAAACTCGGCTAAATGACTATGCAGTTATCTCCTATTTGTGCTTTATTCTAATAATAAAAGTATTTTCTAGCTTCAACTAATTAAGAAAATATGGAAATCAAAGCAAAATTTAAGACAAGAGAATTTTGTTGCGGGGGGGGGGGGGTCTGGGTGGGAAACATCGTCTTGGACCAGAAATGGAATTGCTGGTTGGAGCAAAAGTCAAACCTGTCCATATGCTGCTTACAAGAGAAATTTCACCGACAAAAACAAATATCTACTTAAGGTGAAAGGCTGGAACAAAGTCAAGGAAATTACTCCTGTAAACAAGCTGGAGTAGCAATTTCAGATAGAACTGATTTCAAATTAAAATTATTAAGAAGAGATAAAGAAGGACAGAACAAATTAATAAAGGAAATTCACCATTAGGAGGGCATAACTGTTCTCAATATCTATGCACTACGTGCTGGAGCTCTCAACTTCATCAAATGAATACTACCTGACCTAAAAACACACATAGATCCAAATACATTGATTGTGGGTGATTCAACACATCATTGTCACCTCTGGAGAGATTATCCAGGCAAAAACTTAGCAAAGAAAGCTCAGAGCTAAATAACTGAATTGACCAGCTAGGCCACAGAATCTTTCACCTAGTAGTGTGACAAGACACATTCTTCTCAGCAACCCATGGAATATACTCCAATACAGGCCATATTATAGGCCACAAAACAAATCTCTGAAAATTCAAGAAAATCAAAAGTATTCTTTGTGCCCTTACAGACCATAGTGGAATAAAATTAGAGCTCAAAATCAACAGTTATCACAGAACATACACTTGAAAATTGAACAATACATTGCTGAATAATCAGTGCATGATTAAAAAGGTAATAAGAGAAATTTAAATATTTCTTAAATTCAATATAAATGAACACATGAAATACCAGCTTCTCTCAGACACAGCAAAGACAGTACTGAGGAGAAAGTTTATAATTATAGGTGCCTACATAAACAAATTAGAAAGAACTCAATACTCTAATAATATACCTCAAACTCCTAGAAAAAAAGGAGGCAAATGCAGGGCTGGGGATATAGCCTAGTGGCAAGAGTGCCTGCCTCGGATACACGAGGCCCTAGGTTCGATTCCCCAGCACCACATATACAGAAAACGGCCAGAAGCGGCGCTGTGGCTCAAGTGGCAGAGTGCTAGCCTTGAGCGGGAAGAAGCCAGGGACAGTGCTCAGGCCCTGAGTCCAAGCCCCAGGACTGGCCAAAAAAAAAAAAAAAAAAAGGAGGCAAATGCAAAAGAAGCAGGTGGAAAAAATATTGATCAGAAATAAACAAGTTAGAGGCTAAAAATCCATATACAGGATCAACAAAACCAAAAGTTGATTCTTTGAAAAAACTAACAAAATTGAGAAGCCCTTCCACAAACCAGACCAAGAGAAGAGAAATAGTCTAGATAAGTAAAATTAGAGATGAAAAAAAGAAACATCACAACAGAAGGAAGTAAAATTCAGAATTGTATCAGAAAATATTTTGCAAACTTTTATGCCAATAACTTGAAGAATCTAGAGACCATCAACATACCTACACAGCCAAGATGATATAAACTAATTAAATAGGCTGATAACGAGCAAAAAATTGAAATGGCAATTAAAAAAAATCACCCATCCAAGAAAAATCCCTGTACCTAATGGATTTACAGGCTATTTCTACAAGACTTTCAAAGGAAAACTAACATCAATAGTCCTCAAACTCTTCAATGAAACAGAAAGGGAAGAAACACTACCAAACTCATTTTATGGAGGCAGCATCCCCAAATCAGAAAGGGATCCATCAAAGAAAGATAACTACAGCCCTATCTCTTCAATGAACATACATTCCCAACTTTTCAATAAAATTCTAGCCAATCGAATTCAACAACTAACTCAGAAAAGCATACCCTATGATCAAACAGGATTCATCCCAGGAATGCAAAGTTTGTTTACCATATGTGAGTCAGTAAATGTAATACAACATGTCAACAAAAGTATACTGAAGAGTACATGATCATCCCAATGAACACAGAAAAGGCATTTGATTAATCCAATACCCTTTTATTATAAAAGTTGTGGAGAAGCTAGGAATATTCCTCAATAAAATAGACTGCACATGACAAATTCATAACCAACATTATTCTTAACAGTAAAAAAGCAAAATAATTCCCTCTAAAATCAGGAACCAATTAAGGATAACCACTCTCTTTACTCCTCTTCAATATAGTACTGGAATTCACAGCAAGAGCAATAAGGTTAGAGAAAAATTTAACTGGGATCCAAATAGGGAAGAAGAAAAACTATTCTTTTTTGTACATGACATGACTGTATACTTTAAGACTCTATAGACTCTTCCTCCAAGCTACAAGAGCTGATTCAAAACTTTGGTAAACTAGTAGAGTATAAAATAAACTCACAAAAATCAGTAGCTTTTCTGTACAACAAGAAGATTGAGACTGAAATCAGGAAAGCAACTCCATTTGCAATAACCTCAAAACACACACACACACACACACACACACACACACACACACACACACACACACACTAGAAATTAACCAAAGATGCGAAAGACATCTATAGAGAAAATTTTTTATATTTTAAAAAAGAAATTGGAAAAGACTAAAAGAAAAGGAAAGAATTTCCATGCTCCTGGATTGAAATAATAAGCCTAAAGCAATCAATAAATTCGTTGCATTGTAAACCAAAGTCCAAACATCATTTCAATGATGTGGAGAAAGTAATAAAAAAATTCATATGGAACAACAAATGATGCTAAATAGCAAAAGCAATCTTAGCAGGCAGAAGCATGCTGTAGGAATAATAATATCCAACTTCAAACTCAATGACAGAGCCATAATAATGAAAACAGCTTGGTACTGGCATAAAACAGGCCTGAAGATGGAACAGAATAGAAGACCAAGAAATAAACTCAGAAAACTACACCCATTTAATATTTGACAAGGAAGCCAAAAATATAGTCTGGAAGAAAGACAGCCCCTTCAACAAACGGTGTTGGCAAAAATGGATATCAACATGCTGAAAATGGAAATTAGATCTTTATAGAACACCTTTCACCAGCATCAGTTTAAAATGGATTAAAGACCTCATTGTAAGACTTACGAAGGCTTTGACAGTTCTCTACCACTATACTATATTCCAGCTCAAGACAGTTCCATTTCATTTATCTGTGTCTTCAATTCTTTTATACATGTTTTATAGTTCTCAATGTCTAGATCTTTCACCAATAATTCTCAAATTTTTAATTGTTCCTAATAATTTAATTAGTTCTTTATTACTATTAATATGAAATTGTTCGATTAATAATTAAGTGTTCTTAAAGAGTAATTATTACTATTAGTTTAATTGTATCTATTAATTTAAATTATTTCAGTAAGTTAATTGTTCCTAAGTATTTTTTCAGCTTTTGTTGATGCATTCGGGTTAACAGCTGTTTAATGGATTCTACCAGGAGCCCATCATATACTATCTAAGTCTCTAAAATACCTTTTATGAGTAAACACAAAACAGTATTATTGTATCCTATTCTTTAATAAATAAATACAACTATGCTATCTAAATAAGTAAGCTGTCATGGAAGGGTTTTCATTGTCTTCATTTTATTTACTGGATAGGTCTAAAAATAGTAGCTAGGGCTGGGGATATGGCTTAGTGGCAAGAGTGCTTGCCTCGTATACATGAGGCCCTGGGTTCGATTCCCCAGCACCACATATACAGAAAATGGCCAGAAGTGGCGCTGTGGCTCAAGTGGCAGAGTGCTAGCCTTGAGCAAAAAGAAGCCAGGGACAGTGCTCAGGCCCTGAGTCCAAGCCCCAGGACTGGCCAAAAAAAAAAAAAAAAAAAAAATAGTAGCCAATTAAAAGACATGGGAGAAAGTTCTCAAACTCAGGGGAAAAAATTAGTATTAGATATATGGTAAAAAGCATGAACAAAGACATGTAATTTAACATAAGATTCTACTTTGCAATGTCTATATGATCATGTAATAGTATTATTTATGCCCATTGGTAGAAATTTCTTCTTTATAGACACTCAGCAAGTAGCAATCTTGACTTTTTTTGAATCTTTTTTGGGAGGGCTTTCTTCTGTGCTTTTGAAGTTGCCCACAAGAGTTGTGTCATTGCATATAACCAAGGAAACCACAGGAAACTTGGTTGCTAGGAAACCACTGAATTGTCTAGAAGAAGATCACCACAGTAAGCTTGGCTTGAATAGAACAGATGCAAGGAAAGTAAAATTATAAAGTTAAAGTTACTTAAAAAATAACCTTGGATGCTTCTTTAATTGCCAATTAAGTGTACCCACTTAAAGGAAATTATTTTTCATTTCTAAGGCCATCATATAGGTAAAATGGAGGGACCATAACAGGATGCTTCAGCATACACATTCTTCCTTTTCCCTATTAATTTGGCTTCTGAGGGAAAAGGATGTAGCATAAACTACCATCACCTCAACTGAGAGAGAGATTTAAAGAAAAGGCACATTCACTGAGTTTTGCACTCTCTAAGTTCCTTTATGCAAAGTAAAAGAAGTTTGTGCTTGTTTCCTTTAAAAAAGTTAAAAACTTTTGAATCAGTATTTCATAGTGTCTGTATAATTCTACACAAATATCCATGAAAATGATTTTGTCATCTATGAATGTGGTGAATATATGCATATCTATTTCTCTGAGAAACAGGACCATGAGAACAAATAAATAGAAGGGCAAAGGTATAGTTAAACTTGGTCAGGCTCCAGAACAAGGCCACACAATTTCCCTCTTAGAATATAGGGCCAACCAAAGATCCCCTCAAATATCAAACATCTGCTCCTATCATCTGTCTTTTCCTCCATAGTATAGAACAATATATTTATTCAAACCTATATTTAGATGGAGAACATAATACATTCCTAACGAGTATCATAATTTGATTTTATATTCAGACCAGATCACCATAGGAAGTAATTCTTTGTTTTATATCAAATCGAACTCCTTTCTAATTTATTTGATTTTGTGTGTGCTAGAAATATATTCATCTTATTAACATTCTTGTTCTTTGGTTTCATTACTCTTGTGTTATTCAAGACCATTTCACTCCAAAGTTTTCATCTCTTTCATAATTACAATCAATTTTTACTTTGCAAAATGAACATATTAGATGTAATTACTATCATCCTTTATTTTCTACGAGTTGAATCTTTCTTCACAATAAATCAAAAGTATCTTACATGCTTTTCTCTAAGTATAAGTTTTTTCCATTATTATTCAAATGGATGAAATTTTTCATATACTTTGTGCTGTAGGCAATGATTTGTAAGCAGGTAATCATACCATGAGAAAGAGATAACTCCAAGATTGCTGAGTAATAGATGTTTTGGTGTAGGATTATACCAGAAGCAAAGAACATAGCTGAGAAAATATCTGTAGCCTCCACATAGAATAAACTTGTCTGGGAGAAAGAGCAAACTATCACTAAGCAAATAGTTTACAGATGTCCAAGAATGATACATAATTAACTCATACATGGTACTAACAAGGTGACTTGCAAAGTACTTCTTTCATATGGTACCTTCTTTTAAAAAATTCTATCTTGTCAGGGAAAACATGAAAATTTAGACTTACTACAAGGTAGATTTCTTTTTTAACTCTATACAGTGATATTTCATTAATATCTAGAGTATCTGTTCAGGTCTGTGTTGGCATGACCATCCAGTCATAGCTTTGTTCCTTTCCTTTTACCTTCAGTTAGCTGTTGGTCACATAGCTATATTAACAGCATATATAGGAAATATTAACACAGCAGAGATCTGAGAAGAATAAGCACCATACATTATTGTAAAATTAATATATTAAAATTGAATATCTAAAAGAATGGGAGGACATTTTGAAGTAGTGAGTAGCTACTATTTAGAAGGAGCTTTGTGTGCTTTGTCTTTAAATGTTCACTAAGTTCAGACAAATTCAATATTATTATTTCTATCCTCCAGACGAAGAACAGGGGCTCACTGAAGTTGTGTAACTTGTTTACGTTTAGTTAATTAGTGACAGAGGGAGAACTTGACCCATACGTGGTTAGCTCTACTAATCAGATTGACTTTTGTGCTTTGTGAACAATAATAACAACATCAGTGGCTCAGTGTAGCAAATTTTCTCATCCACAGTGTGTCCATTATGGGTCTCATGAGGAACTCTGCTCATTTGAGTCACTCAGGGACCTGGTTGACAAGGACCCCTCTCATCAAGACTGCAGAGGCAGGAAGAGAATGTGGTGAATTACAAATTGACTCTCAAACCTTCTATCTGGAAATGACATGGTCTATCTACCTCCGTTTTTAGAAGTAAAAACAGTCACATAGCTCAATTTAACCTAAATGGGATTCAAGGAGTATGATTATATTCTTTTTGGAGAAGAGAAGAAAATCCCTAATGTTTCTAGACTCCAAAGTCCAAGTTTGCTTCATTTCACCTTGTTAAATATACAACATGTGACATTGAATAAACAGAACTAAACAGGCTTGTGTTTCATGTAGGCTGAAAATGTACAGAAGTACTAGTCCAGAACAGAATAGAGTTGTCATCGTGTGGCAGATATAAAAATAAAAAATTCAAATGATTAATAATACAACTCCAAATGAGCCATCTATATAATGAAGCCATATGAATAGTGTATATTAATAGCATTGTAAGTAATAGTTCAAACTGGCCAATAAGAAGACCCCCATACTCATAAATCTACATCTCCTGTCAAAAGTTTTTTTCCCAAGATAAATTACCTCTTTTACTAATACTAGACATGTTTATGTATACAACCAGATATATACATCATGCCCAAATGAAATGTACATACTTTTGTTCCTTAAAAATCAAATCATCCTTTCCTATATGCCTTAACTGAGTTGATAGAATATCATCCAATTCTCTATTAGGAAGCTCAGACTCATTGTGTTCTCTTCCTCCTTTCTTCTTCAAATAGTCAATCTTCAAGTTCGTTTCATCTTTCCTTACTAATTGCTCCTCAGCTCTAGGGCCTCAGCCCTAGAAAATTGTAGTTCCTCTCAGGAATTCTTGGAACTATTGCCATAAACTCTTAACTGAACTCCTAAGTAATTCCAAATCATTTTGTATAATTCTAGAGGTATCTGTCCAAGATACTTTTCAAAATAGAGTTTCCCTGTCAATAGATATAGAAAAATACCCAAGCTCAACTAATGCAAAACATAAGGTTCTTTACAATATGGTTCCATATTTCTGGACCTGTCTTTTACCCTTCAGCCTCTACTTTGTGGACACAGAACTGCAAGCTAGTCTTGAGCATAGAGAAACCTCTGTTCTCTCTCTCTAGAATGAGTAGCCTCACTTTGAAGTTTGCTCTAAGATTCAAATTCAATAGAACTATTTTCACTTACAATTCTCTCTTCAAGCACCTCTATCATTACCCTTTTAGTAGGATAGTGAAATTATTTCTTTAAAAGTCTGCATTCTCCAGGTGGTGACATGCTGTGGTAGAATTAATTGTGGTGGAACTTAACACAAGTCTTAAAGTTTGGGAAGAATTAGGATGGAGATGAGCTGTAGAATGAAATGCTAATAGCATGAAACTAATGTAGTTTGCCAAAAGCAACACTGAGTTGAGATTTTCAGAAGCTAGAAGTAAAATGTGAAACATCACTGGCACAAGAGAGACTTAGTTTATAAAAATATGAATATTAAGAGGAATAAGAAGAAAAAAATGATTGGCCTAGTCACAATAAGCACACTAATTAGAATTCTCTACTGCTGCTTAATGGCATAAGAAATTAATGAGTGGGGGTACCAGAAAAGTAAAAAAAAAAAGGGAGGGAGAATTCGAAATACAAATCATAATAAATTACCAGCCTTAGAGTTGTAGTTCCAAGGCTCAGCTGAATTTTCACTCTGCTGCGTCTACCAGCACCTTTATGAAAATCTCAGGTAGCAAAGATATAAAATATTAACATCACACCTGACTGCATACTCTTTGAGAAATTTTAAATTAGCACAAAGGAAATTGTTTCCCTTGAGAGCTATTCTGGCATTTATACTCACCTAATGCAACTGGTTTACAAGACCAAAGCTACATGCTTTTAATAAAACACCCCATAAATGTGGGAGAGGTGTTTTTCATTACCCTGGTGATAATTTTGCATTTTCCTTCAGAATAGAGAAGCATCAACCCCACTGAGCTGATAAAATAGGCTCGATGAAACCCTATAGTGAGAATAGCATTAGCAGTGAAATTGCATAGATTTTCAATTGCAAAAGCCTGGATAGCGTTTCATTATTGAAGTAGCCTGATTGCTTTGGTTCAAACCTTAATCTGAATTCCTCTCTTTCTCTACAACAAACAAGTGAAACAAAAACACAACAAGAAGCAGTGTGGGTTGAGCTCCTCCTCATCAAAGACAATTGTACACACTGCCAGTCAAAACATCTATTTCTTTAGTATGCCCAAACAAACAAAACTTGTCATGGTCCCTATAACCTACACAGACTAAGATATAATGTGCACTCTGTGGCTGAAATCTCTGTGTTTCTCCTGACAAAATGAATCTAGAAGCAAGAGAATATTCTAGAGTCTAAGTGCCCAGCCATTCTGCTTATTATGGCAACCTAGTGTTCTGTTTTCCTCTGCTGCCAAGGTATAATTTCTCTGGTTGCATGTAGTGACACTCTAGATTTCCCTTCTCTCAAAAATAAAACATCCCAGATGCTCTTAGAGCTGCTTCTTAGGAAGGTAAATGGCAGGATGTGTTGCTCACTCATATTAAAATTCTCCCTTTCATTAAATTTTTACCTTCTCTCATTATTAAGAGGAATTTTAAATTTCCCTGTCTGCACTTCTCTTACAAAAAAAATCCCTTTCTTAATTCAATGACTTGTCCTAAGTCATTTGATCATTCTGATTCATAAAAATTTAATGTTGTCTGATCCCCAAGGACTTACTATAATTTCTCCATGTCCAATATCATCTTCAAGTCTGTCTACAATCAGATATTTCTATCTAAACTCAAGTTTGTCCAATTTTGTTCCTGATCCATTGCCTTTCAACTTTTAGGCTATAGGAGAAGCACCTAGGGAGTTTGTTAAGCACACTACTGCCCAAGACCCTTCCTTGGCAGACATTGACCTAGGAGGTTCTGAATGAGCCAGGAAGTATCTCTGCATGTTGACAAGAATACACAGATAATTTTGTCCCATCTATGGAAAACCTCTATTGAGCCAATAAGACAAAAACTTTATGCAGGTATATTTTTGACATATCCTCACTAATCCGGACATAAAATGTATCCCAACACAGCTCTAAGTCCATCAAGATAAGCACATACCCCCACCATTCTGGCTCTAACTCTATACTTATGGCCCCTATTAGTTTAACTTTCTTGGTTAAGAGTTCTATTCTAGGGGAAAAAATAACTATTTAGAGAACACCAGCCATGCTTGCTTGGGCTTTGTGTTGTTCGCATTAATAAGAATTCCACTTTAGCCTAAATCATAGCTCAATCTTCTACTGAAACCCACATAGACCTGTAACTACAAGGTAATGATTTCCACACACCTGAGAGAAAATGCAGAAGCCAAGGAAACCCTTGTCTGACTCTCTGGATGATATATTCCCTGTGTAACTGTATCGGAGCTCCCAGATCCCTAGAATGTTGATTAGAACCAGAACCTTCTTTGAGGGCTAGTCCCCCAGCCTTTCCACCGAATGAGTTCCTTACTGGTGCAAACCACAATGTCCTAACCCTCATCTGAAGAGATTCATTATGTTGCTATTATGTCACTGGCTAGACTGTGGTCATTATAAGCAAGATTTCTATTAAATTCTTCATTGTAACCACCATAAATTATTTTAGCAAGAGTATTGTTCACTACCATACCAAATTTCCTCTTAATGAGAATCTCTGGGGAGAAATTGCTGTCTGGACTAGATACCAAACTTAAACTTACTGTTCATCATCAGTTGATTTGTTCTTTATTTCATGGACACTAAATTTTATAGGTTTGTTTTACTTTTGACACCAAGGAAGCAGAGTCAACCTTTAAGTTGTATGTTTAAAGTTGCATTCCCTGAAATACAGTTCCAGAGCCACTTGTATTTTTCTATTCCATACCAGCATATGCTCTCTTGTTCTATTTCTCACATCTCCTATATGCTCTCTTAATATTTTTAAATAGAATTAAGTTTACTCTTCATTCTTCCCTATATTTTTTAATTTGGACTTAAGAAAACACAATAACTCAAAGGCTAAGCTGCCAAATATTCTTGTCAGCAAGCATGTGTCATATGGCCACTTCATGTTCAGAAAAACTGCAATTTATGGAGGGATTTTGAAATAGAGCATTGACCCAGACTAGCTATGGCAAGAAGACTGGCTCATTATGCAACAGTAAAGATGATATTGATCATTAGTATTTCAGTTCAAAGATGAAGAAAATCAAGGCAGGCAGAAAGTGTTTGATATTTTCGACGCATTTGTAATTAAACTAGCACTGAGGCCATGGAGAGAATTTAATGATGTGGATTAATAGAACAAAGACAGAGAAATTCTGGGTCAAATACAGCCCAGTGAAGGAAGGCACAATAAGAAAGCCCAGGGAAAAATTTGGGTGTGGATCCTGGATTTCTTAGTCTGATTCCTTAACTTGCTGAATAATACGTTTCCTTGTTGGAAAATCAGGACAACAGGTCTACTTAAGAAGAGCATTGATTTCTATACAAACTCCAAATGAACTGTTAGCTGTAAGCACTCACAGGTTAGCCATTTCTGCGACAATACTAATCAAGGAAGCATGGAGAGGGATTTAGCATGGCCAGCCTCAGTGGAGCATCTGGTGGACCCATAGGCAAAGTTAAAAACCATGACTATAAAGTTAGGCTGGGGACAAATAGTGGGTAGTGTTCTAAGTTAGCAGATAACCTTGGATTTCATATAGGAGGAAGGAGTGAGCTATTTAGAGTTACAGAGCAGGGTAGTGACAAGATGAAAGCAGTATTTAAAAAGTAATGTGACAGTACAGGAAAAGAGAGAAGGAGAAAATACTATAGGCATGAACAGTAACTTGAGGACTGTTGTCATTAATAGAACCAAGTGACAAAAGACAGGATGAGGGAGGTGGCAAAAGACAGCAGCGAACAGGCTTTGAAATACTTTAAAGACAATTCTTCCTCACTTTCTTAGCAAGAATTTTGTGACTGCTATACAAGGGAGACAAACGAGTCAAAGGTCAAGATTAATCATAGTAATTGTCCAGTAATTGCCTACTATTTGCATCTATCACCCACCAGATCCTGTTCACCAGTGTCTCATATCATTTTGTAAGTAGAGAAGATACAATATTTCAAATCATTTCATTATTGAATAATAAAGGAATGTGCTATTGGAACGTTAACTGAATAACATACCATTGATAATTTTCATAGCAACAGGATAATTTACTGAGCACTTTTTTATGTATGATAATTACAAGTGTAAATACACATGAAAAGCTTTTCTAGAACATTTATGTCCCTGATGTGTAATTAGATTTTTTTTACTTTTCTTTCCAATATAATTTTATTGCTATTAGTGATGTGCTATACAGAGAGCATCCCATTTCATTAGTGGATTCAGTTAGTGAATATATTTCTTTTTCTGTACAACATCATTCCTTCACTCACTTTTCCACAGTTTCCCCTTCTATCCCTGCCCACAAGTTACATAGGTCGTTTTCCACATTGTATACACTTAATAACATGATTACATTTGTTTAGTCTTCCTTCTTCCCTTTCTGCACCCCATTTACTCCCCCTAAGAAAAATCTAAAAGCAAAGTCCACCACCACTACCACCATCACCACCACCACCAACAAATGATGTGTAATTTCTTATGGAATATACTGTAAGTAACTTTCATTAATTATTTTATTTGAATCCTAACAAAATTTTTGTACAATGAAAATTAAAATTGTCTCCATTTCAAACTGGTAAAATGAGGCATAAAAAGTTTAGGCAATTCACTCAAAGCCACTTAGACAGGATGGAAGCAGAAGTCAAACCTAGATGGATTATAATTCTCAGACAGCCTTGTTAGTTTACTTCAGGTCAGACTCTTCCAGTAGAAGTCTCTAGTGGGAGACTAAAAAATGGAAGGTGATAGAAAGGACCCTCTACCTGATTTCTGATCCTGTCAGCACTACTCCAGGAGCATAAATAGGGTGGATCTTGTAATTCGTCTTTGGTTTTTATTTTTATTACCAAGATGAAATACAGAGAGCTTACAGTTACATATGTTAAGTAGTGAGTACATTTCTTGTCCAACTTGTTACTCCCTCCCTCATTTTTCTCCCACCTTCCTTCCTCCCCAATCCCCTCTCCCCCACCCCCACCTGAGGTGTACAGATTGTCTTGTTAGCACTGGTTTTCCTTTTACCCTTTGTCTCTCCATTTTAATGTCCCCCTTCCCTTCCCTAATTCAGACATATATATGTATATACATATATGCATATATATATAATATCTACTGTACCATAATAAAATACATAGCATGTTGAAAATAACAACATCGATGATAAAGCACTTGTTTCCTCTTTTGGATTCTCAAGTCTCAGCTCTGCATACCATCCTCCTTTTTGGTTTTATTGACTCACATCTTCACTCTTCCACTGTTATGGACTTTTTCCATTTTTAATACCTGAGTTGCTTTAATGTCTTCTTTTTCTACTCTTTGTAAATTCCCTGTAGGTAAATTCTAGAACTTTCTGCTAGTTCATATTGCTACCAAATTACCTGCCAAAAAAGATGAAAGCTCCTTAGGATCATCAACAATGTAAAATGGAACTGCTGATTATAGGAATAGGATATCCTCTATTCTTGAGCTCCTTCTTATATATAAGAATGTATATATGTGTATATATATATATATATATGCTTCAGGAACTAAGTACACATAGATGGTAATTAGACTATATATTTCAATGAATTTTTAAAAACCATCTTTAAGGGTGTTACTTTTAATTTTTTTCCCTCAGCTAACTATTGTTGATATTTTTACAAAGGAACTGTAGCCGACAGAATGGTTGAGATATATACTGTCATCTATGCTACAGTCTCAGAGAAAGTCTGTTGAAACTTAGCACCAAAGTTCAGGAGGTCTAGCGTTGAACTTTTAGAGAGGGAATTATTTTTAATATTTTTAATTGACAAATCCTAATTATATGTTTATGAGGCACAATGTAACTTATTGATGCATGTAACCAATATGACATGATAATAGCAAAGCTAATAAACATGTCTTCTCATTACATATTGGCTTTTATAGCGAAGTATTTAAATTAATTTTTATCTATGTTGAAAACCACAGTACATTACTACAGAATACAGCAATAGATATCAAAACCTGATCCTCTTATCTGCCTGAAACTTTGACCCTCTGATCAAAAACTCCTTTTTCTCTCCATCAACTCCAGCCTGATAACTACCTTTCTCTTCTCTGCTTCAGTGATTGCAAGTTAATTGAAATCCACATACAACAGAGGTTATGCAGTAGTTGTCAGTTTGTGCCCAGCTTATTTCACTTAGCATAATACAATATAGGTTCATTCCTTTTTTTCACAAATAAAAATCTTCTCCTTTTGAAAGGCTGAATAGTAGTCCATTGAATATATGTACAGTTCAACTCAGCAAACAATTATATTTTTTTCTCTTAGTATGAATAAAGCTTCACTGAATACTAGGAGTAGAGAAAATCCTATAACATAATAATTTCAGTTATTTGATTATACATACCTAGTAGTAGGATTGAGGAATGGTGCAGTAGATTTTCTTCTTCTTCTATTATTATTATTCTATTTGTTGTGTTCTTTCTACCCTGATCTTTGAATGAGATCTGAAATACTAATAATAAAAGAGGGATTTACGAGATGCAAACTAATCTCGTTAGAAACTTTAGTTTTTGACGACTAAAGAGTAATAATTGTGGAGGGAAAAAAAACTCAAGAAATAATAATTTTAAATACTATATGTGGAGGAAAACATAATAGAGAAAGCTCTGTAAGATATAAAAAAAAAAATGATTCATCAGGAAGGCCACTAAAAATATAAGGGCATTTTCGGTCTATGTAATATGAGTTACCTCTTCCTCTTTTAAAAATTTATATCCTTCAAATAAGATAAGAGGGCTGGGAATATGGCCTAGTGGCAAGAGTGCTTGCCTCCTACACATGAAGCTCTCGGTTCAATTCCCCAGCATCACATATATGGAAAACGGCCAGAAGGGGCGCTATGGCTCAGGTGGCAGAGTGCTAGCCTTGAACGAAGAAGCCAGGGATGGTGCTCAGGCCCTGAGTCCAAGGCCCAGGACTGGCAAAAAAAAATAAAAAAAGATAAGATAGCCTGAGTGCTTGTCCCTATAATACAGTGGTAGCCTCAACCTTCCTGCTACAGAGGGCCTTCCCTGTCAGCATCTGGTTATACTTTGGTAAAGATAGGACCTTTCCACTTTGTTTTATTTTGAGTGGTTTACCTTGTATGAGAGATGTCTTGTCATTCTTTTTATGAATTTGGGATATCCTAGCAATAGCATCCAAAGATTTACTCATACTATCAAGCTTCCTATTTCCCCTCAATGTATAAGTTATAAATAAGTGTTTTTTTCCCTTCATTTACTATTAGGATTATTCTTATACTGGTTGATTTTTTGTCAGAGTAATGATTTAAATTTATTTCATCTGCTTAGTTTTCAACAACAAATATTAATGTTCTCTGTTAGTCTCATTGTGGTTTGTGGTGGCTTGGTAGACGATACTTTGACAATAAATCCCTGTGGGAATGGAATAACTTTCTCAGAAAAAAAATACAATGGCATCGGAACATAAACATATCATACAGGGTCACATTATTTTTAGAAATGAACAACAAAATAAAATCTTAAAGAGTAATTAATTTAATATTGGTATTCTAGGCCTCTGTCATGAAAATTGACACATATACTTAAAAAAATATACTGTAAAATTAGTTGGGAGCAGAATGGACCTGTGTTAGAAAGAAAGGATTACTCAAGTTGGAAATTAATAAACACTGAAAAATAAGTTATTAAGTATTATAATAGAAAACCTGTTTGTCTATATTTGTATTTTTTATTTATTTGAAGAAAGGGTTTCATCTTATAATTGAAATGACTAGATTATAATTTCCTAAATTTTATTTTAATAGCGATCGCACACACTTCATTTAAATACTCTCATTCTGAATTATTTCTCCTTGCTCTCAATAACATTTCATTGTATCACATGAAACATTTTTTTCTCCTTGATGTTTAGTGTCTTGAATAATATCAAAGAGCCATTAACTCTCCTTTTAGTTTCTGCTCAGTCAAGCTGTATATAATTAACTTCCTTAATCTTTTCTCTGAATAACTCTTTCCATATTCTTAATCAGTTTGCAGTGCATTCTCTGCAGTTTCTTTAATTACTGGCATTTATTGAACTGTATTAGACATGACTTTATAGGCATACTACAAAACTGTGCACAACACATTTGATAAGTACTCTGCACAGAATCCATGGGGGAATTTAGAGTACAAGGAAGTGAATGTGACGCATTTGCCCTGATCTTCTGCAGGCTACCACAGATCTAAAACAACAGAAACCAAGGATCAGAATCCTTGAGCTACTCGAGCTACCAGTCAGAGCACCAGTGTATGAGTGAATTTCAAACTAGAAGTAGCTATATTTTGAAGCAAACACACTGTCTATACCCCATACTCCACCCAGAAACTTTTGGGTGGGTTGAAAAAGACCAAAGAAAAGGCAAAGAAGACAGAACTCAGTGTGAGAGAGTTCTCAGAGAACATATTTTCAACTTAAATTCAATTTAAAGAGAATAAATATACATATGAGAAAGACATAAAAGCTATTTGCTTGCAAAACTCATCACATTTTTGACTACTGTAGCTTCCACATTGGATATAGCTTTATCTGAGGCTAAGCTCACAGAAGTGGAGAATACGTCTAGCATTAGCACTTTTGTAGAGACCCTGAAATGAATAATATTTCTTGAATGAGTAAGTGAAATGATGGGAGGTCAAGTTGAATTAACTTTCTCCTCTTTTTTTAAAATTTATTTATTTACTGTCAAAGTAATGTAGAGAGTGGTTACAGTTTCATACTGAAGGCAGTGAGTACATTTTTTTTGTAAAAATCAAACTTGTTACCTCTTCCTTCATTTTCCCCCCACGGTCCCCACTCCCCTGTTCCCTCCCCACCCTCCCTGGATTTGAACAGTTAGTTTACAGCATATTGTCTTGTAAGTATTGCTGTTGCATTGGTTCACCTTTTCCCTTCATCTTTCCATTTTGGTGTTCCTTTCCCTAGTTCTGATAAACCTACATACAATACCTAGTAGTGACATCAGGGGTAAAGCCATGGGGAAGAAAGACAAAAGAAAGGCATAATTTCATATGGTACATTGAAAATAACAACAAAGATAAGCCACTTATTTCCAAATCTTGTAGTTAACTTCGATTAGTATCATCTTATGTGATCCAATGTACATTGCTATTGAGCTATTGGGATCCTCTACCAGGACTATCCTAGACAAGTACTAATTGTTTCCAATGAGTGAAACCATAGAGTTTATGTTTCTTTGGGTCTGGCTCACTTCACTTAGTATGAATTTTTCCAAGTCTTTCCATTTCTTCACGAATGAAGCCAAGTCATTCTTTCTAATAGAAGCATAGAATTCCATTGTGTATATGTACCACATTTTCTTGATCTACTGAGGGGCATCTAGGTTGGTTCCATATTTTACCAATGGTAAATTGCACTGTGATAATAGTTGTGCCAGTAGCTTTAGTGTGATCTTGCTTGTAATTCTTTGGGTAGATGCCCAAAAGTGTAGTTGCTGGGTCGTAGTGGAGCTCTGTGGTTAGCCTTTGGAGGAACTTCCACATTGCTTTCTAGAGTAGTTGAACACATTTACACTCCTACTAACAGGGTAATAATATTCCTCTTTGGCCACATCCCTGCCAACATCTGTTGTTGTTAGTTTTCTTGATAATGGCTATTCTTACTGGAGTGAGGTGGAATCTCAATGTTGTTTTGATTTGCATTTCTTTTATGGCAGTGATGTTGAGCACTTCTTCATGTGCCTCTTGGCCATTCTCATTTCCTGGGGTTGCATCAAGGTGCAGGGCTTTTGTGTGATAAATGATATAGCTATAAAATACCCTCAGATTGGGAGAAGATCTTTATTGGCCATACAACAGACAAGGGCCTCATATCTAAAATATACTTAGAACTCAAAAAATTAAGTTCCTCCAAAACAAATCGTCAAAGAAACAATTGCCTCCTCAGTAAATGGGCTAAAGGTCTTTCTTTTTTATTGTCCATTTCGTCGACATTGCAGTGACAGTCATGACATTTACTCGTATATTCCTTGATCAATGGTATAGTTTCAATGCTTTTTATACCAGGTCCTATGCTAAGCTGTGCTGAAGGAATCAGAAAGGATAGGATAGAAATATATCAAAATTTAAGCTACAGATCATGATAATGATAGAGGGAAAATGAAACAATTGTGTATGAAATGAACTGCCAATAAATAATAGAGAATGTCAAAGAAGGGAGAAACAATTAATTTAGCCTGATTCTAGGAACTAAAAAAATACTACACAGGTGAGAGGAGGACAGGGGAAGGAACTTTCAGAGAATGGGCAGTACAACATAGTGGGTAA
Source organism: Perognathus longimembris pacificus (assembly GCF_023159225.1). Taxonomy (NCBI): domain Eukaryota; kingdom Metazoa; phylum Chordata; class Mammalia; order Rodentia; family Heteromyidae; genus Perognathus; species Perognathus longimembris. Next base: position 45,834,731 of record NC_063167.1, on the reverse strand, counting down.
GGGAAGAAGCTGTATGCTAGACAGTAAATACCATAGCATAAATATCAATTTTGCAACTTGCTAGTCATACAACTTTGATCAACAGCCTCAATCTCTGTTCTATCTATGTCCTCTGGAAGAAGAATAGCCAACTATGCTGAGTGTCTATATATTACATATATTAACTCATTTGAGCCTCACAAAACAGATGGACAATTCCTACACAATGCTTAGAGTAGGGAAGAATGAATGATGGCCATTTGACTAGAGTAGCCATGACTATGACATTGTCACTACTTGAAGGTAATAAAAATGAGGTATGTAAAAGCATGCCATTAGATTACAAGCTCCCAGTCAAGGTAGAAAGTTTAGAGTTCAAGAACCTAACTTCCTCACAGTTTTGCCTTGAATAATATCCTAATAGCTATATCAAGTGCCTGTGTTCTAATTACATATAAAGCTTTAAATATTAGTGATTGTTTTACTATTATAATAAATATAGCACGTTTTTGTTCTGCTAACAAAAATTTAGAGAGAGTCTACACATATTTCCACAGGAATCAATCCACAGGTCATAAATATAAACACAACAAGGGTTTGCAAATAAGAAGCTTACACTATCTAAAGAAAGTCAGGGTGAGAAATAACTGAAGCACTCTTAGAAATATGTTATGAGAAGGATGGTAATGAAATTACTCCTACCTCACTGCATTGCCATGGGAATTCAATTAAGTTGACATGTGTCAAATGCTAATGTTCAGACTAGTGCCTAGAGTATAGTATTCAGTATAAATGTATCAGTAATTATCAATTTCATTGTTGGTATAACAGTCTAAGTGGTTGTATAGGATAGAAGTGAGCAGTAGTAGCAAATTGAGGCCCAGCACTCTTTTGTATGGCTTATTGTCTTGTCTTATTTTCAAATGAATGAGTTGTCACCACTTAAAAACTGGATCACAGTACAAGAAATGTATCCAATGCCTAATGTATGAAACTGTAACCTCCCTGTAATTCAGTTTGATAATAAAAACATAAAAAAACAAAAACTGGAACACATAAAATTAAGATATCTAGTGTTTCCTGAGAAATCTGAACATTTGAAGTTACATTTGTAGATGGACAACATCAGTAAGAATTGGTTTGACCAGCTCAGAACCTCTGATGTCAGGGCTGGGAATATGGCCTCATGGTAGAGTGCTTGCCTCGTATACATGAAGCCCTGGGTTCAATTCCTCAACACCACATATATAGCAAAAGCCAGAAGTGGCTCTGTGGCTCAAGTGGTAGAGTGCTAGCCTTGAGCAAAAAGAAGCCAGAGAGTGTGCTCAAGCCCTTATTTCAAGTTCCAGGACTGGCAAAAACAAACAAACAAACAAACAAACAAAACCTCTGCTGTCCCTTCCCATTATGCAGTGTGAGACCTACAAGGGAGCAGCAGACTCAGGCCTCTCCCTTTACAAGTTCTTGTAAAGGAAGATGATGTGGAGCATTGGACAATTTCAAACCATACTGTACTTAAACATTTATTTATATGATTATAATTTTGGTACTGCTAGGAATGCTATTTTTTTCATTTTCATATAGAAGAAGATACTGTTAAGTCTCTAAGAACTGGAGATAAAGATGGTGCAGATTTTCTTAACCTCAAAATGCATCCAAAAAAGAAAACATGAATGTAGAGTCTGACTAAAAACAAAACCAAAAGTTTCTTTTAGAAAGTTATATAAAAATTACCCTATGAAGCATTCCCGTGTGGCTGGTAGAATGTCACTGTTGTTCAGACACTTTGTACATCAGGGGTGAGGGAGGGTTTTCTAGATTATCAGGGGGGAGGGTAAAATTGGGATTTTGTTTTGTTGTTCCTTTTTTGATGGGATGTGGGCGTATAGTACTCAGTTTATGCCCTAAAATAACGTATAAAAACACCTGAAGTATTGTATGGGTATGGTTATGTGTGTGAGTGCATTTGTATATGTCTGGCAATTAAACCTTTGTCCTCTGAAAATTAGTGAATCTTTTTTTTTTCTCCAGAGGTATTTGTTACAAGATTTGTAAATAAGAGCTCTACTTAAGTCTGTTTACCATGAACGTTTTGCAGCAAACTAAGATACACCTAATTCCTGTGAGACTTAAGGAAAGACTAAGACTTACCAGGTTAAGCATCAGCCAAGTTCTCAGTAATTGTTTGCCTTGATTCATCTTTTAGTCTGCATTATGCCAGCTCTAAAACTTCCAGTCTTCTTGGTTTAGTCCTTAATCTTTTCTATTGTAAGCAGGAAGGGTAAAAGAAGAACCTGCTTAACTGTATTAACTCATTAGTCCATGGCTGAAACCAGGCCCCCTTTTTTCATTCATCCTGCCATGTCACTAGATACATGATCAGATACCAGAGGTTGGTCATTCTTGCAATACCTTAACAGTGCTAATATCTGCAGCATGGTACTAAGGAAGTTAAAGTTTGAATGTAACCACTTTATTTAAAGTTTTTTTCCCTTTAATTTAAATGAAATGGGGTTGGAGTGAACATGATTTTGTCAACCATGTTCGTGAATTATAGATGCAACATGAATTGGTAGGATTTGTGTGATGATCTTTTGTGATACTTAATTTTTACATATCCCAGTCTCTGTATGTATCTGCATAAACAAAGAAAACAAATTCCTGCTTTGCTTTTATTGAAGGGTTTCCAGGACTATGTGTCTGCTCCTGAGCTTTGTTTTATGTATGTGTATCTTTTGCTTGTATTTTGTATTAAAAAGAAAAAGAACCCATTATTGTTGAGCATGTTGTCATTGTCCCCTTTATTTTTTCCTCCCTCTTTTGGGGACATATGGAGCAAGTTATTCTTTTTCTGTATCTTTTTTTTCCTTTTATAAGCTCTCTTGTTTTGTTTAAAAATGGCTTTATAAAAGGGCTTTTATAAACCACCCCCCCAAAAAAATTACTCTATGACCTAGCAGTTTTTTTCTAGGTCTACATACATGAAATAATGGAAGAAAACTGTCAAAATAAATATTGAATGAAAATGTTCCTAAATAATCATCTCACAGTCCAAAGGTAGAATTATCGTATTTCTGTCAATGAAAAAATAGACAAAGTGCATACACCCATAAAGCCAAATAGAATTCAGCCATGAAAACATAACTTTACATACTATAAGATAAATGATCTAGAAAACATTCTTCTGGGAGAACTAAAACAGTTCAAAAAAAGCTATATAGCATGTGATTCCACTTTTATAAATACTCACAAGCAAATTAATATAGACAGAAGTAGAAAGCCAGTGAGTGGTTCAAAGGAAGTGAGGAGTGATCATTTTAGTGGGTATAGAATCTCTTATAGTAATGATGAAGTATACACAGATATACTGTGCCATGGGGTTGGTGGCATATCTCAAATGGAGGAGTGTCTACCCCAGGATTGTTGTATCATTATTTATCAAGAAGCCTTCCTGGAATTCACAGCCTTCCAAAATGTTCTTTATTGAGTAAGGATGCAATGAAGCATCCCTGGCATGGTGAAATGCCTAGTTGTGTATAGTTATGGCAACTGTGTATAATTGTAGCATCTGCATGGGCTAATAGAAATAAGGGTTTAGTCTGTGGTATATTCAAACTTTGCTTTGAAGATTTTCTGGTTTTGTAGACACTACACTAATACAACAGAAAGGAGCCATGAAATTAAGTACATTGCCACAAATCTTTGCACCCCATATTTTTTCCCCTTTAAAATGGGAGAGTTAGCTAGGTTCACCTCTACTTCCTACCTATAAAAGTTGTATGACCCAAAGAAATTGAGGGAAGATTTTAGTTGCCAACAAAAGTAAAGTCAACATGCTCAATTTCCCAAGGTTACAGATATAATCTTAGATCATCTAAAGAGGTAATCAACTTATTTGTTTGCTTGTTTTGTTGCCAGTGGTGGGCTTAAACTCAGAGCCTGGGCTCTGTCCTTTAGCTCTTTTGCTCAAGCTTAGTGCTCTCCCACTTTGAGCCACGATGTTACTTCTGGTTTTCTAGTGGTCAATTAGAAATAAGAATCTCATGGACTTTTCTTTATGGGCTGGCTTTGATCTGCAGCTGTCACATCTCAGATTCCTGACTAGCAAGGATTATAAGTATGAGCCCCCTAGTGCCTGGCTCAACTTTTTAAGCTATAAAAGAGCAGTCATAATGGGGAGTGAAAACATCCATAACAGGTCCACTTGCTATGTTTTATTAAAATGCTAAACTCAACACCAGAGAAGTGGAAAGAAATTTTTAGGGTTTTTTTGTTTTGTTTTGTTTTTGGCCAGTCCTGGGGTGTGGACTCAGGGCCTGAGCACTGTCCCTGGCTTCTTTTTGCTCAAGGCTAGCACTCTGCCACTTGAGCCACAGTGCCACTTCTGGCAATTTTCTGTATACATGGTGCTGGGGAATTGAACCCAGGGCCTCATGTATATGAGGCAGGCACTCTTGCCACTAGGCCATATCCCCAGCTGGAAAGAAATTTTTAAAAGAAAGACAATGTAAGTGTGATGCTTAATTTATAAGAGTATCTAGTATGAAATTATGTGTTCGGAAGCTTTTTACATTTCAGTTCTCTAAGACTGAAATGATAAGGAAAAAAATTCAGGATATATTATATAAAGTATTTGCAAAGACCACTTTAAAATCAAATCCTACAAATTTACAAGCAACATGAACATCTAATATGTTGATTTATCTATTTGAATTTGTACAGGTTGCATTCCTACATACATGAGATACTTTTGAATCATGTAAGTTTTACAAATTCCTCAACTAAAACAAATTTTCCTTAATATAATTCTTCAAGTTTCAATAGCAAATTGACTGCCTAAATATAAAAATGAAATTGTAAATGTAAAATGGATCTCAAAATGCCTGTCATAAAAATGTGTTGGGAGAAAAATTAAGCTTGCCTTTATTGTAGCATAATACTTATAATAATATTCTCTTCGTATTTATAGATTATTTTTTACTGCTGTTTAGTGAAAATTAAAAGCAATAATTTAACTTTCATTAAGAAAATTGAGACTGTTAACTTACAGTAAAGAAGGGAGAAATTAAAAAGATTAATCTTTGCAAAAATAATGCTTCCTTAGCTTAAATGGGAAGTGTGTCCCATTTTAAATTAGTTTTATAACCATAAAAATGATGTACTATAGAATTAAAAGTAAAGAAAATTCCTTAAACTTTTTGTTAATGTAACTGAATATCTTGAGTAGTTATAAATACATATATGAATGCAAAACAATTCTCTAAACCTTTATGAATATTAAATAATAAGCTACACCCAGGTGTGGCAACTTTGGTTTAATCATTTATTTGGCTAAAATAAGTAAGAGAGAATCCCTTCAAATACATGTCCCTGAAAGTCTGTGTTTCTATGGCAACTATCTCTTTTCTTCCCTGTTTCCTAATAAATAAGGTTATCGATATTTTATGGTTATTGTTTCTATAGAAATTTGAACCTGTCCATCTTTCCACTCTCCTAAATATCCACCTACCACAAAGGTAATCAAAAAGCATACAAATTCTCAGCCAAAAATGAATTTTGAATAACCAGTACATTGGGACAATTTCTAAGTGGTTTATTTTCACTTTGTGTTTTACATTAGCACCTTTATCTTTTTTTTTTTTTTTTTTTGCCAATCCTAAAGTCAGGGCTCGGTCTCTGTCCCTGAGTTTCCTTTGCTCAAGGCTAGCACGCCATCACTTAAGCCATATTGTCACTTGTGGCTTTTACTATTTATGTGGTACTGAGGAATTGAAACCAAGGCTTCATACATGCTGGGCAAGCATGCTATATTCTCATCCATATTCCCATCCCCAAACAAACCTGATTTTTTTTTTTTTGCCAGTCCTTGGGCTTGAACTCAGGGCCTGGGCTCTGTTCCTGAACCTTTCTGCTCAAGGCTAGTAGTGCTCTACCACTTGAGCCACAACATCACTTATATTTTAGCACCTTTCCTCACCCCCAGCTTCCCACTCCATTGATTTCTTCCTCTGCCAGGCTTCTTAAAAGTGACACAGTCTTTTTTCTCATGCTTGCAAATCTGTCTCTTCTATCCTCAAAATCTCTCCTCTGTGTAGTTACAGACTATATATAGTCACAAGAACACTCATATATTCCAACTATAAATTGCAGCACACCTTTTCCACCAAAGAAAAAATATCTATAGACACATAAATCAATCTAGTTCACCACGATGACTGAGTGCCTTCCCTGTATGTTACAAACATTAGCTGAGCACCTGTGGAGACCATAATGAGGAGGTAATGGCACTTGCTCCAAAAATACTCTCAATCTTGTATGAGTGTAGAGACAGAACAGATCATTTCAGAGTAACAACTCTACAGAAATGCTATGTAGAATTTGATCACAATTTCATAGTACCACTGGATAAGCAAACATACCAATACTTAGTACATGATACACACATGCAACACTAAGTATACAATATATACACACAACATCTAATATGCAACACACACACACACACACACACACACAGACTTCTAGCATAGAACATACACCCCAAACTCTAGTACGTAACACATAAATGCAAAAATCACCTAGCACACAACACACATATACAGTACATATCCACAAATATCATCGAGTATGTACAAACAACACCTGGTAACAACAGCATATATACCAATACCTAGTGTATAACACACATATGCACATATATAAATATAAGGAAACATGATGAACATTATAAGGTTTGCACATATAATTCTAAAAGAGTAAACCTGATTTTTAAAAATTAAAAATGCATGCCATAAGGTCCCAGAAGAAGTAAAAACCAACTCATAGTTATATTTATAGTAGTTATATCAAGCTACTTTCTACAAGTATTTTCTAATCCAGAGCCACAGTTACTTAAAAAGAAAGTTAACTTAAATGTCATCAGTTTGCATCACCTACTACTCTGTTTATATCAATGATGGGAATTATGTAACAGAGCTCCTGGCACAAGAGCTCTGTGTCAAACGGCTCACCTACACTGACAGGGAGATGATATAAAGCATACCACATGGAAAAATGGATTTATTTACACTTAGGGTCCAAATTTGGGATGGAGTCATTCTCAGTCCCTCCACAGCTTCCCATAGCAACACTACAATTTACAGAAAGAATAGGAATATAACAAAAGCCAGGACATTGGCATAGATAGATTTAGCACTGGACTCTAGTTGCCAATGCATAGATGAAAATCCTTTTCCTATATACAGGTGCCAGGGATGTAGGCTGTCCCCACACACACCAGTATTACCTATAGGAAGTGGGAGCTGAGAAAGATGGCTTTTTGAGGGAAAAAGAATAATTACTTTGGGGGAACTTCATTATATTTATATAATGAATTATAAAGATGCCTGTATGTGTGTACTCACTATTCTTGAGTTCAGAAATCAAAGAGTATGGCCATTTTATCTCCATAATGTGAGAGTCCAAATACATATAACAAGCTCCGTAAATATATGAACTCTGCTGTGAACAAGAATTATCAATCATATAGCTATCTGTAAAGTAGTATTGCAAAAAATAATTTTAGCAACTACTAAAAGCAGAGGCAGGGTGCTAGGAGAAAACCAGGAATAGGAATTAGTACTGTGATAATCAGACAAATTGTTTCAAAGAATAGTGAGAATCTGAGTTTTGTTTTGAAGTTTGGTTGGGATTTGCTCACAGAGACATATGGCACAAAGAGTATCTCAGCACAGAGGAAATATTATGAGTGACATTGTGGAAACAGAACTGCATAGACAATTATTGTGGAAAGATATGCTTAATTAGATGTCAAAGGCATAGTAATAAGGCTGGAGAACTGATTGCAGCCACTGTGAGAGCTTCACTGTTGATGAACTTCAACCACCAAGTTGTAACAGAAAATAAGAAATCAGGTAAGCACAAAGCAAAAAGTTAACAGTCATAGAAAAGAAACAGCCTTATCAGGAAATTATTCTTAGAATGGCTACAGCCTGTTCCACCCACACTTTGTCAAACAACCCTTTACTGTATTTATCAGTAAGGTATCCATTTGGCCCTGGCACTTCTTGCCACAATTTAAAGTTTTATTTAGTGCTAGCATCAATTTAATGGAATTGTTCCAATTCAGGACTTTATGAAAGCAATACAAATTTTAGTTCAAAATGATGTGGCTATGCTTTGAGATGAAGTCTACTTCCAGTTAACTGAAAACAGTGAAGGGAACATATTACACCTACCTTTTACAAGCTATAAACAGCATCTTTCTTGTCCTGGCATGAAAGGAGCTAATCAAAACAATGAAAACTAGCTATGTCCTAAACTCATTTGTATCTTCTTCCATGATGCTGGGTGATTTAATCTCCTTCAAGGTTTTATTATACTCTACATATAATTTCAGTCTATATCATAGTTGTTTTATATAAAAATAGCTACATATTGTGAAATGTGTTTAAATGAGAAGATCTTTTTCTGTATGTTCATCTGCAACTACAAAAATGTATTGGATAATACAGCAAATCATGCATTATCTTATATCCTTAGTGTAGAAATCTGAACTGATCATAAAATATACAATGGGCTTAAAAGGGGAACGTGGGATATTAACTTTAATTATAAGATAAATTGCAAATTCAGGACTATATAAATACAAATCTTGAAGGGGAGGACGTATTTTGAATTTAATAATATTAAGTCACTATTAAAATATCACTCAGCTTTCATTACAATTTGTATAGGTACAGGGAGTGTCTTTTCTGTTTTTTTGTTTGCTTGGATCAGGGTCATTGTAGCCCAAGTTGTCCTCCAACCTCCATCACTCCAATGCTGTGATTGCAGCTTGGGACCCCACACTAGGGTTTAGCTCTAGCTATTGTCTAATTTTAATAACTGCATCAGAAATCTCCAAGGAATTCTGTCCTCCTTTGACAGGCTGTGCACAATGCTTGTTGCCTCTTACCTTGTATCTCCGTGAATTGCTTCAGTAGTTTTTGAGCTGTATTTTTACTCTTGTATTATTCTTGATCTCAAACTTTATTGTTGTATTTTCCTCTTTACTTTTCAGGAAACAGAAGTCTATCTGGAATACTTCACTTTATTTACATTCTTCTAAATGTTGACATATCACATCTATGTCATCATTTCAACAAAGGGAGTGCCGAAGTATGATAGTTAAACCAAAGCAAATCAGCTTTCTTTACTCAATGGAAATATTGCCAATCATTCCCCACTTAGGTTGAAAAAAATAATTGTACTTTTGAACATTTAAGAAATTTGTGTAATAAATACTACTAAGTATACAAAGCTTCAAGGAAAATCTTTTCATGCAATCAATAGCACAAAAAATAAATTTAGACAATTATAGACTTGAAAACAGGAGATTAAAAGCACATTACCACAGAGAAAATGTTCTGACAAAGTGAAAGATAATTCAATGTTCTCAATACATTTCTCCTTCTGAATCCCAAGTTAACGTGCAGTTAGTTAACTTAGCTAATGGATAATGGGAGCTGGGTGGGATTGTCACCTCATGGAGAACACAGTATTAAGTATCTGAAATTGCTCATCATCAAAATTGAAAATTAAGTACTTGGTAACAATTGGATGCATCAGTGGACCAATTACATATTCACATTCTATGTTTATGTATGCAAACTTGTACAAATTATGCCTACACTTTCTTTGTCTGTACTAGTACTGGGGCTTGAACTTAGTACCCTATGTTTTTGCTAGACCTTTTCACTCAAGGCTGGTGCTCTATCACTTCTGACATTTTTCTGGCTAATTGGAGGTAAAAGTCTTACAGACTTTCCTGCCCCTGTTGGTTCAAATCTCAATCTTCAGATCTCAACCTCTTGAATAGCTAAAATTAGAGTCATGAGCCATGAGCACCCAGAAACAATATCTACACTTTTAAATTGTAAAGGTGATGTACAGAGAGATTACACATACATAATGAAGGAAATGCATACAATTCGTGTCAAGCATTGTTACTTCCTCCCTTATTTTCTCCTACCTTCCCTCCCACTCAAGTTGTAAAGTTCATTTCCAACCAAGTGTCTTGAGAGTATCACTGTTGCATGTGTACACTTTTTAATGCTAATTTGTGTTTCTGGAAGGAACAAGAGAAATCCAAAGAAGTCTCGATGAGCCAGTTAGTAAAACAGAAAATACATGAGATTCTCATGAGGTGACACAAATATATCATTCAAAGTACATTACAGTAAAATCTTAGCACCTAACAGCAGTATTCATATAGGAGTTAATACCTTAATCTGTTAAGAATATATTAGACACATGATACTGTTCACTGATGTCTATCGCTTAATTACTACACTGTTTACTGGATAAAGCACTGCATCACAAACTGCAGAATGGGATTTCAATCTGTGCTCTGTTCCTGATGAGCTACATGGCCTGGACAAGTTAGCAGTTCTCTGATTTCCCCTTCGGTAAAAACATTGGATTGTATCACTAACTGTGCTCTAAAGTCTCTTCCATTAGTAATGTTATATGATTATACTTTGCTGTCATACAACAAAGAATGTCAGAAAAAGTACAACACAGTTCCTACATTCAAGGAAGAAAAAAGACTTTAAAAAGAAAAACACATGCAAAAATGACAACTAGGACCTAAGTAATCTTGCTTTTGCTTCTAAGTCTTATATTTTCAGCTATTTTCCATTATCTCTAAATAGCCAGCATGTCCATTATTTACATATAGTCATATACATTTGTTCATAAATTCTAAAACTTTCATCATTTCACATTGATTCTGAAATCAGGCAACGTGTTAAATTTATATTCATGGCAACTTATATTCAATGATTATATGATAGTAGTCACTGATCACTTGAATACATATTTTCCTCAAAGAATGAATGAATGTATGAAGAAAATAAGGTTTAGTGTGAACTAGAAACAAATTGGCTTCAATCTGATTTAATTTCTATCAATGATGATACCATGACAGTTTTTTCATATTTCAAAAAATCATTGCCTATAACATTTTCAAATATACCTGTAATTTACTGCTGAGCAATTGTTTAAAATATTGAAAGAAAAGATTCTATGCAGAATTCTAAATAAACCTAGTTTAAATATCACTAACAAAAAGCAGTAAATTTCACATGTATTATATAAAATAGCAATATTATATATCTCATTCCCAAATTCATGTTACATAGTTACAGATAAAAAAGCAAAAAAAAAATAGTTTCTAGAAAAAGAACAGCAAAAAATATTATGGAAAAGAATATAACCTCTGATTTGGCAAGATATAACCAAGACAAAACTTAATCAGAATTCTTTTTTAACAAATGCTGCTAATAGCTAAGAGTTAAGAGTTGGCAGTCAAGTTAAAACATATGGTATAAAATTCTAATGAAAACAAGAGATCTTCTCCCAATCTGTGGGCTTTCTATTTATCTTGCTAGCTATGTCCTTTGCCATGCAGAAGCTCTGCAGTTTCATGCAATCCCATTTATCCAACCTTTCTCTGATTTGTTGTGTTTTGGGGTCTTTATTAAGAAAGTTTCAACCTGTGCCAAGGAGCCCTAGTGTTTCTCCTATTCCTTCTTATAATGATTTCAGGGTATCTGCTTTTACCTCGAGGTCTTTGATCCATTTGGAATTGATTCCAGTACAGGGTGATATATGAGGATCTAACTTTAGTTTTCTACAGGTGCTTAGCCAATTTTTTCCCGCACCATTTGTTGAAGAGGTGTTCTTTCTTCCATCCTATTTTTTGGCTTTCTTATAAAAGATTAAGTGGCCATAGTTGTGTGGGTTAATTTCTGGGTCTTCAGTTCTATTGCATTGGTCTTCAGACTTGTTCTTGTGCCAATAACAAGCTGTTTTTAATACTATAGCTTTGTAATACAGTTTGAAGTTTGATATTCTTTTAGTACTGTTCTTCCTGGTTAGGAAGTCTTTTATTTGAAGTCTTTTATTATTCCATATGAATTATTTTATTGCTTCCTCTATTTCATTAAAGAATGATGTTGGGATATTGATGGGTATTGTATTGAATTTGTAGATAGCCTTTGGCAATATTGCCATTTTCATGATGTTAATCCTCCAGTCCAGGAGTATGGGAGGTTTTTCCACTTCCTTAGTTCTGCTTTATATGTAAAATATACTTAGAACTCAAAAAATGAATCCCCCCAAAAAACAAATCCTCAAAGAATCAACTTCCACATTAATAAGTGGGCTCAAGACTTAAAGGAAGACTTCTCTGAGGAGAAAATGAGAATGGCCAATAGACACATGAAGAAATGGTCAACATCCCTGGCCATAAAAGAAATGCAAATCGCAACAACACTCAGTTTCCACCTCACCCCAGTTATAATGACATTATCAAGAAATTGAATACCAACAGATGCTGGTGGGATGTGGCCAAAAGAAAATCCTACTACACTGTTGGTGGGAGTGCAAACTTGTTCAACCATTCTGGAAAGCAGTGTCGAGGTTCATCAAAAGACAACCCCACTTCTGAGCATTTACTCAAAGGATCACAAATAAGGTCATACTAAATCTACCAGCATAACCATGTTCATTTCAGCATTACTTACATAACCTAAAACATGGAACCAACCTAGATGCCCCTCAGTAGATGAGTGGATCAAGAAAATGTGGTGTGTATACACAATGTAATTCTATCCTTCCATCAGGAAGAATGATATTGCCCCATTCATAAGGAAATGGAAAGACTTGGAATATTAAGTGAAGTGAGCCAGACCCAAAGAAAATGGATTCCATGATTTTCCTTAATTAGTATATGTCAGGAATGTCCCAGCAGAGGAACACAATAGTTCAACATTACTGTACATATGATCATATAAGATGATGCTAATCAAAATGAACTCCAAGATATAGAAACAAGAGGTTTTTCATTGTTGTTATTTTTAATGGACTATGTGAAATTATTTAGTTTTTCTTTTGTTTATCTTTCCTATGGTTTATCCCCTATCATCAATATAGTTGATTTTCGTATTTGGGGTATTGTATGTATGTTTATCTGAATTAGGGAAGGGAAGAAGAACATCAAAATGTTGAGACAAAAGTTCAAGAGTGAATCAATGCAGCAGAGATACTCACAAGATAATATGTTGGAAATTATTTATACAACTCATAGGGGGGATTGGCGGGGAGGGAAGGTGGAAGAAAAATGAGGGAGGGGGAACAGGTTTGACAAGAAATGTACTCACTACCTTACCTATGTAACTGTAACCCTTCTGAACATCACCCTGACAAAAAATTAAACTTAAAAAAAGACAAACAGGAGAGCACGGTACAGAGTCCTAGAAATCATGAAGACATACTGCAAGTACATGATTCCACATAAATAGTAGAGGTTTAAGAGCAAAACAAGCCAAGAGAAAATATGAGGATAAGAATATGTGAGAAGAAATGTTGATTGCACTTCCCTTTTGACTTGACTAATGTTAAACTCCAGCAAATAAGTGAAACACCAAAGAAAGACAGACCAGGGATTTCCCACTGGTCTTTCATCTGGCTCCAGCTTGTCTTCCTTTCATCCTTTTCTTTTATTCTTTATTTTATTAGAATTCTAGATGCTCCATTTCCATAGCTCCAGGGGGAGGCTCTTCATCTCATAACCTCTATAGCACTATTCTACTTCTTGTGTCTTCAGAGCTGACCTTCCCACTGTTAGTAATTTTTTTGGTGTCTCTTCCAATAGCCATTGTTTTGTCCCTTCTCCAAACCTTATATATGAACAAATAAGTCTTTAAGTAATACCTCATCATTAGAATCTTGTAGGGCAAATTCTGGTTTTGCTGGGGCTTTTATTGACAAATGCTGGGGGAAATTTAAGGAAAATCTAAAATGTGGATAATCCTGGGTGTGAAAATCTAACTCTGTTTAGTTATACTCATTTTTTTTGTTCACATGTTATCTCATTATTCTCAGGAGTAAATCAATGGCCCATTGATAATTCTGATTGTCCCCAAACTTGATTATCATGTTTAGTATTAAAGCTTTAATGAAAAAGAAAAGTATCTGCCTGAAGTGGGGGAATGGGAGAAAATAAGGGAGGGAGTAACACAGTTCAGAATGAAATGTACTCATTGCTTTACTTATGTGACTACAACCCCTCTGTACATCATCTTTACAATAAAATTTAAATTAAAAAAGAAAAGTATCTGCCTATACAAAGGACCAAGAGAAAACACAGTGCATGGAATTAACAGATTTTTTTTTAATAACAGCTCCATAAAAGTTCTAGCAGCAGATTTTGGACTTAATAGTTCATTTATTTTGACATATTCAGAAATTTCCTGTTTTAATATTTGAGAACTAAGCAAATCAAAAGTAAAAATTACTCAATGCTATTTTTATGATTGCTTTATTTTTAATATAAGCTAAGTTGTTGTAAGGATTGAAAGATACTAGTAAAATATTTGCCCAAAACAATATTTTAGATAGACACAATTCTAGCTGGAGGGCTTCTGGGACCTTGGGGGCAATGTATGGCATCCCTATGATACTGAGGGGAAGGAACCAGCAAGAAGGAAAAAATGGTATGTATCACATGACCAGAGGTGACCAGACTTGCTGATGAGCACAGAATAACAATGTTTATTTTCCTTATGTTGTAGACATAGTAATTGAGTGTGTCTGTTGTAGACATAGTAATTGAGTACGTCTGTTGGCCAAAGAATTTAATAATTTTTCTCAATGCTCAAGGCTTTTTGAGTTAGGCAAACAATCAGCATACTAAGTAGTATGAAGACATTTTATTTCTCAGGGAGCATAAATCACAGGCATTGTACAGATAAAAGCTAATTCCATAGCATAGGAAACTTTTAGACTCATACTCCTAGAGAACCAACCATGAAAATGGGCATAGTTGCTCAATCCTGTAATCTCAGCAGTTGGAAGTCAAGAGGATCTTGAGTTCAAAATTCACCTGGGCTATATAGCAAGATTCTTTTAAATGAAAGGCAGGAAGAAAAAGAAAGTAAAAAGAGAGGAAAAGGACAGGACAGGACGGGAAATGAAAGGAAAAGAAAGGGAAGGAAAGAAAAGGAGAGAGAGGAGAGAGGAGAAGAGCAGAGAAAGGAAGGGAAGGGAAAGGGAGAAGAGGAGTACAGAGGAGAGGAGAGCAGAGTGAGTGGAGGGGAGGGGAGGGGAAAGGAGGGGAGAGGAGAGAAGGGGAGGGGAGGGGAGGGGAGGGGAGGGGAGGGGAGGGGATAGATCATATGTTCCTGGCTCCATTTTCTTAACTCAGGCTTACATCATTTGGTGCTGAAAATTAATGTAATAATCATCAATATGCTAGGAAACAGGCTGACCTCACTAGTTCTTCAGGACCTTCTACATAACTTAGAGGAAGCTTTTGTTATGAAAGTTTAAGATACTAGATATTTTTATTCCACAATGAAACAATATTCTTGTGCTATTGTTCATGTACTGTTCATGAGCTGTTCAGCACTGACCAGCTCAAAGCAGAGCCCGTTGACTCTAGCACTTGCTAAACCTCTTGCAGCATCCCTGTGCAAATAAGCATCTCTGCATTTTCACTAATGTTCCCATGGTCTCTTCCCAATTATCTTCTGCTACTAAACAGTTTGGGAACCTAATACATAAAGCATATGCCAGAATCCATACTGAAAAGTAAACCAAGCAGGGTAACTAGTTTTAAGAGTTAAGGATTATATGTGAAGGTAAATAAATTGTACATTGGAATATGTCATTCTTGAGAGACATGAAGTAGGTGAGCAACTAATACTTCCTGGAATTTTAAAAGAATAACTTCAGGGAGAACGACAAAGGAGTTGAATTTTAAATAGATATTCTGTGGTCCAAAGTAAAAACACATAGTAGGTCGGAAGGTATAGGAGTGCAATGGCTTAAAATGAGTAAAGATAAGGCTTTTCCTGTGTTGTTAGTCTTAACCATACCTTGAAGACAGCACCAATCCCTCAGTGACTGACATGTTACTTTAGAGGAGGTAATGGCAGTAATTTCTAAAGGAAACTATTCCATTATCTCTTTTAAAATGATCGGATTCAAATTCTCTCCACAGAAGTAAATATGGTTAAACAAAACAATGGTTAGAATAAAGAGATTGTCTATCCATTATTTATAAAATGTTTGACCCAGAAGTGTTGATGTGGCTCAAGTAGTAGAGCACTAGCCTTGAGCAAAAGGAGCTCAGGGATAGTGTGCAGGCCCTGAGTTCAAGCTTCACCACTGGCAAAGATAAATAAATAAAATAAATAAAATGAAGATCCATGTTACAAATACACATTTGTCTCTGAAATGAAGAGGGATGTGAAAGAAATCACATGAAGTATAGAAAAAAGGTCAATACTTTTAAATACTTCAGTGCACCTTGTCCAGATTTGTAATGCCTAATGCAGGACAATTACTGAGCATTCCTTTTTAGAGAACTGATAAGATGAATCAAACTCTGATTTTTGAAAATTGACTTGTCTAATACTTTATCTAGTTTCCACATAAGGCTGAAATCCCATTCTAGCACACATTATACACTATTTACAGGCTTGTGCTTAGCACTTTAAACCATAGCAGACAAGTCCCCCAAGTACCACTGATTTTGCTATTATGGCGGTTAGGAGGAAGTCTGGTAAACTGGGCACATTTCCTTTTCCTTTAATATCATTTCTTCCTCCCAATTCACTTGAATGATGCTGAACAAGTCAAATTTCCTCTACAGTCCAGGAGAATTTTAATTCTTGAAAGAGCTATCCAGAACCCCTATCTCCTCTGTATACATACTGCAATCCCTCCACTGAGGACTATACCACAACAAGGCATAGAGTGCCATTATCAGCTTCCAGAGATTCCATGATTATACCCAGGCATTTATCTGTAAAGAAGGAAACTTCATTTTGTTTAAAAGAAATCCAGGGTGCTTCCTGCTTTTTATTTTAATGATGATATTATAGTTCTTACATTTTCTTACTTGGATAAGATTTTTCCTTTTTGATGGCTCAGACTATAGAATATTGAAAATTTTTAAATGTTAAAATAGCTAAACTGTTCAACATTTTTCCAAATTAAATGAATAATCCACCTACTACCTCAGTTCCTAAAACAATCAAAGACCTATTTAGGCAACTAAGTATGATCACTTTTAAATTGCTTCTGTATAAACTTCACAGTTATGTCCCTCTCTCCTTGGAGACAATTAAGAACTTGTAAAACAGATGATCATAAGCCATAAAAGGATATTGAAAATCTCTGCCTTTTTGCTAACACTGAGCTCATAGTTTCCTTTGTTGTATCAGCTAAATAAAATAAGATTCAGCAGATCAAATGGCAATATTAACTTTCATCAGTTGCACACAATAATTATCATCATAGTACTTTAACAAAACATAAAATAAAAAAAAGGTCTTATATTTGGATAGTGTTGACAACCGTGTAATTCTGTTCCTTTTAGGTTTACCCATAGTATAGACTGTATACAGTCTCTCTGTATCTGTTCTTAGTGAAACTGAGACATTTTTGCTCTTATTGAGAGGATAGTCCAGGAGACTTATGATTTTGTTTACTTCTTTAGAAAGCACTTCTCCACATGCTCTAAGAATAGCACAAATAGCCAGTGGCTCATATATGTAATCCTAAATACTCAGGAAGCTGAGATCTAAGGATTGAGGTTCAAAGACAGCCCACGAAGGAAAGTCATGAGACTCTTATCTCCAATTAACCAAAAGCAATCCAGAAGTGGCGCTGTGTTTCAAGTGGTTGAGTGATAATCTTGAGCAAATATAAAAGCCCTGAGATCAAGCCCAGGACACACACACACACACACACACACACACACACACACACACACACACAGAGAGAGAGAGAATAGCAAAACAACAGCATGATAAATTCCATAATTCAAATAATTCCGGTCATTACCTAATGCAAAGACAGTGTAAAGTCACTGAGATATGAGGATTGCAGTAAAATGCCAGCCTGAGCAGGAAAGCCTGTGAGACTCTTATCTCCAGTTAAATACCATAAGAGCCAGAAGTGGAGCTGTGCTCCAGCTAAATACCAAAAGAGCCAGAAGTGGAGCTGTGCTCATGTGGTACAATGCTAGCCTTGAGTACAAAAAGCTACATAATACATATCCCCAGGCCCTGAGTTGAAGCCCCTGGACTTGTAAATCAATAAGTGAATCACCACCACAAAGCACATTCTAACAGCCAAATCCATATTAAAAACAATAAAAAAGAAATTAAAATATTAGTTTTAACAATTAATTTTAATTATTTGCTTTCCTTAGCCAAATACATTAAAAAATTACCATCACAACATATCAAACATAAAATTTATTATGCTGGATTTACACTTTGAATATACTTCTTATTTTTTTCTTTTGTACTAAGTCTTAGGAATGCAGTATGTTCTTTATACATGTATTATATCCAACTTAGACTCGGCCTATTCCCAGCATTCAATACTCACATATGTGTCTGCTGGCTCTCATTTTGGAAAGCACATTGACAGTGTTATAGATGTTTCTTTTTAGAGCAATTGATGAGAATAGATTCTGTACCATATATTTTTATGGGCATTTGAAAACTCCAAATTTAGGAGGGGTGCCCTATGTATTTTCTTCTTTGGGTATAATGCTTAAAAGTTTATAAGCAGTAGAGAAAAGCACAGAGAAAAAACTGCACCCATTAGTCCTACAAAATTTAATCCTGAATCCAGTGATAAATGAAGCCAGACTGGAAGCCACAAGATACAATTTGTTGGCCTCAGTCCCTTCTGAATCAAATAAGGGCTGTTGGCATTCATGAAGCATGCTATGCTATAGTAGTTAAAGAATTAATCTTGACACTTCTGTCATTTATGATTCAATTTTCCAGAACAACTTCTTTAAAACTATTTCTGAAGTCAGGGTTACATTTCAAATATATGTCTAGACTTGGAATTCTACTTGAGAATTTTTCTTGTTCATTACCATTTTGGCCAGCAATTTTTTTTTAATTCTCAAAGGTTTTACAATAACATGAATCTTAGAAACATTGCGATAAAATCCAAGAAAATGAGCTCTTTCCTCATGCTACATTATATGTGGCGATATTAAAGCACATGGGTATGCATATATTAGCTTCAACAAAGGGGTTTCACTTCTGGAAAACTGTCTTTATGTCCTAATAATGTGAAAGCAGTGCTGAGAGGAAACAAAGGGAAACTGGGGTTCTATCCTCAAGAAATGTACAACCCTAATGTGGGGAAATTTGGTAGGATTAATCATGACTCATGCAGTGACAATGTAGTAAGGGATGAACCAGTCCCTTACTAGACTGCTTTCTTCAGTCTTTTTGGCTCTCAAAGCTCCTGGTGTATTCCAACTGCTCCATAAATAGCCATTGAACGAAGAGTAGAGATCTGTGCAAATTTACCATGAAGTAAACATAAATGTTCTCTGGATAGGACCTGGTAATTTAAAGATGTATTGCTAACAGTTCATGACAGAGGGGAATAGACATAAATTCAAAAGGACAAAACACATTCATTCCTCTTAGTGCATCATGAAATGTGTACATGTCTGTAGTGTTATAAACTGCTGTTATAGAAAATTAACTCAGAATTAGTGATTAAAATAGCACACATTTATTTTCCTGCATATCTAGAGGTCATAATTCATGCATAAGTTTCACTGGACAAAAAAAAATCAAAATGCTGGTAGGACTCTATTCCTTCCTTGGTGCCTCTGGAGAATCCACTCCTTCCTTTTGAAGCGTGTTATCTAAATTTCCTGACTGACTCACTGACTGACTTCCTCCACCATCAAAGCCATCAATATTACATCTTCTTGACTGTTCTATAGTGACACATCTCTCTGACATGTGCATGTATAGACACACACACACATATGCAAAAAAGCATAAGACATTAGCTGAAAATTAAATAAAATAAAAAGGGCTGAGGGCAAGGGGCAACTGCTGAAGTAGTAGAATCATGCCTAGTAGGCATGATTCCCTAAGTGCAAGCCTCACTATTGTCAACATACATAAGCACCAGGCCATTTCTGATAGTTATTTTATATGGCCAAAAAACACAACCACAGATTCCCTGTCTACCTCTACCTAATGTGCAAAATCAACATGCTAAATGCAAAATGTTTTCAAACACATCACCTTATACAAAAATGTGCGATTTAAGCAGTTAAGATATTTGATTTCCTAAATACTTAGTACTAAAGCATAAAAGACAAGTGCCCACATAAATCCCAATCCAGAAAAAGAAGGCATTTCTATAGAGAGAAAGAGTGGGAGAAGTTTAAAAATAATTTCTTATTCCTAACCTAGAGTACTAAACACACTCATCTATTACCATGGATCTTATTCCCGTAGAGTACTGGGACAAGCAGAAAAGCGGTTGCTTTCTAATCTACTTCCCTTAGTAGAGACTATAATACTCATAAATGGCAGCTAACATGGGCCAGAAGCCTGACTTGTTATTTTATTTAGCTGTTATCAAGTTATTATCTCCTCAACAACTCTATGCATAAAATAAATATAATTGAACTTCAGACAAGTTAACCAAAAGCTAGTTAAACAAAAGCTAGTTGGCTAGTAACTTTTATAAAATAAGATATATTTTAAATTATTTATTTATTGTCAAAGTTATGTAGAGGGGTTTACAGTGTCATACCTAAGGGAATCAAATTTGTTATTTCCTCCCTCATTTTTCTCCCACTTTCCACCCTCCCCATGTCCCTCCCCCCTCCCCCTTGAGTTGGTTTACAGAATATTGTCTTGTAAGTATTGCTGTTGCATTGGTTCACTTTTTACCCTTTGTCTTTCCATTTTGATGTTCCCCTTCCCTTCCCTAGTCCTGCTAAACATATATACAATACCCAGGGTACCAAAATCAATTACAGTAACACCAGAGGTAAAACCATGGGGAAGAAAGACAAAAGAAAAAGGCATAATTTCATATGGTATATTGTAAATAACAGCAACAATGATAAAGCACTTATTTCCATAACTTGGAGTTAATTTTGCCTAGCATCATCTTATGTGTTCTAATGTACATAGCTATTGAGCTATTGTGATCTTCTTGTAGGACTATCCTAGACAATATACTAATTATTACCAAGGAAGGAATCCATAAAGTCTATATTTCTTTGAGTCTGGCTCACTTCACTTAATATGATTTTTTCCAATTTTCCATTTCCTTACAAATGGGTCAATGTCATTCTTTCTGAAGGAAGCATAGAATTACATTGTGTGTATGTACAACATTTTCTTGATGCATTCATCTACTGAGGGACAACTGGGTTGATTCCATATTTTAGAGATGGTAAACTGTGCTGCGATGAACATAGTTGTGCTGGTAGCTTTAGTGGGGTCTTGTTTGTGATCCTTTGGGTAGATGCCCAAAGGCGGGGCTGCTGGGTAATAGGGGAGCTCTATGTTTAGTTTTTTGAGGAAACTCCACATTGCTTTCCAGAGTGGTTGAACAAGTTTATACTCCCATCAGCAGTGTAGTAGGGTTCCCTTTTGGCCACATCCCTGCCAGCATCTGTTATTAGTTTTCTTGATAATGGTCATTCTTACAGGAGTGAGGTGGAATCTCAATGTTGTTTGATTTGCATTTGTTTTATGCCCAGTGATGTTGAACACTCTTTTATGTGCCTCTTGACCTTTCTCATTTCCTCTTCAGAGAAGCCTCTCTTTTAGTCTTTAGTCCATTTATTAAGGGGGAAGTTGTTTCTTTTAGGATTTGTTTTGGGGGAACTTAATTTTTTTTTAGTTATTAGTATATTTTAGATATGAGGGCCTGTGTGTTATATGGCCAGTGAAGATCTTCTCCCAGTCTGTGGGCTTTCTATTTGTATTGTAAACTATGTCCTTTGTCATGCAGAAGCTCTGCAGTTTAATGCAATCCCATTTCTCCAAGCTTTCTTTGATTTGTTGTGTTTCTGGGACTTTATTAAGAAAATGTCAACCTGTGCCAAGGAGCCCTACTGTTTCTTCTCTTCCTTCCTGCAATGTTTTCAAGGTGTCTGCTTTTACCTTGAGGTTTTTGATCCATTTGGAACTGATTCTGATGCAGTGTAATATATAAGGCTATAGCTTTAGTTTTCTACAGGCATCTAGCCAATTTTGCCAGCATCATTTGTTGAAGAGGCTCTCTTTGTTCCATCCTTTTTTTTAGCTCATTTATCAAAGATTAAGTGGCCATAGGTATGTGGGTTCATTTCTGGGTCTTCAGTTCTATGTCATTGGTCCTCAGACCAGTTCTTGTGCCAATACCAAGCTGTTTTTATTGCTAAAGCTTTATAATAAAGTTTGAAGTTTGGTATCGCTATTCCTCCAGGACTATTCTTTCTGCTTAGGATTGTTTTTGCTATTCAGGGTCATTTATTATTCCATATGAATTTTTGGACTGCATCTTCTATTTCATTAAAGAAAGATATTGGAATATTAATGGGTATTGCATTAATTTTGTAGATAGCCTTTGGCAGTATTGCCATTAGCATCATGATGTTAATCCTCCCAATCCAGGAGCATGGGAGGTTTTTCCATTTCCTTTGTTCTGATTTAATTTCATTTTTCAGGTTTTTAAAGTTTTCATCCTAGAGGTCTTTCATTTCTTGGGTTGAGGTTATCCCTAACTATTTTATATTTTGAAGCTATTGTAAAAGGAGTTGCTTTTATGATTTCAGCCTTGCTGTTCACATACAATAAGACCTTTAAAATACAAAACAAACCTCCAGTTAAACTAACTGCCATGAGCCTCCACATGTCTAGGAAACACTTCCTTTAATACAAAGACTTTTAAAACTGGTTAAGCCAGTGCTGGTGTCTTACACCTATAATCTTAGCTACACAGGAAGCTGAAATACAAGGATAGGGGGTTGAAGCCAGCCCAGGCAGGGAAGTCTATGAGAGTCCTGTATCCAGTAAACTATTCAGAAAATACTGGAAATGGCACTGTGGCTCAGATGGTAGAGTGCTAGCTTTGAGCATAAAGAGGCTCAAGGACAGTACCCAGGTCCTGAGTTCAAGCACCAGGAGGGGCAAAACAAACAAATAACAACAGAAAAAAAAATTGTTCAAGTTAGCCAATGGAAAACCTTAGTCATGCAGAAATAAATAAAAAACAGAATTCAATTTTCCTTTAGTTTCCAGACCGTAATACCCTTTCAAATAAAAGAAAAACTTTGATATTATGTGGTGCTCAGTTAAGTCAACTAAGCTTAGTTAACATCATTTTTACATAGGTATCCATAGCATAGCACTATTCTAATCAGTTCCTAGTCTCTCAAATCCTAAGCCATTGTGATCAGTACTATATAATAGTGAGGTCAAGTGAATGTGGCTAAGGCACTGTAAGGGAAGAAATAAGAGAAACTGTACCTCCAAGAGAAAGAAGATATTTAGGAGGAGCCATGACAGAAGAGGCAGCTGAGAAGTGCTTGTGTGTACGCAATATTTACACCATGTATTTTAGCCCCAGGTGGGAAAGTGAAGATGAAATGATATGCACATAAGAAAGATGTTGTTCAAGGATGGCTTAGGGGAGAATAGAGAATGAAGCATCAATTTATGTCATAAATCAATAGTGACTTACCTAATATTCCCTATCTGAAAATCAAGGTAATGATGTCTACCTCACAGAGTGTTTGGAAGGGTTAAATAAAGTGAGATTACTACATAATTCTCTTTTTTAGTGAGTGAATATAAAACCACATCTGGTATGAACTTTCAACAGGCATTTAATAGATGTATATATTTATATTTAATATCTATATATGCTAAGGAGCATATGAGAGGAAAGATAAATAAATGCCAACTACTTCAGCATCTGCTTAGATAGGAGAGAAATGCAGGTCATACATTTAACAACTGTCTTCTCACACTAAAAAGGCTAAAAGGGGCTGAGAAATTATATATATATATATATATATGTATTTTTTCTAGACTGCAATACACAATGGCATCTTATTGAATCTGATGCCTAAGAGTACTTAATTCACTTCTGGTGCTCATGGGGAGAAAGGAACAAATGTGTAATCTTGAAAGCACAATGAAGAAGCTTTCCTACCTCCCAGATATTCACAGGAAGCCTGGCTAATACTCACTTCATCTTGGAGAACTGCTTAGTATCCTAAGGTTCAGCAATCACCCTCTAATATGATAAATCTGTAGCACAGTTACAAGTTGATGGAATTTCTGGTGCTATATGTACCCTTTGTATTCCTCTCTCAACAGACATCACACCCCTAATCAGTTCTGGGAGGGCTTCACAGTTCTGGGAAAACAGATGTGGCTTTGGGGTATATGGAAGTGAGTTAGGTGAAAAGATTAGATGAGGAAAAAGGAAAGATGACAGAAAAAAATGATTTCTGAATATAGCTGGTGAGCAGATCTGCTTTGTGTTCTAACTTCTAATATAAACTTGACTAAGTCATTTTATCCCATGGCTCCAATTTTCTCATTAAAAGAATTCAGTTCCTCCAGGTGCCGGGGTGGCTCACATCTATAAACCCTAGCTAGTCAGTGTATGGGGTTTGAGGGAAGGGATTCAGAGACAGTCTCAAGCAAAAAGATGAATTTATTGGGGAAGTTCCAGATGGACCAGTCCCAGGTTTCAGAAAAGCATATAACACAAAACAGGACAGAGACACAGAGACTTACTTCTGGAAGGTTTCTAAGTAACTCCTGCAACCCACACATGCCCTTAACACTATCAGGAAACAGGCCAGAGAGGAAGGAAAGAACAAAAACGACACCATGGAGATGAGAGATGAGCCAGGAGCCAGGAGACAGGACACAGGATGTAAACATGGAGACATGTGGCATGACTTAATGGTGCCTGAGCTGCCCTGACCCTAAATAGGGTCAGGTCAGGGGGCTTGGTCACAGGAAACTCCCAGACCCAAGTACTTGACTGACAGGTTCAGTAACTATTGGCCAGGTGCCCACCCGTGTCTCTTGGGATTATGGAACATTACCTGGGGAAGGGATTTCCCTTCCTGTAGGAATCCAGATACACCCATCAAGACAAGATGCTAGATAGTACAACTTGCCATGTGGTCAATGATGGCGCTGGTCAGACCTGACCTCCATATTTACAGTCAGAAAACTGAAATCTGAGGATCAAGGTTCAAAGTTAGCCTTGCCAAGAAAATCCTTGAAACTGTTCTCTTCATTTAGCCACCAAAAATCTGGAAATGAAACTGTGGTTTGAGTAGTAGAGTGCTAGCCTTGTCATCAAAAGCTCAGGGACAGGATTCAGGCCCTGAATTAAAGCCCAGTACAGGAACAATCAATCGATCAGTCAAGAAGAAAGAGGAAAATAAGAAGCCAGTTTCATTGATTCTGTAGGATTTACATAAGCATTATAGTTATAAGCATTGTCTAAAAAAACCATAAATAACCAAGGTTCTGCTACTAAAACTAAAATTTTGTAAGTTTTACTTCTTTCCTTTGTGAATTTTTAAGGCAATTACTATAGATAGTTTGATGGCATGCATATCTTTGAAAACTGATATTTAATTCATTGGTATTTCAAATAGAAAAGTTAATTTGTCCATATGGAAATTTACTTGTAATAGAAATCAGTATATGCAGTTAGTTAGGTTCTCCAGAAATCAAGACTCTGAAAGGGAGTTTGACATTCAGACCTTTAGTAAGAAGTGTTATTAATGCTGGCTCTGGTGGCTCACAGCTGTAGTCTTAGCTATTTAGGAGACTAAAAGACATAAGAGCACAATCCAAAGCCAGCCAGTGAAGAAAAGCCTTTAGACTCTGTCTCCACAATAACTAGAAAAAGGCAGGGCTTCAGTGTGGCTAAAGAGTTTGCTCATCAACCAAGCAAGTACAGGTCCTGAGTTCAAGCCCCAGCACACACACACACACACACACACACACACACACACACACACCACACACACAAAGTGTTGTTGGGCTCAACATATGTGAAAAGGAGAAGAAACTGAAATGACATTAGGAGAAACTGAGTTACAATAAAAGCCTTTTCACAACCTTATCACAACAACTTTGGCTAGTCTCAAAAGATGTCAGAGGCATATCATATCTTCAATATGGCTTATAGGCCCACTTCTAACAACCATGAAAGTAGGCTACTGTGGGAATGGTATAACCTTGGAAAGATGGTATGACTCTTGCTAGTAACTAGAGGCTGAGGCAAGTGATTCGCAGAAGTTTATACATAGCCTATCACCATGTCTATGGGAGTTCTTCAATGATAATTTATCTACAGGTAAACATTTCTAGAAATTATAGCTAAGTATATGGAAACATCACTTTGTATAGTCCTTTCATGATATTAAAGAGATTAGCATTAAATTTTATTTTGTTAGTATATCAAAATGACTAAATGATATCAAACCTATTATTAAAGTCAAATAACTTTTGTTCTTTTTTCAAAAAAATGTATTGTGATTTTTAAAGGTGATGTACAGAAGGATTAGAGTTATATAACTCAGGGAAAGAGTACATTTCTTCTTGGACAATGTCAGCATTTCCTCCACAAACAACTTTTTAAAACTATGTATTCCTCACTTCCAAATGCCAGAAAAAACAATTTATATTCCAGGATTTAATTTCTTAATTTTGTCACCAAAATAAAAATGTTCACTCTATCAGATGGAGTTTAAATTCGTTTTTCAAATACTAAAGCAGTAATTGTGACCATGGTATTATTTTTCCTGTTTTAAAGACAAGTCAACAAACAGTACAAGAAATGTATCCAATGCCCAACGTATAATACTGTAACCTCTCTGTACGTCAGTTTGATAATAAAAATTTGAGAAAAAAATAAATAAATAAATAAATAAATAAATAAATAAAAAAAGAAAAAAAAAATAAAGACAAGTCATGTGACTTATCTCAAGTACTGTGATTTAGGAATCAAGTTCATAGTCTAGCATTTGCCAATATTTTTCTTACTCTATTTTCTCTTTCTCTTCATCTTTGAAGGACTTCAAAAAAGTAGTTTTAATGTCAAAAATACAAAATGCTTAATTTACAAAAATATCTAACCTTTGAAAGTAAGAAAGTCATCATTTGTTTGTATCACCCAAGTTAAGCAACTACTACATTTCCTTTGTTGATGTTCAATACTTGGATTCCTAGATCTGCTTCTTATTTTTCTTAATGCAGGGTTCACACACAGTAGGTTCTATGCTCATGGATGGCTCCATTCCTCTTGTTGTTTTTCCAGCCCATTAATTTTTAGTTTGTCCTTTGTGTGTCCATGACTAGAGCAGCACTTGTTTCCATAGCAACAGTGAGGCTGCCCTCATGAATCTCAGACATCACAGACTAACATACCCATACAGAATACCCTCTTTCATCATTTCTAGTAAGGTAGAGATAAGAAAAACTAAAGAGATTTTTTAAACAAAGGTCTGTTTCAGTACAGATCAGATTGGCCCTGTCATGTCTATATATAAATACAATCTAACGCTATTGCTTTTAAACTGGAGTATAGCCTCACAATCTAATGATCAATACTCTTCCCAGTATCTACAGGGCACAAATGAATCTCATACATTAGTAGGAACATTAGGATGCAATATTCAGGGGTGTGTGTGTGTGTGTGTGTGTGTGTGTGTGTGTGTGTGAATAACACTGCTACATATATACAAGGAAATCTCCACAACCCCTTGCACTTTCATAGTATTCCCTAGGTTCTCAAAGTCATGCACAGAAGTCATAAGGCTTTTGTTTCCCCAATCTTCAATTCTATGTCCACTAAGTGGTATCATTGATGTTTATAGTGACAAAAATGCTGCATGGAGCCTCATTCCTGCTACTGGTCACTAATACAGTAAATCATTTGGCAGCTGAATGATTTATAACAATAGATTTTCAAATACAGAATTAAATGAATAGTATCAATTGAGCACAAGACCTATAGAAACAAATTTCAAAGTTTCTTTGTTAAGCAACAATATATAAAAGACGCATTTTCTTTAAGTTTTTGAGGTACTTATCAACCTCATACTCATTAAGTTGTCCAGCACCCTGAAATGGTGCTTTTACTACTAAAACTATATTCTTCTTTTAAAGAATATCAGCTGACACTATTAACACAGATGACAAAGCCCTACAATTGTCACTCCTCTAAAAACCAGGCACTGGAAATAAATGAAATGCATGAGGATTGATAAATTGACATTTGTTACTTAGGTTTGTAGTTTTAGTTTCACACTAATTGAAATTTCAAATTAGGTCATTTAGATAATTACCCCAATTATACATATAAGAAACCAGAGGCAAAAAGTGAAATGACTTTTTCTTGATCAGGCCTTAGATTCACAGTAGAGTTTAAAGTATCTACTCTCCTTATTATGGGTTTATATTATTTCAACTATCAACAAATAATTAATGTTTCAAAAATTAACACAAATATATGGAAAGTATAGTTTATAGTCAACATGTAGATAATGACCTAGTGCTAATTCATTGGGAGTGTTCTCTCATGCCAACAGTCTAAGTTAATAATGGAAGACTCCATGCTTCCTTCTTCACTTAATCCATCACTGACATACTGATATATGAAAAGTGGTCTTCTTTGTGTGCCTTCTGACATCTAAGGTGAAAATTTAAGTGATCTCATGTAGCATCTCAACCAGAAATATGTGGATCCTTTCACTGAAGAACAGAAGACTGTGAATCAAAATTCTATTCTATTGTCATTGCTGTACTTGACTGTGTGGTCAGCGCTGCCTGCCCAGCTTATGTAAGTATAAAACAAAGGAGCTATACCATTCCTCCTTTGATTACTAAACCTCTGTAGGTCTTATGGTTTATTTCTCCTTAACTACTTTCTCTATTACGGAAGCTACGCTTTCCAGGCAATTATTACAAAGAACACGGAATGCATATAACTATTGTTCTCCTGTCCCAAATCAAATCAGACCTGGTCAAGATTCTTCACTACCATCCCCAAGTCATATGAGGATATGATCGTGGGAGCCTGCATTATTGACTGTAGAAAGGATTATTCACTGTTCTGTAGGAGGATGGCAGAACTGATTGCTCCTTAGCTGTCAGGAAACGGCTCATTGAGAAGCCTTGGAGTATGGGGATGGCTCCAAAGGAAAACTTTACTCATAAATACAAGTGATGTTTGGATAATGGAAGTTGAGTGATCAAAAGCCAATAGAAGCAATGATAGCAGTCACCTAAGCCTTATTCTCAGAGGATTGTGCAAGAGGCACAGCAGGAAGAGGACAATGAGCTCTCTGCCTAAGTGACAAGTTGCCCAGATGCAACAAACAAAATGAGGATACTGGAAGCACATCTTCAAGTGACAATGGTCTGCCAAGGACAACTCTAGTCACAATCCAAAGAGCAGAATTTATGTGCACACCCTGTGGAGATGACTCATCTGTCACTGAGCAGCCATTAGTCCTGTTTCCACCCACCATTGGCCATCACTAATACTAATAAGATCACAAATGCTAAGTAAACAAGCAATATTTTCTTTAGCAGGACAGATCAGCAAATTCTGGGGTGGAGTGCATTTAATGAAGGGTTTGATATTGCCCCACTAAAAGAAAAATGGAGGTGGTGAAGCACTCTGTTTATGTTGAATGGGATGTACCTCTTTTCTTGGGTGGTTGTGAAGTTTGTGGCTTTTGACAATTTTTAAAGTGTATGACCTATGACTTTTTGTTCACTCTCTTTTTATTAATTGTTATTATAGTTTAGGCTTCACAAAATCTGTATTTGTTCTTGCTTCATGTAAACATTCAGAAATCTCATGCCATAGGTGATTTACTAAATATTACTCTAGGCTGTGTCCTGTTCTATTCTTAATCTCAATCAGCATATACAGCTAGGTGACAGTCATTTCCTAACTGGGGTCACTGCTTCCAGTGCTGTTCTTTCAAATGTCTCTTCTGTTACACTGCTAGAGAATAATTTAATTAACATCACACACTGCAAAAGCATCCAGCCACAGACAGAATCAAGACTCGTTTCTTTTTTTTTCTTCTTAAAAAAACCCAAACTTTATTATAAAGATGATCTACAGAGGGGTTACAATTACATAAGAGTACATTTCTTTTGGAAACTGTCACCCTTCCCTTCCCTCTTCTGTTTTTTTGCCCCTCCCAGGAGACAGCAGTTCTCCAAGCACCAACTCAAGGCAATGCTGCTGATGTACTGAAATAACAGCCAAAGTCCATGGGCACATGGTGATGTGCCAAAGAACTAAGCAACAAACCTGAGTCAGTTCTCTTTCTAGATTTTTTATTTTGGTGGGTTGTGGGTTTGAACCAAAGGCTTGGGCCATATCCTTGAGCTCTTTTGGCGTTTTGCCACAGCTTCTATTCTGGTTTTGGGGTGGTTAATGGAGATGAGTCTCATGGGGACTTTTCTGCCTGGGCTGGCTTCCATACACAATGCTCAGATATCCAAGTCAGTCTTCCAAACATAATCTGGTCAGCAATAGAGGAAAGACTTCAGAGGATAACAGGTGCTACCGCGAATACCAGAGTGCTATTCACAGTCAATTCCAACTCTTTCAAGAAGGAAAGGGGTCTCAATAGAAGGGGTTCTTTCTTAGTTTGTTAGCTGGTAAATACTGCTTCCTCTTCCTCTTTCCTCTTCTTTCCTATCTAGTTCAGAGGTAGCCAATGATTCATGGTGCAAGACACACTCCTTGCTACTGAACCCAAACTTAAACACATCCTTTGAGTTCCTAGTAGCTATGTGGCTCAATAGGCTTGTTGTTCAAGAAGATTCCATTTCCTGAGCCCAGGTCAATGACGTAGGGCTTCATCCTCTGGTGAACTGTTCCAACTATTTGATTGGCATCTGTGTACTCCACAAGTCCATCCTGGAAGATGTCATGGTACTTCCAGCACTAGGGGTGGTTGATAGGAATGGCAGTGATGCCCAGGTGTTGACCCAAAAGGTAGGCACTCTGTCAATGAACACACAGGATTGGAAGCATCTCATCCTCCTTGTGTGTGTGTGTGTGTGTGTGTGTGTGTGTGTGTGTGTGTGTGTGTGTGTGTTTTAAGAGGGTAGATACACAATGTGGTTTTGGGATCCAGCTTCTGGGGTCTTGCTGTATTTAATGACTAGATCCTGGAAGGTGTTATATCTTCAAGAAGTGCCCCAGAACGTTGGAAGCTTGGTTTCTCTGTACCAGGTACTTGTTGGTATTGTTGTCCCCTGGTGGAGGCACCATCTCTTGGGAAAACAAAGGGGAGGGAGGGCGCCCAGGCCGGGGGGGGGGGGTCACCTGTTGCCTCTGGTGGGAGATTGGCCACCACTTCCTGGTCCCTGTTCCTGGTCAGGTCCCTCGAGACTCCTGGTTCCGCTGGACCCCACCCACAGAGCCCACTTCCAGGCAACCTGGCATGGTGTGGGGGTTCCTTGCCCTGGGAACATGGGGGTTCAGCGCCATCCATGAGCGGACCCCGGCTGCATTTGGCCGCTGAGCCCGGGACTCACGAATCTCCTACACCATCCTTGCCCACTTGTTACCTTGGGAGAGCCAGAGTTCAGGCCAGGCTCCCAGCAGTCCTGGCCTAAGCTCAGCTTAGTGACAGCATGTAAGGCAGCACCAGGTGTGCCTAGCACAGAGGGCGCAGTCCGAGGCCGGGCTCTGAGGCCTGTTCCCACTTTGACCTGCATGCTGCAGCTGCGCACAACCAGGAAGCAGAAGACTAGTTTCTTGGCAGAGCTTGATTCATTATTCCATTCTCACCCCGCAGATGGCTCTAGGGCCCTCACTCACACACACTTCTAAGGCCCCACATTATTATTATTTTTTTATTCAAATTTTTATTATCAAACTGATGTACAGAGAGGTTACAGTTTCATACGTTAGACATTGGATACATTTCTTGTACTGTTTGTTACCTTGTCCCTCATACCCCCCTCCCCCCCCCCCAGGTGTTCAGTTCACTTACACCAAACAGTTTTGCAAGTATTGCTTTTGTAGTTGTTTCTCTTTTTTTACCCTGTGTCTCTCAAATTTGGTATTCCCTTTGAATTTCCTACTTCCAATACCAGTAAACACGGTTTCCAATATACTCAGATAAGATTACAGAGATAGTGTAGGTACAACCACAGGAAGGTGATACAAGAACATCATCAATAATAGAGGCTACACATACACATAGGACGTTGAAAGTAGTTACAACTGTGATATAACAATTGTTTCCATAAGGCCCCACATTATTTAACTGTACAGTTCTAGGAGCGGCTGCCTCTACTTTCAGAGCTTTTGTCCTTGGGATCACCTTGCTCATCAGCCTCAAGCTCTGAGACAGACTTATTCAATTCGTCCAGACTCAGTTTTTCAAAAGAATCTCTTCTTTTTTTTTTAAGTTTTTATTATCAAACTGAATTACAGAGAGGTTACAGTTTCATACATTAGGCATTGGATACATTTCTTGTACTGTTTGTTACCTTGTCCCTCATTTCCCCTCCCCCCTCTCCCTTTCCCTCCCCCACATGAGTTGTTCAGTTGATTTACACCAGTTTTGTAGTTGTTTGTCTCTTTTCACCCTGTGCCTCTCGATTTTGGTATTCCCTTTCAATTTCCTAGTTCTAATACAAGTATACACGGTTTCCAATGTACTCAGATAAGATAGAGAGATAGTGTAGGTACAAACCACAGGAAGGTGATACAAGAAGATCATCAATAATAGAAGCTACAGTTACACATGGCAGGTTGAAAGTAGTTACAACTGTGATATAACAATCGTTTCCATAACATGGAGTTCATTTCACTTAGCATCATCTTATGTGTTCATAAGGGTATAGCTATTGGGCTCTTGTGATCATCTGCTGTGACTTGCCTAAACCTGTGCTAATTATTCCCTATAAGGGAGACCATAGAGTCCATGTTTCTTTGGGTCTGGCTCACTTCACTTAGTATAACTTTTTCCAAGTCCTTCCATTTCCTTACAAATGGGGCAATGTCATTCTTTCTGATAGGGGCATAAAATTCCATTGTGTATATGTACTATCAGAAAGAGTATCTCTTCTTTGATAAGATCTTGCATAAATCCCTCCAGCCACAGAGACTCTTTTCTCCAGTTAATCACCAAAATATTGGGAGTGGAACAGTGGCTCCTCTGGTAGAACACTAGCCTATCTAGCTAAGGGACAATGCCCAGACCCCTCACCCGTCCCTCTCTTTCTCTCTCTCTCCCTCTCCCTCTCTCTCTCCCTCTCTCTCCCCCTCTCTCTCCCTCTCCCTCTCTCCCTCTCTCTCTGTGTCTCTCTCTCCCCCCTCTCTCTCTGACTCTCTCCCCCTCTCTCTCTTTCTCTCTCTGTCTCTCTCTCCCGCACACACATTGTTGCCCATTAAAAGAGTAATTCAATAAAATAACTGGTATATGTAATGATGTCTCAAAGTTCAGAAAAGTAAACATTAATGAGAAAATTATTACATAAAGCAAGATAATATGTATCTTTTTATAAAGAAGACTTTATCCAAAATTCTAACAATAAAATCTTTCCCTATGAGTTTGGTGTTAGTTGTGTTTCATTTATGTTTCATAATGTAGAAAATAAATTAATGCAACTGTGTTAGGCAATTAAGGCTTTATTATAATGATTTTTAAAATTCTTGGAATCACTATGAGTCAAGAAATATTTGTCTGGGCTGGGAATATGGCCTAGTGGCAAGAGTGCTTGCTTTGTATGCATGAAGCCCTAGGTTCGATTCCTCAGCACCACATATATAGAAAATGGCCAGAAGTGGCACTGTGGCTCAAGTGGCAGAATGCTAGCCTTGAGCAAAAAGGAAGCCAGGGACAGTGTTCAGACCCTGAGTTCTAGGCCCAGGACTGGCAAAAAAAAAAAAAAAAGAAAGAAAGAAAGAAAGAAAGAAAGAAATATTTGTCTAATTAAAAACATAGCCAATGTTTCAAATGCTTACCTAAAAATAACAAGTTTGTGATAAATCTGCCACAATTAAACAGCAAGCTATTCAAGACACAAAATATCAGAAGCATTGGACAATCTTCAAATAATCCATTATATTTTCTTCTAAAAGATAAGCTTCATTATTTCACAACAGACATCTATCTAATTGTGGAAGTTTGGTCAAAGGAATAGCAAATGTTTTGGCATGCAATGGGTTTTATAATAATTTGTTTGGGGAAAAGCTGCCAATAATTTAAGGATGGCTCAACCTACCTTTGTAATTTATAAATCCTTACAATGAGGCTATAAATTATAAATATCTCAAAATATAGTTTAATATGCTGAAAATAGATAGAAGAAACACTCAGGATTCAATTTTAGACTTTAATGATGTGACTTTTAGCAAGATTCTATACCTCTTTTTATCAATTTCATTCAAAACTAAAGATAGGCTAAAATAATAAGTTAGGCACAGTGGCTCAAATCTGTACTTAGCCACTTGGGAGGAAGAGAACCAGAAATTGTAGTTCAAGGATAGCTTGAGGATAAGTATTCACCAGACTCCATCTCAACCACTGGTTGAGTGTGACTGCCCCCAGCAACACAGGGAAGTACAAGTAGGAAGATTACAGCCAAAAATATGTTGTTGTTTTTTAGTTTTAAAAATATCATTTTCAAGCCAGCCCTACATCAAAATTAACCAGTGGATACAGCAGCTTGAGATGAATGTGTCTTAAGTGATGGAAAAGCTACCTTGCAAGCTGCAAGTCCCTGAGTTCAACTCCTAGTAAGAAACAAAAATTCTTACCACCATAAAAATGGTCAGAAAGTTAAATGAGAAAATACAGATCAAAAATTGAGTGTAATATTTCATGATATTTCATAGCCAAGTAAAATAGGTTTATGAAAGTATGTTTTTAAATGTTGGGGTTTATTTAAAATTAAATTTATCTTTCTAAAACTACCCTTGCTAGTTTGTTTTTAGTTTCAAATTGTGTCTTCAGTCCTCAAGCTAATGTTCTCATTTCTTCTAGGTGATTTGAAAAGAAAAACAAAATTCTTATGCCATCCATGCTTTAATGCAACTCCCCAATTCTCTTGCTTGTGTGCTTTAATTATGTCCTCCTCAAACACATTAGAAATTCATTTTGTAAGTTTGACTTTCAAGGTTTTGTTGTTTAGAAAGAAATCCAAATCTTCATGAAAAAATATCTTAAGGGTTCTCTTAATCAAGAACTCTGAACTGGCATCTACTCTCAGGTGGGTACAGTAAAAGGTTTCATTTTTACATGGCTCTTAAGTTTCCATAGGGAAGTTATACAAGTTGAAACCACTAAACCAATTCAATGAAACCCAAACTGCTGAGTTCTACACTGTTTAAAAAGAGACTTTCTGTCTCCTACCCAGCATGAGCTCGGGCAACTTTCCATTTATCTGAATAACTATCATGTAAGCTGCTCAACCAGTTTTTGCTCAAAGATCTAACACAGATTGATTGAACCAGTAAAAGCAAATACATTTGCTGACTTCGACATTTTACCTCATCTTATTTGATAACAGGTCAAAAAAGTCAGAGAAATGTTCTTTAATTTTTCACTTTTGTTTTGAAAGGTTTCAAAGAGCTATTACTAAAAATAAGCTTAGCATTAATTCAGGTGCACCCCACTCTCACCTCTTTCAGAAGCACTCAGTAGGCTCTACAAAGGCACAGTAGGAACACTGGTTCACCTGTATACTTTTTATCTTTATGAGATTTTCTTTGTTTCCTTGTCAGTCATGGGGCTTGAACTTAGGGCCTGGAGCTGTCCTTTGAGCTCTTTTGCTCAAGGATAATGTCCTACCAGTTTGAGTCACAGTGCCACTTCTGGTTTTCTGGTGATTAATTGTAGATAAGAGTCTCCAGAACATTCCTGCCTTTTCTAGGTTTGAACCACAATCCTTATAAATCAGCCTCCTGAGTAGGATTTTTGGCATGATGCCTCCAGTGACCAGGTAGGAAATCTTCTTAAACTTGGTAGATAGCTCTAACTTCACAAATGCATCAGACTTTTTATAATCTCAGGCTCAAGGGAAAAATCTGAATCTTACACAGTAAGAAAATAGTTAACATGATGGCTTACACTGTGCAGAACAGTGTCATTACTAGAGTGTCAAGTTGATTCAATGTCTGTTGGGTTCATTCTACTGTTGAAGTTTATCAGTTGGAAAGGTATTAGATAGCCAAAGATTTTTAAATGATATACCCAATCTATTTTACATTGAGAGAGAGAGAATCTTTCATTGATAAATAGAAAACTAGTGTCTATTTTTTGCTAATCTAAAATAATTAGACTTTCAATAAAATATTCTACCATTTGACAGATCAAAATGTTTTCTATGCCAGAAAAATGTCTTATTAAATCCAAACTGACTCAAAAACCTCTGTAACATTCTGCTTTTAGAACTATACCTTTTCTGAGCATGATAGCTCATACCTATAATTTTTGCTACTTGGGAGGCTGAAATAATGAGGATTATGGTTGGGGACCAGTCCAATTCTTATCTAAACCAATTCTTATTGTACCAGCTGTGTGGGAGGCTGAGATCAGGAGGATTTCTGTTATAGTCCAGCTGTGGCAGAAAGTCTGCATCTCAATGGAAGAAGCGGGGTATGAGATATACACTGTCATTCCTATTGTGCTGGAAAACCTTAAATAGGAAAGTTGTACATAGGCACATTCCTGGATAGAAAATGAGACCCTTTCTGAAAACTAACCATACTGCAATGGAGCTTGCCATAGGTCATTGTGTAGCAAGCTGAAATCATGAGTTCAAACCTTAGTAGTGTCATAGAGAAAATAAAGAACCATAAATATCACATCTTTCAATCAATGATGTTTTACCTGGCATCTATTGTATGCTGGGAAGAAGTCCTCAAACCTCTCAACAATTTGGACCAGGTATCAAACCTCTCAACTATTTGAACCAGGTGACATTATCAATTTGCACCAGATGAGGCAATAGAGCTCAGAAAGATTAAGTAATTTACCAATATAAGCAAGTTTTCAGTATTTGAACTTAAGTTGGTTTGACTCTACTATTTGCTTCAGTTATCTTCCTAATCAGGTACTGTAATTTATTGTTCTGTTTTCAACTCCAGTAATTCTTTCATCTGAAAATTTATTTGAGAAACACAATTCTTTCCATTATGCATGTAGTGATGAAGTGGTATAGTATACAAATACTTGCTTAGAAGTTTACTCAGCAAATAAGTAGCTACCACCACCCCACGCCTGCTTAGAATGCATTACTATATATCAGTTAAGAAGAAATAGAGCAAGAAATCACCTAAAGACTCACCTAGCTTTTAAACATTTCCTACAATTTCTAATTCCAGAAAAGATCACATGAGAGGTTTGAAAGAAAAGGAGAGAAATAAGTCAAGAATATCAGGCATTTAAGATCTTAAAGTTATCAAGTGTGAAACAAATGTGTACTTTTTTTCTTTTCTATTTCATTTGTATTAAGTTCACTGCTCCCTCTGTTTCTCCAAGACTTTTGGTTCAAAGTTGACTATCCAATGGGATTCACACATCACCACTTGAAGTCCCCCTTAATAGACCTATACTCCAAACTCATCTGTAGCTGGGATCTCCATAACCAAAAACTTTTGTTTCCTTTGTAAAGTTGCTTCTGTAATACTGCACCCCCCAAACTTTTAAACACTAGAGGATTATGTATTTTTGGTACTGTACTGGAAATAAAACCGCATATTCCCAGCCTTTCATTTATGTCTACCCACCCTGTACCTCAGAAAATTCTTCTTATTAAAAAGAAACCAAAGCAAGCAACTTTGTTCCCCCTGGATGCCTGGTTTATAAAAGAAAAAGTGTCACCTGTCATTTCGATTTCTTAATGCAGCAAAGAATTGTTACACCCAACCTACTCCCTCTCCAGTCTTTCTCTTTGGGAGTGGGAAGCAGCATGCATTTCTGCCTCCATCCCCCTTCTTTCTGCTGGCAAAGGAAAGGGAGAGAATTGAACATTACTATTAGAGACCCAAAAGTTTCTCAATAATAGTTAAGTTTCATTCAATAATATCCAGGCCTAAGTATCCTCAACCCTTAAAAGCCTTGCATGTTATAAGTTTGGCATAAACACAAAACCATATCAAGCAGCACTCCTCTCTCACAACTACAAGTGAGGGGTGAAAGATGGGCATAGAGACTATAGAACAATCAAAGGTTCAAGAGTACAACTACTTTCCCTAGCAACAGGATACACTGTACCTCCATTCCGAAGGCTTCAGTGTAGTGCCTCAAAGACAAAGAGAGACAGAGAAAGAGAGAGAGATTCAAAAATCACAGTTGCTTCTTCACAGGCCTCTAGTCTTCAAGGGGTAGTCTTAAATCCAAGACATCCTTAATCTATAATGTCTACCAAAATTGATCAGTAAATATTAATTGCACTATGGAAAGCTGCATAGCAAAGCTACCAAATAACATCCCCAAGAATAGTCACTGTGGGTTGCATATGAATTATTAAATGCCTTACATATATTATGACTGACCCTACTATGAAGTTTTCAAGATGAGGAAAATATCTCATCATTTTCAAATGTGAAAGCTGAAGTTTGGACTATATGATATATCTGGGTCAGAGCTAATAGAATACAACAAGATTTGAGTTTGGTGTAAATGACCTGAACAACTCATGGGGGTGAAGGGAAAGGGGGAGGAGGGAGGGGGGAATGAGGGACGAGGTAACAAACAGTACAAGATATGTATCCAATGCCTAATGTAAGAAACTGTAACCTCTCTGTAATTCAGTTTGATAATAAAAAAATAAAAATAAAAAAAGAATACAACAAGATTTGAATGTGTATATTATCATATAAGTATACAATTTTGTGTGTGCATAGAATTGTAGATTGATAGAGGGAAGATATATATATATATAGAGAGAGAGAGAGAGATCTTTCATTGACAACCACACAATAAAAATACACAAAGAATGTTTTATTATTCATCTTACTGCAAACAAAGTAAGACAACTCAGTTATTACTTAATGTCTTGAAAAGCTACCAATCTTTGTGCTTTAGACATACAACTGATTCCAATAAGATAAATATTTGCTCTTCCTAAATTAAGATTTTATTTGAAGATACATTAAGAAGTAAAGTAATGGGACAGATCATAAGTGGGGGGGAAAAACAACAACAAAAAAGCAAGTTCTGTTTCTATTAATCTAGGTACATCATCCATCAACCAATAAAAATGTCCAAATAATTTTATTTATATGTGTCCATTATTGTTCAAATTCTGCCCTTGGTGTCTTATATAAAATAAATAACTCTCCTAGCCTATGAGAAGTTTTATTCAGGGATCAAGGACATAAATCATTAATGTTTTATAGGATGTGTGCTAACAAAGGTAGAAATAGAATTCTGTGGGATTCTGTAGGAGGAGGAGTAATAACTTTTCTTGGGGGAAAATGGAAATATTTTACTTTTTGGGTTACTCTCAAAATATTTTACTTTTTGAATGTAAAATATTTGTGGTTTGTTTTTTTGAGGAGGAGCAGGAGTAAGTGAAAATGTATCAAAAATCAACATCGACTCAGTTTTTCCACAGGGACATTAAGCTATATTGATTCATTATTTTATGATGCTATGAGAGCTTATGTGTGCCAATCTGCCACCCAGCTTTGTCCTGGCTTCTTCCTAATGCAATTATTAAATAATCCAAAGCTACCTTTCACCAGCTCACCCCCTGCTCAAGGGGCTTACTTACAAAAGAATCATAACCATCTTTTTGTGTCCTGAAAGTACCACCAAATGTCATCACACCTAAAATCCTACAACTTCATTTTTTATTTCCACCATCCATGATCACCTCCCTCCCCCCACATTACTCTTCATTTCAACTGTTCTCTGGGTACTGCATGTTTTGATTTAAACTTTAAGAAGATGCCAATGGTTGCCAATCTTGCATCTAGATAAGAAGAACATTTTTTCCACTCACTTTATTTTTTCATACAGGGTCTTGCCATAACAAGCCTGAAACTAGAGATTCTCCCATCTCAGCTTCCCATGTGCTTACGTATACAAAGATGTCCAGTTCTTCATTGCCACTTTAAATATTAGGTCAGTATTATTTCAGCATGGAAACGCTTCCTGATTCTACACTCCAGATACCAAGCCTCAGCCATACTTAAATGACAAAGTTCTTATAAATATGATGTATCTTTAAATTCGAATGTGGTTATTATTTAATGTATATATAGAAATATACTTTCTTATCTGATCTTTTTTACTACCATAATTCCAATACCCAGTGCAGTGACTGGCACAAGGTAGGAAAAACTAGGTAGTTTTTTTAAATGCATGACTGACTGATACACTTACAAAATGAATTTGAACTCCAATACAACAACCCATGTCAACCCATACTAATTTCATTTTACTATCTTAATACCCTTTCACCCTGCTGTTATGAGCTATTTTCTACTCCTATTTTTTTCCTATTCAAATTATGGAAGTCACTCAAATTTCTAGAGGTCTACAAAGTCTTTTAGTTGCAATCTTTTCTTTCTGGTCTACCCCACAATTTAGATATATTTCACCCACCTTTTTCTGATCCATAATTTTTTATTTCAATAGTAAAACCAATTGTTACTGAAATTCAAAGTTTAAAAAACATTTTCATCATTACAAATTTATGCAAAGGTTCTGTTCAACTAAAATGTCGTTATTCAGGCAGGTTTTGAAACTAACAGGGAAGAATGACTCAAACTACATGTGAATACAATACAGAGAAGTATTGGAAGACTAGGGCACAGAGAGGACCTAAAAGCGCTAAGTAGACTGGGCAGATGCCCTCTAGCAGAAAGATGACTAAACTGGAGGGGAAAGAGTTGATATTTTATCTAAAGTGAAAAGGTTTAAGAACGTTCCTCCTTCCATTCCATCAAGGGGAAAGGTAGGCTTTAGCATATAGCAATAACAATGTTGGTCCAGCAAAGGAATATCCTGGGAGAAAATGCACCCATCTAAAACTTTTTGACCAGAGAGGAAAAGATTACACAGCTGGAGCTGAACAGAGCTAGAAAGGAGAGGCAATAGAGCCACTTCCCAGATTCATCAATGCAATGACACATCAGGAGTCTGAACACAAAAGCTTAGAAGGGGAAAAGAACAAAGATCATGAGCTCAATGGATTTGTAGATGGAGGTTGATGTGGAATTTTCTCTTCTCCTCTATGATTTAGTTGATGTTTTAAATAATGGTTTCTGTAGTTAAGTAAGTTCATGAAACTTTTGTTACAAAAAGTACATGGCCAGTCAACCCAGCAATATTCCATGACAACATGTATAAGCAAAATTTATTGTTTAAGAACATTAAAATAACAGCTTAAAATAGAACTGATGGTTATTTTTCTGCTGAGATATTCCAATTCAGATTCCAAAGGAGAATTAAATTATATTTTAAATGAATAAACAACCATCAACAATGGCTTTTTTCTCTTTTGAAGCTTGAAATTTAAATTTCTAACTTACCTCAATTTACCTTTGATTTAAGCAAAAATTATGCCTAAAGATCTTTATGAAATAACTGCAGTTAATATTTTAAACATGGCATTCAAAAATCCATGGTATATGTAGCAAAGAGCTATGTGCTTGCACAATCTTTTAGACAGAGAGAAAGCTACCTCACAAACAAGGATAGAGAAAAATATAGGAAAATAAAGACAGGAGGAAGGGTCAGAAAACCAGAAGACAATAGGAGGCAAAAGAAGACACATAAAATGAGACGATAGAAGCATATGTTGGTCATAATGAAGGGAAAGGATGCTGGAAAGTCAAGAGCGGGATTGGGATGGGCCTGGTGTCACTAGGTTAGTTAAGGTGTCATTTAAGGAGTGGGTGACTCAGAATCACTGCATAATGTTTCTCTCCCCTTAAAATGCTAAAAAGCCTAGTATTAAAAGCTAGTCTAAGATACACAAGATGATTTGAATGGAGAACTTAAGGCAAATTTTAAACACAGAGAGAGGGAGGGAGGAGAGAGAGAGAGAGAGAAGGAGGGGAGAAAAAGAGAGAGAAAGAGAGAGAGAGGCCTGAAGGCTTCTTTTTTTCTTCTTTTTTGTCAAAGTGAAGTACAGAGAGCTTACAGTTTCATATGTAAGGCAAGTACATTTCTTATCCAACTTGTTACCTCCTCCCTCATTTTTCCTCCGCCTCTCTCCTCCCTATTTCTCTCTCTGCCCCCCCCCCACTTCCCCAGGAGTTGTACAATTGGTTTAAACCAAATGGTTTTGTAAGTATTACTGTTGCAACAGTTTGTCTTTTTATCCTTTCTATCTCAATTTTGGTATTCCATTTTCCTTCCCTAGTTCCAATATACGTATACACAGTATCCAGAGTACTAAGATCAGTTAAAGTGATAGTAGGGGTAAAACCATGAGATGGGAATACGAGAGAAAATAAAAAAAATAAATTTTTAAAAAAGGTATGGTTTTACCACTTGTTTCCATAACTTGAAGTTCATTTCACTTACCATCATCTTATGTGTTCCTATGGGCATAGCCATTGAGCTATTGTGCTTTTCTGTTAGGACTATCCTAAACATGTACTAATTACTCCCTATGAGGGAAACCACAGAATCCATGTTTCTTTTGGTCTGGCTCACTTCACTCGGTATGATTTTTTCCAAGTCCTTCCATTTCTTTACAAGTGAGACAGTGTCATTCTTTCTGATAGAAGCATAGAATTCCATTGTGTATATGAACCACATTTTCTTGATCCACTCATCTACTGAGGGGTGTATGGGTTGGTTCCATATTTTAGCAATGACAAATTCTGCTGCTATGAACGTAGTTGTGCTGATGGCTTTAGTGTGAACTTGCTTGTGATCTTTTGGGTAGATGCCCAAGACTGGGCCACAGGGGAGCTCTATGTTTAGCTGAAGGCCACTTCTGTCCCCCCCCTCCCCCCACACACATACACTTATTTTCAGTTTGGTGCTCTTGAAGTCTCTTGGTTGATGTCTCTGCCATTTTCCTATGGGCTGCTACTGCATTCCAACTAATGTTCTAAATGGAACTAAAGTGATTCTCAAATATACTACTTCCCAAAAGTCCATAATTGTTTTAAGAAGAGGCATTGTAATGTATTTAGTAAATCAAAACATCATATGCACCACGTCTAGGAGTTGGAGCAAGTAAGTCACCATTCTCTTCCAACTTCATGCACTACTCAAAGAAGGCAGAGCAGTATGGAAGGAAAAGGATGCGGAGTCTGGGCCAGGCAATATGTGGCAAAGAATCCATGGAAACAAAGATGGGCTGGTGGATAGAGAAAGAAAGGAAGGAGTATGTTTTCTGGTCCTCTTTATCTATATGGTCTGGTCAGAAGACTTTCTCTAGTGTTCTTACCTAAATGTCTACTGAAAAGTGTAATTGTTCAACATGGAGATGAAAGTACAGATGGCACAGAAACTAGTGGACAACCACCACCTTAGAGATTGTGGAAGTCACTTTTTTATAACACACATAAATCAGAGAATTTGACATCAAGTAGAAGTAAAGGAAAGAGAGAAGGAAACGATGGAGAGAAGGAAAGATGGAAGCAAGAAATGTATTCTTATTAAGAGACTCTGGACTGGATAAAATAGAATCTATCTGCGTGAGGAAAGATGAGATTTGCCATCCTGTTCTTGTAAAATTACTAGAAATATTTGCACATGCTGCCAAAGAAAATTATATAGTATCTTAAGGATTTTCACTTGGGGCAGTATGTTGGGAGAAAATTGTAATTTATTACTGAAAGTGAATATATTTTATGTCTTCACACTATCTTAGAGTTGAAGAAAGCATGAATTATGTATTTTATGAGTGCAATTTGAAATATTTTAAAAAGCCTTCCATCAAGACACCCATACTATCTACCATGTTTTTCTTGGAAAAGAAGATTAACTACAGATATTAATAATGATAAAGACAAAACATCTAAAATGTATTATATCAGTCCTCAAATCAGTTTATTCTCCATTTATTATTAATATT
This sequence comes from Perognathus longimembris pacificus, assembly GCF_023159225.1. Lineage (NCBI taxonomy): Eukaryota > Metazoa > Chordata > Mammalia > Rodentia > Heteromyidae > Perognathus > Perognathus longimembris. The sequence continues at coordinate 45,790,827 of NC_063167.1, read as the reverse complement.
ATCTTTAAGTAGCTGTACAAAAGAGTTGCCATTTAACAAAGCAGTTTATGAATACTAAATCAATGTGATGGGCATTACGGTATCCCCTTTTCTATGGAAGAAGGAACTGACAGACTGTAGTATTTATTATAGCAGGACTGGCTGATGGAGAAATCATGGCTTAAACACAAATTGGCTGTATTTCAGCCTTATGTCTGATCAAAAATCTCTCTAAATAATCATTTTATCCTCTACATCAAGTGTTCATGAGAGCCAGTTCAATGAGTACCACAGGATTTTAAGGATGACCCTTACCCCTGAGGTCAAAAGAAAGGGATTGAAAGTTGAACAGATCATGGGTGGTGAAGGAATAGTCCTACTTCAATGCAAACCAAGCAACATTGGTTACACACAATTTAAAATTCTGTAATTAAGCTAGGAAAGAAATATTTCTACTGATGATGATGATAATACTAATAATAATAACCTTGAGATGCACTCAGTGATCTAGATTTGCCAAACTTGGTGAATTTTGTTTTCCATGATAGGCTTGAATAATTGAAGAGCTGTGAGTACCAAAACCATATGGAGTACATCAAGAGCTAAAGAGCAATGGAAAAACATAATTCTTCCTCCACATTAATAAAAAATGAACCTTACAGGCAGTTAATTAATAACTAAAACGAAAACAAAAGTGCTTTCTAATTTACTTGCAGGCTGCAACCCATTTCAGAGATAAAGGAGGGGGAACACCCACACACATACAAAAATAAATGCATGGATCATTGAAATACTTCAGTTTTTGCAAGTTATTAATTTAAAAATGCATCAAGTTTAAAATATAAATTTGACTTTATTTTGGGTATTGGGCACCAATAAGAACTAGCCAGTTCCCTTCCCAGAATAAAACCATGGTGATTCACTGTCACTTTCCTTCCTGTTCCTGTCCTCTCACCTCTCTGTAGTCCTTCTCTACAAATGAATACTAGATGAGAGTTTAGAAAGGAAATCTTAATTCCATTTTCATTAATGCATGAGAAAGAGCATTGCATTCTCACCTACAATTTTCTAATAAAAATTGTAGAACATTTATTTTAAATAGTTCTGAATATATTGCTTGAAACCAGAAGTTCAGATCTGAATATAAATTGTGTCATTGCACTTGATTATATCACCTAAATTTTGAAGTCTTCTGCAATTAGGGATAATGATTTCTGATGAGGAACAAAAAGGCAATTGCTAGAAAGTACTTCCTAGGTCAAGGAAGTATCATGCATCATTAAATCAGTGGAGGAGGAATTTGAAATAGGTCATTTCAAATTGAGTATTATATTCAAGTTTATTCTAAGCTAAATATTTAAATTTTTCCATGATTTCACATCTAGATGTAAGAAAATTGTTTCATTGTGTTTGTTATCCAATTACATAATTTCATCAGTACTGTTTACTATTATAGATACAAGGTTTGTATTTATTTCACACCAAAATTTAAGGGTACATTCAAAAACATTATTATGTGAAACAATATTGAGGTTTCTAAGCTAAAGACAAGGAAGTCAATAAACTTTAGATCTTAGATCTCAGAGGTAAATGAGAAACAATTTTCCAGCAAATACTTGTGATGTAACTCTTTATTTATCTCAAAATATTTCTACTCTAACCTCTTGCATCAAATTTCCTTCTACTAAATTCAAACCTACCTGACCACTTAGTTTTTATTTTACTGGATTACAATACAGCAAACGGAAGCATATTAAAGATAATAGGTAAAACAAGGACTTCAATATTTACTTTCCCAATTACACTGAACATAAACTAATAGGATTACTCGAAGGAAATCTTGGTTCACCGGTGTGAAAAGGGAAAAGCAAGTTTCCTAAGCCATGCCCTGCATAACAGTCCTTTGCAGGCAAATGTGAGGACTTTACAGGGTGAGCAAACACCATTTCTCAGGGAACCATTTGCCAAAACGTATTTTGCTGGTTTGTTCACTGAAGTGAAGAACACATGGATTTGTATTAAGAGGATATGCTTCCATTTGTTTGGTTTTATAACCAAAGTCTGAAATAAGGCTTACAGAATTCAGAGTAGGGTTCCTAGCAATAATAACAGCTTATACTTAGGGATCACACACTGTATATCATGCACTACACTTAATACTTTGTATGAATATAAGGAATAGCAATAACATAAGAGTTAGCACATATTAGTTGTCATTCTAAGTACTTACTATATTGACCAAGGGGATTTTCACGACAATCCTATGGATTAAGCGCTATCGTTAACACAATTGTACAGTTCAGGAAACAAAAATCATAAAGAAATTGAACACCATTTCCCTGTTAGCATAGTAAAACCAGGGTGAACACAAAAATCTTCTAACTGAGCCTCAGAGCTCCATCTGTGTTTCATACCCAGAGGCCTTGAGACAAGGAGTTAGAGAGATGTGGAAAAGGTTTGCTGACCTGATCAGCCCAAAACTCCTAAAATAAACACAAAGTTCAAAACCATGTGCAAGAAAATAAAAAAGACTAGCTCTGGACTCCAACAATAGTCCATCACTGACAATGTGATAGCAAATTCTTGAGGAAATGCTGTCATTGATACTTCAGGGAAATTTCTTAAGCTTGCAAAGTAAAAAATAATGCTACAGATATTTAAAATTCTTTTTCAGAGTTGTAAGGGGGATAGTAAGCATGAATAGTTTTGTTGAATGGACAAATAAATTATATCGTTAATAGTTTGCATTCTGTCTGAGACAACACACATATATACATATATATATATACCATACAAATGTATTTGTGTGTATATATATCATGTAATATGATGAAATTCCTCAAATTTGAAACAAAAAACAAAACTCAAATTATTAACTTTGAAATGTAATACTATGAAAATTTCCAGAGCAAACAACTGAACTAAAATCATGAACTTATATGGTTGGCTAAGAAAACAAACAAACTTAGGAGTTTATCCTTAGCAAAATTCTTCCAGCCCAGGGTTGGAGCCTGGGAGACTAAGAAGACAACAACACCATAAACAGACATAGGAAACTCATACAGAAAGCATCCGTCTTAGGAGAATCGATGAGCCAGTTTCAAGCCTGTTAGGTTTACAACGTGGCAATCTAAACTGGCAGAGCAAACAGGAAAGATAAAGGGTAAAAGACATTGTCTCCTTTCTGTATTTTACATTGTGTTCTTTGAAAATATTTATTTTTAATAAAACCCAACCATTCTTTGGAGTATATCTAGTAAGCGATTAGGCATCTAAAGAGACTATGATTTTTAATTTATTTGGCACTATTTCAAATTTCTACTACTTTCTTTGTGCTGTTCTTGTGGGAAATTTTTCCTGTGGCACTATTTTAAAAGTACACAGCTTTCTTATAAGCTGTTTTGTTCAGACATTACTTATGTCCTTCCTTGAAGTACTCTAAGTGTTTCAATATTGTCTCAAAGCCATTTTTAAAAATGGTGAGCTTTAACATGTTCTTGAGCCAAATCTTAAATGCTACCATATTGTTATCAAATGATGCCAACTAGAGAAAAAAGTTATAATGGCCAATTAAAATGCTGGCTTTCAAGAGGGCCTCTATATTTGAATAGCTAACAAAGACATATATTTCACTTACTCTCTAGTCTCTAGAATAGGGTATAGAAGGGACTTTGTTGGGTTAGAATATAAACATTATTATATCTATTGAACGACTGATGGATATATACTAATTCACATTTGTAATTTTAAAATAAACATGTGTATATTAGTTTTCCTGAGGTTCTTACATTGATACAGTTTGCAATAAATAATATATTACAAATTAAGAAAAATTATGTTACTATGATCCATTTTACAACTTTTACTTATGTAAAACACATCAAATTAACTGATATGTAAATTTTACCCATTATATAATGATATAAATAATACAAAATTATAAGTTAATTATTTATCCATCGGTCTACTGATGGAAAAGGATTTTAAGAGAAATCATAATAACCTCATTCATCATTTAATAATTTGTAAGACTACAAAATTTCTTGTGCAAATTCTTTGCCTGATAATTTTGTAGAATAAATTTACAAATTCATCCACTTGTACATCTTTCCTAAAAAAAGTTTGAAGCCATACATTTAAAGTAATAGGAACAGTTTCTAGATTAATATATGACCATTCTAAGTGTTACTCAACTGTAAAAGGGATAAATCAGGCCAGATTGACACAAGTTGGATGACCATCTGATTACAGAGTAAATGAGATGACCTCTGAACTGATTTCAACTCCAGGGAAGGCTCATTCTAGATATAAATTTTTAGACATGTCCTGAAAAATGTCATTGCAAAGAACAAATTAAACACTATCAAAATTATTTGTAATTCAATACTATTGGCAGGGACTGTGGATTATTTTTCTATCTTTCCAAGTCAATGCAACTTCATTCCACATTAGTGGAAGATGCTTATAAGGACAGTTCCAGAGTAGTTCATCCAAAAGTGAAGAGTAAGCCAGGAGCAATAGAGGGCAGGCAGCCAGAGTTAAAAATAAACTCGATCTGAAATAATAATACATGTAATAAATAAATGATTAAGGAAGTGGAACTGTGGCTCAAGTGGTAGAGTGCTAGCCTTTGATTTGAAGCGCTCCAGGACAGCTCCTGGCCCAGAGTTCAAGCCCCACGACTGATAAAAAACAAACAAACAAACAAACCCAAATACATAAATTATTAAAACATTAATTAGTAAATACAAATATAAATTTAATTAAATGTATTATATTAATGAATTAAATTTTATAGGCTTTTCTACATGTACGTTCAATTTGTCAGCACACACAAAAAATAATTTTAAAGTACTAATGTAAGAAAAAGAACGTAGGAAACGAGACCTGAGACAGGCTCTACCAAAGTGCCCTAATCCTACCTGTCTGATGAAGATCCTTTATTTCTAAGACTTTTTATTAGGTTTATACTATACCTCATTACTCTTTTTACTATGTAACTCATAATTGTTCTAATGTTGGTTCATGCTTGTATGCTTCTTTTCTCCATTAAGTAGATTATAGCCTATTTAAAGACAATGACCTTATGTGGTAATTTTCTTTCTCTGAAATCAAGGAAATTTAGATGTTAACCATTTTCTCCACCTGGAATTCCTCTCTCATCTCTTAAATTGTCCTAGCACCTCCATCACCATGGGGCATTTATTGTGTGGAATCTTTCATTAATTCTATAGCCCTCAGCAACAACTTCCTTCTCTTAGCTCTTAAAGTGTTTATTGTTTCTACCACTAATTGCACTAATTGGAACTGAACATATGCCACCTTGTCCTTGGCAATGCTTCTTCTATTTCAGCCAGAAATTGTTCCTTCCCTTGGAGAGAAAGTATGCCAATACCGTGAACTTCTCGGAAGCCTATTTGTCTTCCTCAGTGCATACAGCCTATAAAGAACCCCGAACTACTGCCCATGATTTGGCAGCATTAAACTGAAGTCCAAGTATCATACAGTCTGATCAGCAAATTGTAGTAGAGCTGTATCCACCAGGATGACTAAAGGAATCAATTGGCATCAGGCTAGGAGGACAAAGAGAGCCTCAGTAGGACTTTAATAATGTCAATGTTAGAAGCTTTTGAAAACTCGCCAAGGTACCAATGGACTACTGCCATTTAGTCATTTAGTCTCCCCATTATTGATATGAGTATTGCTAAGTGTTCTTTTTTACTTTGTAGTAAAGGCGATGTACGGATGGGTTCTAGTTACATAAGTAAGGTAATGAGTACTTTTCTTGTATAACATTGTTACCCCCTCCCTCTTTTTCTCCCACTTTCCCTGCCCCCTCCTTGCCCCTGTTGTAGACTTCATTTCCATTCTAGGATCTTCTGGGTATCATTGTTGTGTTGGTTCACCCCTTGTCCTTTGTTTCTCCATTTTGTTTTTCCCTTTCTCTTACCCAAATTGGTTAAACATATATAAAAGGCACAGGGTACCAGAATTCAACACAGTGACTACAGGGGATAAACCAAAGGGAAAAGAAAAGAAAAAGAAAGAACTTCATATAGTACATTAAAGTCAACAATATTATCAGCAACAAAAACAAAACCGCTTTTTCCATATTTTGGAGTACATTTTGACTGGTATTATTTTATATGGTTATATGACCATACCTATTGAGCTACTGTAGTCTTCTGCTAGGGCTGTCCTAGTCATATACTAATTGTTACAAATGAGGGAAACCATGGAGCCTATGTTTCTTTGGGACTGACTTACTTTACTTAATATGTGTGGGGCACACCTGGAAGTCAACTAGCTGGCCGTGCCTGTTTCTCAGTCTGGGGCCACATGTGGCTAAGATGGCAACACCTAACAACAACCCACAGCTGCTACAAGTGTCTTTGGTTATAACCCAGAGGCAATTCTGTGGGCTGTGATGCCCCAGCTCTTCTGCCCTTGATGGACAGCTCATCCCTCCCCTTCCTGCTGATCTTAGACCTGATCGGCTCCTGTGCCTTATATTAGTGGCACATACTTCCCCAATAAACGAGATTTTGTGCCGACTTAACTCCCAGACTGTCTGATTCTCCTCCAGTGAGGGAGGGCTGGGTGCGGGCGACCTACCCACCCTTTCCTTTCTTGGCTCCTCTGGTCGGGGTGTGCCTTCCCCATCTCTCCCGTGGGTCAGGGGAGTGCAGGGGGCTAAAAACCCCAACAAATATGATTTTTTCCAAGTCTTTCCATTTCCTTATGAGGCAATGCCATTCTTTCTGACGGAAGCATAGAACTCCATTGTGTATATATATGCCACATTTTCTTGATCCTTTCATTATCTACTGAGGGCCATCTGGATAGGTTGTATGCCTTCGCTATGCTAAATAATGAACAAAGTTTTGCTTTAGTGTGGCCTTGTTTGTGGTCATTTGGAAAAATGTCTAGGAGTGGAATTGCTGGGTTGTAGGGAAGTTCTGTTAAGTTGCTTTTTTTTAATTATCTGAATTTTTTCCTTATTTATTGTCCAAGTGATGTACAGAAAGGTTACAGTTTCATACGTTAGGCATTGGATACATTTCTTGTACTGTTTGTTACCTCCTCCCTCATTCCCCCCTCCCCCGTCCCCCTTTTCCTCTCCCCTCATGAGTTAGTTGTTCAGTTGGTTTACACCAAACAGGTTTGCAAGTATTGCTTTTCTATTCGTTTGTCTTTTTATCCTGTGTCTCTCAATTTTGGTATTCTCTTTCACTTTCCTCGTTCTAATACAGTATATATAGTTTCCAAGGTACTCAGGTAAGATACAGTGATAGTGCAAGTACAACCACAGGAAGGAGATACAAGAAGATCACCAACAATAGAAGCTACGGTTTCACGTGGCATTTTGAAAATGATTACAACAGTGATATATCACTTGTTTCCATAACATGCAGTTCATTTCACTTAGCATTCTATCTTATACATTCATAGGGGCATAGCTATTTGGCTCTTGTGATCCTCTGCTGTGACTAGCCTAAACCTGTGCTAATTATTCCCTATGAGGGAGACCATAGCGTCCATGTTTCTTTGGCCTGGCTCACTTCACTTAGTATAATTTTTCCCAAGTCCTTCCATTTCCTTATGAGTGGGGCAATGCCATTCTTTCTGATAGAGGAATAAAATTCCATTGTGTACATGTAGCACATTTTCCTGATCCATTCGTCTACTGAGGAGCATCTGGGTTGGTTCCATATTTTAGCTATGACAAAACTGCAGAGCTTCTGAATTAAATTCCTCCAAAAAAAACCCCACAAAGAACCAAAGAACTTTAGTCCTCTCAACAAGTGGGCTAACGACTTAAAAAGAGACTTCTCTAGTGAGGAAATGAGAATGGCCAAGAGACATACGAAAAAGTGCTCTTCATCACTGGCCACAAAAGAAATGCAAATCAAAACAACATTGAGATTCCATCTCACCCCAGTAAGAATGTCCTTTATCAAGAAAACTAACAATAATAAATGTTGGAGGGGATATGGCCAAAAGGGAACTCTACTTTATTGTTGGTTGGAATGTAAACTGGTTCAGCCACTCTGGAAAGCGGTATGGAGATTCCTCAGAATGCTAAACACAGAGCTCCCCTATGACCCAGCAGCCCCGCTTTTGGGCATCTACCCAAAAGACCACAAAAAAGAACACACTAAAGCCACCAGCACAACTATGTTTAGTTTTTTGAGGAACCTCCATAGTCTCTCCAAAGTGGTTAATGCAGCTTACATTCCCACCAACCATGTAGTAGCATTCCCCTTTGGCAAACAATAATAGATGCTAAGTGTTCTTGAAGTGCCACTCCGTCATTGTAATCCTACTTTCCTTTTCTACTACTATTATTATGCCAGAGTCCTGACTTCACACTATCCTACTGTACCTGACATGTTCTTACATCTGTCCCAGTACATTGTTGACCAGCAACAAAATTTTCTAACTAGATTTCAAATTGATACTTTAAAATAGGTTTATCTTGTATCTTCAATTTGTAATGTAAATTCTTCAAAGTGAAATTGTTTCTCTGTGTTCCAATAAATACTTGCTGATGTTCAATGTTTTTATAGTACAGTGCAGGTCTGTCATGAGTCACTAATCGCTCAGTGAACTGTTGAGTGAATGATATAAGCTGAAGAATTCGAGCCCTGGCATTTCACTACTGCATCTTAGCACTTAGCTTCTGAATCCCTGATCATTTAACTAGTTCCCCCACATAAATCTAGACATACTTTTATCTTAAAATCATACACAAGTGATTATACAAAGGACAGTGTAGTTAAATATGGAAATTTCCAGCTTTCTGTGTTCCTGGAAACAAAGGAACACCCTGTAATGTTGGTTTGCAATGACTTCCAAAAGGATATAGTCACTAGGCACCAGAGGGTCACAACTGTAATCCTAGCTATTGAGGAGGCTGACATCTGAGGCTTCTGGTTCAAAACCATCCTGAGTAGAAAAGTCTGGAGACTCATCTCCAACTAGCCACCAAAAAGCTGGAAGTGGAGCTATGGTTCAAGTGATAGAGCTTAGGTCAGGACCTAAGTTCAAGCCCTAGAACTGGCAAAGGAAAAACAAAAACATGCTGTGAAAAATAATTTTAGAAAAATATTTGATTCTATAAATCTGCACAGAAGATTTAACTTACTTCATGAAAGCTATAAAATATTCTGAAAGAATTTTAAATAAATTAGGCTTTAGATCCTAAATTAATTGTTTGTAGTTTAGGAAACAACTAATACATCTACTTACTACAACAATGATATTGAAATAGACTATGCAACAGAGTACTAACCACAGCAATGGCACTAAGAGTTTTCACCAGTATTAGCATGGTCATCAAAATTATATGTCATCATACAGACTCATTTAAAAGAAGACCAGCCAGAAATCCTATCATCAATTTATGTATAAGATTTGTCCCCTAAGCAGCAAAAATATATAAAATGATGGTTTTAGTTTTAGAGTTTTAAATCATTGTAACTTGTGAAATTGTGTAATTATATCCAAAAGAATTTTTCTCCAAATCACAAATTTATCTCACCCTTAAATTATTACAATATACTTGTGTTATATGCCTCAATCTACAGCAGGACTTCAACTGATATTAGAGTCTTGGTTATAGGTTTCACAAACTTAAGATTGTCTTCCCTAAATTCTTTTATAAATTATATTTTTAGTATGACAATATACTTACCAATACGTCCCATTAAGGTATGTTATTTTAAAGATCATCTAAGCTATTGATTGACATGGATAGATTCTTGGCATTCAGATGCTTTTGAAACTAGTTAGTAACTCATTAATTTCCTATTATAAATATTCTGTGAGATTGTTGTTGTACATATACAAATAAAGAACAAATTGAGCAATCTTAAAACCTTTTCTCTAAGAATCTACTCTATTATAAAAATTAGACCCACATACAGTTAAGATGAGAATGTTTGGTTTCCTCTAGAGAAAATGGTTAATGCATATGACCAGTAAAAGCAAGTGAAGAAACCTGTTTCTATCTCCAACGTTCTATGATCTATGCAAAGATACAGGAACACAGTGAACTACCAATGAGTCAATGAATATGTTGTTTTAGTACAAAACTATAGTAAATGATGCCAGTTAAGTCTTGTATATGATCTTTGTATATAACTGGTGATATATAAACTGTACTTAGAGAGTATTCATGAATAATAATTATAAAAGGCCATGAATAGTGGGTTATTTTTAATATCTGTGTGCCTCCCAACTACAGGTAGCCAATAATTACTCTCAACTGAATTTCTTAACCCAAAAGAGCATAGTAATGGAATTTTTTTGAAAAATATTTGAATTCATCAATATTGAACAACTCTACTAGGTTACACTTACTGGATATAAATTCTCTTCTCTAAAAGTTGTTTTATTACTTCATCTAATAGTTCAATATATATTTGTTAGAATATATCATGATTGGGGTTATACAATGAAAATAAATTCTCTGCTTTCAAATTTTTGCTCTAATATTAAGCAGTTTAAGAATGTATAGTAAATATATGTATATATGTATATCCGAAACTGAAAAAAGTATTCATTTAGATACAATCTAATTTCAAAGATTTACCCTCTTGCTTCCTTGTTCCAACCACAAACCCCTATTCTATCCTAATTTCCTCCCATACACTACCTCTTTGTATTTGTCTGTGCAGAAATACACAAAGGCTCATATTTCCTTATTTCAAAAGGAACCTTATACATTTATCTATGTAGAATAGCCATGCTGTAAACTTCTCCCCAACTCAAGTCTGACTTGGGGTTGCAAGTAAGGCGCAATTGTCCTCAACCTATTCATTTACAGCCATACCAAAATAAGCATAAATCCTATCTGTTTGCATTTTGCTGCTAGAATATTAGAAGACGATAATATATGAAGTATGGAAAGGTTTAAAAATCTATTAAGTTATTGATAATTCCACTTTTTCTTATGATATCCTGTGCTTATATTGCATCTCTTGGCTAAGCCATTTCATCTTTCATTCTTTATAGATGTTTGCATTTTTGAATCTCACTGACTGGATTTAAAATGCTATGCTATCAGAATTGTTCGATTGTAAATGTGTAATCATATATCTGAAGGGGTGTGTGTGTGTGTGTATGTGTGTGTGTGTGTGTGTGTGTGTGTGTTTATTTCCAGCACTTTAAAAAATCACATTGAAGAGGAAGATGCAGGTGTTAGAATTTGACATTTGTGGGCCTGGAAATAATCTAGGAATGAAGAAGCGAGTATGTGCAAAAGTAGGAAAATAGCAGCTAAAGCAAAGTAGGCACTTGGAATATATTTGCTAAATAAATAGATAATGGATGACTTCAAATTTCAGCTCTTCTTTCCTAACCTTTGGGAATGGATTAAATGACCTGTTTCTGTTTTACAAAACAATTACCACAATAAGAGCTAACAGTTACTGAGGTATTATTATGTCTCATGTGCTATTTTAAAGTGTTTCACTCAGTCCTTACATCCCATGGGACAGCTGCAATAAATTCTTCCTTTTATAGACAGATATACTCACACACAGGGAATTTAAGTAAGCTGCTTAGGGTCACATAGCCAATAACCTGGAGAGTTCTATTCAACTATCCATTCATAAACATACATCATGACCTCCTTGATATAAGCATTTGATCCTATCCATTTCAGACTTTTCCAGTGCCGTAGAACAGTACTTGAAATACAGAAAGAATTTCACAGAATTCTAAAAAAATAAATGAATGAATGCTTGACAATAATTAATGATTAATGATATGACCCAATCTTGGAAAACAAAACCAATTCCTTCTATAAGTGCTGCTGTAGTTTGGACTTGGAATGTCTCCTAATAGACTTGCTCCCCAGCATGAGGCTAATAAGAAACAGTGGAAACTTTAGAAATAAGGCTTAATGGGAGACCTTAAGTTATTGGAGCATGCTCTTCAAGGGAAATGTGGGACTTCTTCCTCTTTCTCTTCCTTATTGCAACATATTTTATATGACTTTTATTGTAGCATTTTTAAACATGGATACAGTGTTTTTTAAAAATATCCTTCCATCATGTTCCATTTCTTTCCTTCCTTCCTCTCCTCCAGTTTTCAAACAGTGCTTGGTGGGTTTTGTTATGCTGTATTTACAGAATACATTATATACAAAATAAATATTACAGACATGTTACACACACACGCACACCACACACACACACAAACACACACACTCTCCTTCAATCCTCTTCACTCATCTGTATTCCTCCTTTTCCTCTCCCTCCCACTGATCCCCTCTTAGAGAATATTCCTTTTATTTTTATGTCCTATTCCATTACAATTATAGCCATTCTCATTTTAGGTCTTACTCCACAAGAAATTATTTTCTCGGATGCTATTTTTCCTCTAGAGAAAGAAATATTAATTCAGTATCTGTTATATCATACCACTGCTATCCTCACAAACCCTTGTCATCAGCCTTCCTGGCTCATTTCCATTTCATGAACATGCCAAGCTTAAGGCCTTTGTACTTATAATTTCCTAACCTTTCTGGTAGAAATATTCTTATTCCAAACTTTCTCAAGACTAAAGATTTTAGTCAGACAGTTCAATGATTACCTCCTCAGTAAGGTTTCTGTGACCATTACCATCCAATATAAAATTACTACCTGTTCCTGCTTAGTTCAATAGTTTGCTATAATAGCTAGCTTGGTTCAATAGCTGGGCTACAATAGCTTAGCTATTACAAATTCACTTATTATTGTAAAAATAACCTATTTCCTGTTTATATTGTCCTTTAGGAAATTTTCTCCTAAGAAGCTTGGAAATAGAAGTAATGGCTGGGTAAGCAGTCTGTGGGCATTCTTGTACTCTTTGCCATTATAGGACCGAATAGGACCCAAATCCCTTGGCCATTCTTTCCATTAGCTATATACTTCCTGCTTGAAAAGAGAAAATGAAGATATAAATGAGCAAAATCAAGCCAGTTAAAGAAAAGGCATTCTGTTTTAAAGAACCAGTTTAACAGCTTTATCCAAGTATAGTTGATATCTTATTTACACGTATTTAATGTGTACAATCTGATGAATTTTGAAATGCAAACATGTGCAAGACCATTATCATAACCCATGTAATATACTTACATAACAGCTCTCAAATATACCTTGTGTTGCTTTTGTTCTGTGTGTTGAAATCTTGAAAACAAATACAAAATGAAAACTATGAGTCTGTTGTTTAAGAAGTCTATACAATTCAAGGCTGTTTTAAAACTACCTAGCCATATAATTAGATCTTGAGGTAATCACCTTTATAATTACCATTGCCAAGTCTTCAAATAGGAGGAAAGAAGGAAGAATGAAGGGAGGCAAGAGGAAGGAAGGGAAGGAAGAAAAACAAAGAATTCTCTAATTTCCTAGTCCCTTATCCATTGTACTCTGGCCAGGTTTTCTCAAACCCAAAGGGGACAGATAATAAAGTGAATTTATTCTGTGTATTGTAAGATGTTTAGCAGCATCCTGGCTTCTGCCCACTGGCAACCAATAGCAACTGCCTTCCTGCCACCAAGAATGTAAGAATCCAAATATCTGTGGATATTCCCAAATGTTCTTAGGGGGACAAGATTGCTCTCAATTGTGAGCGACAGGTCTATATCTATGTTTTTTGAGCTCCTCAAATTAAACAATAAACGTGTCTCCATCTTTTCACAATGGTGTGAGGAGATTCGTGCAAAAACATGAAATTGTACTCTTATTTTATACCCTAAAGAACAAAGACTTAGACATAAGAGCTCCCTCTCCCCCCCCTAAAAAAAAACAATTTTATAAAGAAACTCATGAGGAAAGTTCCAGGACATTGTATTTGACAATGTTTTCATGGCTATAAAGTGAAAACTCATAAGCAACAAAAGTAAACAAGAAAATTAGGCTAAAATGTATAAAGAACTGAATGACTATAACTAAATAACAACAAAAACCAAAATCTAAACCCAAACAGATCTTAAAACATCAGACAGACTTAAATGCACATTTCTTCAAAGAACATATACAAATAGTTAATAACCATATGAAAATATCATTACCATTACTACTACTCATTAGGAAATATAAATCAAATCCATATTGATTTGCCAACTCATACCATTAGGGTGACTACTACCAGTAAAATAGAAAACAATAAATATTTGTACGAATAAGAAGAAAGTGGAGTCCTGGTGCTATAGAGTATTGTCAAATGGTGCAGCTCTTAAGGAAAAAAGCATGTTATTTTATCAAAAATAACAAAAAATAGATTCATGATATGATTCAGAACTTCATCTTCCAGGTATATACCCAAAATAAATGCAAAAGGTAGGTCTCGAAGAGATATTTGTGCCTCCTTATTCATAACAGAAGTATTTATAATCTCCAAAAGATGGAAGCAATCCCAAATCCATAAACAGATGGAAGAATAAGAAAAATGTAGTTTGCCTAAAATTGAAGAGAAGGTGAATGGGGAGCTGTTTATTGGATACATTTCATTTCTGAAAGATGCAAAGAGTCCTGGAGGCTGGTTAAACAAGAAGGTGAATGTAGTTAACACTACTGAACTAGATACACTTAGAAAAAATTAAGATGATGAATTTCATGTTATTTGTGTTTAATCCATTTGCAGTTTTTTTAAGGTATTATTAAAGAACAACTCCTTCAATTGAAAAATAAACGGTTTTCCCATATCTGAAAATGCAAAAGACAGAGCATTATTCTGGGAATATTAGGGTATAGGCATGAGTTTTCCCTGCATCCTCAAACAAATCCCATCAGAATCCTGAAAGAAGAATAGCTTCTCCAATTGTTGCTGCTCTTATTTTCCTTTGATTTTCGCCTATTTCCAATTATTAAACAACTACTTAAACTCTAAAATAAACAAATATTAATTAATAAATATGAGCCAAACATGATATTGTGGGTAGTTAACGTCTCATAAAATAAGAATAGATTCTTGGAAATCAGTAGCATATCCCAGTTTAATCCCATTCAAAACTAGGGAGTTTGGTCACCTAGGTTTGAATTCTGGCTTTGCCTGAAATTTTTGTGTTTATTTTAGTACTTTGGTTTGATTGTTTTTGCCTAGTTTGTCTCAGTTTCCTCATCCTTAAGTGCAAATGCCATTATCAATATCACCATGAAAGCTATTAAAAGGATTTTCAAAAGCTAATATTAGTGAAATTCTTAGAGTACAGTCTAGCATACAGGGTCACACCGGTATACTAGTCACACCAGTATATATATCATCCTCAAGCATGGATTCTTGTATACTGGTGTGACCCTATATATAATCCATGCTCGAGGATTCACAAACTTGTAATATACTTCAAACTACACAGGAAAAACATTCTTAGAAGCTTTGAACTTCAGTTCCATCATCTGTAATGACAGATTGTTAAGTGAAGAGAAATTATAACAACTGCTGAGTTTCCTGGGACTGAGCTCAGGGTGCTAAAGTCTTCTATCCTAGCAGTTTCTAGCAGCACAGAAACAAGTGGGACAAAAACCTGTTGTCATGATGCACACAATATGGAGTCAAATTTTATTCCAAGGTTTAAGAAAGAGGTAAGACAAAACTATCACACACACACACACACACACACACACACACACACACACATAAACCAAGACAAATCTGAAGTTTGCAAGGTGTCTGCCCTATGAAACTGGAGTCATGCCTAGAATTATAATGATGCACTCTGAGCAGGAGCATGAGCAGCATTGCAAATGTGAAATCCTTTATGAGGACCAGATGGAAACATTAAATGCCCAGAGCATTTGAGAACATTAAAAATGAAGATCCCAATTCAAACCCAATGACTATATCTAATGTTTGCTACTGCAAACCCAGAAAATATTTAGGACAGCAACTCCTAAAGAGATGCTTTTCACTGAAATCTAAACAACCTTTAAAAGTTCCCCACTGGCAAAATTTTGGCCAAAAATAGCTGGCAAAGAAGTTCAAAATCAGCATTTGGACCTAGGGAAATACATGATAAGATCTTACTCTGTTTTTTTCATTCTTTTTTTTATAATTTATTTATTAATTAAACATTTTTGACAAGGTGTTGTGCAAAAGGGGTACAGTTACATAATAGGGCAGTGTGTACATTTCTTGTGATATCCTACACCCTGTTTTTCTTTCCCTTCCCTAGGTCAGGTAGACATATATACATTACACAGTGTACCAAAAACATATACAGTAGCCACGTGGCCTACGCCAAAGGAAGTTCACCTAGGGCTTTAAATGTAATGTCAACAATAGAGTTTGCTTATCCTTGTCTTATATGAACATACATACAGAGCTTTTGAGCTGTTGTGATCCACTGAGAGGTCTATTTTTGGCCTTTATATGTTGAGTAGTTGTTTGGTTTTAGTTACATAATGTGGGGTCGCTGACCCAAACCTGTGGGAAATACCATTTGACAAGAAGTTTTTGGTTTCGCAGACCTGGTCTCTATTATCTCCCCCTCCTCCCACTTTAACAGTCATATATCAAGGACATCATGCCCCTTTGTTTTCTGTCTTCTAGGCTTGTCTCGCTCAACATTATTTGTTCAAGTTCTGACCATTTCCCTGCGAATACCAATATTTCACCATTTCTAATCGCTATGTAGTATTCCATTGTGTATAGGTACCACAATTTTGGATCCATTCATCTGTGGAGGGGCATCTGGGTTGTTTCCATATTTTGGCTATTGTGAATTGTGCAGCGATAAACATGGAAGTGCAGATGTCTTTTTGATATCTTGGGACCTGTTGTGCAGGATAGATACCTAAGAGTGGTATGGCTGGGTCATAGGGTAGGTCTATGTTGAGCTTTTTGAGGAACCTCCATACTGTTCTCCAAAGTGGTTGTACTAATTTGCACTCCCACCAACAATGGAGAAGGGTTCCTCTTTCTCCGCACCCCCTCCAGCATTTGTTGTTGCCTGAGTTCAGAGTATAGGCCATTGTAACTGGAGTGAGGTGGTTTCTCAGGGTTGTTTTTATTTGCATTTCCTCAAAAAGGAAACTGGTAAGTTTTAGATCTCAATAAACAATTTTTACCTGAAATTTCTGGAATGAAGTGATATTAACTACCATAAGCTAGAAAAACATATATAAAATTAATACTTCTACACCAAATATATTTTTTAATTTTGGTTGTTTTTCATTTTTCTAATTTCTATTGAACATCTGTTCGCATTTCAGAAATACCCTAATTGTTCAACAGATAATGTGCGTGGGTTTCCTCCCAGCATATAATTTCAGTTGTTATATTATTAGACCCCTTCTTGACTGACAATGTCCCAGTAGCAAAATAAGAACCAAAATAACATGTCTTAAATGGAACAAATATATAGACACTTTACAGGAAAAAAAATCAAGAACCTCTGTTCAAAAGCTACTTGCTAGGTATCATGCAATGCGCAGAAGAAATAGAATGTATACTTTGAGAACTGAGTCTAATGCAATGAGTCGTGATACCTTTTCCTTCTACTTAACATCCTTCCAATAACACTTCCTGAAGGAAATATTTATGTTGCTACTACTATTTCAATAGCCTAGCTGTAGCACACACACCACACACAAAATAACCATCATTTTTTAAATGTTGATTTGTGAACGCCACCCAGTGAATTTCCTCAGCAGATGTTGTCATTCCTGCTGAGTTATAACATATTAGTGAAATGATAAGAGCCACTCTTCCAGTGTTCCCGAAGAGGCACAATTGTAGCACACTTGCTATTGTCCTACAATGTTAAAAATCAATCCAACTTTCTGTCTGTAGAAACAGAGCTATATGTCTCTTCAATGCTTTCAATATATGCTGTTGATGATGCAAGGTAATGATTAATTGTAAGGGATAGTAAGGATAAATATGATACATTGAGCTTGCAGAGTCAATTATGCTTAGGTAGAAATGAATCTTTTTAAGATCTTGCTATAAGAAAGCTTTAATAAGGGGATGTGAGGGTGCAATAAAAGTGGACAAGTTTGTGAAAGTTTAGGAGTTGGAGGTTAAAAGGGTGACATAGAAAGTTATGTGGAATACCACTGCTTGTATGACTTTGTCAAAAAATTTTTAAATGTTATTCTTGTCTTAATGATTTGTAGTTTAGTTATATATCATTCATCACTTGATCTCCTTGAATCTGTTTGCTGCATCTGCAAATGGAGATGGGTATTAAATATCAAAAGAAATATCTGGTGGGATTGTTCTGTCATTTTCCCATTTCTCATGTGAGAAAAAAGTGTAAAACACTGTTATTTTGTTCCTTTCTGTCTCAGAAAACATTTCCTACCTGCTCATAGCATCAGCCTATCTTGCCAATTGTTAATGTATCCAATTCCAAAGGGTTTAATTCCCTACTGAAAAGAAGTTCCCATTCTGAGAGTATTCAAGGCTCATAGGCATCCAGAAAGGGGAAAGAACACTGATTGTCAGACCTTTAGCTTTATGTGAAATCTAGCACAGCCTGGAAGCAAAAGAAAAGCCATTATGTCTTTTACTTGTGTCCTTGTAATACTTGTAACTCTGCAAAATCATTTCACATGCCAAGTGACACATATTATCCTCACACAGATTAAAGCTCCTCCGAGAAACATGGCATACACACTGTCTAGCAGTAAGCTCCTGTTTATTAGAATTTACCAGTGGCTATTTAATGATAGTCTAACAATTACTGGTGATGCAAAGGACCCTGGTTTAGGGTCCTGGGTTCACATGGAAGCTTGTCCACACACACACACACACACACACACACACACACACACACACACACAATTTCACAGAATGGTGACTATAGGAGAGTGCTATACATTTCTAAAGCCTAAAATTTCACCATAAACCAATGAGGAGAAAGCATGCTTAACCTACCTTAAACATTAAACAATTGATACATGTATGAAAGCATAATATATGTATAGTTTTAATGTTTACATATCAGCTAAACTTGGTAAAAATTAAAAGTGAGAGAAGAGAACCACCGGAGAAAGATGGCGCCGAGACAATAGGGAGGCACCCCGACTCGCACCAACTGAATAGCGAGCTGGGAACTCCAACACCCAACACTCCACCAAGAACCCAGCAAAACCAGCATCCAGAAGCAGTGGAGAAACGCAGGAAAACAAAAAGGAGCAAAAAAGAAGAACCGAAAACCTACACGGAGCCGGAGATTAATCGGGGCACCCTCCCCCCACCAGCCGGCCCTGGCCCAAACAGGGTCAGGCTGGGAAAGGGAAACCCGGCGATCGGCAGACAGGTTGCCAGGAGCGCAGAATCCATATAGCGGGAGACCCCACGGACACAAAACAGGGTGCGGACCAAGACACACCCAGCAGCGACGAGAAGTTCGGGTCCACACCGGATTCGGACAAGGGAACCCAGCGCGGCAGAAAGAGGGAACGGGGGAGCCACCACGACACTTCGCCAACCCCTGAAGGGCCAACGGCGGTGCGGGACACACACACAAAGCAGCAAAAGTGAGTCCCCCATAATCCCTTCCCCCAACGGGAGACCCAAGCCCGACAAAGACGATATATCTCCCTCCCTCCCCCTCCCCACTCCCGTGGGAACAAAGATTCCCCAAATCAGGCGGGAAGCTCCCAGCAGGCACTGGGAAGCCAGTCTAGCAGGGGAAGGGCGGAACAGCCCCAAGCCCCCAAAGGTTCCTGAACTGGCAGAACCGGCCCCGTCCCCTTCCCAACAGGGGCCAGGGACGGCCGGCAGGGCAAGCCCCACCCGAGGCGCCTAGACCTTGCGGACTCTTACAACTAAAATCACAGGCGCTGGTGGGCAATACCAGCCCAGCAGGGTCACCTGAGCCTGATCTCGTTCCCCCTCCTCGAAGCGGAGGCGAGGTCTGAGGGTGCCAAGCCACACCCGGACAGTCGATCCCACTGGGCCCCACACATACTGCTTCCCCCACCCAACGGACTCGCGGGAGGGCGCAAGCACAACCCAACAACCCAGGGCTCGCTCTGGGAGACAGACCCCACTTAAGTGCCTGTTGTAGGGGACTCACAGTGCACAGGAGGGCGGGGCCCCGGCGAAAGGGCCCGCTCTGATAGGCGTGCCCTGCACTGGTGGGCGGGGCCACAGCGACAGCACCTGCTGACGCAGACACGCCTACACAGAAGGGAGGGAAGATCTACACAGACTTCCAGATGCGCAAATCACAAAGAAACATAACTCAGTTCATCAAAGGACAAGCCAACTCGCCAGCTCCAAAAAGCAGCACGACTGGAGAGGAGATGGAGAATAAAAAAGCAAATGAGGACATGTTAACAGGAATGATCGAAACCGTCAGAAATGAAATCAGAAAACAATTCCAGGAGTTTAGAGCGGAAATCTGGAAGGACACCCAGGAAGCCAAGAAAGAAATGGAAGCAAAACTGGATACAATGCAAGCCTCGTTTAAAGAAATGGAAGCAAAAATGGATACAATGCAAGCCGCCTTTAAAGAAAATCTCCACACCCTGAGAATTGAAATGCATGAAAAAATAGATTTAAAATACAACTCTTTAAAGGAAGAAATTTCCACGATCAGAGCTGATATGACAACCATGAATAGCTCTCTGACATCCATAAACTCCGCAATTGAAACCATAACACAAAGAGTGGACCATATGGAATCCAGAATCTCTCGCCTGGACGATGAAGCAGCTGACAACAACCAGAAAATGACCACACTCCAAGAAAAGGTGAAGCTTCAGGGAAGATTACTCCAGGAACTAATGGACAAAGACAAGAGATATAATCTGCGTATAATTGGAATAGAAGAAGGAGCCGAATATCAGAGCAGAGGGCTTAATCATGTTCTCAATAAAGTTATTGCAGAAAACTTCCCCAATCTCACAGGGGACCCCATCCAGGTAACCGAAGCCTATAGGACACCTGGCAGGCCAGACCCCAGGAAAACCACCCCAAGGCACATAATATTCAAGACTACAGACCTCAAGATTAAAGAGCAAATTCTGAATTCAGCCAAAGCGAAGAAGGAAACTTTTTTCAATGGGAAGAGGATTCGAATAACATCCGACTTATCCACACAAACTTACCAAGCTCGAAGTGAGTGGAAGAACACCATCCAAGTACTTCAGAATAACAATTTACAACCTCGGATCAAATATCCAGCGAAACTGGAGTTCACATTCGAAGGGAGAACCAGATCTTTCCACACCAAAGAGGAGCTAAAGGAGTATGTGAATAAAAAACCAGCCCTACAGCGAATATTAAGAGGGGAAGCCCACCCAACAGAGATCGTAAAAGACACACAGACAGATTCAGAAAGAAACTTCAATAGCCAAAGTCCAGCAGAAACACAAGCTCACTAAAGACAAGAAGAAAAAAAAAAAAAAAACAACAGGAAAAAACAGCCCAACAAGAAAATGGAAGGAGAAAAAACACCCTTATCCTTGATCTCTTTAAATATAAATGGCTTAAACTCCCCGATCAAGAGGAGCAGACTGGCAGAATGGATCCGCAAGCAAAAAGTTGACATCTGTTGTCTACAAGAGACCCACCTTACAGCAAGGGACAAAAACAGGCTTCGAATGAAAGGATGGAGCAAGATCTACCAAGCAAATGCACCCACCAAAACGGCAGGTGTAGCCATCCTGATCTCAGACAAGCTGGATTTCTCTTTAAAGTCCACTCAAAAAGACAAAGAAGGACACTACATATTGATACAAGGAAAAATCCAGAATCAAGACATCACGGTGATAAATGTATACTCACCGAACAAAAGAGGCCCGACATATGTCAAGCAAATTCTCACAGAATTACAGAGCAAGATAGATGCAAACACAATCATAGTGGGTGACTTTAATACTCCTCTCTCTCCAAGAGACAGATCCAACACCCAGAGGATTAGTAAGGGAGCTGAGGACCTAAATAACACCATTGCCCAAATGGATCTAACAGACCTATATAGAACCTTCCACCCTACAGAGACCCAATACACCTTCTTTTCAGCAGCCCATGGATCATATTCCAAAATAGACCACGTCATAGCCCACACAAAGAACCTCAGCAAATACAAAAGAATTGACATCATCCCATGTATTATATCTGATCACAGTGGATTAAAGGTAACCCTCAACAACAAAGGATACCACAGAGCCTATACACACTCTTGGAGGCTAAACCCCACGCTGCTATCCAACACTTGGGCCACAGATCAAATTAAAGATGAAATCAACGAATTCATAAGCCACAATGACAAAGAAAACACATCACAAAGAAACCTATGGGACACAGCTAAGGCAGTACTGAGGGGCAAGATCATTGCACTCAGTACCCACATTAAAAGAATGGAAGCAGAGCAGGTGAATACCCTCACGATGAAACTAAAACAACTGGAGAAACAAGAAATGACAGAATCTAAAATGACTAGGAGGGGAGAGATTACAAAGATTAAAGAAGAGATAAATCTGATTGAAAATAGAAAGACCATTCAACAAATAAATAAGACTAAAAGCTGGTTCTTTGAGAAAATAAACAAAATTGACAGACCCCTTGCAAGACTCACAAAAAAAAGAAGAGAAGAGACTCATATTCGTAAAATCAGGGACTCCACAGGAAAAATTACAACAAATACACACGATATTCAAACAATCATAAGGAGCTATTTCCAAAACCTCTACTCAACAAAAAACAATAATTTTACAGAAATGGATCAATTCTTAGAGAAGTACAAACTGCCCAAACTGAACCAAGAAGAAATAAATCAACTAAATAAACCAATAACTTACGGTGAGATACAGGAGGTAATCAAGAACCTCCCTACTAAGAAAAGCCCAGGCCCAGATGGATTCACCAATGAATTCTACAAAACCTTTAGTGAGGAGCTAATTCCAATACTCCTCAAACTCTTCCGCGAAATAGAAACGGAGGGAAAAATCCCGAACTCATTCTACGAAGCTAATATCATACTCATCCCCAAACCAGGCAAAGATCCAACAAAAAAAGAGAACTACAGACCAATATCACTAATGAACACAGATGCAAAGCTCCTCAATAAAATATTAGCTAACAGGATCCAGAAAGTGATCAAGAATATCATACATCATGACCAAGTAGGCTTCATCCCTCAGTCACAAGGATGGTTCAACATCCGTAAATCAATCAATGTAATTCACCACATAAACAGAACTAAAATCAAGAATCACATTGTTATCTCAGTCGATGCCCAAAAAGCCTTTGACAAAATACAACATCCATACCTATTAAAAGCTTTGGAGAGAACAGGAATAGATGGAACATTCCTCAAAACAATAAAAGCCATATACAACAGACCAACTGCTAATATCATATTAAATGGAGAGAAACTTAAATCATTCCCCCTAAACACAGGAACAAGACAAGGATGCCCACTCTCCCCACTTCTGTTCAACATAGTACTGGAATCCCTAGCCATAGCAATAAGGCAAGAGGAGGACATCAAAGGGATCCACATCGGCAAGGAAGAAATCAAGTTATCCCTATTCGCAGACGACATGATCTTATATCTCAAGGACCCAAAAAACTCAGTACCCAAACTCCTACATCTAATAAACCAATTTGGCAAAGTAGCAGGATACAAAATCAACCCACAAAAGTCAGCAGCTTTTCTGTACACCAGCAATAGACAAACAGAAAAGGAAATTATGGAAACGATTCCATTTACAGTAGCCAAAAAAAGAATAAAGTACCTAGGGATCAACTTAACCAAGGACGTGACGGACCTATTCAATGAAAACTACAAAAATCTAATAAGGGAAATCAAAGAAGACACAAGGAGATGGAAAGACCTCCCATGCTCATGGGTAGGCAGAATCAATATAGTGAAAATGGCCATACTGCCCAAATTGTTATACAAATTCAATGCAATACCTATCAAAATCCCAGCCACATTCTTCACTGAAATAGAGAAACCAATCCATAAATTCATATGGAACAGCAAAAAACCTAGAATAGCCAAAGCAATTCTAGGCAAAAAACATAGTGCAGGAGGTATCACCATACCAGACTTCAAGCTCTACTACAAGGCCATCATAACAAAAACAGCATGGTATTGGTATAAAAACAGATCGGAAGACCAGTGGATTAGAATTGAAGACCCAGAAATAAAACCGCACTCTTACAGCCAACTGATATTCGACAAAGGAGCTAAAGACATACAATGGAATAAACATAGCCTCTTCAACTACTGGTGCTGGGAGAACTGGGCAGCCATATGCAGAAAACTCAAAGTAGACCCAAGCCTATCACCATGCACCAAGATCAACTCAAAATGGATCAAGGACCTCAACATCAGACCTGAATCCTTGAAACTACTGAAGGACAGAGTAGGAAAGACACTAGAACTTATAGGCACAGGAAGGAACTTCCTGAATAGAGTCCCAGGCGCACAACAAATAGGGGAAAGACTCAACAAATGGGACTACTACAAATTAAAAAGTTTCTGCACAGCTAAGGTCATAGCCACCAAAATAGAAAGACAGCCAACGATATGGGAAAGGATATTTACCAGCACAGCAACAGACAAAGGCCTGATATCTGTCATCTACAGAGAACTCAAAAAACTAAGCCCCTCCAAGCCCAATAAACCTATTAGGAAATGGGCAAAAGAGCTAAAGAGAGACTTCACAAGAGAAGATATAAAAATGGCAAAGAAACACATGAGGAAATGCTCAACATCCCTGCTAGTAAAGGAAATGCAAATAAAAACAACCCTGAGATACCACCTCACCCCAGTTAGAATGGCCTATACTCTGAACTCAGGAAACAACAAATGCTGGAGGGGCTGTGGGGAAAGAGGAACCCTTCTCCATTGTTGGTGGGAGTGCAAATTAGTACAGCCACTTTGGAGAACAGTATGGAGGTTTCTCAAAAAGCTCAATATAGACCTACCCTATGACCCAGCCATACCACTCCTAGGCATCTATCCTAAACAGCAAAACCCAAGATATCAAAAGGACATTTGTACTTCCATGTTTATCGCAGCACAATTCACAATAGCCAAAATTTGGAAACAACCCAGATGCCCCTCCACAGATGAATGGATCCAAAAAATATGGTACTTATACACAATGGAATACTACATAGCGATTAGGAATGGTGAAATATTGTTATTTGCAGGGAAATGGTCAGAACTCGAACAAATAATGTTGAGTGAGACAAGCCTAGAACACAGAAAACAAAGGGGCATGATCTCCCTGATATATGACTGTTAACAAAGGGAGATGGAGAGACAGTAGAGACCAAGTCTGTGAACACTGTATATGTGCTTGATACATTGTATACTGCATATGGGTCTACCTGACCTAGACAAGGGATGGGAAAACAGGTTGTAAGATATCACAAGAAATGTACACAATGCCCTACTATGTAACTGCACCCTCTTTGCACAGCACCTTGTAAAAAAAAAAAATTTATGTTCAATTGATAATAAAAAAAAAATTAAAAAAAAAAAAAAGAGAAAAAAAAAAAAAATTAAAAGTGAAAATGCAAGTCATACATTAGAGTTAATTTAGGAAAGAATGTTCATTTGTGTTTCAGCCACTGAAAAATAATTAACATGTACAAGTGCAGGAATTCTATAAGAAATCCAGGACATAAATATCTAAACTTAAAAAAATACCAAACACCAGGTTAAACAATGTTTAAGATTCACATGAGTCTGGGGATATAGCCTAGTGGCAAGAGTGCCTGCCTCGGATACACGAGGCCCTAGGTTCGATTCCCCAGCACCACATATACAGAAAATGGCCAGAAGTGGCGCTGTGGCTCAAGTGCTAGCCTTGAGCGGGAAGAAGCCAGGGACAGTGCTCAGGCCCTGAGTCCAAGGCCCAGGACTGGCCAAAAAAAGAAAAAAGATTCACATGAAATATAAATTTAATTAATGCATTTAAAGATAAGACATTTAATTGATGTGCATAAGAAGTCTTTTTTTCCTTCAGAATGCTTCTCTCATGTGACTTTTTAGAACACTACAAGACTCTACTTCTATCACATTTTCTCATATTCTTACCATAATGCATAAGGTAGAGCTAAGAGGGCAGGTAATTATTTGTCCCAAATGAAAAAAAAAAGTTCCCAGCAGCACATTTCTACTTCCTAGATTTTTGGGATTTGACAGGAATTAAAGCAAAAACAAACAAAAACGCCTTGAATCCAAGAAAGTACTGTGCTTATGAAGACAGCTCCCTCTCCCCCAAAATTAGCATCTGCAAACCTGTGTTCAGATGATGCACCTGTTCCATTTAACCAGCAATTTCCAGAAAGACACCTAAAACTTCTACTTTTCTTTAATTTAAATAAAAACATGCCATGAAGGTCAAAAGAATTTTAGTGTTTTGTTTTGTTATGTTTAATTAGTGGTACAAAGAGGTTTCAGCTCAACATGTCAGTTTATGAGTACAGTGCTTCCTGATCAGCATCACTTCTTCAATCGTTCTCCCTTTTTTACTGCCATAAGATTTGAGCTTACCTTAGAAGCCATGTTCCAATGATGCACTAGTTCATTTAAAAAGAAATGTGGAAATATTTGTTTTAACCTTTACTTGCCTTTAAATTGAGAACAGACTGAATATAATTAACCAAAGATAATGTAGGAAGGAAGTCTTTATTGGACAAAAGCAGTAATAACCTTTATTTTTGCTTTAATCCATAAGTACTCTTGGAAATAGCCTACAAAGAGAGACCAATTTAATTTAAATGCTGTGAAGTCATCCAGATAAAGGTTAAATACAACTTTTACTGTACTATATATTAGTCAGATGAGCTTGTTTTTATCTTTCCACAGAAAGCATAAAAATGATACAAAGACTATGCAGGAAGATATGACCCAAAGGCACCATTTATTCCTACTCTTACTTGCTCAGTCTCTAACATAAATGGACCCCATTCCTTTCCTATGAAAGAAATCAGAAGTAAATGTTTAAGGATGTTAATAATGCTGATGGGCAAGCCACTGATTATAAACAACCAAATATACCTGAATCACTGAAGTCAAGAGCATTGCCTTTTATATATTTTTAAGTTTTCTGTCCAGTAGCTTTCTGTTCCCATTTTCAACAATGCTGATTAATATTTACAGATATTATATGTAATTAGGAAAACAATTATTTTTTTAATTTTTATTATCAAGCTGATGTACAGAGAGGTTACAATTTCATACCTTAGGCATTGGATACATTTCTTGTACTGTTTGTTACCTTGTCCCTCATTCCCCCCTCCCCTTTTCCTTTCCCCCCCCCATGAATTGTTCAGTTCATTTACACCAAACAGTTTTGCAAGTATTGCTTTTGTATTTGTTTGTCTTTTTTTACCCTGTGTCTCTCAATTTTGGTATTCCCTTTCAATTTCCTAGTTCTAATAGCAGTATATACAGTTTCCAATGTACTCCGATAAGATACAGTGTTAGTGTAGGTACAACCACAGTAAGGAGATACAAGAAGATCATCAATAATAGAAGCTACAGTTACACATAGCATGTTGAAAGTAGTTACAACAGTGATATAACAATCGTTTCCATAACATGGAGTTCATTTCACTTAGCATCATCTTATGTGTTCATAAGGGTATAGCTATTGGGCTCTTGTGATCCTCTGCTGTGACTAGCCTAAACCTGTGCTAATTATTCCCTATAAGGGAGACCATAGAGTCCATGTTTCTTTGGGTCTGGCTCACTTCACTTAGTATAATTTTATTGATCTAATTTGCTAGCTAGAAAGTTGAGACTTCGAAAGATTAAATTACTCTCTTCCCCCTACTAATCAACCAATTAATAACAGTTTTGCAGGTTTTTTTTGTTTGCTTGTTGCCAGTTGTGGAGATTGAACTCAGGGCCTCTTTGTGCTCAAGGCTAGACTGCTACCACTTGAGCCACAGCACTACTTCCAGCTTTTTTGAGTAATTTATTGAAGATAAGACTCTCACAGTGACTTTTCTGCCGGGCTTTGAATAGTGCTGCTCAGATTTCGGCCTCCTGAGTAGCTATACGTGAAGTATTTAATAATTCCATCCCATTGGCCAGGGATATGACTAATCCGTTTACTTATATTACTTCAATTAATCTTCATGAAGGCATAAGAAAAACACAGAGTGTTTGCATTTTTAATCTTTCAGATGCAGACACAGGAACCTGGGGAGGTTGAAAGTTTTTCCCAAACCCAAGGTAGAGTAAAAAATAGAGTTAGAATTCAAATCCACTGCTGGGTGCTAGTGGCTCATGACTATAATCATTGTTAATGAGGATGCAGAGATCTGAGGATGGTGGTTCAATGGCAGCACGGGCAAGAAAGTTTTTCAGACTCTTATTTCCAATTAACCACCAGAAAACCGGAAGTGGTGCTCTGGGTCAAGTGGAAGAATGCTCGCCTTGAACTAAGGAAGAGTGTCCAGGCCCAGAGTTCAAGCCCCACAACCGACAAAGAATAATAATAATTTAAGTCCACTGCTCTGTAAACCAGACAACGTCTCCCCCCAACCCCAATCTGGGGCCCCAATTCCGCACCTCAAGTCTCCATGTTGTTTTAGTAAACAGGAGCACATTATGAACACAACTGTTTTCTAGGTGAGTTTACACCCAGTTAAGCAGTCTTATAGGTTACGGTAGAAGCAAAGGTTACCCTTATGAAATAAAAATTTATATCTGGAATTTATTGGTAAAGTCTTCATTGGTAGTACTGGACACTTAAGACACTAACAAGAGAGACTGATACTTTGGGCCGGGGGGTGGGATGTTCAGTCTTTCCCGATCTTTCAGTAGAGAGTATAAATCGTCTTGATAGTGAGATAACGTTTCCTATATAAACAGCTGAGGTAATCAGTTCAGTAAAGCTTGGAAACATCCTGGGATCCCCCACCGTCTGAGCTTGTTAATTCTGGAAAAGAAATCTAGGAGATATCTTGAGATAAATGAGTTTTAGGTGGCACTGGAATTCTTCCCAGGCATTTGTTCACTGAATCTTACATTGGCTTTTATACACAGGATCCTGAAATAGATAAAACAACTCTTACATTTGTTGTTGTTTTTCCTTCTTGACTTTCAAATCTATTGGTGCAAGAGGACAGAACGACTTCAGAATGGTTCCTTCTCATCTCTTTCACACAGTGACTCATAACTGGCTTCTTAAATGGCTTCTGAAATTATATTTATGATTACAAATCAAAACCAGAAACTTAGAAGTTTCTTCTAAGGGATTAGAGCTCTAATGGGTCTTCTGGCTATTTATTGCATTTTGGAATAGGTTATCTTGGTTCATTGGGATTTTATTGTTAGATGACAGTAACTGAATTGTATTTTGTTTTTACAGTACAGTAAATGTTTAAAGTGTGGACATTATGAAGTTATTTCTTAAAAAAAAAAACTCACATGTGTGTTGACTCTTACAAATAGGCCCATTCCATAACAGACTTGTTTTTCAAAAATAAAATTTAACTTCTGCTTTACCAATTAAGTCTGACAAAAATGTTTGTTCTTATATATGTTTAGAAGGTCAGTAACATAGCAATATTTATGATGTGGCTATAATGCATGAAGAAAAGCCCTACATACTTTAATACATTGTCTTAAGAGATACATGGTATCCAGTTAAACTAGTGAATGTTTTAATTAAATAGATATTTGAAAATATTTGAATGCAAGTCTTATCGATAAATATTATAAATGAAGAAGCTGAAGTTTAAGACAACTAATAGATTAATTTAAAATTTCCACAGTAAATCCAGAGAAAATACTTGACAACCAGCCTAGTTTCCTTAAGATTCATAATAAAACTTAAAATCACAATAGCAATCAAAATTAGACAATGATAAAATCCAAGTGTGGTATAAAATTACATAATGACAGAAATTTTATAGTTGGGGGAGGGGAATCTCATCCCTCTTGAAAAACAAGTTAGCACAGACATGCACTTAGAAACCACTTCAAGTACCAAAACCCAACAATGAATCAAAAGTAATAACCTATTGTGGCTATTTCTAACCAGAATTCACTTTTAAAGCAAAGAATCACACATTTATTCATAACTCATAAGTGTGTTAGTTCTTTGCTAAAATCTAAATTCTGAATTTGGATATGAGAATATGCCAATGGAATGGGTATAACTGCACAGCAAATGTTTATCATCCTTTGTTCTCTATCGACTCTCCTCTACCAAAAGAAAATATATGAATGACTTTATATGTGGGGAGACATAGAAGCATGCTATTTTCATGCTAATAATGTGAGGAACATAAACATAAACATTTCTTATAATTTAATGAGTAAATTTACATAAACAATAATGTTGAATAACTTTGTAAATTTAAATTTTCCACTACCAATGGCCTCTCTTTGACCCACAGATACTTTCATCTTCCTCATTTATTCAGCTGCCATATTAGATGTGCATGATTTATATGGTATTAATTACCTAGAAATTTCTATAACTTCATCAAGCACAGCTACATATCACTTTTCCCCTCATTCACTTCTCTCTTAAACTGGTTTATAAGTATTTACAAGTTATGGAATCTGTATGTGAATTTCCCAGAATTGTTCAAGCCATAGTTATTTATGTTGATTTGTTCAAACCCAGAACTAGGAATTCCTGAGATATAGTCATCACTAGTGTCCCTCAGAGAGAAAATACCTAAGTTGTAATAAATAGCACCTTATTTAAATTCACACACTGGTATTCAAACATATCTACATCAAATAAAATTATGTGAATGACGGAGTTCTTCAACCTCTCTATTCAGAAAAATAAAGATAGAGCCAATTGAGAGGTTCTATGCCTGGTAAAGTCTTTTCTAGAAAGTAAAAATTGTTTAATTTACATTTTTCTTCCTCAGTAAGTTATAGACTCTTTCTTCCTTGTTCCCTGCAGAACTCCGATAAAGAGCTCAACTTGTTATAGCTACTGCTAATGTTAGTATTATAAATAGTGCATCAGTGCAAGACTTCTATAATTAAACATTATAATAGAGAATATGCAAACATTCTGAAAGCTAAAGTAACAAATACTTTGCTTCTCTTTCCACTCAGTTAATGAGAAGTATGTGGAGCTCTCCTGAGCTGAAGCACCAACTGCACTGCCTGATGCAGGAAGAATAACAAAATGATAAATGGTCAGTGCTACAGACAACTATTGACTTTACAGCACTACAGATTAGGGGTTATGATTTGAACATGGTGGCTTAGTTAGATAGGATACCAGGTAAAACAACCTCTAGTGAGATGTGGTAATTAAACCTGCATCTCTAACATCATGGAACACAAAATAGGAAGCAAGTTAGAGTATCTTGCTGACATAAAGGGAGGCCCTATTAAGAAATGGATGGAAGAAAGATGCTTTCAGAACAACTATTATGAACTAAACTTCCTTTACATTAGGCTAAAGGAAGCATGATGTTCAAGTAAAGAGCAGGAAACAAAAACAATATTCGTGCTTTCTTTGAGTTTTTTAGACAAATACTTCTCAGGTGTTAGCCTTTCTTTTGAGTTCCTGGAATGTAGAAAGTATGACCTAATCCAGTTTAGCAAGGACAGCACACAGACAGTGGAGAAAAAAGTGTAACAAGCAAGCATGTCTATAATGTGTATTCAGGTAATGAGGAGTGCCAAGAAAACACAATAAAGCAGAGTATAAAACCTAGAGCATGAAAGGCTTTTGGTGTTGTTTTTAATTGAGGTAGAGTATGTTGCACATTGATACTTGAGCAAGAGCCTGAATGACATCTATGGTACTAGTTCTCTAGACAGAAAACAATCAAGAACAAAGGTGGAAGACTTGGTTTGTTGGAGACCAGAAAGAAGGCTCACATGGATAAACACTGGAGATGAGGTCAGAGTTAGCCCAAGGCCACACAATGTAGGGCCTTATAAACCATGATTAGCCTTTCAGATCTGAGTCTAAGAATCATTTCAATGCCCCAAGCATAATGTTCCTAAGGCTTAACAGTGTTGTGAAAGAAGGGAACACTGTTAAATCCAAGCAAAACTGGGAGACAGTGAAAAAGGAAGAAATGGGATCAGAAAGCAAATAAGATTGTGCAATGAAGGCTTAAACTTTAAGAGTCAGGTAGCAGGCAAGTTTCCCAGTTCACCTACAAGCATTTTTCTTGAGTGTTTCAACCATTTCTTTACGAACCCCTTTTTTAGAATAAGGCTCTTTTTTAAAAATTCAATAAACAGAAGACTTGAGAACACTAGAAGGCTAAGAAAACACTATTTCTGAACTTGCTGATAAAACACTTGCTCTGATTAAAGTAATCCACTCAGGATAGAAGGCACAGATTTCTACTCGCATTTGATTCAAATAAGATAATTGTGATTCTGTACTTAAAACACAACACAAAACACTTCTAATAAATGGAAACTGAGCTAATAGTGTTTTCCTTGATGCACTCATCTTCCCAAGCAACTATGATCACGTGATGCATGTGGGGGTAGTATGCAAGCTACTGCTTTGCCTAGTATCATGTTGTAGGTGATAAAGGGACGCCAATTCCAAGTATTCTTTTCCCATTTGCCATAAACAGTAATTTGCTAAGTCATAAAAAATGACATAAGTACAGTTTTCAATGTTATAGGATCTACAATGTAATTAGAAGTCATTATCTGTCAAATGCAGTTTCTCCTTTCTCCCTTTGCCTAATCACTTCATTCCCTAACCCTTACTTCTGAGTGCCTAGAACTTACCTCTCCAAAGTAAAACCTATATAGTTTGGGCCCCTTCTCCACTTAGCAGTGTCTCCCCCTGAAGGTGGACTAAACCCCAACTGTTGTTCAGGATATTGGCACTACGCAGTGTAACTCCAATCAGCAACCACAGTCTTACTTTCTGTTTATCCACCTTATAGCTTTACATCAATTCCAGAGAAGACACTCTACCTAGGCTCTCAGTGTAAACTCAAGCCAGACACAGGATCAGTAATTTAGCAAATGATGCTCTAGCCTTCATTCCCTGGCCAATAAAATGTAAATAATAACAAGGCTAAGCCTTTCTAATTCAAAATTTCAAAAATAGAAACTGCTTCAAAATATGAAACTTTCTGATCACCAATGTGATACCTTAAGAAGAAAAATTCACCCTGTGAAATTTTGTTTCATATACAAATTAACTTTGAAATGTTAGATTACTTTCAAGGGATGAGTATAAGATGAATATGAAAGAAGAATTTCATGTATAGTCTTGGGTTCATCCTCAAGATACTGCATTGCAAATATTATTATGAAAATATTGCAAAATTGAAAGTAAAACAGTCCAAAAGACTTTTGGTCTGAAATATTTTAGCAGGGAATACTCAGCCTTTAAAATTTAACTTACAGTGTTTGCTTTGAGACTAAATCAGTAAATACATTTAGAACAGTGCAAAATGCATTGTTATTAATGAATAAATGAGAGCATTTGTTTCTTTTTTATATGATCATATGCATACAACTATTGAGCCCTTGCGGTCCTCTCCTAAGAATATCCTCCTTTGTTCTCACTGTGTGAACATTTAACTGCTGTTTAACTAGTTATGTTCAGGTGTAATTACTTGTCATTTACTATCCATTGAGTTTAGTTGTAGATCTATACATGTATTCTAGTTATTACAAATGAGAGAAACAATGCAGCCTTTCTTAGGGTTTCTTAGGGTCTGGCTTACTTCATTTAGTATAATTTTTCCAAGTCTTTCCATTCCTTTATTTGTTTATTATTATTGTTTTTGGCTAGAGAAATGTCCACTCTGCTCTCTCTCCTGGAGAGTCATTTATTTTTCAAGACCTAATTCAAATGACATGTCTTCTCCACACCTTCTCAAACACATTGATTGACTCATTCTTTAGTGATATGACATATTAAGAATCACACTTTAATGGTATTATTCACATTTCATTGATTAATTATTAACACAAAAGTTTGTCTTCCAGATAAAATATAAGCACTTTGAGAGATGAGTTCCTTCTAATTTTATATCTCCTAAACCCAAAGTACAGACTAGGGAATAATATGCTTTTCATAAATGTTTTTCTTCAATAGGTAAACATGTATAAACATGGACATCTCTCAAATTTTTACAATATTACTTGCAAAGGATATAAGGAAATTTCAAAACAACAACCTACAAATATTCATTAGATTTAGCTAACAAACTAGAACTACATTGTATTTTTTTACTCTACAGCAGATATACCAAAAGGGAAAGGATAAACCATATTCATTGTTGGCTTTTTATTTTTTTCCAGTTCACCCAGTATTATCTTGTTAGGTATGTATTTTTTCCATTTTTATCATCATGAGATAGTTATGGGGTTTCATTTTGACATGTGCATATAAATGCAACATACTTTAATCAAACTCTTTCCTTTGTCATTTTCTTTATTCCCCTCTTTCTTCTCAAACCAAGCTGAGTAATTCACATTGGTCTATTTTCACACATGCAAAACAATATTTTGACTATATTCATACTCCTTTATCTTCGTTGTTCATGGTCCTGCTCCTACCATACCCAAGGCAAGACACATTTCACCTTCCTAAAATTCATTTTATTAATGTGCATGTTAATTTATTCAAATCAGCTTCATCATGGTATCTCATACATGCATATACCTTACTTTAATCAGACCATGTCCCCCTTGTGCTCTTGCTTCCCCTGTTTCTGTACCCCTATTATTTAACAGCTTTCAACGAGTTTTATCTGTCCATCTTTATTTCCAGATGCAATAAATTTCAGTATTTCTAACCCTCCGAGATTCTTGCCTTCCCTACCTTCTAATTCTCTCAATCATTCTTTATGGCAGAATAATATAGCCTTTAATACTTTTTTTTTTTTTTTTTTTGCCAGTCCTGGGCCTTGGACTCAGGGCCTGAGCACTGTCCCTGGATTCCTTTTGCTCAAAGCTAGCACTCTGCCACTTGAGCCACAGCACCACTTCTGGCCATTTTCTATATATGTGGTGCTGGGGAATCGAACCCAGGGCTTCATGTATACGAGGCAAGCACTCTTGCCACTAGGCCATATCCCCAGCCCCTTTTAATACTTTTATGTTAAAGTATTAGCCACAAAAGTAAATGCTTCCCAAACATTGTTAAAATGAAAAAGACTTTCAAGATATAGTTAAAACTGAATTAGAACAAAGGAAGAACCTGAACATTTCTCATAATTCCTGGTAACTAAACTCATGCTAATCCTGTATGCAAGCATATAAATACAGAGGTTTGTGCTTAGCGGTACATTTGTTCATTGTGAGTGGTGCATAGTTCAGGATGTATTTGAGAATGCCAGTAGCAGTTTACTTTACAGAGGATAACTGATTACTGAGGTTAGAACACCATCATAGGAGACATGTTTGAAAAAGCCAGAGACTGTGTGCATAATAGGCAATCAAGACATATATTTGGGGTGACACTGTGACTCAGAAGTTGTCTCAGATTTGGAGTTAGTGAATACACAATAAGCTTGTCTGAGAATTTTGATAGTATTCTCCCTACCAAACATTTTGTTAACACATTTCAGCATATTTTATACTTTTACTTTAGGTTTTTATATCACCTGACAATGGAGCTGGTGTTTACTTTGAGGATTCCTTATGCAAAGAGAATTTGGAAATTTGGAGCAGTGACTCCAAGTTGAAGTAATGAATAGTGAAACAGAAAAAAAAAAACCTTAAAAGAAGCTAAAGTATGTATTACAGATACAAAACATAATACTGAGAATGAAAATAGAAAACAGAAATAAGATGATATATGTAACATTCTAGTAAAGGATTTAAAATGCAGAAGGTATTGGAATACACATAGATCAACTCAAAGGTTTTACTTTTTTTGCTTGCTTACACCCACACTCAACTATATATGTTGAGTGAATAAAAAAGAAATTCTTGAGGCCAGTTGATAACGATCTCTAGATTCATGTGGATTACTATAAGACTTTTAAATATCCACTTGTGGGCATACTTCATGAAAATTATGTGGGTTGCTTATGCCAATGAATTTCCCAGTATCTGGGTGATTAAGTGTACAACTATATACTGGTTGAGGTTGTAGGAAGTTTGCTCTCCATCACAAAAAGTAGGACAGATTCCCATATGTCAAAGATATAGTAGTTGTAGTTCTTTCCAAGGTTAAAAATACACCAGGATAATCACCCTAATTCCACCCAACCTAGGGACTAAATATTCTGATTACTGAGAACACATTGGATATTTACTTTCCTTCAGATATTTTTAAAGCAATACCAGAGTTAGAATTTCATGTTTCCTAAATCTTCTGTCATTAGTTCATACTTCATAACTTGGATTTTCAAACCAGAATAGCACACTCACCTGACCACCTACAAATAACTAAAAATTTGAAAAGCAAACTATTTACTTTGCATATATAAACTGCATCTTCGGCATTGTTAAGTTTCATCATGAAAATTTCTTTAATTTTGATCCTGGAATCTAAACCATCCAATCTTCTTAAAAGAACTCTACCATCTAATGCAAAGTAACAACATGTTTTAAGAGACTTCTAAGTGCATATATTGGAATTATTTCTAACTTAAATGAATGTTTTAGAAAACACCAATTATTTATCATGAAAGGCTATTGTATTACAACAAAGAGCCAAAATTAATGCTCTTATGTACCTATATCTCCATGTAATGATTTCATGAGCTATGCAACCCATAATTTTTAAAATTTGGGAAACAGAGTCATTGAAATACAGAAGACACATGTCTATTTTCCAAAAAGTGACATTTCCATTGTATATTTCATAAAAATACATTTGGGAAATGTTAAATACATCGTCAGATGAAAAAAATAGAAATAAATGCAGATCTACTCAAAAGCTAGAAGAAAAGTAGAATACAACTAAGAAACATAAGCATGGGATACATGAGTTGGGAGGAAAATGGAAGAAAGTGAATCATAGCCATAACTGAAGTTATTTTATACATCTGATGATTAATGAACTCTAAGTCTATACTGTGTTACCATTATACTAAAGTCATTCACTTTCTTTGTGGTAACTTTTCAACTCATCTGAAAGAAGATTATTTTATTAGCATAAGTAACCTCAAATATCATTAAATTGTTCTTTTTGCAACTTACTGCAAGAATAAAAATGTATAATGCATGAGTAAAACTGGCTCTTTAATCATCTAAAATTTGGGTTCTTTTGAAAAGAAAAAAATAACACCAGTATTTATAGTTCTATGTTCCTAGCACATCAAAAATCTATTCTAAGAAAAAGAAAGGTCATGTTATTATATGCAAAGAAAAAGAAACTATCTTAAGGAAGATATTACCAAGGTTTTAGGAAGCATCTTTTAAAAATCCCTTACTAAAATAAAAGCCTTTTGTGTCAAAATAATAGTTTAATATTGACTTGAATAATAAGACCTATTTGTCTATTTATTACTTATTTGTATATTTTCTACATGTGCTCCATTTAGAAGAACTAAGTAACAATACAGTTATCTTCTTCTGTTTAATTTTACCATTCATCAAACTCTATGAAAATATGCTTATGTCAGGGATTAGTTGAGGCATGAGAGACAGGACTTCCTCAAGTCAAAACATACTTTTCTATTAACCCTGCCTTTCTAAAAATGCTTTAAAAAAGGTAGGTTTTGCAAAAACATGTCATTTGTGTTCTACAAGTAAAACATTCCAATTTAATAATAAGGTTTAATTCATGCACATAGCCAAAACATTCTCCAATAAAGTAAGTGGACACGGGTAGTAGAGCACAGTCAGAAAATAAGAATAATAATATCATATTTGGCCAGTTATAGCATATGTTGGCTATCTTGTGTCCATCAAAGGCAAGCTACATTATCTGGTGGTGAACTTCATTTTACTAACACTCCATGCACTAGATTAGGAAACAAATATTACAGATGAGTAGAAAACAACCCAAGTGAGCATTACTTTTTTGCTCAACTTTTAACTTTGATTGGCAATCTAACATGTAGGCACAAAATTTACTGTTGGAATTATTTTTTTTAAGCTACTCATCCATTTTTGTTATGCTCTCCATGAAATAAAGCAGAAATACAGATAACCAATTTTGAAGGGCATCTTAATCAAGAAGATATAACCTTTAAAGAAATGTTGTGTTGCCTAAATTTTGCAAGTCAATATGACTTAGCTTTACTGTGCTTTTATAAATTATTTCATTACTAGGCTGGTTTAAGGAGGGCACCCTCATCTATTTACATTCCTTGCAAAACATATATCAAAGGTGACAGAATCAGTGCAATTTTTACACAGGGTTCTTGGGCTAACTGAAATAAATTTATCTAGTTATAAATTTAAACTAACTTTTCTAAAACAAAAGGCTCTTAAAGATAAAGAAAAGTACTTAACTATGCTATTTGGTAGAAACTTAGTTTTCTTTTTCTTACCTAATACAAACATAAAAGTCAATATATCAAAAGCTCACTGGTATGCAGGCTATAAGCCTGGTAATGCAAGAAATTAAATTAGTTTTTATACATTTCCTTAAGAAATAAATTAGAGCCAAGCTAAAAACACTGTTTCTTGTATCAAAAATACACTATTAAAAATCAACAACTACCACAAAATAAACAAAAGTCACCTATTACCTCAACAGAAGCTAAACAACAATAACAACAAAATCTGACTTTTAAAGACTCTTACTACTCCATTACCTAGAGTGAGCTTTGTAATTGGCTAAGCAGTAATGTTGAAGTCTCTCATTTATCATCAAACAGCAAATACAATGAAAAATTAGCACAGAGGGCATTTATGCATCTTTAGCTACCCTCTCTCCATTGCTGTCAACTTGTGGTATGTGTTTGGAACAAAATTAAAATGTTCCATTTCCCACAATTTTAAATCACTGCTACCCACAGTGTAGACACCTCTAAATCCCATCTTACCACGTATGTGCCACCGTGAAGCGACGACGTTGACGAATGCTTCTATTCACCAGCAACTTTCTGAAAAAGCATGGTGAGTTCCTTGGCGAACTGCGTGGAGAAATTTTAGGAGATGTAGGTCGGTTTCCCGGGATTCTCGGAAGCTCAAGTTCTAAGTGCATTTGCTCCTTGAAAGTCTTGATGCAAACCTCAGATTCAGAAGAAAGAAGTTCCTTTGAAGAATTTTTTGCTGTCATGTCTTGTGTGGAGTGCTAGCTTTCACCATGCAAAACAAAAACCACACACATAACAGCCAGTGCTGCTGATTAAAAAGCTGATCAATTTGCAAACTCCAGGTTCAGTAGGGAAGCTCCGAGGCTTCAATATTGGAGCTGCTCAGAGCAAAAGCAGCATAGTGGAAGAATAGCAAGTCAGGCTGTCACAAGGAGCTTTATCAGGCTGGCTTTGCCTCTGAAAAGACGCCAAAGTGCTTCCTATGTCAGTAGCCTCCTTGTGGATGAGGTTTGTCTGCAAGCTACACACTGACACTCACTGAATTCATTCAGCTGAATATATCAATTCATGAATATTCATAGGGCTCCTGATAAACCCTTTACATGTCTATATTTTTCAAAAATCCTATTGAACAAACTGCATTCACTAATGGATGGTAAGTAAAACCTAGTTACCTAGTCAGTAGTTTTATTTGCACAAAGAGCAGAACAGGAATTCATCCAGCACATGCAATGTCTAAAGTCTTCATTCAGAATTATCTAGTTCTGTAATGCAAATGGGAACTCCACCTACCAAATGTTATTGGCCCAAGATTATTTAAACAACTGCACTCTGTTTCCCCCCTTCTAAACACTCTCCACAGCTCATATTCTCACTGAATTTGTGAGGCTCCTGTCTTCAAGACAGTTAAAGCTGATTAAATCAGAGACTGTCAGAAAGCCTAGCTAAAACAGTCTTCCAAATTCCATTTCTGAATCTAAAAGCTGATTCGCTGAAGGTTTTTTTTTTCTTTTTTTTAATCCTCCTTTCTCCACAAGATCCAAAACAGCATCAATATAAAAAAAAATTTCAGTGAGCAGGGAAACATTGAATTTAGTTGACTCCCCCAAAGAATTGAAAATCTAATTTTTTATTTCAAAAAATACTACCCTCATTCTTATGTTTAGGCTCACTGCTGTTGAGTTTCTCTCAGCAGCTGCTTGATGTTAGAAGCAAAGCATTTTGAGAGCAAAATCATCCCCAAACAGAAATGGAGATAACAACTGAGAAAAATGAGTGTTCCCACATCAAGAGTCAAAGGTTAAGTACTGTGTGTGTTTGTGTGTGTGCATGTGTGTGTACAGTAGATGCACAGAAGCGTGTTGTATGATGATGTGTGGATATATGTTCTTCATATGGTATCAGTTTTGTTCTCAAGTATTCCAAGTGAGACATATGGGCAGGAAAGTCCAAAAGTAGATCACTATAACCTGATATTTTATTTAGAATAGCAATAGAACTTCCAGTCTTTAAAAGGAAGATGAAAGTAGGATGAGTATCATAGTGCTTGAAGTTTCTAGATGCACTGAAAAGTCACTACCTGCAAATGACTGTCAGCCAGATCTCAAACAAATTTGATAAAGCAGAAAGAAGGCTGATTGGAAAAGTGAAAGAAAAGGAATGATTGATAGGAGCATGTCAGTGAAAAGAGAAGAGATTCATTTTCTCTCCTACTGTGTGAGGTCTTCCAGCCTTAGAAAATCATTCATACATGTCAAACATTCCAGCTAAAATGTGGTAAATAGCTAAAGGCTAAATAAAAGTACACTATTGCCTGCATGTGGGAACAAGTAGATCCCACACCAGTCCTTTGGGAACTGATTCAAGCATAATAGGAAGCATTTAGACTACTGCTTTACAAATACTACATAAATATTGATAAGAACACTTATCAATATTTAAATGACATACATTATGAACAAAAGCACAATCATGAAGTTTTAGATCTGGATAGAGCCCTAGTAAAATTTTGTTTAGCAACTCATTCCAAAGACTAGGAAATCCAGCTAGAAAACTGAATTGAGTGGTCCAAAATCATATTGGCCATTGATGTTAGCATTAATTTAAAATCTATTTCCTGAGTCACAATGGAGTGCTTCTTTAATTCAATTATGAACTTACACTTCTGTCCAGTTAGGCCCTAGGACATGTGTTTTAATACCTAAAGATATTTTGATTACTCTATTTGAAGAGACGGATTGTTAGTAATATTGTAGGAGAAAATAAAGTTAATGATCTCCATTATTTGCTGTATTATGAAATAAAATCTGAGACATTCCACAATAATAACATGAAATTATGAACTTATGAACTTCTACCATGATTCAGTGTGCCTTCTTGGCACATAAAATAAAATAGCAATTAGAGGAAACATATTTATCACACCTATTTTTCAAAGCTAGCAAAATACAACAAGTAGTTTAGAAAGCTCTTCCGAATAATACTATAAAAATCTTCACAAGGGGGGCTGGGGATATAGCCTAGTGGCAAGAGTGCCTGCCTCGGATACACGAGGCCCTAGGTTCGATTCCCCAGCACCACATATACAGAAAAACGGCCAGAAGCGGCGCTGTGGCTCAAGTGGCAGAGTGCTAGCCTTGAGCGGGAAGAAGCCAGGGACAGTGCTCAGGCCCTGAGTCCAAGGCCCAGGACTGGCCAAAAAAAAAAAAAAATCTTCACAAGTCAGATTTCACTGTATGAAAACTGGGGTTTGGATCAGGAAATAACTGATATAAACTTAACTAAGGCAGCACAATAATGCAATTAAAATTATTTTCTGACTCTTCATTATCAATTCAAAGGCTTTTATGTGGCATCCCACATTACTGTTTGTGTTTTACTTATTGTCTTAGTCTCAGTTAAAAAGGCTTTGAAGAATCATCCTAAAAATAAAGTTCTCACAAGTATGTAAAGCGTATTAACTCCAACTACATTAGAAAAAGTTCAAGAATGCCAGAGAGAGCTGATTAAAATATGAAATTCAAGAGAAAATAAAACCCTTTGAAGACTGAGTTTCTTAACAGGCGCATGCATGTTTAGAAAAAAAATCCAAAAAAAAAAATTTTAAGCATCAAATGTCCCTCCTCTCCCCAACAAGACACTAGGCCAAATATTGAAATTAAAGGAAAATCTGGAACTGAGTCAATTAGTAAAGAACTTGAATTTCAATCACTGGGTTTAATCCCCAATACCTGTACTTCAAAAATAGGAAAATGAATCTGGGAGATAGATAACAAAAGATACTATGAAAAAGTGGACAAAAGCTGAGTGAATGAAAACAGCCTACTAGGTTTCAGCAAAGTATAGGATTTTATAAGAGAGAAAACCAAATTTATGTGTCCTATATGTTAGTTAGCTTTCATCCCAGTGACAAAATGCCTAATATAATCAACTTAAGAGGAAGAAAGGATTATTGTGACTCACAGTTTAGAGGTTGTGCCTATTGTCTTTGGGACTGAGGCAAGCCAGTGTATGGTGATGAAAAAAAAAAAAAAAAGAGTAAAGAAGTCTCTTAATCTCATAGGCCAAAAAGCAAATTGGGACTCTGTGGGTCTCAATATGCAAGACACTATACAATGACCTAACTTACTTGCATTAAGCTCTACCTCCTGAATGTTTCACCGGGTCTTAATAAAATTAAAGGCTGGTGACTAATCTGGCTGGTGGAAGACACTTAAGATTCCAACTATAATATCCTGTTTAGAGACTAATGAATGTTTAGGGGCTAATGAATGAAATGAAGCTTTCTTGTCCAACAATAACTTCTAGTCCATGTAAGTGAGTAATTCTCAATTTATAAGTGTACAAATATTTCCTTTGAGAATCACTTGAGAATTCCAACTAAGCAATGTTTACTTTATCAAATAATGAAACTCCTAGTACCTACAACCTGTCAAAAAATGTAATAACAAAGAATAAAATTACATAGTCACTATAATCAAATTGTGTATTATTTGTAAATACTATTAAAATACTAAATACATTTTATTGTTTGCTAACTTGAAAAGGAAAGCCAATTAATTACAGACAAAAAACTATAAATGTATAACTACAATAACATTGTTTTAGATGTTCTTAAGTCAATACCCTTGTGATAAAATTGTTATAGATGAAAATTATTACATTCTTTATTTATTCAATGTTGTTAGACTACTAAAAGTTATCATAGAGTACAATTACTTTCAGAGACAAGTTTTGTAATTCATTGTTATGAAACCAAAGTCCTTTTTGTTCATTTTCTGTGTGTGTGTGTGTGTGTGTGTGTGTGTGTACATGCATAGCCATCCTGGAGCTTGAACTCAAGGCCTGGACACTGTTCATGAGTTTTGTTTGTTTGTTTGTTGGTTGGTTGGTGTTTGGGCTTTTTTTTTTTTTTTTGGTAGTCCTGGGCTTGAACTCTGGGCCTGAGCACTGTCTCTGGTGTCTTTTAGCTCAAGGCACACTGCCACTTGAGCCACAGCAACACTTCTGGCCTTTTCTATATATGTGCTGCTGAGGAATCGAACCCAGGGTTTCATGTATACAAAGCAAGCACCCTTGCAACTAGGCCATGTTCCCAGCCCCACTGAGTTTCTTGTTTGTTTGCATTCTTAAGATATCAGCCTCATGAGTAGCTAGGATTACAAGTGTGACCCATCAGCATCTGGCAAAACAAACACATTTTGAAGACAGAAAACTACTGTGGTTTGTGTGCAATAACCTATATCTCCTATAATTCTGAACTTAAATAATAATGTTCAAATTTTCTGTCAAAAAAAAGGACCAAAGCAACCTGATATTTACAATGAATGCATTCATAGTTTTGAGGGATTTTTTGTACAAATGTGTTTCATTTTTTAAATTATTTTTAAATAATTATATAAAGGACTTGCAATTT
The DNA here is from genome assembly GCF_023159225.1 of Perognathus longimembris pacificus. Classification (NCBI taxonomy): domain Eukaryota; kingdom Metazoa; phylum Chordata; class Mammalia; order Rodentia; family Heteromyidae; genus Perognathus; species Perognathus longimembris. The sequence continues at coordinate 45,747,089 of NC_063167.1, read as the reverse complement.
AACAAAGCAGTTTATGACTATAATGTATCTTGATCAGTATCACCCCTTTCAACTTTCTGAAAGGATTTTTAAAGAAGAGATTTAAGAATAATAATGTTAACTGTAAAATTATTAAATATGTCTTTATTTCAGTTCCTTGTTCTTTCCTGCTAGGACAATACACTTTTTGACTATTGCCATTAGACTCTACTCAATTAAAGACACATAAATTCACAGGTAGGCAATGAGAACACAAGACAAAGTGACAAACATCCGTAGCCTCTTCTAACCATATAAAACAATAGATACAAAGCTACATCCAACTATATCACAATAAATTATAACTTCCTCAATTTTCCCATTGCAGTTTTAAGAAATGGAGCTAGATAATTTTCCTAATGTGACTGAAGAAAAAAAAAAGAATATACAGCTGAATAAAAATAGTTGTATACCCATTTTGGAAAAGTACCACTAATTCACATCTCATTTGCCTCCACATTTTTTATTAGCATCAATGAGAAAGATTCATTTTGACATGTCCATGTATGCATACAATATAAGCCCCTAAATGATAACTCTTAAGAATAAGAAACTTGCCAGACTTAAGCAGCTCCCACTGTAATCCTAGCTGTTCAGAATGCTGATATCTGGATTTAAAGGGAGCCCAGGAAAGAAAGACTTTGAGACTCTTTTTTTTTTTCATTTATTTATTTGTTTATTTATTTATTTATTTATTTGCCAGTCCTGGAGCTTGGACTCAGGACCTGGGCACCATCCTGACTTGTTTTTTGCTCAGGGCTAGCACTCTGCTACTTGAACCACAGCGCCGCTTCTGTACATTTTCTGTGTATGTGGGTGCTGGGGAATCAAACCCAGGGCTTCATGAATATGAGGCAAGCACTCTTGCCACTAGGCCATATCCCCAGCCCCGACTTTGAGACTCTTATCTACAATTAACCACCAAAAAAAGTGGAAGTGGAAGTATGACTCACATGGTAGAGCTCTAGTCCAGAGCAAAAAGTTTAGGGATAGTACCCATGCCCTGAGTTCAAGACCCAGGATGGGTAAAAGTAAACAAATAAAAAGCTGATAGGGTTGGAAATGTATTCAGTGGTAGAGACCTTACCTAGTATGCTCAAGACCTTAAATTTTATATCAAACTCAAAAAAAATTACCAAAGCATAACATACATTTATTTTGGATTTCTTGAACTCCAAATACAGTAGAAAAAGTTTTTACAAAAATTTTAAATTTATATTCCTAAGTATATCATATAAATGCTGTTCAATTCCTTGTTTATTATTAATTATGAAGTACTTTAGCCATAAAATGACTCATATAATGGCTAATTTCTAGAATGTGAGACTAATAGTAGACACTAAGTATGTGTAAATGTGTATTATTTTGCCATTTTCAGATAAGAGCATATAGAAATTTGCATAGTTATCAAGGAATTAATTCAATAATCTAACACCCTTCCCATTCTATCTGTTGCATCCATTTCACTATACCTCAGCATTGCTATCAGCACTGCAATTTTACTTTTATTCATATGGTGCTATTGAACTGTGTGTCATATCATTCTAAGAAATCAAGAAAGAGTTATCCCTGCAACATCCTCAATGCCTTCTCAAAACTCAATGGGAAAGTCGCAAGGTATTCTCCATGACCTGACATGAGCCCTCCATGGCCAACCTTTTTGTCCCTTGCTAACCTGCCCTCTTTTCCTTTCCCTTAAACTCCCTCCTCCTCCATCATGCTTTGCCTGTTTGTTAACTGAGTATGGCCTGCAAGTTTCTATTTCTGCAAGGGAAGCACACAGTTAATTTCTTCATGGCCTTCCATCATTTGCCCAAGCAGCCCTTGCCGGATGAAATCTTCCCTGCTTAAAACTGCAACCTCCCTATGGTACTCTACTTTCTCCATAGAACATTCAGCATTAAATACAATAAATAGTACTTAATAGCCTATGAACTATCAATCTTATCCTTTTTGGATTGAAGTTAAAGGGAAGGACTCTGCTGTTTTCATTCCTATAATTTCTACTCTAGAATAGTGCCTTCCATAGGAAGATTTAAAGTAAAAGTTACTTGAATGAGTAAATAGCCAATCTTCCCAACACAAATGAAAGTGAAGACACACCAAACAAAATGGAATAAAGTCTCTCTTCCATCTTAGAGCAAGAACTAATGTTTATTATTACTTTTTTTGGTGCCCATCCTGGGAACGTAAACTCAAGGCCTAGATGTTGTCCCTTGAACTCAGGGACAGCATTAATTCATGTCCTAAAAGTTTAAAGGTTAAAATTACTTCTGTAATTTCAGTTAAGTATAGATCATATGTATTTATTTATTTACTTATTTATTTATTTTGCCAGTCCTGGGGCCTTAAACTAGGGGCCTGAGCATTGTCCCTGGCTTCTTTTTGCTCAAGGCTAGCACTCTGCCACTTGAGTCACAGTGCCACTTCTGGCTGTTTTCTATATATCTGGTGCTGGGGAATCAAACCCAGGGCTTCATGTATATGAGGCAAGCACACTTGCCACTAGGCCATATTCCCAGCCCCAGTATAGATCATTTTAGTAAGTAGTTGTCCAGTCATACTTTTTATATTCTCTCCAAAATATGTGCTTTTGTTTGTTTAAATATAGCTAGGCTGAAATTTTTTTCAAATTTTCAGGACCTGATTATTTTTTGCTTAACAATTTCTTCTTCAATTTATCTCTCTCCTTTTACATTTTACTATAAACAGAAGAAGAAAGTAGAGTACTTGCAACATTTTGCTTAGAAGTCCCCTCAGTTAAAATACTAAATCCATCACTTGCAAATCTACATTTCATAAAAGGAACCTAATTATGCCAACTTCTCAGCTTTTTTTTGTTATAATGAAGATCTTTTCTTTAGTTTTCCAGTGAAGTATTTCCATCTATGACTTTATCTGAAGCACATCTAATTTGTATTTCCTCCAGTAGTCTCCTCAAAAAAAAAATAAAGTGTTCTTTAATTGTTCTATAAAGTACTTCAAATCTATTCTAGTCACATTTCAAAGCATTTCCACATGGAAAGGTATTTATTACAATAGAATACTACTCCTTCTTGGTAGCACTACAAACTGAATGGCTTAAGCAATAGAAATGTATTATCTCACAGTTCTGGAGCTAGAAATCTAAACACAAAAAATTTACCAGGATTGAGGTGTTTTTATTTTTTCTTATGAAAAAAGGGGGGATTCTAGGCCTTTCTCAGCAGCAAGAATGTAGGGTGAGGAGAAGGAAGCAGAGGAATGCCTTCCTTCAAGAATAAGAGGTTACTATATACAAAGCATTTTTAGCCACATGATTGTCACATTTAATCTCAATGCTATCTTTGTTAAGGATGCAATGTATCCTTTAAAGTTGTAGAAAGCAAGTTACAGAAAGTTTGACCAAATCATTTAAAACAATAATCATTTAAAACAATATGATTTAATCATTAATGATTTAAATAAAAAAAGAAACATAGATATCCCCTAAATAAAAATGGTGTTTATTTCTACAAACACCTGTCAATTCTGTCTTATCCTAAGACTAGAATCCTCCATGAATCTCCATATATGTATTATTTCAGGACTACACCAAAGAACTTGGATATGTAACAAAAACTGAGTTTCTCCAGGCATTAAACTAATTTATTAATGAGATATTTTAAAAATAAACTTATCTAAATTCCCTTTTGTCACTCTTAAGCCAATTTGGAAGATAATTATTGGCTTAATGTGCCTTGGAATGTTGATTCATTTGTAATTCAAAATTAGAATTTATTTGGCTTTCATGTGTTGTTAAAAAATCTAGAAATTTTTCTTTGAATCATCTTTATTTTCTTGTCTTAAATATTCAAGATAGAATGTTGTCCTGTGATTCTATGTCTAACTTCTTCTACATTCTATAGAAACTTCTGATGTTTGGGGGTGATTCAGAGGTTAATAACTTAATTTTCTTTACTGTGATTAGTAGAACAATGTTTGGATAAGATTTCTCACTGATTTAGTCAACACTGCTAAAATTTGAAAATTTTTAATTTGTGAGCCATTAGCTACAATCAGTAGTTTCATTTTGTTTAGGGTAATTTAAAAATTGCAGAGACAAAGAATTAAATGATCATTAATTCTACCTTTGTTTAATCTCCTTAAATTTTTTTCCTCATTGTTTACATGCAGATGAGATTTCTGAAAACACATTAAGGTGCCACTTCACACCAACTATCAAAGTAACACAGAGGTTTAATGATTCCTCCTTCTGTCTCTGCCTAGCACCATTTCTGAGTTTCATCTCTGCATTTTCTGACATACATTGGGATTTCTTGGTATGATATCCATTCAAATAAATGGGCACTGCATACTATATGTTGCAGTCAGAATGTAAAGGAATTCAAAGTAAGTCATACTGAGAGCACAATCAGATGCAAATGAAGAGAAAAGAAACACTCATAGCCCCCTTCATAACAAGTGATTTATATTCTAAAATCAGAGCCTCTGATTACAGTTGTAGATTCTGTCAGGTTTTTTACAGCTAAGAAAATGTGCCTCTCAAGGCACAGATCCAAACTTCTGAATCGTGACAGCAACAGCTGAAGTCTAAAAATAGACAGTCAAAACACCATTTTCTGTACATTTTCAGTTGTTTAAAAAGCAGTTACAGTACATTATGTAGGAATTCTTTTGTTTTAACCCTGTGAAGGCTCACTGGGAGAAAGAGTTATATGAGGAACTGTGGTTTTAGGCCTTCATTATAGCCTCAGCTCTTTCTAATTGATAAATATTTTCTAACATTTTATATAGAGGTATAGTAGCCATTATCAGTCCATTCTTATTTTGAAGCTAAGTGTTGACTTAGCTTCACATGGCCAAGTCCAGGGACTGCTCAGTGACTACTTTTCTTTACCCTTTCCTGGAAAGCACTTCTTCTCTATCTTCCTATATCCCCCTCCTTTTTCCTTCCTCCTTCTTTTCTGTTCATATGTCTTTCCCTCAGGGAATCCATCCCTAATGTCCTTTTGTCCTCCTCGCCTTACTAAGGTTTGCTTTTCTACCAGCTTCTCTCACTCATGTGCATTGCTATTGTCTGACACTCCTCACTACAATAAAAGTCCCATGAGGATAGAAGTCTTTAACATTTTACACACCATGCTAACTTCAGCACCTATAACGGTACTTGGCATATGGTAGATATTCCATAAGTGTCTGCTTAATAGAAAGAACTCTTGTAGTTAAACTGCAGGAGCATGCACTCTGGGCTCCCATTCAGCACCATCTGCCTCTTTCTCATCCCCGTCAACATTTCTATAGACACCAAAGAGAGAAGCTGAAACACACACTCTGAATGATAGACTATAGGCAAGGCTAAGCCTTGTCTTAAATTCACCACTACTAATGGCCTTTTAGCCACCACTGCTGGAGTTCCATTGAAAATCTGACAGTCCATACACCAAAATATGACATGTTGTGATTCTCCATTTCTTAGGCAGAACACTTCTTGCTAGTAGAAGGCAAAACAGAGGTGAACTTGTGACCTTCCCGGTGGAGTCACGGCACCACCACTCAGCAGGATTGGCTGTTTCAGATAACACAATGGTAACACTGTGTTCTGAGAAATGATTCACAGGCGAAGCAGGAGCTCAGCCAAAAGCAGGAAGGCAATCTGTACACAATACTGTATGCTAAGGGGACTTCTTTGGCTTTCAAAATGGGAAGCAAAGCAATCTGGGAGATGGTTTACTGCCTTAATGTCATATATCCTTTATGTAGAAGACCAGGAATCTGTGAATGCTTATCACTCCTTTTCAAAAGAAGAGTTCTGATAAGAAGCTTCATCTCAATAAACCAATCAAAATGTTATTTGGATTTAATTTTCACAAAATGTCATTTAATTTAGATTTTTCACAATTTAATACATATTGGAGAAAGGAGATGATGATTATGGCGATGATGATGGCAATGATGATAGCAAAATCTAGGTAAACAAGCCAAATACAACTGAGACAGAGTGTGAAGTACATGTAGTAAGCGATACTATTTAACAGGATTTTGAAAAATACCTACTGAAACTCCAGATATAGAAAACTGAATAAGATGCCAAGGTGAGAGACCTGTACATCTGCATAAAATTCTAAATGATTCAGTATTCAAAACTCTGAGCTTGTTGTTAAGGAGATTTATGCAAAGTGTAGTAATCTCTTTTTAATTCTGAGGTATCATTTATACCATCCAAAAACACAGCATTATAATTAAGAACTATTTTTCAATAGGTAACATTTTATTTCTTAAAGAGTACATCTGATATTTATTAAGATTTCTAAACACAAAATTAATGCAACCTGTGAAGAATCTGCATGTAAAAATATTTATGCAGAAATTAAATCAAAGAGCAATCAAGTATAATAGCTTAAATAAGTGAATTATTTATAGTCTGTGCATTTAGATAAAACCTAAGCTACCTTCTCCAGAAACCTTGAACAATTCCTAAAAGCCTTCTGATTCTCAATTTCTCATCCATAGACATAAATGTTTGAACCAAGTATTCTGCAGGGTGATTCATACAAATAATCAAATTACAATTTAAATTTTAAATCATTTTACATTTGCAATGTAAATTTAGAGTCTTGCAAGATTTTAAAAAGTGTCGTGGGTGTTATCACATTCTTCTGCTTTTTTCCTTTGGAAGTACTACAATTTGAACACAGATCTTCATGTTTACTCAGAAGAATCTATACTACTTAAGCCATGATTCCAGTCCCATCTCATTCATTTTGTTTTTTTTTCCTTCTTCTTTATTATCAAAGTGAAGTACAGAGGGGTTACAGTTTCATATGTAAGGCAAGTATATTTCTTATCCCAACTTGTTACTTCCTCCCACATTTTTCTCCTGCCTCCCCTTCCCCACATCCCTCTCCCCACCATGAGTTGTACAGTTGGTTTACACCAAACGGTTTTGTAAATATTGCTGTTATCTCATTCATTTTAAGTATTATCAGTAATGACAGAAATTCAAGTATCAACAACAATCTTGTCACTGTGATTGCTATTGTAAAGGTGATGTACAGAGTACTTACAGTTCCATAAGCCAAGTAATGAGTACATTTCTTTTTGGATAATACCACCCCTGGAAGTGGTGTTGTGGCTCAAGTGGCAGAGTGCTAGCCTTGAGCAAAAGAAGCTCGGATAGTGCCCAGGCCCTGAGTTCAAACCCCAAGACCAAAACAAAAAACAAAAACGAATAATACCACCCCTGCCTTCTCTCTCTCCCAGTTTCACCCTTCTGGACCCTCCTATAAATTGCATAGTTCATTTTCAACAAAGTGCTTAGTATCACTGAGACATTTGTTCACCCTTTGTCCCATCCCTGCTGTGCCTCCCTTACCCTCCAAAAGACAAACTAATAAACAATACAAAAGGTAAAGAAAATAAAAACAGCCACAAAGCTCTTTTATTTCTATTTCTTGGGAGTTCATTTCAAAAAAATATTATTTTATATGATCATATGCACATAGCTATTGAGCTTTTATGATCCTCTCCTAACAATAGATCCTCCCTTAGTCTCACTCTGTGTATGTCTAGAGACCTGTAAAATTTATTATGTCCCAGTTTATTTTTTGTATCTTTACTTGTGGATTTAGAGGCACATTCTAGTTACCAAAAATGAGGGAAAACATGTAATCTATGTTTCTTTGATCCTGATTTACTTTGCTTAATATAATTTTTTCAAATCTTCCCATTTCCTTACAAATGGTACAGTATCATTCTTTCTGATGGAAGAGTGAAAGTGCATTGTGTGTATATATAACACATTTTCTTGATCCGTTCATCCAGGGAGGGGCATCTGAATTTAACCTGTATCATGGCTATGGTAAACAACACTGCAATAAACATGGTTGTGCTGGTAGCTTTAGTGTGGCTTTATTTTTGCTGTATTAGATAAATGTGCATGAGTGGAATTGCTGGGTCATAGGAAGCTCTATGTTTAGTCTTTTCAGTAACCTCCATATTGCTTTCCAGAGTGATTAAACAAGTTTACATTCCCCACCAACAATGCAGCAATATTCCCTTTGGCAATTTCCCTGCCAGGATTTGTTATTAGTTTGCTTGATAATGGCCATTCTAACTGGGGTGAGGCAATATCTCAATGTTGTTTTGATTTGTCTTACTTGTATGGCCAGAGATGTTGAACATTTCTTCATGTATCTATTGGCCATGCTTACTTCTTTTTCTGAGAAGTCCCTCTTTAAGTCTTTAGCCATTTATTCATTGGGTTATTTCTTTGAGGATTTGTTTTTTGAGGGGCTAATTGTTTGAGCTCTAAGTATATTTTGGATATAAGAACCTTGGCTGATGCATAGCTAGTAAAAATCTTCTCCTATTCTGTGGGATTTCTATTTATGTTGTTCACTATGTCCTTTGCCATTCAGAAACGCTTCAGTTTGATGCAATCCAATTTATCCAGTCTTTCTTTGATTTGTTGTGATTCTGGATCTTTACTTAGGAAGTTTCAATGCATGCCTAGCATTCTTTGTGTTTCCCTCACCCCCTTCCTGTAACGTTTTCAGGGTATCTGTCTGGCCTTACACTGATGTCCTTGATCCATTTGGAATTAATTCTGGTGAAGGATGATATATAAGGATATAACTTCAATTTTCTGCATATGGATAGCCAATTCCAAAAATTTGTTGAAGAGGCTGTCTTTCTTCCATCCTGTGTTTTTGGATCCATTGTCAAATATTAGATAGCTATAGGTCCATGGGTTCATTTCTGGGTCTTCTGTTCCATTGATCCTCAGGCCTATTCTGACGCCATTACCATGCTGTTTTTATTACTATGGCTTTGTAATATAGATTAAAGTTTTGCATTGATCTTCCTCCAACACTGTTCTTGTTAAGTATTGGTTTTGCTATACTAGATTAGAAGAATTAACATTGTTAAAATGGCAATACTGCCCAAAGCAATGTACAAAGTCAATGCAATATTCATCAAACTCCCAACTACATTTCTCAAAGAGATAGAGAAAGCAACACAAGCATTCATATGAAATGATATATCTACCCTTTATAATGAGTTACTTCATAGATTAACATTTCTCCATTTTCCCAAACATAGTATAAATAATTCTCAAGAATAAAAGAAGTTTTTCAGAATAAGGTGAAAATGTAGTATGATTTTTAGAATAAAACTCAGTGGGTTTCCAAAAATTAGAAAATGTAATGCTTTTTAAAGAGCAAGAACAATATATCACTGTCAAGTATCCAGAAAAATATTATTTTTTATTAAATTATACAAAAAAACAATCTGGAGACAAATATTTGCTAAGGGATTATTCTTTCTAAAAGTCTGAAGTATACTCTCAGATTATTCCTGAAGTATTTCCATTCCACTGGTTTTACAATAATAAAATTTTATAGAGAATATTTGAGGCTGAACCAATACAAGTTAAAGAAATTATACTGAAAAGCTTTTCATCTGTAATTCTTAGTTCTTTCCTTCATACACATGATTTACCAAATGTGATTACATGATTTGTAGCATTGTTATCATTTAGAATTTTATCTCCTCAATATTCAGACATTCTTAAAGCTTTCTGCTTTTTGAGCCAGAATTTCTAGAGGTAGGACATGGAAATTTGTGCTTTTGACAAATCTCTAGGTATGATTATGATCAACCACTACTTTTCTTCATATTTCCTAAGTTGATATTATAGAATTCCACCATATATTGAGACAATAATAATAATAATAATGTTATTAAAACTTGTTAAACCATCGGGAAGAATAACAAAAAGGCATTATTTCACATAGTACATAAAAAAAACACAAATGGGCTGGGAATATGGCCTAGTGGCAAGAGTGCTTGCCTCCTATAAATGAAGCCCTGGGTTCAATTCCACAGCACCACACAAACAGAAAAGGGCCAGAAGTGGAGCTGTGGCTCAAGTGGCAGAGTGCTAGCTTTGAGCAAAAAGAAGCCGGGGACAGTGCTCAGGCCCTGAGTCCAAGCCCCAGGACTGGGCAAAAAATAAAATAAATAAATTAATTAATTAATTAAAATGAGAATAGCCAAGAGACATAGGAAAAAGTGCTCTACATCACTGGCCATAAAAGAAATGCAAATCAAAACAACATTGAGATTCCATCTCACCCCAGTAAGAATGTCCTACATCAAGAAAACTAACAATATTAAATGTTGGAGGGGATGTGGCCAAAAGGGAACCCTACTGCATTGTTTGTGGGAATGTAAACTGGTTCAGCCACTCTGGCAAGCAGTATGGAGATTCCTCAGAAGCCTAAACATACAGCTCCCCTATGACCCAGCAGCCCCACTTTTGGACATCTACCCAAAAGACCACAAACAAGAACACACTAAAGCCACCAGCACAACAATGTTCATCACTGCACAATTTGTCATAGCTAAAACATGGAACAAACCCAGATGCACCTCAGTAGATGAATGGATCAGGAAAATGTACATATACACAATGGAATTGTATACCTCTACCAGAAAAAAATGGCATTGCCCCATTTGTAAGGAAATGGAAGAACTTGGAAAAAATTATACTAAGTGAAGTGAGCCAGACCCAAAGAAACATGGACTCTATGGTTTCCCTCATAAGGAATAATTAGCACAGGTTTAGGCTAGTCACAGCAGAGGATCACAAGAGACTAATAGCTATGCCCCTATGAATGAATAAGATAATGCTAAGTGAAATGAACTCCATGTTATGGAAACGAGTGATATATCACTGTTGTAATTATTTTCAACATGCCATGTGAAACCGTAGCTTCTATTGTTGATGATCCTCTTGTATCCCCTTCCTGTGGTTGTACCTGCATATCACTGTATGTTATCTGAGTACATTGGAAACTGTATATACTGGTATTAGAACTAGGGAAGTGAAAGGGAATACCAAAATCGAGAGACACAGGATAAAAAGACAAACAACTACAAAAGCAATACTTGCAAAACTGTTTGATGTAAATCAACTGAACAACTCATGGGGGGAGAGGGAAAAGGGGAGTGGGAGGGGTAATGAAGAAGGAGGTAACAAACAGTACAAGAAATGTATCCAATGCCTAAGGTATGAAACTGTAACGTCTCTGTACATCACTTTGACAATAAATAAGAACAAAAAGCAAATAACAAAACAACAATAAACCATTTATTTCCATAACTGGAGTTCATTTTGCTTAGCATAATCTTATGTGATCATATGTACATAGCTATTGGGCTATTGGGATATTGTGATCTTCTGTTGGGACTATACTAGGCATTTACTAATTATTACCAATGAGGGAAACCACAAAATCTATGTTTCTTTGGATCTGGATCACTTAACTTAGTATGATTTTTTTCCAAGTCAAACATTAAAATGGTGAGACAAAGGATAAATGGTAAATCAATCCAACAGTAATATTCACAAGACAATATGTTGTAATTCAACTGTACATCTCTGGAGTGGGGGGAGTGGAGAGGAGGGCAGGTGGGAGAATGAGAATGGAGGTAACAAATTTAACAAGAAATTTACTCATTACTTTACATATGTAACTGTAACCTCTCTGTAATCACCTTTACAATAAAAATAAAAATATTAAAAAACATGTTCATCTCATTTCTGAAACATAGATTTGGGGGAGGAACCTGAAATTATCTTTAGTTATAGTGATTAGCATGTACTATCTCAATCACAGAAATGCTTATTGTCAGGATAAAAAATAGGCTTTATCTTAGTTGTCAAGAAAATACTTTCTGAGACTGCCTGAAACACTGAGATAAGAGGCTTGTGAGGCTGCATTCATTGGGAAGTAATACCATGATCAATACCCACCAAAGGGGAAGGAAAGTAATAGCAACACCCAAGCGATGTAATCAGCTGTAATTAGTTACCATATAATTATTTTCTATGCAATAAACCAACTTTAATGATACCATTTTAGAGATTGGTAGTTTGTTGGAAATAACAATGAGCTGTTAATATGAAATCAAGTAAAGAAATTCTATAATAGTTACAAGCCAAGTCTGATTGTGCTGCATGCACTATAGGTATTGATAAGAACACTTTTGAATTAAAACTATTCTGGTATCCATGATACTAGAAAGAGCTTTAAAAAGAGACTGAAAAGAGTAGTGGTCTAAAATATCCAGCTTGGTGGCATAAATATTAAGTAACAATGTTGCATTGTTTTATATGTTATAAAGCAGGATTATTTCACATTTGCTCAACCTGTGAGTATGTCTATCTGTACCACCAAATTCTCTACTAAGGAAAAATATCTTACATTATTTGTCTTCAATATCATTGTACAATATTTTTCTGGAGTTTCTTTGTTTTAATAGTACTCAAATATAAAGAAATTAACAAAAATAAAATAGCTACAAATTACTGGGTATCTACTTTGTTCTAGTTGTTTTACATAGTTAATAATTTTGCAAAATATGTATTTTCATCTCTCATTGTACACTTAAATCTCATGAGCAGAGACTCAAACCCCAAAACTAGTAAGAGTGAGAGATGTTATTCAAACCCAGCTCTGCTACTTGCATATTCTTCCTTCACATAATGTAGCTTCTCTAAAATTCAATTGCCTTACAAAACATGGTATAAAATTGTAAAAATCACCACTGAGTTTGAGTAGGTGACAATAAATCTATGTTCATTCATAATTATCTATGAATTAAAACACTTCTCTGTTACTCATTCATCTGTGAATTGAGACTGCATTCAAGTATATTTATGAGTGTAATTCTGATTAATAGGGAAATATCTTCTTTCTGAAGCTGATTTTTTTTCCCAGTATTTTCTGTTAGCTAATGACAACAGCTGGTTAGTCTTGGGTTGTCCTTGCAAAACAGACCAAATAGATTTTCAGCCAACAGAACACTTTGATTCCAGAACTTCACCTAAACACAATCACAAACCTATTCAGGACAAAATAGTTATTATCTACAACTTTCCTAAGGCAAAAATTTGTCATATTAAATTTTATTTTTTGATATAAAATGAGAATTTAATAAAAGTTTTTCCCTAGAGACGTCCAAAATAACCCTGTGTTTCTTTCTCTTTTTTTTTAGTTATCTACTGGAAAGACTTTTTTTGTAAGAAGACCAGTTTACCTATGTCTAATTAGGTAAGGGAAGAGTTGGTATACTTTCCCAAAATAGCCATGTAGAAACACTAAGTCAGATATATCAAATAGCATATAATTCCCAATAGCTTTTTTTTTTATTGTCAATCTACTTCGTAGTAAATAGCATGGGGCTTTAGATTGATTTTGTCTCTCATCTAACTCTACATTTGCCAATAGAAGAATTAGCTTTGACCAAAGTGCTTTCCATTCCACAATGTCTGAAATAAAAGTTTACAAATAATCCTCTCTTCAGAGAAATATTTAGCTTATCATATCTTCTCTCAAATAATCTAGACCTATAAGATGTTACAGGAAAAAAAATAGCCCTAAGACTCCATGGACTCAGAATTTTAAGTATTTCTTTTTTTATTTTTCAAATTTTTATTATCAAACTGATGTACAGAGAGGTTACAGTTTCATATGTTAGGCATTGGATACATTACTTGTACTGTTTGTTACCTTGTCCCTCATACCCCATTCCCTCCTCCCCTTTTCCCTTTCCCCCCCTGAGGTGTTCAGTTCACTTTAACCAAACAGTTTTGCAAGTATTGCTTTTGTAGTTGTTTGTCTTTTTTTACCCGGTGTCTCTCAATTTTGGTATTCCCTTTCAATTTCCTACTTCTGAAGGTCAGATGCATAGCTCAAATGAAAAATAATATTCAGAAATATAGAAAGCTAGATACTTGACATGTCTGATTTATATATATATATATATATATATATATAGAGAGAGAGAGAGAGAGAGAGAGAGAGAGAGAGAGAGGTAAAACCACACCTAGAAACTTGAAAATCAAATATGTCTATGTAAAAGAAACAGAAAATCCCATAAGTATATAGTCATAATATATAATACAAAGGGCTTTGTTTTGTACAAGAGTCTATATCACTACTAACTGTGAAAGCAGTTATGATTTCATAACAAAGAGCTGTAACAGGGATGGGTGTTTCTTAGTGCACAGACAATGGCTCACATCCTAAGATATAAAACATGGAATTTAAAGGTCCAAAAAGAAGAAAATGTGTCTTACCTTTGTTTCATATTTATGACAATTCTTATTTCTGAACTATCTTGAATTGGATACTGTTATAGTTGTTGAGAATACCAATACACCTTCCTAATTATTATATGGATGGTATTTAGAGTTAATCAATTTTGACAGCCATAATTCTGCTTTTCATTATATGTTAGAGAAATACAGTTTTGAATTTGTTAGAATACATATAAAATTCAGTGATTTTACTTCAGTTCCCTATCATTCTTCAAATTATGCTAATATTTACATATGGGACATGTCTTCACTTACTAAAGAGTCCTTGGGTTTAAATCACATCACATAGGTTCTTCATGGAATGATTCCTTAGAATTCTCCCCAGCACACTTATTGCTATCTCTTAATAGAAAGGCTAAAGAAGTAGTCCACAGCTATAAGAGGCAATAGCTGCTATTAACAAGTCTCTTGCTTTCTAACAAATGCACTCCTACTACAAAGAAAATTAAGTGGAAATGTTTTATGTAGAAATTGCAGTCAAATTATTGAAGGACCAGCTGCCATTTCTAATTACAGAGTCAAAATATTGTAAAGTACAATCATTATTGAAGTATCCCAATTGCCTAGATTCTAGTTACTGCAAAATTAAGCTGCAGATGTCTGATATGAGTTCTCTGTGCTTGGATCACAGGTGGGAGCCACCGGTGTCTGCCTTAGAATCTTATGATGACACAAAAGGAAAAGTAATTACATACACAAAACCTCTTCAATGCCTAAACTTTCTTGTTTGGATTTTTTTTTTTTGGTGCTTTTAGAACTAAACGCTTCATATTCCTCAATAAAAGTGTAAAAGCAAGTCAGGCACAGGTAACTCACAGCCTGCAATCCTAGTTACTCAGGATACTGAGATCTGAGAATTGCAGTTCTAAGCTAGCGTGGGCAAGAAAGTCTGTGAGACCCTAATGTCCACTAAACTATCAAAAAAAAGTAGGAAGTGGATCTGTGACTCAAGTGGTAGAGTGCTAGCCAGGAGCACAAAAGCTAAGGGTCATCACCCAGGCCCTGAGTACAAGCCCCAGGACAGGTATGCATGGGCGCATGTCCGTGTATGCATGTGTGCACACACACACACACACACAAACACACAGAGTGTAAAAATACACAATATAATTTTAAATCTTGAAGATACTAATACAATTCAAGTAATGTTTCCTTTTAAACATTATATCATGTAGGGAAAATGAAGACTTTGATATATGTTTAAGTAATACTTTCTCAAAGAAACACATTGCCAACAGAATAGCCAACAGTAACTTGATTCTATACCAAATTAAAAGAGCTAGTGCCTGAAAACAATTCTTTCACACCATGTGTATGATAAGAAAGTAATAAGGGTTATTTATCATGTATCCAAGCTGTCTTCCTCTTAAGCAGATGGCCAAATAGTACCTCCTGGCCATGATGAGCAACCAGAGCAAGGGAACAGTTCTGACCGATGATTTATAACTAGATATAAACAAGTAATTTTCTGCAAGGAGAGACTCTCTAAAGCATGTTTCACCTTCTTGTACTTATCATAAGAATGTTTGAGAAGTCTTTTTGTAAGTCTTTAGCCCACTTGATGAGCGGGCTATTGGTTCTTTGCGGTTTTGTTTTGGAAGAGGGTAATTTTTTTAGTTCTGCATATATTTTAGATATGAGGCCTTTGTCCATTGAATGGCAGGTAAAGATCTTCTCCCAGTCTGTGGGCTTTCTGTTTATCTTGCTAGCTATGTCCTTTGCCCTGCAGAAGCTCTGCAGTTTGATGTAGTCCCATTTGTCCAACCTTTCTTTGATTTGTAGCCTTTCTGGGTCTTTGTTAAGGAAGTTCCGTCCTGCACCAAGGAGCCCAAGTGTTTCTCCTACTCCTTCCTTTAGTGTTTTCAGGGTGTCTG
This sequence comes from Perognathus longimembris pacificus, assembly GCF_023159225.1. Lineage (NCBI taxonomy): Eukaryota > Metazoa > Chordata > Mammalia > Rodentia > Heteromyidae > Perognathus > Perognathus longimembris. Next base: position 45,731,045 of record NC_063167.1, on the reverse strand, counting down.
TTTTGATTTCGAGGTCTTTAATCCATTTGGAATTGATTTTGGTGTAGGGTGATATATAAGGACCTAGTTTTAGTTTGTTGCATGTGTTGAGCCAGTTTTGCCAGCACCATTTGTTAAAGAGGCTATCTTTCTTCCATACTATTGTTTTAGCTCCTTTATCAAAGATTAAGTAGGCATAGTTCTGTGGGTTCATTTCTGGGTCTTCAATTCTGTTCCATTGGTCTTCAGGCCTGTTCTGGTGGCAATACCAAGCTGTTTTTATTACTATAGCTTTATAATACAGCTTGAAGTTGGGTATTGTAATTCCTCCAGCACTGTTCTTTCTGCTTAGGATTGTTTTTGCTATTCTAGGTCTTTTATTGTTCCATATGAATTTCTGGATTGCTTCCTCTATTTCATTAAAAAAGGGTGTTGGGATATTAATGGGTATTGCATTGAATTTATAGAGACTTCTCTGATAAGGAAATGAGAATGGCCAAGAGACATATGAAAAAATGGTCTACATCACTGGCCATGAAAGAAATGCAAATCAAAACAACATTGAGATTCCATCTCACCCCAGTAAGAATGTCATATATCAAGAAAACTAAGAATAACAATTGTTGGAGGGGATGTAGCCAAAAGGGAACCCTACTTCATTGTTGGTGGGAATGTAAACTGGTTCAGCCACTCTGGCAAGCAGTATGGAGATTCCTCAGAAGGCTAAATATAGAACTCCCCTATGACCCAGCAGCCCCACTTTTGGGTATCTATCCAAAAGACCACAAACAAAATCACAGTAATGCCACCAGCACAACAATGTTCATCGCAGCACAATTTGTCATAGCGAGAATCTGGAACCAACCCAGATGCCCCTCAATAGACAAATGGATCAGGAAAATGTGGTACATATACACAATGGAATTTTATGCCTCTATCAGAAAGAATGACATTGTCCCATTTGTAAGGAAATGGAAAGACTTGGAAAAAATTATACTAAGTGAAGTGAGCCAGACCCAAAGAAACATGGACTCTATGGTCTCCCTTATTGGGAATAATTAGTACAGGTTTAGGCAAGTCATAGCAGAGCATCACAAGGCCCAATAGCTATACCCTTATGAACACATATGATGATAAGTGAAATGAACTCCATGTTATGGAGACAATTGTTATATCACAGTTGTAACTACTTTCAACATCCCATGTGTATCTGTAGCTTCTATTATTGATGATGTTCTTGTATCACCTTCCTGTGGTTGTACCTACACTATCTCTGTAATCTTATCTGAGTATATTGGAAACCGTGTATACTGGTATTGGAACTAGGAAATTGAAAGGGAATACCAAAATTGAGAGACACAGGGCAAAAAAAGACAAACAACTACAAAAGCAATACTTGCAAAACTGTTTGGTGTAAGTGAACTGAACACCTCAGGGGGGGAAATGGTATTGGGGAGGGGGGAGGGGGGTATAAGGGACAAGGTAACAAACAGTACAAGAAATGTACCCAATGCCTAAAGTATGAAACTGTAATCTCTCTGTACATCAGTTTGATAATAAAAATTGAAAAAAAAAAGACTTTTGCTTTTTGAAAGTCAAAAAAAAAGAATGTTTGAGATTGTAGCTACAATACCATCAACCTGAGTTCCAGAGTGAACATGATCATTATAGTTTATCTATGCCCCAAATGAATGTTTAATGTGAGGATGAAGGAAGTCCATCTTGGAGATTTTCAAGTTGCTTTTTATACATTACAGCCAAGTCTCCTCATTCATACAACTTGAAAACGTAGAGTACCTCTCAGATAGACATAGATAAGATATTTTAGTATATCTTCTCTTGTCCAAAACAATGAAAACAGTTATGCTAATTCCAAAATGTGAGTATAAATATTTTAGTATAATTATTTCCATTGTATTAACATTTGGAGATGCTGCGAGTTAAGAAATATCTTGTAGTAAAAGAAAATATAGGTTAGTCATTGCATAACAATTTGACTCACTATATGTCAGTAAAATATCCTTTTAAATGGTCAGTTTACTTTGGTAGACTAAAATATGGCAGTTTGTAAAGCATGATTTATAAGCTGCATTTTAAGCATATGTACACAAGGTAAGGTGAATTATATTCACAATGCCAATAGAAAGATGAAAATTTCAAGGTTGTCATCATTTTGGTCCACATAATTGATAAGAAAATGCAAAGTATGTATTTAAGTCTTTAAAATTTCTTTTTCTCATCAAAACGCATGACCTGGTGACTAGCAATTTTTCCTCAGTAAGAATAACTTCCCCTCTCTCAATCATTTCATGTCAAATAATGGGTAAAATAGTGCAAGTGAAAACAACTCTCTTGCTGGAGGAAGGGATGCCAAGGACTGTGCATGCCTTGTTTGCAAGCGTATTCTGAATTACAATGCCTGACACACAGAGAAGACATTCAATCTCATCTGTGGAATACATTAATGAATGTTGGAGCTCTGGCAGTAAGAAGGGGAAGAAAAGAAACCCAGGGGATCCTTCAGAATAGTAGGTACTTAGATCCAAAAAAGATTCCGTTGGAGTTTTTAAATGATTGGATACATGGAGCCATGAAAAGGAGGAGCCATCAGTAAGTTTTGGATTTAATTTAAGTCAAGACATTGTTAGCCTGCAAGTCTCTGGTCTCTCCTTCCATTATTTTTTTTCCCATCAGTTCACTTTTTTCAATAGTAAACACAGACTAAAAACCTCCAGGTAAGCACTTTCTAGTTCTATAAAATTTGCACACTTTGTTAAGTACCTATTAAAGTTAGGTACTATGCTAAGCACTGAAATAACAGAAATAAGTACTGATAAAGTAATTTTTGCTTTATAGGAATGAATTAATAATAACTTAGACCCATTTATTGGGAACCACTCTTGTTAACAATATTTTGTTAGTTTTTTCATTAGATAAACTATTTTTTAAAAAGTAAAGACAGATTTCCAGGAAACAAGGGCATTCATTTTTCAGTAAAAAAGCTGACAAGATCAGTGGAGCTGTTCACTGTTGTTTTATATTTAAACCTATGAAAGTAGCTAATATGTTTTACTCTCCATATCAAATGTATTTAATTTTTATTCCAATGATGCCATCTTTCAGTATTGGGTTTACTTTGACAATATGTGCTTTGTAACCTTGTGAAAATAGAATCCTGCACCAGTTTTACTGAAGTCTGTAACCAGACTATGCAAAGCTGCATTCTAATTAATAGTACAGTAAAGGCTTTGTTCACTTTTCTTCAGGAAGGGATATCATGCCTTAACTCTTTAACGTGGTATTGGTTTCTACTGCCCAAGGTGTTCTCAATCCTCTGAGTTACCCCAGCTCACCTTTCTAAAATTTGTGCCTAAGTGAAATGACAGCGGTTCAATGACTTATATGGCCCTGTCCCATAAACTTATCTTATATACACCTCATATTATAGTAAACTGTATAATATAATAAGGGTATTTATATTATAGTAAAGTCCATCAATATTAAAATAACCTCTGTCCCTTCAGAATTCAAGTTAGCTCACAAGAATCACAGAACACAATGAAAAATATAAATAGGAAAATAATGCAATTGGAGTTCTATTCTGGTATAAGCATTATGTATAGAACTACTAAGAAATCATATTTACTCCAGTCTTATACCTACCAAACACATACACATATTACATTATAAAGGGCTATCTTAAAATTTTGTTGCTTTTTGTCATTTGGCAATACATTTTTTTGGCAATACATTTTTAATATCTTTGCACAATAGCAAATAGTCTTCTACAACATGGTTAATAGCAATCCATTATCCATCTGCAGTTAAATCATGCTCACATGTTGGAGATAGAGAATTTCTAGTTCTTTTCCTCAGGGTTTTAAATAATGCTTCAGCAAATATTTATGTATGTAGTACTTCATGAGCTTCTGTTATTTACCCTGAAGGACATTTATAGGTAAATTCAAGAACACTAAATTGTATGGTAGGCCGATTTTCACTCTATGGTTTATAAAAGCCCATTTCTCTCCCTCTCTCTCTCTCTCTCTCTCTGTCTCTGTCTCTGTCTCTCTCTCTGTCTTGCTCTCACTCTCTCTCTCTTTTGTCAGTCATAGGGCTTGAACTCTGAGCCTAGGCACTGTCATGAGCTCTTCAGCTCAAAGCTAGTGCTCTACAACATGACACGCAGCACCATTTCTGGTTTTCTGGTAGTTAATTGGAGATAAGTGTCTCATGAATTTTCCTTCCCTGGGTGGCTTTGAAACAATCCTCAGATCTCAGCTTACTGAGTAGCCATGATTACAGGCATCAGGCACCAGCATCTGGCTCATTTCTCTTCTTTTTTTTTTTTTTTTTTTGCCAGTCCTGGGGCTTGAACTCAGAGCCTGAGCACTGTCCCTGCCTTCCTTTTGCTCAAGGCTAGCACTCTAACCACTTGAGCCACAGCGCCACTTCCAGCTTTTGCTGTTTCTGCTGTACTGAGGAATCGAACCCAGAGCTTCATGCATGCAAGGAGAGCATTCTACCACTAAGCCATATTCCCAGCCCCTCATTTCTCTTCTTATAAGCAAAAGTACCAGAAACACAGTAAACTTCTTGATACTAATATGTGCCCAATGAATACTTGGACCTATACTCTCTACTTACATGTGTGACTTCAATATTTTGAAATAATTTGCATCAGAAAGTTCCATCTTTAGCCATTTTTATTGCTTAGCACATAACTTAAAAAGACTTTTATGAATAAATAGCTACTTAGCAATTTACTGTTAAGAAAACAATAGAAGTATAGAATTTCACTTGATTCTGTTTCATCTGAGAAGTACTAGAGAAAGGTTGTGATGTGATGCATGTGGGTGTGGGTGTGCATGTATATGTATGTGTGTGTGTGGACCCATGTGCATGCCTGACTTGAAGTAAGTACTATGTTAATAATTTAATATGTTTAAGATATAGAAAGGAAATGTCTTCCATTCATATTACTTCTCAGAACTAAGTAAAATACTCATTTTTAGAATATCTGGTTGAAATTGAATGTTCTAGATGCTTAACAAATTTTTGAAAATATATAAAATTTGTCACATACAAACAATAGAAACTATAATATAAAGGAAAACTCTAGGTTCTAAGCAAAAATAGAATTATACAATCTATGTTCATCTAATAAGCAAATATAATTGATTTCTTTTTACAACAGAATAGAAGAGGACTTGGGGGTTTGGAAGGCCAACATTCTGTCACTTGACAAATGATGAATAGTCATGACAGTTCTTGCCTTGGTCCAAAGTGAGGAAAAGCATGGATTAGTCAGCTGATCATTGTGTCACTGAATTAAGAAACTTCATGTTCTAATGGTGAATTTGACAGAGAATGGTTAAGTTGACAACAATCAAATCTGGGTGAATGTTCAGAGGCTTGTCTCAAAGTCCCTTGAGAAGCTGGTGTGATTGCTGTCACAAGTTACTTTCCCACTGCTGGGAAGGAAATTGTACATCACAGCTGGATAACATCCATAGGGGTGCAAGAAGTGGAACCTAAAGCTTTAACTCAGCATCTATGTACCTTCAGCTATTGCTCCTCACTGTGCTGGCCATGATGAGGAGTGGAGAGGATGTATGAGTCAACTCTCTTCCTGCACAGAGGTTGGCAACAGCTTCCCACAGTCTCATTTCAGGTCCAAATGCAGTATTAAAGTTTCAAAGAGCACATATACTCAAAAGACCCAAGTAAAAATAAAGGGAGGCCATAGGAGTGGGAAGTGTGCATGCTGTGGTGTGCTACAGCCAATCTGTCATAGCTTGAGAAATTTGATGAGATTTCAGGGCAGTTGACAGCACACTGATCATCAGGAATCATGGTGGAGTATTCACAACATGGAAATTGGCCCATACTACCAAGCCCTTTGTGGTCCATTGTGGGTGCTGCTTCTGCTGTTGTCTGTATGGCTAGCTATTGAACACTTCCCCAACTCCTTCTGCACAGACCCCAAGTTCCCCAGAACCTACCCAGTGTAAGATCTGTGATTATTAATAGCATCCAAAAGCATGCCAGTTTGGGTTAAAAAAATTTTGTCACCCTCATAAGAGGATATAGATTGTTGAGAGCCAGGACAAGAAACAAACCCTCTTCATGAGAACTAAGGAAGTGGGACCTACAAATGATATAGAAACTGAGAGCCTTCTTTCTCCCTCTTTTTTTTTTTTTAACTTGGAAACCTAGAGGTCCATCTTTGCTCATTCAGCATGCTCCATTTTTCTTTGCCCTGACTGCTTTCTACTTAGATTTCAGGTGAGCTCAAATGATTTAGAGCCTCCAAATTTTGTTAGCTTCCCCATTCTTGGTCCTTCTGCTGACTAGAGGAAAGATACTGATCTCAACATGCATATTGATATCTTGATTCAGAGATCTATGGCAAGTTACACAAATCAAAATATCCCTAAGAAAAGAACAGGTTCTACTACATTTGTATAGAAACCGAAATTCCACCGCTGCCCAATCACCCATGGCTGGGAGGTATCTTATATTACAGCAGCTGATCTTGCCTGCATGATACACAAATGAATGTTACAGACTCCTCAGCAACCATTTTCTCTTTGTTAATTCATGGATACATATGCCATACACTTCAAGCTTTCTTGCCTTTGTTTCTTTAAGGCAATTCTCAATGTACTGTCACCATAGGCCCCTTCCTTCATAAACTCAACTTCTTCCTCCCTGGGTTAATTCACATGACACCTTTCTCCTAGATTTTCACAACCTCTCCACACAACTGAATTTTCACTCCTCTGTCCTGCCCTTGAGTAGCTCTGTGGTCTGCACTTGGAAACAAAATATAGTATTGTCTCACTGACTTACTGGATATGCTACTGTGGGAAAGCTATTTGGACTCGTCAAATAATAGCAGATAGCTATATTTATTTTGAAAGGTTGTGAGGACTAACCTAGCACATAGCAAGTACTCAATATGTACTAATTATTATCCTTTTGAACACTTATAAAGGAGGAGTTATAATTCATAATATTGTAATAGCTGTTATCACTCAGACACCATGGACTACAAGAGAAATCCATTACGCTGGCTTGCCTTCATCTCCATATTTTGAAATATGCCAAGCACACTTCTTTATTTCAAGGCCTTGGACTTTCTTCTTTTCTAAGAAATCCTTTTGGAGGTGTCCGTGTGGCTCATTTCTGACTTCTTTCATATATTTCCTCAGTTTTTACTTATTCAAGGAAGGCTTTTTAGATAATTATATTTAGAATAACAGTCTTCACAGACCTCTAACCCTTAACACTTCATTTTTCTCTATGTTGTCACCAGTCTACATATTCCCCAATGGGGAATGTCTCATTTAATCATTATTCAAACTCCAGTACCTGGGACAATGTACCTTATTGGTCTTTAATGAATATTTTTTAATTAATGAATGATTCTGTGGTGTTTATTAAATGCTTATTGATTTAAATTAACTGGATAAGTATAAATTCACAGGCATTTATTAACTGGAAGTTGGATTCAGAGAAAGGAGCTATTACATAATGATTTTATTTTTCTCTAAGGTATCACAGTTGCTGGTTCATCAGCAACTTTTCTCCTATTCCTAAACTTTAAGCTTTCTAGAGACACCTAGTGGCCTCAAAGGACATTGAATTGAATATGGCTTTGCATGAGAGATTCAAACATTTGTCACAAATCCGGGTAGATTAACAAAACATCCTTGGTGTTTCTTGCTGGTGTTTGAGTCGTATGCAATATGTATATACACATACTTACACTCATATGTTTACAAATGTGTATAAATTTTGTTTTTGTGCCTTGCTTTCACAGCTAAAGGATGTGAACAGGGAGTTTTCCCAAGTCCTAAAAGCTAGAGAAAGAAAAAGCTTAAAATGAAATTCAAGCACTTCTTAAAAACTTCTTAGAAAACTTAAAATGCAGTCCTGGGGCAGGAATAAGAAGTGCTAGTTCAGGGAGGTCTCCGTGGTTCCTACATATAATAGGTTTGGGGTTGGAGGGCAGCATAGGTAGAAAAGTCTGCAAAACCACTTCTTCACCCATAGTTCAGCACAGTGATGTATGCCTCTCATCTTAAACTACACCAGAGGTTGAGATTCAAGAATCCTATTTCCAATCCCTGGTTAGCCTGGAACCAAGGGAAAACGCCATGAGTATCCCCATCTCAAGGAAGATAATCTGGATGTAGTGGCATATGCCTGTCATCCCAGCAATATTAGAGAACCTAAAATAAGCAGATCTCAGGGTCCAGGCATGCACTTAGGCAGAAAGCAAGACCCTATCTCAAAAATAGACAGTAAAAGCAGGACTGCAGGTGAGGCTCAACTGTGATGTTGATATACCTGCATACATGGCATGAAGACCAGAGTTCAAGCACCAGTAGCACAAATAACACACACACACACACACACACACACATACACACACACACACAGAGAGAGAGAGAGAGAGAGAGAGAGAGAGAGAGGAGGACTAGCTAAAGAACTTCAAACATTAGTAATAATTGAGAATTTACAACAACAATGGAGCCTTGCTTCAGTTTTTTCTCAAAAGTTGAGATAGAATCTTAGCTTTAAAAAATCATGTAGATTTATAGGCAAAGTCTAGCTACCACAAGTGAGGGAAACCCTATGTTTCTTTGGGTCAAACTTACTTTGCTTAGTATAATTTTTTTTTCAAATCTTTCCACACAGTGGATGATAAAAAGAATACACTGGGACATGATAAATTATACAGGTTTCTAGGCATTCACACACAGTGAGACTAAAGGAGGATATTCTTCAGAAAGGAACACAAAGGCACAATACTCATGTGCAACTTATCATTAATATGAACTCCTGGAAATGGAAACAAGTGTTTTTTTTTCATTTATTGCTGTTTTTGTTTTCTTTTCCTTTTGTTTTGTTTGTTTATTAATCTGTCTTTGTGGGGGTAAAAGGGGGACATAGAAATGAGAGACAAAGGGTGAATTAATGCAGCAGTAATATGCGCCAGTCACTATGTTGAAAATGAACTATACAACTTGTGGGTGGAGATGGGAGGGAAAAACTGGGAAAGAAGGAAGAGGTGGCATTGTTCAAAATGAAAATACTCTTTATTTGACTTATATAACTATAACCCCTCTGTATATCACCTTTACAATAACAATAAAAATGCATTTTAAAAAAGATGCATGGTGGGCCAAAAATAGTCAACCTCTGGCAGATAACGGAAATGGTGACGTTCCATCTTTAGTTCTTCCTTGTGTTATGTGAATCTACTCTGCTGTCCATATAGAAACATTAATTCACTGGTACCCTGAAGCCATAACTCCAAAAGGCATTGGAGTTTCCTGGAATCCTCCTCCCATTCTTTGAAGATCAAGTTCTCCAGGTATAAATTATTGAATAATTCTCCAAATGGAAGGTATTAAATGTAATGAATAAACTCATAAAAGGTAGAGTAATAAGGCATTTGGTATTTTGCTAGGGTATCCCAGACTAAGTCAAACATACAAAGTAGCTGTGGTCAAAGATGAAGTTTAAATATCAAATAAAATTATTTTTGTTGAGCCACTTAATTGGGCCTCTGTAACTGCTGGTGGTGAGACAGGGTGGAGTCTGAGTGTAGGTGCTGACCCCTCTAAACTTCACGAAGAAGGTTTGATTCTACCAATCCAAGCTTCTGCTTCCTTTGCTGGATTCTTTTATTTAAAAAATCTAAATAAAGCAAGTAAAGAATAAAAGATACAATCAGGTTGGCCATGGCAGGTAACTTTGATAAGCAAGGAGGATGAAGCAAAAAGTTTACAAATACAGGACTACACCTGCCAGGCACTGGTGGCTCACACCTGTAATCCAAACTACTCAGGAGGCTAAGATCTGAGGATCCTAGTTTGAAGCCATTCCAGGAAGAAAAGTCAGAAAGACTCTTATCTCTAATTAGCCATTAGAGCTGTGGCTTTAGTAGTATATAATACCAGCCTTGAGTTAAAGGTTAAAGGATAGAGTGCAAGCCCTGAGGTCAAGTCTTAGCACTGCCCCCCTCTACATATACACAAACACACACACACACACACACACACACACACACACACACAGAGAGAGAGAGAGAGACAGAGAGACAGAGAGACAGAGAGAGACAGAGAGATCAAACAGACAAAAATAAATGAGTAACCAAAACCTTTAACAGTGTTTATCAGGAATAACCAAAACATTTAACAGTATTAACACCATTTTGATATTGCACTACCACCCCAAATAAGCATATTTGTATGGACCTGAAAAAATCATTGACTTAAATTGCATTTCCTTTTTAATTTAATTTAATTTTATGGCATTGGAGTTTAAATTCAGGGCCTCTTTCATGTTTGCTAGGCAAGTGTTCTACCACTGAGTCCTAGCTCCTGTCCAGCTTTTCACAGGTTAATTTTGAGATAGAGTCTTCCTTCCTGCTCAAGTGCTTGCCAGAACTATAATCTGCTTGTTGCATCCCTCCCCCACAATGTTGCTGGGAAAACAGCCATGTACCATCACATCAAGGTTGCTTCTGTAGACTTTTCTGTCAAGACTTGGCCTCCAACTATGATCCTCCAAATCTGTGTCCTGAGTAGCTAAGATTACAAGTGTGATCCAGCAGCACCTGGCTTAAATTGTACTTTGTTTCTTACTGATAAATTGTCACATCTAACAGGAAGTTCATCTCCTTTGTGGATTACTCATCTTTCATATCAACAAGGTCTACCTCCTGGTACCCTACTTATTTCCCAACAGTATGGTCAAAAAGGTGATTTAAAGGTGTTCATGTCTGTAGAAGATTATCCTACACATGGAACTCAGCAGTGGCTAGTTGTTTTCAAATTTGACTATTACATAATTAGAAAGAATGAAGCAAATATATAATATGTATAAATTTATGTGTATAAAACAGATACTGTTTTCAAACTTCATATTAACATGAATGTCTCCTACATGACAAATAACCAAGAGTATCTTTATAGAATTTTTAAATGATTTTTCAGCTTGGATTCAAACCTATTACAATCAGGCCCAAAGTCTGCTGGTAATGAGCAGTGTAGCAATGGTGCCCTCTTGTGTTAGAAAATGAAAACAGGTGAAAATACTTTTGTATATTTGAAAGCACAGAACACTCTTTTATAAGTGATTCTTAATATATTCCACATTACTCTTCTGGCGAATAGTTACAAATATAAAATTTTTCAAAAAGAATTCCTAAAAAGAGCATGTTCACAGTCAGAAGTGCCTCTATAGTGCCAACTGCCACATGGCTCTGCTGCTAGCTTTTGCACAGCTCTCTCCACAAGTAAAGCAAACATCCTGGGATTATTTGCATGACACAGTTTAAAATCACTATATATATATATATAGTATGTGTTAGTGATTGTCTAAATTTTCCTAAGCAAAGAATATGCTTAAGTCAGGGGGATTAGAGGGCATTGTGGCATGCATTCTAAACCTTATGTAACTTTCCTCTCAAGAGGATCTTTTAGACTATATATCTAGAATTTAATGGATCTTCATACCTATGTGTCTTTTATTATTTCTTTATAAAGAATTGTACACATGGATTTCAATTCCAGACATCAGCTTATAAGAACAATGCCTCTTGGTCAATGTCACCAATTACTTTGTTCTTCTCATCTTTCCCTTTTCAGTTCCTACCCCAGATAACATCATTTCATTTTTATATAATGTGCATTGACTATAATGACTGTATTTGATTACCTTTCCTCACTCCTTTTGTGTTCCTACCTTTCCTTTCCCTCCTGCCAGAACACATTCCAGCTTCCTTATTATATTCATTTTATTACATGTTTTATTAACTGTTCAGGGGAGCTGTACCACTGGATTCCTCCTGTAAGTATTCCATTCTAGATTCAATTTGTTTGTTTGTGTGTGTGTGTGTGTGTGTGTGTCTATAACCATGCATATGTTATCATGTGTATTTGTAATTTAGATTGAATTTTCACATGTGAGAAAACATGTATTGTTTGTCTCTCTAAGTCGGACATAATTTACTTGGCCTTATTTTTTGGGTCTACCTACTTCTCTGAAAAATGCATATTATTCTTTCTGATAGATGAGTAAAATTATGTATGTATGTATATGTATATATATATATCCTTTTCTTGATCCATTCATCTGTTGTGTGACACGTAAGTTGTTTCCATAACTTGGTTATCATAAATAATGCAGCAATGAATATAGATGTGCAAGTGTCTTTACTTTATCTTGACTTGCAAAATTCTGCGTAGATGGTGGAATCACTGAATCATAGGGGAGTTCTGTGTTCCATCTATGTGTCTTCTCTGTTAGCTCAGAAGGCAATGTTAACTACTGACAACCACTGAGAAGGAAAACTAAAAACAAAACTACAATACTTCTTGAATGAAATACATAAGTGCATTTGATTTCTATGGCTGCTATGACAAACTTCTGCTAATGAGAGAGCCAACACTACAAATGTGTTCTCTCATAGGACTAGAAGACTGAGGTCTGAAATAAAATAATATCAATGACATCCTTTGAAATCAGAATCTGCTTCTTCCTAGCTCCTGATCTATAAATTATGCTACTGGGTATCAAAGGGAGATGAAATCATGACAATGAAGAGATACTTGTACTACCATACAACAAAATTCATATGTAATCAAGCTATGGAATCAATCTAGATACCTTTCAATGGATGAATGGATTAAAAGAAATTCATTGACTATACATGATGTAATACTGCTTAGCCATTTAAAAAGTCCTGACATTTGCAGAAACATGAACAGAAACTTAAAAAAAAATGTGTGAAGTGAAATAAGGAGAAACTGAAAGGCAAATATTCTCCTTTATAGAAATTAATAAGTCAATCTTAATGGAAGAATGGAATAGAATATTTAGCCACTAGATTCTAGGAAGAGCAGAAGAATGGATAAAAGAAAGACATTCAACAGGAGGCACCAAAACACATAAAAGATGCAGAGATTATTTCTTGTTAGTAGAGTGAAATTTATGTCAAGTTTTTAAAAGTAGGGCAAATAAGCATTTCCCCCAAACACACTGTTTATTTAAACTAATAAAATGAACTGAAGATATCAAAACTAAATTGCAGGCTTGAAACAAATTAAAAATTTGTATTATAGTGTTAAAACATTTTACAGGGAAAATACCAGGTCCTAATATTTTATAGTTCAGTTCCATCAAATTTTCAAAGTAATATTTTTATGTTATTCTCCAAAAGAGAAAAAGATAATTTATTACCCAGTCAAGTTTAAGGGTTAGTAAACCCTTAAAAATGCTATCATAATAGTTAGGTCATCTTCACCATGAAAGTTGGTTCAAATTTTTTAAATAAAATGTAATGCAAACTGTTCCCAATGCTCAATTTGAAAAGATAATTTATCTTCACTTGGTTTTATTCTGGGAATGAAGGTATTAGAAAATATATGATCTCTCACACCACATTAATAAGTTAATGGAGAAGACATATGAGAATATCTCAATAAATGAATAAAAAATTGTAGTTTCAAAATATCTAACACAAGCATAATTTAAGAAACAAAAAAAACCCTATAAAATCAGAAATCCAAGGAAATTACCATAACTTGGTAAAAGAGATATTTTTAATATTGATGGTGATCCCAATTACAACAAAAGTAAAATAGGCATGTTGGTATAACCACTTCTAACAGTTTACCAATCAGCCAGTGGAATCAGAAAAAGAAGTTGTTAATATTCACAGAAAATTCACACATGAAAATCACAAAGGAATTTGAAATGTTAAATAATTATAATAAAAATGTTAATATAACTAAAAGTTATTACAAATAAAAACAAAGTTACATATAGGTCAAAAAACCAAAGGCAATTTAGTGTTTATGACCTCAATTTATATTATGAAAGTATAAAAATACTACTTAAATTAGCAGCAAAAGTACAAGATGGGGCTGGGGATATAGCCTAGTGGCAAGAGTGCCTGCCTCGGATACACGAGGCCCTAGGTTCGATTCCCCAGCACCACATATACAGAAAAAAACGGCCAGAAGCGGCGCTGTGGCTCAAGAGGCAGAGTGCTAGCCTTGAGCGGGAAGAAGCCAGGGACAGTGCTCAGGCCCTGAGTCCAAGGCCCAGGACTGGCCAAAAAAAAAAAAAAAAAAGTACAAGATGCCTAAACTAAATCTAAAAACAGATGCACACGATTTGATAGTAAAAATTATGAATTTTTTTTTTTTTTTTTTTTTTTTGGCCAGTCCTGGGCCTTGGACTCAGGGCCTTCTTGCCGTTTTCTGTATATGTGGTGCTGGGGAATCGAACCTAGGGCCTCGTGTATCCGAGGCAGGCACTCTTGCCACTAGGCTATATCCCCAGCCCAAAATTATGAATCTTAATTAAAGTTTTTAAGTCCCAAATAAATGGCTAAGCAGATACAATGGCACTGAAATTCCTTTTCTCTACAGTTACTCTATACAATCTGTACAGCTTCAAAGCCCTCATAGTTTCATAACATTTAACTGATGGGTAAAAATTTTGCATGAAGTAACCTGAGAGCAAGAATAATTCAGCCCTTATGAAGGCTAATGAAAAAGGAAATTCTTACATATGGATAATTATTCATTTAGCTCTGGGGCAGACTTAAAGCCCAAGAATCAGAATCAAAACAGACTGCTTGCTACACATGTGCAAGGTTCGTGTGTCAGAAATGACACTGCAGATGATTAGAGAAGTTGAGTCAATGACTGAGAAAATCTAGAACTCTTGAAGCATTCAGAGACATGGAAAAGAATGTTTTTCTGAATTTGGGTTTAAAAAGGACTTCTAGCCAAGAGCCAGCCACTACTAATCCGAGCTACAAAAGAGTCCTATAGTCTGATATCTGAGGATTAGGGTTCAAAGCCTGCTCAATCAAGAATGTGCATGACACCCTTGTCTCCAATTAACCACCCAAATGATGGAAGTGGAGCTGTGGCCCAAGTGGTAGAGTGCTCGCCTTGAGCAAAGAAACTCAGTAAGAGTTCAAGCCTTAGGACCAGCACAAAAACAAAGCAAAGACAGAAAAGAACATAGGAAGAAAAGAAGGAAGGAGAGAAAGAAAGAGAGAAAGAAAGAAAGAAAGAAAGAAAGAAAGAAAGAAAGAAAGAAAGAAAGAAAGAAAGAGAGAGAGAGAGAAAGGGATGGTAAAAAAGAAGAAAGAGAGGGAAGAGAGAGAGAGGAAGGAAGGAAGGAAGGAAGGAAGTTCTAAAACACTGTCCACAAAAAAAAAAGAATAAAATTCAAGTAAGTTAAAATAGTGATACTGCCAAAATTTTGAATCAGCTCAAGTAACTTGAGAGTAGAGTCTATGGGGTTCTTTTTTTTTTTTTTTTAAGTTTTTATTATAAAACTGATGTACATAGAGGTTACAGTTTCATACGTTAGGCATTGGATACATTTCTTGTACTGTTTGTTACCTTATCCCTCATACCCCCTTTCCTCCCCCCCTTTCCCTTCCCCCCCCCCCAGAGGTTTTCAGTTCACTTACACCAAACAGGATCATGTCATCTGCAAAGAGAAAGAATTTAACTTCATCTTTACCTATTTGGATCCCCTTTATATCTACCTCTTGCCTAATTGCTCTGGCTAGGAATTATAGTACTATGTTGAAGACGAGAGGAGAGGGCAGACATCCTTGTCTTGCTCCTGATTTTAAAAGAAATGGCTTTAAATTTTGCAATTAAGTATAATGCTCGCTGTAGGTTTGTCATAAACAGCCTTTATTATATTCAGGAATGTTCTCTGGAATCCTAGTTTCTCCAAAACTTTTATCATCAGTGGGTGCTGGATTTTATAAAATGCTTTTTCCACATCTAAAGAAATAATCATTTGATTCTTGACCTTGCTCCTATGGATGTGGTGAATTACATTAACTGACTTACATATATTGAACCAGCTTTGCATCCCTGGAATGAATCCAGTTTGATCATAGTGTATGGTTTTTTTGTTTTTGTTTTTTTTTTGATGATTTGTTGAAGTTGACGGGCCAGAATTTTGTTGAGAAGTTTTTCATCCATGTTCACCAAAGAAATGGGTCTAAAATTTTCTTTGATGAGTCCTGTCTGGTTTTGGGATAAGGGTTATACTGGAATCTTACAATGTGTTAGGTAGTCAACTTTCACTGTCAATTTCCTTGAAGAGTTTGAGGAATATTGGTGTGAGTTCTGATTTGAAGGCCTTATAGAATTCTGTGGTGAATCCATCTGGACCTGGTATTTTCTTGGATGAAAGATCTCTTATTGCAGTTTCAATTTCTTTGTTGGATATGGGTCTGTTTAGTAGGTTTAAATCTTCTTGGTTAAGTCTAGGCATATCAATTTTTCCTAGGAATTCATCCATTTCTTCCAGATTCTCAAATTTATTAGCATACAGATTTGCAAAATATTCCCTTATTATATTTTGAATCTTGGTTGTTTCTGTGGTGATTTTCCAGTTTCATCTCTGATTTTGTTTATTTGGGTGTGCTGTCTTCGTTTTTTGGTCAGATTTTCTAGGGGGTCTGTCAATTTTGTTAATTTTTTCAAAGAATCAACTCTTTGTTTTGTTGATTCTTTCTATGGTTTTGTTGGACTCTAAGTCATTTAATTCTAATTTAATTTTAATTATTTGCTTCCGCCTATTGGCTGTTACATTGTTGATGGGAGTGTAAACTTGTCCAATCACTCTGGAAAGCAGTATGGAGGTTCCTCAAAAGGCTAAACATAAAGCTCCCCTATGACCCAGCAGCCCCACTTTTGGGCATCTACCCAAAAGATTACAAGCAAGACCACACCAAAGCCACCAGCACAACCATGTTTATCGCAGTACAATTTGTCATTGCTAAAATATGGGACTAACCTAGATGCTCCTCAGAAGATGAATGGATCAAGAAAATGTGGTACATATACACAATGGAATTCTATGCCTCTATCAGAAAGAATAGCATTGCCTCATTTGTAAGGAAATGGAAGGACTTTGAAAAAAAAATCATACTAAGTGAAATGAGCCAGACCCAAAGAAACACAGACTCTGGTTTCCCTCATTGGGAATAATTAGTACATATCTAGGATAGTCTTAGCAAAAGATCACAATAGTTCAATTGCTATGCCAAGATGAATACATAAATGATGGTAAGTGAAATGAACTTCAAGTTATGGAAACAAGTAGTATATCATTATTGTAATTTTCAACATGCCATGTGAAATCATGCACCTTTTCTTCTTTATTTCTTTTCCAAGGTTTTACCCCAGATAGCACTGTAACTGATTTGGGGGTGTACAAACCTATAGGCATGAATATGAGTGTTTTAAATCAAGCAGTTTAAACATGATGGCAAGAAGACTGATTTTGCTTGTAAAAGACAATGGCAATGGAACAGATTCATAGACTTGGAAGCAAAAATCAGAGGTACTATCAAATTGTTAGTTAACTATTAGGTGTTAACTATCAAACTAACATTTTTTTCTTTCCTGAATTAAAATAAGACCCTGTTCCCAAGAATCAAAAAATACTGTCATTTAAATTGTCCTGAGGGGCTGGGGATATGGCCTAGTGGCAAGAGTGCTTGCCTCGTATACATGAGGCCCTGGGTTTGATTCCCCAGCACTACATATACAGAAAACTGCCAGAAGTGGCGCTGTGGCTCAAGTGGCAGAGTGCTAGCCTTGAGCAAAAAGAAGCCAGGGACAGTGCTCAGGCCCTGAATCCAAGCCCCAGGACTGGCAAAAAAAAAAAAAAAAAAAAAAAAAAAAATTGTGCTGAGTTAAGATTTCTCTAAACCTTAGTAGTAATAAATATCTGACAATTACAGCAACTCTCTTATGGCCTTGGTGTATCATTTATAGGGTACCACTGCAGGTTAAACATCAGAAAGAATGTGCTGACAGCCTACAATGGCCCCTATTTGAATAAATTACTGAGGAAAACTGAGAACTATTCAAGATTCTACTTAAAATATCCCAGCAGACATTTGAATAGCATACCCTTAAGTTGTTTGGCTCTATATTTGCAAGTTATGAAACTAAATTTATTATTTTTAATCAAGAGATTGTTTTGTTTTACAATTAATAGCATATTTGGGTCTTAATGCATTCCCTATACTCTGTTCTCCCCTCTCCTCAAAACTATCATTCAGTCCACTAAATGGATTAATTCACAGATTCCTTGAGGTACCAAATTATGATCACAAACTTCAAAAGAGAATCAGGAGCTCAGAGAATGTAAAAAGTTAAATATGAGCTAGTTTGGAGTGACACATATAAATAAAATGCCAGGTCATTAAATTAAGAAAAAAAAAAAAACAGGATAAAATTTTGCTGTGAAGGAAAACCTATGTAAAGCAAATCTGTGTTTTAAAATATTTTTTTTTGCCAGTTCTGGGGCTTGAACTCAGGGCCTGAGCACTGTCTCTGGCTTCCTTTTGCTCAAGGCTAACACTCTGCCACTTGAGCCACAGCACGACTTCTGGCTTTTTCTACATGTGGTGCTGAGGAATTGAACCTAGGGCTTTATGTATGCGAGGCAAGCACTTTACCAATAGGCCAAATTTCCAGCCCCTTAAAATCTTTTTTGAGTGCATAAATGCATTTGAACAATTAATATTGTTCAAGTAATATTGAACAATTAATATTGTGGTATTTTGATTCTTATAAACTGTACTTTGGTGAAATTCATCCCTCAGTCATATCTTCTTATTCTCCTTTTCTCCCTTCTCTCACCAACAAGGTGTCATTATGCTATTTATTAGTATTCTTTGTTCTATTTTCATGCGTGCAAGTGATGTATTTGTATCATATTCACTCTCATTCACTTTTTCCTTCTTCTTTCCTCCTAACTTTCTGCTTTCTAGTCTCCAAAAGATTCTTATTTACTTTTGTATCATTTTTTTCTTTAAGTCTTTGTTCTGTATATGAGAGAAAACATGTAATTTTTGTCTTTCTCCCTCTGTATTTTATCACTTACCATGATTAGTTCCATTTTTTTTCAGGCAAATGCCACAATTCTATTAATCTTTATAGCTAACTACATTCCACTGTGTATCTATACTTCAGTTTATTTATCCCATTCATCAGTTGATAGAAAGAAAAGTTGATCCCATCATTTGGTTAATGTGAATAGTGTAAAATATACACATAATGTCTCTATTTTATGCAGACTTATATTCTTTAGCTATATGCCCAAAAGTAATAGAGCAGGGTCTTACTGTAGTTCCATTTTTATTTTTTTTGAAGAACCTCCACATTGATTTCCATAGTAGTTTTACTAATTTAAATTCATAAATTAAGATGTAAGACGTCATTTTTTTCTCTACATTCTTGCATTGTTATTTGTGTTCTGAATAGAGTGAGAGAGAATCCCAATGTTGTTTTGATTTCCATTTCCTTTATGGTTATGGATGTTGTTTGTGACCACTTGTAATTAGTTTTCTGAAAACTACCTTTCCTACTTACTATTTAGATAATTTGTTCTTTTGGTGTTAAATTTTTGAAGCTTTTTATATATTGTGGGTGTCAACTATCATCCAATGAAGAGTTGGCAATCTTTTCACCCATTCTGTAGATTGTCTCTTGATTCTAGTAATTCATTTATTTGATGTACTGAAGCTTTACAATATCATACAATTACATTGATCAATTATTACTCTTCCTTAGCAATTGGAGTACTGTTTAGAAAGACACTTCCAAAGTTGGTAACAATGTCAAGGGTTTTCCCTGTTTTCTTCTAGTGGTTTCAAAGTTTCATAGTTTGCATTTAGAACTTAACTGTCTATGGGGGGATCCATGTGACACCGTCTTCTTCTTCACTATTCTTCATAGATGCCTCTCATATCTATGGCACGGTGTTCACAGACAACTTGAATCAGGATTGTGCCTTATTTACAAGGCCCCCAGATTAGTTCAGCTCTAATAGGACTCTCTCTCAAGATAGTGTTTCACGATAGCCCTCTGAGACAGAGGTGTGACAGAATATCTTTCTTCCCAGAGGCTATTCACAAGAATGGAGCAGGCTTACTGTCTCATCTAATGTCTGCACTGAGTGTAAGGCTCGTGGAGACTTACCGTGGAGCGAGAATTGCCCATCCATGCCAGGGTCATCTCACCTACTTTGTGATTGTGCCTGCAGCTTCTCCCTCTCCCAGAGTGCTCAGAATGGGATAGGGAACTGTTTCCTGATTTTCCATATTGCTTCTTTTGCTCTACAAAGAGGGTTGTGTTTTTTTTCTGTCTTGCTACCTCTGTTGTGATTTCCAATGTTCTTCCTCTCTTTATCCAAAATAGTCACTTCTTTGATACTTGACTTCTTATTCACTGAATCAAAACAGAGCATTTCTAAACTTCTCTCTGTCTCTTGGGGGCAAACCTGGTCTTGAATCTCAGATCTGATTGCTATTACTGGAAGTCTAAGTTCTTCACTGGTATATGCAATCACATGACAATGCACAATGACCCACTTTTCTCATTGTGTTATATTGTAATACTATAATATGCCTTTATTGTCATGGTCATTTGGGATGAAGGATTATAGGCATTTCTTTGAGTTCCCTGTTCCCTAAAAGGGTAAGTTATACTCCTGTTTAAAAGTGGATATTAGGTACCAAAGTGCAGAGAAAACTTACCTCTATCTTCTGCTCTAGTCCTCAGAAGAAAAGGTCGTTGAACAGCAATGCCTGAAGGTTTATGAGCTGTGCTTAAAATGACATCTGAGACAGACATAGCTTCAAAGCACAGGAAAGAATACAGGTAGAAGAAAAAGATGAATTGCTCATTTATTGCCTCTCAGAACAGATGCAATAGATTTTTGTATAATAACATATCACTTTGTCCAGTAGTACAAAATTTCATCTTCCTATATCTCTTATGGTTTTGTTTGTGATTTTTGAAGCACTCCCAAATTGTTATAGTGAAAATTGCCATACTATTAATAAACTAGCAAAAACATACAAAATAAATCAAACAAATATTGGTATGGCTGTTTTGTTTAGACAAAAATGAAAAAAAAGTTTTGTAAATGTTTTCCTAAAATGAATTCAATCAAATGCATGTGAAATGACAACAAAGTTACATCCAAATAAAATGTAAATGAACCAGAAAGAAGAAATCAGAAATAGTTTGTAAAAGCATGAAGCACAAGTTTTATGTATAATTAAATGTGATAATACCTTTTGGCATTTTAACTGTGGTTACAGCTTCAAATGAAGTCATAATATTAAATAAATCAAACACCATACTTGTATTTTCAATTTTTAAAAGTAATTCATCATTGTAAAATTGAGAACTTTTTATAGAAAAACTTAAATCTAGATATCATTTTGAAGGTATTGAAAATCACAAAGTACAAAAATAATCTATTCAGTTAAATTTGTTAACTTTTCAGAGATCATGATAATTATCATACATGTTCAATTTTAAATATTTAAATATATAAATCAATGTTTTATTTCTTAATCAAAGTATGCTATGAATTTTAATAACAATTAGTTGCCTTTGTGTCAGTAGAACCTCTTACCTAAAATGAATCCATCTAAGAAGTTATCCAAGAGCTAAAATAATTGAAAACAGATGTCTCTATTTTTAAAAGTTCTCAAAAATATAATTCAGAGTTGTGTTGAAATAGATGCAAGAAAAATAAATGTTCTAGATTCAAAATACTTAATAAATTACATTTTTAAACATTCAACCATTTTTAGACGATTCAGGGACTTCTTTGATGCAAAGTAATCACTAAAGCCAATTGTCACTGGTACTGTTTCCATTCTGTAGTTCTAAAACATATTTGTACTTATATATTCATTTTCAGAGCCGTGAAGATAGGAGGGCTATTAATTTCTTTTTACTGCAATAATAAACCACACCGACTGGGTTTAGAAACCATAAAAATGCACTGTCTGACAGCTCTGAAGGTTAGAAATTTAAAGTGGGTCAGCATTGCATCCTACCTCAGGCCAGCATCTATCCCTGTGCCTTTTGTAAAGCTTCTAGAAGCTATGATCCCAAACTGTGGTTCTTTAGTCACATTGTCTGTGCATTTCGCACACCTGCCTCGCATTTGTAGGGACCTTTGTAGCTAGATCATGCAGCTCACCTTCCCATCTCAGCTCCTTAACTTAATCACAGCTTCCAAGTCCATTTATCATCAAGTAACACATTCATGTAATCTAGGGATGGTGGGGGCTATTATTCAGACTATGTGGAGAATAACATGTTTTTAAATTGCTATCTGCACGCTTTAAGCAAATAGATGCTTTATTTCTACTGCTCCAATTTCTACCTTTACTCCTGGTACTATAATGGTTGGGAGCAGGACCAAGGTTTCCCAGAAACAATAATCTAAGTAAAAGGTGTTGAGGCAAGTAAACTTGAATTTGAGCTGTTGGAGTTGAACATGAAAGAATTCCTGCACCTGTCTTAGCCTAGGCTCCAAGGACTCAAGACATGTTTGGGGATGCATGGAATTTCTAGGGTGCAAGTTGCTCCATTTCCTGTGGAGGTGGCCTAGGGGTACTCACTGAGACCCACTGCCTTGGGAAACTGTGAACTAATCATAACTAAATATAACTTAATAAACACCTTCTATGAGTCAAACACTTTGTTTGTGTTTTGTTTTCAAGAACTCAACTTCCACAACAGTCTTTCAAATGCATGTGTTATTATCATCATTTCACAGCCTTACCATCAACATGATTAAGTGACTAGCTGGAATCAAAGTTTAATTTGTCTGACTAAAAATATTGGTGATTTTAACCATTCTAACACTGTTCTAGATCTTTTGAATCATTGTAGCTCATTATATAAAAGGAATAAATTTCCCTCTTATGGACAAGCCATTAAGAAAGTTAGTTTGATTGCTGTAAATGTAGTACTATGACAATTAAGATTTGATTAGATTGAAGTGTTTCATTGGTGAGCACTCACTCAGACCAATGGGGAGTATCAAAGATGACAGAAAAAAGATTCCCTCCCACAAGCTTCGCAAACATTAGCCACCCTCGCAGCCACTTGGAAGAATCATTAAGTCATGGAGTAGCAAGGGCCACATTCATAATGCGTGTGAATCCTAATTGTACTGCATTAGTGAAATTCAATGTGACATTTCCGTGTATGCATACAGCATGAATTGAGTACTCCCTTCTTCAATCCCTCCATACCCTTGGTAAACATTTCAGTCTCTACTAATTATTAATTTATTTGGCTTCCATACAAGAACATGTGCAATACATGTCATTCTGTATCTGGCTTATGAACCTTAATAGCATACATTTCATTTCCATCCATATTGCAACAAGTGAGAGAATTTCACTTTTTTTGTGGCTGAATAAAAGGCATTATTATGCCTTGCATTATTATGCCTTACAAACAGGATGGTACCAGTAATTTTTATTTGTAAGAATTTCAGCAGTGAGAACTTCCAGAAAACTTCACATACTCTGCCTGGAGACAATATTTAGAGAACTAAGTCCTGCTAAAAGATGGTCCTTACAAGAAAGAGAATCTTAGTGGACCTAAGTAAAGTTTTCGTTATTTTCCTCACAGGTAAATTTTCACTATCATTTTCCTCCATTGCTATTCCTTCATGTACTAGAGTTTGCTTCCTCACAATGAGATTTAAACCACACCTAGACTTACAGGTGAAATTTCAATGTTAGAAAGGAGAAAGTGAAAGCTACATTCTTTTACAAGTGAAATAAAAAAGAATCTTAAGGCAGAGAAGAGGGGATTGTTGATGGAGGAAATTGAATATAAGATTAAATACTTTAGTGCAGACATCAGAGAGGTAAGGCAAAGCAGTCATCTACTACAAATGAGGGACTGATATGTGGCTTTATTTTTGCAATCTTCAAAGCATCTTGGCATGTATCACCATTTTCAATTTCTTCATAGAGCATTCACTTAGCAGTATGCTCAGACTTTGAAAGAAGAAAGAGGAGCATGATGGTTTTTATTGTAAGTTGCCTGAAATCAATTCAGGAGGCAATGACTTAGATCCTGACCCTATCAGTGCACTGACACCCTGAGACAATCTTTATCCTATTTTTTCTGAATTTAAAAAATACAAATTCATGAGCCAAAAATGAAATTGTAGAAAATTATCTCTCAACCATTTGTAGATTTCTTTCTAACTGTCCCCTTTTCAGAGACTAGTGACAGCTCCAATTACACATGGAAAGCAAAAGCATAAAGCATTTTTTCTCCAAACTGGACAATACATGGAAATGGTCTTATAATCTGTCACTCAAGCAATAGAATAAAATAAGACTAAATTGTCTTTTCCATTAACAGACTTACAATGTGTGAAGTACAGGTGTTCCCTGGTTTGCTTACATGGTTTCTTTTTATCAGAGGTTTAAAACCAAATCACGGTACATGATATCATACTCTTTATCTGACTTATGTAACCATAACCTCTCTGTATATCACCTTTACAGTAACAATAAATGAAAAAAGAAATAATACTATATTACAGCCTAAATTTCAATACCATGCTTTAGTTTTATTATTTTTCAGTATAAATATGTCTTATAACTATAAACTATTTAGTACCTGCCTTAAAAACATTGTTATGTCCAACTGTATGAATTCTTGGCTATACAACCTCCAAACCCCAGGATCTCAACATGAAGAAATTCAATCTTACAATGCTTTAATATCATCCATGCTATGATTTCATATGACAGAAGAGGCAGCTAGATCATATGACTTGCACAATTCTGAGAAAATAACAAAGAGAAACAATTTTTTTTTTTTTTTGGCCAGTCCTGGGCCTTGGACTCAGGGCCTGAGCACTGTCCCTGGCTTCTTCCCGCTCAAGGCTAGCACTCTGCCACTTGAGCCACAGCGCCACTTCTGGCCGTTTTCTGTATATGTGGTGCTGGGGAATCGAACCTAGGGCCTCGTGTATCCGAGGCAGGCACTCTTGCCACTAGGCTATATCCCCAGCCCGAGAAACAATTTTTTAAACTCATGTGGCAATAATCTCCCCAAATTTCCTCCATGCTATTTGTAGTAGTCATAAAAATAAGTCCTCAGAATTCTTTGAATTTGATGATACTGAACACCATTTTACTATTTGTTCTTGTAAGCATGCAATTTTAAAGGCTATTTAAATGAAATAGAATTAACCAGTGGGATATTAAGTATCATTTTATTTGGATAATGTTAGTCATCTCTCCTTAAAAAGAGAGAGTGAGATATAATCCACGGATGTCATAGAAACAGAGACATGGTTAACAATTCCCAATTTATTTCTGTTGTTTTCATTTGTTTTGTCTTCCACTGTTGAAGTAGTCACCATTGTTTCTTGAAAATATTTTGTTCAAAGAAATCCTTCCCCACTTTCTCTTCCTGTTCTTTCATAAAACTAAATAAATTTTTTGATTTTATGTAAATAACGGAATCATATGCTCATTACTGTAAGAGTTTGGATATATATATATATATTTAAATTATAAGAAAATTATAAGAAAAGAGCAAAGACAAGGAGGAGAAAGAAAAAGATGAAACTAACCTGAGATCACAGTGAGAAATGATGTACTCAATCTGCAAACTCAGAATTGACAGCAGAACAGAAGGGGAAATCTCATATGCAGGGCCTCTTGAATCAAAGATGATGTGATGGAGAGAATGATGAAAGGGGTGACATTGATTAAGATGCATTGTACTCAAAAACTGCCATGTTAAATTGAAACCCCTTTGTACAACTACTTAAGACAATAAAGAAAATAAATTCATTAAAGTGATGGTGTGATTTATGCCCAATGGGAGTGAGAGAAAATCCCTCTAAAGTTAACATTTCTACCCCAGCCCTCTCTAAGAATACTGACCATTGCGCTTCCTAATTATTCTGTGCTGTTGTATTAGATGATGGTGTTTTCCACTCAAGACTCCTCCTACAGGCAGTACCACGTTCTTTCTATTTGCTGTGAGTGATGGAGATAATGGAATGTTTATCACAGTACCTTTGCCTTGTATTACATGGGAGTCACTTTGCCTTGAAGGCCACACCTCCTGTCCTAACCAGGTACAAATTGGATAATAACCTGCAAGTATGGTAGTTATAAGACTACTCTGTTTGTTCCAAAATTGGACTAGTTCTGTCATGTAGCTTGTCCTTCCAAGTGCATTGTTGGATCAGAATGAAGATATTAAGCCACATTTTCCACCTGTCCCCTGCCTATTCTCTCCTCACATTCTTTTTTTTAATCACACCTTCAACAATACCCTGAACAAGGATTCTTATCTCAGGTTCTTCTCTAGAGGATTCAAATGAGAATAATTTGTACCAGAATATGTTGACAGGAAGCAGATTTTAAAGAGGGAGATTCTGGAGTTTGATCATTTTCTAGCTGATTCACACTGAGAGTTCTTCATTGGTGACAGGAGCAGTATAATAGATATTGGAGTGCTGAAACACTTTGCATTTTGCTTCCTTTCACTCATGGTGACTTGAGGTCAGATGTAAATGGAAGAGGATGCCACTGCTGGAAAAAAATATCCTCGGTATTTTAGAAGTGTTGGTCAATAATAACTATAAGAACTGAAGGTTTGGTTGGCTGTTGCTTAGCACTATTGATTGGCAAGAAAAAAGAATGACAGACTCAAGATATTCATCAACAAATTAAAGCAAAGTGTGAGAGTGAGAGTCCAACTTCCCCAGCTGCAGCTGAATAGCAGCCATAGCTGAGGGACAGAGCTAGAACTCACTTATTAAAAGATTTTCAAATACCAAATTTGAGAGACACAGGGTAAAAAAAGAGAAACAACTACAAAAGCAATACTTGCAAAAATGTTTGGTGTAAGTGAACTGAACACCTCCGGGGCGGGGGGGAGGGAAAAGGGGGAGGGAGGGGGGTATGAGGGACAAGGTAACAAACAGTACAAGAAATGTATCCAATGCCTAACGTATGAAACTGTAACCTCTATGTACATCAGTTTTATAATAAAAACTTAAAAAAATAAAAAAATAAAAGATTTTCAAAGGAGCTGAATCTCAGCATAATTAGATCTCTTACCTAGATTAAGGGTTCTAAAAGAGAAGGAATAGGATATTTCTTTAGATACCATTAAGAACCTAAAATATGGAGGTTATCCTGAGTCCTGTGTGCCCAAAGAAGTGGTAAATTTCCCTCATTGGAAGACTGAGTTTGAAACACAGACACAGACATACAGACAGACAGACAGACACACACACACACACACACACACACACACACACAGAGTTCATACAAAGGCCTCATATGAGGCAGGTAGCTTAAATGATATCTCTTGCCATTAGGGTTTCTTCCATATCTTCTCTTGGCTCAAAGGTAGAGTGAAATCTCTGTGTAATCAGCTTCAGAAAATGCTTTTTTAGATAAGACAAAAGAAGAATGATATGCCTATAAAACAGCAGGACTTAGATTACCTGTACCATGATAAATGGGTTGTAGTGGCTAAGGGGAATTAGCTAAGATGGGCAGAATATAAACTTGTGTTAAAGAAAGTTCTGCAATATGGTGACACTTTTCAGAGACAAAGGATTCAACCCTCTGGCAAGTGGAATGGACAGTTGGAATGGTCTTTGCAAACTTGACAGAAAGGAAAGGTTCACATATAGACATGCCAGAATAGCTGTAGCAAATGGAGAAAAAAGGGTTTCAAAAGGCTCATGAAAGGATACTTGTCAGGCATGTAGTCTATGCTAAAAACATCAAGTCTGTAACTGCCCATATTATTTAAGGAATCTCAGAAAGCACTCAATTATCTAGGCAGTAAGGTTGGAGAGACATTTGTATCATTCAAAAGGCTGGGAATACCAGTAGGAAGGAGATGATAGCAATGGAGATGGTAGCATCTGAGAAAAGCAGAGCCCAGATAGCAGCACGTACCCATTAGAAGGGAATTGAACAGAATACCTATAATCTATAGTGTGTTACGAGTCAGTCGGCAATTCCCAACACACAGAATTTATGCAGATGGCCCATAGGAAATGTTTTATCTTTAGGGCCTGGGAATATGGCCTAGTGGTAGAGTGCTTGCCTCGTATACATGAAGCCCTGGCTTCAATTCCTCAGTACCACATAAATAGAAAAAGCTAGAAGTGGTGCTGTGGCTCAAGAGATAGAGTGCTAGCCTTGAGTCAAAAGAAGCCAAGAATAGTTCTCAGGCCCTGAGTTCCAGCCCAAGAAGGAAGGAAGGAAGGAAGGAAGGAAGGAAGGAAGGAAGGAAGGAAGGAAGGAAGGAAGGAAGGAAGGAAGGAAGGAAGGAAGGAAGGAAGGAAGGAAGGAAGGAAGGAAGGAAGGAAGGAAGGAAGGAAGGAAGGAAGGAAGGAAGGAAGGAAGGAAGGAAGGAAGGAAGGGAGAGAAAGAGAGAAAGAAAAGAAAGAAAGAAAGAAAGAAAGAAAGAAAGAAAGAAAGAAAGAGAGAAAGAGAGAAAGAAGAGAGAGAGAAAGAGAGAAAGAGAGAGAGAGAAAGAGAGAGAGAAAGAGAGAAAGAAAGAGAGAAAGAAAGAAGAGAGAAAGAAAGAGAGAGAGAAAGAAAGAGAGAGAAAGAAAGAGAGAGAGAAAGAAAGAGAGAAAGAAAGAAAGAGAAAGAAAGAGAGAGAAAGAAAGAGAGAAAGAGAGAGAAAGAAAGAAAGAGAAAGAAAGAGAGAAAGAAAGAGAGAGAGAAAGGAAGGAAGGAAGGAAGGAAGGAAGGAAGGAAGGAAGGAAGGAAGAAAGAAAGGAAGGAAGGAAGGAAGAAAAAGAAAGAAAGAAAGAAAGAAGAAAGAAAAGAAAGAAAGAGAGAGAGAAAGAGAGAAAGGAAGAGAGGGGGCAGGGAGAGAGGGAGGGAAGGAAGGAAGGAAGGAAAAAAGTTTTGTCTTTAGAAGCAAGATAGATGGATGGCCAATAAAAGTATTGCTTTATAAATGTAGTCACACCTTATAAATCTAAAGATTGCAGCCTGCTGTCACTTAGGCCACATGAAATATCTTATTGCTCTTAAGCCACAAACCTTATACATTGTACTGAACACTGTAGGCATCATAAAAAATGCATACAATAAATACACAAATACAAGTAAGAATGTGTATCTTTAAACAGATATAAACTTTGAAAAAGTACAGTAAAAATATCACAGGAGTGCTGGGCCCTACATACTAGGCTAATCTTGCCCTACAAAAATAGTGCAGCCATAAAAGATTACAATAAAGCATCACAAGTTAATTGAGCAGTCACTTTTATTGCAGCTTCTGTGCCACCACATGTGGTTTATTTACTAGAGATTAATAGTTTTAAATAGACATGGTATGTCACCATTGAATAAGAAATGCTTTCTGTTTCATTCCCATCTGGAAGAAGGATTGGAGTAAGTTCCTGTTCATGTAGATAACAGTGAGTGTTCACAGCAGGGTTGGGCTGATGCTCCTGCTCTCTGTCATGTTATTGGGAAAAGTTTGGATCATATGGCCCTCTGTACAACATCACACCAGGCTACTCAAGTGAGCATGGCAGCTAATTACCGGAAGAGCAGAAAGTGGCAAGTATTTTGTGTGTTTTCGCCAGAGAGAGATAAACTCAGAGTGACTCCTGAGAGTACTACAGAGATGTTTTAAGAGTTCTATAGTGCGCAGATCTGGGCATCAGGAAATATATACTCCAAAGTAAAGAATAAATTATTAGTAATCTCTTAGCACTGCAGGGGAAAACCCCCACAATATTTGATAGGCTACTTTGAGTTTGAGAAGAATCTTGTACCACCCAGTAAAGTACTGTCGTGGGCTGTTTGTCAGTGAGGTAAAGTAATGATAGCCCCCACCCCAAAAAATAAAACAACAACATCAAAGAAATGATAGCGCAGAGCTCACAAGGATTCTGCATAACATACTTGTGTGGGCTCATGGTCCTGGAGTTTGAGGGTGTGTGTGTGTGTGTGTGTGTGTGTGTGTGTGTGTGTGTGTGTGTGTGTGTGTGTGTGTATGTGTGTGTATTGTGTGTGTGTGTGTGTGTATTGTGTGTGCTGGTAGTAGGGACAGAACTCAGAGCTGTATGCTCTCACTGGGACTCTACCACTTGTTGACACATCTCTCCACTTCCGCTTTTTGGTGGTTAATTGAACATACCAGTCTTACAAACTCTCCTGCCCAGGCTAGATTTAAACTGAGATCCTCAGATCTAAGTCTCTTGGGTAGCTAGGATTATAGGTGTGAGCCACCAGCAATTTAGTATGATTTCATACTTTATTAGAATTTCAGAACAAAACTATGACATCTACAGCACAGAATTATAACCAATGGATAAAATGTTCCTGGAATGCTGTTAGGCCCCAGTAGAAACTGAGCATCAAATCCCGAGCCTCAAATCAGGCCATTCATCACTATCTGAAAGGTGTTGTGCTAGAGACACTTTGCCCTAGCATATCTCTTCTGAATTCCACATTCTATGAAATCACTTGGCATGTGAAATGAACCATAGTGGAAATATTATCTAGAGGCTATACAAAGCTACACAAACGTACATCTCATGCCTCCAGGTAATCTGCATGGTTGCAGATTATTTCTTGTTATTTCATACCTATGTACTCAAGGAAATTTTGCTGTTTTGAGTTGATGAAGGAAGAAAAAACCCAGGATTGATTCATGGATGGATCTAATCAATGCATAATTAAAACTAGAAGTAAATTGTCATTGCACTTCAGAGTAGCTCTGATAAGTAGTCATTAGAAGAAGAAAAGTGGCATGAAACTGGGGTACATGGACTGACTGCTTAGTCATGGAGTGAGCAAAATTGGAAGACTGCAAGAGTGGGCACAGAATGGGGAATGTGACCTGTATATTCATGCCTACCACTGGGAAAGAAGCCCTTGAAATACCAAAGGTCATTTTCCCAGTGAATGTGCCCAGAACCAAACACCCAAAATGAGGACCACATGACCCAGATCCAAATTCAACTAGAAAAAAGAGAACTAGATTCAGATACGGTTTTGAGCAACTCAAATCCTAGTTCCTGCTTTTATTTTACTTGACTCCTTAATAGCATGGAAAATTGAATTTATTTGATTTGTGTAGTACGAATGTCCTTAATCCCTTACTGCCAGGGACATTTGCTCTCCATTTTCTTATCTTGCTCTTTCAAGTGACCTTTACCCATTCTAGAACATCACTGATTATTCTGTTTCTCTTTCTTTTCTTCTGATTTGATTAAATCCATGTATATTTCTCCTCACTTTATTTTGGAAAGACTGCTCTATTTTTACATTCCATTAATAATGGCTTTACATTTTTCAGCACTTGTAATCAAATCAACTTCTCAATGTTCCATGACAACAAGATTTGAAATATATCATTTATCATACTACCCTATGCCCCCCATAGGACAATGCCCTCCAAATGTCCAATGTGGATGGACATTTTTAACATTTAATCCTTGGAACACCACTTTCCCAAACTATTCAGAAGCAAGCTTTGAAAGGCTTTTGTTTAGATTCCCAATACTTTTCCTGTGCTGAAATAGTGAGCATATTTATTTCCAGATTATTATGAGTTCTTTCTTCATACCCTTTTATTTCACATTTCTTATTTATTCCTAAGGTATTCTCCAGTGTTCCATAATTATCTGTAAATTTATATGCTGCAATGCCCATTTCTCTTTATTTGGGGAGGAGGGTATTTATTAATCATTGTTTCTAAAATATTCTTTATTAAGAAATTCCCTCAGTCTGGGCATATAGATAAATGCTAAAAAAATTGTTCTAGTGCCACAAAAACTTTATTTGTGAAGATGAGTGGTTACTAGTTCTCTCTTCTTCTTTACAGCTAATTATGACAAATTTAGTGGCTTTAAACCAAGAAAAATTTTCAGATCACTGGTTTGTAGGTCAGAAATTCATTTCAGTTGCTACTGGACCAAAACTGGGCGGGGGGGGGGGGGGGCTGGCTTCTTTCCTAGAGGCTCCAAGGAAGTCTGTTCCTTGACTTTCTGAACTATTAGACAGCACCCTCATTCCTTGACTTATGGCCATTTTCTTCACTATCAAAGCTAGCACCAGCAGGCCAAGCCCTTCTCACAAGGTCACTTTGCAGCTGGAAAATATTCTATATTTAAGTATGTGACAGGGCTGGGAATACGGCCTATGTGGTAGAGTACTTGCTTCACATGCATGAAGCCCTGGGTTCGATTCCTCAGCACCATGTATATAGAAAAAGCCAGACATGGTGCTGTGGCTCAAGTGGTAGAGTGTTAGCCTTAAGCAAAAAGAAGCCAGGGACAGTGCTCAGACCCTGAGTCCAAGCCCCAGGACCAGGAAAAAAAAGAGTATTTAAGTATGTGTATATTTTATTAGCTAGAACCCACTTGGATAGTTCCAGAATAAACTCTTCATGGCAAAGTTCTTAATATTAAAGACATCCATTATTTTAACATGGATGTCAGTGACAAAGTGGTTAGATACAGGGTTACTGGGTTATACTCTTTTTCCCTTTGTAAACTATAGATGATACCTGCCCTTTAGTGGGTTTTTTATGTTAAAGATTAATAGTCAAAAGGTGAAAGTGGTGCTGTGTCTCAAGTAGTAGAGTGATCACACAGAGCAGAAAAGCTCAGGAACAGTGCCAGACCCGGAGTTTAAGGCTTAGGACTGGCACTCACACACACAAGAAGATTAATAGTCAACTCCTATTTTGTAATTTTTCTTCTTCTTAGTAAATTGCACTATTCTATTGAAAATGTACACTTGTGGGTATATATATTTATATATTTGAAATTAAGATACTCTGCTAGGATGTGTTTAGTTTGAGTCTGTTCGTACTAATTTTGCATGGGATTAGAAACCTTTTAATCTGCAAATTAGGACTTTCCTAAGCTCTGGAAAATGTTTGACTGACATTCATTTGATTATTGGCCATCTTCTATTTCTTTGTCCTCTTCCAGAACAGTATTATTATGGCTTATTGATTTAGCCTCCTAGTGGATGTGCACCTCTCTCTCTCTCTCTCTCTGTCTCTCTGTCTCTCTCTCGCCGTCTCCTCCACCCTGGCTCCCCCCTCTAGAGATGGTTTTCCAGTATGACTTTCCAGAACATTAGCTTGTCTTTGTGTGAGTGGTGTGTTTATGCATGTGCTGCTCATAGCATTAAGAAGCTTTAATTCTGCTTCACCTAAACATCATTTTTGTCCTATACTTGAATCCCCTTACATACACTGTATTTTTTATTTAAACCATTGTCTTCAAGTAACTATATTTCAAAAGATACTTCTCTTCTTCTACCTTCCTCTTCATTTCTCTGATAAATTCACACCATCAGCAATATCATCAATATCTCTTGGTCTGCTCCTTGGTAATGGGATTTGATAAGTTTCTTACAACCTTCTGCTTTTAAAAGTCAGTAGTGTCCAAGTAATCATTTTATTGATATCATGTCAAGGCATCAGAAGGGAACTCTTTGATCTTATTTTGCCCTTTTTAGGAAGGAACTAGCCTGCCCATTTGGTTGCTCCTTGATGTTTAAGAATCCACAAAGAATATTAGGCACATTAATATAGATACAGATTTGTGGAAGACTGTGTTTCTGAGGACTGCACAGTCCCAGAATCCCAGCATTCTAATCATCCTGTGACTCTTCAGTGCTCATCTCCAAGTTCTCCAATTCACAAAGAAGAGAAATTCCTGCTGATACTGCTTGACAAAACTGGCAAATACTAAGATTTCCTTCATAACTTCAGAAACAGCCTACTCACAAAAGAGGAAGATCGGGGAATGGATGAGAACTGAGATGCATTCAAGCCATGATCTTCTCCACATCCTCGATAGTGCCCTCAATACTTTAGCTTTATCCCAACATCACAGTTTAAAATATATGAAGTTAGCTGGGCTTTCACACCTGTAATCCTAGCTACTCAGAAGGCTGAGATCTGAGAATCATGGTTTGAAGTCAATCAGGATGGAAAGTTTATGAGACTTTTT
This sequence comes from Perognathus longimembris pacificus, assembly GCF_023159225.1. Taxonomy (NCBI): domain Eukaryota; kingdom Metazoa; phylum Chordata; class Mammalia; order Rodentia; family Heteromyidae; genus Perognathus; species Perognathus longimembris. The sequence continues at coordinate 45,697,145 of NC_063167.1, read as the reverse complement.
TTTTTTTTTTGGCCAGTCCTGGGCCTTGACCTAAGGGCCTGAGCACTGTCCCTGGCTTCTTTTTGCTCAAGGCTAGCACTCTGCCACTTGAGCCTCAGCACCACTTCTGGCCATTTTCTATATATATGGTGCTGGGGAATCGAACCCAGGGCTTTATGTATGCGAGGCAAGCATTCTTGCCACTAGGCCATATTCCCAGCCCAAGTTTATGAGACTCTTATCTCCAATTAGCCAGCAAAAAAAGGTGGAAGTGGAATGTGTCTAATTGGTAGAATATTATTAGCCTTGAGCAAAAAAAGTCCAGAGACAGCATTCAGAACCAGCACACATACCATTTTAAAAGTCCACAGGTGATATGGTACATCAATACATGATGTTTGTTAAAATGTTCTCTGTACTTTTATTTTCAATATGTTGTAAATGCATTTTAAAGTAATAATACTGTATTTATGGTCCAATTTCTCCTCCCCTGAAGCTCAGACTCATATAACTCATATAGCTATGTGTCTACAACTCACTGGCATCATTATACTTGCATACCTTTTGCTTTTTTACTTCCAAAACTGTTTTCCTAGGTGGTTTCTTTATTTAATTAATTGTACTGTCAAGGTGATGTTACAGTTACATACATAGGGTAGTAAGTACATTTCTTGTCAAACTTGTCACCCTTCCCTCATTTTTCTCCCACTTTCTCTCCTCCCCCAACCCTCCCATCCAAGTTGTACAGTTAATTTTCAACATATTGTCTTATGAGTATTGCTGTTGCATTGTTGTGTCCTTTGACTCTAGATGCTTTCATTAATAACAAATGGTACAACTATGAGCACAGATACCTCAACGAAAAGCACAAGATAGGTCTTTCATCACTTCCTTTCTCCATATTCAACATTTGCTTAGTAGCAAACTCTCTCAACACACTTCTAAAACTCAGCTAAATCATTTCACTTCCCTCCACCCTATTTCATATCACCTTCTTGCTGTAATTTGCTTCTACTTTTGCTCCTGAAATTCATTCTACCTATACCCCAAACAGTAGTTAAGTCAAATTATATCCCATTCTAATCTATAACCTTGTAATGGCTACTGATTGCTGTTATGATAAAAATTCCTCAATACACTGATAATTCTGTTCCCATATTCACTGCAGTGTCATTCATAATAGTCCAGATATAGAAACAACTCTAATGTCCATCAACAAATGACCAGATTTTTAAAATTTCATACACATCTACAACACATAGACTAATCACTGTTATAAAACCAGGAAAATCTGAAAATTGCAATGACATGGATAAATCTAGAAGGCTTCGGTCAAGTAAATACCCCAGGCACCGAGAAACAAGTGCTGTAAATCACTTATGTGCAGAGCCTAAAAGGTTGAACTCATGGAAGTGGAGAGTAGAAGGTTGATTATGAGGGGCCAGGACTGAAGGACTGGTGACAGACAAAGAGGAGACATTACTCAAGGGCATAGAGTTACAGATAGATAGGAATATACATCCTAGCATATAACTACAAAGCACGTTAACAGTTAATATTAACCTTTTTGCATTTCAAAATGGCAAAACAGAAAGATTATTTTAAATTATCTATCACTACAAAGAAATGATAAATATTTGAAGTAATGGATATCCTGACCCACTGATACCCAATAAATAATGCTTGCAAAACTTAAATTGTACAAATAATAATTCAGTAGCAGTGAGGTTTGAACTCAGGACCTCACATTTACTAGGCAAGCAGTCTCTACATGAGTCCTTAAATGCTAGTTATTTTTGAGATAGGATCTTGCTTCCTGCTACTACTGTGCACCTGAGCCACACTCTGGGCTGCCTTTCTCAGCTTCTTACATTGAGAGAATTGCCCAACCTTTCTGGTGAGACTGACATTAAACTGTAATCCTCCCAGTTTTTGCCTCCCAAATAGGTTTTTGGCATAAGCCACTGGAACTGGGATAACAATCATTTTGTATAAGGACATTTTGCAGAAGTTGTTCTCTCTGCCTAAACCTAAAAACAAGAGAAAATTCTTCCCCATGCTCTCTAAGTAATTTGGTTATGTACTTACTGTTGATTCTACAATTTCAACTTCCTTCCTCTCCTTGCTGCAGCCCACTGGCCTGCTTTCCACTATGCAAATACAGCCTATGTATTTCCACATCAGGGTTTTTATATTTTTATTTTCCCTCCATTATAGTTTCTCCTCTGCCTCTTACTTGGCTTAGAATAGTTGCCTTTTATCACTTTAGTGTTCATCTAATATTATCTCAACTTACATTTACTTAATCCTATCACCCTGCCTTTTACCTTATCACATTTATATCAGTCAACAGTCTTCTTGTAAGTTGTAATTACTATTGTAATCAGCTTATACCTCAATGAACAGACTTGTCTTTATCAGTTACTATATGTAGGATTTGCAAGTGCATTTAAATAAGATAATAAAATAATATGATTTAATTTCCGTGAATCTTTCTGGCCTCAGGAGCTACCGCTGCTGAGATGCTTGAAGAGCAATAACCCTTCCTTGTATGCAAAGTAAAGCTACCACTTACTTTGAATAACACTATATTAAGCTGAACAAATACCTACTTATGTAAGTATCTGTATTTACATAACTCATAGTTTTAGATGTCTGTCTTTATAGGGTCCATAACCTGGGTCTCCTTGTCATGTAATCTCTTATGTTTCCTCAGTATCATCTCTAATGTAGGCTAAGCTTCTCTGATCGAGAGAAACACAGAACAACACAGGTTTTTAAGAATTTATTTCACATTAAAATCCATTCTGGCATGGTGAAGTTACCACAAGCTCAGGGCCTTCAGCCTCGGTGATCCATCAGGCCTGGGCTGTTGCCTTGGCCACATAGCACAAGACATTCCACCACTGCATGCCCATCCCAACCAGCAGAAGAAGAGAAAGAGGAAGGAGAAGGGAGACAGATGTTTCTTCATTTCCAGAGCATCATTTGGCCACAATCTAGTCTCCCAGGTTCCAGCGAAATGAAGAGGAAGCATGAGAAAGACTAAGCCTCAGCTCTGGAGTTTTCCTACTACTTGAGAAGGAAAGAGTGGATGGGGTTCTACCCTATACCCCAGTAGATCAAATACTTCATGGATACAGGGAAATTCTCTGTCCTTTTTCAATATTGACCTCCAGCTCCATGCATAGTGTTTGGTTCAATAAATTTCCTCTGATCATTCTCCCTGTCCTGTTACTAATTCAGTCACCATCACTGCTTGTTTGGACTTAAAGATGCATTGTTCTAAATCATCTTTCTATCCCTATCCTCTCAGTCTATCATCCAGGCTGCCATCAGAATCAACTAAATAAAAAATGTTCTTTCATTTTATTTTGTACTGCCCTTATAAAGATCTAGTACCCTCCAGATAAAATCCAATTTTCCAGCAGAGCCTTCAAGGACAGTTCCAATTGCACTTCACCATATTCACCCGATTCTCCCGCATAGCAAAGCTAAATATAGCTTCTTCAGTATGCTATCCTTTTTCATGCCTTTGTGTATTTATTGCTCCATTCCTCAATTCACCCTTCTGAACTCTCACAACACCTTATACATGCCTTGTATTGCATTGTTTTGTGACATTTTATGTGCTTATAATTTTCTTCTTTGCATGCAAAGTAAAGCTACTACTTATTGTGAATAACACTACATTAAAGTGAACAGATTCCGTTCATTATTCTGGTAGGTTAAAGCCATGACAAGAAATGGCAGAGGCTATGTTTTGTTCTTTCTGTTCCTAGCCCTAAGACAACTCTAATACATATGAGTATATATATAAAATGACTACACATTTTTACAGAATGAAGTATCACTAGCCTAACTAAAACTAAGAAATCTGTTTATCTGGATAACTTGGCAGGCCCTTCTAAAGCTGACAGCCACCTGGCCAAGAACTTCCAAAGTCAGAATGGCTATTCCCTAGGAACAATAGAAATGGAATAAACTTTACCATTAATGTGTTCTCTAAGGTGAACTGATCAGGTTTTGTTTAACATGAAATAAGCCAATAAGAAGGGGACAAGGGAATGGTGAAGACAAATTAGGGGCCTGGTATCTGGGTAAGAGTTCCTAGAGAGGGAGGGGTTAACACAGTTGGAACTTACCCACAAGCACCAAAAGAGGGAGTCCTTGATTTTGTTATTTTTCATACATATGAAGCAAAGGAAAAGGAAGAAGGGTAGGAGTTGAAATCTTTTGGCCAGCAAACACCAAAGGATGGAGTCTTTCCCTTATTTACTTCAAGTATTGTAGTTTCATTATAGGTATTTTTGCTTTACCTTAAGGAATAATGCATACCCCACAAGGTCATTGTAGATTTAAGCTTATATAAGATGGGAGTGAAAAGCATACATTATATACTCTCATGTATTATAATAAGAAAATTACCTATAAAGCATTACACTAATTATTATAATCATAGAAGTTAGAATAAATAATACGTACATTTTGTAAATACCTGTGCTGATAACAGAGTAGATTAGCAATGAATGCAGAGGGGACAATGTGAGATTTAAAAGATACATTGGTCAGTATTTTATATAGCTGAAATGGTAAGTTGGTGAGCTATCAATTGTAATGCTTGGTGCATAAATCACAAATGTGCTTTCTGTAGCCCGAAGATTTCAGTGGGAGTCGAAGCCTGGTGAGAGCTGAACAGCTGTGTGTGACATCAATTTCCTCTGCTCACACCAGCTTGGTGTTGAATCAATGGCTTTTACCCACAGTTTGTGGGTTATTTTGATTTTGCAGACAGGGCTTGAGGATCTGTAGTTGAGAGGCAGCATGAAAGTATAAAATATTTTTATTGAAAATCTCATCAGACTGTCAACAGACCAGGGAAAAAGTCATTTGAAATTCACAGCCCCCACCTCAGAAGACCAAGACTTTCCTGTGAATGGTTGGGAGAGCCCTGGAAGTGGATTCCAGCCTTCCAGGTAGCAGCAGGCAAAGCTGTGACTCCTCAGTGAAGGTGGATGTTGGGGCAGAAAATGCTAGGTACATCACACCTAAGTTAATAGATGACCAGAGAAAACCATACTGTTCATAGCTGAAATATTTAGAGAAACCAGGAGCCATTTTTAGGGAAAATAGAAGCAGGGGGAAAACTGAATATTTATCTTTGCTTTGTGGGAGCAATAAGAGAAAAATCAGAACTGTTCTTTATGAAAACCTTGAAACAAAATTCCCTGACTTACTGTTCCTTTGCCTCTTCCTCTCAACTGAAAATGTGGCTGATCTCAGTCGTGTTTTATCATTAAGATCTCAACATTCTTCCAACTTCAGCAGCTATACAACTGGGGATTCAATCCTACCACAATCAGCTGACTAGGCATACCCCCCCTCAAAAAAGTGTCCCCAGGTAAAACCCTAACACTTAAACACTTCAGTGATCAGGACCATTCTTATCTGAAGCTGAAAGGAGAGATGAGGATTTATTCTCAGCAGATGACCTAACTAGCCTGTAACGAAATCTAAACCAATAAACAGACATCACCTAGGAACTTGTTAGAGATACACATTCCCAGATCCTCCCCCAGACTCTCAGACCCACCCCCTCTCAGTCCCCTCCTCTGCCCTCCCCACTTTCCAGCAAACACTTTCAATAAGTCTTTGAGGACATGATAAAACACCTAATATTTGATAACTACTACTCTCTACCTTTGAAAATGTGGTTCTACTTTTCTGATTTTTCTCTTGTTTCTAATTCAATCATTTTTTTTCTATCTTGGACGTATGCATTTCAAAAGAAGTATTTAATCCAATCTAAAGCATGACTTTTCTCCTGCATCAACTACTGCCCATCTGCTTACCTTCAATCAATCACTCCCCAGCAAATGGTTCCATCTAATCAAGAATGATATGGCCAGGTTGCCACACTGTAAAATTTTCTTCACATCTATTTTTAGTCCTAATTAGCTTCCATTCTCACTCAGCTTTCATCAACAGTCTTGGGAAAGGCCTTTTAGAGCCAGACACTGGGACTTATATCCATAATTGGGAAGATCATATGTTCAAAGCCAACTTGGACAATATTGTGACCTCCTCATCTCAATAAGCAACTTGATCATGGTGGAAGAAGCCTATAATCCCAAGTACACAGGAGGCTGTCTGTAAGGGGATCATAGTTCCAACAGTTTTAGGAAAAACTACCAAGACTCTTCTGAAAAATAACTAAACCAAGTATGTGAGAGAGAGAGAGACAGAGAGAGTAGGGGCATGACTCAGGTGGTAGAGCACTTGACAAAAAAGACTGTAGTAAGCACAGGACAGACAAAAAATAAAACAGATTATATTGCTGTTTCTCATCTTAATGTATGTTTACTTTAAAGTTCTCTTCTATTCTCTGTTGACACTTTTTCTTTTGCTTTGCTTTTTTGGGGGTAATATTTGGTTTGAACTCAGAACGTTATTCTTGCTAAGGCTGGTCATCTAGCACTTAAACCATAACCAAAGCTTTTTTGTTTCCAGTTTATTCCTGGGATGTTCTGTCCCACAAGCATACTGTTTATGATTCCCAAATAGGTGGAATGACAGGCACACAATAACATACCCAGATTTTTATCGGTTGAGATGGAATCACACTTATATTTAGACCTTGCTGGCTTTGAACTGGGATAACTCATCCTCCTGAGTAGCTAGGATCACACGTTTAAGCCAACTCCCCATATTCACTTTTACTATAACATTCAATGTATTAAAGAGCACTAGAACAACTGAGCTGATGCAAAAAAAAATATTACCAGTTCTCTGAATATTACTCATTGTTCATAAGTGGCATCTCTAATTGTTTTGATTTGTGATTCTCAATGGCAAATGGTATCAACCTTCTTCTCAAATGTTTATGTGCCATCTGTAATTGTTTGGAAAAGTGTCTGTTGACATCTGCCTATTTTCTAATTGGATTGATTGTTCCCCCCCCTCTCTCTCTCACTCGTTTTTATTTTTATTTTTTGCTGGTCTAGGACTTGAACTCAGGGCCTGGACTCTGTCCATGAGCTTCTTTTGTTCAAGACTAGCACTCTAACACAGGGCCACTTCCAGGTTTTTCTGAGTAGTTTATTGGAGGTAAGAGTCTCACGGACTTTTCTGCCCAGGATGGCTTCAAACTGTGATCCTCAGATCTCAGCCTCCTGAGTATAAACATTTGAAAAGATGTCCCATATCATTTGCCATTGGAAGTCACTAATTAATGTCCTACATGCATCATGAACATTTTTTTTTTTACTTCTCACCCAAATTCTGAAAAGTAGGTGATGAGGAAACAAGACAATGAGATGGAGGCCGTGTAATGTCCTAACTCTTGATTTTTTTTTTTTTGCCAGTCCTAGAGCTTGAACTCAGGGCCCGTGCACTGTCCCTGGCTTCTTTTTACTCAAGGCTAGCACTTTACCACTTGACCTAAAGCACCACTTCTGGCTTTTTCTATATACGTGGTGCTGGGCTGGGAATATGGCATAGTGGTAGAGTCCTTGTCTCGTATACATGAAGCCCTGGGTTCAATTCCTCAGCACTATGTATATAGAAAAAGCCAGAAGGAGCACTGTGGCTCAAATGGTACAGTGCTAGCCTTTAGAAAAAAAGAAGCCAAGAATAGTTCTCAGGCCCTGAGTTGAAGCCCCAGGACTGGCCAAACAACAACAAAAAAAAGTCTACATATGCGGTGTGAGGAATCAAACCCAGGGCTTCATGTATGCGAGGCAAGCACTCTACCACTAGATCATATTCCCAGCCCCTGTCCTAACTCTTTCTTGCTCTATGATAAATAAAACCCATACCTTTACATCCCACAGCTTTTTCCTGAAATGACAGGCTGCCTTCCTCATGAATGGACACTATCACCCAAGAGTTTATATTAATGTTTTCATATTTGTCTTTATATACAACAAGCTGCTCTTCATTTGTGTTCACTCAAATCCTTTCACTGGCTTTGATGACTGGGTATAGCACATCTAGTCCCATTCTCTGGTAAAGTTAACACACCAGTCAGGAACCCAAGGTTAGTTTTTGTCTTTGGTAAAACTCAAAGCATTTATAAAAATCAAAGGTCCTGTCCTAGAGATGGTTAGTAGTGAAGAACAGAGATACACAAACTCTTGTGAGCTAGTTTCTGTGTTTTTTTTTAACACAACCAGGCTCACTCATATACAATTTATCTATGGCTATTTTCACAGCACTGCAGTGGTATTGAATAGTGATGACACACCATACAACTTCCAAAACTGAAAATATTTCCTGGCTGGCGTTTTTGAGAGAACTCATGAAGACAGACACAATATTCTAGCTATGTGTTAACTGTGATTTGTTTTTACAACCTAATCTGCCTTCCTTATCTCTCTGAATTTCCATCAAGTTGATACAGTGAAGACAGCTAGGATGCTACCCACTTGAATCAAATAATCTTTGGAGCAGATTCCACTATATCAATCCCAGTAGTTTTCAACCACCCACATCACAATAGAAGCATTTTCAAGGGATGTATACAAAATTTTTTAGTTGCTATACTTAGAAATAAAATTAGAGCTAAGGCTTCCACATCTTTAAAAAACATAGTTAACTAAAATAAAATAAGCATGATCTGAATGAATTAGTAACATGGGATATTAGCTAAATATACAATATAATCTCTTCGGATAATGACTAAATCCTGCATTTCATACTAAAATATAGACACCCGGCATGAAGCTACTGATTCTTAAAACATGTTTTGTAATTTTCAAGAGGATTTATTGCTTATTGATTAAGAGTAGGGAAAGTAACCTCTGATGATAACCTAACATAGGCTCAGTACCTTGTACTGAGTAGCTTAAATGGCCTGTGTATAATTATTACCTTTATTATATGGATGAAAACATTCAACTAAGAGAGATAAACAAGAAAGAGCTAAACATCAGAGTCTAGATTTTATACTTCTAAAGGTGAGACAATTCCACAAATCCTAAAATGTCCTTATGAGGTATTATTCAAATGCCCTGAAAAAAAAAAAGCAATGACAGCAACAACACTTACCAATAACTCACCTTGCCATGGCTGGATTTGGAGAACTGTGGGCTTTGGAGGGAGGGGTTAGTTTTATATGGGTGGTAGGTAAGTTCAGGAAAGCCTGTCTTTTCAACTAATATAGAAACATTTGATATTTTAACAACAGGGACAACTTATACAAGTAATAAATTGCTGAAAACAGAAATCTGGAAGTCTTTAAGAGTCCAAATCCACAATTATGCATAAGCATAACAAGATTAATCATGTGAGCGATTTGACCATACAAGCTAGATGGGAGCCATCTTCCATTTTAGTTCTCAGTTATTGTCTAGGATGGTTGTCATACTACTTCAGAAAAACTGAAGAGGGGAACCAGAGCTCTATGATGTTCACAGTAATCATTTACTGTGCCACTCTGCTATCCCCACGTTGTTGGACGTGCTTCCTGCTGTTAACTGTGATAGCCAGAGTTTTCATAATTTAATTCTCATAATATTAAATTAACACAGACTGGAGACGTCCAGTATTATCTGAAAGACCACACTGGGCTGCTCATAAGCACTATGCAGCTAAGCATGTGTCAAAGCCACATAGCATACCATAAGAGGCATGTATTTTATAAAATTTATTAAAGTGATGTTCACACAAAAATTCGCTGTGTTCAATCCTCCTTAATACATTGGTTCAAAAAAAAGTGATTTTTAAAGCACCACATTATTTCAATTTATAATTATGGAAATTATAGATTGTTTTTAACTTTAATAATAAATTTCCAACTTATGTAAGTGAGGTATTTTTGGAAAATATCTGAAAGTTATAAAGAGAACAAGAAAAGAAAAAGTAAGGAGCTACTCATAATTAATACATGCTAAACACCTCTTTGAGTAGTATTGTGGCACAGTTACAGAATTGTAATCTTTAATTTTTTTTTTTTTTTTTTGCCAGTCCTGGGCCTTGGACTCCAGGCCTGAGCACTGTCCCTGGCTTCTTCCCGCTCAAGGCTAGCACTCTGCCACTTGAGCCACAGCGCCGCTTCTGGCCGTTTTCTGTATATGTGGTGCTGGAGAATCGAACCTAGGGCCTCGTGTATCCGAGGCAGGCACTCTTGCCACTAGGCTATATCCCCAGCCCTGGAATTGTATTCTTTAATTTTTAAGGGAGTCTAACTATAAGGTATAACCTGTCCTTGAACTTGAGATCTTCCTGCCTCAGTTTCAAGAGGGCTTAGTGAGCACTACCACACTGACTTGACACCATACTCTTTTTTTTTTCTTTTTTGCCAATCCTGGGGCTTGGACTGAGGGCCTGAGCAGTGTCTCTGGCTTCTTTTGTTCAAGGTTTACACTCTACCACTTGAGCCACAGAGCCACTTCTGTGTTTTGTTTTTCTGTTTATGTGATACTGAGGAATCGAACCCAGGGCTTCATGGATGCAAAGCAAGCACTCTACCAGTAAGCCATATTCCCAACCTAACACCATACCCTTGATTAGTATTTTAACACTGGTTAAGAATAAACTCTTTCACAAATTTAGACTATATAATAGTCTAGGCATTTCTCAAAGCACTTTTGATTTTCACCTCTCATTCTTCTTTTGATTTATAAACAAGTTTTTAAATAGATACTCAAAAAGTGAGATTTGCACTGCCCTACATATAAAACTGTACATCACTCTGACAATAAAGAAATTAAAAAAATGAGATTTGTAAAATGGAATTATAATATGAAGATGTTAGGAACATGTATAGAGTATAAGATAAAAATACTCTAAGAAAAGATAATATATAAAGTACCTAGAATTATTTTTGCTTTTCTAAATTAGAAGATACTAACTTGCAATGAATAATTCTGTTTCAAATGAAAAGCAAATCATAAATGCAAATATTTTTCATTCCCTTCTGAATGGACTCTATATAAAATATGCTTTTAAGAAACAGAACACATTGCTACTGTTTTAAAGGTTCATCTTGCTGTCCAAAGGTAAGTACATTTTCAAAATGTCAGCATCTTAATTACTCCACAGATGATTACCTTTTGGTCACATGAATTGTATTCTGCAGTCAATGGAAAATGAAATTTAGCATGGACATTTATTTTGAGGCTACTCACCACTCTTGGCTAACAGTTGTTATGGCAATACTTGGAAGCGTTGTCAAAGGTAATGTGGTCGGCCTAGAAATGCCATCTCCCTCCGGAGTCCTTGCCCTTTCACTCTGCCTTTGGGACAATGGTGGTAACTGTAAGTTTCCTGAGCAACACCTTCTCCCTCTCCAGAGGTCAATCCCCAGGGTATTACTGGAAGAGCTGTAGGATTTACTCAAGCTACATTCAAAATAATCTTTCACATTCTGTAGGAGCCACCGAGAAAGAAAAGAAGAAGAAGAAAAAGACAATGAAATTCAAATATTTAAACTGGTAAAAATGAAATAAGCTGACAGCTACCTTATATTTGGAAACTAGCATTGATTACAAATACTTAAGAGACTTCAAAGATTAATAAACTTATCTGCTGAAAATTCCTAGAGATCTGGTGCCCTTAGATAATGTTTATCAGAAATAGCAAGAAATGTGTTGGAAGGTTTTCTCTCTTTTTTCTTTATGTTTTACTTCCTTTTCTAGTTTTTAAGATTGAAAGTGTATTTTGGAAATCAGTGCTATCATTGTGGGACATGTAAATAAACTATAATAAATTAAGAAGTTTCTGGTTCAGTGTTTTGATGTAAACATAAAAACATCTTGATACATGGGTTGACTGGCTGTTTCTGGTGTTTGTTTGTTTTTTAAGGTGGGAGTCCTTGTAGATAATGCTTCTGGTTTTATTAAAATTATAGAAGGTCTCAGAGAAAGATAAGTACTTTCAAAGAATAAGTACTCTATCCAGTCTTGAACTGCTATGCTGGAGTGCATGCCCTAATGCTGCTATGAATTGAACACTTGTGAGAAGACAAAGGCATTGTTGCTAGAACCAATGATGACAGCTATTCATCTTTCCCATATATCTGGGGTGACTGTGGTTCCTGGTACTGATGGTAGTGGAATTCCCCAGTTCAAAGACAGAAAATGCTATGACAATACAATGACCACCTAGAGCTTCTTGTGATTTAAAACCCATGATCTCCACTTCCTTTATATATATATATATACAGGATCTGACTACGTCAATCTGATTAACTTCAACTCAATATGTAGCCCAGGCTGGTCTGAAATTCACAATTCCTCTGCCGCAGGCTGTGGAACACTGGGATTTTAGGTGTGTGCCACAGTATTTGCTATTCTTCACTTATATTAATGGAGTTATGGAAGTCCTACCATCAAATTAAAGTTGCTCACCCAAAAATCTACTGCCCTAAAATCACAAGTACTTCCTACCAGTCCATCAAGCTGAACTTAGGAGAACCTGAGATTTATTTTCTGGGGTTTAAACTAACATAAGTTCTCTATCTTCATCTTTTCTACTCAATGGATCTTACGCTAGTCATAAAGGATTCAATAACTCACAGTCAATGTTCTACAGTCTCAAAGCTTTTATTCACTCAACAAATATTTGGTGTAAAACTATTATGTTTTTGTACTGTGTTATTTCACAATGATAAAAAAGCAAAAAGAGGCATAGTATCTCTTCTGATGAAACTTCTTTCCAGTGACTTGCACTTCTATGATCCACACAAGACCACATTCTTAAATCAGAAAGCTGGACAAGAAAAGTCTTGATGATTTTCAGGAGTTCCCTTCTCCCTATCTGGAAATAGGATGCTATTTTCTCATGTTTGGCTTATATTTTGGAAATAATCCTTACTTGAAATTCAAAAGAACCACAATTTGGTAAGAGGAAGACAACAAAATAATCTGATATTTTCAGAGTTTGAAATATTCTAGAATGCATAAGGTTTACTGCTAAGTAACTAGTTATGTTTAGTACTTACTGAATGCTGGTATGAGTAGGTGAGGGTGTGTATATATATATCTGTTAGTAGATACACTTATGTTAGAAATTATAGACTGAAGGGACTGGTGTGTGTGTGTGTGTGTGTGTGTGTGTGTGTGTGTGTGTGTGTGTGTGTGTGTGTCCTTCTTAACAGTCTCTCAAACCAGTTGAGGAGCAAGAATAAACAAAATGTCCCTGAAGAGACTTAAGAATAAATTCAAGGTCAGAAATCATAGCAATGTTATCTCAAAAATCATAAGTAAAGATACTTGAGAAAAACTGGGGACGCCAATAAAGTTATTAAGTATTTTTCTTTTAGACACACCAAGTTTAATTACAATAAATGAATGAAAGGGATCTTTGTTTTATCTTTGTTATTTGACAATTAACAGAATCACACCTACTAAAAAATAGTTTTCACACAAACTTGCCAACAAGCTTGAGTTTGCATATTTGAAGCAAATCTTTGACAAAGGATTTGCTTAAGAAAACCTTAGTTAATGCAACATACATTGTCACAAAACAAGAACATAATGGAATAGCTTTCCAGACATTAAATTAAATATTGAAGACATTAACATTTTTAAGTACATTCATTAATACATGTAGAGTTTGTCCTAATTACCTTACACTCCATAACTCATAATTCGTATTAGTCCCTCAAATCATTAACAGCCTCAAAGGCAAAATCTAAGTGGTCATTTCAGTCGCTAAATTTGTGATCTGATCGTGGCTGTATTTTCTTATTTTAACTATTATAGTTATAATTAACTGCAGGCCAATCATCAAATCAAAGTGTTTAGAGGATAGGAAAAATAATTTGAATATTATGCACCATAACATCTAAATTTCACCATATGTCTGAATAATCCTTAAAGAACCAAGCTAGCTTGGGACTGATCTCTGTCTACCACCATATTAAAAATTAGGATATACATACCGATACAATACATTGGTGCCTAAGTTGTCAAGGTTTTATTCTGTTGTAATGGATGTCTTCTCTTTTACATCATTTTTGGTGTGCTCCTAATTTTTAGTTTTTACCAGTACTAGGGCTTCTACTCAGGGCCTGAGCACTGTCCCCGGCTTCTTTTTGCTCAAGGTTACCACTTGAGCCAGAGTGCCACTTTCAGCTTTTTCTGTTTATGTGGTGCTGAGGAATTTAACCTAGGGCTTCATGCATGCTAGGCAAGCACTCTACCACTAAGCCACATTCCCAGCCCCTATATTGTTTTTCTTTTTTATTGGTTTGCATTTGTTATGTGAGGTTGTTGAGGGGGTTCATATTTCAGTGTTAGATCTCTACAAATTGACTCCAATCAATTTCATTCCTCATACCCACTCTCCCTGCACACTTCCCAGAAAGAAAAGGTTTTTCTTGGTTCCTATTTTTTTTAATTCTTTCAGTTGTACTTTGGGATATTATGAAATAGAATAAGATGTATTTCCTAGAACTGATAGTGTGCTTAGAGTCACATTAAATTTTGACCAGAGGCCAATTTTTTTTAACTTTATGAAATCGCAGTTAAAAATTCTGAGATTCATCAAATGACACTCAGGGCTCCCAGCAAGACTAAATGTCATGATGTTCCATGAGACAATAATAAAAAGTAATTTCATATTTTTAAATGTGGTTTTTTTTTATCACAGTTATCACCAATTATAAGAGAATTTTGCCCGGAAGTAATTCTCTTCTCTACAACTAGTTATGTTCTCTTCTTTGAAACATTCTCCCAAGACCAATGATTGAAAATACAAGGGGCTGGGGATATGGCCTAGTGGCAAGAGTGCCTGCCTCATATACATGAGGCCCTGGGTTCGATTCCCCAGCACCACATATACAGAAAATGGCCAGAAGTGGCGCTGTGGCTCAAGTGGCAGAGTGCTAGCCTTGAGCAAAAAGAAGCCAGGGACAGTGCTCAGGCCCTGAGTCCAAGCCCCAGGACTGGCAAAAAGAAAATACAAAACTATCACTGAAGTATAGATGTGGGCATTTGGCTCTTTTATAATGATAGAATATATGCACGTATATGCACATATAAATATATAATATAAATACACATATATGCTAAACACTAGCACATTCATACATAATATGCATATATATACACATATACATATAAGAATTTCTATCCCCTTTCTGTTACATATACACATAGCTTTTGATTTTTCTCTCTTACTCTGTTTTGCTATTTACATTAACTCCTCCTCAAAGCTATGTCTGTTTACCCTCTAAAACATCTTTTAATCTTGTTAGTCATAATTAACAATTGGTGTTCAGTACTTGATTTCTACTTAGTCTACTTCTTACTAGAAATTAATTTCCAAATGCAAAGCTTTGAATGCATACTATTCTTATTAAATTCATTGTACTACATCTTCTGTTTAAAGTATTTGAGTGCTACAAGTATACAAAACAGAATTTATACTTCATTCATTGATGTATTTACGCAAGCCCAAGCATAGTGTCCTACACAGTAAAGGCCTTTACATTCACTGTTCTTTCTCCAGATCTTCACAGGCTCCCTCATCACTGTTCACAGGTCATTTCTAGTGTCCTTCTGTGAATATCCAACTCTTGCCACACTATCATGATTGGCAACTTCTGCCTGCATTTTTCTGTCTAGGGTTATCAGATATGGGTGTTTTTTTTTTATAATTTTCAGTATACATCTGCCCTTATCTGTGAATTGTATGCTCCAAGTAGGCAAGGATTTCATGCTATTTTTTATTGAATCTCTAGAACCAAGAG
The DNA here is from genome assembly GCF_023159225.1 of Perognathus longimembris pacificus. Lineage (NCBI taxonomy): Eukaryota > Metazoa > Chordata > Mammalia > Rodentia > Heteromyidae > Perognathus > Perognathus longimembris. The sequence continues at coordinate 45,681,469 of NC_063167.1, read as the reverse complement.
CCATATTGACACAGAGTAGATACAAATTCGATTTAGATGAATGTTTAAATCACTAAATAAAAAATTTGCTGATTTAGAGTAACTAAAAATATACTAAAATATCCCTGGAATAAGGATGAATACTTAATACAAATGTGTTATAAAATATGTTTAACATGTGGATACTGTTCTAAATCCTACTGCTCCAAAGACATGTGAAACATGTTGAAAGTTTGAGCTACACAGTACAAAGTTCTAGATTGAGACTGCCCACCAGAAATGAGAAGCAAGCCACAAATGGGAGCTAAAAGTGCCATTTCAAAATTTCTGGCTGTTCAACTCACAAGTGAGAAAAAATATGAAATTTATTCTAAGAATATCTTTACTTAGTCTGGGGTATCTAAAACATTTCAGGATCTGAAATTAATTTTAAAATGTTTTTATTTTAACATGTGTGCTATGTAGTTTAAGCCCAAGATCTTTCTGCTTTCAGAACATTTCCATCCAGAGTAGTACTGAACAATCACAGGTGACTAGAAGCTATCATACTGGACCAAGTAAATCTAGGTGATGTTTACTCACTCAGATGCTGTTCTTTCTGCATATTATTGGAAGTAATCTTCCTGCTCTTTTGTCTGTAACTGTTTTTTGTCTCTATGTTCTTGGAAAAATTCAAGATTAAATCTCTAAAGGCACAATGAGAAAATAAAAATCGCTTGTCTATGTCTTATAGACATTGCTCAGTTTTAAATCTTCAAAAGAAGACAACAGAATTTTGGAACCCATGACATACACATAGTATTAAGGATTGCTCTCATTAATTGTTTGTTTTTAGGGAGAAAAACAAGTTCTAATGTCAAGGTATTTCCCTATAGAATTCCTAAACAGAACTTTTAGCCATTGATTTAAAAAGTTAGATGATGACAAGGGAATTTTCATTCTGGTCTAGGAGCAGAGAAAGGAGTGAAAGCAAAGTAATATTGTCACAGGTGATGAGAACAGAACAGGCTAACTAGGCCTCTCAATACCAAATAGAAATGGCAATGGGCATGGATTATGTTTTGGAAGAAATAACTTAAATAGTAAGTGTAAGCCTTGTTCCTGATCATAGGAGTCCTGGAAATTCTTATAAGTCCTACTGGGACCTAGAGAAGGCTGTGAATTAAACCCAAAACAAGCCTGACAATGTTCTGCTAAATGGTAAGGAGAAGGGACCATGAACTCTATGGAGACAGAGCCTAAGGACAAGGGCTGGACCGTACACTGGTCTGAGTTGTATAATGATTAAAGTTCCACTCAGAGGTTAGGTGAAGATCTCAAGCATGGAAGGAAAGTTGAAGCTCTCTATGACTAAGAAAGTTCATGCTCACATCAAAACCAATAACTGCTTTGCTATTCATGGCATCATGCCCATTTAGTACTGAGGCAAGACAGACAATGACAATGAAATGAATGATTCCTCAACTAGACAATAATTGAAGCTGTTACAAAAGGCAATCCAAGATGAGGCCACTACTACACACCTCTTTCCCTCTCTAGAGTAATGTAGTTAAGTACAAAGTTCCAATTTGACTATACTAAACGTAATTAGATGGAAAGAATAAGAACTCGATGAAATTCTGAAAGATGGCACATTACCACAAGGTATTATTTTAGATAAATTCAAGTCCTTCCCAGTTTTCCCACCTGTGAAGCAGAATCTTAACAATAAGAAGCTCTACTACAGAACAGAAAGAAAAATAAATTTTCTCTTCTCTCTAGTGTCTATGTGCACATCTGACTAATGAAAATAAATTTTAGAACAAGTAGTTAAAGGTTACACAAACAAGGCACACTAGTGATGGATCAGTCAACTGAAAGCAGGGAAACAATGAATATCAACTGAATAAAATCCAAAGCTATAAAGATAGTTGAGTCTATAGACTCAATGACATTGATTGGCCTTTACAAATATAATTACCTAGTCACTCTGGGATCATGTTTCAAATAGTCTGATTTGTAAATATGAGCAAGACTTGAAAATCTGCCTTCCCAATAAGCATCCAAGTAAAGCTAAGACTATAATGTGTAATATTACATTACATTGTACATTATCACAAATAGCTGTCAAAGATCCTACTACAGAAAGTTATGTTCAAGTGTTAGTTACACATGGGCAAAAGTGCTTAACATCAAAGGATGTTAAAGCAATATGGACAGACAAATTAGCTAAGAGAGTGTTTTTATGAATGAAAACAACAAAGCTGAAGCTCAAAAAATCTACAGGATGTAGAAAGGAAATTGTTCCTGTTAGCCATGTCACAAAATGTTGGGTCCTGATTTTGTCCAAGTCACTCAGTCATCTAGTTACAGATGAATAGCAATGAACATCCTTGTCTGCCTTTGGACGGAATTGCCTTGTGACTTCTTTATTGAACTAATTGCAATAGGAATACATCATCTCTGCCTTTTGCTACTTACATCATCTGCTGTCACTGTCATCACACTCCTGCTTTTCTTCATTATAGAGGTGGGAAATATCACCTTTTACAATAGCTGATGTTCAATACAGTTTTGATGACTATTGTCAAGGCCTGTAAGAGAAAACACACACACAAAAGGTATAGCTTTGTATCCTTAGTTAAATAAAAATATGTGGTGTATTCTTTAACATTTGAAATGTGTACATTGCACATGTTAAACAAATATCATGATTTACCAAACCAATTGTGTTTGACATGCTAAGATGTTCACATAATACAAAGGTCTAAGAAACTGGTACAAAGCTATTGAGGAAGAATGGAGGTTAATAGTTATGCTTCTAAATAATCATGGACCATGGAATATTAAAATAATGAGCATTTATACTTAATTTTACTTGCCAATAAAATTATTGAATCTCTTAACATCTGTAAGATTTTTTTCCATTTATATTAGCATATATTAGTAGCACAGAGGGTTTCATTATGATATCTGTATATGTATAAATTATGCTCACATCAAATTTACCCCATCACTCTCCCTCAACCCCCATCTCAGAACAATTTGAACAGGCATTATTGTTCTACACACACACACACACACACACACACACACACACACTACTTCAAGCATATGCATCCTTTACCCTCTTGTTTACCTTCCCTCTTCCACTAGTACCTAGTTCAAAACAAATATGTTTTCCATTTCTCATTCATTTTTTAGGGTAGACATTAATTGTACAAATATTTTACCATGAATGTTCACACATGCATGCATTATATTTTAATCATATTAACCCTCTCAATTGCTGCTTCCCTCTAATACCTCTTGTTTTTACAAAAGCTTTCAGTGAGTTTCCTTATGCCATCTTAAGACATAGATGCAGTGTATTTCAATATTATTTACCCTATATGTTTGATACTGTCAAAAATAAAAAGAAAGTAAAACAATAAAAGAATAACAGAAGAAAAAAAACCTCACCTCCATTCTTATCTTCAGTTTAAATCACTCACATATATAAGGTTTAACCTCTTTCATAGGCAAGTATTCAGCATAAATAACTTCAGCAACCAATATCGACAACAAGCCACAATCTCCTGGTTTCAGCCCCCTTAATAAATGGGTTAAAGACTTAAAGAGAAACTTCTCTGAAAAGGAAATCAGAATGGCCAAGAGGCACATGAAGAAGTGCTCAACATCACTGACCATAAAAGAAATGCAAATCAATACAACATTGCGATTCCATCTCATCCCAGTAAGAATAGCCATTATCAAGAAAACTAATCACAACAGATGGTGGCGGGGATGTGGCCAAAAGAGAACCCTACTACACTGTTGGTGGGAGTATAAACTTGTTCAGTCACTCTGAAAAGCAGTACAGAGGTTCCTCAAAAGGCTAAACATAGAGCTCCCCTATAGCCCAACAGCACCACTTTTGGGCATCTACCCAAAGGATTTCAAGCAAGACCACTCTAAAGCTACTAGCACAACTATGTTCATCACAGCACAATTTGTCATCACTAAAATATGGAACTAAGCTAGATGCCCCTCAGTAGAAGAATGGATCAAAAAATGTGTTACAAATACACAATGGAATTCTGTGTTTCCATCAGAATGACATTAACCTGTAAAATTGTAAAGTCCTATATGTTTTTTGTACTGCACATTTACACTCTAAGTATACAGATTTGAAAAGTCTGCTTCTCTATGGATAGATAATAGATAGAGTGATAGATACAGTGATAAAATTGTATCTAAGTGATATGTGAATAGGAATACTAAGTAGTGGTATTGTACTATCACCCAGGAAACCAGGGTTGAATTGCTAACACATAATTTGACTATATTATGCAGAAGACTGCAGTGAACCTAACAAAGTAGTTAAGTGAGTCGAGGAGGGAGAACTCTGCCTTTGCCTTTATAGAGAGAACCACTGCTCAGGCATCTGACTCAATGTGGAAAAAAAAAAACACATTCCCTCAGCATACACTGGGAGTGAGTACAAAAACTATGCATGCTCCTCTCACACTGACCAGACTACAGAAAATGAAACTTTAAAGCACCCACAGTAAATCTGCTTGAATTCAAGCAAAAGTTGATAAGCAACAGATAGTTCATTCCAGTTTAATTCACTCTTGTGTCTCTACAAGGCTGACCTGGGGGAAAAAGAATCTTATATTCCTAAGATATTTTTAAAAACAAGTGTCAATCAAGTGTGGTGGGTCATGCCTATAGCCCTAGTTACTTGGGAGTAAAAGATAAAAAGATAGGAGGACCGTGGGTACTGTGGTCTGAGGTTGCTCGGGCAATAGTTGGAGATTCTACCTGAAAACAAACTAAAGCAAAAATAATATTTAAGGCTGGAGGAGAGACTCAAACAAGCAGGATAGTCTGAGTTCAAATTCTAGTACCACCAAAAAATTAATAAAAACAAACTGAGTTAAGACTCAGAAGTGTTCCTCTCCATAGAAATCTTTAGTAAAGGGCAAAAGGTTTATATGATCTGAAGAGAAACCAGAGAAAGTTGTGGAAAAAGTTATATTAGGTGAAGTAAGCCAAACCCAAAGAAATGCAAGTTACGTGGTTTCCCTCATATATAAGAAGTAGAATATGTCTACGATATTCTTAACGGGGATCTTAACCCAATTGCTTAATATATAGGACCAAATATGATGAAGTGTACCAATATAAACTCTAAGCTATGGAAACAAAGTTCTTATTATGTAAAGTACGTAGTTATGTTTATTTTTATTTTTAGTCATTTTTTTCTTTCATCTCTCTTAATTTTCTGTACCTTTTGTCTTGTATATAAGATTATTTGACCAGGGGAGAGAAAAGGAATCACAGAAACAGCAAGTCAAAGAACCAACTAATACAACAATGATATTTAACAATAGGTTGGATATCACCCTTTCAACTTGGGGGAGGAGAGTATGAAGGGGTAAGTGGGAGAAAACTAAGGATGGAGTAACATTGTCTAAAAGAAAATGGAATCATTACCTTATTTTTGTAAATGTAACTCTCTGCTCATCCCCTTTTCAATAAAGACATTTTTTAAAGAAGAGAAAACAGAAATTCACATTTGTTTCTAAGTATAGAATGTAGAACTAGTATACAGGAATACTGACTATTAAAGAAAATATGTAAAGTGATAACAGTGGAACATTCATAAGGGGTGTACAAGGGTTTTGTTACAAATCATGAGTATAATGACTTCAGTGAAAATAATATAGAAGAATATTTCGCTCAAAGTGTAGAAAGGAATTTAATACACCAAATACACCCCATATAGGAAGATATATGCTAAGGAAAATATGATCAACAAAACATTACAAGGTAATGTCAGTAGATCTTTCTGACAATCACGATGCTTCTGTGAGGTCATGGTTATGGAAATAAAATTTCTAGTTTATGATTCTTTGGATGTCAGAGTTTACTGAACGAACTCATGTGTCTTTAGCCAGCAACTTATTATTCTGGCCAGGCAAAAGCAAAATTGCAAGATACAGGCTGTTTTTCAAATGTTCTACAATAAAAATATATCACTTTATAGTCTTGTGTTTTTTTTAAGCCAACATCCATTTTAAGTCAAGAATAAAGAAAGTAGAAAGTACAGATGTTTTCTGGATGGTTTTTATTGCCTCTCCATAGGTACACTCTTCCAACTTTCTCAGTCATGCTGTGTGCCCATCTACGAGGATGGTCTGCAGGCATTGTGTCCCTGATCCCAGACTCCTGGCTGGACTTGCCAATGGGAGAAAATATCACAAGAATGGCAAACACAGAAGAAAGAGAAGTATCTCTCTGTTCCATGGAGTAACAACAGTTGAAGTCCTGCATTCTAGAATCCAGTTGCTGCAAAGTTTCTTTAGGAGTAGATTTAACAAGTAGCAGCTTCTAACTGTGGCTTCCTTGGGGAGGGATGGTTAATTGGTCATTCTGTGGCCAGTCTCAAGCCTGACTATACCATCTCTAAAGAATATTTTCATTCATCTCTTTGTCACTCTCTTTGAGATTATTATCTGTTTTCTACTAGGGGCCCACAAAACAGAGATTTACTTACTCCCAAATCTTTACAAATCTAGAAGGCAATTTAAAAATGTCCTACCTCAATACCTAGCACACTGACTAAGTATTGTCTCCATAAATAATTCTTTAAAGAATTCATGAGAAAATTCTTGTTTGAGTTCAAGAATTGCTTTAGGACTTTGTGGTGAGAAAGATAAAGGGCATTATCTCGAGCTGCTTTCAGGTGGGAAGAAACTGTTTTATATCCCTAATGAGGGGTGGCAATTTTGACTCTGCGAAACACCAAGAACAGGGAGTACTACAAATTTAACACAAGCCCTATCAAAATCCCAATGATATCCTCTACTGAGATAAAGAAAACAACCCAAAAGTTTATAATACAACTGATGGAGTCTTATTAACAGCTTTTCTAGGTAGAAGCAAATAAAACGATTTTAATTTTTCATCTGTTCTAATGTTGGAAATACAAGTTAAATTGATCACTTTCCTAGAACCATATTCTAATAGGATAAGAACAGAAAGGAATAATTTTAAGATATTCTTTGATGTGTCACTGCTTCCCTGGTGATATCAATGTTGGTTTTCCTAACGGGAATATAAAGGTTACATATACTAACTAAACCTCCCTTTGTTGAAGATACTTCTTCCATCTCTAGAAGTAGTCCTTCATTTTAAGTAGGCCAATAACATCTTTCTCCTGCACCTCTTAGCATTTCCTGATGTCCATACTGAGTGTATTTAGAGTTCAAAAATAGCCAGGATGATGATTCACATCAGAATTTGTTGAGTTCAGGGATATGGAAGCAAAATAGAGGAAGAAAATATGAACAAAATATACATGTAAAGGATTGTCACATTGAAATCATATACCCTGGACAATTTAATGTTTGCTAGTATATAAACCGTGTAGTGGGGACAGGAGAAGATGCCTGACTATATTTACACACCGTACACCATAAAGGTATGAAGTTCTTTGGTGGTTTTTTCCATCCACGACTCAGTTACAGGTGTCCTACCTCATCAAATTTCCAGATGTGTAAAATCCTAACTTTAACAAAGAAAAATAAAATCTGACAAGTCTATAGCAGTCCTGTAATTTTGTGGAAATTTGTCGACACTAGACCCATGGGTCATGACCCTTTTAAATGCCTATTGAAATCCTAATTCAAGAAACTGAAGATGTTCTAGTTTGAGATAACATTTAAAGTAGTGTCAATTGAAGAAAAAAACTGAAGCTAAAAACCCATCTGGACTCATAGTCCTCCTAGATGCTGCTATTAGCTAAGTTCTAGAACTTTGTTTTCCTCAATTGTCATGATGAAAGAACTAGTTTATAATTATTATGAACTCCTTGAGTCCAGGAAACTAGCAGAAATAAATAAAAAGAAAACCTCAAAACTCAATAATCAAATAAACATTTCCAGATTTCAACACATATTATTAAATTTTCCATCTGAGATCACATTAGGTCTCATTATGCTTGCAGGAGCTCAAAACTACTACATCTAATTACCATTACTCTCATATCAGAATAACAGTGGGAATAAACAAGATAGACAAATGTACTTCATACCAAAACCAAAATTTGAATGTGATGATTCAAATAATGGAACCTACTAACCAGAGAAATATTTACAAGCAATAAGAAAAGTCATGTTCCACGTAAAGCAGTTTAAGTTTGTAATATCTTACACCCAACATTTTTAAATGTAAGCATTTTTTTGGAAAGAAACACCAGCTTGTTTAACAAGACAATAAGCATCAAAGAGTTCTGATATCAAAACTGAAAAGTGCTAGGTATTAATATGAATTTAAACAACTATTTTAGGCTGAGAAAATGATAAGTAGCAAAGATAATGACAATCTTTTTACAGTTCTCAGATAGCTAAGTAGCTGCACTAAATGCTACTCTGAGTAAAACATATCTCCAGAAAACCTCTCAGAAGTATATTCTGCTATAAAATCTGTTCCTGTAAATTACTAATAGAGAACAAACTTGAAATCTATACCCACGTTGACAAAAAAGAATATTTTAGCATATAATTTGTTTAGATAGATGTTAATTTCTAATACAACAGAAAATGACAGATTAATCCCATGTTTCTCTTCCTGTAATTGCACTTTGATGCATTTCTTAGTTGATTCCTCTGCAGTAAATATTAAGTGGGAAAGTTTTAAGGAATTGAATTCTTTCTTTTGTTACTAGAAAGGAAAAATACCTGGTACATTAATTAATCTTCTGTGTATTAAAGAATCACATGATAAATATATTGGGTTTTTTTCAGTCATTTATGGTTCCATTTTACATATGATGGAAAGAACAAAGCAGTCATTTTGTGTTAGCTTTCCATCCCTGTGACAGAAGGCCCAAGCTTAATGACTTATAAAGAGGAATGATTTATGTTGGGTCATAGGTATTACAATTCATGATCACTTAATCACATTGCTTTGGGTCTGTTGTTACACAGTACTTCATGTGTGAAGCACCTTGTGAGGAACTCTGTGTACTTCATAGTGGACAGGAAGCAAAAGACAGGGTAGGAGGCCCTGACATTCCAACACACCCTTCAAGGACACACTCTCACTCACCTAACTTCTGCTCTATGCAGAGGGCTCCATCGTGTTCTACCACCACCAAACACTAACATGAACAGGGGACTAAGTCTTCAATATATAGGCCTTCGAGGCCTTCCAAGTCCAAATTATAGCATCTCTATTCAAATCAGTAATAGATTAATTATTTTCAAGCTATTTCAATATCTGAGGGTTCAATGTGTCTAACGAAGGAAGTCTTTTTTACTGTCTCCTAAAATGATCCACAGAAGTTACACAAACAGATGAAAGGAATCATATGGCTATAATATATTCAATTAAATATACTTAATGCCTAGCAGATAAGTAACTGTCCATGCTCAAATTTAGATTTTCTTTTCATGAGTTTTAATTTTTTTATTTTATTTATTTATTTATTATTTATTTATTTTAATTTTTTAATTTTTTTATTTTCCTTAAGTAGTTGTCCAGAGGATTTCAACTAAATATGTCAGTTGGTGAGTGCTATGCATCTTGATCAATAACTTTTTCATTGTTCTCTTTCCCAACCCTACCTGTAGATATTCTATTAAATTTAGATCTTCTAATGCCACTTTCAGAACTGTTTAGAAAAGGTTTATAATCCTACAATAACTGCTCTTAGACTCCAGTTAATCTTAACAACCTTTGAGTGGACATGTAGAAAACTAAATTACATTCATGGTCCCAATGCCCCATTGTAACACATCATGGATGATATCCACGTCTTTTTGTTAGTTCCTTAACAAAAAGTGATTGAATATGCAACAAATGATTGAAGTTTGCTAGATATGGTGAGTAAAATAAACATGAATATGACATAGTCCATTATCTCAAAAAGCCCACTGTCTATGTTTAGAAGAAAAGAACCAACAATTATTCATTCTACAATCCTGAATGTGTCCTTGGCAGGAGTATAGCTCACAGTTCAGCATGAGAGGGGCTATGACAGAAACACACAATAGGGAGGCTGGGGATATGGCCTAGTGGCAAGAGTGCTTGCCTCATATACATGAGGCCCTGGGTTCAATTCCCCAGCACCACATATACAGAAAATGGCCAGAAGTGGCGCTGTGGCTCAAGTGGCAGAGTGCTAGCCTTGAACAAAAAGAAGCCAGGGACAGTGCTCAGGCCCTGAGTCCAAGCCCCAGGACTGGCCAAAAAAAAAAAAAAAAAAGAAAGAAAGAAAGAAAAAGAAATACACAATAGGTTCATTAGGAAGATAGATGAGTGACAGTTCCCTCTATGTACAGAAAATGTTCAAGGACAGCTTGGTTGAAATAGTTACAATCCTTGTATATGCACCGTGGCTAAAGAACAACAACAACAAAAAATAACAAGCCTCCTACCAAGCTCCACATTTAATTCTTAGAGTGTTCTTTATCTATTTCTTATATTCCTCATCTTCTTTGCATGCATAATGATTTCCTGTCATTTCAAGTGTAATGCAAAACCTCTATTATGATGACTAATACAGGTTCCTGCAGACTTGGTCCCTGTTTATCTTTACAGCTTCAATTTCCTGTCCTGGCTCCTTCTGGCTTCCCAAACCTATCCCTTTAATTCACTTATCTGTAGTAAAACTGGATTTAGAGTTTATCCAGCATACTTTACTTACCTAAACACTTTTATACACTGAAATGTATTTTCAATTTTGCATGACTAACCATATTGTCTCTTTTTTTATTAGCAGACATGAATATGATGAGGGATAACCCTTGGGACCATGCTATATATGTTTAACTTTGACGGGTTTCGTTATGCTGTTTTCCTATACACAAATACATATATATGCATATACATATGTATGTGTATATATACATGTATATGCAAACACGTGCACAGATACACATGTATATAATCCTGAATGTATAGAAATGTTACCGAGATGAAGAAACCAATCACCATCCTCTGCTTCTTCTTCAAAGCAGAAGCATCATTTATCAGAGAATAAGCAGCAAATGTGGGCCAAGACATAAATCATAACTGGGAATCAAAATGACATTCAGAAGAAGGAAGAAACTAAGCTTTTTAAAAATAACAACAAAAAAGAGACCAATGGCTCTACAGTTTTCACTCATAGAAATTTACATTAAATTAGAAAAGTTAGTGTTATGTATACATCTAAACATAGCTTTAAAAAAATAGCTTGAAGGTAGGTGCTAGTGGCTCATGCCTGCAATCCTATCTTACTCAGAGGCTGAGATCTGAAGATTGAGATTTGAAGCCAGAATTACAGATAAATATGAGAGACTCTCAACTCCAATTAACCAGCAAAAAGTAGAAGCATGGCTCAAGTGGCTGAGCACTAGCCTCAAGCAAAAATCTAAGCAAGAAAAAGAGGCCTGAATTTAAAGCCCCAATACTAGCATCAAATAAACAAAGGAAATACAGTTTAGAAGATAGAATAATGTGCCTCTGCTTTATCTTATTCTTAAATGAAAATTGACAAGTATTTTCCCTTCTGTACTGAGTTGTGACCATATCTAATTTTTTTTTGTTGTTGTTGGTCATGGGGCTTGAACACAAGGCCTAGGCACTGTCTCTGAGCTTTTTCCCTCAAGGCCACTGCTCTACCACTTTAAGACATAGACCCACTTCTGCCCTTTTGGTGTTTGATTGGAGCTAAAAGTCTCACAGACTTTCCTGCCTGGACTGGCTTCAAACAGTGATCCTCTGGTAATTATTAGAGCCTACTTAAAAGCTGATACTCAATTCTGGGATAACATCCTATTCTAGTCATACTTAAAAAATAGTCAAGGCATCTAGAGCCACATGGACATATGATCTCAATCCCAAAAAATAGAAACTAATGTAGTAACAACAAAATGATAAGAAATATTGTTTTGATAGGGCACAAAGTTATATATAAAAACATAATGAATGATCTTCAGTTATCTCTGTACTCAAAATGATCAGTTCCATGTCTATTTTAAGAAACAAAACTAGGCTTTGCCCTCAGAATAAATGACTTCACCTATGAATTTGACAAGCATCTAATACAGTTGATACTTAGAAAATGCAAGCAAATTTTCAGAGACAATAAGTTCAGCAACCAAAGCGTCAGTTGTTATTGGTTTATATTCTAGAATTCTGCATGTGATTTTACTTGACAAGAGGTCCTGCCATTTAAAAACAAAATTTGAAAATCACCACAGTGGTGCCAATAATATACTCCGAGAAAGTGCCAGAGATGACATCCAAGCTTTACTTGAAAATAGCATGTGTGACTTTTACCACAAATGATTTCTCCAAACGTCATAATTGTAAAAGTTATCATTCACTTAGTTAAGCTATAACTAGTTCTACAATTCCAACAACAGCAGAGCAAGAAGCATAAACACCCATTTTTTTTTTGTACAAGATTCTGGTTGACTTAAACACTGTTAGTCTAGTTAAAGTAGTGACTCAATTCAGGAAGCCTGTATTAAGTCACATGCATTTAAAAATGTATACTATTTCAATTTTGGGGTTCCCAAAATTATAAACAAACAAACAACAAAGAAAAGAAAAACAGTTCCAATTTGGTCTTAAATAAGTATGACAATTCAGCAAACCTGTTTCCACACAAATAAAACCAATAAATTATGTAGTGTAATATATACATATATTGCATATAACACACACATATGTTATATATATATATATATATATGTATGTTTCCATCTTTGCTACACTTTAAAAAGCAAGGAAGCAAACTCTTGGGGACTACTATTATGAAAGTGTTTCATTCATCAGGGCATGAATAATGAAACTAAAACAAAATATGCACAGATGAGATTAAAGGGCAGCTTTACCTCAGACAAAGATATTTAAGGCGATTAGCAGATCCCAAAGGTCTGACATCATAGGTCATCCGAGCAGTTTTCCATTCTATTAATGATTTCTAGAACAAATGCTTGACCTCTAAATGACATTGAATTCATTTTCTACAATGAAAACTAAAATTCCTATCCTTTAAATATCACTCAAAATCCATCACAATTTACATGTGTCAACTATTATTAGTACATTGAACCTTGGCAATTCATCTATAGTTTTTATTATACAAAAAGGCATCTCAGCATTACATGTAGTAAAACACTGAGATAACTAAGATCAGGCAAATCAATATAAATCTATTCAGTATTTCTCATGTAACACATACTTACTGAACTAAGAACAGCATATTTTGTAACACTGAATTTGGCATGCATAATAAGCTAGTTCCTCTACTCATAGGACACAAAGATGAATCAACAAATGAGAACATAGCACGGTTATACTCGGTTATACTCATATACACAGTTATAATAAAGGCTATACTAAGAATTAATTGAACTATCTAAAACATGTCAATGGCTAACACTGAGGACAGTATGAATTCCCATCAACTGATAATTACTAACTTTAATTCAACAAGCATGAATTATATAACATATATGAAACTCAATACTTTTCACTACATTATCTCAACTTGAACTTTTGACTTAAATATAACTTGGATGCTTTATGAATTAACCACTTAATAAATGACATTTCTATAGCAATAGCCTTGATATTATATCATATTATGTATCTTATATATGAAACTGTATGATAGCACAATTTATATGAGGTTTACAATTAAAAACTACTTCCCTATGGGAATTCCACCCAATTTCTTAACCTTATGACATTTGAAATTATTTTCCCCATTTAAAGGGTGATCAAAGCTTTGAAAAGTTTGCCAAACTATATGACAAAAAAGACCCAAATTAATAATCAGCTTTTTCCAACTTTATGGCCTAAATGGAGATGAGTTAACTTGGCTTAAAACATACTGGTCACCTTCAGTGACCTCAATAATTTTAGTCAACTTTCTTTACTATATTAGAACACCTGAAACATGTTAATTTACAAAGACAAGAGGTCCATTCTGGCTTACAACACTAGAGGCTAAGAAATCAGGTGACCACTTTGTGCAACTTCAAATGATGGCAGGAAACATAGGCAAGCAGATGCATGTGAAAGAAACAAAACACAAAAAGTAGACTTGCTTTATTACTACCCACTTTCAGGGTAACTAACCCAATCCACAGAGCAAAACTATATTTTTATAAGGAAGGAATGAATCTATTCTTGAAGATTATCCTATAAGCCAAGACTTCACACTAGAACCTCCCAACATTGTCACAGAGGCAAAAGGATTTCATATAAGTTTCTGAGTGGACAAACCATATGAAAGCCATAGCACCTATTAAATTGCAAATTCTACTTTTATCTGTTGGATTATTCATGTTTCTTCTTTTAAAATCTTTATTGAAAAGCATTGTGCATATGTGACATACCTGTATACATAACATAAGACATTGAAAACACCTTTCATCATTCTCTATGAACTAACTCTTTTACCATTTTTAAATAATCAGCAAGAAAACTTGATTGCTGGGCTGGGGATATGGCCTAGTAGCAAGAGAGCTTGCCTCATATACATGAGGCCCTGGGTTCAATTCCCCAGCACCACATATACAGAAAACGGCCAGAAGTGGCGCTGTGGCTCAAGTGGCAGAGTGCTAGCCTTGAGCAAAAGGAAGCCAGGGACAGTGCTCGGGCCCTGAGTTCAAGGCCCAGGACTGGCCAAAAAAAAAAAAAAAGAAAGAAAACTTGATTGCTAAGATACCCCTCAATGGATGAATGGCTCAAGAAAATGTATATATTACCTAATAGAATTTTACTCATCCACCAGAAAGAATTGTATTATATAATTTATAAAGAAATGAAAGACCTGAAAAAAACATGTTAAATGAAGGAATATGGTGGATTCAAGAGAAAACACTAATAGTGTAATTCCTTAGAAATACAAAGCCAAAGTTCAACAAAATAAACACCAAGAAATGGGTACTTGAAAGAGATAAGGTGGGATTAAGGCAAGAGGGGTATATAAAGGGGGAGTGAAGAATGCAGTGGAGAATTCAAAGTATATACTACAAAATCTAAAAAAGCAAGAGAAGGTGTAGGTAGTTGTAAGGGGTGCCATTGATTGAGACACATTGCATTCATAAACTGATTTTTTAAATGGCAACTCCTTTGCAGCAAGAGAATTATAAAGATTCATTGTATTTATAAACTGCTTTGTTGAATGGAGACTCCTACTTAAAGATAACTTAAAAATTAAAGTAAAAAAGAACAAACACCTTTATTTGAACTACCCTTATAAATCTTTAACTATGCACTCATCCAGTGTTAATCATAATTAACCAAACAGAAGTCCATTATGTCTTTATCATAATTTCATTAACAGTTCTCATGTTAATAGATATAGAGATTATGCCCAGGTTTCTATTAGAGAATATACTGTACAGGATAAAATATTTTAAATTTCTGGGAAAAATTCCAATTACTCAATAACCATGGTAATAAGTTACTATTCAACTGTGTCAAAACATATGTAATTAATTGGTCAATGATAACATATATCCAGTAGCCTCCATCCCTTAAGCCAGTCAGTCAATGAAGTAAGCTCAGGATTCTGAAATTCAGTCAAAGGAAACAGCTTTGCTTCAGAAACCATACTTTTACACTCAGGAATTCAGTGATGGACACACATTAGTAACAATATTTCTAAAAATTAGGGTCCAACTATCACTGAACAGACCTAATTTAGAAGGACCTAAAATTCCTGGATGTCACACTTCCCAGAACCCTATATAAAATCAGCTTCACGCTTTGCTTACAATGTCTCATAAGAAGAGTCTCCTTTGGCTTAAAATTGTAATAAATTGTGTATGAGTGAGAGTTCAGTTATTGAATTGGGAGTCTCTTTTTACAAAAGAGGATAATTTGTATATGTAGATTTGTTCTTAATTTTAATTGCTTAAGAATAAATCCCATGAAAGTGCTCATTATTTTAAGTGCTATAATGACACATAGTAGCCTGCTACAATGGTCTGCTATTTTTCTTAAGAGTTGTTTTGTTTTATGATATCATCATCAGTACTGCTTAAGTACATCTTTGCCATAACAATTTCACTACTACAGCAGGTTCATATATTTCAAATGCTTGCTGACGTAATAGGCAAACATTGATTATTTAAGTTGTTATCAGTATTTGAGGATCATTTTCCAAAAGTACAGATGAACATAGGAGTGTAAGATCATAAAGGAATCCAGGAAAAGGGGGGGGGGTACTTTCATACCTTTGTAAAGTTATTACCAAGTTACACATCTATGACAGGTCCCATTGATAATGGTAGGTTAAGTGAAGACAATCTTTGCAATAATTAAGTAGCACACATACTTTTAATAAATGGTGTTTTAAGTTGCTTCATCTGCAATTCAGACACTGAGAACAGTACTTTAGAAACTTATTCCTGGAGAGCATTCTTGTGATCCTCATTTATACAAATGTGCACAAAGAAGCTGGTGTAGCAGACAGAAGATTCAATGCTTTGTTGCTTTACAAACAATGGTCTCAAATAACCTTAGGGCTGTTCTATGCTGAATCCAGGTGATCAGTCTCTTCATAACTTTACTTTTCTGGTTCATTGGATACAGGCTGCCCTAGGAAGTACACAGGACTTCAGTGAGGGCATTTGGCTCTGGACAATTTCTAACAGCTGGACTATTCATCAGTTCTGAAAAGGGGATCTGTGTGATATAACAGAGCATGCAAGAAAAACAAGGAATATAACTGAATCTGAGTATCAAATGAAGGCTCACTTTACTGGGGAAAGGTCAGCGTTAAGGAAACTGGACCCACAAACTAGCAATGCTAGGAAATTGTTATCACTCTTAGGCCTAAAGCTCAAGGGAAGAAGCACAGTGTTGCTGAACTTTTATGAGAACTGGATCTGGTTCTAACTAAAGTTGGTCCCCTTATTCTCACCTTCTATTGGCTCCCCCAAGCCAAAATCAACTGGAATCCAATCAGGGCTATGGTAACAAAATACCATAGACTGGGTGACATTTAAACCACCTAAATATATTTTTCATCATTCTGGAGACTGAGATATACAAAAGTAAGGAATAGATAGTTTGGGTGTGTGATGTGGGCCCACATCCTGATTCATAAACTGTTTTCACAGTCTACCACATGAAAATATCGGGTGGTAGATATGTGGTAGGATGATGAGTCTCTCTACAGTCTCTTTTACAATGGTACTAATCTTATCTGCAATGTATTGTGATCTAGTCATCAACCAAAGATTCCCACACCTTAATGCTATCTGCTTGGAGAGTAGGATCTTGACATAAACTGGGGAGAAGTAGGAGCAAACATTTAGACCATAACACGAGTTCCTGCAGGCAAGACCCCTATCCACAGAGAAGAACAGAGAATGGTTCTGCAGAAGCAGACAGAATAACCAGCACAAGAAGGGACATACTTTGTTACTGAGGAAGTCTTACATTGCTTTGGTAGCCACCCACTCAGACTGACATGATTCACCTTCATTCAAAGCCTGAGTGAAGGAGTAGAAAGTATTCACAGTGGCCAATAGTGGAAGGGTGTTTCTGATCAGGGAGTAAAGGGGAAGCTGAATCAGCACAGCTTGAACAGTTGCCAAGATTGTTTCTTCACTGGCCAGACTTCAAATCTATCCTCACAAAGGTATAGAGAATAAAGAGCCACCTTTATACCTGTTATAGTAATCACGCTAAGTGCAAACCTTTTGGGAAACAGAGAACAGGAGTCCTTTGGGGACGGCAAGCCACCTGAGTTTTTCCTAACAATTCCATTTCTTACATAAGGCAGGAAAAATTCAAGACCAATAACAACATAAACCTATGATAGATGGGAAACAATAAGAGAACAGCAACAGAAAAAAGCTAGTCTTCATTAGTCTAGGAAGCAAAGAGTCATGCAATTTGGTTAGGAATTGAGATTCTTAAAATGTATGATCATGAACTAAATTGCAAGGGACACTTTTCTTTCCACGCTTTTCTATCTCCTTTGTTATGACAACAGTGTAGGTTTAGTCATTGAACTAGATCCACAACTCCCATTAAATCTTTTATGCTTTTGTTTATGCTTACCTGATGCCTAAAGGGGTGCAAAACAATCTATGCCCAAACACTGACATCACATTCTTCTTCCCTACCCTTTGCAGACTTCTCTTTCCTTTAATCAAAGTAAATCTCAGTTCATCTATTTTTCTATAATACCTTTTACATATTTACCTTAAAAATTATATCTTCTACAAATTATTTATAATACTGTTTGTCTATTTTCACATTCACATAGTAAGTGCTTAAATGAATGATCAAGTAAATTTTATATAAAACCTTGAAAAGATAAAACCAAATATCATAAACCTGTACCCACTACCTAGCACTTATATATTAGTTCTGGGTCTGTTTGCCCAGTGGTGCCACTCTTTATTCTCCCTCTGCTTCGGTCTATATTTCAAGGATGTTTAATTACCCTTTCCAGGCTTCCTGGTCAAATGACTTTTGTCTGGATTCAGGTGATAAAATTGCTGATGGAAGACAAGAGATTAAGACAAGGGGAGAAAACAAGATGATACTTCTGCCTCTAAAATACTGCATTTCTAAGATGAAAATAATAGTACTGAATATTCCTAAAGATTAGTGTTCAACAAGCCTAGATAATAAATAGTGCATCATAACACTGTGGAAAATTATTCACACTTAAGTATTTTCTAAATGTTTTTATGTTAGTAATTTTATATGTGTACATTATATCAATAATTATATAATTTATTAATCAATAGTTTTAAGATCACATATTAAGGAAACCTTGATTACTAATTATCTAAAAATTAGTAATGAGGACCCTGTACTCCTACTCACATAAAAATATTTTATAATAAATAAACTCCTTTTAATTTTTCTAACTTAATAACAAATTTTACATATACATGTGTATATGTATTATGTAATACATCTGTGTGCAAGCTTTATTAATATTTGCTTTAACCATTTGAATAAACATATGTATTTTTCTATCATGTGATATCTTCATTGGAAGTTTATGATTCTAAAAAAGAAATACTGATCATCTTTAGGGATAATGTTTTAATTCATTGAATTTCTGTTAAGGTCAGCTGCATTAAATAACAAAAAAAAATTTACAATTTTAAAAAAAGAACTGATACTCTGAGTTTACTTATTTTTGTTTAGAAAACATTGACTAGAAACTGCAATCAAGTGACTATTACACTATTCAGGTTAGAGATGGAGGTTTAAGTTTTGTAGTAAAACTCTTCATCTATGTTGTTTAAAACCCGAAAAGTTCATCCCGTCCTCATCTTACATTATTTTGAAAGTTCTTGAAAATAAATAAAGCAGTAAATATTAGAGGGTAATATAAAGAAAATGAATTTAGAAAAAATATCCTTGTACAAATAACAAAGGAAAAAAATAAACAGAATTTTTAACTCTCTAGCTTTATTTATAGACTATCTTGTGATAGCACATGTATGTAGAACACTGTCTAGGTCTTAGACAATCACCTGAAGAAAACTATCTTAGTAACTAAAGAAGGAAACTGCTTGCTCCATAGATGAAATCAAAAGATTTCTTTTATGTCAAAATCTTAATTACTATAAATTGGTGTTTTTTTTTCTCAGTCATGGGCCTTGACTCTGGGCTCTTCAACTCAAGGCTAGCACTCTACCACTTGAGCCACAGAGCCACTTGCTAAATTCTTAATTATCTCAAATATTTTAAAAATATCATTTACCTTTTCCACAATTATTTTTATTAGTTCTACTCTTGTTGGAGATGTAATGGTTCGTATTTGGAGACTGTTACAAATAGTACTAGACATTTTAGTAATTTACCTAATGGTAAAAGTAATGTACATTGTGGAGATGTCTTTTGTTGAACAAAAGTAGTGTAGTGTTTCTAGCCAGAAACCAAATTATTGGTTCATAGATACAAAAATGTTTAGCTTCAGTGGGTATTACCAGAGATTTTTCAAAGTGGTTATACAAATTTATACTTCTAACAGCAGTGTATGGAAATAATTTTGTTTTCTTGTACATTTTGGCAAGTTTTCTTAATAGTGCTACATTTGTAATATATTTTCTTCTGGTTTTAAATTTATTTTAAAATGTTACTTTGCCAATTATACATGAAATTCAATCTCCATGTACTAACAGTCTTGTAAAATAAATTAACAATCTTAAAATGATAAAAAAGAAATTAAGTAATCAAAATTATTTTATCATTGCATTATGCTACTGCAAATAAAGTTATTTACCTTATTATCTTATTTATTGTCTATGTATTACTATACTGCTAAAGGTATGTAGTAATGACATAGAGTTCTAGTAGAATAAGTTTAAAATGTAAGAAATGCAAAATCTAATCTCTATGTGATGATAAATAATTAAGAGATTAATTTTAACGGAATTTTCATCTTGAAAGCCATAAAACTCACAAAACTTATAAACAAACTCATGTAAACTTAAAATTGTTAAAATAATATAAATTAAAAAGTATGGTGGGGCTGGGGATATGGCCTAGTGGCAAGAGCGCTTGCCTCGTATACTTGAAGCCCTGGGTTCGATTCCCCAGCACCACATATACAGAAAATGGCCAGAAGTGGCGCTGTGACTCAAGTGGCAGAGTGCTAGCCTTGAGCAAAAAGAAGCCAGGGACAGTGCTCAGGCCCTGAGTCCAAGGCCCAGGACTGGCAAAAAATAAAAATAAAAAATAAAAAGTATGAAATCTTTAGAGAGGTTTTCTTTTTAGAAATTGTATGATTTGTAGAAGATAGAAAAGATTTAAATTCCAAGACTTATAAGAAAAGACCATGTAATTTTAATAGATTTTAATAAATTTTAAAACTATGCTAAACATAACATTTACCTATTTCAACAGCATACTTAAACATCTGTTAAGATTTATATAGTAATTGCATTGCAGCTCATGTTTAATTTTAGAAGACGAAAGTTTTAAATTGACCATTAAAAAATGACTTCTCACCACTAATCTCACACATTGCAATGTACACACCATCTCTACTATCTCAATTTTTTTTAGATCACTCTAATCTGTGACACCAGTCAGTGCCCCTCACCTCACACAGTCCAAACATTCAGCCTGGAACTTGAGAATACATATCCAAAATCCTTCTAGTCTCTTATTTCTGCCTCCTATGTAGGTTGTAGTTCTCAGGTTCCAACTTGCTACTTGTGCTATCAGTCTGTCCTTTAAAGATATACCTACCCCACAAATGCAACTTCAAGACAGAAATCCCTTTCCTATATCTCATCTGAGTACACTGGATACTGTATATACTGGTATTAGAACTAGGGAAGTGAAAGGGAATAACAAAACCGAGAGACAAAGGATAAAAAGACAAACAACTCCAAAAGCAATACTTGTAAAACCATTTGGTGTAAACCAACTGAACAACTCCTGGGGGGAGAGGGAAAAGGGAAGGGGGGAGGGGAGAATGAGGGAGGAGGTAGCAAACAGTACAGGAAATGTACCCAAGGCCTAATGTATAAAACTGTAACCTCTCTGTGCATCACTTTGACAATAAATAAGAAAGAAAAAAAAAGAAGAAATCCCTTTCCTCTCCACAACACTGAGAAGTAGTACTTCCATTCCTAGATGTCATTGCATCTCACTTCCCTTTGTCACCTATCTAGAGCCCATAATTTTCTACCAGGAGTTTCTATACAACCATCCTTCTTTGTGGCATAAAAGGTCTGGAAAACCCTGGGAGAGTGTTTCACAATAGTACCAATGCTTGGAAGAGTGTTTTGCAATTCTAGTGAATCAATAAATATGTTTCAATAGATGTTTGCCTGTGAAGATGTAGACCCAAGGCAGACTTTGTAGGTCAATGAGCAAATCATTCAATCTCAAAAGATTTCAGTTGTCTTACCTATAAAGTGAGGGGCGGTGGGGAACCAAAGCATTTATACTCCTTCCTCACAAGGATGTTGTGAAACTATTATGAGGTAATATTTATTCAAGAATTTATTTTATCTGAAAAGTGCTACACAAATGTCTTTAGTACTTTTTTATTCCTCTACAATGCATAGCAAACAAGATCCAATGAAAATATGATGCTTGATAGGAAATGGAGAAAATTCCACATCCATTAACTGTCATTCTGCCCTTTAAAAATAGTAATGGCATATAGCTGTTTCTCCTGCTTTGCTAGACATTAAACAAATTTAAATTACTTTGACAATCTAGTCACTGAGTACTGATGATTGTAAATCTGCTGTGGTGTAGAGTTGTTAGTGACTTTGATGTAGGTATTATGTATAAGCAGCATTGAAAGCACCAGCCTCCTTTGTTTCCTTCTCATTCTCCAGGAATTCAGTGTCAGCTGAAATGCTGGCCTTGGTGAGAGCCATCTGATCATCATTTCTAAGCCTGTTCATTACTCTAAGCTAGCATCAGTCCTCTTGACTGGGGTTCATTATTTGTCATCAATTATTAACAATTATTCAGTAAGTTAAACATTCAATGTCATTACTCACAAATGTGAGCCTTTTTCCTAAGAGTGATTTCAAAGTCTAAAATAATTTGATGATTAAGTACACAATATATTATTTTAAATTCACATTCTCTAAAATATACCTATGTTAGGTACATACAAATTTGGGGAATAGACATGAGCTTGATCTGCACAAAGGAAGAAATTAGATAATAGCTTATACCAGAATCATGTATGGTTTCCCATAAGATCACAAATGAAACCAAAACAGTCACCATAAGAGAACAATTTTAAGCTTCAGCTGCTTTTATAATAAAAAGAATGCTCATATCTTGCACTTAGCATAATGCTCACATTTCCACAAAAGAATTGTATCTGGAAAAAACTATTGTAAACACGAGTGAAAAGTCATATTCAAAGCTTAGGCTGAATTAATTAATATATTCAAAAGACCTCTAGAGATTAGAACTTCAGATGTTGAATTTGTGGCAAGCCATTATTACAGGGTTTCATTGGTACTTATAATAGGACTGTCACACAATCCAGCAAGGCTAAGAAACACAGTGAAGGAAGCAGAAAAAGCAGCCTACTGATGCACAGTTAGATGATGGGAAGCTGTATATCACCATGGATCGGACCATCAATCCTTCAGTCAAGCTTCAAGTCTTCTTAACCTGGTAACTACTTAGAAATGCAAGTAAAACAGAAATTCAAATGAATGCCAAGAATAATGGTGTGTGCTCTGTATCAATCCTAGCAATAATCATCTTATTTGCATTTTACAGATAAGTAAACAGTTTTAAGAATACATAGCACCGGTCTGGGAATATGGCCTAGTGGCAAGAGTGCTTGCCTCCTACACATGAAGCTCTCGGTTCGATTCCCCAGCACCACATATATGGAAAACGGCCAGAAGGGGCGCTGTGGCTCAGGTGGCAGAGTGCTAGCCTTGAGAGGGAAGAAACCAGGGAAGGTGCTCAGGCCCTGAGTCCAAGGCCCAGGACTGGCCAAAAAAAAAAAAAAAAAAAATACATAGCATCATGTAGATCCACAAAGCAAGCAAAGGCATCACTCAAATATTGCAGCTTCTGCCTTTCATCACTATGCTGTATGTGAGCAATAAACTAACACACTTGTTCAGCTTAAAGTGAAGACAATCTGTGTTTCACCATAATCATACATGGAGCACATATATATTTATATTCTTGTTCACAAGCCATGGTCTAGCATTTCTAGGTCTAAGATTGACTCTGAACTTCACTATGAGAAGATATGAAGCAATCTTCAAAAATATCAAATTAGGCTGCTATCCCAAGGCTTCTAATCAAAATTTACCTAACAGAAAAGCTTCTATTTTATGTTTGTGAACAAGTCTGTACTTTAAACCCTAGCTCTGGCAACTAGGAAGCTGTCCCCACTCCCTGATCTTGGTTTAAATATTCTTTCCAAGATTCCAACATGGATCCTGACCCTGGCACCATGGTGCTGCCCACCTTGGACATACGTCTTACAGAATAATCTCCTTCTAATGTTAGTATCTCTGATATGCTGTGTCAAATTCCCTCTATCTAATATCCTTATTCTTACATAACTGGATCATTAAAATTCCTGAAACCAGTTAAAGGATAAAGAAATTTGTGTGTGTGTGTGTGTGTGTGTGTGTGTGTGTGTGTATCATCCAGTCATAAAGAGGAATGACCTATATTATTTGCAGGATAATGGGGAGAACTGGAGAGCATCATTTTAAGCAAAGTAAGCTAGGTTCAGAAAGACAAAAGTCATGGATTTTTACTCATATGTGGAATATATACCTGAAAGATATATAAATAAAGATATTTAAATACACATACAAAAAGAGGACATGATAATAATTCTGAACTGTTTGGAGGAACAAGGGAGAAAGAAGAAAGTGAAAGAGAAAAATGGAGGGTTGATAATATTAACATATACTATGTTTCTACATCAATATGGTATAAAGAAACTAACTGAAAACTGTAGAAACTAGGGTATAGAGAGGGAAAAAAGAAATAGGGGTTAATTCGATCAAAATATAATCTATGCATGCGGGGATTATGGTGATAACTCTTTACACAATTTATACATGCTAAAAATACTGAATGACAGAAATTCATTCTGTGGGAAGATAGTTACTTGTAAGGGGCAAGAAAAATGGAGAGGGTGAATGAGGATGAGTATGGTTGAAGTAATTCACATACATGTATGAGAATGGAATAATGAAACTTGATTTTTTTAAACAAGAGATCAGGAATTATAGGAGAGTGGTAAAGAGGGAAATTTTGTTTAGGGTCAATTATATACCTGTATTAATATACCACAACAAAATACTCTTTTTGTAATTAATATATGCTGATAAGGAAAAGGTTTTAAAAATTCCTTATACCTGGATCTGCTCAAATTGCAACATATTACAATCATTATGCCGTCTGATAATCTTGCATGGATATAATGTAAGCAAGAATAAATTTAGCCAGACATAGCCCCTTACATAAGACACTTGACTTGTAGGTTACTTAAATGGCCTGATATACATGGCAAAATGTAATCACTGTCCTCTTTAGTTATTGGTGATTTGAAGGAGAATGCATGTGATCTAAGTACTTTGCTAATTTTTTTGTTAGCATCAAAGATTTTTTTTCTGTGCTGAGGATTGAGCTTTACTCATGTTCTACCAATGTGCTATTGGTTTTTTGAGAGAGTTTCCATTATGCAGTTCAAGCTGACCTTGATCACTAGTTAGTTAAAGGACTTGCCTCCCATGTCTTGGATTTACAGACACTCACCACCATGTCTACTGCAGAGATTCATTTTTACTAAAAAGTACCATGTGTCAGGCACCAGTTTGTCATGTCTGTAATCCTAGCTACTCAGGAGGCTGAGCTATATATAAGGATCTCAGTTTAAAGCTAGCATGAGTAGAAAGGCTTGTGAGATTCTTACCTTCAATTAATCAGCTGGGAGTGGAGACATGGCTCAAGTGGTAGAACACTAGCCGTAAGCAAAGAAGCTCACAGACAACACTCAGGCCCTGAGTTCAAGCTCTACTACTGGCCAAGGAAAGAAAAGGTGCCACCTAAGAACACAGATGGCACTATGTTTATTGGGTTTTTTTTTCTCCACTTTCAAAAATTAAATCTCACGTAATCTCTCAACAATTATTATGTGTCACAAGAAAGATACTATTTGTAGCTACTTCTAGTCCTTAGATTTTTAGTACGTTTTTCTTGGATGGGAAGGTAGTTAGAAAGTCAGAAGGTTAATGGAAGACTTATGATATAATTTACTTAAAGCTTGATAAGCAATAAAGACTACTGTTATTGAGTATTTAAAATGTATTTGAAGACAAAAAAATACCTGAGAGCATGAATATGCTAGTGATACAGACATGGTTAGGATATGCAAATCTTCTTTCCATTTCTTGGCCTCATTCTGCAATTTATTCAGCTTGGAGAAGAATATAAATGCATAATAAATCAAATCTCCTGGGAAGCAATTTTCAATCTTCTCTCACTCTCCTCCCCTCACTCTTTCTCCCTTTCCCTCATAGAAAATTTCTTGCTATTTTAAACTTAGCAAGTGAGTACTGAATGGAAGAAATACCTATTCTAAAATTAACCTATGACATATGTGAGCTGTCATTAGTTCTTGAATCCCATAACCATACTCTTCTTTTTCTCATCTCTAAAGAAAGCAGTTAAAATTATGGTAATGAGCACTAATGTCTCTATTTGCCTTTATGGAAGCATTTCCCTGAGATTGGGGGAGGAGGGAGGGAAGTCACTAGTTATAAACCAATGTGAATCAGAAATTTGTCTTTCCAACTAGGAGATACAAAAATGTACATTGCTTGAGATGTGATAAATGAAAGTAATCAACACAACTTTTCCAGGAGTACAGTGGCTAAACACTAAAACAAATTTGTATAATCACACCTCAGACACTACAAATGCTAAATTTCACTCAGCTCTCAGAAAATGTGCACATACCATGTGCACATTTTACAATTCTTGTTTTTGGAAACTAATAACTTATATTTAAACCCGTGTAATGACATCACCATTCATAGTTCACAAGGTAATATTTTATGTGATACTTTATAGGCTTCTACGGCTTTTAAGTCTGCATCATACATATGCATAATGCCCTTTTACATTTCAATATATGCTCCAACTAATGCTAGCTCAAAATGACAGATTTTAAACAATTGTATTTATTGAGTATCCTCAGCTGACAAAAATACTTGAATACTAATTGTGATGTCAGTTGATATTCCCTTTGTTTCATTGTTAATGTAAACACAAAATATAAAATGAGTATGGGATAAATTATAATATAAAGATTATTTTGAATCATCAAGTAGAAGACCTACACATTATCAATATACTCATAGATAACCAAAATAACTTCTCAAAGGTCCAGGGATATATGCACATCAGTTTGAGAAGTGCTGGGCACTGAACAATAATGCACAAATGCCTGAGGTAGAATTCTCAGATGCCATACTATGTAATACTGTATTAATAATGATTTCTTAAAAATGCCCTCAAGTGATCATTCATACACTCTTCTTCCTAACTTTTTTGCTGCTGCTCGGTTTGTTACCGAATGGGAAATATTAAATAATGGAAGAGATGATGGTATCTATAAGAAAAGTACAGGTACAAAATCCTTTGTTAACGCTATTTAGTCAACCTAGAGACTTCACATAATCTCAGTTTATACTGTTAATGGTCATAATGAAATTCTGGCATTTCAGTTGCATGAACGTAATTTACCTGCATGGATGTTCCAGACAATAATTCAGAGCTTAACCGCATCTCCAGCCCTTACTAACCCTGTTAGGAGGTCCTGGGAAAATCAAAGCAAGAATCACAAGAATAGCTGTTGTTCTGTGGTAAATTCTTCATCCTTCTTCTAACAATATCACTAAGTTTTTAAATGCTAAAAGAGGCTATATTAATATCTTATATATTACCCTAGAGGATCAGGCACAAAAGAAAGTATTGTTTATAAGCTGGTAAGGGAGGACATAAATTGGGATGCTACATAAAAAGCTATAAAAATTAATCCTAGATATTGCTAGCTTACACTTCAAAATTTCAATATGTACACAACATTCACCAACAATGACTGAAATCTTTGATTCAACAAATCTTTGATTTGTTTCCAACTAAATGTGCGTAACAGCTTATCACTGACTTATATTTCAAAACTTTGTAATCAATTACTTGGAACTTGTCACCAGATAACTTTCACAGCCTCACAGAAGAAACTGGATACAGTTTATGAGATCAAAATGATTTTAAATCATGTATTATTATAAATCATGCAGTATTATTAGAACTAAAGCTAAGAAACATGTGGATAAAATAGGCTTTTGTGGGTTGGCCTGTGCAATGAACCACCACTTACAATAAGGAGGTGGCAAGAAATAAACACTGATTATACGAATTCAAGCGTTCACAGCTGAACTAAAGCTCTTTTGAACACTTTCACAGTGGTTCCTGGTGACTACAATGGGTTGCCTTGGAACTTAAATTAACATTGCCATCTGAGAATGAAATCTTTAGAAAAAAACTACAAATGACAAAATTAGTTCTCTGTAGAAATAACCCACTACAAAAGACATATACCTAAATCTATTTGGAGACTTCTACTTCCATGCCAAATATCCAGTTTGCAATGCCAAGAAAAATATGTCTGAATACAAAAGCAAGCTGTAGCCAAATCATCTATATTGTGTAGCATACCTACATAGAAGAGAACTTGGCAACACTGTTGGCATGTATAAAAATGGTGCCAGAGAACTTTTTATATAACACCATCAAGGGCAAAAACATTCTGACTGTAGAAGTCACTGAGATACTGAATGTCACATATTCATCTAGTCACACATCCATCAGCAATCTCTATGGGGTATATAAAATGTGCTCAGTAATTTTATAGGCAAAGGAGATAATCCAGCAATTCCACATTCTAGGTGAGCTAAGGGAAATAATAACAAGAAATTGAAAACTACTTAGAGTTTGTTCAATGTTAATAAACACTACTGGATAAAACAGAAAATAAAAGCAATTAGAAAGAGTATAGCTTTAATAGGTTGATCCAGGAAGACTTACTTTAAAAAAAAAGGCAACTATGAATATAAATCTGATATTATCGAGAGAAGCAGCATAGATACCTGATGCAAAAAAGGAAAAAAGTAAAGAGGACAGAAGTGCTAAGGCCCTAGAGTGGAAGTATTAATGAGAAGTTGTGAGGACATTACTTTATACAGAAGGCAGCATATGATGTGAAAAGAAAAGTAATTGAGGCAGTGTACCTAGGGATTTGTGTACCTGCCATTCCAAGAAACTTGACTTTTACTCTAGACAGAGATCTGAGAGTTTTGAATAGATTAATATGCCCTGACTTAAAACTTTAACAATTTGGGGCTGGGGATATAGCCTAGTGGCAAGAGTGCCTGCCTCGGATACACGAGGCCCTAGGTTCGATTCCCCAGCACCACATATACAGAAAACGGCCAGAAGTGGCGCTGTGGCTCAAGTGGCAGAGTGCTAGCCTTGAGCGGGAAGAAGCCAGGGACAGTGCTCAGGCCCTGAGTCCAAGGCCCAGGACTGGCCAAAAAAAAAAAAAAAAAACTTTAACAATTTGATTTTTTGCTAGTCATATATATATATATATATATATATATATATATGTATATATATATATAGTCTTTATAGCATAAAACTGGAGGGATGAGTACACATAGGATGGAAAGGAGTCAAAGAGCTGCAATATTCCATGCACAAAATAATGCAGATGGACACTAGTGTGGTGGCAGATGATATGGGGTCACGAAGCTGAATGGTTGTGATTGCAGAACACACAATTTCCTGAAAGATTGGGTAGTATGAATGAGAAGTGAAAAGCCAATGGCCTCTCCAAAATATTTGGCAATAAGCCACTAGCAAAACAAGATTGCATTTAACTAACTCACTGTTGGGAACAGTGTATTGGCATGGCTGATACTGTTCCTAGACTTACATGACTGATGCAAGCAAACCTTTAAGAATCTTTGTCTGCTCTACATTGATCGCAGGAAAGCTTTAATTATTAGTGTTATCAGTACAGTGGTATTAGGCACCCAGGAGAACAAATGTGTTTTTTAGTCACAATTTCCTTATCAAAATTTAATAAGTTGGGTGGATTCTGCTTGTAGTTAAAAAACAACTATCTTTCATGTACCTTCCCACTATAAGCAAGAATAAAACTGGAGTAAATTTATGAAACTGCTTTCAAGATAGAAAACAAAATCCAGTTACTCAAATATATAAAAATAATAATTTCTTATATCTAATAAGAATTACCATACATCAAAGGAAAAACTGAAAAATTATGGCTCTTATGCAAAAAAATAATCAGTTAACACAAATTAGATATAAATTAAGAAAATAAGTAAATAAGTTAGCAAAGAAAGAGAAGCAGATATAACTATCTCCCAATATTTAAAGGAAAATTTCTCCATAATGATATGGGACTGCAAATGTAAAAAATGACTAAATGGAATAGTTTGAAATAAAAAATTTGAAAAAAGAATATTTGTGTAATATTAATGGCAAGTTCGCCAATTTAAAACTTATTTACAATCTTAAGACGTTCCTGTAATCCCAGCCCTTGGGAGTAAGAAGCAGAACAATTAAAATTTCAAGGCCAACTTGGTCTACATAAAGCACAAATAGAAAGGAAGGATCTATTTTTATATTGAATGCAGAGTGTTATAACTATATGAAATAGAAGTCTGTATTAATAAAAATTCAGAGATTGCTGAATTTAACTAAACAAAGAACATGACTCCATTCTATGCCTTATACACAGAAAGTCAAAATATGGAAGTATAGATGGATTGCATGGAAAACATATATCAAAAACACTGTAACTAGGGGCTGGGAATATGGCTTAGCGGTAGAGTGATTGCCTAGCATGCAAGAAGCCCTGGGTTCAAATCCTCAGGACTACATAAACCAAAAATGCCAGAAGTGGCACTGTGGCTCAAGTGGTAGAGTGCTAGCCTTGAGCAAAAGGAAGCCAGGGACAATACTCAACCCCTGAGTACAAGTTCCAGGACTGGCAAAAAAGAAAAAGAAAGAAAGAAAAATACTGTATTTAGAAAAATAGTAGTGCTTCTATTACTAATATAATATTAATATCAGATGTGGGATGTTTTTTAAAAAGACCTGACCAGGACAAAAATTAGCACGTGTCAACTGATCCAGTGAACATAGCAATTGCATATATGTATGCACTTACAGGCTTCAAAGTACATGAGACAGAAACTGGCAACGCTGAAAGGCAAAATAACCTATAATCTAAATTATTTTATTGGTGACAAAGGAAAAAAAATTAACTCTAAGAATTCTTAAATACCAATGTCATCAAATTTACCAAATTAATTTTATACTATATACATACACAACAGTAGAATCCAAATTTTCTTCAAGTATATATAAAGTAAGATAACAATAGGTGATATCAATTAATTTTAGAGAACTATACTTATTCAGATAATAACTGGGTATATGGCTTAGTGGTAGAGGGCTTGCCTAGTATGCATGAAGCCCTGGGTTTGATTCCTTAATACCACATAAACAGAAAAAAAAAATGAGACACGTAGATAATACTATGTGACCACAACAAACTAGAAATCATTAGAAAAGATTACATGACAATCCTGAAACAAATATGAATTGAAAACAAATTATTTATTTATTTAGTACTTACACTGGGGTTTCAACTCAGAACCTAATGCTCTGGCTTTTTACTTACAGCTGGCGCTCTAATACTTGAGCCATAGCTCCACTTCTAGATTTTTGCTGGTTAAGTGGCAATAAGAATCTCATGTATTTGTCTGTCCATTCTGGCTTCAAACCAAGATCATCATATCTCAGCCTCCTTAATAGTTAGGGTTCAAATAGGTTTGAGCTGGAAGGTGACATCACCTGAGCAAGGACACTGAACAAGCACAAGGCCTTGGATGCAAACTCTGGTGATGATTAATAGCTAATTCAATATTTACAGGGAAAGAAAAATAGTTTTAAGTTATAAAATAAGAAAATTAGAAATGAATAATTTTGGAAGTCAATACTGTAAGATGATAATCTTGAGTGTAAAATATCAAGATAAAAATCACAGAAAATAATAAAGATAAACTAGAAATTAATGAGGTGCAAAATGAACTAACAGGAAAATGAATGGAAATAAGGGCAGGTTCTCTGAAAACATCAATAAAATTGATTTTAAAAATTCCACACACGAAATTTTATTTAAACTGATTTAATAAAATTGAATGTGCTACAATATGGAAACAGCCCAGATGCCCTTCAATAGATGAATGGATCAAGAAAATGGGACATATATACACGATAGAATTTTATTCATCAATCAGGAAGACTGCAATCACATCACTTTCAAAAAAAATGAATGCCCAAAAGTGGGGCTGCTGGGTCATAGGGGAGCTCTATGTTTAGCCTTCTGAGGAATCTCCATACTGCTTTCCAGAGTGGCTGAACCAGGTTACATTCCCACCAACAATGAAGTAGGATTCCCTTTTGGCCACATCCCTTCCAACATTTATTATTGTTAGTTTTCTTGATAAAGGACATTCTTACTGGGGTGAAGTGGGATCGCAATGTTGTTTTGATTTGCATTTCTTTTATTGCCAGTGATGAAGAGCACTTTTTCATATGTCTCTTGGCCATTCTCATTTCCTCATCAGAGAAGTCTCTTTTTAAGTCTTTAGCCCACTTGTTGAGGGGGCTGTTGGTTCTTTGTGGTTTTGTTTTGGAGGAAAATTTAATTTTTTTAGTTCTGCATATATTTTAGATATGAGGCCTTTGTCCATTGTATGGCCGATAAAGATCTTTTCCCAATCTGTGAGCTTTCTATTTATCTTGTGAGCTATGTCCTTTGCCCTGCAGAAGCTCTGCAGTCTGATGAAGTCCCATTTGTCCATCCTTTCCTTGATTTGTAACATTTCTGGGTCTTTGTTAAGGAAGTTTCATCCTGTGCCAAGGAGCCCAAGTGTTTTTTTATTCCTTCTTTTAGTGTTTTCAGGGTATCTGTTTTAATTTCTAGGTCTATGATCCATTTGGAATTGATTTTGGTGCAGGGTGATGTATAAGGATCTAGTTTTAGTTTGTTGCAGGTGTTAAACCAGTTTTGCTAGCACCATTTGTTAAAGAGGCTATCTTTCTTCCATCCTGTTTTTAAAACCACCAGAACAACAATGTTCATCGCAGCACAACTTGTCATAACTAAAATATGGAACCAACCCAGATGCCCCTCAGTAGATGAATGGATCAGGAAAATGTGGAACATATACAAAATAGAATTTTATGACTCTATCAGAAAGAATGACATTGCCCAATTCATAAGGAAATGTAAGGAAATGGAAAAAATTATACTAAGTGAAGTGAGCCAGACCCAAAGAAACATGGACTCGATGGTCTCCCTCATAGGGAATAATTAACACAGGTTTAGGCTAGTTACAGCAGAGGATCACAAGAGCCTAATAGCTATACCCCTATGAATGCATAAGATGATGCTAAGTGAAATGAACTCCATGTTATGGAAACAACTGTTATATCACTGTTGTAATTACTTTCAACATGCCATGTGAAACCGTAGCTTCTATTGTTGATGATCCTCTTGTATCCCCTTCCTGTGGTTGTACCTGCACTATCACTGTATCTCATCTGAGTACACTTGATCTGAATATACTGGTATTAGAACTAGAGAAGTGAAAGGGAATATCAAAATCGAGAGACAAAGGATGAAAAGACAAAAGACTCCAAAAGCAATACTTGTAAAACCAAATGGTGTAAACCAACTCAACAACTCATGGGGGGAGAGGGAAAGGAGGAGGGGGAGGGGGAAATGAGGGAAGAGGTAACAAACAGTACAAAAAATGTACCCAAGGCCTAACATATGAAACTGTAACCTCTCTGTACATCACTTTGATAATAAATAAGAAAAAAATAATAAAAATATGAGTGGACTTGAAAAAATTATGTTTATTGAAGTCAGGCCCAGAGAGACAAAATGTACATGTTTTCTCTCATATGTGGAAGGTAAATCTAATTTATAAATGTACAAGTGAACATGTACAAAATTTTATGCAAGTGTACACAAATGTATTAGCCAGAATATAGCATTTTCAGGGGAGAATTCAAATAGTGTAACTCATTAGAAGAACTCATAGTTTGACAAAATGTATACAGGAAACCAGTACTTGACAAACATGGGGAGGAGGTCCAGGGTAGGTGGATTGATATGAAGAGAGAAAGAGGGAGAATTGCAGTCATAATATTCAACATATATCCTATCAAATTAAGTAAACTGACAGGAGAGGCTGAGTTAGCAGGAAGGGAGAGAATGGCAAAAGGGGTGACATTGATCAAGATGCAGTGTATTCATAAACTGTTGAAGGGTAACCCTCTGTAAAAATTACAGATAATAAAAACATGTATTAAAAATTGAATACTATCAAACATGAATATTTTGACAAAACTGAAGTCCTCATTGATGGGCAGTGCCAAGACAAATGGCACAACCCCTTGGGAAGCAGTTCGAAATTTCTTAGAGATTCACATATTAGTGACATACAATACAGTGATTCTCCTCACCAAGTGTGTTGGTTACCAAGTTATTAACTCTCAACTCCATATTCACTTTTCGTTCTCTGTTCCGTGATAATGGAGCTGAATCTTAACATCCCTCTCTTACCAGGTAATACAATGTGAAGCTTTGTAAGTGTTCTGGAAGGACAATGAAAGAAAAGAAGTTTCTTTCTCTGATTTTTGTATGTTCTTTACACAAGGCTGTTGCAAACCACATTTTCCTCGTTTGTTTTGTGCTTTATTTTGTAATGCCCAGTGGCCAAAATCATATGGCAGCTTCTCCCCTGTCCCCATCAGAGAGTGTTGTAGAGGAGTACACTGTCAATAGCCCCTAAGTCTATGCTATAGATTCCCACATGCTAGGCACATTCGTTTGAATGCTTCCTCCTGGCCAGAGGAAAGTATCCCCGGAAGGTCAACTCCATCAGCACTCCACCAGGATGTTTCAAAACCAATAGAGTTCTACTAGCCTGGTAATTCCTGCATCCCCCTTGGAATCTTCCAGGCATCTTCCTATCTGTATCTTCCACTGTAGATCCCCTTTGGCATAAACTTGTAATCACAATTCAGACAGTGTGTCCCCTTCCTCTTGAACTGCTTCACAACCTTATTCTTGGAATTTCTGCAGTTATTTCTTAAGTGGAGCACCACCCTGAGGATTCCTCCTCCCTGCTACAAACATGGAAGACATGCCTGAGGGAAGATGGCGTGTTGCTTCCTGTGGATGAGGTACTTCACAGAACCTCTGCACCATATTGTGAGCCACACCACATCCCTGTCTTCTCCGGTGAACCATGTTTCTCAGCTCAGAATGAGGAGTATAATCCTCTTTGGCTATTCTTTCTCAGTTTGGGGAAGATTGTCTTCTTATTCTACGAATTTTATATTCTTTAGAACTTTCTTTTCCTCTTAATAGCTGCTGTCCATTTCTCTAATAATAATATTAAGCTCTAATAAATAATAAGCTCCTAGTAATGTAATAATACAATGTAATTATATTAATTCATTCATCAATGTAATAAACTTCACTTAATAATTTCAATACTGTTTTTAATTAAATGTGCCATGTACATTACTGTGTGGTATCTGGTTTTTAATTGGGTGCTGACTCGCAGCCCAAGATAAAAACTTTATCCCAAAAAAACTTGTACTTAAATATTTAAAAATATTCACGCACACTAACAGCTGGAAACAAGTCAAATGTTCAGTAAAGGTAAATGGATAAACTATTTGTCGCATATCAATACAGTAAAATACTATCAGCCCCGTAGTGACTGTGGACGGTTGTAGGAGATTTGGCTCTGTGCTTTAAGAAAGATGATAGCAAGAGAATCCTATTGGCTTATGGTGGGTTCTTTTTTTAATCCTATGTCTAAAGACACAGAATTATGAATATTTGACCTTTTGTAATTAATTTCTGTCAAATAACATGTCCATGTACATACTGAACTTACAGAGGAAATTTGTGGGTCCCTTAACAAAACTGCTTAAGTGCTTCCTGACTCTTGGTTTTCTACCCTTTCGATGTGCCCTTTTGTCTATCTTCCAGTAACCCTCTCAAGTTTGCATAGGCTCATTTGAACCTACAGGAGTGCCGATTGGGGACAGAGAACTTCAGCTTAACCAATTTGTTGGTAAAACTCATTCCTCAACCCATAGTGCCAACTGGAATATTAGTTATTTACTAAACAATATTTTTAGATGTCTTTATGTGGTCATTTCTTCATCTATTACCCCAGAATCTGCTGGTCAGAACTGAAAATCTTACATTTTTGTGGAGAAACCAGACACATAAGAGTAAGTGATTCTATCTATATAAAACTTTAAAAAGAAAGGCACTCTATAGTGTTTGCCTGGAGTTGAACATAGTGTCTGGAATGTCACTAGGAGTTGATAAAAGCCACATTTGAGGATTAATGAAAAAGTTCAACAAGCTGATTGTGGGGTTGTTTCACTATTTCATACATTTGACAAAGTCTCTCCTCAAGTCTTGCATCTAGAAACAAGTCTGATTTCATCACTTAAAAGTTATACTTCATAACTGTTTTAAAATGAATTTATTAAAGCGATCAAAATATTAGTTGATATCCATTTACTTTTGATGTAGTTATCTCCCTAAGCTGACACTGACAGAACTATTTTCCATACATTTCAAAGTGAAGACTTAATACTAAATACTGATATTATGCTACAGACCTTCTGCCACTTCCCTTGATACCTCTGAGCATTTGCTATAATTGAATATTTACAGGAGGGTAGGGATGAACAGAATGTATGCTATGGTCACTTACATTGACACTTATGTAACTACATTCTTCCCCCACATCCTCCTTCTTTCACCTACCCCTCTTCTCTTGGCCTTACCCTGCCTCTTGCCACTACCCATTTCCTGGTACTTATTGGGGGGCTTTGACTTAGTCTTTCTAAAGGATTGTACTATTTGAGCTTTCTATAGAGTCTATTGTGCTTCTGTTGGGGGGGGGAGTTGAAGGAGTGAAAATGTTGAAGGGAGTGACACAGATCAAGATGCATTATATTCAGAAACTACTAGATAAATTGCAAAACATTCAACATATCACAAAATTAAGAAAAGTGAGGGAAGAGGTGGGTTGGGAAGATCATACTTAGGATGGTTAAAAGGTGTGACATTGATCAAGATGCATTGTATTCATAAACTGTTGAATGGCAACCCCTTTATACAACTACTTAAAGTTAATAAAAATATTTTAACAATAAATAAATAGAATGTCAGTATATAATAAGATGTCAATGCTATGTTGTGTTGCAACTATTTTTCTACTATATACTGCTAATATTTGTGTATACACCTATCAAGCTCAAATAATACAGTACATATATAAACACACATACATATATAGACACTATTAGTTTTTTCACTGTGTTTAGAACTGTGGTTATAACAAAAGAAATAAATGCTTCTCTCTAACAATATGAACAAAGGTTAAGACAGTTAGCACAAAACTACTTCTTAAATCTACAGTAGTGAATGAGCTCATTAAGAAATGATTGCCTCTGTGATGTTTTTTGTCTTTCTACACTGAATAATTATCAGGGAAGCGTTATTTTCTCTATACAAAGAACTGTTATCTGTATAACTCTGAGTAAAGATTAGAACAGTCCATTTTCTTGAGCTTATCTTTCAGAAACACAAAAATGTGAAACTCAAAAAACTATAATAATACAAATTTCTGATAGATATAAAAACAATCTCAATCAGGTGCCAGCAGCTCATATTAATAATCCTACCTATATGAGAGACTGAGGTGAGTAGAACTGTGGTTCAAGGCCCCCCAAATAAATATACACACAACCCTCTTTTGCAACCAACAGCAGGTTGAGGAGTCACATGCCTATTATCCCAGCTACATGAGCGACAGAGAGAAGGATGTTCACAGTTCTAGGCCAGCCAGTAAAAAATTCCTAACACTCCATGTAAAAGAAAAAAGCTAAATGTAATAGCATCCACCAGTCATTCCAGCTATGGCAGGAAGAAGTGCATAGAACAGGTAGATGACAGTTCTAATCAAGCTGGGGCAAAAGCTAGAGCTTATCTCAAATATAATAAGGCTTCATTCAAGGCTCAATTGTAGAGTACCTACTTAGCAAGTATGAGGTCCTGGATTCAAATTCCAATACTGCCAAAAAAAGATTTCATATGTATCAGCTCATTGAAATATAAATCATTAGGATTCTCTACTAGTATAGATGAAATAACACTTGTAAATACCAGATACCAAACTAGAATTCTATAACATTCAGAAGCACTAAACAAGTTTTAGAAATGCAGCACAGACAATGTTCCAGCTTGTAAGCTTTTTTCTCTCTGTTTGTCTCCAGTTAAGTCCTTAGAGTCTTGGTTTCATAACTCTCCCTAAATTAAACTTTTAAGGATTGTCAACCCTGTGTTCAAAGCACTCCCATGTCGCGATTTTTTCTCCTGTCTTCAATTTACTTTTTATTACTTCCCTATGTTATGAGCAGATTACCCTATTTTTAATATACACATTCTGATTTAATACTATATTTATTTTTGTTCATTTTCTAATACTCTTTAATCTTGTGCTGTCTGCTGTTTAGCTAACATTTAATTGAGTCTGCTGAAGCTTGTAGGTCTCTACATGCTTTGTGAAGTGAAAAGCTAATGGAAAAGGTCAGTGCTCTTCTTTTTGTACTTCCTCGTTTTGAAGACTCACTCCTAACTATTCAGAATTCCTGATACCCACCCAGCTTGGATGAATCCCTGAAGAAAAGAGCATTCGTACCTATCTCAGGATATTTTAGAGTTAGGGTAAGGGATTATTCAGGATAGGTCTAGACATCTGAGGGCTATATGAACATAGGGGTTAGGACTATTCTAAAAATGAGTTCTGAAGACAGAAAGCCCACTGAGGTAGTAATGCAAGGAAAATTTAGAGACCATTGTACAATATGCTTCGAGAGCAAGGTGAGAACTCACTTCTCCATTCTCTAAGCTCCTGAGAAATCACTCGAGTTAGCCTTTGGAGTTTTCATAGGTTCCTTTAATGAGATACAGAACTCAATAAAGATTTGACATCTTCAATCTGAAGGAATAAAGAGGAAAGGAGTAAAGAAGATCACTACTCAGAGAAGACTCCCCCAAGTATTTCTGTGAACAGCATTCTGTGTTGACAGAGACCATCAGGATGGACTGATGTAATGGTGGAGGCATTCCCATTATCATTAAGATGACACAGGTTATACTTACAGGACCTCTGTTTTCCCGTTTATTCATGCTGTCCACTTTTCTCCAAGCCAGAGGTGCTTAACCACAAAGAGGAAATCAAATAAGATATCTCAGAGCCAGGCCACATTTCACACTTGTTATAAAGTCAAGGTTACAGATGATAAGAAAAGAGCTTTGGATGACATGTTAGTTGGATGTTTTAGACTGGGTTAAACTAAGTTCTAATAAATATAACATAGTTAGATAACCACAGAATTTATCCCAGAATTATGCTATTAAAGCAAAAAAGGACCCAGAAAGGAGAGTTAAAATTTTATATAGGAAAAACACAGGTATTTCCTATGTATATTGCAATGAAGGGATATTCACCAGTGAAATAAGTGTATTACTAAAGCT
The DNA here is from genome assembly GCF_023159225.1 of Perognathus longimembris pacificus. Lineage (NCBI taxonomy): Eukaryota > Metazoa > Chordata > Mammalia > Rodentia > Heteromyidae > Perognathus > Perognathus longimembris. The sequence goes on along the minus strand of NC_063167.1, from coordinate 45,642,243 downwards.
CACTTCTGACCTGCCAAAGTTCTTAGGTTGGATGTTGTCTTGTGTGATGAGACCTTATGCAGGCAGGGAAAATGATTTGAAGTACTAATAAAACATAATTTATCATATCACAAAATCCACAAGTACAGAGTACAGAGATGAAACTGCTAGACAGATGAGGGTGGACAGAAAGCTTTGCTGTAGTTGCATATTACAAAGCTAGCACTGTTTGTGCCTACAGTTATCACTTCTTTTGTCAAACTAAAACCCGATGCTTCATGAAATTCCTCCTGAGTAGAAATGCCTTACAAATCATTTTAACTCCAGAGTTCCCTATTAATTCTATAAGAAGTCACTGACAGATTGCCTGTAATAGTGTGTGTATATATATATATGTATGTATATATATGAAACACAACTTAGTTTTTTTGTTTTTTTATTTCAAATCTAGCACAAAATTACTTACTAAGCTATTTTTTCTGCCAAAATTAATAGTAATGACTAAACCAATGTCACTGCAAAGTCTCCATTTTCTAAGAAAACACAATGGTCTTCATTATTCCAGCTGTGAGAACACATTTCTGTGGTAATTTTTTACCTAATGCCATGGCAGTGCTAAGCATATGCCCATGTGTGCTAATTTTATCCTCCTCAAAAAAAAAGTATTAAAGAATTTATGTTTGACTGCCTGGCTAAATTGTAGGCTACATGGAAACACAGAAAACATTTTCTTTCTCAATTTTGTTAGCCCCTACAGCATACGTACAATCATTAGTTGCCAGTAAATTCTCTTATTGTGTTGACTGCTTTTCTTGTCTTGCCCACAAGGCCTAAGTTCACATTTATAAAAACAACTTATGAGCAGCAGATGCCAGGCACTTCTGATATATGAAGTATTGTGATTTTATATTGAAGACACATGGATAAGAAATGCTTGAAGCTGGGAATATGGCCAGTGAAGTGCTCATCTCGTATACATGAAGCCCTGGGATCGATTCCTCAGCACCACATATATAGAAAAAGCCGGGAGTAGCACTGTGGTTTAAGTCTCAGAGTGCTAGCCTTGAACAAAAAGAAGCCAAGGACAGTGCTCAGGCCCTGAGTTCAAGCCCCAGGACTGCCAAAAAAAAAAAAAGAAGAAGAAGAAAGAAATGCTTGAGACAGATGCAGTTAGTTTCCCTCAAAGTCAAATAGAAAGTTGATAAAAAAAAAAAACAGGGAAAACTTTGAGCCACTAAAATGCTACAATCTAAGTCATTCATTTATATAAGCCTCACATGGTAGTTTTGTTGCCAGAATTATCTATAATTGTCTCATTCCCACTTAAGTCATTCTAGAAACAGTCAAGTAATATTACACACATCAAGCAAACAAATGTAGAGATATGCCAGTTTTAGTGAAGTACATTTAACCCAAAGGGAATTTTAAGTTACAGTGATTTGTTTAAATAGATCTTTGTTGTTTTTGTTTTAATTTTAGAAGAATGATATGTTTTGGTTCAAAACTTGTTTGCAAATATTAAAAAAAAGCAGAATCAGAAAAGACATACCCTGTCATTAAACATCTACTGATTTAAATGCAATCCAACAAATTGTTCAAGTGAGTGCAATTTATCTATAAAGTTATAAGCTTTTTTTCAAATAAATATAGTTAAGTTTAGATACCTTATGAACATGACCCCAAGTCACATATTTAAGAAATAGACATGCTAAAGATCTAACATAATGCTTATTTTTTGACTGTTTACATCATGTATCTCTCTTGGCCACCTATGGCTTTAGTAGAGGGAAATTTTTTATGAGCCTTATCAACAGCTGTTCTTTGATGATGGAAGGGAAGTTCCCATGAAGGAACAAGGTACTCCAGGATCTAAAGGTCGAATTAAATATACTAGAAAAGACAGCAGCAAGTGAATCATTTTCAATATTCTTTAAGGATTTACTGGAATTTTCTACAAGTTATGAAAACACTTCTAGTATGTAGAAAGCTTGAACTTCCCAGTACAACTTTTACCTACAACCATGCCCTATGGTTTTCCTCCTAAATTACTTCTTTCATTATAATGCCTCCATATAACCTACACTTTCAGAATCAGTCACACTATGAAAGATGGGTTCTTCAACAAGTACATCTTCAATCTTATCTTTCTCAATGAGTCCCATCCACATATATCCTATAAGTCTACCCATTTCCCTACACATGCTTACACACATGCAATACCACCTGTAACCCCTTCCTCCAATTGCCTGTCTGTGTGAAATTAGCTCCCACCCATCTTCACAGAGGTGATTCAAGGTCTAGGAGTATCAGTACTTTCTATGAGGCCTATTTGGATGTATCTCTTGCATGTCACAAATAACTCTGTGATGAGGTAGCTTATCATTTTATGTGATAGGAGCTCTTCAAGGTCATGAACTTTCTCTCACCTGCTTCTATTCTGGATGTATGTATGGTTCCTGGTATGTAGTAAGTCTGTTATGTATCTGTTCAACAAATCTGCACTGAACACAGAGCATGTACTGGGAAGCATCTAAAGCTTGGAATAACAAGTCAGATGATCTTTATGAAACTTAATGTCCAGCATCACTCAAGAAATACTAAATAATATTTCTAATATGATGATTGAAATAATCATCCTCATTGTGGGTCATTTAAGTCTCTCTTCAGAGTCCCTAGTCTTTCAGCCTGGAGCATCCAAACCTCTCCTTCCTACTTATCCAAATTGAGTATGTCCCTCAGAACCTGTATTCTATACGTCCAAGCTTGGCATAGCTGTTCCTCCCCATACTGATGCCAGTGACAGTGAAACACTACAGTGGCATTTTTCCACACAACTAACCTTCTGACTTTCTGCAGATTGCAACAGCATATTCCCAGTGACCCAGGGGAGATGATGGAACTGATTGATCTTTGCTTGTTACCTGGCTCATTCTCACACTTCAGCCACTGTCAGATGCTCCTACTGTGCCTCTGTGGTATCATAGAAAACCATTACCACTTTTGTTCCCACTGCGATCCCCTCTGCCTAGCTTCTCATTACTTTTCTATTGCTACAGGAGGTCTTTCTATGACACCGTTCAGGTTTCATCTCATCTCTAGTGAAGCTTCAAAAAGCATAGTTCAGTCTGCTTATTCCGTTGTGCAAAGGTCCACAAATACTTCTTCACCAACTGAAAAGTAAGATTTGTGCCCCTGTTCACTTTTCTGTCATTATTCAAGTTTTTCCTTTTTTAAAAAAATTAAGTAGCTTTACAAAGCATCAATTCAACATGCTAGTTTATGAGTGCAAAGCACCTCGATCAGTGACACACCTTCATTTTCTCCCTGCTCTTTTAACCCCATCCATCTCTTTAAGTTACTACGTGCTATTTTCATATATGACCGTTGAATATTATGACTGCATTTGCCCAATTTTCCTCCCTTCATTAGCCTTCTCTTGACTTCTGTTCCTCCCAACAACACATGGTTCAGATTCCTGATATTAATTTTCAAACTATAAGTTTGTTGTTTGTAGCAGTTACATGATTAGATTCTTTTCTGCATAAACCATACTCTAGTCAATTTGTTTGGCATATGTACATATGACCTTCTGTATGTTTTCATACATGTTTGTAGTTTGGATCTGACTTTGACATATGAGAAAATATATACACCCTTTGTCTCTCTACTCCTGAGTTACTTCACTAACAGAAAATTTTCAGGTATATTTTATAAAATTGACATATTGTCCTTAATGAAAGATGGGTAAAATTATAATGTAGATATGGAGATGATACATACATAACATATTATTCATATATATACTACATTTGCTTCATCCACTCATCGACTGTAGAGTCTCTACAGTAAAATCTATGAGACTTTGAAGAAAGAAGTTGATAAAGACACCAGGAAATAGAAAGACTTACTATGTTCATAAATCAACAGAATTAATATCATGAAAATGGCCATATTCCCCTAAAAGCAATCTACAAACTCAATACAATACTCATCAAAATCCCATTGGCATGCTTCACAGAGATGGAGAAAACAAATAAAAAATTCATACAGAAGCTCAAAAGATTGAATAGTCCTAACAATCCTGGACAAATAAGTGTTGCTGAAGGTATCATAATTTCAGACTTCAAACTTTACTACAGAGCTTTTAAAAAATACAGCTTTGTACTGGCACAAAAACAGACCTGAAGATCAGTGGCACATAATGGAAGATTCAGAAATAAAACAAGATATAAAAACTAATAATTAACAAGAGAACCAAAAATATGTCTGACAAAGTCTGTTCAACATATATGTTTGGAAAACTGGATATCCAATATAGAAGACTGAAACTGGAACCCTGTTTGTATCCTGTACTATTATCTATTCAAAATGGATGGAGACTTCAATGTAAGACTTGAAACTACTACAGTAAGGAGTAAGAGAAACAGTAGAATTCCAGAAACAACAGAACTTTCTGAGCAGAATTCCAGAGTCTGGACAAATAGGAGAGAGAACTGACAAATGGGATTGCTTTGAGCTAACAGTTTTTACACAATGAAGAACATAGTTACGATGCTACAAATGATAGCCAACTGAATGGGAGAAGATCTTGTAATTTTATATTTCTGACAAGAGCCTAATGTCCAGAATATACAAGGAACTCAAGAAATTAAATCCCCACAAAATCAATAACCCAGTTAACAAACATGCAAAAGAGAATTCTCAAAAATAAAAGTAAATAATAAACACATGAAGAAATGTTCATTATCTCTGACCATAAGGAAAATGCAAATCCAAAAACATTGAGATTATACCTTACCCCAGTAAAAATGGCCACCATCAAAAAACACAAACAACAACAAATGCTAGTGCAGATGCTGGGGAATAGAAACCCTATTACATTTTTTTGTTGATAATGTTAACTATCATAGTTATATAAGGCAGTTTAAAGATTTCTTCCCTGCCCCCCCGAAAAAAAACTAAACATAGAAATACCCTATGATCTTGCAACATTACTTTGAATTCCTCTCTGATGAACTGTCCTTCAGCTAACCAAGATGTTTTGTGACACAAATGTACCCTCAGCCATTGTGCTGTTCCTGCCACCCCACCTGCTCATCCACCCACAGTCATGGTTCCACACTTTTCAATTGAACCTTGTTTGGGTTATTTTCTCACAGATAGAAACTAGATGGCCAAGAGGCACATGAAGAAGTGCTCAACATCAATGGCTATAAGAGAAATGCAAATCAAAACAACATTGAGAATCCACATCACCCCAGTAAGAATGGCCATTAACAACAGATGCTGACAAGGTTGTGGCCAAAAGGGAATCCTACTACAGTGTTGGTGAGGGTATAAACTTGTTCAACCACTCTGGAAAACAGTATGGAGGTTACTCAAAAGGCTAAACAGAGCTCCCTTATGACCCAGCAACCCCACGTTTGGGAATTTACCCAAAGGATCACAAGCAAGACCACACTAAACCTACCAGCACAACCATGTTTATCACAGCAAAATTTACTCTCGTCAAAATAGGGAACCCACCCATATGCCCCTCAGTAGATAAGTGGATCAAGAAAATGTGGTACATATACACAATGTAATTCGATGCATGTATTAGAAGGAATGACAGCCTCATCCATGAGGAAATGGAAACATAGATGAAGCTAAGCAAAATGAACTCCAAGTTATGAAAATAAGTGGTTTATCATTGTTGTTATTTTCAACATACTATGTGAAATTATGCCTTTTTCTTTTGCTTTTCTTCCCTATGGTTTTACCCCTGAAGTCACTGTATCTGATTTTGGTTCTCTGAGTATTATATGTGTGTGTGTATCAGAACTAGGGAAGTAAAGGGGAACATCAAAATGATGAGACAAAGGGTAAAAGGTGAACCAATGCAACAGCAATATTTACAAGACAATATTCTGTAAACCAACTGCACAACTCGGCGGGGGGGGTGGAGGGGAATGGGGAGGAGGGAAAGTGGGAGAAAAATGAGGGAGGAGGTAATAAGTTTCATAAGATATGTAATCACTGCCTTATATATGAAACTGTAACCCCTCTGTACATCACTATGACAATTGAAAAAGTGGAAAAAAAAGAAAGAAAATAGAGAGAAAACCCCTTTTCCTCAGAAGTAGCATAAAGCACTTGGTAACTAATTGTGAAACATGTTTGTCCAATGTTTCAGTTGTTTTTGTGTTTTTTTGGACCATTCAGCTACGCCTGGGACCACTAAAAGTCAAAATAAAACAAATGAATTTAGAATGAGTCTTGTTTTACCAATGCAACCTCTTCATATCTAAATTAAATACTGATTAGCAGCAATATAATTATTTGCCTCTGTGCTCATTTACTACATTAAAATAATCAGTGTTGAAAGTTTTTATGTTATTTGTTAACGTAGTTTTGTTCCTGGCATGCAGTCAGTCAGTCCTCAATAAATACAATATGCCATACATAAATGGGTTATAATATACCATGAAAATCATACATTCAATAGATCTGAGTAAATTAATCGTTTTCAGTAAAGCCAATATAATTTTAAGTATAGTTTCCATGTAATTTCCCATGGTGCAAGATTCACCTCCAAGATACAAAAAGACTAGGTTGATTTAATTAGATTCAGTTTATCTAACTAGGTAATAGATTCCTTGAAGAAGGATATTGGTACGTCTTTTACTATTGTCTAATATTATTTCAGGTCAGAATATATGATGGTTATTATTAAATGATTGTGAGGTGCTTTATGAGTTTTCAATTAAGATGTAAAGGAAGGAAAAATCCAGAACAGTATTTCTCTCCTAACAAGTTGACAGGTTTGTTTTCTAGTTTTTATCACTGATGGATTTTTCTTGCATGGTATTGTAAAGACTATTTTTTTTTCAGGAAAAATAAGCTTTCAAGACAATTTATATCTAATGGACACTTTCAAAGTAAAATATATTTTTAACTTTTTAGTATCATTTTTTTGCATTGCATTCTAATCAATTCAAAAATTCCATTAAGACCATATGAGATTCCAGGCTACAAATGCTTCTTTCATATTCATTTTAAAGTGTGAGAATTTTAGGGTCAAAAAGTCATTAGGCTTCCTATGTAAGATCACAGTTATTGCTAGATGCCTGCTCTTGCTACTTCATTAAGTATTAAAATTAATGAGGATGCTTAATGCAGTAAACTTGAACTACAATAATTTTATAGAAATATTCTTAAATCACTTGCATCCTAGCTGCATTTTAGCAAGCTCAAGAGATCCTGTACTTGTGTTCAACCGACAAAACTTCCAACAGGATACAACATGGTGATTCCAAAATTTCATTTGTTCAATCTGACAATAAATATTTTCTTGATATAAGATACGTATATTGATTGATGTTTATATGTTCAGCTATGTGAAAAGTATTAAAAGGACAGTGATGAATAATACACATTCCAGGAACCCAGAAAGCCAATTCATCTGTGGTAACAGGAAGGATATCTAATTCATCCACTACCCAGCACAAGGTTGGTTAGTAGCTAACGAGCACATGAGTTATTTGTGAGACTGAAACACTTTAAGAACTGCTTTACGCATTAAATAGCTCATATTTTCTTTGAATATTTTTCCACTCATTTCTTTTTTCCAGACTGAATCACTCAATGCTATTTTGATTCACTATTTTAGCACTGTCAATGCTTATCATACTATGAAGAAAATGCCATAAATCAACTACATTTTATATTTAAAGTTATTATCAAAGTGCAATTAATCATTAAAATCTGGATAACTTTTAATATCTTAGGAAAATGGTCATTTTAAAATACAACTTGGTATTTACTGAACATTAAATTTAGCCTAATTATAAATTTTATTTTTAATCTATAATTTTAATTCGTCATTTGAAAGTATATTTTCCTTTTCCTAATCTAGAAGAATTTATATTATATTTTAATTTTGCATCTATTAAACTTCCCTGTACTTCTCATTTATATAGTTTATATATATATTCATAAATACATTATACATACACATATATGTAAAGATTTATTTTAAACCAAGAGACAATACGTCTAAAAAAACTGTTTTTCAAAACTGAGTTTCAAGATTCAATTCTACAACATAACTATCCATTAACCTCAGTAGTTATCTTTTTGTTACATCTTGAAATTTACACACAATTTCCAAAAGTAGTGTGTGTAAATTATATATATATGTACATAGATGTAGGGGGTGTATGCATATATAAGTATGTGTAAAGTAGTGTGTGTAAATAATATATATGTACATATATATGGGGGTGTATGCATATATATGTGTGTATATAACAATATATATCATGTATATAGCAATCTGTACACCTAACAAACTTAAATTTAATCTTGAGGAAATGGAAGTAAGTGCAGAGATTTTTTACTTCAGCAGTTATTTCCAAACTCTAAAGTACATATATCACATGTTTGTTGCACAAGTCCCTAGTCACAAATAAATTATTTTCCTTAGTATAGATTTTTAAGTTCATCATCCAACACAATGAAATTATACAAAACATTTATTAGCATCAAAATTATTTTTTACATCTCAAAAACCTTCCTTAAATTTTTCACTTTTAAGAACAAAATTCAGAATCTTATGAATGAGTAGTAATGCTTGAGGAAAATGAAAGTAATGCCATTAGGAAAGCTTTAATTATCCAGCCATCTCCCAGAGAAAGATGGATTACTGACACTGTTGCTGTTTTAAAGAAAGAGAAATGCACATGTATACACACACACACATACACACACACAGGCACGCACACACACATATACCCAAGCACATATACTTGTAATCACCTACTGTAAAGAAAAATCCCTGGGACTGAAGTTTCAACTGTCCTAATCCAAAATATTTCTAAATTAGGCACTTTATGAAGCCTATAAAACATATTGCTGCTGTACATATATCTTCACCTAATCCTTAATGTCATCCTCCACAATCAGCAATTAAATTTCTTATCACTATGTACTTCTTTTAATATAGAACACAAAAATAAGAAAGTATATTCATGAAATGCTTGACTGCTTCAAAAGAATAACATCAGTTCTTCAACTCTTTACAGATTATATACTGCAATTTAACTGGAAAGAAATGTATTTCTAGTTAAAAGGGAAAATAAATTGAAAGGGAATTCAAAACAACTCTTTCACACACTATGCATATGGGACAAATATTACCAAATAAATGGAAAAAAGTACACTATGTTTGACATACTCACATTAAATCCTCTTCTTGCAGGGTTGCTTTCATCTTTACCCTCACTACCACTGTGGCCCTCAGGTTGCTTGTTCATCTAATGTATTAGAGACAGCACCCTATTCTTGTGAATCAGGTTTGAAAAATGCTATATCAGAATTTATCCATTTAAATAGCTATGAAAAATACTTTGACCTTTATATGAATGAGTATATTATCTAGTATAGATAAAGAAAAATGCAGGCCCAGTACCAATGGCTCACATATGTAATCCTAGCTACTCAAGAGGCTGAGATCTGAGGATTGTGGTTCAAAGTCAGCCGGCAAAGAAAAGTCTGTGAAATTCTTATTTCTAATTAAGCACCAAAAAAGCCAGAAGTGGAGCTTTGGCTCAAGTGGTAGAGCCCTACCCTTGAGCAGAAAATCTCAGGGACAGCACCCAGGCTGTCAGTTCAAGCCTCAGGACCAGCACCAGAAAAGAAATGAAAAAAAAGAAAAGAAAAGAAAATGCAATTCATCTTTGGTGTCTATCTGTGTGTGTTGATACTGAGTCTTGAACTCAAGGCCTCCCACTCTTGCTTAGCTTTTTCACTTGGGAGTTGGTGATCTACTACCTGAGCCACAGATCCATTTTCTGCTCTTTTCTATTTAGTTAGAAAAAATAATCTTTCTGCCTAAGCTGGCTTTGAACCTTGATCCTCAGTTCTTAATTACTGAGCAGCTAAGATTACAGAGTGAACCACCAGTGTCTGGCTTGCAAAATTGATTTTTCTACATATTTGTCTAGGATATCTATCGCCATAGTAGCTTAATAATTATGGGTCCTAGCTGACATTTAAGACTGAGAAGTATGCAGTAAACATTTCTACCAACCAAGTTCTTCCTCTTATAAACAAATAACACTCAGAACATATGGGAAAAGTAAAAAGGGAATTGTTCACTCTGAATTCTGAAATCCTCTTTTAGAACCAGTATGTTCAGTTTCTTGAAGTCCTATGCAAACTGCAAGCAAACCATTAGAACTGGGTTACAGCAGTGAGAATGGCTTCAAATAACATTTTGTTAAATGTGGCCAAACTGGTCAAAAAGTTGCACCTCTAGTGGCTTCATTAAGACATCCAATACTGTAAACACTATCAGTCCTAAGACCTTTCAGTAAAGCCTCTAAGATAGTTAGTGTGATCTGCCTTCATTTTTGCTTACCCATCCTCCCCTGAGGGTCACTTAACTGAACTTGACTTCTCAGCTGACATATAGACCATTTCACTTTAGACTTCATGAGACCAACTTTGGAGGATTAGGATTTTTCTGAGTTAAGCTTTTTCTCTCTTTGCCCATAAAATCAACACTGCTGCCTACATGTACTTGCACTGAATACCACAAAAGAAGGAAAACGTGTTTCAAATGTTCTTCACAAACTTGTGAATGGCTCTAGGGTTCTTTGAAAAGCTGTGTCTGGAGAAATGAGGGGGATGATTTTGATTTGCAGACTGAATGGTGTTAGATGCCATTTCCGACGCACTGTCCCTATGAAACAGCCAAGACAGGCTGTTTCCAGAAAGCAATTTTAAACTCATCTAAACCTTCCCACTCAGGCTCCATCCTGGCTTCCTCTCATCTTGCTTCTTTCAAAATTCCTGCTGGCCCTGCTATGAGTAAACCACTAATTTATTCAGTAAGTAAATATTTTTAAACACTGACTACAGTAAATATAATAAAATCTGTGTCCTTATAGAACCTAAATTCCAAAGACAGACAGACAGAAGCAATGGTGAGCTGGTGAATGTTGAATAAGCAGTTTTCCAACTACTTGATAATTTTGCATTATCAAGTTGGTAATTTCTCATTATCCAGTGGACAGATGACCATGGATGACTTCAAGCTACCAATATGACTCTACAAATAGAGAATTGAGAGAGACATAGTCAATACTAACCATTATATAATGTATCCACTACCCAGATTTAGTAGATGTAATTAAGCTCATGAACACTCATAATAGCAAAATATAGTAAGCAGGAAATGGTGAGTTTTAAAGATTATTGAGCTGTTTTATTCTTTCAATTGTATGTTTATATAATTTAATAATGAGTGTGCCTAACAGCACAGAAATACCCAAAACTTTGAAAATTCTTGCTCAGAGTTGTTTCAACTTTGCCCACAGAAATCTTTTTCAGATTGAGCTCTGCAAAATTGTTTCTGAGCAGTTAATTTCTTTCACCACCAGATGTCCCCAAGTTATCTTTACCTGTCCCAGAACTGGAATTGACCAACTCTTTAATAAAGATTTCTGGTTCCTTTTTGAAAACATTATTTAAAATCTAAAATCTTCCAATGGAGCCCTTGATAACTATGGCCGAAAGTACTGCAAACTATCACCTCAGGTTACACCCAGCCTTAGCAATTATTAAATGTGTATTTTAATAGTATCAGCTTATATGGCTCTATACATTGTCTTCCCCATGTAAGCAATGTTCAGGAACTATTTTTCACGGTAGCTATCTCTCCCTCTCTCTCCAAATTACATTTGTTGTTCACCCTTAGGACTCATTTCCTTTATGGGATTTCCAAAACATTATTGAATTTCACCTTGTCAAGATTTATTCTTGTTATAGGGATGGAACTGGTATTCTTTATATAGCTATCACTATTTTTAGTTCTCTATATTTCCAAGCTGAAAAGTTGCCCTCCCACTCACTACATACATGCAAATGCTGGAAGGTTAGAATGACAGAAGCTTAGAATACTGTCTCTTCATTTGTGCTCTCTCTCTCTCTCTCTCTCTCTCTCTCTCTCTCTCTCTCTGTCTCTCTCTCTCCACTTTCTCTCTGGAGACTTTTCTGTTAAGTACTCTAAACTGAAACTGTTCACCTGGGTAAAGTGGTACAAGCTTCTTAGACTTGTGTTGCAGAAGTCTTGCCAAAGAAAGTAAAATGGCAAACTGCAATCCAAGTACCAAATCCATACTGCACCTTATTTCTGTATGATCCATGAGCTGAGAATGGATTTTACATTTGGAAACAGGTATAAAAACAAAAGACAAACAAAATATCCAAGTCTGACCATATATGACACCCACATCTTTAATTACATACTACTTAGGCTTCTACTGAGAAAGCCTACTGCTTCTAGTTCTACACAAGAAAAAGCCCATACTTATTAGGTATGATAGATATGACTGCTGCAAACTCAATGATCAGGAACATGGGAGCATGGGCAAAAATTATAATATTTTAGACCTAAGGACACTTTGCAAGGAAGTAGTAAAAGATTATAGATGGATTTAGCTCTCAGAGGCAACATGTCCAAAATAGTTTCATGAACGTCTAGAAAATGTGGACTTTTAAAGAGAAAACCAATGCATAAGTGAAGAGTCTGTTAACAACTTTGTTAAAATTAGCAATTGGAATTTGGAAAGAATCAGCAATTCCTTGGTAAACCAGGCAAATCTTCGATGTAGATGAGTATAGAATATCTGATGTTAGTCCAGATGTAAAATATGACGCAATTTGAATGAGTCAGATTGCCATAAAGTTGAGAATACCATCACTGTAAAATTATTCATAAATGTGCCAGAAGGATGTTGTATAAAAAGAGAATGAGTAAGACTTTTTTTAAAAAAATCTTAGAGGAAAAATACCAATGGAGTTTTGCTCTCATTTCAGGACAAATAAATGAAAATTCTACAAGATCTTATTGCTATAATAGATACATGGATGGGGCTGGGGATATAGCCTAGTGGCAAGAGTGCCTGCCTCGGATACACGAGGCCCTAGGTTCGATTCCCCAGCACCACATATACAGAAAACGGCCAGAAGCGGCGCTGTGGCTCAAGTGGCAGAGTGCTAGCCTTGAGCGGGAAGAAGCCAGGGACAGTGCTCAGGCCCTGAGTCCAAGGCCCAGAACTGGCCAAAAAAAAAAAAAAAAAAAATAGATACATGGATGGGTAGATAGATGATATGGATACATAAATACAGACAATTTTACAACAGATTATTTCCATTTCACAATTTCATTCATTCCACAAAATGTATCATCACCTAGTAAAAGGCACTGAGAGTCAGGCACCATAATCCTAGCTATTCAAGAGGCTGATATTTGAGGAACACAGTTTGAAAACAGCCTAGGCAGAAAAGTCTATGAGACTCTCATCTCTAATAAAAAAAAAAAGCCAGAAAAAGCAAGAAGTGGTGCTGTAGCTCAAATGATAGAGTGCTAACCTTGAGCACAAAGAGGCTCAGGGACAGTCTTCAGGCCAAGTTCAAGGCCCAGGACTGGCACCAAAAAAAAAAAAAGGCACTGATATGGGGAATATGAAAAACTGTTCATTCATAGTTTTACTATGTGGAAAACACAACTATAATAACACCAGTTCAGAGGATAGGGAAATGAAAATAATTACAAAATGTTAGAACAAAGAGTGATGTTACAATTTGAAGTTGGTAGGTAGGGAGTAAAACAATAGTACACATGGATTGTCAGGAATGGATGAAAGAAGTTGTGGTTTTCATGTTGAGGCCAACAAGATATTACAGAGGTAGGTGGTGAAATTAGACTCAGCATTGGAAAAGGGGGCAACTATGAACCTAAGAAATACTGCATATTTTTACTGTAGACAATGGCACATCATCAGTATTTTGACCTAGGGATTTAAATGATCAGTCAGAACTGAGATCTTCTTAAATGGGAAGGTGGAGGCTTAGAGATCAGTGAGAAAAGTTCTACAAATAGATGAGATGATCTAGATGCTGAGACCTGAGCAGGTTCAGAACTGGTAACAATGAGGAAGAAACAGAAGGAACAGACATAAAGGCTGCTACTTACTCATACCATTGGCTGCTCTTCTGGAATTTTTTTAAATGCAAATGAACAAGAGAGAATAAAAATTTTGCAGAAAAGAACAGTAGATGCACATGTATATTCAATCTCATTCTTTTCCAGAGAAATATAAATAAAAATCACTGTGAGAGAAGGAGGTATAGCACAGTAGAATAGCACTTGCTTTGTATACAAGAAGCCTTGGGTTCAGTCCTAAGAATATCATAAAGAATAAATGACCACGTGATTGCAATGCACATCCTGGATGAAAAGTACAAATAAAACTTGAAAAATGTCTTTCTCTGTTTCTGCTGGCATAACAAATCACAGACTATCTATTTTATAGATAATAAAAATGTAGTCTGCTCAATTCTGAGGCCTGAGTAGTATCAAATAAAGGCATTGGCAAATTTGGTGCTTTGAAAGGGCTAGCTCTCCCTATTTCAAAATGATGCCTTGTTGCTGTGTGCTCCAGAGAGGACAAATTCTGTGTCCCCACATGCTGTGAATATACATTAGCTAATGCCCTCCACACCTCAATGTATAATACACATGAAACTTCCACAATGCAAAAAAAAATGGATCCTCTTAACCCAGTGTATCCAGGGAGGGCTTTCAAAAGGGATCTTTTTTAAACGATACACAGGTGGCTCTCAGATGTATTGGGGATGAGGATTTGGCAAACAAAATGGGCAGATAAACTACTGTGAAGTTTTATTGGATAAGGAGTGTAAAATAATACTGTTTTGAGCTTCTCTATGTAGAAAGAGAAATTAATCAAAATGGGAAGTCAAAAGGAGAATTGGAATGGGGCAAGGTGCAGCCAGAGTGCATCTAAAGTACAGTTACTGAATAGATCAACTGATTTTTCTGTTGCTTTTTATCAAATAGAGAGCATGAATATGTCTGAAGACCAGGACTGGAGAAAGTAGGTTCCCTTAGACAGTAGTCATCTTATGAATTGTTATGCAGAACCTATACTGCTTTCCAAGAAATGGTAGCAAAAGAAGCAGATTGCTTTAATATCACAGAGTTCTTCAATAAATGACAACAGGATTAGAATACCCCAAACCTCCAGTCTTTCTACCAAGGGGTAGCCTTGCACTTATCTGAATTGAAAAGGATGGCTGTTGCTATGGTAATAACTCTCCTGCCACTTTAAACAAGGGGGGGGGGTGCAAAGAAAGCATCTTGTCTGTTTAAAGATGACACACTACTTTAAGCTTTCTGAGGGCAGCATGAGCTGTGTTCCATTGTGCCTGACCAAGCTGTGGTCATGTTAGAGACATCATAAGAGACAGAGTGCCCTGTTTCCTGCCCTGGACTCTTCTCTCCTCAATAGACTCAGACAAGCCATAGGATTTGAAATCTTAAGCCAGTAATAGCTGGAATTCTTCAGGAAGTTTCTAAGTCATTACCTAGGCCTGAGGCTCTGAGGAAAGAAATTTCTTCTGCTAGACCCCTCCATGTAGTGTTGTTAGACATGATTTGCTATAGTCATTTCAGTGGTTGGTTAGGGGGAGGGGGATCCTTCAAACGCTTGCTCACTCTCCTGTGGCACTATGTAGAGGTGTTTACAACTTTTAGGAACTTGGACCCAATTGAAGGAAGTTAGGTCACTGGAGAGGTGGACCCCCAAAGGGGGTCGTGGGATCTTTGGCATCTTCCTCCTTTGCTTCCCAGATGCATGAGATGAGCAGCTTGGCTCCATCACACTCCCTATCATCATGTTCTGCCTCAGTAGCAACAGAGCCAATGACTATGGACTGTAACCTCTGAAACTATGAATGAGCCAAATGAAACCTTTCCTCTTTTTAAGTTAATTGGTCTGAGATATCAATCGCAGTGACAGAAAAACCCACACAGATATTAACTCATATCAAACAGTCCATTGATTAAATTCTGCTCTTCTAATCTTTCCCTGTTTTGTTCAAAGAGCTAAGGGTGGAAAGACAAGCAATGATCACTCTAATTATTTCTAACAATCCCTCATGAGCACAACTCTGGCCAATAACAGATGCACAGTATTATTTATTAAATAAAACATCAAGGTAAATACTGTAGTCTCCCTTTATAAACAAAGAAAGGAAGAACGAAAAGGACTTAATTTTCCCCATAATTTGGACATAATGTAGGGCCATCTTATTTAAAACTTCTTTTTGCTCATTTTAGATTTCCTTCCAAGGAAAACCACGTCATTCTACCAAATATCTTATACTAATACACCATTCTGTCCACACACAATGCCTGCTTAAAGTACAGTATTTGAAATCACATTGTTTTCTAGAATGAGTTACTGATACTGGTTTCAGTTATTATATGTGGCTATTCAGAGTTTTAATCTAATTTTCATTTTTAAATATATTTCCTTCATTGTGTCTGAGAAAATGGAGACCCATCCCATCCGATTGGATTACAAAGAGGGAAGATCTCTATACACTGAGAATGGATTTTTCCTATAACTCTACCCCTAATCTCTGAATTCCCTAGCCCCCCCCCAAAAAACTCACTATGACTTCTACTTCAAAGCTTAGTTCAAGTCTGAAATTTTTTTATCTATTTGTCTATATTTTGAAAAAATGCTTTATTAAATTACTTATGGAAAAGACATGACCTAACAAAATCTTACTATTGACCATTTTTATTACCTATTATCTCATTATAGCTGATACTGTTTTATTTGTTATTATTTTTAACACAACATGCCTCTAATTCTTATGGGCCTGTTTTACTTCTGTTCTTACATTTTCTTTAACTTCTTTTATGGTCATGGCAACTAACTCCCTGCTTTTGTAGAGGGACACATTGAAAAACCATATAAAAATAAGAGTGAGCAGAGAAAGAATACTAGTAAGTATTTATGCCAATTAATCTAAATACAACGTTTTTTAGCATGTTCTCTGAAGTCAGGCTGATAAATCACAGATCCAAGACCCCAGCTAATGACATTAAATCATGCAACTATCAAATTCTGACAACAGCCACAGGAAAAGGTTAGAGGATGGACAGCGGTCAGCAAACCAGTTAGGCCCCCTGTATGGTAGACTATATTGTTTTGTCACATATTTCATTTTTATCTCCCTGGGTATCATCATTGTACAATAGCATATGCACCTACTATCCTGAACTTAAAACTGACATGTGACTTTCTTTGTCCTATCAAACAGAGAAGACTTCAAAAGTCATTTTGTGGCACCATGTTCCCTATCCTTCTGCTGCGATAAATGGAAATATTCCAACTAGAGGATGTTCTGTCAAAAGGATCCCAGAATGGAATTTAGCTGTGTCAGAATAGTACCCAGCTCATATTGAGCATGTAGAGTAAGATTTGATGGAAGCCACTGAAATTTCATACCAGGTTTTGATGTGCTGAGAAAGGAAGGGACAGATATTGAGCACAAAACTACAAACACAATAAGCATAACATCTCTAAGCTTCAAAATATTTATCTGTATAATAACATCCATTTCCATAGGTTTGTTGCAATGATTAAAACAAGGCAAAGTACTTAAAGTTCTTAGTTACATAAGGAAGAGCTGGGCTGGGAATATGGCCTAGTAGCAAAAGTGCTTGCCTTATATACATGAAGACCTGGGTTCAGTTCCTCAGCACCACATATATAGAAAACGGCCTGAAGTGGCACTGTGGCTCAAGTGGCAAAGTGCTAGCCTTGAGCAAAAAGAAGCCAGGGACAGTGCTCAGCCCCTGAGTTCAAGCCCTGGGACTGGCAAAAAAAAAAAAGACTGAAGCTTATAGTTCTTTCCATGTAGTGCTGAGAATACCAGAAAGTAACAGATAAACTTCTGCCAGATAATACTGAGCTCATTAAAGATAAAGGTTTTTCCAAAGTACAAGACAGTAGCAAAAATGAAGAGAACATGAAATGGACAACAGAGATAGAGTAAAAATAGAAAAAAGAGTCATGCGATTTAATAAGGCTAAAGAACAGAATTCAAATAGACATCAGGTAGACACATTTAAGAGGATTCCTAGTGAGGAAGGGTACAGTACACCAGGCTGGGTTTTAAGGTATAAGAAACAACTGGAGGATTTTAAATGGGGAGATCCTACAGCCAGATTTACATTCCAGAAACATTCCTGGGACGGCTGAGAGTATAAGTGGTTAGAGCAGAGACGATCTTAGAAGGCTGCAAAAGATTCTGAGATCTGATGAGCACAAAGCCATAGACAGTGACAGTTGCAGTAAATCTAGCCATCTTTTCATTAACCAAAGCTAGTGGGGCTCTATATTTTTACCTGATACGAAAGAAATATTCCAAGTTAATCAAAAGAAACATTTTTCCAAGATGAACACATTCCCAAGAATTAATGTAGAATGTGTGTCCTTATAAAATGCAAATCAAGCAACACAATGGACACCAATCACACATACACACACACACACACACACACACACAATTGTAGAACAGTTTCACTTTAATAATTAAAATCTTAATTCTTTCATTTTTAAATTGATACCTCAAACCAAACAGAAATCTTCTGTGTTCTTCTCTTACCACTAAAGGCTAGATTATTGTTGGCTTTTAAGAGTCATATCTATAAGTCAAATCACCCTCTGCACTCCTAAAGTCAACCTCCTCCAAAGAAGGGAAAGAGAGAAAAACTAGACATCTCTCCTAGCATAACAGAAAAACCTATCACTTTTCCTCTATTATCCTGATTAGCATTTCTCTGATAAACAATGACATAATGGCCTTCCATGTCTTTGGTATGGTAGGCATTATGATAATGCCTCTTCCATTGAGCCTCTCCTTCCACACCTTTTGATAGCAAATGTGGTAACCATTTCTTTCAGCATTAGACTTCAGTTGCAAATTTAGAAATAGGAATAACTAAATGTTGATATTGTCCTTCCAGTATATTTTTTAAATATTCTAGCTTTTGTTCTGTAATGGAAATGATTTTCAAAATTATAATTTCAGAAAAAATTGCTTTGTATAAAGCTTATTTTGTTGAGAGAAGCTGCTTGTGACATGGATTAAATCAAATAATTGGGACTGTATTTTGCTTTTATTTAATTTATGCCATACCATATTTAGTTCCCCAGTTCAATATATGCTTGGCTTTAATTAAAAGTAGCACAATATAACTATACTACACAATAAGACTTTTATTTGTATTGCTAAGATTAAATTCATTTTGGATCACTACCTTAGCTATTATCTTGAAATTGAATATGAACCATTTTGTGGTATTGATACCATGTGGTATTATATCTTTTGAGAAAATTATACCAATTTATATTTCACTCACAATTGTAAAGGTCCTTTCACTATAAACTCTTCAATAGTATCTATCCTCCATTAACCTTCCTGATTTGCTTGATTTACTTTTCCTTTAAGCTATATTTACTTAATTACTATGAAAGATTAATATACATTCAAGTATTTATTAGATGTTATAGTTTGGGATAATTGCTCATCACATCACACTCATCACAGCCCCTCTTTCCCTCTCAGGACTCCCCTTTCCCTCAACCTTCTCCCCTTCGTTGAACGTGTTTGCACACACATGCTCATCCATGCACCCAAAGTGAATTAACAGTCACTAAAACATAGAAAGAGAAATTGTGTTGATTAAAAAATAGCTTTCTTAAGCTGAGAATCTGTGATTTATACCAGTAATTTTAATCAGGCATCTGGGATCTGAGGAATGCCGTTTGAAGCAAGCCTAGTTAGGGAGACTGTTATCTCTGTTTAATCACCAAAGAGCTGGAAATAAGCTGTGGATCCAGTGGTGAACATTAGACTTGAAAAAAATGCAAAGAAACAGGACCAAGGTCGTGAGTTCAAGCCCCCATACCAGCATGTGTGCATGCACATGTGCACACACACGCGTACACACACAAATAGCTTTCTCAGTGCTTAGGCTCATCTAAAAAGAATACTCAAAGCCAGGCACTGATGGCTCACACATGTAATTCTAGCTACTCAGGAGGTTGACATCTGTGGATCATGGTTGGAAGTCAGCCTGCGCAGGAAAGTCTGTGAGACTCATACCTCCAATTAAGTATCAAAATAGGTAGAAGTGGAGCTGTGGCTCAAGTGGTAGAGCATTATTAGTCTTGAGCAAAAGAGCTGAGGGACAGCATCCAGGCTCTGAGTTCAACCCTAGGATGGGCACAAGAAAATCAAACACACACCAAAAAGAATACTGATTCTGACAATAAGTAGGCCCACCAAGATTTTTCTAAAATTCAAATACAAAAAGAAGAGATACATCTGGGCTGGGACTATGGCCTAGTAAGAGTGCTTGCTTTGTATACATGAAGCCCTGGGTTCGATTCCCCAGCACCACATATACAGAAAATGGCCAGAAGTGGCGCTGTGGCTCAAGTGGCCGAGTGCTAGCCTTGAGCAAAAAGAAGCCAGGGAGAGTGCTCAGGCCCTGAGTACAAGGCCCAGGACTGGCAAAAAAAAAAAAAGAAGAGATACATCAAGACAAAAAGGAAGGAAGGAAGGAAGGAAGGAAGGAAGGAAGGAAGGAAGGAAGGAAGGAAGGAAGGAAGGAAGGAAGGAAGGAAGGAAGGAAGGTCGGTCAAGAGAGATGTGTGCCATGCATATTTGACTTCTTCCTCGCAAATGCTTAAAAATCAGCTAAGTAAGTTCTTCCCACTTAGAAAGGAGAAGAAAAAATGGAAATTGTCCCAGTGTGTTTTCTGAGCTGTAGAAAAACATGTGGAAGATGAATAGGGTTCCTTTCTTATATAGCAATATGCACAAGTTCTTTTGCTGTTTGCCTTTATGTCCTTAGCCAATCTATCCGTCAGAGGTTTGGCTTTCTTGTTTCTTACTTGGAACTACATTTGATTTAGTAAGGATGGAAATTGTCATGAATACACAAAATGTTTTTCCTCCTCTATCTTAAGGTTTAGTGCAAATTTAATTGAGCGGAAACTCTTAATTAACTCAATAACTTGTTGAAAAAGCAAAGCTTTCTGTAGTTGCCATAAACACTTCACCCATTCCCACTTATGTTCTTTTGCTCTCCAGCTTCCAATTCCAGATACCATATTGCATGTAATCCCAGTTTGGCTTTTAATTTTAGTTGTCCTTCTTTTGGGCTGAAAGAGCCAGAAATGTTCAATTTCTTCTCTCACAATGATTAAATATTTGATAAATAATTATATTCTCCTGTGACTTGAAATTTCAGTTTAATCATATCAATGGCTTCCAAATCGATATTCCTTAAATTAAATTTCTGCAGAAGCAGAGATGCAGTATTTAATTTTGGCTCTCAAATCACCAAGTCTGTTTGCTCAACAGTGTGTTAACTGAGTAATAAATGAATATACTTATTCTGAGAAAGGCAATAACTTTCATGTAGCCTTGTACTTTCGAATTACCTATCACAGCCATGCTATTTCTATAACAAGATATTTACTCATGACAAGTAAAAACACATTTCCAGAGAAACTTATACAAAAAATATCTATGTATAATAACCTATAACAACATAAAACACAAGCCACACTAAGTGGATGAGTAAATTGTGCCATGTGACAATAAAAAAGAAAAATAATAATTTAAGAAAGAGAAACAAAAGGAACAGATATTATATAACTCCATTTAGGAAAAATCCTAAAAACTGCAGATTTATACACAACATGAGAAAGAAGAATCAAACAGAAGGACTAACAAAATGGTGAAACAAATGACAAAGAGTAAACCAATGCAACAGTGATACTGACAGATAATAAGTTGGAAATGAATGCTATAACTTGGAGGGGGGGAGAAGGAAGAGTAGGAGGAAAATGAGCAAGAGGATAACAATGTTCGACAAGAAATGTATTCATTACTTATGCAGGTGTAGCCCTTGTACATCACCTTTACAACAAAATAAAAGTAACCTAAAAAAAGAAAAAGCAGGTTATAGTTGCCAAAGGTTGAACTGGAGGCAAGACTAAGACTGGACGACAAAGTCTCATAAGGGAACTCTAAGGCAGTATGAAGCTGTCTTTGTTGTGGTGGTTTCACAACTGAATACATTTGACAGAAAATTACCAGCCTGAAGTCTTTAAATGAATTGTCCATCATTGTGCTTGGTCAAGAAGTCAATAAAGACTTTTAATAACTTTAGAAGGTGTACAACATACCTCAGTTCTAGAAATACATTACAATTGATCTTCGTATCCACGTGTTTCAACCTTTGACATTTTCTGGTTTTGTCCATTCTTGAAACTATCTGCACACAGGCTTATATTAAGATAGTCTTATTTAAGTAAATTGAGTTACAAGAGTGAGGATGCAAAAGGATTTTGAGAACAACAACCTAGCAAACTAGAAGCCGAGAGCTGGTACCTCTCGAGCATTTCTTTCCACCAGCAGCTGCTTCTAGCAAGGCTTTGGCAGGCAAAGTGCTGTAGTCAATTCACAACTGAATTTTCTGTCCAGAACCTTTAGGGCCCCAGCCCTTCTGTTCACCTGGCCCTCTCTCTGTATTATGCCTCTGGCTCCAAACTTGGCTTTCTTCACTGTTCTCTCTTCTAACCAGTTTCTTCTAATTTCATCACACAAATGCAGACCAAACAATCCATATTATAGACCTCTCTCCTGCTTTACTCTCCCCAATCTCCTGATGCTCAGGGAAGTATGGAATTATTCCCCAAATTTCTGTTCTAACTCTAATTCAGCATTGTTTTTCATTTTGTTTTGGTTTTGTTTGTTTTTGTTTTGGTGGCCATGCCTGGAACTTGAACTCAGAGCCCAGAGACTATCCCTGAGCTTTTGTGCTTAAGGTTACCATTTGAACCATAGCTCCACTTGTGGCATTTTGGTGATTAATTAGAATAAGAGTCCCATGGAATTTTTTTCCTTTCAGGTTTGGCTTTAATAACATATCCTCAGATCCCAGCCTCCTGAGTAGGTAGGATTATAGGTGTGCATCACTGACACCTGGTTCTACTCAGTATTTTTAATCATGTCTCTTCCCCCAAATATTTCCTTTCCTACTCTTGTGTTACCATCAAGAAAAAAAATACCCTGCACTTATCTTTGAGTTACTAAAATCCCTGAATTTGACCTCTGGTTTATTATTTGTATCAGTAATTTTTTTGGAAACCATGGAGAACTTTTTCATCTGAAAAGCTACACTTGTACACAAAATTTTTTCACACAGTTTTGTATATGATTTTCTTACAGCCACTAATGAAAGCAAGATTTATTTCTAAAATCTGGTTTATCTGATTTACTTTCAAGCACTCTAGAATCACGTTCCAAATACTTTACAGATAACTGTAATTTCATGCTGCACTACTATTTCAGATTCAGGATGTTCAACACCCGCAACATGTCTTCTTCCTACCCCAAACTGTGCCTTCTTCCTACTCCTACTTTATGAGTCAATGACAGCACAATACTCAAACCTAATGAAAATGAATATTGATGACTTCTTTATCCCTACACTGCTCAAATCCAAATTGTAATAATGGTGACTTGTTGTAGTTGATTTGGTATGTAAATGTATTTTCATTTGCCAAGCAAGATGTTAGATGTATACCTAATGCCTGGACTATCAAATAAACAGTTGGCTCCATGTTTTCTAAAGGTCCATGTGCTAAAGCTTTGGTCCTCAAAAGTGCTTCAATTGGGAGGTGGGAAACCGTTGAGAAATTAGGCCTGCTGGTAGGTCCTTACCACACTGGGAGCACTCCCTTGAAGTAGAAGCTCCACTTCTCCATGCTGCCTGCCTTGCAACGTGAGTGGTTTTGTTCTGGCACACAGATTGCCTGCCATTGTTAAATGGCACCTTCACCAGAGACCCATGCAACGGTACCACTCGATCTTGGATAGGAACCTCTAAAATCAGAGGTAAAAAAGCTTTTCCTATTATAATGTTGTCTCTGGTAGTTGATCATAGTAATAAGTATTGAGACTGTAACCAATACTTTAAACTGTCAATACCTCTAACCCGCCTTCTCTCAATAGTGGCTTAACTGTCTCCCTATTCCTAATCTCTTACTGGTTCTAATAGCTTGAGGGGATTTTCAGAAAATATTTGATAATACAAATATAGAAATGCTAGAAATTGAGTATCTATTTGTACTGTTATGACAGTTTTCAGAACATCCCAAACCATATGTCTCTGTGCAAAGTTTTATATAAGAGGTTGAAGTATTCAGGTTAGCCATGAAGGTCTTGAAACAAAGAAAGCTTTGTTTCAATGTTTCCTACAAATATTAACGTTTTCAAAGTATGCCAAAACATGAAAGAAAAAAACTTAGACACTTAAAAATTCAACAGCTCTAACCTAAGGCTGAAATCTACATGATTGCAGCCACTTATGTTGGGACGGGATTCATCCCAACTGGCCCAGGGCTGAGGGAATGACAGAAGGTGAGGAATGTCAGCTCCATCAGTGAAGGCCTGGCAGGGTGAAGAGTGTTATCCTCTAACGAAGGAGTCCACTGGATAAATTAGATCCACTCACGAACTACTTGAAAGAGACCTAGAAAAGGAAATCCCAAAACAAAGGCTGGAAGCCAAGAGCAGTACCCAAAAGTGACTCAGAGGAAATATGGCAAAAGGTCAGACCTTGGAGAAGGAAGCAAGTGATGCCAGGCCAGCAGAAGGCTGAGGGCTGAGATCAGAAATGAGTCAGTTTAGCTGTCCTTGAGGCCAAATAAAGCTCTTTCTCTCTGAAGCCACCAAAAAGGTTAATGATCCTTTTTGTATTTGATTATAATTTTTGAATATATTAATTGTTTCAAAGGGCTTTATTCTGGTATTTCCAAACATGCATGTAATGTGGTCTGATCAAATTCACACCCACTATTACACTTTTATTCCTTCTCATTTTTTTACCTTTTAATGGGATCCAACACTCTCTGTTCTTAATAGATACAGAAAAGGTACCTAAATTGTATTCATTCCCCTATCCATTAAACAAACTAAATTCTTCACTGAAAGTTAAGTAATGCACTACATTATTGTAGTTTATGTAACATTTCGGCGGGGGGGGGGGGTGTTGTTGTTTAACTTTACTTCATCCTCTGCTTTCTATTTTATCTCTGTAATTTTATTTTATGCAGTTATTTTATGTTAATAAAATAACACCTTTCAAGTCATGTTATGTAAATGAAAGAAATTCTTCTATTTAGTTTCAAATATTATTATCTATAATGATTGCATAGAGGGAAATTTTGAGTCATTTTATTGACATTAGCACTAATATTATCTATTAGCTGTTACTATTTACTACTTATCATTACTAATCCTATTTACTAATCCTTTGTCATATACCATACTGGGTGGCTTCTGTAGGTTAATTTATAAATTCCTGACAATATCCACCAAATTCTTATGTTAGTAAAATAATGCCAAATAAATGAGAAAAATAAAGTTAAAGGGTAGATCAAGAAATGTTTCCCAGGGGCTGGGGATATGGCCTAGTGGTGAGAGAGCTTGCCTGGTATACATGAGGCCCTGGGTTCGATTCCCCAGCACCACATATACAGAAATCAGCCAGAAGTGGCACTGTGGCTCAAGTGGCAGAGTGCTAGCCTTGAGCAAAAAAAGGAAGCCAGGGACAGTGCTCAGGCCCTGAGTCCAAGGCCCAGGACTGGCCAAAAAAAAAAAAGAAAAAAGAAATGTTTCCCAGACAATATAACTAGTAAATGGCAGTGATAAAACATACATCTCTGACATGTCTAATTCTAAAGCCCACAGTGTTAATTACTTTACTAACCTACATTTTATTTCAAAGAGTTTTATTTAAACATGACCCACATATGTATAGTGAATACATGGCAAAGCACTGCTGGATACTAAATATTTTTGAGGTGCCTTTGTGGGGGAAAAGGAAAATCTAACATACCCCAATCCTTCCAGAACTCAAGTTTAAAGACAAGATTTAATCCATAAAAGATAGTGATGCAGGGATACTCACAAGACACCATGTTGGAAATGAACTTTACAACTGGGGGGGACAAGGGGGCTGGTGTGGGGGGGAAACGAAGGAGAGGGTAACAATGTTTGATGGAAAAATACACTCATTACATTACTATGTAACTGTAAGACCCTGTATATAATCTTGACAATAAAATTAAATTTTTAAAAAATAGGCCAATGACGTAGCCTTGAGTTTGAGTTCTGGAGATAGCATTTCCCAGAAACATGACCTTCAGTAAGTCATTCTTACTGCATATAAATAAGATCATAAAAATATTAGTTCTCTGTGTGCTTTCAGGATAAGATGAGAGAATATGGAACAGCAGTTCTCAACTGTAAGTGATTTCCTCCTCAACAATGAATATTTGCCTAGCTATAATTTTATTTCACATCTTCGGCCAGAGGGAAGAGTACTATCGAAATCTTGTAGATACAGGGATGATGCTGCTAAGCATCCCATAATACACAAAACAGCTTCTTTGCCCAATAATAGGGATGTGTTGTGCCTGGAATGCCAATAGTTACAAGGATAAGAAACCCAATTTGGGCATAGAATTTAGCAAAGTGCTGAAGGCATTTAGTAGATCCTCTATATTTCTTCATTATATTTACATGAAAAATAGTGACATTTATGTACAAGCAGAAATTAAATGTAAAAAAAATAGTATTTTAATATAATCATTCAAAAAAAATCCCATGAGCTATTATTCTAGGTTAGACCATAAGCATTAAGGGAGATATAACTAAGTTGGGTTTTTGTTTTTTGGTTGGTTAGTTTTGGTGTGGGGCTTGAACCCAGAGCCTAGGTACTGTCTCTGAGCTTTTGTGCTCAAGGCTAGTATTCCACCACTTGAAGTCATAGTCCCACCTCCAGGTTTTTGTTAATTGGAAATGAGAGTCTCGTGGACTTTCCTGCCCAGCCTAGGTTCAAACTGTCATCCTTAGATCTCAACATCCTGAGAAGCAAGGATTATAGACATGAACTACCAGTGCTTGGCTGGACCTAAGTTTTGATGCTATCTCTGCATGTTGTTAAACAAATTATCCAGACTCTCTGAATCTCTCAGTTGATTCACTTTTAAAATAAAAGTAAATATACCTACTTGTTTTTTATATCATAAATAAATAAGATAATTCATGGGTTTAGAACACAATAAAGTCTATACATTTTTTTAAATTTTGGCATTATACAATCTCAAGCAGCAGAGATTAGCAAAAGTAAACACTCAGGACTGGTGAAAAGGAAAAAGTCATTTCCAGCTATAGAAACTTAAGTAAATTACTTGACTAGTCCTTAAGTGTTTTCATCTTCAAAAATAAGGTAGTAATGCTTTCCTCACAAAATTATAGTAAAAATTACATGAGATGGCATTTTAGTAAGTTGACTGGCACCTTGGTGGATACTCAATAAATATTTGTTACCGAGTCTCCAATGGAAATGAAAAACAAAATCTTTATAATGGTTCTGAAGTTGAAATAAAGACTACAAATTGCCTTTGCTAGAGCAGTGTGGAAAACGAATGAGGCATCCACACCCAATGCCACTACAGCATTTGAAAGGAAGCTCTTGACTGCATCTCCTCTCCACCCACCAGCCTTCCACAAGCAACCCTCTGATGGCCTACGAATGTCACGATGACTTATTTAGGCTGAATAAGAACACAGCCCTGGGCTGCAGCTCCTGGAAGGATACAAATTAAATTCTTGAGCTACAAATTTAACTGTGCTTTATAAGCACCAAAAAGATCCATAGCAGTAACTACTCATAAATGAACCAAACACAAGGCATGAACTATCAGGAAATATTTGCCATTCTATACCTCTAAAACTGATGGTTAATAATGTTTTTGTGACCATCTCTGAAATGCAATGCATATCAAGCAGTAATACCATAGAAGAAATTATGTATTCAGTAACCGACATCCTAGCCAAGATAGATTATCTCTAAAAATATTTTAAGGCAGCAAATGCAGTTTAAAGTTCAATGAAAATCATCTAATCAGAAATCATCTGATTCCTAAATATCCTGTGCCATAGCTTAAGATCATATTCAAAGAAAGGTTGATTTCAAACTTGTTATTATAAATACTTGTTTATCTTATTTCTAGTATAAAAGATGTGCTCATATACAAATGAAACACAAAATATATGTTACAAATGCAACTTTGTAATTTTACTGGTCTAAATGATTTAATGAGTGGATTTTCCATTTGAAATAATATATTTGCTATCATCCAGAAACGCTGATCTCATGGCCAAGCCATAGGGCATATTGATGACATTTTTCTGAACTTGTTTTGCATCTAATATGCCAAATAGCTACCCACAAACCACATGGCACATTCAACAGCACTTGCACCTCCTGTTACAACCTATACATATTCTAAAAGAGCTGATCTGACTGTTTTAAAAAAGTGAGCTGGTGAGACAAAGGACAAATGCTACAGCGATACAAGAAATATGTTGGAAATGAACTGTACAACTTTGGGTGGTTGAGGGGGGAAAGTGGAAAAAAATGAGGTAAGGGGTAACAAATTTGACAAGAAATGTGCTAACTACATTATGTATGTAGCTGTAACCCCTCTGTACATAACCTTGACAATAAAATTAAATTATTCCTAGTAGATGATCACAATAGCTCAATAGATATATACATAAGATGATGCTAAGCAAAATGAACTCCAAGTTATGGAAAGACAAGTGGTTTATCATTGTTGTTATTTTAAATGTACTACTTGAAATATTTTCCTTTGTTTATCTTCCCCATGGTTTAGCCCCTGTTGTCACTGTATTTGATTCTGGTACCCCAGGTATTGTACATATGTTTCTCTGAATTAGGGAAGGGAAGAGGAACGTCAAAATGGTGAGACAAAGGGTGAAAGGCGAACCAATGCAACAGCAATGCTTACAAGACAATATGTTGTAAACTAACTGTACAATTCATGGGAGGAAAAAATTGGTGTGGAGGGAAGGTGGGAGAAAAATGAGGGAGGAGGTAGCAAGTCTGATAAGAAATGTTCTCACAATCATACATATGTAACTGTAACCCCTCTGTACATCACCTTAACAATAAAAAATAAAATAAAAATTAAATTAAAAACAAATAAATAAAAATTTAAAAATAAGCTGTTTTACTATTTTTCTAAGGGTTTCTTTCTGGAAAATGAATAAAAACAGCTCTGTACTGGAAATATTCAAGAGATTGTATAAGAATCTTAAACTCAAGACAGCCACAAATTTAAAAACATATCACTTTTATTGAACACAAGATACATTGAGAAATTCAGGAATGAAACCTTACAGATTACCTGCCTTTATTTCCCGTGTTACCTTATGCAATTAACTTTCCTCAAACTTGTCATCTATTTATCAAATCTCTTATCAAAATTCCAAAGATTTCAGATGCCCACCACACTGTCATTGAGGTAAAGAATAAATTCCTTAAATTATTCTTGAAGCCCACTCAGACAATATGACAGTGACTTCAGCTAGCTTTCAAATACATCCTACCATTCTGTTTTTCTTTTTCTTTTTATCTTTCTTTTTAATGTAATTTTATTGTCAAGGTGATGTACAGAGGGGTTACAGTTACATATGTAAGGTAGTGAGTACATTTCTTGTCAAACTTGTTACCTCCTCCCTCATTTTATCCTACTTTTCCTCCCCCCATTGCCTCCAAGTTGTAAATTTAATTTTTAATATATTTTCTTGTGACTATCACTGCTGCATTGGTTCATCCTTTAACCTTTGTCTCACCATTTTGATGTTCCCCTTCCCTTCCCTAATTCAGACAAACATATATACAATACCCAGGGTACCAAAATCAAATACAGTACAACAAAAGGTAAACCATACGAAAGAAAAATGAAAAAATAAATGATTTCACATAATACATTAAAAATAACAACAATAATGAAAACCCTCTTGTTTCCATATCTTGGAGTTCATTTAGCTTAGCATCATCATATATGATCATATCTATTAAGCTATTGTGATCATCTGTTAGGACTATCCTAGATATATACTAATTATTACCAATGAGGGAAACCATGGACTCTATGTTTTTGGGGGTCTGGCTTATTTCATTTAATATGATTTTTTTCCAAGTCTTTCTCTTTCCTTATGAATGGGGTTATATTATTCTTTCTGATGGAAGCATAGAATTCCATTGTGTATATATACCACATTTATACTGAGGTGCATCTGGGTTGGTTCCGTATCTTAGCTATAGTAAATAACGCTGCAATGAACACGGTTGTGTGGGTAGCTTTAGTAGATCTTGTTTGTGGTCATGTGGGTATTGACTTGAACTCAAGGACCAGATTCTGTCTCTGAATTTTTGTACTGGAGACTAGTACTCTACCATTTTGATCCACAGCTCCATTTCAAGATTTTCAGTAGTTCCCTTGAAATAAGAATTTCAAGGACTTTCCTGTCAGGGATGTCTTTAAACCACAATCCTCAGATAACAGCCTCCTGGACCTGAATAACCAGGATTACAGGTGTCAGCCTTCAGCTCTCAGCCATCCTACTATTCTTTTCATATAAAACAATTATCTAATTACTATTCCCAAGATGTGCCTCATAACTTCTACCTCCAAATGTTTTTCAATATGTTTGGTCAGTCTTCCAATAGACTTCTACTGGCACAAAGCACCACTTACAACTCACGGTTTTTGCCCTTAAGTAACAGAGTACAAACTAAGTGGTGATCATGAGGTCTTGAGGTTGTGGCTCTGTGCACACATAGATTCTGTGGTCAAAATATCACTTACTGTGATACCTGGACAATATCCAGCCATTAGTGAAGGCAATGAAAAGCTTTTCTATACAGAGGAAAGGATTTAAGCCACAGAGTTTCCCAGTCCTCAGGACTCTAAAGAGGTAACTATTCATTCTCTAAGAATCAAATTTCTCCCACTGATGTCAGTCAAGGAGGTGCTCTATTTCATGCCCATCCTCCTCCAGCAGGCTCCATCTCTCAGAACGGATACCACATCACATGAAAAAGTTTTGCTGAATTCCTAGCATTCAAAGAAAACAGACACTAACTAAGAAATTGTTAATTTCTCATATTGACCAAAAGCTGATAAATAGAATTATAGGGTAGTAAGGAAGTGATCACTCTGATGGCTAGTTAGTGAAGGCATAAGTTGATATAATCATTTTAGAGGGAAATATGTAGTTTAAAAAGTTTTACCATGTATCTATAGCCCTTGATTATAATCATTGGGAATGGTTTACTTGGTACATTGTAAAAATTAAGTATAAAAGTAACTTAAAATTCATCATTAGAGAATAGATTGAATAAAACATATTACATTTGTAATGTTACCCTGCATGAAGGTGCAAGAGATTTACATTTTTAAGCAATTTTGAGTGAAAATCGTTACAAATCTGCATGTTTAATGAGATTGTGAATCTGTGCAGAGGGATTGTTAGAAAATTATGTCCCATGACTTCTCAGCACAGTTGCCTGATGCACCTGAAAAAGGATGCTTGGATCTTCAAATTAAGATTATAAAGTAAAGGACTAAGGCAATTGTTTAAAAATAAGATAATAAATTTTATAGACTTAATCCAGATGGTGCAATATCAAAATGCCAGGTATATTTTTCACATTATTACAGCTCTGAAACCAGAATCTGTCTTAAAATAGACAACATAACATATCTTCTGTCAGAAAGATAATGATGATATAGTAAATGCCATGTCCTTCACAGTCATGGAAACTTGCAGAGTGAGTGTTTGATTAGGGGAAAAAATGCAAACAAAAATAAGGACGCATCTTATAACAGCTAGAAGTCATATAATTGTTAAGGAAGGATTAACAGCAATGGGAAAACAAGCATGTTTAACAACATTCCCAAAGCCCAAAACACAAACCAGTCTTAATTAAAATAAGAACTATGCACCTTATAAGAATAAGAACTATGTATTGCTGGCACAGGAAGTGCTACTATGTGAATCTACACAGGCATTAATGACTAGATTCAAGAGAGAGATTCTGAAATTGAATTTTCAAATTCTGAATATGAATAAATTTGTAAGATAATTTGTCCAATCTAGTGAGTGTTTCCTATATGCATTCGTAGGAAATAAATATGACATATTTTATATTTAACTGAGTTTAAACATATTCTTTCAATAAAATTTCAACAAAAATATAACTAATTTTCTAAGTGAAAGAAAGTATTGCTTGTAACTTATCAATATATTTTTCCTAAATAATGGATAGAGACATTATTTCACTTCATAAAAATTATAACTTTAAATCAAAGGACTATTTGATTAGATGAAGAACTATAATAAAAGATCAGGAAAGAAAATGAGATGAAGGAAACAAAATGAAATAACTTGCAGTATTTCAAGGAATATAAGACATTTTGTTGGTGGTGTATTTCTTTTTCATATCAGAAAGTGCCAACAGAATATTTTTTATATTACCCACTCATAACTGTTACCTGGGTAATAGAAGACTCAGTGGATTTAAGATGCATTTTGATATTCCAGTCTGGGATGCTATGTTGTCAGAGAAATTTACATAGAATTGACAAAGTTAGAGTATAACAAAAATTCCCACACAACTCTCTGTATATCACCTTGACAATAAAAATAATTCCCACAACCTAAGGACAAGTGTCTAGAAAGAAAATACCAACTGAGTTCTTCATACAATATATTAGAAATGACCTGGGCCAAGTCAAATTGTCTGGAAAAATTTTAATTCTAAGAATAATGAGACAATACTAGAAATTCAGATTAAAATATTAAATCCTCAAAAATTAAACCCTCAAAGAAACAACAACCCACTTAATAAATGGACTAATATCTTAAAGTGAGACTTCTCAGAAGAAGTAAAATGGCCAAAAGACATCTGAAGAAATACTCAACAGCTCTGGCCATTAAAAATGCAAATTAGAACAACACTGAGATTCTACCTATAGAATGGCCACTATCAAGAAAACAACAACAACTGCTGGCAAGGATGCCGCCAAAGGGAACTCTAATACACTGTTGAGAGGAATGTAAAGAATGTTCAACCACTCTGGAAAGCAGTATGGCGGTTCCTCAAAAACTACCCTGTGATCAGTCAATTACAGTCCCATACATTTATCCAATAGAACACAAGCAGGGGTGCTGTAAAGCCATCAGCACAACCATGTTCATTACAGCACTATTTACCATAGCCAAGCCAATGCATTGTATATACCACAAAAGTTTTAAAGGTAGGGACATCAGTCTGGAGGGTCTAGAGTTTAGTTCTTCGGTCTAAGTGGGGTGAAAATATTGATGGAGGTGACACTGATCAAGATGCATTGCATTCATAAACTATATTGTTAAATGATACCTCCTTTGGAGACCACCTAAAGATAATTTTAAAATTTTAATGAAATCACATTTAAAGAATTAAGATTAAGAATAGTTGAGACATTTTTAACTAAAAAGACAAGAAAATGAAAAGTATATCTTCAAAACACTAAAGCAAAATGTCTCCTCAGGATTCTATACTCATAAAATGATCCATCTGATGTAAACAGAATAAAAATATTCTCAAATGCAAAACATTTAAACTTCTCTCTTCAACACATTTATTCAAAGCAAGATATTATAAAAGGAGGTTTATCCACCAATATGAAGAATTAAACTGGACTGTTTTTGCTATTCATAATGTTGGAGGAATATCAATACCAAACTTCAAACTCTGTTACAAAGCTATAATAATAGAAACAGCTTAGTACTGGCACAAGAACAGGCCTGAGGACCAATGGAATCGAATTAAAGTCCCAGAAATTAACCCCCAGACCTATGACCACCTAATCTTTGATAAGGGAGCCAAAAAATAGGATATAAGAAAAACAGCCTCTTCATCAAAGGATGCTGGAAAAATTAAACACCTGTAAAAAAAAAAAAAAAAAAAAAAAAACTAAAGCTATATCCCTATTATCACCCTGCACTAGAATCAACTCCAAATGGATCAAATACCTCAAGGTAAAAGCAGATAGCCTGAAAACAGTACAGGAAGGAATAGGAAAACACTAGGGCTCCTTGGCACAGATAGAAACTTTCTTAATACAGGCCCCATACACAGAAAATTAAAGAAAGGTTGCACAAATGGGATTGCATCAAAACTGTAGAGCTTTGGCACCACAAATAATATAGCTAACAAGATAAATAGGAAGCCCTCCGACTCTGAGATCTTTACTGGCCATAAAACAGACAAGAGCCTCATACCTAAAATATATGTAGAACTCAAAAAAATAAGTTCCCCCAAAACAAATCCTAAAAAGCACAACTACCCCCTCAATAAATGAGGTAAAGACTTAAAGACTTCAGTGAAGAGGAAATGAGAATGGCCAAATGGCACATGAAGAAGTGTTCAACATCACTGGCCATAAAAGAAATGCAAATCAAAACAACATTGAGATTCCACTTCACCCCAGTAAAATGTCCATTATCAAGAACACTAACAACAGATGCTGGTCAGTATGTGGCCAAAAGGGAACCCTACTACACTGTTGGTGGGAGTGTAAACTTATTTAACCACTCTGAAAAGCAGTGTGGAGGTGCCTCAAAAGGCTAAACATAGAGCTCCCCTATGAACCAGCAGTCCACTTTTAGGCATCTACGCAAACGATTACAAGCAAGCCCACACTAAAGCTACCACCACAACCATGTTCATCGCAGCAAAATTTACCATAGCTAAAATATAGAACCCATCCATATGCCCCTCAGTAGATGAGTGGATCAAGAAAATGTGGTACATATACACAATGTGATTCTATGCATCTATTAGAAGGAATTACTTAGCCTCATCCATGAGGAAATGGAAAAGCTTGGAAAAAATCATACTAACTGAAGTGAGCCAGATCCAAAGAAACAAACTCTATGGTTTCCCTCATTGGAAACAATTAGTACTTGTCCAGGATAGTCCTAGCAAAGGACCACAATCGCTCAACAGCAATATATATGTGATTTCATAAGATTACCCAAAGAGAAATGAACCACAAGATTTGGAAATAAGTGGTTTTTCTTTGTTGTTGTTATTTCCAAGGTATCCTATGAAATTATGCCTTTTTCTTTTGTCTTTCTTCCCCATGGTTTTACCCCTGATGTAACTGAAACTGACTTTGGTATACTGGGTATTGTATGTACGTTTCTTGGAACTAGGGAAGGGGAACACCAAAATGGAGAGACAAAGGATAAAAGGTGAACCAATGCAACAGCAATACTTACAAGACAATATACTGTGAACCAACTGTACAACTCTGGAAAGAGTGGGGAGGGAACCAGAAATGAGGGGAAGGTGGTAGGAAAATGAAGGAGGTAAAAAGTTTGAAAAGAAATGTACTCACTGCCTTATTCATGTAACTATAACCCTTCTATACATTACTTTGACAATGAAAGAAAAAAAAAACAGAATTAAACTGGCCGGGCACCAGTGGCTCATGCCTATAATCTTAGCTACTCAGGAGGCTGAGATCTGGGCAGGAAAGTCTATAAGACTCTTATCTGAAAATAATCCAGAAGTGGAGCTGTGGCTCAAGTGGTAGAGCACTAGCCTTGATCAAAAGGAGCCCAGGGACAGCGCCCTTGCCCAGAGTTCAAGCCCAGGACTGACAAAAATAAATAAATAAACCAAGTTGCAGAGATCTAAATAAAATGACAAATATGCAGAATACCTGTACTGCAGGAGCTCTTATATGATAGCCACACTTAAAAATAAAATAAAAAGAAGCTGGATGCCAGTGGCTCACATCTGTAATTCTAGCAATTTAGGGGGGGTAAGATCTGAAGATAAGTGTTCAAAGCCAGCCCAGGTAGAAAACTCTATAAGACTCTTATCTCCAATTAACTAGAAAAAAAAAAAACCAACTGGAGGTGTGACTCAAGCACTAGAGTGCCGGCCATGATTGAAAAATCCAAGAGGGCATATAAAGCTCTGAGTTCCA
Source organism: Perognathus longimembris pacificus (assembly GCF_023159225.1). Lineage (NCBI taxonomy): Eukaryota > Metazoa > Chordata > Mammalia > Rodentia > Heteromyidae > Perognathus > Perognathus longimembris. The sequence goes on along the minus strand of NC_063167.1, from coordinate 45,606,385 downwards.
CTTGAAACTCCAAAGTACCTTAAGTATGTTAAGTCTAGAATGTCTGAAGAGTTCAAAGAATGCTTCTTTGCATGAAGCAATGGAATGATTGTACCAGTGACAAAGAAAAATTAGAGGCAAACTGAGTTTTCAGCCATTTTCTCAAAGGAAGTGTTCTTATCATCATATAATTTATTTTCTATGGGACCACCACATAAAAAGCATGACCTTTGAAATTGAAGGTATATATCTGTTGTAAATATGTGTTCAGTATGTGTAAGACCTTGAGTATGACTTCCAATAGACGAAAAGGAAGAAAGAAAAAGGAGGGAGGGATGGAGGGAGGAGAAAGGCAGCTGGGAATGTGACCTAGTGGTAGAGTGCTTGCCTTACATACATGAAACCCAGGTTCGATTCCTCAAGCACCACATATACAGAAAAGGCGGAAGTGGCACTGTGGCTCAAGTGGTAGTATGCTAGCCTTGAGCAAAAGGAACCCAGGGACAGTGTTCAGGCCATGAGTTCAAGCCCCAGGACTGACAAAAAAAAAAAAAAGGAAAGAAGGAATGGAGGTCTGGAGAGATGGAGGGATAGAAGGAAGGAAGAAAGAAGGAAGGAAAGAGAGATGATAGGAAGAGAGAAGAGCAGGGGGTGGAGATAAGGGAAGAGGAGTAGAGGGGAGGGGAAGAAGGAAATCAGAAAGAAAATAGATAAAAGCAGAAAACTTGGATTAGAAATAAAGGACCAGTATCTACATCTAATTTTCTTTTGAGAAGTAAAAAAGCCAAAAGGACGATAAAAACTTTATTGACATTATTTCAAAACCCTCTATTGAAAGTTTTATGAATTGAGAAGAATATAATTGTTTCTGAGATATGACCATTGGAAGCTCCATTCTAAATTTAAGATTCAGTTTTTACCACTGAAATTGGACAAATTTTTGTTTTAGTTTTTCATGCATTTTTATTGTTATTATAAATGTAATGTAGAGAGGGGGTTATCATTACATAAGTCAGGTAATGAGTAGATTTCCTTTTCTTTCTTTTGGGGGGGGCTGGCTTTTTAATTTTTTTGTTTTTTTTTTCCTTTATTGTCAAGGTGAAGTACAGAGGGGTTACAGTTTCATATGTAAGGCAGTGAGTACATTTCTTATCCAACTTGTTACTTCCCCCCTCATTTTCCCAATCTCCCCCCTCCCCTTTCCCTCTCCCACAATGAGTTGTACAGTTGTTTACACCAAATGGTTTTGTAAGTATTGCTTGGGGAATGGTTTGTCTTTTTATCCTTTGTCTCTTGATTTTAGTATTTTCTTTCCCTTCCCTAGTTCTAATACACATATATACAGTATCCAGGGTACTAAGATTAGATACAGTGATAGCAAGGGTAAAACCACGGTAAGGGAATATAAAAGGAAAAAAAAAAGGAAGAAAGGAAAGGGAAAAAAAGGCTATTGTTTCACATGGCATGTTGAAAATAATTACAACAATGATATACCACTTGTTTCCATAACGTGGAGTTCATTTCACTTAGCATCAACTTATGTGTTCATATGGCTATAGCTATAGGGCAATTGTGATCTCCTGCTATGTAACCTAAACATGTACTAATTATTCACTGTGAGGGAAACCATAGTGTCCATGTTTCTTTGAGTCTGGCTCACTTCACTTAGTATGATTTAGAAATTGGACGTTTTTATAAAAGTTTGCCACATTTATAGACACTTAAGGAACCCAAAGACATTACATACTTGGGTAAAATCTATTGTTATGCCGCATTTTTGAGTGAATCATCTCTTTGTGAAGCTCTTACTATACATTCTTTTTCCTTCCCAATGAGGTTTATCTTCAATGTCTCATTGTCTGAAGGAAAAAAATATGTTACTCTATTAATCCTCTTTATAAAATTGACATTGTACAAGAAATGTACCCACTGCCTTATGTATGAAACTGTAACCCCTCTGTACATCACTTTGACAATAAATAAGTAATTATTCAGAAAAGAAATAAAACTAAAATTGACATTGGAGACCACACTCAAATTTCCTAGCTATCAAGCTCACTTTTGGAAAAACCATTTGTCATCTTGTTCACACATTAACAGTACTATTTATAGAATTTATAAAACACTCTTCAGCACATAATACTATACAAGCCATTCATTATTTCATTTACCATTGTAATATAGCCTGAAATGTATTGCAAATTGTTGTCTCACTCCTATTTTGTTGAGGGAAAAAACCCAGAAAGGGTCTATTATCCTTTCTAATGTGAACAAATAGCTTCTAAGTAGAGAACCTACATTAATCAGGGAATAAGTACTAAATTTCTCAGGCTATTTTTGCCAATAAACTAAATGAACATAGGTAAGTAAAACCTCTAGGATTCAGCCAATTTCATTTTTCTTAAAATAAATATTTTCCCTTAGATAATAATCACATAACATCACTTAAAAATATTGACAACAAAATAGCCCCATCCAACCAAATATGTAGACACTAACTTGAGCAACAAAATGCATAGAAGTTGTGAATAAATAATGCATCATATTCTCACTGTCTGGTTTTAAGAAGTTTGCTGCTGCATGTCATTATTACTTATGGAAGGAAAATAGAATATAATTGGCCAAAATTAGCTCAATATCCATAACTACCAAGATTTTCTTTCAGTTTTATGCATCAAGTCAGCTTTCATGATACAAAGTGACAATAAATTTTCAATGACTGTACCCTCTAAGAACCTAATACAAATGCTATTCACTATTAAACTGCCATATATATTTAAGTTGTCGTATATTTTAAGAAATCTCAAGATCATAAATTTAATGAGACAAAACTGCAAGTAAAATTTCAAAAGCTGAGAAATTTTCTTTACTTGCAATGACAGTGGTCACTACAAAACCACTAGCTATTTTTTCTCTTCATTTCATAGTGTAATTCTGAAAATTTTTAAGGAATCAATTTTGTCAGATTAAAATAAAATTTATAAAACTATTGTTCATACTTTCATGTACTTAAGGGCAGCCATTATCATAGTTGTGGTCAGTAAGGCATTAGTAGAGGTCTATCTGATGAATATTCCCAGATGGCTTTAGTTTTCCTTACAACAATATAAATTCAGTTTCTGCATTTCTTCTGCCTGGGCCCCTGCTCCCTGCTCCTGCCAGATTTCATACCTGGGAGGTTACTGTCTTTCTACCTGAAGAGTGAAAGTACACATTCACACTTATGGAGCCAAGGATAAAAGAAACCTGTGTCCTTGATTAATAACCCCTTTGGTTATTAATGACCATCTCCTTCCAAACATTTTTTAGCATGTAAAACTTAAGTTTACTTCTAGCATTATATGTAACATAAATGAAATCCCAACAGATAAAATAAGAACATTATATATCAAGTGAATTCTTTGTTTTTCTCTATGATTTAATACAAACAATAATTCCCTCCATTTAAATCAAGCAAGTTCAAGTGGAGTAATATATATATAATACAAAACCAAAATTCCATCTTTTATGAACTTAGTACAAATTGACACGTTTACTTAATCTTTAAACTCCATCTTTTAAAGTAGTTCTCATCTCTGTGGAAGTGTGAAGTCGAAAGTAAACTGCTGGAAAGAAGCTTACATTAAATCATAAAGAAGGTACCCCCCTCTGCCATGTATTTTTCTTTAATCCAAACAGGGAAAACATTTTTTTCAAGGCTCATTGGTATTCTCCATCTGTATCCTCATCTTAACAAGGACTATAGCTCAGTAGGAGGTGTGACTTACCGAAATAGAGTTGTCCTCTTATAAATTTCACTCATTGAATAAAATTTAAAATCTTTTCTCAGTAATGCAAAACAGAGGCTCTTGGAGTTTCATGTTATTCTTTATTCAATAAGCAATAAAAATTTTACAAATTACCCAAAATAGTCACACCTAAGTTTCTTCAAAATGAGACGAATTGCAATAAAGTCAACAAAGTAGCCTAAACTTTGCAATTGAAGATCTGTAATTGTGAAGATATATAAACATTAATTTTATACTTCAAAAAATTTTAATGTAGAATTTTAACAGTTACTTTTTGTCTTCCAGTGGTAATGTGGCTGGCTTGGGAGAACTGAAAACCTAACAAAGAGAGGAGGAAATAATTTACAGGGGAATATTTTATCTCATGAGGTAGTGAGTACATCTCCAAGATCACACTAAGGATTTAAGCTTCATCTATTTCCCTCCTTCCTCATCCTAATCATGTGGATTTATTCTAGGCATGTGAGGCATCATGCCTGCAAGATGGCCGCTCACATCAAAAGCAAAGTCTAGGTGACCAGTCCTTGAGATACTCTGTCCCTTGTTCAGAAGGAAATCTGTTATTGGAGCTTCTCCTAGCTTCAAGGGAGGCTGGAAATTGATTGTATGGCCTTTCAAGTTGTATAGCAGAGGAAAATGAATGACAAAGAGGGCAAATGGATACTAAATGAGCCAACAGTATCAACCATACCTCCAGATCAATGAAATATAATCTTATCCATGTGAGCATCACCATTGTTATTATGATCATTGCCCACACATAGATATTCTTAATTGTGCAATGTGCTATACCATTGTAGTTGAGTAGATTATGATGATTCCAAGGTATTATGCCAATTTCAAATTTAAACACTCATCTCCTGAATAATATTCTTAGGACTAATCCTTATTTTCATAGACCAATCACAAAACCCCTTTTTTTCAAATCATATTTGTGAATCCGAAGTCTGACCAAATTATAGTGACACAATCTTACTCATTATCATGATACAAAGTCTGATTTTGTTACCCTGGGGCTACAGAAAAGATGCCATTGTCCATTTAATTGCTTCTTAACAGAAATCTAGGATTTCATTTCCTAGTCTTTACTAAGTTCTTAAAGAATAACCCTGCAAGCAGAATATTTAGAAAAGTCTAGAAAATAAAGCTCTTCCATGCTGCTATTCCTTTTTGTTCTTTATACACATTTTTCTGCACTTTTTTTCACAATGTATATTGGCACTTCAATATACAACTGAGTTTTGTGGGATTTTTTTAAGTTCTGCACACTGAAATAGCCCAGAGAAGCATATAGGCCCCTCATAGATAGATAGATATAGCCATATGTGTGTGTGTATTTGTGGGGGGGGGGGTGGTTAGAAGTAATTTCAACTAAATAACTAAAACAAGATAAACAAGATCAGACCTTACCTCCTGAACTCTGAGTTCACTGACATTTATCATTCTGTAGTCTCTAATTATTTTGGTCTATGACAAAAAAGTGAATATACTTTTCCTTTTGCCCTCAAAAAAATCCCCCAGGAAATGTAGCAAATGCCACTCTACTCTTTTTATCAGTCCCTAATATCTGAGATGTGGGTGAAATTCATTTTAAGTGACCACCAGAGCAGCAGTTTCACCAGAAAAAGAAAGCATAATTTTAATCTTAAAGAGGCACTGTTTCTCTGTACAGTAAAAGGGTGGAAGCAGACAGGAGCAGATGGAAGAATCTTTCCAAGAAGTCTTAAGGTACATGTGAGGTATGTGTGTGTGCATGCGTGTGTGTGTGTGTGTGTGTGTGTGTTCACACCTGCCCACTCACATAGGGGAAAAGAGAAGCACTGTGGGTTGAGTTGCCTGTTTGTATTTCATTCAGTCTGTTTGAACATCTGCTGGTCCTGTGATGTCCTTCTCACCTACTGTCTTTCTAGAATCCTCAGGGAAATAAACCCATACGTACCAGTGACTTATGCACAGGGAATTGCAACTATAGATATAGGCAGTAAAGGTCATTATTCCTAAGGCACTTTTCCCAGGAAAGACAATCCACAATTAATGCATAATAAGTATAATACAAAAACACACCTGGAAGCTTTCCTTACAAGTTCATCAACTGTCAGTACTGGATGGAAATTTGGGGGCATATATACATGTTCCTGGATAATTTGTTTGTATGGTCATCAAATTTTCAAACATGCCTATATTTCCAAAGGGCTATCATGTCATCTCAACAGATTTTTTTTTCTTATTAGAAAGGGGTACTAAGCCAGACACAAGTGGCTCATGCAAGGAGGTTGAGATCTAAGGATTATGATCCAAAGCAAGTCTGGGTAAGAAAGTCCATGAGACTATTATATCCAACTAAGCACCAAAAGAAACTGGAGCGGTGGCTAAACTGGTAGAGTACTAGTCTTAAGCACAAAAGCTCAAAGGCAGTACCCAGGCCCTAAATTTAAGTCCCAGGACTAGCATAATAGAAAGAAATAAAATAAAGAAAGGAAGGAAGGAAAAGAAGGAAGAAAGGAAGGAGGGAAGGAAGGAAGGAAGGAAGAAGAAAGGAAGGAAGGAAGGAAGGAAGAAAGGAAGGAAGGAAGGAAGGAAGGAAGGAAGGAAGGAAGGAAGGAAGGAAGGAAGGAAGGAAGGAAGGAAAGGAGGAAACAAAGACAAAAGAATCAAGTCTCATTCTATATTTTAATGTCAAGAAGAAAATTCTGAATTACTTTAAGGAAACAGCATTACAAAATGGTAAGAACTCAGAATAAAGACGTCTTAATGTGATTGAACTGAAGGAAATTAGATCTCCTTATGATATTTCAAAGTCTTAGTTCTCTTAAATATAAAATAATAAGATTGAAATAGGTGATTTCTAAGATTATTTTCAGTTTTGGAAATGAGAGGATTTTATGAACCAGCACTGTAGGAGCACCAAAGACCAACAACTCTAGTATCTTGTCCATGATTCACGAAAATACCAGCAAGTTGCTTGTACAAATAATATTATTTATTTTTTTTCAGGCTTTAAAGTTTCCATCTAATAAAGGGTACTTTAGCATTTCCCATAGAGATGGTAACAGCCAAAAACTACTAAGCTTTTTCATATCATTTAAGACAACATGGAGAAAAATGTTTCATAGAGAAAATATCATGTAGATTTTGTCTTATATTACACTAATAGGATGGAGCTTGGCATTTAAATCTCTAGCTACGGCAATATCCATCGATTTAACTAAGATTATTTACACTGAAGTTTAGATTTTTGTCTCTACAGAAAACACAATTTTGGGGAAACACAATCAAACCAGCATTTCCAGCTACACTAATGGAAAATGTGGCTAAGAAGTTCAACCATAGAGGGGTTGTTTTGTTTGGTCTTGGGTTTTTTTTGTTTGTTTGTTTGTTTTTAATTGCATACTCCCAATGAAGTCAAGATAACACACATCAATTCCCCCTGCTTCTGCTACTAAAATCCACTGTAAGCCCCATATATAGTCTAATAGCCCCCTAAAGGAGACCTTAAAGAAGAGGATAAAAGATGATGGGCAGGCTTGTGACTCCTGGACTGTGGGAATGGCAGTAGTAATTTGACATCTTACCCCACAGTAGGCTACCCAGGTACAGATTGTCTTGACCTTAATTTAGAAGTAGCTATGTTCCAAGCAGCACAAAGCCAAGAGGACTCCTTCTCCCAGAAGTCCTGAAAAAGAAAAAAAAATTCTCTTCTTCTTTTTTTATTTTTTATTTTTATTGTCAAACTGTTGTACAGAGAGGTTACAGTTTCATACTCTAGGCATTGGATACATTTCTTGTACTGTTTGTACCTCCTCCCTCATTCCCCCCTTGCCCCTTTCCCTTTCCCCCCATGAGTTGTTCAGTTGATTTACACCAAACAGTTTTGCAAGTATTGCTTTTGTAGTCGTTTGTCTTTTTACCCTGTGTCTCTCGATTTTGGTATCCCCTTTCAGTTTCCTAGTTCTAATACCAGTATACATGGTTTCCAGTGTACTCAGATAAGAAACAGAGTTAGTGCAGGTACAACCACAGGAAGGGGATACAAGAGGATCATCAATAATAGAAGCTACTGTTTCACATCACATGCTGAAAGTAATTACAACAGTGATATAACAGTCGTTTCCATAAAATTCATTTCACTTAGCATCATCTTATATGTTCATAAGGGTATAGCTATAGGGCTCTTGTGATCCTCTGCTGTGACTAGCCTAAACCTGTGCTAATTATTCCCTATGAGGGAGACCATAGAGTCCATGTTTCTTTGGGTCTGGCTCACTTCACTTAGTATAATTTTTTCCAAGTCCTTCCATTTCCTTATGAATGGGGCAATGTCATTCTTTCTGATAGAGGCATAAAATTCCATTGTGTATATATACCAAATTTTCCTGATTCATTCATCTACTGAGGGACATCTGGGTTGGTTCTATATTCTAGCTATGACAAATTGTGCTGCCATGAACATTGTTGTGCTGGTGGCTTTAGTGTGTTCTTGTTTGTGGTCTTTTGGGTAGATGCCCAAAAGTGGGGCTACTGAGTCATAGGGGAGCTCTATGTTTAGCCTTCTGAGGAATCTCCATACCACTTTCCAGAGTGGCTGAACCAGTTTACATTCCCACCAACAACTTCTCTTCTAAGGTATTATTCGCCTGGCTTGAGGCTTCTTCAACCCCCTAAGGAGGCCCCAGAAAGAATTCAGTGGAAACTGCAGATAGAGACCAGCCCCACTGAATGTGAATCATAAAATCTCTGGAACTTAAATTGACATTGTTACCACTGCCCAAGATCTATGTTCTAAACTTGAAATATAAGATTTACATATGATCCAGAGCCTCCTGATGTCATAGGGAAAATAAATAAACACAGGATATGATCACAATTTGGAAAGATAAAAGACAATCACATGATACAGCCATTACATAAATCAGATGTGAAGATTTCCTGAAAATGGAAAGGGGGCCAGGGGAGACAGGGGGAAAATGAGGGAGGAGGTAACAAATTGGATAAGAAATGTACTCACTGCCTTACATATGAAACTGTAACCCCTCTGTACATCACTTTGACAATAAAGAAATGAAAAAAAGAAAGAAAGAAACTTCATTTTCAACAGTACAGACTACAAGCAAGAGTGATAAGGAAAATAATTGTTAACTTAAGATTCTCCTCACAACCAACCATTATCTATGTGTTTAGGTGAAATAGTTGCAAACAACAATGAAAAAGATTAAGAGATTTCTATCATTTGTGCATTCTTGCCAAAAAAAAAAAAAAGCTTCTAAAGGAAGGAATGTGAACTTGAAATGAAGAAGACAGATGCAAGAAGAAACAGTAAACAGAAAATGTGGGTACATTTAAATAGTCATTGGTTATATAAATAAACTAAAGATAAAAACTACTTACATAAAACAATGACAAGCACGATATAAAATTGTGGTGGCTTTATTAATACAGTAGTTTGAAATAGGTTAAATTGTAACATTATAAAGACCTTATACAATTCAAGACAGAAAATTGTATTTTGATCATTTCACCTATTAAGACAAAATCTAAATTATAAAAAAAATTAAAAACATAAAAAATAGCTAGGTGTTGGTGGCTCATGCCTGTAATTCTAGCTACTCAGGAGGAGTAGATCAGAGGATTGCAGTTCAAAGCCAGCCTAGTCAGGAAAGCTTGTGAGACTCTTGTTTCCAGTTAATCACAGAAAAAGCCAGAAGTTGTGCAGTGGCTCAAGTGGTAGAGCACTAGCCTTGAGCTCAGAGACAACATCCAAGCACTGAGTTCAAGCCCTAGAACCAGAAAAAAAAAATAAAAATAAAAAATAGATGTATAACATTTCAATCAGTAGCAAAGGATCTACAGAAACTATTAATCCAATAAAAGTCCAGAAAGAATGATAAAACATGGAAGAACAGAGAAAGGAAAGGGATGTGCTCCACTACTAAGTGACACTACATTTCAAAAAACAAATGGATTCAAATCAGCAAAATGAAAATGCTTGGAGGGTCATTGTCACAGGTTGGTTTCCCTAACAAACCACTCCAATAGGAAAGTCAATATGCTGTTTCACTGAGGATTTTCTTGCTGTGGTCAAATGAGGAAAGGTGGGGAAGCAAGGAGAAATGGACAAATGAAGAAATAAAACTGCTATTCAAAATACCACACAAATCTTGGCAGCTCCAAAAGACTCCTCAGAGTTATGCAGAATTATTCTAAGACAGTCTGACCTTTGCAACCCTCCATGGAGCTGATGCATCCCTCCAAATTTCTGACCACTGTAGACAATATTTTCAGAAGCTAGGGCAACAAGGCTTCCTTAAAGAAGTATTTGGCACATAAGAGTATCTTCCATATAACTGCAAGTTGGATATAAACGTTAGTACTCCAAGGAAACCATTTGTCTTGTGATCAACAACATCCTCACTGCTCCAAACCATGCTGCTTGAATTTCCTTAAAAAGAAAAATGGGTGAAGTTTTATATCATAATAAAAACCCAAATCCATCTTATTCAAGATCGCTTCATCTTATACTTGCTGTCTAAACAAAGTAAGTCAAATAAGACAGAAGAAGAAGAAGAAGAAGAAGAAGAAGAAGAAGAAGAAGAAGAAGAAGCTGTAATCCTAGCTATCCAGTAGTCTGAGATCTGAGAATCTTAGTTCTAAGCCAACCTAGGCAAGAAAGTCCATAAGACACTTATTTCCAGTTAACCACCAAAAAGCCAGAAGTGGAGCTGTGCCTCAGGTAGGAGAGGGCTAGCTAGCTTTAGGAGGGGGCAAGGGAGAAACTCAGGACACTGATCAGGAGCTGAGTTGAAGCCCCAGAAACAGCAAATTTACATACAAAATGATTATAAGCTAGGACTACTGTGCCATTTGCCATTTTCAATGTACAGTTAGGAAACAAAACCAAAACTTATAACTCCTATATATAATATCTTGACCAAACAAACTCTTCCTCTGTACATGCTGTTATTAAATACCTGTCTCTAGATGGGTAAAGGATTCATAACCATATATGACTGATTTCTTATTCCTTAAGTCAAAACCAAACTTATTACAAAAGCAAACAAGCATGTCCAAGTGGATACTCTCTAGAGAAATTTGAGATCATTCATCTTTGCAAAACATGTCAAGCTAGAAATAAATTGAAAAGCCAATCAGTTAAGAAAAATGTAAGTAGACACATTGCAAAATTGTTTGGCTCACAGCCATATCGGAAATTTGAAAAGATAATAGGTAGATAGATTAGACAACCTCAGTGCACTAATTATGCCATCTCAACAACTCCAGTCCATTTAATGCTTACTTATTTTTTGTAAATTAACAAGTTGTCATTGGGTAGGTTATTTATAAAAAAAATAAGACATACAGTAAATGTGTTGTTTATCTCGTCCTATGAGGATTGATTTGAACCACTGAACAGACAAATGTTATGCTGAAGACACATGAGGGAGGGGAGGGGCAGCGTATTCTCTCTTGGATGCCAGAAGATAAATGAGGCACTGTGGAAGGGAAATATAGCTAAATCTCCTTTTACCTGAAGTAAAATCACTGGCCTTTTCCATCTTCTTGTCAATTCATGTATAGAAAAATTCCAAGTCTCTCCTTGTACTCAAGTGTTAATATTAAAATATTTGAGGTCCCCTAAATGCTTTGGTTTTTATGAAAATTATGAGCATAACAACAGGTTTTAGCCAAGAGAAAGGGGGAGGAATTTGTGTTCCAATAAAATCTGTGGTTGGATTTGAGAATTAATTATAATTTTCGATTTAAGATACTTTTTATTCTCACAATATGGCCTAGAACTTTTAAGCAGCTGGAAAACTCTGAATTTAAAAGATACATATGAATCAAGGAATGATGATTATCTCAGATCTAATATGCATATCCATTCAGTTGCAAGATACACATGTGATGCAAATGTAAGGTAAAGTCAATGTAATTTTAGGTACACATCACAAAGTCTGTTTTGAAAAATCGTCTCATAATAAAGAGTAGCATATACATGTATAATTAAGAGCGATTCCTTTTATCCTTGCTTGTTATACACGGTTTACAGCTGTCGGCTACAGTGTTTGTGTTTATGGCATAGAGAAGGTGGTTTCTGGGCTGGGAGAGGTGAGGATAAAAACGAAGAGTGGAGTGGGGTGCAGGCAGATCTCTTGCTCCCCACTTTTAGAATGAGCCAGGCCTGTAATATACCGCAGATCCCCCTTCCCCACCTCATCAAGAACCATACAGCGCTTTCCAAAAGTTCTGAGCAGAGCCCAGGACACCTGGTCCTGGGTGAGCACAATCACCTGGGGGCCACAAACCAGCAAACTGTTGGGTACTTGGGGTTCCAACCCAGGCATGCCACCGCAGTCAATCCCTGGCCACCAGCGCCTGGCCAACATCCACTCTTGGTTGTCAGAGCCTTGAAGCCCATTCTCTTTCCATCTTCCCTCTTCCTTCCCAATGACTTGCCAGGAGATCTAGGCAGTGAGGGGTGGGAGGGAGGATATGGAGAAGCAGAGGAGAGGGCAAAGGAAAGGTATCCCTTGACTGACTGCAAGAGACCACAACGACACCCTGAAGGCAACCATCCTGGCTCACTGATTTCCTTCCCCCCTTCGCTTTGCATCAACCCCACCGTACCCCGACACTGTTCATTAAATAAAGCCACAGCCGCCTAAGCAGCTCTTACCTCAGGCTACCCTGGCGCAAGCCTCCTTCCTGCCCCGGGTTGCCTCTGCTGCACCACGCTGGCTACGGATCTGGGGGCACTGGGGTTCTGGCAGAGGCTCCACCCGGCACCGCGGCTGCTCCTCCGAGCCCTGCGAGCCAGCCTTCCCAGCTCCTGCCGGGGGATGAGAACCAGCCGGAGGACGCTCGCTTGCAGCCTGGCCGGCAATCAGCAACCCGCAGCCTCCGAGGCGGGGCCAGGAGCCCGGGAAATGGGGCGCGCACGGGCCGGGGCCGGTGGCTGAGCGCCCACCGACCAGCCGATCCACGGGAGTGGAGGACCCAGCCAAGCACGACACCGTGGACAGCAATGCGCTCCGAAGCCCTTCTCCCCGTCCCTCGCCCCCCACCGGTACCCTGGGAAAGACCGCTCCTGGGGGCCACTGGGTCTGCCGCGCTGCGCTCGTCGCTCCTCAGCCCTGTGCGGGAAGGGGGGGGGGGGGGGCGAGATTACAGTGTGACCGTATTGCAGGATTAGATGCTGTGTAGTAGACTCACCGCTGAGGCCACCACCTGTCAATCCTCGGGAAGGAAGCGTGCGATCCGCAGTCGGCTGGCCCCCACGATTGCCCATTCTGCTTCTCTTCCCTTCCCCACTACCTTGCCAGCCTCGCGCAATAGTCCACCCGCAAGGTACCATACCTGGGGAGTTTGGCAGAAAAAACCGCTTCACTCCAGCCGGGTGCTCACACTATCTCCTGTCCACCTAGAGCTGTAGGATTACGCACAGCCTTGCGTACCTTATCAACCAAATGTTGTAAATCCTGGTTTGAACCTCAACTCGCCGCCCCCATTCATAATCCCAGCGGCCGTCTGCCACTCCACGCCCCCCGCCCCCTCCCTGCCGCCCGCGCGCGCCCATTCGCCATCCCTGGAACGTGTCAGTCACTCGCTGTTCATCTGCCACAAATACAGTACCCAGGGCTCGTAGATCCGGGCTGCACCGAGGGGCGGGGGCTAAACGGGGATGGGGGAGAATTGGGGAGTACGTTACCTGGAAGGAGCTGGTGTGAGCACACTGCTCTCCTGTTGCACAAAGGACTCTGGAGTGATGAATACAGTGCTCCAGAACTAAAGGGTCAGATCATCACCAAGGAGGAGGTCCACCATGATACCCTGGCAGTGGGTCCAAGAAGGAGAATGCCTGAGATGGAGCAACAGGCAGGCACAAGTACCGGAGAACTTCACCTGATGCTTGCTGCCTTAAGCAATCAACTGGACTGAATCAGTGGGGGGAGGGGAGGAGTGGTGCAAAGTAGCAGAGAAGGGATGCCTGCGGGGGGTGGCGGGGCGCGGTGGGGGGGAACACTAAGTTTCCATCTCCCTGGTTGTCCAGCCCTTTTAGTCAGAGTAGAAGAGAAGGAAATTGGCAAGGGACAAAAGTGGAAGATGAAAAAAACAAAAAGTGGAAGATGGGGCTAGGGTAACTTTGCCTATTGAACTAATAAACTAGTTAAAGGGTAGGAAGACTCTAAAGAGTGTATTAGCCTATTTCTTAGTTCATGTCAATAAACCTTATGGAAAACCCTCTCTGCATTGAGTACAGTTCCCCGGGTCAGATCCTGGGAGTGCAGGGATGGCAAAGGTTTCTGCATCCAAGCATATCAATCTAACAAAAACAATGGCAGCCGCCCCAAATGGACAATACAAGTTTTTGTTCTCTAAAAGAATAAGCACTTAACAATTGCATCAATTAAAGCAATTTTCTCTATGTAAGAGAGCATGGGTTAGGGAAGAAGATAACAGGTGATGCAAGGGGTAAATAAGGGCTTACCAAGGAAGCGACAATCCAAACTTGGACCAGTTTCACATCATTAACAATGAAAGGCAGTTTATCAACGATAGGAGCAAAATGGACTCCTGATCTACACTGTTTTCAAACACTGGCTGATAAGGTAACTAAGAACCAGTTCTTCAAGGGTCCAGTGGACTTCCTGCTTTGTTTTCTACATCACCCACACTATTCATTCCCTTGAAATTGAGCCTCAAACCAAAGTTAATAAAACTGAGACAGTGTGTATCTAGAGAGATGCTACAACACGCCATGACGCTGACAGTCTCTCTCTATAATATCCTTTTCTGAACTACAGTGTGAATTAGTCACTGCGAATCATCAAATATAATGACACCATTGTCCAAAGAGAGTGGATTGGAACCAAAAATGTGATTTGATCTAAGAAGGAAAAACCATTTAAGTCTCATGATTGCTGTCTCTGAATCCTAGAACTTTAAAGGATGCTAACAGTAGCAAAGGTTCTCAAGTTTATTACATCATCTTCAGGAAAAAAAATGTTCAGTGGCTCTTATTGCAAAAACAGTTAAATAGACTCCAGCTATTTCATCAGCTATTTAAAAAAGCTGTTCTATCTTTTCCTATGAATTATAGAAACTAACAAAGATAATGGAGAAATTGTTACATATCATTTTGAACAAATTTCTATTGATTTCACCAGCAAATCTCACAGTTGCCAAGGACAGCTGAATTTGCGGGCAGAGGTCATATGGAAAAGGCCCAAAGAGAGACAACTTGAATCAATAATAAAGATAGCAGAAAATGACATCATAACTGTGCTTCCCAAAAAAGAAAAGACTTAATAGGGTTAAGAGCTATGTTTCTCAAAGACTGGAGCAGAAGCAGTAGAAACAAGGCAAAAGAGATGGAAAGACAAATATGAAAAAGAGACAGAATTTACAGGGAACAAGGTAGTGGCAGATCTCAGAGTCAGCAAAGATTAAATCCCTGAAGATGATTAAATAAGTATGAAATGCAGAAGTGAAATGCACTGCTTGTGAGTAGTGGGGAAGCGCAGATCTATTAACACAAAGTCTACTGGACCTGATTCACATTAGAGACTGGGAGGACGTGAATACACAGAGATGCCATAATTCCTGAAAGCAGTATATTTGTGAGGCAGCAGTAAAAGTGAATCTACAATCTATTGTTTCAGAACAAACCTCTGAAACATGAATTTAAAAAACTACCAGTCTGCCTGCAATTCAGTTACATGGCAACTTGGCTCCAATTGGGTGTTTCCTCCCTGCCACATGAGGTATCAGAAGGTCTGACTCACATATCTGAGCTTTGGCAGGAATGAGTTAGACACCTGGATCTCTTTCTAGGAAGCTGCTATAACTGTTCCACATGCAGAGAGTTGAGTTCCCAGGAACAAGAGGAGCAGACTTATTGCTCATGGCCCTTCAAGCTTCTGCATATGACATGCTTCTAAAGGAACCACTGGCTACAAAGCAAGTCAAGAAGTCTAAAAGTCTAGAATCAATATGAGAAGGCTGTAAAAAGACATGTCTGTTGTTGAGGATCAATTAATATAACTATTTTTGCCACAAAAAGTGGGAATTTCTTTTTTTTAATTATTTATTTTTGAAGCTTCCTCTACAGGAAATTTCCCAAAGACTTTGACCAAGATAATAATTCATTCAGTAATGAATAGTAAATAAATAAGATAGTGTGAGATAAATAAGATAGTGAGAACTTCTTTCCCAGACTACCTCATAATGTATTGCTCAAAAATAGTGATAATATTTTCATTACTTTTATTATTTTAATGATTTATTAAAGTAGTTGAATATAGCATAGACTTCTAGGGCTTTGTGAAGGTTTTAACCAAACTAAAATGATAGTAAATGGAATGCTTTGTCATATGAATATTAATATAATATGTAAGGGGATATGTAAAAATTTTAAGGATCATCTCCACCACCCCCTCAAAAAAAAAACAAAACACAAAACGCAAAACATCTATAATAGATAAGGAGGCTGAAATGAGCTGCCAAGAGTAAAGTAGGAAATAGAAGAAAATACCAAACTATCAGAGAAGTAAAGACAATATTAGAAAAAAAAAAAGCTGGGAACAAACACTGTGGATAAGCAGGAGACCGTGGGGACAGATTTGACAGTGGCCAAAATTAAAGAAAAAGAGTTTCAATTGTTAGAATGAAAGTAATAATGATAAGATGAACTACAAGGAAGAACAAACATACATGTAATTGGTGTCTCTGGAGAAGAACCCATTAATAGCAAGCAGAACAAATATTCCCAAAGTAAATTTAAAAAGAACTTTGCTGAAGATGATAAAATGAGACTTGAGTCTACATATAAAAAGTAATGACCATCAGCTACAGAACATTGATTCATAATGGCTGAACCAAGATATGCTAATAAATTATTGAATTTTATTTTTTTCAGAGGAATTTTAATTTTAGTATACAAATTTTTAAAATTTAAACATAAACAAAAATGCCTTAAAATGGAAAGCAGAAAGTACATGTTTGTAAAAGGAAAAATAAATCAACTCAATCTTTATCAAAGCCTGATGGTAAAGGAAGAAAATGATAAGACATTTTCATGAAAAGAAAACATATTTTAAGGATTTTGTATCAGGACAACTTGTTCATCCAATATAAAGATTCTAGTTTTAAAACTTTGGAAGTCAATGAATTTCACTTATATGAGAAGGAATAAACCTCACATATCTTTCCTGGAAGGACTGGTAGTGAATAGTTAACATAATTTAATATAAAATTGAGATTAATAAAAAACATGAAAATATTAAAATGACTCAAGTCACAAATATTCAGAATGAAAAGCAATGATAGATGAAATATGTATGATGGCTGGATCACCTCTAACTGCTGAGGCTGAGAATGTCATTAAAGCTAGCATACAAAGAGTAAGCATCTGTAATAACATGAAGATAACTTTTAACAAAATTTAATCATGAATAAGATGTAAAGAAAAGAAGAGGAGGTATATCAGTTTATCATTGCTTATAGCCAACAATTCTACTTAAAACAAGAAATTTATCTATTCTAAAAAGATGTAATTAGCAACTTCAAGCTGTATTATAAAGCTATAGTAATAAAAACAATTTGGTATTGGCACCGGAACAGGCCTGAAGACCAATGGAACAGAATTGAAGACCCAGAAATGAATCCACAGAACTACGCCTACTTAATCTTTGATAAAGGAGCTAAAACAATAGTATGGAAGAACGATAGCCTCTTTAACAAGTGGTGCTGGCAAAACTGGCTCAACACATGCAACAAACTAAAACTAGACCCTTATATGTCACCCTGCACCAAAATCAATTCCAAATGGATTAAAGACCTCGAAATCAAAACAGACACCCTGAAAACACTAAAGGAAGGAGTAGGAGAAACACTTGGGCTCCTTGGTGCAGGACGGAACTTCCTTAACAAAGACCCAGAAAGGCTACAAATCAAAGAAAGGTTGGACAAATGGACTGCATCAAACTGCAGAGCTTCTGCACAGCAAAGGACATAGCTCGCAAGATAAACAGAAAGCCCACAGACTGGGAGAAGATCTTTACCTGACATTCAACAGACAAAGGCCTCATCTCTAAAATATATGCAGAACTAAAAAAATTACTTTCTTCCAAAACAAAACCGCAAAGAACCAATAGCCCCCTCATCAAGTGGGCTAAAGACTTACAAAGAGACTTCTCTGATGAGGAAATGAGAATGGCCAAGAGACATATGAAAAAATGCTCTACATCACTGGCCATAAAAGAAATGCAAATCAAAACAACATTGAGATTCCATCTCACCCCAGTAAGAATGTCATATATCAAGAAAACTAACAATAACAATTGTTGGAGGGGATGTGGCCAAAAGGGAACCCTACTTCATTGTTGGTGGGAATGTAAACTGGTTCAGCCACTCTGGCAAGCAGTATGGAGATTCCTCAGAAGGCTAAATATAGAATGCCCCTATGACCCAGCAGCCCCACTTTTGGGTATCTATCCAAAAGACCACAAACAAAATCACAGTAAAGCCACCAGCACAACAATGTTCATCGCAGCACAATTTGTCATAGCGAGAATCTGGAACCAACCCAGATGCCCCTCAGTAGACGAATGGTTCAGGAAAATGTGGTACATATACACAATGGAATTTTAAGCCTCTATCAGAAAGAATGACATTGTCCCATTGGTAAGGAAATGGAAGGACTTGGAAAAAATTATACTAAGTGAAGTGAGCCAGACCCAAAGAAACATGGACTCTATGGTCTCCCTTATTGGGAATAATTAGTACAGGTTTAGGCAAGTCATAGCAGAGCATCACAAGGCCCAATAGCTATACCCTTATGAACACATAAGATGATGCTAAGTGAAATGAACTCCATGTTATGGAAACAATTTTTATATCACAGTTGTAACTACTTTCAACGTCCCATGTGTATCTGTAGCTTCTATTATTGATGATGTTCTTGTATCACCTTCCTGTGGTTGTACCTACACTATCTCTGTAATCTTATCTGAGTATATTGGAAACAGTGTATACTGGTATTGGAAGTAGGAAATTGAAAGGGAATACCAAATTTGACAGACACAGGGTAAATAAAGACAAACAACTACAAAAGCAATACTTGCAAAACTGTTTGGTGTAAGTGAACTGAACACCTCCGGGGGGGGGGGGAGGTAAAGGGGGAGGTGAGAGGGGGGTATGAGGGACAAGGTAACAAACAGTACAAGAAATGTATCCAATGCCTAGCATATGAAACTGTAACCTCTCTGTACATCAGTTTGATAATAAAAATTTGAAAAAAAATAAAAATTAAAAAAAAGATGTAATTAGCTAGGCACTGGTAGCTCATAACTGTAATCCTAGTTACTCAAGAAGCTGAGATCTGCGAATCACAGTTGGAACCCAGGTCATTCAGTAAAGCCCTTGAGACTCTTATCTCCAATTAACTATCCAAAATAAAGCTGAAAGTAGAGCTGTAACTCAAATGGTAGAGTGCTACCCTTGAGCAAAGAAGCTCAGGGACAGCATCCAGGCCCTAAGTTCAAGCCTTAGGACAGGCACAAAGAAAAAAAAATATTTTCTAAGATGCCATTATACATAGACACACTAGAAAGCCAATCTATATCTTAATACATACCTTCTTATATGTAGATATGTGCAAAAATACATACATATAGCAAAGCCAGACATTTAGTAAAAGACATATCTATACAAATATATATAATATACAATTATGATTATAATATATAATAATCATAATATAATTATAAAATGTATTGTGATAGTAATTATATATTTAATATATGTATTAAATTATTAAGACAAATTCTTCTCAATTTTTAAATATTAAAGATATTTTTAAGGCTCATGAAGAGCAAAATTTTTTGTTGCCAGTCCTAGGGCGTGGACTCAGGGCCTGAGCACTGTCCCTGGCTTCTTTTTGCTCAAGGCTAGCATTCTACCTCTTGAGCCACAGCACCACTTCTGGCTTTTTTCTATATATGTGGTTCTGAGGAATCAAACCCAGGGCTTCACGTATACGAGAGGAGCACTTTACCACTAGGCCATATTCCCAGCCCCTGAAGAGCAAAATTCTATATCCTATTTTGGATGCACACTGAAAAAGAAAGATACAGGTTACTAAAAGTAAATAGTTTAACTAGATAATGCCCCATCCCCACTTCAGAGGAAAAGAAATTTTAAAAAAACAATGAAGTACAAGTTATAGAAGACAAGTTAGATTAAGTTGGATTCAGAATAAATACTATGTCAAACAAAACATACTTTTAAAAATGAATTTTATTGTTATTGTAAAGGTGATATACAGAGGGGTTATAGTTATGTGAGTCAGATAAAGAGTACATTTATTTTTTAACAAGGTCACCTCCTGCCTTGCTCTCTCCCAATGTTTCCCTCCCATCACCACCCACAGTTGTACTGTTCATTCTCACCCTAGTGTCTAGTGAGTACCACTGCTATATCTGATCACCTTTTATCCTACTATTTCTGTGCCCCCCTTACTCTCTCAAAGACAGATAAATGAACAAGCAAGACTAAAAGAAAACAAAACAAAACAGCAACAAAGGAAGAAAAACCTCATTTCCATTTCCTGGAGTTCAATCTAATAAATATTATTTTATACAATCAGATACACATAGGTATTGCTTCCTGTGTTCCTCTCCTAAGAATATCCTTTTTTGGTCTCATTGTGTGTGAATGCCTAGAGACTTGTATTCTTTATCATATTCCAGTGTGTGTTTGTTTGCTTTACCATCCAGTGTACTTACTTGTAGATTTATAGGCATATTCTAGCTACCACAGGTGAAGGAAACCATGCAACCTATGTT
This sequence comes from Perognathus longimembris pacificus, assembly GCF_023159225.1. Lineage (NCBI taxonomy): Eukaryota > Metazoa > Chordata > Mammalia > Rodentia > Heteromyidae > Perognathus > Perognathus longimembris. Next base: position 45,585,777 of record NC_063167.1, on the reverse strand, counting down.
ACTTTGGGTCTTGCTAACTTAATAAAATTTTTTCCAAATCTTTCCATTTCTTTACAAATGATGCAATATCATTATTTCTGATGAAAAATGGAAGAATCATACTGAAGCTGTGAAAGCATGAATATCTCTAAACCAAATACATTACAAGTGCTTGTATAAGACAGATGTTATGGGAGATAGAAAGACTTGTAGAAAGAAATAGTCTAAGAAGTAGGAGAATTTTATGCATCTATCGCTGACTAATTTTGAACATTATTAGATTCTGTGCCCCCAAAGCAGAGATGATATATTTGGATTGAGGACTAATATTATATTCATCTACCAAAAAAGTAGCCATTGTTATGGTTTGAATATGACGTGTCCCTCAGAAGGATCATGAATTTCTTAGCTTGTCTAGCTGGTGTTGCTATTTGGGGATGTTTGCGAACCTAAAAGGTGCAACCTCGCTGGAGGAAGCAGGTCACTCACCAGGGGAGGGTCTTTTGGGGACTATAACTTGTCCAGAGCTGCTCAATCTCATACTCAGTCTTGAGGTGAGCCACCATATGCTCTGCATCTCCACCCATAGGCACAGACATGGCAGAGCCAAGTCACCATGAACTGAATTTCTGATGCTGGAAGTCCAAATGTACATATCTCTTACTTGCCGTGGTCTCCCTTAGGTATTTGTCATAGTGATGAAAAGTAGCTCAAAAAGCCATGTGTTAAATCAGATGCATCAGTAAGATAAAATGCAAAAATATGTCATTCTGTAATCATGTTTAAAAAACATTAATAGAAAAATCCAAAAGATAAGCATATCTATCTGAAAAAACATTTTAATAAAATTATCTTAAAGAATTCCTGTGAATAAAATTGTAAGCTTTCTAGAAAATTATAAAGCACTCCCAGAATTTTGTGATATTAACATTAGCCTTGCTAATGACTTAAGCACCAACTTAAAGAGAACTAACTACTTAATAAACAGAAGGAAATCAGAGGAAAGGAATTACACAATTTTGAGGAACCAAAAAATGAGTTGAGCAAAGAAGGAAATTACAACTATCACAAAAATTAAAATTTGTCATTTTAGAGTCTGTGGGGTATAGCTCAGTGGTAGAATACTTACCTAACATGTGTAAGGCACTGAATTTGATCCCCAGAGCTAAAGTAAAAGCACAATCAATATAATTCCCAAAGCTGCTCCAAGTGATTTCTTTCCATGAAAAGGTCCAACTAATTTTCACATGCAAGGTACAATCATGTGAACAGGCATGATTCACATGCCATTTCAGGAAATAATCTTCCTTTTTATTAATCATATGTTCAACGGTCAAAAGGAATGATAACTTCTAAAGACACCATAGTCATATTTGAAAGCTAGTATGAAATACTAGACTTTAGAACAAGATGAGCTACATCAAATCATGAGCTAGCCACTTAATGAACTTATGATATACACAATTTTACCTCTATTCTTCTTACCTCATGACCCTTGAGTGAGAACAGAGTCAGCCTTTGAAAACGCCAGTCTCAGAACAATGTTCAGCTCATTTTACAGAGAAAAATTTCAAAGGATCTTTATCTATACTGAAGCAACAAAGGTTATGTATGATCTCAGAAATTGCAAACTTAACTCTGGCTTCCTCTCTCTGACACCACTTTTGGCAGAATAAGCCTAAAGAGACAGTCTTCTATTTTGAAGTGGAAGCATGGCTTCAAGGCTGCTCAAGCCTTCCTATCTCCCCCTATAACCTACCTCCAAAATAAACTTCAATTTCTCCTGGTTTTCTAAAGTATAGATATACATTATGGCATTCAATGCTTGATACTCCATTAATTTCATCCTCAAAAAGAACCAGCACTGCCGTGCCACCAACGCTAACATTCTTCTTTATACTGGAAATTACAGCATTCTCTTGGCAGAAGATGTTGTCAGGATTTGGCTGATATCTGCAATATATGATAACTTGCAAAGTACACAATGGTACGTACTCCAGAGAGCTGATGGGAGATTAGATGAAAATCTAAATGCAAACCTTTTGGCATGAATTTGAGTCATTCACGTATTTTCTGAGCAGTGAAATGAATCAGCATTTTCTTCCAAATTTTCAACCAAATTTCCTTGTCCTTTTCCTTTCGTGTGTGTGTGTGTGTGTGTGTGTGTGTGTGTGTGTGTGTGTCTGGGGTTTTGATCAAAAGCTTTACATCTTATAAGCAAGTACTCTAGTACTAAGTCATATCCCCAGCTCTGGGTTTAATTTTCAGATAGGATCAATCTCACATTTCCTCTTGCCTAGCTTGAATTACAATCATGGTCCATCACACCTGGCTTGATCTTTGAAATAGGTCGCACTTTCTCCTGAACTTGCCTCAGTCTGTGCCACCTTACCAGCTTCAGTTAATCTTCTTGTCTTCTGTATATCAATAATTGGTCATCTGAGACTTTGTGGAGAATTCTAAACATAATCTACTAACCAACTGTCTGATATTGTCTGAAAAATTTACATTTTCTACCCATTTTCCTAAGAGGTTATAGCAATATATGTTTGTTTATCCACTAATTTTGAATAGTAACATCTAATCTCATTACAAGTAGTTTATCTTACAAAAGACAAGGTGTTATGAGAAATATAATATATACCATGGTTATTTCCACAAGTTTACTTACATATTATTCTATTAATTGTACGGGAAGAGAAAGGCAAAAAAATGCCCTTTTTTGATGGCATGTTGAAAAATAAACCTTAAATTATATATTTTTTAAAAGACTAGAACAAACTACAAGGCCCAAAAGTGAACTCACCAACAGTCATCTGATATTTGACAACGGGACCAAAAAAATACATGTTGGAATAAATATATCCTCTTAAACAAATGATGCTATAAAATCTGGGTTTCCATATGCAAACATCTATCAGTCAATTTGTACTAATATTAACTCAAAATAGATCATAAACTTCAATATATACCTGAAGCCTTGAGAATACTACAGAAAAGAGCAGTGAAAACAGTAGAACTTGGTGGCATAGATGGGAATTTCCTGAAGAGAATTCTAGGAGATCAGCATATAGGCAATAAAATTGAGAAATGACACTGTATCAAGCTAAAAAGCATCTTCACAGTGAAGGACATAGTCGCTAAGCTACAAAGACAGCCTATGGAGATGATCTTTGCTAAGTGTATGACTCCCACAAGTCTACGTGCCAGAATATACAAGACATTTCAAAAGCTAACTCCACAAAGAACCAATAGCCCAAATAATAAATGGACAAAGAAGCTCAACAGAAGCCTCTCAGTAGAAGAAATAAAAGTGGCCAATAAGTATATGAAGAAATGCTCAACATATCTGTCCATAAAGGAAATGAAAATCAAATCAACATTATGATTTCATCACTGATCAGACTGACCATCATCAGAATATGAATACATGCTAGAAAGGATGTAAGGGAAAAGGAACCCTATTACACTATTGGCAAGAAAGTAAGTTAATACCAAAACACTAAAACTAGAACTACTCTGTAATCCAGCCATACCACTGAGCATTTATCCAAAAGATTCCAGTTCAGGATACAATAAAGGTTTATTGCAGCACAATTCACAATAGCTAAGTTATGTTAACTGCCTAAATTTCCTACAACTGATGAGTGGACCAAGAAAGTGTATAGATAAACAATGGAATTTTATTCTTCTAACTACAATGGAATATTTTTCCTTTAACAGAAAGAATGATATTGTAACATTTGCAGACAAGGATGAACCTAGAAATAATCATATTATATTAAGTAAGTCAAGCTCAAAAAGATAAATCATATGTTTCCTCTTATATGTGGAAGTTACATTTAAAAGATAGATATATACAAACAACATACAGGATCGTATGCATATATGAAGAATCAAACTGATGAAAATATTACATATGGAGACTGTATTCCATAGTGTAAAGACCTTTGAACAATTAAGAGTTTACCAAAATAAATACCAGGAAGTTGAAACTGTCTCGTCTGGGAAAGGTAGAGGCTAAGATCAAGGGGGATACACAGATGGAGAGAGGAATAGTAAGTGAATATAATTATAACACTCAAGTACGCATATGCGGAAATGGAACTAGAATGCTTGAGAAGATAGGTAGGGATGCAATGGATGGGAAAGAAGAATGATGGAAGATATGTTGTACACATGGTTATGTTAAATTGAAATCACTTTGTATAACAATTTGAAGGTAATAATAAAAAAGAGGAAAATAAATAAGAAGAAAGCCTTGTTTGATAGCTAATATCATAAAAGAATATTGTTCTGTCTTTAGTCATTTATACAGTATTTATCAAATACACATCACATATTCTAATGGCCCTGAATAAAATAAATTTCTTAGAACACAGCCTTAAGCAGAGAAAGCATCAAGCTTGCCAGTGATTAGCAAGGCCAAATTTTGAGTTTTGCGGTTCATTTATTCTGTGGAGATCTGGTATTTACTCCATTGTGTTCTGATAAAATACAAGGAGTTATTTCAGTTTTCTTATATTTGCCAAGACTTGCTTTCTATGCTAAAATATAATTTATTTTGAAGAAAATTCCATGTGCTGCTGAGAAGAATGTATATTGTTCATGTCTTCGGTGAAATAATCTATAGAACTCAAGTCTATTTGGTCTATATCGTCACTTCATTCTCATATTTCTTTATTGAAAATTTCCTGGTTGACCTATTTATTGGTGAGAGTTAGGTATTAAAATCCCCTGTTATCATTGTGTTGGAATCCATATGTATTTTTAAGTTTAGTAGTGTTTGGTTAGCAAAGTGGGGTGCACAGATGTGCATGGATGTGAACGATTGTTATATCCTCTTTATGGATTGTTCCCTCTATTAATATGAACTGAGCTTTTTGACTCTTCCGCAGTGAAGTGTGAATGGAAGGGTTTCTGAGGACATTTCCTGGGTCACAATCACTCTGCTACACCTGAAGCCCACATTATGTCCTGCTCTGGGAGATCATGACTGTTCCAGCTTTCCATGGTAAAAGCTTTTCCCTTTCCACTTAAAGTACCAGTCTAATATTTCCTTTGGAACCTGTAGGACAGATGGTTCATATACACTGTGAGCCCAGCTATGGCTTTCTGCATTTTTCTTTGGCTTAGGACAAAGACCAAAACTTCAGAGGGCTGTGGTCTACCCAGCAGCTTCCTTCCTGATTCCTTTTGTCTTCGGATTTGAATATAGCTATCTCTCAACTGGAAAGTGGCTTTGCTTACCCATAGTCCACACGTCATACTTAGCATACTTAAAATAATTAGAAATTCAGAGGTTTATATTTCTGTGAAATTAGCAAATATTGCATTTTGTAAAAATTGATTTTATTATGTAAATACAATCTATGTTCTGGTAACCTAAGAATCAGAATAATCTAATTCATTCATTCACACTTTCCAGCTTTAGGAAAATGTTTCACATACCCTGAAAGGTAGACTTGTTGGGTCTAAGATAAACTGACATATACAGTTTTTAGCTTTTTTTAAGCTGTATCACAGATCAAATATAAGAAATATAGTAACATAAAACTCATTTCTGGTGGGCATGAAATTCTCAATTGGCTTGAGCTCATGAACAGACACTAACAAAATTGGCCAAGTGGATTCTGCTATTTCTCACCCTGTAGAGAATGCATTTCCATCATCTTTGCACAGCAATCCAAATGATCAGATCATAAAGACAAGTTCATAGTCTGCACTTCCACCCACAGGGAATAACATCCCAACCTCCAGAAAAGTAAGGTCAAAGACAAACAGCAGAGAAAAAGATTTTAGAGCCAAGAAAAGTTAATCTTCCCTATTACTTGGAATTTACTCTGGGAATCCAGAAAAAGATGAAACTGGGCTTAGTGGCCCATGAGGTATACAACTCCAGAGTTATAATTTACTTTCTCTATTAGGTTAGTTCTATTGGGCACGTGAGTGATGGCTTCCAAACTGTAGAAATAATTCTCAAAATGCAGAAAAGAACCACACTGGTCTCTTACAGTATAAAACCCAAAGCAACGATTTAATTCGATGATCAGAAAATTATTAAAATAGGCCAAAAGAATATTTCTGGAGCAAAATGTTTATGGGGAATGTAATAAAAGACTAATAGGATATGAAGGCTGGCTTGGATAGAGAAGTCTTCAGGTTTTCAAACACAATGAATTATAAGTTTACTATAACTGTTGCCCTGGATGGAAATGATTTACCTATTACTCATACAAGAGTTATAACTTATCTCTTTCTGCCCAGTTAAGTTATAAAATGCGTTAGTCTAAAGCTGGATTTGGCCATATCCATAATCCCAGCACTCTGGAGCCTGATGGTGAGTTCAAGGCCAGCCTAGGCTCCAAAATGAGACCATGCTTCAAAACTAACAATGCCCAGTCAATAGCCAAGACCACCCTGAAGAAACCCCAGTAGATTTTAATGTCTATTTCAAAGTTTGGGATAATTGTTTGTTATGCATTTTCTATTATTTCTTTTCACCTTACATAAAATAGAGTGCAATACTTTATATAGACTTAGAGTTTTTTTGTGGTTTTTCTACCATGATATTATCTCTAGGACTGGCATTTCAACTCCAGAGGCCTAGGTAGGGAATCTCATTTGCTTGGCCCATATTTTAACCCCATACCAGAATTTGAGGCCAGTCCACTGACAATTTAGAAACATTTTCTTTTTGTGATCTTACTGTCTATAGCTGGGAGAAACAATAGCTGTGAGTAAAGACTGTCAAGGAGCTAACCACAAGGCAGGTGCAGTGTACAAACAATATATTGCTAGTGCAGCAATAATGTGGATCAGTCCCATTCAGGGGGAGTGAGTGAAGATTTGCAGAGGCAAGATTTTCCAATATTCAAGATTTCAAAGCTTATAACAGAAGATACTGTGCCCAGAGTGAAAAACATCAAACAACGAGCATTAGTTCTTTTTGCTTCCTCTGTAGTCTTCTGACACATCCTGAACCCATCGCCCTAATTTTTCTACTGGTCCATACTCTTGTCTTAAGGTACTTGAATTTATTATTATCATAAAGAGACTGAAAAAATCAATTAGATTTTCTTATAGTGATTTATTATACTCAGTCCTTTAAGTGAAGGTATGAATAGCTAATGAATAACCTTGAATGAACGTGACTGATAGGCACTTGCCAAACTTTTAGTTGCCTTACAAAGTCATGATCGCTTGGAAGAATGCACTGAAACTATTCTGTCAAATAAGAATCTTATATTAATAAAGTACTGGGAGCATGACTGTACAGAGATAATGCATTTTTAAATTCCTTCCAACTATTTTCAGGAACAATTTAGAAATTATTGATGTAGAAAGAATATTAAAAATATAATTTGTTCTTCATGTTATTGCCCTCATTTATTTTCTGTATTTTGCTAAGCTCCAGTGATTTGGAACTCTTGTTCATAGTCAGTAAATCTCTTTGTTGTCTTGATGAATATGTCACCTAAAACGCTTAATGGAGAATAATCTTAGAATACTCCCATGAATTGGTTCGAAGTCATACTATAAAAGATGAGTTTAAAAGTTATTATCAAAGAAGGATCAGAGCATAGCAAAAGAGAGAAAAAGAAAAGTGAAATGTACTGCGAAATGCTTCTTAGATGCTTCTGATATTCTAAGATAGTTTCCAGTTGAGATCTCCTACTCAAAAGTGTTGAAACAATGCCTAAAGCATAAATAAGTTAGTTGTGGAACTTAAGGAGTATATCTAAAAGACAAAGAAGCAAGTCTACAAAATTTTAAGTATTTCAGCAACTCTGAAAACTTAAATAGCTAAAAGGCTAATAAAAGAAAGTTAAAATAATGCCTGGTAGATTTAGAAATCAAGGATTAGAGTCTTGTCTCCGCTCTCAAGAGAAGACATTGATAAGTTTTGTTTACTTGTATTTTTCTTTAAGATGTATTAGGTTTCTCGATGGATAAAGCAAAGTAATTATATCATTCATTAAAGGATTTATTGTAAGAATCCCATTCGCATATGCATACAGAAATGGAGCCAGATAGTTCAGTGTTTTATATTCCTTGGTATTCAAGTCCTATTAAGAAAGAAACTGTTCACTAATGCTTTTTATTGTAACAGACCAATTCGCACAATCAGATTCCACTCTTCTGATAACTTGCTTCTACTAAGGTATCTTTTAATTTTTCTTCAATTGTTTATTAAGGGTCTTTGGTGTTTGAAAGCAGTTAAATCTTCATGAGTGCCTAGATGATAACCTTTTTCAGAGATTTTAAATAGCAATACATTAATGTCTCTTTTTTTGGAAGGGGTAAGCTTTCACCACAGGAGGCAAAATAATTCTGAGCATGCAGTACTGACAGTCATTGTACTCAAGGAGAAAGGGAAAGTGGCCAAGTGCAGAAGTAACAAGACAGAAGGCCAAACAGAATGTGGCTCCTACCAGCAGATCACACTTTCTTAATATAAATAATAAGCAAATTGAGAAGAGCCCTTCTTTAACCTATAGCTCTTCCTGTGTGTTTCCTGAGGTCATATGATTTGCTTTCCCTTCATAGTCATAAATTCCTTTGGGTGATAACTTGGTTCTCACATTCAGAATTAGTTTCCCACACAGGGAAACACACACATACAAACACTTACACTGATAACTCATATGCTAGTATGGAGAAATGGAGACATCTTGTAAGTAGAGTAAAAATACAGATACTTTTTCCTATAGATTTCATAGATCTCACTAAGTCAATCATGGCACTTCCCATTGTTGGGCTTTCTTTTTTACCTGAGCAATTAAATAGTTTCCTATTAATGTGGATTCATTTTTTCCAGAGTCAGGAGAGGAAACCTGCATGATAATACCAAACAAATATAAAGCACTGTATTCTAATTTGCTACATAAATACCATGAAAGGAATCACAAACAGGAGATCACCCAAAGTTCACTGATCAAAACACATCTCTTGTGGAAGTAGAGGAAGGGCCTAGAGGTAGAATAGACCCGTCAAGGTCCGCTCCCCAATGACGTCCATTCTCCAATTAGGTCTAACCTCCCAAAGTTTCCACCATTTTGTAGTAGACCATTAAGCCATGAATCTATCAGTAGAGCAACTTATTGATAAGACCAGAGCTCTTGAGATGAAATTATCCATCACCTAACACCATTCTCCTGAATATTGCTACACTGAGACCAAATCTTCAGTATATAAGCAATGCTATAAGCACTAAGACCATTTTGTCAAATGGTTGCTTGATATAGGCAATGATAACATTAGGGGCAGTCAACATCTTCTGAATTGTTGTGCATCCTAAATTGTCCTTGTGTTCTTTTGGTCAACCTCACAAAATCCTGTTGATACAAACATGATTTCAGTTGAGCTACATCCTGTTATGAAAAATGAGTGGGTGTTTTGTTGTTGGGTAATTGATTGGATAAACTCTTTATACCATTAGTAAACTAGCCAATTGTGTAAGACTGTGAATCGAAAAGTCTGATGAGTTAGAACCACAGGGTTTTAGGGATTAAACTTGCATGCACTGCCTACCTCATGTGTTTAGTTATCAGACTGTAGTCCATTATGCACTATTCTTCAGAAATAAAATTTTCCTTGCCAATTAAACACACACACACACACACACACACACACACACCTCTTAAACAGCACAATTATAACTATTCAGTGTTATCTCTTCTGAATTACTTTTAAAATTTTGAAGATGCAACCGTCAGCTTCCTAGATTATCAGTAAAAGGCTTTTTAGCACATTCATATATACATCTGTTAGTTATCTACATAGAAACTATGCTAAATTGGAGATTTGTGCTAGCTCCTTTGCTTTTTCACAGAGGGATTGTTTTATTGCATTATCTCTCTGACCAGTCCATATGGAGTAACTCAGCAGTCAAAATATTGCTTGTCATACTCTGGGTATTTTGCACTTGAAGCAGAGCTTTGGATTGGTCAATGAAATGAGATGGTATTTTCTACCTAAGGGAACTATCTTAATGAAAAAAAAAAAAACCTCACAGTGATCACTCAGGTGATTTACCATATTTAGGCTTTATCACCTCAAGTCTTACCTTCATGAACTCTATGATTAACCTTCATCTATAAAATTAATGTAGTAGTCAATTCTACCTTCAAAATATATCCAGAATCTTATTAGTCTAAGGGAAGAAGACAAGTAGAAACAGTGTAAATGTTTTCACAAATAAGGAATACACATCACTTCCCTTCTACCACCAATTCCACTACTAATTTCTATCCAAGGCACTACGGTGATTCTCTGACACATGTTCAAGACCTAGAATTGTAAGGTACTCAGACATAACAGAATTTCAGGAAATATGTATATAACAAATGAACTCCTAAACTCTGTGAGAAACAAATATTTCCAGTATGCTCTAACACATGTTCAATACATACAACATGCTCTAAACTGTTCAGTATGTATTAGATCATCTGTGTTTTCAATGCAATTTCCTAACTGTGGAACATACACCTGCTGCCAATTGTTTATATGCCTCCCTTATGGTCTTGAGGCTTCTTCTAGCCAATGACAATGGAATAAGAACTGTGTAATATGGCTACCATAAATAAAAGTTCCTAACAGTATGCATTTAGCAATTCAAGAAACAAGCTCTCGGGGCTGGGGATATGGCCTAGTGGCAAGAGTGCCTGCCTCATATACATGAGGCCCTGGGTTCGATTCCCCAGCACCACATATACAGAAAATGGCCAGAAGTGGCGCTGTGGCTCAAGTGGCAGAGTGCTAGCCTTGAGCAAAAAGAAGCCAGGGACAGTGCTCAGGCCATGAGTCCAAGCCGGAGGACTGGACAAAAAAAAAAAAAAAAAAGAAACAAGCTCTCTAGTCTTTTGCACCTTGCATTTTGTTCTTGATAATCAAAATCAAACCAGCCTTAAGCATAACTGAAATTCATTAACCTGCGATCCAGCAACTGTGACTAAAGAGAGGTATCATTAATTCTGTTAAAACAGAAATCAAATGAAATTATCCATTAGAAGTCCATTTGCAAGCTCTTGTTTGGCAATTTGCATGGAAAGGAAGTTTTCATAATTGAAATTCACAGCTATTTTTAATGGCTGAGTCGTAGATATAAACAGAATTAGACCTGGGATTTCTTAAAGAAATATAATCAAAATTTGCATGCCATGAGATGAACAGTCTTGTTTATTTATTCCACAAACAGTTTCATATATAATGCTTTGCAAGGAGTGGGTAAATTGTCATAGTCTATGTATGCTTATCTCAGATGAATAGAAAACAAAGATCTATTAAAGGCCACTAACAAACTAGCAAGGTTTAAATGCCTGAGGTCCAGGTTAAAGGTTAGGAGAAAAAGAATCCCATTTCCTTGGGCTCTTGCCATCCTTTCAAATCTCCTGTACTGGTATAGTTCAATCAGAGGACAATGAATGCTGTAATTACACTGTAATGTAAACATAAAAGGCTTGATATAAAGAATTACAATACCAAATGGAAATAACTATAAAGTTAAAAACATAACTCTTAAGTGTAGCTTTGAACTGAAGGATAATACTAAGAGAAAGTTGATATCTCTTTGAAGAAAATGGTGTGTAGTGGGAAATTTGACTGGGTGCCACAATTTTCAGTTTCTAGCATGCAGAGTGCAGGCAAGCCCAGGTTGCAGGAAGACATGCAGAGATGGAAATGAATTTCTTTTTGATTTCTTTTATTCATGAACATCCACTGAATGCTCTCTGCATATTGGTCACAGGCTCTACAGTTGATGCTGCTCTCACACAGGCCACATATCACTGAAATATCTTAAATAAGTAAAGAACCAAATGCCATTGTGGCAACTGTGAAAGTACTGCTCCTGAAAGGGTATACATAATAAAGAGAATCTTAGGAATGAGAATCCTCGTAAAAAAAAAAAATTGGGGTCAAGTAAATACGTAACAAGGAAATTACATAGAGGATCTTGATAATTAGGGGGAAGTGGTTGGACATTTAAAAACTATTTTGGTTATTTTGATTATTCTTAGATTTTCTGATCCTGTTCCTTGAAGCCTTTTAACTGAAATTGTATTTGCTTTCAAAGTCAATGTATAATTTTAAATAACTTTTCTTCTGGCATGTCTTAGAACAGCACATTAATGAGGTGCTGTCATTGTAAAGCTATCCTTCACATATCATGGCACTCCTTATCTCTTCCTCCTACCTCATATTCTAGTAATAGAGTCTACCTTCTGGCCCTAGGGATGATCACAAGAGGACTTAATCCAAATCAGACCCACCTTAGGTCAAGGAGTACACTTCCAGTGAACTGAAACTGGTTGGTTTCTCCAGAACAAATCTATAAGGATAAAAGTTCAGCGCTCCCTGTGGCTGTGGTTGTATTCTTATTGGCCTAAGGAGCTTGCAAAAAAGAACTTAGTAGGTGAAGTGAAAAGAGAGAGATACTTATTGGAAACCGAAAAAGGAAAATCAAACGTAAACCAGGAAACAAAGGAAGAGAGAGAGGAGGAGAGAGAGAGAGAGAGAGAGAGGGAGAGGGAGAGGGAGAGGGAGAGGGAGGGAGGGAGGGAGGGAGGGAGGGAGGGAGGGAGGGAGGGAGGGAGGGAGGGAGGGAGGGAGGGAGGGAGGGAGGGGGGAGGGAGGGAGGGAGAGAGAGAGAGAGACAGAACAAAAGTCCAACCTCTGACAATGGACACACCAGTGCCCAGGTCAGCATGGTCTTGCTACTTAACTGAGCAAATAGCCCTGACTAACCAATCAGTCTTTGGACTACATGAACATCTGATATTAGTTCAACAAAGTACTTTATTGAATGTATTAACATTTTCATTTGTAATTTATTATCTGACATTGGAATAAGAATGAAATATGTATTTGTGGAACAAATGGTTGAAATGGTAATAAATTTCAAAACAGTGATAGAAAATGCAGGGCTGTGTTGTCATCGATTCCTTGTTTTGCTTTGTTTTGTTTGTTTTTTTGGCAACAGTGAAAACACTGGCTGGATGGCTTCAGGAAAGCTACACAGGAACTGGTTTAGAAATACCAAGTGCATCAAGGCTGCATGTTTTAACTTAATTTTCTTGGATGAGGTATGTTTGAACTCACATTTATTTAATAAATGTCCTATCATCATATTTCTTCTAGAAGCCTTCTTCCTGTTGTTCCCGTTTCATGGGCTGATGCATTAGTAAACTTCATTTGCCCTTCTTCCTTTGGTTGAATCAGCGACTATGGGATATCATTAGGGCAGTAAAAAGAAAGAACAGAAAGAACCATCCTTTCTCCCCAGGCTGTGAGGGTACCGCTCGCTGGGCTCTGTGATCAAATATCATCCTAAGTGAAAACTACTTGAGACAAATATAAAAACAGAAAGACAAATAACAAGACATCCTGAGCTCCCATAGTGCTTCGCGAGTGGCCGGCATGATAACAAACCCTGGGCGTCAGCACGCGGGTTCGGGTCGGCTCTGTGGGGGCTCCAAATTGGTAAGTGGGAGGTTCAGCGAGATTGGGGCCCCGCTGCGGTCTGGTTAGGCGGCACAATGTCGCTTTTCCGGGGCGTGTGGGGCGCGCTGAGGGCGCTGGGAAGATCTGGAGCGGAGCTGTGCACTGGCTGTGGGAGTCGTCTGTGCACACCTTTCAGTTTTGTGTATTTTCCAAGATGGTTTTCATCCAACTTGAATAGTTATCCAAAGAAACCTATGACTTCCTACCTTCGATTTTCTAAAGAACAACTACCAGCATTTAGAGCTCAGAACCCCGATGTGAAAAATAAAGAACTAATTCAAAAAATTGCAGAGGTATGGAGGGGACTTCTTGAGTCAAAGAAAAAAACATATAAAAATGCTTACAAGGCAGACTGGAAAATATACAAAGAGGAAATGAGCAGAATGCAAGAACAGCTTGCTCCAAGTCAGTTGCTGTCTTTGGAAAAAGAACTCAAACAAAGATGTTTGAAAAGGAAATCAATAATGAAAATGAGGGAGTTAACATCTCTTGGAAAACCAAAGAAAACTCGTTCAGCTTACAACATTTTTATAGCAGAGAAATTTCAAGAAAACACAGGTGGTTCACCTAAGGAGAGGTTGAGGATTTTAAATGACATGTGGAAAGATATGTCTGTTTCTCAAAAGGAGGTATATTATCAACTTTCTCAAGATGATAAAACTCGTTATGAGGCTGAAATTAAATCTTGGGAAGAACGAATGATACAAGTGGAAAGAACTGATCTTTTATGTCAAAACAGGAAAGTACAACCTAAAGCTGCCACTGAGAATCTAGACTTCGAAGAAAACTGAATTGTGTTCATGATGGTTAGGCACAAGAAGCCAATTAAGTCTCAGAAACCGGTGTTGTAACATTAGAATACAGATAAAATTGGTAAACATTTTGTATTCAATTCCTTTTTCTTTAGCCCATGCCTGCCAGTTGAACACATTTTGTATTAATATTTGTAAAACCCAACAGATGAAGGTCATGAAAATTTTTCTGTTTATAAGAATCACAGAGGGTCAAAATCTTTCATGCAAATCTAGAAGGGAATCATTTTATCTTTGATAAAGGAAAATCAGACAGTGGTTTTTTTTTTATACTGGATGCTGATTGTGTATAGGATATTCTTGCCTCCCTATGGAGCCAGGGGCTTGTTTCCAAACTTTTCAATACTGTAAAAGCCACAGTGTTCTCTGATACAACTGTGCCGTTAAAAAAATGCAGCCAGAACTCATATCTGGGTAAACTCTTAATTCCTAGGTATAATCCATACATACTCAGAGTTGATGGCTGTACATGCAAGCACTGGTTAGTTTCAGTAACTTTTATAAAAAGAACTAAGAGATTTATAACCCATTTTCTCATTGTCTTTTTCTTTTACTAAAGTAAAAACGAATTATATACTAGATCTATGCATATTTTATATAGCATAAAATAAAAATTTTAATATTTCATTTCTCATGTTTTAAAAAAAAAGACATTCTGTTCCATGATATGATGGGGTATTTGAAACCAATAAAAATGAGTCTCAGAGAAATAAAATATTTCACCCTTTTTTTTTTTTTTTTTGGTCAGTTTTGGGGCATGAATTCAGATCGGGGCTCTGTCCCTGAGCTCTTTTGCTCAAGGCTAGCACTCTACTTCTTTGAGCCACAATACTACTTCCAGGTTTTGAGTGGTTAATTGGAGATAAGAGCCTTATGGTGGACTTTTCTGTCTGGGCTGGTTTTGAACCACAATCCTCAGCTCTCAGCCTCCTGACTAGCTAGGACTACAGACATGGGCCACCAACATCAGGCTCATCCTTTTATACTTTTAAATTAAAGGAAGGGGATGATCTTTTAAATACATTTCTGACTCAGCCCAAAGGTGTTGCCAGAACATAAAACATAGGATAGATAAGAAAGTCAGTAAATTGAAACAGAAGTTTGCAAGTATCAGCACTTTCTCTTTTCTACATTTTTATTATTATCATTTAGTTGTACCGGGAGCTTCATTTTCACATGTCCATATTTGCATTCAATGTAGCTCATGTAGATTCATCTCCTCCTCCACCCTCCCTCATGTCCCCTTCCTCAATTCCTCAAAGAATTTAGTTGCCATTTTCATACTTGTTGGTAAGATATTTTGACCATATTCACCCTTTTCTACACTCTCCAGTTAACCTCTCTGCTCCCACTCTTAACCATGCTCCTTCCTCCTCAGGGCCTTTAACATTCTTGTCATTCATTTTTTTAAATACATGTTAATTGTTCAAAATATATGTTCATTGTTCAGTGTGGCATTTCACATGTGTATATACAGTACTTTAATCAGAATGCTTCCTCTGTTTACTCTTTCTTTCCTCATCTCCCTATTCATTTAATTCAACTGATCTCAGTGAATTTGATTTTGCTATTTTCATGCACAGATGCACCATTTTTTAATATTGTTCACTCTCTAACATTCTCTTCTCTTCCTTCTCTAATTGTCTCAAGTAATCCTCAAATTACATATATATATCATATGTGTATATAAGAAATATATACAATCCTCTGTGTGTTAACATATACAGTTTTATCATCTAGATCTAGCATCTGCATGTGAGAAAAAACTTGTTACCTTTGTTTTTCTGTACCTAGCTTACTTCATATTTTTATGAGCTAGAGTAAAAAGAAAATACAAAATCTCATTGTCTGTAATCTCACCACTAAAGTAATATTACATACTTTTCTAGGCAGTTATCCTTGGAGAGGAAGCTTCCCCTTCATTTGTTTTATCTCAAATCTAGTGTGAAGAAATTCAGAATGTTTTGAGACTGAACGCTTGCTGTATATTTGGACAACTCCCTTTCCCTGCTCTAAGCAAATATTCTTTCTTTGCTAAGATTTGGATACAGTTCAACTCCTAAATGTTCCTGCCTAGTAGCTCCATACCAAGCTTTGGTAGCTCTAAGAGGCAGGGCCTAGCCAGGGGCAATGTGTCATTGGGGATTCCAGTGGTGAACTGGATCTTTTAGAACTCAGTGTGTACAAGAATGAGCTGTGAATGGGTTGACACAAAAGGTGAGTACCACATTTCCCCGCATCTCACTTTCTGTCTTGCCAGATAATAGGGCCTGCACACATATGAAGACATTTGCTAGTTCTTTATTGGAAACTCTATTTCTAAAACACTATGTTTGGAGAGTCAGGCACTAGTGACTCACACTACAAGGGAAACTAGGTTCTGGAAGATCTCATTTCACAGCCATTCCAGAGATTAAAAACATGTAGGACTCCATCTCCAATTAATGAGCAAAAAGCCAAACTAGAAATGTGGCTCAAGTTCCAGTGGGCAAGCAAGTCCAGCAAGCAAGGGGCCCTGAATTCAAACCCTACTTCTGGCAAAAAACAACAACCAACAACCTAAATTTGGTTATGGTTTTTAATCTTCTTTAGCATTTCCCTTTTCTTAGTTTACCCATGATTATTTTGAAAGCATTTTGTACCCTTATCATTTTTGCTCTTCATTCATTGTGGTCATTACAACCCTTTCTTCCTTATCAGTAATTTGAGTGAGTCATGTACAGTTCATTCTTGGTGTTTCCCATTAGTTTTTGCATTACATAATGTTACTCTGTTAGAACATTTCCTTCTCACCTCCTCAATTTCCTGCATCACCTAGTTCTGTTGATTTATCAGGAGTCTCATCTTACCAAATGGATACTTGTACCAAGCTCTTTCAGAGCAAAAAGCAATCATGGGCAATTGCCTTTTGACCTTGATTTATGTCTCTTTCTTTTTTTCAGACTCTGTTTCAGTTTGCTTTTCATATTATGTGTCTGTCTTTTCTATCTTTTTTATTGTATATTTTTGGCATAATTGCTCTGGAATTTTTCTCAGATATGTCAAGTTCAGCTACTCTGAACACATGTCTGATTTGCTCTTATCTCTGTATCGGTTCTGTAAATTCCTTTCACCTCACCTCCCCTGTGGCTTGAGAATGGATTTGGTGAAATAACAGATTGAGTTTCACAGAGGTTTTGTAAGAGGTTCTTAATTATGTTCCCCACCTGATATTTTGTTAACTCTTTAACACTTACTTGACTTGGAGAAGCTATTTCCTATCACTAGGACTAGCTTTGGCTCTGAACTTTGGCATCTATGCCTCAGACATTGGCTGCTGGTAACTTTATTCTTCCTGCTCCCCCAGATCTACCTCTATTCCATTAAGAAAAAGATAACTTCCCAAGTCTTCTGAATTTACAGCAAAATAAAATGAGCAGAGTTGAGTTAACTCATGTTATTTCCCTAGAACTGAATTTATGGAGTTGGAGCCAGTTTAGAAGACAGCCAAACAAAGCTGAATTTTTCTTTTTCCCAGGGCTACATACATATCTTTTTAATCTTTATGTCCTATATTACTGCAAATATCTCTGCCAGATGCAGAGATATTTCTCTGCTTCAACTGATCTCAGTGAATTTGATTTTGCTATTTTCATTCACAGATGCACCATTTTTGAATATTGTTCACTCTCTAACATTCTCTTCTCTTCCTTCTCTAATTGTCTCAAGTAATCCTCAAGTTACAAATATATATATATATATCATATGTGTATATAAGAAATATATATACAATCCTCTGTGTATTAACATATACAGTTTTATCATCTAGATCTAGCATCTGCATGTGAGAAAAAACTTGTTACCTTTGTTTTTCTGTACCTAGCTTACTTCATATTTTTATGAGCTAGAGTAAAAAGAAAATACAAAATCTCATTGTCTGATGCTTACTCTTTTTTTTGCTAGCATTTTGTTTGTTTTATTGAAGTAGTACCCCTTTCTCATGCAACTAAGTACTAGAGGAAAATTAAATACTAGAGGAAATTTCATGCTACTTCATCTTTACTGAAGCATTTTTACACAGACTCAATAGAAAATAAAACTATCCTGGACATGTAATGTTTTCATGTTTCCTTTATTCAATAAATAATGTTCATTTACTGAACCCTTACTTTGTTCCAAGTATGAAAACCTACACTGTAAGAGTAGAGGAAAAAATTATTTCTATGATGAAAAAAATTGTCTTGTCGCAGTATCTTCTAGTACATCTGATTTTTATTACTTTGGTAGTTCACAAACTTTCAAGGTTTACTCAGTTATACAAATCCCTAACCTATTATCTCTTCCAAAAGTTTTAACAAATGCAAAGATCTCTTTACCACATAGTAAGCTATTTGTATTCGACGCTATAGAACCAAAGTCACAAATAACAACAAAATTAACTGATGTAAGCCTCAGAAACTCAGACTGATAGCCAGGTGTGACTTCTAAGTAAGAGATAAAGACATTCTACTTTATCAGCTAAGTAAACATCTGTAGATTGCTCTGTAGATTATCCTCTGAACATCCAGCTTTTCAGCTGTCCACTGAGCCTCTGAAAATACACAGGGATAAGAAGGACAATGGCTGAAATGACAGAACTCATTACTTCCTAATGCCTTGTCTGCCCTGAGTACTTACTTGGGTGGGAAAGGATGACATGACCATTTTGTGTCTTGGCTTGTGTAAAGGGAATTGTCAAGGCTGAGTTTGACAGACATCTTTTCAGTCCTTATTGATCTGATCTGGGGATGTTGTCAAGCAATGTAGCACATTACAAATTGGGTGTTTTCATGTATTAGCAGGGTATGTGCCTCATGTGCAAAATTGGGATTTTCATGAAGCAGGTGAACACATGGCATCTGTATTCCAATCAGAAATATTTTTGCATAAAAATACTGTTCCAATACTGAAGCATATCTTTGCATCTAAGTTTTACCTGATATACTCAGCTTGCTAATCCATATGCTGTAATGAGCCCTGGACATCTCTTCAGAATGTTGTTCTATATGTAAAGCAGTTGGTCTACCTCCCTTCTTGGTCTGGAACATTAGGTGATACTGTATATTTTGTAGAATTATTCCAAGTAATTGGTGTATTTGTGTATCTTTTATGAGCTATATTAGACTCCCTTAAAGGCTACTGTTTTAAAGTAAATTCATATTGCTCTACCCAAAGAATGGAACAGATTTTTTTTGGTTTGGGGTCATTGTGAATTTATTTGTTTGTTTGTTTTCTTTTAGATAGGGTTTGCTTTGTTTCTTTTCAGTGTGTCTGTGTGTGTGTGTGTGTGTGTGTGCGCACTAGTACTAGGGCTTGAATTTAGGGCCTGTACATCATCCCTGAGCTTTTTGTCCAGGGCTAACACTCTACCACTTGAGCCACATCTCTACTTCTAGCTATTTTTTAGTGATTTCCTGGAGATAATATGTTCATGGACTTTCTTACATAGGCTGGCTTTGAATTGCAATCATCAGATCTCAGTTTATTCAGTAACTGGGATTACAGGCGTGAGCCACTGGTGCTCAACAGGATTTGTTATTGTTGTGTCATCAAAATTTAATGCTTTCCTTTGATACATAATTAAAATAACCAAGAAGAAAGCTGAGGTTCTCAATGTATATTACATAAATAATCTATGATTTCCAGATATCCATAACAAAATTCTATTTCAAGTTTCAAAAATCTATTATAGAGTGTTGCATTTTGGAGGGGTTTTTTTAATTGGCTTTGCAGTCTCTTTCATGATATTGGCTATAGACTTCAGCCTTGGTCAGAATGATGGGGAATAGATTGTGTGCATTTACAATGTACCTTCATGGAATAGTTTTTTATCCTGATTGACATTCTCATGTTCAAGCTTCTGAACCAGGACCAAGTAGGTGTTCCTCTCACAGGAAACTTGCTTTATGCTGATACTTTGTGAGTCTTGTCTGACCTGTGTTCATGTTATCCATACTAATTTAACTGCTCTCTAAGACGACCTCTCACTAGGAAAGAAATTAAGATCAGGTGCATCAGTCAGGTGGTTCACAGACGAGTTAACACAATATAACATACATTAATAACAGGTGAAGTTTGTTGTTTACAAGCCCCAGAGAGAAGAGGGAAGAAAACTTCCTTGGGCCAATGAGAAAAGAGCCATCTGGACACATGTGCTCAGCTAACAATTAAGAAGCACAAGAAGAGAACTGTAAGACTTAACATTCACTGCCATCCAAAGTAGGTTTCATGCAGGGAGCTCTAATTATCATTGGGTCTGAAACAAGACCCATGGGTATGGTGCTTCAATGGTTGGTGCAGGCATCTATCTGGGTGGTCTAGGTAGATTATGGAAGTCAATAGGGTGAGTCAGGTAGCTTGTGTCTAATTTGAAGCTGGCCACCAAGATGTAGTTGTGTAAGACATATTAAATTAACAAACTGAGAAGACGGAAAGAAACTTTTTCAAGGTCAACTAATCCCATTTATGGCAAGGGAAAGTTAAGCATCTTCAAATTTGTGCCAAAGCAACATAAAATTATAGGATATCACCCACTACAGAGAAATTCATGATAAATATATTCAACACAATAAACTCCTTAAACACCTGAGTGAATAATTATGCAGACCCCTCTCATTCTTGATACTCTTAATCAATGCTTTCTTCTAATAGTGAATCTTGATTTTTTTTTCCAACAGGAAGTCAACTTCTCCCCTTGCTTTCTGTTTCATGAGAGGAACATATGGTTTGATCTTAATTTAAATACATTGTAAATGCAATCAACATAGCACAACAGCTGGCCACATTGAATGCTTGGCTCTTGAAGAGCACAGATATGTTCCTGACTGGATTATATATACTTGCTACTTGATCCTTCTTTTGTGAGATCTGAACCTAGAGCCAGCAGAGCTAGGGCTGTGATAGGATATTTCCTTAGCAGAAATTAGAGGAATATAGTTGGTTGGGAAGAGAAGAATGAATTAAGTAAATGCACAGGGTCTGAAGAGTTTATGGAATCTGAAACAAGCAACAGCTGTAAGAAAATATAACTATATAAGTATATATATCATATATACATATATATGAGAATCTAAGAGTTAAAATCAAGCTAGGCAGGAAGTAAACAGGTATCCATATGTTAGATACTGCTGGCTAAATCATAAACTATATAAAGAGTTGAAATATACACTCATAGATCATGATATATATGTCTACATATACATATATATGTATATTCTGCTTAAGCTTTATAAGCAATGAAACAGGAGTCATAGGAAAAAATTATCTGAGGATCTAAGAGTGGATCTTTGAATCTGAAGAGTTTCTGGCAAGGATCTCTAAGGTGATGTTCCTAGAAGACATTTCAGAGGCCCACAGCAGTGTCTCAGAGTACAATGAATTAGACATTCCAGTCAAAATTTTGGAGAAAAGTAAATGCTGATAGCTGCGATGTGGAGCTTACACCCCTCACACAACATGTTAGATTCTATAGCTTCAAAGTCATCCAGAAGCAAGGTAGAAATTGATGAAGTTCTCTTCTTCTGTAGTAAGTGCAAAGCTACTGCCAAAGGCTTTGGTTGTGCTGAATTCCTTTGTCATTAAATGGAACTTTTAGTGAACAGAGACATAAAGGATGTCAGCTCTTTAACAGCCTTTTTTTCTCTTCAGAGTCCAGCTGCCAAGGCCTCTGATTCCCACTGCACGTGTACAGATATCCCAGCAATAGCACCTTCCGGAGTCTTCTTGGCCCCTTTATGCCTTTCTTTTCTTCAAGAGTCACTTTATGACTTCTCTCTTTAGACACTCTACCTGGGTCGCCATGTCTATTTAAATCTTGAATTGGGCCACATCTCTTCTTCAGAGGACCTTCTCATAAAAAACTTTAATATTAAAGTTCACATCTTTGATGCAAGCTCTTGTGTTCTACTTCTTGTTCAATGTATTTCCTTTTTGTGTTCTGTCTTTTGGAATAGTTCATCTTTTTCCTCAGTATTTCTTCTCTTCCCCTCATCTCCCAACAATTGAGGTTTGCCTCAGTCTGAGTAAAGCTCTTAATAAGGATAAGTTTACTCATAGTTTTCCCTCAGGATCATAATTCAATATGTAATACAAAGGTTGCAAGAGCACTATTCCTTGCTTACCTGACCTTCATTGCCCTCATCTTCCTTCTAGCATAACTGATTGTACAGGTAGCTGCCACTTTCCCACAAAGTCATGTGCTCCAGCCCCAGTGGAGAATTCTAGTTAATGTGACCAACTATGATTGTTACTCAATCCTTTTCCCAAGAATGGGTTCAGAGAAGAAAATTTATTCTGGCAAATAAAATATGAGAGGAAGTCTACTGGGGGATGAAAGGTCTTGTGGGAAAAGTTTCCATGGTCTTAAGGAGACAAAGGTGAAAGTCACTCTTTTCCTCTATATGTTATCATTATACGTGGATGTGAACCTTGAACTTTTGGCTACCATCTTGTCTCCAACCTGAAGTAAAAATGCCAGTACTGGAGAAGGAAGAGCTAAAGGAATATCAGAAAAGCAGAGCTGGAACCCTGCCATTGTGTTCCTCTTATATAGGGGTAGGAAGAACAAGTGACTTTGTTAAATAAGGAAATTTGAGGCAAAATTGATGTTAAACCAAAAATGTCCTCGTAGAAATATTATTCACTTTGCAGTGAGCCAGATCATAGCTCTACCCTTACATAATTTGAGAAAATTGGTTCCTCACTGTAAGTTTCATGATCTTCAAAATAATGAAAAGATCTACATAAATTGAAGTAGAATTATATTACTATGTGATTTTTGAGGATTTTGTCCCCTTCTTTTTTTGGTGTTAGAATGGTAATTCTTAGTCCCGCAGACATTCGTGAATCTGCCTTAGTTTATTGTCCAGCTACAAAACTGGAAGTTCCTTGATTCTATTTCCAGCAGACCTTTATTCTCATTCTTTTTCTGTTGTTCAAGTGTTGGTGGAACTTCATGCCTTACATGCTTGGAGAGCAGTGGACCTAAAAGATCACCCGAGCACCTCTCTCCCCAAGATCATTTGTGTCATTTCTTCAAAATAAGAATGAGAATGCCCTTTGTGCATTTGGCTGAATCCGTTCTCTTGACAGCATTACTCTGAGTGCCCCCAAGGAACTGTGTATTGTAGTCCTCCCACAGCAAAAGTGTCTGTGCATCAGAGACAACTTCCAATTCACATGAACGGTCTGTCTCAGATGTTGCACACAAGATTGTTGCACTCTAGAGGATAAAACATTAGAAAGCAACCTTTCCCAAACCCCATGAAAAGTTTCAAGGTGCTGAGCTAACTTTCCAAGTGCAAATACCTACACAGGATTTAAAAGAAAGGAGTGATGTGAAGGTTGCACCTCTGTGTTTTTGTCATTTGTGCTGGCAAGCAAGGCA
This sequence comes from Perognathus longimembris pacificus, assembly GCF_023159225.1. Taxonomy (NCBI): domain Eukaryota; kingdom Metazoa; phylum Chordata; class Mammalia; order Rodentia; family Heteromyidae; genus Perognathus; species Perognathus longimembris. Next base: position 45,562,080 of record NC_063167.1, on the reverse strand, counting down.
TTTGTATTTTTCTACAGTAGCAAAGACAAGGACTCCTGGAATTATGACATCACGCATCAAGGTATCAGACATATACTTTGCTGTCAGGGATTGTGGCTGCTATGGAGAGAAGCTAAACCAACAATAGTATTGGTATCTTTAGCTCCTCACTAGCAACTAAGAAGAGACATTCAGTTTTCAGATACTGACTGACTTTTCCACTCCACGGGGATAATGGTATGACATGGTAATTCTCTGACTAGTTGATATTGTACAGCATTGTTCAAGATGCCATTGCTGGGAACACACTAACACTGGGCCCACCAGTCCTTTCAACATTTTTTAAGCTTCTGTATTAAACCACTTTCTGTTCCAAGTAGTGTCTATGACTGAAATGGGAGCCCGGTGTCTCCCCAGGATGTAAGCAAACCAACGGTATAGCTGAGTTTGAGTAAATTCCATTACCAGTACCATGCTGATCCCCCAAGTAATGCAGCATGCTTCTCTGAAAAATAAGATATAATGTAATGTTTAGTTTATCTCAGTCTTCTGTCCTTATAGAAAATGCCACTCCCTGTGGCTCCATTTTGTTCTCTAAAAGCTGGCATCTGTTAGTGCACTAGGCCACTTTCCATCTAGCACACTTTCCATCACTGAAATAAACATCAGAGTTACTCAGCTTACAAAGAGAAAGAGAAAATTTTTATTTTGCCTCAGTTCATGATCATTTTGCCCCTTGCTTTGGACCTATGGCAAAGCTGCACATTATGGTAAGAATATATGACAAAGAAAAAAACACGTATCTCATGATCAGTAAGATTTAATAAAAGGAAGAAGAAAAGGTTGGGATCCCACAATCCCTTTCAAGAGCATAGCTCCAATGACCTAAGGACCTTTCCCTAGGCCTCACCTTCTAACGATTCCACTACCTCCCAATAATGCCATCCCAGGGAAAAAGTCTTTAACACATAGGCTTTGGGGAAATTCAAGATCCAATCTACATCATTCAGAGTCTCATGAATCTGACAAATATGTCAAAATACACATGGGTTAACCCCTTCACTGAGAAAACTACATAGCTCCTATGTAGATCTGTAATTGTAAATGGACACTTTTCCTGGTATTTATGGACAGAAAATTAGCTTTAACTCCTTTGTCAGTGATTTGTGATGGGATCAATCAGTTTCCATGTCCTCAAAATGAGCTCCTCTGGGATAGAAGATCCGCACGATAGTAGATATTCTGGATAGAAGATGTATTCTTGTTTTGGTTTTTTCTTTTTTCTTTTTTTTTTTGGTCCTAGGGCTTGAACTAAGGGCCTAGGCACTGTCCCTGAGCTTCTTTTACTCAAAGATAGTGCTCTACCTCTTGCACCACACCTCCATTTCTGCCTTTTTGCTGGTTAATTAGAGATAAAAGTCTTATGGACTTTCCTGCCCAGGCTGGCTGCAAACCATGATCATCAGACCTCAGCCTCCTCAGTAACTAAGATTACAGGTGTGAGCCACACACGAGTACTCAGCTAGGAAGCTACAGTCTTTTAGTCATTTAATACTATAAAGCATTTCTTGGATTTTCTTTTTTGGTACTTTTTAAAGGATTAGATAGCATTGGGTAAAATGCTTTGATTTTATTAGTACACAGATTTTGAAGTCTAACACTGTTTATGATCATTTCTTCCAGAAACAATAGCCCCTAATTAAGAGTAGAAAAATAACCTTGCTATTTATAATGAGAGAAATATCTATGCACTAAAAGCATCTTTAGAAGGAATTCAGAACATACTATATCAGCTCTAATTTCTAATTAACTGGAAGTATTTTAACAGTAGACAAATGATGTCACTGTTTCCAATGAGAGAAAATCCAGGCAATAAGAGCATCTTAAGAAGGGATGCAGAACATACAATATCAGTTTTAACTTCTAATTAACTGGAAGTGCTTTATTTAGTTAAGTAAGTTATTCAGTTAAATAAATTTCTAATTAACTGGGAGTACTTTTGTTCCGTTAAGTAATAACATTTTTACTGCTTCAGATCCCTCAAATTCTCAATATTGTACATGAAAAGTTATGACCATTGAAACTGTTGTGGTGTCATTATTGATTATAAGTCCTAATATATTCTTTATCACACTCTGCAACTATTAACTTAAAATCTATCAGTAGAAGGTTTAGCTTGATGATTCAGAGAACACATGGGCAGTAAAACAGATATTATATATTTGCATACACCTTCACCAAAACACTTGAATAATGTATTTTTAGAAAGTTTTTCTTAAAAATCAGACTTTTAAAAACATCTAACATGGTCCTGGGCTTGATATAAGGTAGTTAGCTAATGAATGTTCTCCTATACACGTGTGATTATATGTATGTGTGTAAGTATGTATGTATGTGTGTGTACGCACTCGCACATGTGCTATTCCTGAGGCTTGAATTCCAGCCCCCACACTTTTGCTTAGCTTTTTCTCTCAAGACTGGTGTTCTGTCACTTGAGCTACCCCTCCACCGGTTCATTGGAGATAAGAGTCTCAGGGATTTTTCTGCCTGGCCTGGCTTCCAACTGTGTTCCTTAGATCTCAGCCACCTAAATAGCTTCTATTACAGATGTGTGTACTAGAGCATTTGTCAGAAGATTAAATTTGTGTCAAGTTTTGCTACCTTATTTTGTTAGATTTATTACAAGCTACTTTAGTATTGGCTTGTACCTTCTTCTTTGTAAAGAAATGACAATTTGTTAATTTCTTCACAGTGAAGAAGGCTTAATGACTTTATCATTATTTATAGTTACTGTATAAACAACCAACTATTATTTTTTCTAATTATTACATAAATTAATCATTCTCATCTTCTTATATACCTATAACTAGTAATCTACTATTTTTTACTCCTACATCAGAAACGTAATATTGAGCAAAGCTACTCTATTTTCCTAGATTGGTATTCAAGCTGAATTATGCATCTCACTGAAGACGCCTGAATATCCAAACAACTGTTGGTTGTTTCAAAGGAATTGATTTCTAGATCCTAGCAGCCTGTAGATTCTGCTTTCCCACTTCCATTTTTACAGTAGCCCTTTTCTTATTAAAAAAAATGTTTAAATGCACATTCTTCACCCATCTAGAATACTATCAACATATAATGCACACGAGTATAAAAACTCAGGGGAGTCAGATACCAGAATATATGAAATTATTGTAAGAGACTTTAAATGAATAATCAGAGTACCATACATTGATGTAATGGCATTTGAAAATTGCCTAACACTTCAGCAGAATATCATAACAGCTAGAGCATGTAACTGAGGCTCTCTTTCAATTCTTCGAGAAAAGGAAGCAGAGAAAGAGACCGCAGGACTTCCCAACAAGTTACACACAAGGCCTTACCCTTAGTGTCCTACTTGTTTTGGTTAGATTATACCTTCTAAAGATTCCAGAACCTCCCAACATAATGCCACGAGCTAGGGACCAGTCCTGTAAAGTATGAGCCCAGGGGGTTGGGGGATAAGAGGAAAATATCTTTCATATTCAAACCATATATGAATGTGAACACATTTAACCTTTTGGAAGCACATACATTAAGGTGCTTAAAATAAAGTTTAAGTTTGATTAGAGCTTATTTTGTCTCAAGACTACTTACTCTTCAATGATATTTCATCTTCTATGATTTTGAAAAGTATATATTTTGTTCCCTTGAGGGTCAGAAGATATGAATTCTTATAGATAGCAAAGCTAGGAGATTAAATTAATGCTTTTTAACTGCCACATTCACTCACTTTAGTTAAAGTTTTTCTTTCTTACATTTTCAAGTTATTTTAAATATAAACGTAATTATTAGTTAGTAACCCATAGGAAGATTTTTTTAAATATAATCCTAAATTGACCCTGTGACATCTACTATTCAGTTGTATTTCAACAATATTTTTGTAGTGATTTTATTAACATATAATAAAGAACACTTAGAAAACCTAAAGCAAATACACTTAGAAAATTTAAAACAAATAAGGGCCAAATATCCAAAATATAACAAAAACATAAACTGCCAATAAATAAACCCCCAAAGAAACAACAACTCAACTGATTAATGGGCTAAAGACTTAAAGAGAGACTTCTCAGAAGAAGAAGAAAGACTAGCCAATAGACACATGAAGAAAAGTTCAGCGTCTCTGGCAATCAAGGAAATGTAAATTCAAACAACACTGAGATTCCACCTCAAACCAGTTAGAATGTCTATTATCAAAAAACTAGCAATAATGGATGGTGGCAAGGATGTAGCTAGAAGGGAACTCTATTACATTGTTGGTGGGAGTGTAAACTTGTTTAGCCACTCTGGAAAGCAGTATGGAGGTTCCTTAAAAGACGAAACATAGAGCTTCCCTATGACCCAGAAATCTCACTTCTGGGCATTTACCCAAAGGACCACAACACTAGCCTGCACTAAAGTCACCAGCACAGCCACATTCGTCGCAGTATTATTTACCATAGCTAAGATATGGAATCAACCCCATTGCTCCTTAGTAGATGAGTACATCAAGAAAATCTGATATATATATACATAATGGAATGCTACTCATTCATCAAATAGAATGATATTGTATCAAGAAATGGAAAGGCTTGGAAAGAATTATATTAAGTGAATCAAGCCAGACCCAGAGAAACATAGATTGCATGGATTCCCTCATTTGTGATAACTAGAATGTACCTATAAATATACAGGTAAACACACTGGATGGTTAAAAAAAAAAAAAAGAATAGGATGTGATAAATTATACAGGTGTCTAGTTCTAAATGAGCTATACAACTTGTAGGAGGGGATAGGAAGGAAAAACAGGGAGAGAGCAAGGAAAGGAGTGACATTATTCAAAAGAAATGTACTCTTTATCTAACTTAGGTAACTGTAAACCCCCTATACATCATCTTTATAATAACAATAAAATGTTTAAAAAAAGAAAAGCAAAAACAAAGTGATACCTTGTATAATCCAAAATGTTAATATTTTGATATGTATTCTACAGAATTCAAATATATAAGATCTATAAATAGGGGCTCGAGATATGGCCTAGTGGCAAGAGTGCTTGCCTCCCATACATGAAGCCCTAGGTTCGATTCCCCAGCACCACATATATGGAAAACGGCCAGAAGGGGCGCTGTGGCTCAAGTGGCAGAGTGCTAGCCTTGAGCAAAAAGAAAGCCAGGGATGGTGCTCAGGCCCTGAGTCCAAGGCCCAGGACTGAACAAAAAAAAAAAAAAAAAATCAATGCTAAGATCTATAAATGTATTACAAAATTGGTATCATATGAAAATAAACTATTCTGTAGCTGTTCTGTATTGTTTCAAATTTAAAGATTTATAACAACTTGTTATACCCACAGCATCCTTCTATAGTATCATTTTAGTAAGATTAAAAAATATACAGATATATCATGTACTTTTAACTATACTATGTAATTGAACACCCTTTTTCCTTTCCTTATTTCTTTCTCTCTCTCTCTCTCTCTAATGTGGTATTCTGATTTTAAAATAATTTGTCATTTTAATATATTATTTTGATTTTTTTTCTTTTGAGGCTTTCCTGTAATCTTTTATCATTATTTATTTGGGAATAAATAGAGTCTCATTTCCTGCATAGATACACACTTGGATCGTGTGCTGACGATTTTACATTTCCCTTGATAGCTAGAATTATAGCCAGATCAACCTTCTCTTGTTTGAGTCTTACAGACTTTTCTGCCAGGAGATCATCTGGATTTTGGCCTATTAAGTATCCAGGGTTACAGGTGTGAGCCTAGTGTCCAAATGAGATTCAGTATTTGATGTTGTCATTTCATTGTTATTCATTATTTGCTGTTGATCTACAATATATGATATGAAAGGATAATAATAATTCACTATATATGTTACAAAAATTCTAATTTGCTCTTTTTCTCTTATTTTTAATGAATTGAAATGGTTTTTATTTAATTAAAATTATACATACTGGGCTGGGGATATGGCTTAGTGGCAAGAGTGCTTGCCTCGTATACATGAGGCCCTGGGTTCAATTCCTCAGCACCACATATACAGAAAATGGCCAGGAGGGGCGCTGTGGCTCAAGTGGCAGAGTGCTAGCCTTGAGCAAAAAGAAGCCAGGGACAGTGCTCAGGCCCTGAGTCCAAGCCCCAGGACTGGCCAAAAAAAAAAAATCATACATACTACTTTTTAATCATAAAAATAACAAAATGTGAAGAAAAAGTGAGAAATTTTGAGAAATTTCTAACCTTCAAAATAACTATTGCTTAGATTTTTTTTTGTCAGTCCTGGGGCTTGAACTCAGGGCCTGAGCACTGTCCCTGGCTTCTTTTTGCTCTTTTGCTCAAGGCTAGCACTCTACCACTTGAGCCACAGTGCCACTTCCAGCTGTTTCTGTATATGTGGTGCTGAGGAATCGAACCCAGGGCTTCATGCATGCTAGTCAAACCTCTACCACTAGGCCACAATCCCAGCCCTTGCTTAGATTTTTATATGCCCTTCCAGCCTTGACAAGTGAATATATTGACAAATACATATATAAAAGTAAGGTTTTTCCCATCACTTTATAGAAGCTGAGTCAAACTGCTATTTCTTAGCCTGCAACATCATCATTACAAATTTGTCATTACATGTAATTCTAGTTTTTCTTTAGGATGTATTTGTATAATGTTTACCAATGTGCACTACTAATAGCATTATTAATATTGTCAATATTATATCATAGAATATTGTTATGTCTTAATTATTGTGGATATTAATAATATGCAACTTTACGATACTCACAAAAGAGGTATTTTCTACACAGTTAAATTTGCTCAAATATAGCCAATGAGAACTGTCACATACTTATTCTAGAGAACAATAAATTTATTTTTATAAATATTGCAACATACCAAAATGTAATAATATACATTTCTTAGAAACAAAGGACTGAATAGAAAGGTTGTTTCTGGTAATGTAGAAGAGCATATTCCATGTATTCTTGCCTGTGTCTTCCCTTTCTTCCTTCTAGATCAATTATTGACAGTATTTTTTTGTAAACAATAAATATTTTAGACTTTTTAGTCCTAATGGTTTCTGTCATAACTACTGAATTCTTCCATAGTAGAACAAAAGGTATATATAAACAAGTAGTTGTGGTTGTGTCCCAATAAAACTTTGTAAAAATAGGCAGTAAGCTAGATGTGACCCATTTGCCTGAGCCTGTAGATTCCTTTTAATAATTTAATGCAGGAATCATTTTATTTAGGGTCATTTTCTTGGAATTATATGAGGAGTTAAATCTAGAGTTTACCATTTTGCATTCCTCGACTTAGAGCAAGAAACTTACTTGACTAGATTTAAATTTCTTTTATGTGTCTTAGTAGAATTACATTTATTTGAAAAATAATCCTGTGTTACTTTTCTATTACTTGTTAATACAATGCACATACTACAAACCATTCCTTATTATGCTCTCACATTCCAACACTATCGGCTTTCTCTTGCAGGCCAAGACTTCAGATTAACTACAAAGAGAAAACAAAGAAGGTGCAAGGATTCAACAAGGAGGGGGATACATTTCATTATGATATTCTGAGAAGCCTAACTGCATTAGCTTTCTCCCTCGCCTTCTTAAAAAAAGACATGCTAATGGTTTTCCATTTATTCCCACAAGCACTTTCTCCCTTTATGCTTTATAGCCAAGAGATAATGTGAACACATTTTTCTCTCTGGCATGCATAATAGAGTTAGGGCATCTCTCTTTAATTCTGTCCCCCATTCTAAGCACACAATAACCAACACTGTTTCCCTAGGCCCAAGACAATTACCTTCATTATTTATAGGCATGTAATTTTCTTCTTTAGATGTAAAGTGGTATGTTTAGAGCTTTTCTAGTCCCATAAAGTTTCCTTAGAAACATTTATCCTGGTGAAACAATACATTTGCATTGTACATGAAAGAGTTTGGTATAAAAGTCATTTGGGAGAGATTAATCCAATTCAAACAAACTGACACTATCTTGTGCCCTGTGTTAATTGCACATAACTCATATCCTCTACTAAAATTTCATTCTTCAGTATGTAATGTTGGATGAATGAAAATTTTCTTCTTTTTAATATATTTTTGATTCTGCATTATATAAAATATATTCTAAATATTTCCCATATTCAGTATTCATAATTAATATCTATTATTGAAAAGTTAGAAAATAGGTTAAAAAAGGGTAGATTATTCAAAATCCTACCATTTGGTTATAACCACTGTTAATGTCTTGGTTCTTCCTGAGTTACAACTATTTTATAAGCAAACACCTAGATCCTATTTACAATAGCCTAGGAATAACCTAGACTAAAGGGTTGGAAGACCTCTAAAGGAAAAGCTTCAATACCTTGAAGAAAGAAAAGAAGAAGACACCAGAAAATAGAAAGACTTCCTATGGTCATCTATCAGCAGGATTAATATTCTGAAAAATAGTATACTAACAAAAGCATTCTATAGACTCAGTAATCCTCATAAGAATTCAAATACATTTCTACATAGATATATAAAGCAATCCTAAAATTCATATGGAAACACAAAAAAAACATGAATAACCAGGCAAAAAGCTGATTTTTAAAAAAAGAGCAATAGTAAAGGTTCATAATATGAAACTTTAAAATATACTACAGAACCATAGTAACAAAACAAGCATGGTACTATCCCAAAATCAGACATAAAGACCAATAAAATAACTCAGAAATAAACTCAAGCAACTATAGCTATCTGATTTTTCAAAGCAAGCAAAAAACTGGAGTAAAGATGCCCCCTTTAACGTGTTGTGAAGACTGGGAATCCATATGTAAAAGATTAAAACTAATCTTTGACCCTATATAAAGACCTAAAAAAAAAAAAAAAAAAAAAAAAATATTACTTAAAATCAGCCCCAGAGAAACATAGGATGCATGTTTCCTTTCTATGTAGAAGGCCAGTTTAGCTCATAAAATATGTTGAGTGGAATGCAATATACAACATACAATATACAAATGTACTAATTGATATATGGTAGATTCAAGAGATAAATGAAATAGTGTAATTCCTTAGAAAGGAAAAGTCAAAGTTCAACAAAATAAACACCATGAAGCAGGTACTTGAAAGGGGTAGGGTGAGTCCAAGAGGAAAGGGGTAGACAATGAAGAAGAAATGAGAGGGGAAATGCAGTTAAGAATTCAATGTATGTCCTACAAAATTCAGAAGAGTGAGGGAAGAGGTGAGTAGGGGAAAGAAGAGTAAGAATGATGAAAGGAGTGATCTTGAATAAAATCCATTGTATTTGTGAACTGCTTTGTTAAATGGCAACTTCTTTGTATAATTACTTAAAGATCATAGTTTTAAAAATATTTTAAAAATCAATTAAAATGGGTCAAAAGCCATAATGTAAGTCATGACATTTTGAAAATACTCAAGGAAAACATAGTAGAAATATGTGAAGCTTTAGACATAGGCAATGACTCTTAAATAGGACTCCAATTGCTCAGGACTAAGCAAATGCTGGCAGAATGTGATCACATTAAATTAGAAAGTCTGCAGAGTAAAGGAAATTGTTACCAGAATCTAAAGACAAACTACAGAATAAGAGAACATTTCTGCCTTCTCATCATTGGATAAAGAGTAATATTCAGAATCTACGAAGATCTCAAGAAATTAAATAATAAGAATAATGAATCTAATTAATATGGGCAAATGAATTAGGCAAACGTCTCAACAGAAGAGGTTCACATTATTAATAACACATGAAGCAATGCTCAAGATCTTTAGCCATAAAAGAAATGCAAATAAAATGACATCAAGATTCCATCTTACACTAGTTAAAATGACAACAATCAAGAAAATAAACAATGCTAGGGAGGAGGAAGAGGGGATTCTTATACACTCCTAGGTAGAATGTCCCTTAGTGCAGCCATGGCAGAAATGAGCATGGGGGGCTGGGGATATAGCCTAGTGGCAAGAGTGCCTGCCTCGGATACACGAGTCCCTAGGTTCGATTCCCCAGCACCACATATACAGAAAACGGCCAGAAGCGGCGCTGTGGCTCAAGTGGCAGAGTGCTAGCCTTGAGCGGGAAGAAGCCAGGGACAGGGCTCAGGCCCTGAGTCCAAGGCCCAGGACTGGCCAAAAAATAAATAAATAAAAAAAAAAAAAAGAAATGAGCATGGATACACATTGCAACTAAAAATAAAGCAGATATATGATCCTGCTAAACTGCTCCCAGAGACATATCCAAAGCAATGTACATCAACATACAATAGAGATATCTAGTGCACTCATGTTTACAGTCATGCACAGTAACCAAGCGATTCTGTCAGCCTAGCTGTTCATGAATCATAGAACGGAAAAACTCCACAATGGAGCCTTGTTCCCTTATCCCTTCCCTACTTGGCTCCTGTTTTAAAGTTTGCCATTCCCCAAATTGGGATTTTCTAGTTCCATAAAGTTTCCTTAGAAACATTTATCCTGGTGAAACAACACATTTGCATTATACATGAAAGAGTTTGGTATAAAAGTCATTTGGGAGAGATTAATCCAATTCAAACAAACTGACACTATCTTGTGCCCTGTGTTAATTGCACATAACTCATATCCTCTACTAAAATTTCATTCTTCTGTATGTAATGTTGGATGACTATAAAATCTGAAAGTTCTTTCAATTTTATACTGAATAAATCAGTCATGCAGTATTTGATTTTTTTAAATACACAATGGAGTATTACCTAGCCATATGAAAGTATACAATTGTATGTCTGTGAGAGAATAGAGCTACTGATCATGATAGGAGCTATTAATCAGGTTAAGCTAAACAAACCAGTCTTAAAATGGTAACTATTGTATTTTTCCTCAGATACACAATTTAGGCCTACCAAAAAAAATGTAAATATAAATGGATACTTTGGGCAAAAAGGGGTACCTCATACCATAAGGAGAAGGGAGTGAAAGGAAAAGATAATAAAGGTGAATGTGATTAAAGTGCTTTATATGAATGTATGAAAATAAAATAATGAAACAAATTAAAATTATTTTTAAAAAGTTCCAAGGCCACCTGAGCTATGTCACAAGACCCTGTTTCAAGAAAAAAAGAAAATAGTTACTTTACTGTCATTTGGCAAATTTTAATAACAATTTACATTGACTGAGCATTTCAACCCTCATAGGCACTATTATATTTCTTAAATGGATTCACTGATCTCTGCAATAACTTTATGAATTGTTTATCCCATTTTTACAGATGGAGTAATCAATGCAATGAAAGTGTAAATATTGTATATCTAAGACTTCACAACAGAGCTATTCGAATTCAAGAAGTCTATAACAAAGGCTACACTTTCAAGTAATATCCTTCCTCAAAAGCAAAGTAAACCAAGACTCTAAGTGTTTAAGTAATATATCCAGGGGTAAAGGACCCAGTCTTCATTTGGTTTAAAATCTAGTCAACACTCTGCCTTTCTGATGTAAATGAATCATTCTACCCACCCTCCCCCAAATGCCAGAGAGCTTTATCCTGAGATCTCCCATGTGTGACTTCTATTTTAGTACATTGTCCATTACAAGAAATCTCGAGGTCATTTCTTAGTGCATATATGAGTCAGGGATGCTAGCAGAAGTTTCTACAAACTCCTATCCTTAAATACAAAGAAGCTTGTTAATGCTCTGGAAAGCAATACTCCAGAAGAGATTTTCCCTTCCACTTTAACTGATACCTGCCTAGCAGACTTTGAGACCTGGAACTTTGACACTTTCTTGTCAATCGCCAGTTGCTTCTGTTGATTGATATTTTTGATTGACCTCATTGTTGAACATGGTATTCCCATTTCTTAATCAAAATATAGATCCAACATTTCCTTCAATGCTCAGCTCAAACCTTCTTCATAAAAAGTCTCTTAAAGGGCCCCCCTCTGAACTTCTGTATGACTTTGTCTGTACCTACTAGCTAATACTGTGTATAAACTACCTTGAATTAAGTATTTTATGTCATCTTACAAATCAGGCCCATCTTAACAAGACAAAGGGTTAATTAAGATCTTGCCTTTTTCTTTTTTTGTATTTGCTGTAGCAACATACACTCTGTTGTGGGATTAAGTGAGAACAAATGGAGCATAGCTGTAGCTATAGAGCAGGTTCCAAGAGATGGGGAAGAATCTCCCTCACAACTATTCTGAATGAAGAGCTCATATTGAGACTGTTTGGTAAAATAGATATCCAACAAATCTGAATGCATACCAGCTATTAAAACTTGGCAATAGCTAGGCTCAATAACACAAGCCAATAATCCTAGTTACTTGGGAGGCAAAGATCATGGAATGGTAGTTCAAAACCGGCTGAGACCTAAAAGTTCACAGGACTCCATCTTCCTGGACACAGTGGTGCATGTCTGTCATCTTCAGCAACATAGAAAAGCACAAGTAGGAAGATCAGAGCCCAGGCCAGCCCCAAAATAAAACAATAGCCAACACAAAAAAAGGACTTGAGGTGTGACTAAAGTAGTGGAGTGCCTGCTTAGCAAGCAAAGCACAAGATCCTGACTTCAATCCTCAGGACCGAAAACCTCATCAGTATGGTTGAAGAAATTCCCTGCCTAATGTGATATCAACTATTGTATTATTGTGATACACTGTGTAGGAATATGAACATTAAAATTGGACAGATTGACTTGAGTCATGCTATTTAACCTTAGGGCAATTTTCTTTGCCCACTGTACTCAATCCCCTTCTATTTAATAAAAGGTATAATAATAGCACTTTCTTCATGAAGAATATAAACTAGACTAGGCAACACACTTAGAGTTGTGCTGAGTGCATAAAGATTGAAGCACTTAAGTATTGGTTATTACTGCTAGTTTCTTTAAACTACAGGGTCTAGTATGTACAAATAACAAGGTCAAGGTACAAGCTGAACCGAAAGTTGCAGGCCAGTAAAAGAAAGCCATACTTCCAAGTCGCAGAAATGAAGCTGGCACAGAGACATCCCCTGTTCGAAGCATCATTCCAGGACAGGGCTGACAGCAATAGGTTTACTTTTGAATCTTCCCTAAAGAGGATAATCTAACACAAACTCAGGGACTGGATGGGTTTCTGAAGTCCAGGCTGGGGGCTGGGGTGGGGGGTGGGGGGAGAGGGTGATGTGTATCTACAGCTAAGCAGAGTTGGAGAAACAAAGGCTTTCTCAAGTTCCCCACAACATGAGAGTGTTCCAGAAGATAGTAATTAACTGTTGGAAAAATCATTTCAGCTATTCATCCCATTAAAACATTTTCCCGCCAGGCTCCATTGACTCATACCTATAATCCTAGCTACTCAGGAGGCTGAGATCTGAAGATTGCAGTACAAAGCCAGACCAAGCAGGAAAGTCTGTGAGATTCTTATCTCCAATTAACCACCAGGAAACCAGAAGTGGTGGTGTGGCTCAAGTGGTAGAGCTCTAACCCTGAGGTGAAGAGGTCAGGGACAGCTCCCAGGCCCAGAGTTCAAACCTCAGGACCGACAAAAAAAAAAAAAAATTACCAATAGCCAACAATCACCTCTGCACTGTGCTGTTCTCTAAAGAACATGACATGCAATGGTCTAGCTGTATTTATTTTTTAAATTATATGATATCACAAATTTATCATTCTTTACAACTTAATTGATAATCTAGACTTTTAATAGAAAGCTCTAGTTTCTGCCAAGTTGGCTATTATCCCAGACACTAAAATTGGGGAATATTTTAAATAAGTTTTATAATCTTAGCCCAAAGCTCTCAACACATAATAATCTAACACTTGCAAATCCAAATCATAGGAGAAACTTAAAAAAAAAAAAAAACAATCTCTTTCTCCCTGAGACTGGTAGCAATGTAGGGCAGATGTGCCAAGAAAAAAAATGAATATAAATATCCATCTTAGCACATTTCATTTTTCCCCTTGGAAAGATAACTGTATATTGAATTTCTCTTTTCCGTACAATGACTACAAAATGGTCTTAGAAAATAAACATTCTGTGCTCTGTTAAAGAAAAGCTTTGTTCTCTGTCCTTTTCTGGTGAGAAGTCGTGTTTGGTAATAATGTGATCTCGTAGGGCGCCTGTATTCTGCTTCTCGTGTTCTACTTTTACAGAGGCCGCGGGGAAAAGACAGCAGATGGAGGTCTCCGAGGCTTCAGGCCAGAGCTGTCTTCAAGAGCCAGCACAGCAGCCACCGCGTCAGTCTCAGGTGAGATTAAAAAATTTTCCCAGTGATGAATGCCTTGAAAACAGAAGGTCCTAGATCAGTGCCCGCACACACACACACACACACACACACACACACACACACACACACATACACACACACATCTTTACACTTTTGTTCTAAACCCTTCATCTTTTCAAAAGGTGAAAGTTGTACACCTAATTGAAAACAACTTTTTTTCTTTCCTTGAGCTTCTAATTTGCTGTTCATCTTGCTCACTTGAAGGCACAGATGCCCGTTTTCATAGCATCGAATAGTAATGACTTCCCAGCAGGTGCACAGTAGCTCAGCTTGTATGGAGCACAGCTGCATTAGGGTCAAGAAGATGAAACTGAAGAAATGCACTTCATCTCCACCTTTAATCATCATGGGCTCTTCACAGTGCACAGGCTGGCAGGGTGTATACATTTCCCAGTTGAGGGAAAATGGAAGGTGATGATGAAAAGAGAAAGAAGGCAGTCCACAGGTGCTCATTGACCCAGCCATCCTGTAGCTAACTCTTTCCTTTGCTTTTTTTTGAATTCTAATTCTGTGAACTTCCCTGGAGTTTGGCCTTGGCAACAGATGTGGTTCAAATTTGTAAATCTATTCTGAACAGTTACAGACTTGTAAGCAAAATATTTACCTGAGAAAAATGTCTGATGATCATAAAGTTGGGGAGTTGTAGCCTAAGAAAAGCAAAGCTCATAGTAAATCAAGCCTACTCATACATTCAATCAAATCTGTAAATGGTAAGTATTTATTGAGTGACTAGAGTGGGGCAGAACCCACAAGAGTGAGAAAAAAATAATATTAACCTTTGTCTAATGGAGTTTACATCTGAATGTAAGGATAGGGGGAAATATTTCCAGCAGAGGAAAGAGCACAGGCAAAAGTCTAGGATGGAGAGCAGTACTATGAGGAATGAAGGAAGGCAAGAGTGGCTGGCCTGCTGAGCTCCAGTGGAACCTGGTGAGAGAGGAAGACACAGAACTTTAAATACTGTGCTAAGGACTATCTCATGCTAACGATTTGGGATTCAGTCTTAGAAGCAGTGGCAAACCATTAGAGGTTGACATAAGGATGGTAGAGGAAGGTTCTATATTTCAGGGAGGTCTCCGGTTGCTTCAGTGAGACTTGATTAGAGGAAAACAAGAAAACAGAGAATAGTTAGGTTGCTTTTGAAAGAGGCCAAGCAAAATGGATGATCATTTAATGTAGTGATGACAGGATGATGGAGGAAGTAAATACAGCCCAGATATTTTTAAGAAGATGCTATATTATTTGAGTATTTACAATTCAAATTAGAACATTTCCTCATTTATTACTAACTCATTCAACAAATATTTTTTAATATCTTCTGGTGTTAGAATATGGAAAAGGTGCAATGAATAAAGATGTAGTTCTAATTGGAGAGCAATGCAAAGGCCCATTTAGCAGATCCATCAAGAGCACAGGCTTTGGAGTCAGATGTATTGGTTTAAATTCTGACCATGCTTCTTATCAGCTGTGTCAACTTGGACAAATCAAAGACTCTTAGGCATCTTCATAAATAATGCCTACCTCATAAAGCTGTCTTGAAGATGAACTGAGGGGTTTCATGTCAATTATGACATGGTTGTATTTGCAACATTCTAAATCAATGGTGATTATTTTCCTCACTTATTAACCAAATGAAGTGCCATAGATATATCAATCAATGTTGGTGTGCTTTCTAATGCAATGAAATAGTTTATTGAATATAAGAGATATCGGATATGTGGAGCCCTTTCTAGGTGAGTGACCTAAAGTCTCTGAAGTTGCTGTCGTTGTAAATAGTCTATTTTTCACATGTCTTCTTACACAAATGTGTAAACTAACAGCATCCACAACTTCCATATCCTGTGTAAACAATATCCTCAAGATCCACCCAGCTTTGTTAGGTCCATAAATAGCATTATGTAATCAA
This sequence comes from Perognathus longimembris pacificus, assembly GCF_023159225.1. Classification (NCBI taxonomy): domain Eukaryota; kingdom Metazoa; phylum Chordata; class Mammalia; order Rodentia; family Heteromyidae; genus Perognathus; species Perognathus longimembris. Next base: position 45,545,949 of record NC_063167.1, on the reverse strand, counting down.
TACCGTACTCAGCAATGAAAGCTACAAAGCACTAAAACAATAAGTTGACACTACAATATGGGAAAATTCTCATGTTTGTGGGTCAGTAAAATTGCCAAATTACCATACTACCAAAATCAGTCTACACATTCAGCTAAATCATCATCAAAATCTCAATGATTTCCTTTACATAAATAGAAAAAAAATCCTAAAATCCAAATAGGAACCAAAAGAAAGAAAAAAAAAACATCTGCATGCCAAAGAAATCCTTATGTAAACAGAGGAATGTTACAGGTATCACAATACCTAACTTCAAACCACAATACAACACCACAGTAACAAAAACATGATATTGGTACCAAAATAAGAGATATAGAGCAATGAGACAAAAGTCCCATCTTTAAGCCTGTTCATCTGTAGACATCTAATTGTTGATTAAAACATACACTAGAAAAAAGACACACTCTTTGGCACATGGTATTGAGAAACTAGATATTCACATGTAGAAGACTAAAACTGACCCCCTTTCTCACAATGTACAAGAATCGATTTAAGGTGCATTTTATTGTAAGACCTGAAACTTTGAGCTAGAGGAAAATAAAGGAATTAAACTTATTGATGCAAGCGTAGGTAATGACTTTCTGAATCGGACTCCTGTAGGTCAGGAAATATGACAAATGGAGCAGAATTTAATTTAAAACTTCTGCATTTCAAAAGGGACAATTACCAGAGGAAGGGACAACTTGCTAATTGGAAGATCTTTGCTGTTCATCCAGTAGGAGACTGACATCCAAAATGCAGAAAGTGTTAAAAAAAATTAAATCCCCAAAGAACAAATGATCCAAATTCCAAATAATAAGTAGAAAGATAAACTGAATACTTATAGTGGAGAAAATAAAAATGGTAAATACATACATTTTTAAATGTTAACATCACTAGGCAATAGGAGAATATAAATCCAAGCTTCACTGTGATTCTATGTCACCCAGTACACTGGCTATCATCAAGAAGACAAAAAGAAATGTTGGCAATGGTGTAGGTAAAAAAATGAACTTACACACACTGTTGGTAGAAATGTAATTATGTAATTAAGTCCAGACTGTGAACATAAGTATGGATGGTTCTTTTAAAAACTAAATCCAACTATACCATTTATTTGAGGAAACTCAGAAAAATCAATATCCATACAGTCATATTTATCAAGTTTTGGTAGCAGCCCAAGTGCTCACCAATGTATGAATGAATGAAGAAATTGTGGTATATGTACACAAAGAGAATGATACCATATCACTTATAGCAAAATTAGTAGAACTGGAAACCATCATGTGAAGCAAAATGAATCAGACTCATAAAAGCAAGTATCATAAGTTATTTCTAATATGTTGAATTCAGGAAGTAAAAAGGCACTGAAGGCAGAAGTGGGCTGTCAGGAATTACACATGTGAGAAGGGAGAGGGAGAAGACAGGAGGGGAGGTTAAAGAGAACCACGGCATACTCACTATGGACATGTCATAACAAAATGCATTTTTGCACAATATATGAACAAAACAAAAATTTCAATAACCATTAGAAAAGTTTAAAATCAAACAATGAACTATGACTAACGCTTTCCTTAACTAACATCATTCAGAGAAATCACTAAATGACTCACCCACTTATTTAATCTTTGTAAAGCCTATCATTTAAATCAAAAGTTCATTTTTTAATGTCTCAAAGCCTTCCTGCTTTTCAGGCTAGAATTAATGATGCACATTTATCTATGCCATTATTTTTCTACCACACAATTATTACAATTATATTACATTCCAAAATTCTCTAGACTTTGAGATTCAATGTGTTTAAAGAAAAAATCAAGCTAGTCCATGTGTTTTAGCCAGTTTAAAGTATTTCCTTTGAATGATTTCCTATAGTTGGAATCACTAAATTAAGGGGAATGTCCATTTAAGGGTTGTTTTATTTGTTTGTTTGTTGATATATATATTTACTATGAAGACATCGCTCAGAAAGATTGAGATATAAACATGGAATAATCTGGGTTGTCATTTTTGGTCACAATAATACAGGTGAAGGTGTCCAGGAGTGAAGAAACTTTATGGGAGAGTCTGCACACGACAGAGACACTCACACATCCATGTTTATTACAGCACTCATCACAAAAGCCCAGTATGGAATTCTCCCAGGTACCCCCACTAGATGAATGGATAAAGAAAATGCCACATATATACAATAGAGTGTTGCTAAGCCATCCATGGACTTTTCAATTTTATTCGGCCCCTTGTGCTTTATTGATATGCAGAAATTAATAAATAATAGGGATACAGTAATTAACCCCATGTCTAAAGAATGAAGGGAACAGACCAAGTTCAGGATGATTAAGATTGCCATGGGGGGCTGGGGATATAGCCTAGTGGCAAGAGTGCCTGCCTTGGATACACGAGGCCCTAGGTTCGATTCCCCAGCACCACATATACAGAAAACGGCCAGAAGCGGCGCTGTGGCTCAAGTGGCAGAGTGCTAGCCTTGAGCGGGAAGAAGCCAGGGACAGTGCTCAGGCCCTGAGTCCAAGGCCCACGACTGGCCAAAAAAAAAAAAAAAAAAAAAGATTGCCATGGGATTTTGTTTGGCATTCTGCCAGGAAGTACAGCAAACAAAATGGCTCTGTCTCTAGATACTAACTCCATAGTGTTGTGTTCCTGGCCATACATTGCTTTCATAAGAAGTTACTGCTTGTATGCGGCAAATTAATTATATAACTTCTAGTTCATTCCCTGGTGACTACAGTTCCACCTGTCTTATTTCTTCCCACTTCTTATTCCCTTTGGGAGAATGTAATAAATTGATTTTAAACTTGTGCTAGCAAGTGAAATAAATAAGGAATAAAATCTTGGAATAAAATCAGTTTGGCTTGTTAAATAAGGAGTACTTTTGTAATATAAGTTAAATATTTAGTGAAGGCAATATTGGTTGCCAACAGGATAAAAGATAATCCACTCTAGGCCTGTAATTTGCATACATATCAGCTATACATATAGCTGACAAGTTAGCCAATATTATAATGATCACCAATTCATACAAGACAAAAATCTTAAGAAGGGTTCAGATTGTACAATCATCGAAGTGACTTAAATAATCACACTGAAAATAACAGGCAGGGCAGGACTCAATCTCTCCAAAGTCACTTCTGGTTTTCAATGGCTCCACACCATGAAGGCATTTCCAAATGTGAATTGCTTACAAATTTGCTCTAGGACTTATTTCAAGGAGTTTGTCTTTTTCTGGTTTCATTTTGGGTAAATAGGAAGCCTGACATGGTGTGTTAAAACATACATTTGGCTTAGAAACAAAGGCTCAAGGGTGAAAATGCGATTTGGGAAAAGCCAGAAATATAAGCAACAAGGAATCTGATACGAAGTGGAGGTTTCTTTAACTGTTTGTTAAAGAAGACATTACAAGACATGGGATGGTTTCAAATTGCTGTTTTCCTTTTCTTTCTCCATGATACACCCACTGGCCACTCACTGGGTTGCTAAGGAAACCAGAATGTTACTTTGGAACTAGGTTTCAGATGCTAAAGTCAAGCCGGCTTGTGGAAAGAAATTCAGATCCATCTTGGCCAAGACAATCTATCTGGTTTGACACCTGGATCTCAATAGACTGTGTGTGTGGCAGGGAGAAGTGGCCATTACACTTGGGAGGAGAGAGGAAGCTGCTTACTCCCTGACTCTACTCTTGGGAGAATGAAGAGACTTCTGCTCTGAACTGCTTTGCTGCGCTGATGGCTACATGACCCGCTGCTCTTAAAACTATCCTCTTGCCTGTTCCTAACTTTGGCTTCCCTCTAAACCTAGTGTTCTTTTTTTTTATAAAGGAAGTGAAATCCCACTAAGGGTAAACCCAAGGTCATCCTGAGAGTTGATGGTAATAAAACCCAGGACCATTTATTTACTTGTTTTAAGCCTGGTTAATGGCACTTTGTGTAGTGATGTCTGATGAATGGTAAATGTAAGCTATGTTCGCCCTCAAGGAGTAAGACTCTGAACACAGCTAAGGACTTTGGACCATTTTTTCTAGTCTCTTAAAGGGCGTAGGATTTTTTTATGTTATTTTTTAATACTCTTCCCTACAACATATCCTACACATTAAAACACACCCATATCATAATGTTACATTAAATGTATGCATGAATTCCAGCTGAGAGTTTAAATATTTTCTTTGGAAGACATTTCATTCAACATTCATACATTTCACTTAGGATTTTCTTTATGTGAAATAAAACTGCTTTGTTTTCTGGTCTTTGGGCATTTTCATAAGCTCTTGTAAAAGCTGACAAGCCTTTTACAACTACAGTGAACATTTGATAACTGTGCAAAAAAACTCTTCTTCAAGGCAGATGAATTACAACTATGTATGCCCTTCTTGCCTGCAATTCAGGACTATTCAGTTTCTAGCCACGATAAAGCAGGTGGTAGGATAGGTAGAGGAGTGTCAAGGCCGAGACACTGCATTTCTATGGACACAGAACAAGTCTGAGTAGGGTGAAGCTGAGGGCTCAAGAAGGGAAAATCTGAGGGGTTTTCCCCCTCTGCAGGATTCACCCTTGCAACAGACCCTAAAAGGAATATTCAGGGATGTTAACTCAGCATGAACTCTACTTCTCCCTATCTTTTATAGCTCTGAGGGAAGATTATGGTCATAACCTCTGAGGCTAAAGCTTAATATGTTTTCCAACTGCAAAAAAAAAAATGGAGCTAGGGATCAAACACAAGTCATTCATCATCAGGATACCGAAAGCTTAAGAGCCAATGACATTCACTAAAATGATGAGAGGTGGCACAGAAGTAGACTCTTCCTAATTTAAAATGATGTATCTCACTGGAAGACAGAACACTAGTGTGCTGGCAGCTCAGGCAGTGGCAGATACCTAAAACAGTGTCTCCTCAGAGGGTTGTCAGCCTACGTACCTTCAGGGACCAGGCCCTCAAGGTGAGTGTTAGAAGTGATCAGTCACAAAACAAGCTGATGTGTACAGTGCACAGAGTACAAGAAAAGCATGTGCCTAATAAGCAAATGTGACAGAGGAAGGAACATTTTTCACTGAGAAAAATAGAGAAAGAGTGTGTGGTTCCTCTGGTGTATTGTTACACCAACATTAAATCAACTCAGTAAAGAAAGATTAAAGGTCTCCTGTTGAAAAAATATAACCTAAGAAAACAAATCATTTACCCAGAGACTTATATTAAGAGCTGAACTTCTGCAGGAAGTCTGGGAAATAGAATTTGCATAGTCCTGGGCCTAAGCATCACAGATCATATATAAAAATGTGGGATTGTTGCTGAGAGATAACAGATTTTTAAATACCTGCACACATGGTGTGTAAGATCCAGTGTAATCTTCCCCCAAAAAACAATGTAGCTGGAGTTGTGAAATCCAGCTTTACCATTTACCAGCAAAACATGAGCAAGTTACAGGCATTTCATATCATTTTCCTCTCTGTAAAATGAGAATTTAATAGGACATGTCTCCTATTGTCCTCTTGTACCCTGAAAAGAAAACCTCTCAAATAAAAAACCCTCACTAAAAATAAAGGACTCAGTAGAAAAATATAATTGGGAACATCTCACAAAAGCTGCAAAGCTTTGCAAACCAGAGCACTAAAAAAAACAATAGTTGGGATCTCAGGGGATCACCCCGACAATCCAGGTAGAAGCATTCAACAAGGTTAAATTCTACTTTGTTTGACATATTAAAGAAAAAGGGCTTATCACAATAGACATAGTGTTGTGTAAGGGTTAAGAAAATACACATAGAAGTGGAGCTGTGAGCCAGAGGGGCTGCAGCAAATTTAGATTGATAGGAGACATGTACCTGCCATGAGTCAGAAGCTGATGTAAGACTGGGCTGTGAAGGGAGAGAACTCTCAGGGAGAATCATACTTTTAATATTCTTAAAATAAAGCAGAAAGGGACCCATTCTAAGCCATACTTGAGCTGAGGGATTGCTCATTTCCCAATGAAAGTTATTGTTCTTCCAATTCCCCTTGCTTTGGAGAAAAGATTATACAGAAATCTGTCCACTACTTTCCAGTCATGTGTGAGTCCAATAGTATTTACATACTGGAGGAAAACAAACAATGCCAAAAGCGAAGCATTTTGTGACAATAGGAAAACTAATGTAAACCATTGAGCAGAATAGTAAATGCCCCCTCCCCACCCCAAGATCTTTCTAGCACCGTTCTTCTTATGCCCCCAGCATCTCCAACTGTTTTCTCTGCACATCCAATGCTCTGGCTATTATAAACTATGTAATGTGGCATCCACCATGTACTCTTGCAATCTATATGTTTGCTTCTACACAGTCGCTATTATGGTTTGGATATAAAATGTTTTCCAAAAAGGTGTATGTATTGAAGACTGGATCCTAGCTAGTGATGCTCTTTGAAGTGGTTCTGGAAATTTAAAGACTTGGGCACTACCTAGAAGAAATAAGTCACTGGAAGCATATCTTGGGTGGGGCATGCAGAGAGCTTTCCTTGTTCCAAGCTCCTCTCTGTCTCTCTTGTTGTTTCCTGGCCACCACCATGTGAATGGCTCTGGTCTCTCACACCCTCCCTGCCATCCCTTTTAGATGTGCAACATTTTGTTACAGAGAGATGATCTGACAAATGCAGCTTTGTCAGACTGGGCCTAGAATACCCAGTCTCCAGCTCCTATCCCTATCTCAAGCTTGTTGGCTAATTTCTATCCCTTCTCTACCCTTAGCCTATCGAAGCTTCCCATATTATCTAGCCTAGACTCACAGAGGGGCTTAGCTATCCCCCTTGAGTGCAACTCCTGCTACTGAATGTCTCTGTAACAAGAATTAGAGCTGCAGAAGGCTAAATACTCACACATCTCTACAGCCTAAAACACAAATAAAATTTGACTAGTTCTGAATAAGTGATGAGACCAGTAGTAACTGTCAAGCCTGGGATTCTATTTTGGAAGGGTTTGTATATTTAGCTTTGAAATCTATATGTGATTTGGTCAGTATTAGGTAACATGTGGATGTTATCAGCAAGATAGCCAAATCTACCCCTCTGATGAAAGCAGCGTCTCCAGATCAAATGGAGTGGGTCAGGCAGACTGGGCCAAGGAAGCCTCTTCAGAGACAGCTGCTATGACATGGAGCAGAGGCAATAGAAAGGAGATGGGAAACTCTCAATTGAGAATACAGTGATCCTGAGTCAAGATCTTCAAGACATGACAATTGCTGAGATGGAAAGAGAACAACTCTTATTGCCTAGGATTCTGAGAGAATGTGGGCCAGTTTTCAGAAAGAAGAGGAGGGGAACAATGTTCATAGACAGTGAGGAGGAGCCAGGTTTGATTTCGCATACGTACTATTTTATCTATTAGTGCGGAGGGTTTTGCTTTAGTCCCACTCAGCTCAAGTTAGGCTTTAAGCTAGTAAGTCACAAAACTTCCATTAGTCCTTGTAATCCTCTATATGAGTAATGTCAGTTTCTAACCACATGCTTGTAAATATTTTTGTGCTCCCACATAAAGAGAGATGGAGGAAAAATGAGACAATTACCACTGAAAGAGAAGGTTAATGACAGAGGTAAGGTCCAGTGATTATATATGAGAATAGATGGGAACAGAAACACAGTGTAAGGACTACAACACCAGAAACTTGTCATCCCAACCAAGCCAGTAAAAAGCATTAGAAAAGTCATAACTTTCCACTGTCTTCAGACTGATAATGTACGAAGTAGCAGGATACAAGATAAAAAATGACTAGCTTTTCTATAAGCCAATAAAAGACATGCTGAGAAAGAAAGAAGGAACACAATCCCATTCTCATAACTTAAAAACATACCTATTAATAATCTCAGGGACCTCTACAATGAAGTGCTGAAAAAATTAAAGAGAATGAACAGGATGGAAAAGCACCCCATGTTCATGGATAAATAGAATGAATAATGTAAAATATCTATAGTAGTAACAGTTATCTGCACATTCAACATGATAGCCATGTAAGTCCCAATGTCATTCTTTGCAGTAATTGAAATTCTAAACTTCCCATGAAGTATAAAAGATCCCAAATAACAGAAGTTGTTGCTAAAATAGCAGTGCGTAAGGTATCATAAATTATATGACAAAGCCATAGTAACAAAAAAGATGGTGTTTCTATTTCTGTGCTAATACTAGAACAAAAGAAATCCAATGGAACAGAATAGAATGCCAGAAATAAATCCACACAACTTCAGCCACCGGATTTTTTCACAAATAAGCCAAAACACACATTGGAGAAAATTCAGCCTTTTCAACATATGTTCCTGGGAAAACTCATTCTCTACATGTAAAAGACTGAAGCCAGATGCCTATTTCTCACATATACAAAGGAACCAATTCAAAATAGATTAAACACCTGAATGTAAAACCTGAAACTTTAAAACTACTGGAGTAAAACATAAGGAATTTCTTCAGAAAGACATTTCCTATCTTGATTAGAACTCCTAACAGCTAAAGAAATAAGAACAAAGATTAACAAATGGGTTCCATCCAATGAAACAGCTTCTGCATATTAAAGGAAATAATTGTTAACAGTGTGAAGAGAGAGAATATCTTTTCCAGCTAGTCATCCAACTGAGCATTGATATCCAGAATCTATAAAGAATTTCAAAAGGTAGACACCAAAAGAATAATCCAATCAGTAAATAGAAAATTAAATTTGAAAAACAGTTCTTAAAAGAAGCACACATGGCCAATTATACATGAAAAATGCTGAAATCATTAGCCATTAGAAAAATGCAAATCAAAATTTTATTGACTACATCTCACTCCAAATGATATATCAAGAAAACAAGGGGCTGGGAATATGGCCTAGTGGCAAGAGCGCTTGCCTCCTACACATGAAGCTCTTGGTTCGATTCCCCAGCACCACATATATGGAAAACGGCCAGCAGGGGAGCTGTGGCTCAGGTGGCAGAGTGCTAGCCTTGAGTGGGAAGAAGCCAGGGACAGTGCTCAGGCCCTGAGTCCAAGGCCCAGGACTGGCCAAAAAAATAATAATAATAAATAAATAATAGAGAGAAATAAATTGTTATACACTAGTCATGATAATGTAAATTATTACAGCCATTATGGAAATCAGAATGGAGGCTCCTAAAAATTATATATATATATATATATATATATATATATATATATAAAGAAAGAAAGAACTACTATATGATCCAGCTTACCACTTGTAGATGTTTTCCCAGAAGAATCAGTGTTAGAGCACAATACACACAGACACACACACACACACACACACAGTTTGTCATAGCACTATTCACAACATCCAAGTTATGAAATACGATTAAGTGGCTATGAGTATATGCATGTATAACGAATATGTGATAATTACTCGGTCATTCTAACCCATCTTGTAATCATCAGATCACTGATGTTGGTGCCCATCAATCTATATCTACTCAACCTGAGAAAGAATGTGAGAGAGCCTCCTTACACCTTCTATATCACTCCTTTGTGATGGGATTTATTGTGGGCTTTGATCATCTTCAAAAAGAACCATGTAGGGAAAGCATGGTAGAGTCTGTAGGTAAATAATTGTCCTAAAGGCTCAAACATTTTCCCCTTGCCCTTCCTGAAAGATAGACAAGTATAGATAGAACAAGAAGAAAGAAGTGGAACTAAACTCAACCCTTGTGGAACATTATGGGCTGGGTTAAAGGGGTTGTTTTGATGAGATTGTAGGGGAGGGGAGGTTCTGATAGACCGCATATATGTTTTGTTTTGGGTACATTTTTTATTATTTATTAGTTGTACAAAGGAGTTGGCATCTACTGAAGTAGTTTATGAGTACAGTGTGGTGGAGTCTATTTAGCTTGAGCTTTTTAATATCATTTTTAAATTTTTTTAAATATCTTTATGATATTTAAGTAGTTGCACAAAGGAGTTACCATTCCCCAAAGCAGTTTATGAATACAGTGCATCTTGATCGATGTCACCCTTTTCAACATTCTCACTCCTCCAAACCCACCTCTTTCCTTACTTTTCTTAATTTTAGATTATGTATTGAATTCTTTGTCACTGAACAAGGCAGTTTACATGTACAATGCATCTTAATCTGTATCATATCTTCAACATCTGCACCACCATTCAATCCACCTCCTCCCCTTCTATTTCTCCATTCTGTGGTATATACAATGGATTCTTGCCTGAATTCTCTTCCTTTCCCCCTTCATTATTCTATGCCAGCCATGTGGCACATACTTTTAATTCCAGTAGCCCACCTGATTACGAGCCAGGCTGGGCTAAAAGTGAGCCTCTACCTCAAAAACAAGCTAGGCACAGTGGGTTACACCTGTAATCGCAACTACTTAAGAGATAGAATAAAATGGTGACAGTCTGAGGCCACCTAGGCAAAACCACAAGCCTCTATCTGAAAAGCAAACTTAAAGCAAAAGAATTAGGAGTGTGGCTCAGGTAGTAAAGTGCTTGTCTAGCAATACCGAAGCCCCCAATACCTCTGCATCTACCTGGAAAAGGAGAGTATAAGGAGGAAGCCAGAGTTTTGCAAGTATCATGAATCTCCAAATGAGACTGGAACCAAAGTCATGCCAGTGACAGTCCTGGACCTTAAATCTCCCTCCTTCTCTCCCACCCCCACTAGGCCACCATCTTCCTTCAGTACAGGAGGATGCCAATGATTTTTTAAGGTTTGTTCTTCCCTTTTCTCAGGTTACCGTGAGTTAACTCTTAGACGTTTACAATGTGGGTAGAACTGGCTGAGATAACAAACCAAAAGTCAACAAATTTAAAACAGGCTATACCTGTTTTATGACCTGTTAACCCTGAGATTGCAATTTTTTAATTATCTTAAAGATTTTCACAAGAAATTTCTAAATTAGGCATGCCAACTTAGCTAAGTAGTAAATGAAGCAAGCAAAATCCAAAAGACAATTCTCTAGAGAAAGATCATCACTTAGTAACAAGTCCCAGACAAATGAGAATTCAACCACAGCAAGACATCCTCAGGAACTCTGAAGACAGCTGACCTAAAGAGGATTGAATTAAATTCTACTCAACAATCTCTGCATGACCCAACACCTGGCCACCTCTCATCTAATGCGAAGTCCCATGGTACTTGTGAGTACGTTTTCCCAAAGCCCAGTTTGGGAAACTTTAACTCTCTTCAATTTCCCCCTCGGTAAGCAGGGAATTCTCCCCATTTTTCCTCTTTTCAGTATCCCTGTACCCAAGACCTGCAAATCAAAGGCCAAACCAAGGCCTCCTTTGAATAAATCGAATGCAAGGTGCCCTCAAGCCAGGATGCACAATGATGGCCAAACCAGAGGGAGGAAGAAACAGGAGCATGTCCTCTTTTTACATGGGACCACCTAGCCAGACACTGGTGGCTCACACCTGTAATTCTAGCTATTTAGGGAGCTGAGACCTGAGGATCAAGGTTTGAAGCCAGGCTGGGCATGAAAGATCTTGAGACTCTTATCTCTAACCACCAAAAGAAGAAGGGGGAGGGGGAGGCGGGGGAGGAGGGGGAAGGGAGGGGGAGGGGGAGGCGGGGGAGAAGGGGGAGGAGGGGGGAGGGGGAGGGGGAGGAGGGGGAGGAGGGGGAGGGGGAGGAGGAGGAGGAGGAGGAGGAGGAGGAGGAGGAGGGAGGAGGGAGGAGGAGGAGGAGGAGGAGGAGGAGGAGGAGGAGGGTTTCAGGAGAGATTTTAGGGGGGAGGAGGGGGAGGAGGGGGAGGGGGGAGGAGGAGGAGGAGGAGGGGGAGGAGGAGGGGGAGGAGGAGGGGGAGGAGGAGGAGGAGGAGGAGGAGGAGGAGGAGGAGGAGGAGGAGGAGGAGGAGCCCAGTCATTTGTCTTCCAAACCCAGACTGTTCCTTTATGGAAAAGTCAAATTATTATAACCCAAAGGTTAATTGGGACTGGGCCAGAGAAAGCCTTGGGGTTGGGAGTGTTCCTTTGGGAAAAGCTACTGATGAACTCATTCCAGGCTCTTGATACAGGTAAGGGGGAAGACAAGTCATAGGAAAAGTTGTCTAAATTTGTACCCAACAAAGCACAATATGCGAATTACAGAAACCAGGTTTCAAAAAGAGAATGTTTGTCCACTAGGCAGCCATGCCTGAGAAATTGGAGATATTAATCTCAAATCTGCCTTCCTGGTAATAGGTCCTGGAATTATTTTTGGAGGAAAGGTGATGGGAATATCGGTGGATTAAAAAGTCAAAGCCCATGTAGGAACTAAGAGCAGGTGTTGAGATTTTTCCTGTTTCAAGTGATGTGAAGTTTTCTTGTATGACCAGCAGGTGGCAGCAAAGCACAATGTAAGTTAGTCCTTCATAGGAGCTCTAGGGGAAAAGGTTGTAATTATTACACACCCTGTCCCCAATTTCATGATTCTATCTACCTTATGGTGTTGTGGAAACAATACTATTCTGTAGAAACCATATTTCAAATTTTGAGTTTTGCATGTTCCCCATGCTAATGAATATGGGCAGTAGCAGCAAACTGTGCCTGCCATTAACCTTGCAACCCTAAAAGAAAAACCTGAATGAAATGCATTTTCACTGTCAACATCTTCAACCTACAATGGACTTATCAAGGTGTGACTTTATGTAAGTTGAGAAGTGTATGTATTTTTTGTTACTATGATTGATTGATGCTTTTTTCACTTAGTGAATAATTTAGTAAGTCTAACTTTATAACCCATAACTACTAACTCTTCCTTGGCCACGGTTCATTCCAGTTTTTGCAGCAACTCGTGTCCAAGTTGAGTGGTGATCTTTTAAGAAAAGTAAACTATTAGGCAAGCTGTCTTCAGGCTCAAGATTTCTCTGACTCTTCCATTTACTGGTTCTGTTACTCATAGGAGCTATTAAGCATTTATGGGAATTTAACTGAGCATTTACAGTTAAGTCACCAAGACAACCCTGCCCACCCAGGAAGTCCCCAGAGTCAGTCACCTTACCCTTTCTAAGACAAGTTAGGTGAACAAAGAGACGGTCTATTATGGGAAGGGGTATAGTTCTCAATAGACTAAAGGAAGCAAAGAAGAGTCATAATCAGATTCTTCCCCTGTTAATATGTTTTCAACTACCCTGTGGATACACTTATTGTCCTAAACATCCTGCTCAAATTGATTTAGTTCACTTACCTATTTTGTATTCAATGATATTGAAAACACTGGAGGAGCAAATTTAAGTAAGAAATGGTTTTGTGCAGCTCTTTGGAAATAGAAAATACAGCAGGAAAGCAACAGAGATCAAACAAATAATGGCCTTTTAAGAGACACACACTTAGTGACTGCCTGAAATGAAAGAGGATGGATGTTCTTTGCTCCTTCAATAAGCCGCCCTCCTCATGAGCAGAAACATATACTTAAGCTACTTAGACTGCAACCAGAAGCAGATCTGAGAAAACGATCCTCGGGGAGAGGTGCAGATGAGGAGAAAGAGAGCCAAGTGTGGCCCAGGCTTTTGAGGTGGTTGGAAGTCCAGTGTGGAGATGAAACATAGTGTTTATTTAGGCCACACTGAGTTCAAGGGGACAACAGCATAGATTCGGCCTTTCTTTCCTACTTTTGATTATTTTAACTTATTTCTTCCACTTAAAAAAAACAACTTATTCATCAATTTTTCATCAATTTTATATGTATGTAAGTGAATTTCAGAATTCCTGATCAATACTCCTGTAAGAAATAAATTACCACTTAGAGTAAGATGTTTGTATACAGTTCTCTGTAGCCTTCCAGAAAAAAAAAAAGAATAAAGATGCATCGGTCAGTGCTTTCCTTTCCTTTTTCTTCTTTGATTTTTTGTAATTAAGTGTACTTTCAGGTACATTTCCCTTGCCATATCCCGGTTAAGAATTTAAGTTACCTACAGTAAAGCTCACTTTCTGTAGTGTAGTGCCTCAAATTTCGATATAAATTATGTTTCTGTTATCAGATCTAAAATCCTCTGCCTAACCCAATGTGTGCCAATTTTTCCTTAGGGTACCTTGGAGAAGTTTTTGCAATTTTAGATTTTACATTTAGATTTTATTGATTTCACATTTCAATTCATTTTGGCAGCCTTTTTAAAATACACAATAAGGTTTACACTAAGGGTCTACTTTGCTTTCTGCCATTTGTTGAAAAGACTACCTGCTCTACCATCTCTGTCTAACCTTCATTGCTCATGTCTGGTTGGTTTTTTTTTTTTCTGGGCTTTCTACTGTATTCCTGTGATGAATGGAGGTATTGCTTCACCATTATCATGTTTTCTTAGTTGTTGTAGCCTGGGAACCACTAGCAAGACCTCCAATTTTGTCATTCTCTTCCAAATTACTCTGGCTATTTTAGTTTCTGTGGCATTCCATATAAATTTTAGAACTGGCGTAAACATATAGATTGCCAAAAATCTATATAATAGCCTGTTGAGATTTTAACTGAGTTCATATTTATTCTATAATTATAGGAGAACAGATATCTTGTCAGGAAACTTTCATTTCTGAAACAAAATACCTGAGACTTTTCAGTAATAAAGGTTCATTTTGGCTCACAGTTTCTGAGGTTTCAGTCTAGCTGCTCTTTTATTTTAAGTGATGCTACTCTTATTTGTGTAAGAATCTATATCAAATTCCTTGTCTTCAATTTTAAGGGATCTACTACTGATGCTCTTCTTCTCTTTCCTATTGATGTTTTATATGCCTTAGAATTTTAGATTGGGAGTTTGTGTTTGGCTGATTTGAAATGTAAATTGGAGACATTTTGACTTTTCATCTGGAAAAGTTCAATATGTATCACCTGAAACTGTTTTCTACATAGCCGTATATTCTAACATGTTATCATACAAAATTTTGACAATAATTTTCAATTTGTTCTTTGCAAATGTTCAGAATTGTGTTTTATGCACTTGTCACACAAAAGCGTTTTTTATGGCGAAACCTTGGTAGAAAAGGATGACTACTCCACACTATATCACAAAACGACATATAACATAACATAGAAACATCTTATGACATATGTTTCCATATTCAAAACTTGAGAATTGAGAAAGTCACTTTATCAAGCTTATTTTTTCAGCTCGAATAACTGAAGAATACTTTATGTACTATGATATTTCCTTCTTACTATTTTAGTTGGATCCTAGTACATATAAGTCTGTTCATCTTGGCATAAGTGATATTATTACACTAGATAGTTTTATTTTCTATTTATGTTTTCAAAAATTACCTTAGGTATCAAAAATTACCTTTGATAGTAAGCAGAGCCAGTATGAAAGGCCTGAATTCTCTCTGACTTTATTTCCTAGCAATGATCCATTAGCGCTCACCAACCTACTCATCTCCTAAGTAATCCACATTCTGACATCAGTGAGTTGTTCTAAAATGTTGAGGGGAGTGAAACTGACAGCATAAACACACAGTGCCACCATCTTGGCCTGAGTGAGCCTTGCCTTCCAGCCATTAAACTCAGTTTTCACTTCAGCTCACTGTGCTTTGACTATAGAACAAGACTGATGGCCGTATTTGCCAATATGTAGATATCCTTACATATGACTCTTGATGTTCCTCCTCAACTGAATAAGATTGCAAAACTAATTATTAGAAATTGTTCATTTTAGAAAATATAAAAACATGTCTATAAGAAGCTTTTACTCTAGAAGATGAATTTTCCTGTAGGCAATGTGTTGGAAGGGCCATTTTCCGGCCTTCAGGAGTGTGTATTTCTTGTAAAATTAAGGGTGACATGGTGACATGTCTAACTTGCATCTCCCCTCCATGTTCTACTCAGAGGGAATCTTCTTGCCAGGCTTGATGTTATTCTGTGAGTTCTTTTTTTCTTTTTCTTTTTCTTTTTCTTTTTTTTTTCTTTTTGCCAGTCCTGGGGTTTGAACTCAGGCTTGAGCACTGCCCCTGACTTCTTTGTGTTCAAGGTTAGCACTCTACCACTTGAGCCACAGCACTTCTTTTGGCTTTTTCTATGTATGTGGTGCTCAGGAATCAAACCCATGGTTTCGTGTATGTGAAGCCATACTAGGCCATACTTCCAGCCCCTGTGAATTCTTTTGTCTTCTACTGAGCTATGCTTCCTACAGCACAACAGCTCTGGGGATACCCGCTGTGACACATCAGGCCGTGCTATAGACATGGGATATACATGTGAGTTGGTAATAGTTCTCTAAACAGTCTTTATGAGAAGTGGATATAGAGGATTTACCTTTGTTCCAAATCATACTGGGCACATATTGCTGATGTTTCTGCAAGGGGAGTTTGAGGGATTGAAACAACCAACGTCTCACAAGGATTTTGATGGCTCAGTTGCCTGGAGAATATAATTAGCATTTCTCATTTCAAAGTTTTTCTACAATAGATGAGACATCTATGAGTTCTGAAAGAACAACCAATTCCTCCCCAACTTTCCTGCCCTTGACCAAGATGTCATTTTCTTTGGGCCTTCTCTTAGTTCAAAGGCTTCATTTATTGGGTGAGTCATCCCTTCTCCTGGTGTTTTGACTGGAAGCAGAAGAGATACCATGATACAAAGGTGATCTAGGGCAGCTTAACCCAGCCCAGAAATGCTACACAGAACTCATGGTGCCCTTGTACCTTCTGATCCCTCACACCTCTCCCTCAAAGAAGAGGTGGTAACTCCTTTTTTCCATGGTCACAGCCAGTGATTGAGTCAATCGTGGGTCCCATGAGGAAGGAAGGAAGGAAGGAAGAATTCTGTCAATTCAAAGAACACTGGTATACAGATCTTTGTAGAAACCCATGTACCTTCATTTCACTGGGTGAAAATGTTTAGATCATGAAAGTGGTATATGACATACAATTAATCTTTTGGAGCCTTAATTTCTCAGATCACAGTTTAACCCACCATACAGCAAATGCAAATATGCATTCCATTGCAGATTCTGATTTGGAGACTTGTTAGGATAACTTTTTTTCTACCCATCAGTGTGGAAGAGAAGGTAAAAGTTACCTGGTATATATTTGAAAAGAATCATACTTGTTTATAGTGTGCAATTCTTTTCCTAATGTTAGAATTTGGTGTTACACTCAGTGGTAATATTAGTGTGTGGTTGTCTTAACAGATCTTTTTCTTGATGTTGGCATGAAGAGGAGGTGAGTCATATAGAATAAGCTGTAAAACATTATGTTCACTTCATTTTTTCTACTTAAACATATGAAAATATGTTCAAATTCATTCATCAAGTTTAAATTATAAATATCAAAGAGTTCCCTTAGAGACAGACAGGAGGATTGTGGATTGAGACCAGATCACCCCCTCCTCCATAAGTCAGCAAGACCTTGTCACCATAACAAAACAAACAAACAAAAAGCGGACATGGTGTTATACATGTGTAATTCCAGCTACTCATGAGGAAATGTGGGAATATCACTGCCCAAGGGCCATTCAGGATAAGTGTGAGACCCTGTATATAAAAACACCCCAAACTGAAGAGCCAGAATGTAGCTTAAGTCGTAAAATCCCTGAGTATAATCTTTGTACTGCTAAAAATGAAAGAGGAGGAGGAGAAAAAGGAGGAGGAGGAAGAGGAAAATACTTGTCAATTTCAGCTAATTTCTGACACTCACAAAGTTTCCCAAAAGTATATGTATACATAATTGTGTAGAATGCTTGCTTTTATATTGTTCATAATATCAAAAGATGAAAAAATTGCCAATTTTGAACTGCTAGCTATGTGGCAATTTTAAACAGTTTTGTATATTGTTAAATTTATATCAAAATATCAATAAGACATATTATAGAGAAAGGGAAAATTTCCTAACAACAAACAGAATATTAATCCAACTCTACTGGTTTTTAAGAAAGACATATGGGAAAACTTGTACATAGCTCAGTGGTAGAACTCTTGCTTAGTGTGTAAAGACTGGGGGCACTGCATATAGATATGACAGAGGTTATGTTAGTGAGTGGTAAATAAGGACTGAATGGAATGAGGCCATTACTCTCTATATTTCTGTCTTCGTATCACTTGGAACCTTGCCTGAGTTTTCCTTACCTTTTAAAATGACAAAACAAGAAAGAGATATATCTGGATACTATCTTCAATCGCAAAATCTTGAGTTACTAGAACCAAAGTGACAAAATATACTTCCATGAGGTTTTAGCCCTTTAAGAAGTATAGAATCAAACAAAAAGCTTTTGATGACTACATGAGCAATGTTTCATTGCCAGTCATGAAATAGCAGCAAGAACCTAGGAAGAGTCATCTCTGGAGGAAGCACAAAAGTAGAATGAAACACTGGCTCTAAGGTGAGACACAGGACAATGGGTGAACCAATGCAACAGTGACATAAGACAATAGGTTGGACATGAACTTGAGAGCTTGGAGGAAGAGGAGAAAGGGAGTTGTTGGGGGGGGGGGAAGAAAGTGGGAGAATATGAGGGAGGGGATAACAACTATTTGACAAGAAATGTACACATTATTTTATGTAACTGTAACCCCTCTGTAGATCACCTTTACAATAAAATAAAGATGTTATTAAACTTCTCTCCTTGCAAAGCATGGGTTTGTATAAACTCCAAAGGCCAAGAATGAGTTAAAAACTATATTAACTTTACCCAAACACAAAAATTGCTTCTATACATTTTCAAATATTCAATACAATAATATGTTCTGTATTATATAATGGATAAAATAACCAATTCATAATAACTCTCTTTGGATTTAGTCTTCTCTAAATTAAAACATTGCTTAGACTCTAAACAAAGAAAGGTGAAAATACCTGGTCATATCTCCACTATTTTCTCAATAACTTTGGGAACACAAAAGAGAAGGAAGAAGATAAATTTTATAGGAGAATCAGCGAGGCGTATCTTGACACTTAGGTTTATAACATTTATTACCATAGCAACGGTGACCAAGCTGGAGTATTAGCTGCATGCCAAACACTCAATGACAGGTTTCAAAACCACCACAGTACTGATTATATATGTGTTTCACTACAAAATTAAATATCTTCCACATCCATTCTCAGTTCCAATGCTCTGGGTATTTTGTTTTGTACAAACATATTATTTAAAATAACCTGCTAGAAATCCTCATAAAATTAAATTTAATGTCATATATCTCAAGCACAGATAATTTTGAAAAATAGACATTTTTTCAGCCACTTTCCAAAATAAATATCAGTAAACCTTGTATAAAAATAATTCATTCAATATAAAATTCCATGGAAACCACTTCATTTCCATACAAGTAATTTCTAACTCTATCTGTTCTAATATATACTTGTACTTTTTGTTGCCCCTCTGACAGTGAGAAGGAGTGCAAAAGTCCTTCACTATTTTAAAGTAGTTGGTTAAAGAACAAAATTATAGACTCATCCAGCTTTCATTTTCATGAATATCTCTTCATTCTTTTTATAAGTATGTCTACATGTTTTCTCAAATGCTGCCTAGCTTCATTATAGTAGAAAATTTCAAATTTGTGTTTGGAAGTCTGATAATGCATGTTCTTAGTGATAAGTATTTCAGAAAAGTTTGTTAAAATAACTTCCCAGAAGAGCCTTAGAGAGGAGATGCAAAAGAAAGGAATTTTTTTTTCCAAGACGACAGGAAATAATATAGAAAGAAGTCTTTCTGCATCTGCCCTGTAGGTGACACAGAACTTTGTCTGCAGTGTCTCGTTCTATTGTCCAACTCTACATGGGAACCTGTGTGCACAACTCTTAACAGCCTACAGCTTATATCCCTTCAGCTTCTGATAGTTACTATCAATTGTGTGTGCACACAATTGCACACATGCACACACATGTGCACACTTGTGTGCACAACAGTATTGGAACTTGAACTTAAGAGCATGGGCACTGTCTCTTAACTTTTTTTATTCAAGGTTAAGACTCTACAACTTGAGCCACAGTGTCACTTCTGACTTTCTGCTGGTTAACTGCAGATAAGAGTCTATAGGACTTTTCGGCCTGGACTGTTTCAAGTGGTGATGCTCACATCTCCACTTCCTGATTAGCTAGGACTACAGGCGTAAGCCACTGTGCCCAGCTGGGAGTTACTCTAAGTACTACTAAAGGATGGGACCATATTCACTATTTGAGAAATAATTTGACTTTATTGGCAAAGGATAAAAGAATGTAGAAGAATGTCCTGACCAGGGTCATGAATCCTTATTTTAAGTCTATGACCTCCCATTGGTTTCAAGAATTTGTCCAAATCTTTCTATTTTCTTAATGAGTTTGCAAAGCAAAGCCTATCTTGTGAACATGTGGCTCTTCCCTGAATGGTACATAGAGCTCTAATACATAGCTCACGCTCTTGGAAAGGACTGCTTCATGTTTTTTTTAACTTTGCTTTTGGGGGTTAAAGCTAGGAAACATTTTATTCCTCCCAATGCTGACACATGATTAATTTTCAAACAATCTGTTTCAACTTGAAACTCCAATGAGTAACTTTTCAGTTTCCTTTTGAAGAAGTTCAGATTTAAAGAAACTGAAGAGTAGTTTATGTGGCAATTAGAGGTCTTCAAATAAAATATTCCAAATTCTACATTTATCGTAAGTTTAAAAGACCAAGGATAAGGGCATGCTGGGCTGAGTACTTGCTAGACATGTGTGATGCTTATTCTCCAGTACCAAATAAGAGGAAATAAACTCATATATAAGTGAATAAATAACAGAAATGCCATAAATCAAGCAAGCCTTTGGAAAAGGAAAACATTTTACTTTTCTGAAATATTAAATACCATAAATTTGCCTTGACCTTTATAAATATCTACTATTCCAGAGTAGATAGTTTTCACAAAGACCCAATAAATCATAATATTTGTGAGGTCAACTATAAAAGTGGAAACTAGAATTCAAACACATTGAACAGACCTAAATCTATGTGGATAGGCCAAACTATATCAAATTCAGCCCTCATTCTGAAACAAAGTGAATAAATATTTTAGAAGTCCTTTTTTGTTTGTTGATTGACTTGTTTGGGTGCTGAACCTGCGCCAGTATGATTAGTGGGTTGTTAAATTCCTTTAACTGAGACCTGAAGTACTACAGTAGTCCTGGCCACCCAAGATGGCTCTAGAGTACACACAGCAAGATCACTTGAGCTGATTGGAACATCTATCCATTTCCCTTTCTGGTTTGTTCTGGGTCCTGGTCCACAGGAGATGCTGTTTCAGTGGAAATGTTCAGTGAGTCATCTCTACTGACTACCAAAGTAGTGCAAAATTGAATCCTCTATCTCTTATATGCGGATGCTTTACCCCTTGAACCACCTACTCCCTGGTCTAATTCTTTGTCTCTTCTATACTGGCCCTTCAATTAAAGCTCTAAATTCTATAAGCATATATTAAAAATGATAAATCAGCTCTATCCAAAATTATATATATATATATATATAAAATCATTTGCTCCTAAGTCTCTAACACTACTGAATATCAATGAAAGCACTATCTTCTTGCCTTATCTTTACATAGAACTAAAGTTTTGTTGTCACTCTCACTAGTGAGTTGGGACAAATCCTATGCCTTTTCCTTGTAAGAGCGTCAGTGAGTTGAATATGTGAAATCCTGACACACGTTAACAATTCTGAGAATAGGAGACAACCATAGTAGCTTTTGAAGGGCAAAAAACCCACAAAATATGTAGAAAATCTTTTAATTGGGGCTCTTTCTTGATTTTTGGAACTGTTCAATTCATAAAGCTGCAACTGGAATAAAAATTGCATTACAGGGATGTACTTAGGTAAGAGCAGATCAGCAGAATCCTATCTCGGTGTAAGTACAAATCTGTTGATGTTTAGCAATTCTAAACAGATTCCTAATCACTAACCCATTTGTTTTGGGGATATGAATAGCCTTGAACTTCCTGCCATTGAATATCTAAAAGTGCAGGTTTCTAAATCTAGTCTGCTCGCTAATATATGCCCATGGAATTGTCTTGTCATACTTAAAACCCAAATCAGTAATATGTAGTGTCAGTCTTAAAGCCAAAGATGGATTTGTGCAAGCTTCATTTAATTCCTTAAGCAGTGATTAGTTTATTCCTTAATAGATTCTTCTTATAACAAGTCAGTTTTTTAATAGGTGGTATTTTAAGGCATGCTACAAACATACTCAGTAGCACTAAAAATATATGAGTTCAAATCTGAATTCTGCTTCTATTGCCCGTTAACTCTGAGACTTTGGACAAATACCCTAATCTTTAAGAAGAATATGATAGCATTCTAAGAATATAAATGTCTAATATAATTACCATATTAATGATTTGGGTTAGACTATGTGTATTGTCATACTACCAGTATTTTCCTTCTATGGGATGTATCTTGAATTTGGTATAAAATGACTAGCTAACTTGTCAAGTCTTCAAAAGTGTAACCTCTTATACCAGAACTAAAGTCTCTATTTATATCCAATACTTAATGTAGTACCTACTTCAGATCACCTAATCTGATGGCACAAAATACAAAAACAGCACATATTTTCAAAAACACACAAGGATACCTATTAAGTAAGTGTGTAGGTGCATGTAGGTGTGTGAATTAACACAAAATAGAAACAACTTAAGGTAAAACAAACACATCTATGAGACAAGCATATCGCATAAATATTAGTTTGAAGCCTTTTTTAGATGTGACTATCATACAGAAGGTTAGTTCTTTCTACAAAGGTCACAAACAATGGTACTCAACTCTTTCTACTTTGTAAATACAGACTCAAAGAGCCTGTATGCATTGCTAGGCTCACAAAGAGTTTCTCACTTTTTTTATGTCTGCATTACTGAGCCAGATAAAGCAGACATCAAGTGTTTGGGAACAATGATTCTTCAAGATAGATTCTGATCATATTCCTTATTCTCTCCCCAACCACAACTGTAAGAAAGTATGTGATATACCTTATGATGTACTGTAACAGAAACCCAAAGTGTTCTTCCCTGAAATTACACAGTTAGGTCACACATCTTATTTTCCATGATCTTATGAGTCTGAGTGGAACATGTTTGAAATTGGGGCATGTACGAGACAAGACTCTTCTTACCAGAAGTTCCCAAGATGAAATTATTTTCAACAAAACATGAACAACTGTCCCGGAGGACTCTGATATCACTGAATAAACAGTGGGCTGGGAATGGACACAATACTGCTGACTCCTCTGTCAAAAACACATCATTCTCTCTTTTTTTCACGGAGGTGATCCCTAAATAGTAAACAGACTTTTCACTAGGACTTTCTTCAGGGAAAGTTCCCTCCAGTTCTAAAAGTTCTTCCAACCCTGATAATGAAAGAGAGGGTGAAATGATTTCAGGGTGCTGATCTGATAATATAAAAAATGTCTGTGTGTCTCCCTCCCAGGAGCTATCCGAGAAAGAATCTTTCACTGGAGAGCTCTTGCTAGGGAAGTCGTGGGTGACAGAACTCGGTAGAGGTCCTGGTTCTTCATCTGTCTCACTTGATTTGGAACTGCTGAGCAGCGTTGCATATTTAACTGAGGGCTGGCTCTGGCTGTCATCCTCACAGGTGATCTCCACACTCTCCGTTTCTGAGAAGTTAGCACTGTGGCATGGGTCACTGGTACAAATTGAACCCGTCTCAAGATCTGGGGTTGTTAAGAGGAGAGAGACCATAGTTGCTGGCACCACCTCCTCTTTGTTTGTCCATGATGTATCGACACTGATATCTTCTGAAATTGTTTCAGGCTCCAGGAGGAGAGGACCAAATATCACAGATCCTGTATGCTTGGTAAAAAGATGTTCAAATGTTTCAGGCTAAAAGAAAAGATATATTTTAATGCTCAATTATATTAACAATTGTGTGCTTCATTAGGTCAGGCTTACCAAAAGGCAAGTGTGTATGTAAGGGACAGAAGTCAACCACAATTTGGAGACTAAAGGAGATGTATTAGAAATCATGAGGGAAACAGTTTAAAAGTTTAAAAGGAAGACAAGACAAATCAGGAAATCTATCTCTATGAACACAATCAGTTTCTTCTGTAAAAAACTGAGTTCAATAATGCTTTGTGTGATGGTGTCTAGAAGCACTTTGCTTTCAATAGAGATGGGTTTCTATAATTGGGAAATACTATATCATCTGAGGACTTCTTTATATTGCCTTACATTTCCAAAAACTGAACTTTTAAACCCCAAGTAGACAAAAATGCATCAAAATAAAATCAAAGAAGCAAAGTAATTTGTCCAAAGATAGAATAACTATTTTAGGATATAAGATATGGCATGAAGTTAAAAGAACAGTGACTATTAAGAACATACCTTCCTTGTGTGGTAACGAATCTCCTTGAGACTATAAAAATCAGCATTAGTAATATCTATTTGTTGAAATCAATGATGGAAAAAGAGATGACAACAGACTTATAAACTGTTCCTCCTTGTTAACAACTTGCTATAATATAGATTACGGGACACGTGGAATGAAGACAAACACACAAGACAAATGTACATCATATGTATTATAGGAATGATGGTTACATCACAACAAAAATCCTGCCAAGAAGCTACAAAACAACAACTTGATTGCAGAAAAACTCAATTCATACAATAGAAACACGCTGAAAAAAATAAACACAAAATAAAAAATGCTATGGGTACATCACATTGAAAAATTAACACTAGATAGGAAAAATGTTCAGTTTATATATCACATATACATTTTAGCTTTTGAATTTTACAAGTCTTTAAGCTAATAGCATGACTTATCAAGCTAACAATAGCATAACAATTATTAAGCTTTATAGTTCAGGCTTATTGCCTGAGATAATGGCATTCTCTACTGTTCTTCATAATGGCAAGTGTATTCCATACAAAAATACAATTTATTTAGCAGCTTGAAACTCTTAAATGAAATATATTAGCAATTAAAACAAAAAGGAATAAATATACAAAATATACTGCAATATATTAATATAAGTATTAAAATATTGCATGGTAACAAAAACTGTTAATATATTTTTTGTTATTCTATCAGTATAATATAAGAAGAGTAAATAGTTTATATGCCTACTTTCTGACAGAAGTCTAGAGACTTCTAATCTCCTTCAAATATTTGCTTGTTTGCCTTTTTTCCCTAAAGGGTTCAGCTATTTATATGTGCATAAAATTATTTTAAAATGTCAAAAGAACTTAGAAATTACGAATATCAAATAAAGAAATTAGACTTATATCAACAGGAAAACAAAAAAATGCACAAAAATCACCCACAATATACAGTCCAGCTCACAAATGTTCTTCAAATGACTTGTTACATTTTGTGTTCCCTAAAAACCTCAAGAATGAGTAATAATTGTTGGAATCAAATATTGTATATTTCTTCAAAGCATTCCAATGGAAACTTTCACTAAGAAACAAAGCCTTACATTACTGAAATATATTTTGCCAAGGGTCACAACACTATTTAAAGTATGTTTATTCAAAAAACATTTCACTTGGCATGACACTAATCAAGATGCATTGCATTTGTAAACTGCTTTGTTAAATGGCATATCCTTTTTGTACAACTACTTAAAGATAAAAAAAATTCTTAAATATTTCATTCTGTTTAATTTCAGGGAACCTATTAAACATTCATTCAACTGGTAACAATTAAAACTCTTTTTTATAATTTCACACTTGGATTTTACATCCCAATGACATCTGTTAATAGTCAACGGAGAAAAACACATTCCTCTGAGGTCTTTTTCCCATCCAAATAAAACAATGAATAAATCTAATATAAATGATCCATGTATTTGCTAAAGTTGAATATCATTTGGGTTCAGAAATTTGGTTTTGTTTGATTGTGAGCAATAGAACACAGTTACTATGGCGATTGTATTCTGGCAAGTGGTATTTTGGAAGGTAAGAGTCATCACTGAGAACTATTTGTAAAAACGTTAAATAATCTCTCTTCTTTGCCTAACTACATGCTTTCCTGCCTGCCAAAAGACTGGGGTGGTTCAATGGAAACAAATTAAATTTAGGCAGGAATTGCACAAGAAGACTGGACTGGAGGCTGATGTTCTTTTTTGATCTGGACAATCTGACCTGAGTATATAGAGTTATTCTTATAAGAACTGTAACTTCCACTGCTCTGGGACAAGCACAGACCACATCTGGCTTTCTTCAAACATCATATAATGCCATTTTTCAAGGCTATTGAAAACAAAAATGTCTAGACTGATCAAAGTGAGATATAAAAAAGCTATAAGACACTAAAAAAAGCCACACACATGGATCTACTTGTAGGTTCAAGTGTTCATAAAGTAATTTAACGTGGAAATTTTGGGACATAAGAATTTAAATACTTTCACTGCATTCCGTAGTTGGAGTTATTCTATTTTTATGGATACGTATCAGAAGTTACAGTTTTGGAGTTCCCCCAGCTACAGCTTACCTAATGGATGTTTTATGACAGCAACAGTCATATTTTTTTAATATTTTATGATTAAGAAATGAAATCTCAAATCCAGAAACCATCAATATCACTTTCAAGCTGCAGGTAAATTTGAAAATTATCTCTACATCCCAACTAAGCCAGATTCAAATCTATAGCAGAACTCCAAATTTACATGTCTCTTTTAAGTACAGTATATGTTAGTTCTCGATAGTTCAACCATTATTTTTGTTTGTTTGTTTAAATTGTCTCCCCTTCTTCAAAATGTAAAAATCTTCTAATACTCTATGGACTGTTGGAAAGTTGGAACACTGGGTTCATCTGTAGTGATCATGATTAGACTTCAAAGAATGTCCGTTCTCTGTTTAGATAAAATGAAACAAAATAAGAACTCAAAAAAATTTTTTAAAAATCACCCAGAATACAAAAGAAAAATATTCAAAGCATTTCCTGTTAGGCATAGTGCTGGATTATAAATTCCCATGTTACATTACTGTAATGCATCCTTTTAGGAAAGGATTTGAACTACAGTTGTTTTTTTTTTTCCTTTCCTTTCAGGATATCTTAATTATACTCCAAGTACAGATTTCATTAATCCAACATAAAAAAAATTGGGGAAGAATAACAGAGTGGGGAAAATGAGAGAAGGACGAAGAACTGACTTACAGATTTGTAATCTCTTTGTGCAAATATATAATGAAGAAGAAGAAGAAGAAGAAGAAGAAGAAGAAGAAGAAGAAGAAGAAGAAGAAGAAGAAGAAGAAGAAGGAGAAGAAGAAGGGGAGGGGAGGGGGAGGGGGAGGGGAGGGGGAGAGGGAGGAGAGGAGAAAGAGGAGGGGGAAGGGGGAGGAGGGGGAGGAGAAGGAGGAGTATAGTTCAAAGACAATGAACAAAGGAAACAGAAGACTATAAAATATCCAGAGTAGACTGTACCTGCAGAGAAAATGGGTAGAGAAATTGTTAGTAAAAAACTCAGGAAGGGCTGGGAATATGGCTTAGCAGAAGAGTGTTTTCCTTGAATGCATGAAGCCCTGAGTTCAATTCCTCAACACCACATAAACAGAAAAAGCCAGAAGTGGCACTGTGGCGCAGGTGGTAGAGTGCTAGCCTTGAGCAAAAAGAAGCCAGGGACAGTGCCCGGCTCTGAGACCAAGCCCCAGGCCTGGAAACACACACACACACACACACACACACACACACACACACACACACACAGGAAAAAGGGAGACTTAAGCTAAAAACAAGCCTGAGGAAGCTCTGGTCTTGGAATGGGGCTCTTTGACTCTGCTACACACAGAAGAGCCTTCATACAAGAACTCACTCTGCGGGCTGGGGATATAGCCTAGTGGCAAGAGTGCCTGCCTCGGATACACGAGGCCCTAGGTTCGATTCCCCAGCACCACATATACAGAAAACGGCCAGAAGCGGCGCTGTGGCTCAAGTGGCGGAGTGCTAGCCTTGAGCGGGAAGAAGCCAGGGACAGTGCTCAGGCCCTGAGTCCAAGGCCCAGGACTGGCCAAAAAAAAAAAAAAAAAAAAGAACTCACTCTGCATACAAACTGAGCATTTGTTCTCAAAGCAATGGAGAAACAGTATGGGAAAATGAGAGCAGCCATTGGATAGTGCTACCTTGGAATACATCTGTCCTCATCTGTCAGAGTACTGCCTGCACACTGAGGATCAGTTTCCACCTATACGTACTGGGCTTCCAGTCAGCCTAACTGCTTCATTCACTTAGGAAAAGTAAGGAAAGGATTACCAGATATTTGAGAGAAAACTGAGATCAGAAAAGAAAAGCCAAGATAAGCTAGAGAATAACATGATCTGATGAAAACAGAAAATTCAAAGGAGGAAAGATAAATTACAAATAAAACTGCTAAAATTCAATGTATACTTGTGACTAACTTGAGGGGATAAGCGGGGTTGGGAGGGAAAACAATAGAAGGGATGATATTGATCAAGTATGTCATATTCATGAATTGAAAATCTCTTTCAATGATAAACCAAGTTAAAATTTTAAAATCCACTGTAAACTTAACATTAATCAGGAAGCTGAAGTCTGAGGATTGTGGTTTGAAGCCAGCCAGGGCAGGAAAGTCCTTAAGATTCTTATCTCCAGTTAATCACAGAGAAACCCAGAAGTGGCCTGGTGGCTCAAGTAGTAGAGCACTAGCTTTGAGCAAAAGGAGCTCAGGAACAGAGCCAAGACCCAGAGTTCAAACCCAATAACACTGAAGTTTTAGAAGATAAAATAGAAAATAACACATAAAATAGAAATAGAAAATAATAAAAATAGAAAGAACACTTTTTGTAATAGCAAAAGATAGAAAGTGCCACAAAGTCCATATTTGAAAGAACCAAAATGAAAGTAATCCTGGCAGTGGTTGCTCACACCTGTAATCCTAGCTAATCAGGAGACTGAGATCCAAGGGTTGCAGTTCTAAACCAGCCCAGACAGAAAAGTCCATGGGATTCTTATCTGCATGTAACTAGAAAAAAAAGCTGGAGGTGGAACTGTAGCTAAGGGAAAATACCAATGCCCCGAGTTTAAGCCCCAGTATAGACATAAAAGAAAGGGAGAAAGAGGAGGGAGGGAGAAAAAGAAGGAAAGAAGGAGACAAGGAAGGGAGAAGGGAGGGGAAGGGTGGGAAGGAGGGAGGGAGGGAGGGAAAAAGGATGGAAGGAACCAAAAGAAGAATGTAGGTAGGAGGATGGGGAAAGGAGAAGGAGAGACAAAATACATGGATAAGTAAATACAAGTTCATTTATCCACTCTCCTATAGAAGGAGATTTAAATTATTTGAACAGTTTCTGCTATTCTGCTATTTCAGCAGTGTTTCAGAAAGCATGACTATATCCACCTATTTGGTTATCTGGAGTGTATGCCTTGATATTTCTTATTACTTAAAAAAATTGAAAAAGTACATGCACACAGTTCAGTAGTAAAACAGTAGGGGAGAACATCTATTAAAATATAATTTCCTGTATTTCAAGTAAGTAGTAAAATTATTTTGTGCATTTATGCACTTCCCCATTGCTATATGGATGTGTGTGAGAGGTTAGAAGGCAAAACATATTTCTCACTGTCAGTCATGTAAAAAACTGGAAAGTCACTCCTATGTACAACAGACCCCAAAATTACACACATTGTCTCTAAAATAAGTTACCTAGCCACTATAAACTTCAGTTTTCTCTTATATAAAATAAAAAGTATAGGGCTAAAAATATGGCTTAGTGGTAAAATGGTTGCCTAGCATGCATGAAACCCTGTGTTCAATTCCTCAGTACCACATAACCAGAAAAAGCCAAAAGTGGCACTGTGGCTCAAGTGGTAGAGTGCCAGCCTTGAACTAAAGATGCTCAAGGACAGTGCCCAGGCCCTGAGTTCAAGCCCCAGGACTGGCATAAATAAAAATGAATAAATAAAGAGCATAATAATTATTTCAAGGGTAACTGAAAGATACTAAAATGTTATGTAGAATATTCATACAAAGTAATAACTAATATTTCTCAAAATCCTTGCATGTTACATGGATCATCTTCTTCAGTCTCTATAACAACCCAAAAAGGTTGTTGCTCACCTTAACCTCTTTGTAGTGGACAACACTAACACCCTGTGATAGATGGAAAAATCACACGGATATAGAAGTGTGTATCTCACTGACCTGCACATGCATAAATAGACACTCATGAATTATCATGAACTACTTGATATACTACAGAAGGAATTTCAGTGTATTCAGAACATTAAACAACAAAATGCTTTAGGAACTTAAGTGCGTAAATACTCTCACAAAATGTATATGTAAAAAGGGCTTGGAGAAAGAATGGCCTAGGGCAGAATGTTCCTTGAGAAGAAAATTAAGGCCTAACAAAGGCCCAGGGTCACAAACTGGGAAACAGACTACAGAGAAAGACAGTGCAAAGCTAGAGTAAGAGAACTGTTCTTGTAGCCTCAAGAAAAACCTGAAGACTTTCATAAATGATCAATGATAAAGATGTAATTATTGAGTCTGCATTATGTTCTCCAAACAATTATTGTTTTAATAACTGTGTATGTTGACACAAAGAATCAATTTTATTTTTCCAGTTTTAGGATTATAAAGTCTACCTGGTTTCTGGGGTAGGAAAACTACATTGTTATAAGCAATTTTAAAAATCCATTAAACTCTAGAGTTTTCTGAAAAATTCTATTATGAAAGTAGGCTCAAACTATTTTATTATAGTTGAGTACTTCATAAGCTACTTCTGCTTAAGTGGAAACATCTACATAAGTTTTACTCTAATTGCATTTTTTAGGTAATATGTTAAGATAAGATTATCCAATCATTTTAAGTTATTTAAATAACTATAGATAGTAAACAGTAGTGATAAAAATATTGATTGCTAGCCTTTGTGGAAACATACTTTACACCAAAACAGTGTAGCCAGTTACCTATTTTCCACTAGTGTTGACCTGTAATATCTAATATTATGTCTATTGTCTAATATTTATTTCATTATGGTCTGTGAACAGAAGAGAGACATATATATTGCCAACTCATATGACAAAGTACTAAATTTTGCTTCCTTCTGTATCCTGCTATTCTTAAAAATACATAATAAACAACATTAAAGTTAATTGGATGAAAACTTTTAAGTCTTAAAAATACTAAAGGATCTAAAAGTCACATGACATATAAGGTGTGATCTTACATATTCTGGGTTTAAGAAAATGAAAAAGTGAGTGACCTTCTGAAAATTAAGTCCTTGTGCCCAGGAACAATTCTTGGGGTTTGGAACATCTTCCCAAAACAGCCTTTTCATTCTACAAAGGAAAAATAAGACATCCAGAATTATAGGAAAATTCCTGCATTGAAAATGTTACTTGTGCAGACAGATGGGGTTGGGATATATAGGTAGTTAGAGTGATGGAAGGAATGACACTGATCAAGATGCAATGGACACAGAAATGCCTGTGTTGAAATAAAACTTCTTTTGTATGTTGACAGTTAATGAGCATACAGAATACACATTAGTTCATCATACCAGTTATAGTATTTACACTCTACTCTATAAAGAGTTCTAGCAAACTTCAACCTAGATGCAAGTTAATATCCTAATAAAAATAGCCTAGTCTAATAATATTCTAATTAAAAAACAGCTCTGTGCCAAGCACTGTATTACTGTGCATAAGACTTCTCCAAAAATAGGAAATTAAAAAATGGCTATGATGTGGTTGTCAGAGAGAAGTCCAGCTCACTCGGCTCCAAGAACTTACTTGACTAGGAAGTAAAATCAGATTCTACACTCTTCTTTCCTTTTCTTTGGACAGAAGAAAAATGTTTCCTCAGAGATCCAGCCTCCTACATCTGGATGTCTCAACACAGGGTGATGTGACACACAAAGTAGCTCAGAAAACTCAAGGTCATTTCTCTGACCAGCCAGGCAGACTGGAGCCAGCAGGCCTATTTACTCAAAACAAATAAACTGACTGCTCCATGTTGTCACCAAAAATCCACGTGTAAGGTCCTGTGATCACCACTAAACCTTCAATCCAAATTGAAGAGCTCCGAAAGCTTTTAGCCACATCCAAGAATATATTACCTAGATTTTTCTCCTATAGGCCTGTTCATTACTGGATATGTGTGTGCATGTATACATACAGAAAAATTAAACACTTTAAATTTTCCCTTGAGTTTTATGTTGTCTAATCAGAATGGAAAATCAATTCCTGAAAACAAGTCTTTCTTTTTTGTTATCTTCATAAATACATAAATACATATCATATACATAAATACAATATCATATAGAAAAATTTGAATGTTCATGATTTGAGTTTTAGATCAAGGCTTAAATATACATAAGGAATGATTCCATAAAGATTCTTAACACTATGTACAATACCTTTGGTGTGATATTAGCAATGTCCCCAGCAGTAAGACAGAAGAAGAAATAATTATGGGCACAATTACAAATAGACCTGCATCATTTTGGTGTCTGTTGATATCATCTGAAAGAGAAATACAATTTATACAACTCAAGAGTATAAGGATATTTTAACCTACTTCTGTATAAAAATTATACTTTTTTCTGATTTCATCATAAATCTGTATTAGCCTCAAAATCATAAAATAGAGGGAGTAAGAGCACAAATTATGTGCGCATTTGTAAAATAAGTATTTTATTCAATATTAGATTTAAAATGTAGCAATCATTTTTTCCAAAGTTATTTACTTGCCCAGTTTCTCCATGTGATAATTTTTAGATCATAGGAGTAAAAAGTGTCCATTGAAGTTCATATGGTGAGTCTCACTATCTGCTTCTGGCAAAGCTGATCTGCAGCACCTGCCAGTCTTTATCTAGATCACTGCAGATGCACTGATTTCCTCTGTTGTTTGAACCCAGTGCTCACTCTGAAGGACCTAGGCACATGGATTCTTTATCCTGAAGAGCTAGAAAGTCCTACAGGAGTTCACTCAAACATTGGCTATCAGTTGTACAAAAAAGAAAGAAAGAGAGAAAGAGAAAGAAAGAAAGAACGAAAGAAAGAAAGAGAGAGAGAAAGAGAGAGATAAGGAAGGAAGAAAGGAAGGAAGGAAGGAAGGAAGGAAGGAAGGAAGGAAGGAAGGAAGGAAGGAAGGAAAGAAGGAAGGAAGGAAGGAAATAGAGATAGAAAAGAAAGACCATTTCTGGCAATCCTGGCTAAAACACCACATTTTAATTGTATACCTTTATATTATTTTATTTTCCTTCAAGCATATGTCTGTATCTGACATTGTACTTTACATAACTTACATATTGCCCTTCACTCATTTTAGGACCTTGGAAATTAAATTCCATAAGAGCAGAGACTTGCACTCTTGAGCTTCTCACAAGTTATTAAAACAATGCTCAAGAGATATTAACATACAAACTTTTACAGTTATTTTTATTCTAAAGTCAGATAAATGCTTCTCTCTTGAAGCTACTTAGCTGACTTACTTGGATTTGAAGACAACTTAAAAATAATTAAATTGAGCCAGGTGCCAATAGTTAACACTAATAATCCTGGCTACTCGTGTGACTAAGACCTAAGTAAATAAGTCAGCCTGGGTGGAAAAGTCTATGAGACTCTTATCTCCAACTAGCCAGCAAAAAG
This sequence comes from Perognathus longimembris pacificus, assembly GCF_023159225.1. Taxonomy (NCBI): domain Eukaryota; kingdom Metazoa; phylum Chordata; class Mammalia; order Rodentia; family Heteromyidae; genus Perognathus; species Perognathus longimembris. Next base: position 45,512,492 of record NC_063167.1, on the reverse strand, counting down.
TCAAATGTGGAGGCATGGTTAAAGTGGTAGAGCATAAGCCTTGAACAAAAAAAGCCAAGCAAGAGTGGGAGCCCCTGAGTTCAAGTCCCAGTGCCAGCACAAAAAATAAATAAATAAAAAGGTTCACTAAAATTAATTCGAAATAGAAGATGACCAATGATTTTTAATGCTGTAACTATCAGTTTTATTTTTAGAGAAAAATATAGTTCCTTTGAACTACCCTATAATAAATATCTCTACATAAGTTTCAATTCTCCCATCATTATATCAAACAAAAAATAATCCACTGGCAACACTACTTCTAACAAATTACAAAGTACACCAGTGCATTTTTTTTTTGCCAGTCTTAGGACTTGAACTCATTACCTGAGCAGCGTCCCTGGCTTCTTTTTGCTCAAGGCTAGCACTCTACCTCTTGAGCCACAGCGCCACTTCCATCCTTTTCTGTTTATGTGGTGCTGAGGATTCGAACCCAGAGCTTCAAGCATCATAGGCAAGCACTGTACCACTAAGCCACATTCCCAGCCCCAAAACACACCAGTGTAAAAATAAAAATAAACATTTTACCTTGGGTGAAACTATTAATTATCTTCGGTTTTCCCACTCCCTCCACAAATATTGGGTAAAGACTGAACTGATACTTCTCAATGGGGATAAAATAATCTGAGGAGAAAGATATAGTAAGAACTCATTTGTACTTAACTGAGTGAAATGTATATATAAAAAACCATAGGTTACATAAATATATATCCAGAAATAAGAAGCTGTCAATTAAATTGATGATGAAAGAAATTTCAAAATTAACCTAAGTACTTCAAATTCTCTAGCAATGATGATTTTCCAAATATTGTTTCAAAAATCATATCCAGACACAGATGATTGTGATTTTCAAAGGAATATTCCAGGAATCACCAGTTTGTTCAAATTCACTGGGAAATGACCTTTTGTTGTTTTCGCATTTTCTTTATCAAGACACTATATACCATATCATTTCCCTTATCTTCACAGTAGATACTAGTCTTTTTCTCCAGGAAGTTATCTTAATGTGCCTATGCAAGATAGCTGGGAAATTAAAGTCTTGTGAAGTTGTCTGTAAAGCAGGAGTGGTGGAGACCATGGGGTTTCCCTGCAGTATCTGGGAGTGATCATCCCACAGGAAAGCTCAAGAAAGATCTCGTAATGGTTGTCTCAAATTCTAATGATAATTGTGTATCACTCCAAAAGAGGCAAAAGAGGCAGATCTCTTTGAAATCTAAATTTGTTATATCACTGGCTTAAAGAAAAGTACCTAAATGGCAAGGCGAAGGAACTCAGTTATCCATCAGTAATTTATAAATAAATTAACCCTGATGTTACATTCTTGACCTCTGGTAGGAAATGGAAGTGTGAGTCCCATGAATGATACTGCACCATGACTATGGGAATCACTGGCTCCCCTACTTAACATCCTTTAATCCTCACCAGGACTGGTCAGTGCTGGGTTGTGCACAGAGGCTAGGTGCTCTGCTGACTTCTTGGGATAACTGGTCTCTCTTGAAGAGACACTGGCCTTGCTTATCACATCCTAGACCCTTAGACCTTTGACCTGCATTCCCACTCATAAGTGATATGATGAGTGAGTGTATAGTTTGGGAAAATAATTTAGCATTTGTTGTTAAAACCTACTAAAAAGACGGTGTGGATTTTTTGGGGTAGTTTTTTTTTAAAAAATAAAGTTGAAAACAACATGAATAGTTTTAAGTCGATTTTACAATAAAATGTAATATGTGATCATCAAAAATCATAGTAAGAAAGAATTAGGGAGAAATATAAAAGATTTAAATGTGCCTGTGAACAATATGAAAGAAGCTAGGAAAATAGAAAAAAATCTTTTGCTAAGGTGATGGGGTCATAAGTATTAAGAGATATCCATCTATATTTTCAAAGTTTTTATTACCTGGCAGTATTATTTAAGTTCTCATTCATTGCATCACGTTAACTCATGAAAGAAACTTAGCAAAAAAGTATAGTCGACTTACCATGAATATAATACTTCTTGACATTTGAAGGGATCCTAAGCCATTTGCTTTCATCTTCTTCATTGAGATTTTTCCATTCCATAATAAAGTACATTAGGTTGTAATCATTGGGTGATAGCATCCAGGAAAGAATCACACAACTGCTGTTTAAAGGATAAGCACTGAGTGACTGCACGATATTTACTGAGGGGAAAAGAAGGAAATTGATTTTTAAATTCAAAATTTTAATGAGCATTTACTAACACCCTTGAGGAATTTACAGTCTATTGAACGAGAGGAAAAGGAAGAGAAGACAGATGATTTATACAAGTATATTATGTGGCAATTATTTCTGCAGCATAAGAGTCACATAAGGAGAGAAACATAGGCCCTGAGCTCAAATTTCAGTACCACCACCACCAAAAAAGTAATAGGCCAAGACTCCATGGAGGAAATGGAGCTGGATAGAGATACAGAAAATTTGCATTTTAAAAAGAGGTACATTGTATAACACAGTTTAGAAATTCCTATGAGAATTCTTCTCAGTTCTCTGAAAAATTAAATACATGAAAATTAATGAAAGAAATGTTTGCTACTCATATCAAATGAAGTCCACAGTGATTTTCAAGTCTTGGCAATTATCTAGAATCCACATAGCACATCATATTATTACAATTTATGTGCATAGCATTTGATATGAAAATAGAGACAAAGCAAAAAGAAAAACAAGACAAAAACAGCAAAAAAGAAAGGACCACTTGGTTCCATTTCCTGGAGTTCATTTTGATAAATATTGTTCCATATGATCAGATACATACAGTATTGCACTTTTTTGTTCCTCTCCTAAGAGTATCCACCTTTGGTTTCTCTGTGTGTGAATACCTAGAGACCTGTATTATTTATCATGTCCCAGTCTATTTTAGATCTAGATTTTGCATATGAGAGAAAACATGTTTGTTTGTTTGTTTTGTTTTGGGGTGTTTTTTTTTTGCCAGTCCTGGGGCTTGAACTCGGAGCCTGAGCACTGTCCTTGGCTTCTTTTTGCTCAAAGCTAGCACTCTGCCACTTGAGCCACAACGCCACTTTCTGGCCTTTTCTATATATGTGGTGCTGAGGAATCGAACCTAGGACTTCATGTATGTGAGGGAAGCACTCTTGCCACTAGGCCATATTCCCAGCACAAAACATGCTTTCTCTGTAGGTATGGCTTTGGGAGTGAATGGGGAGGCACAGAAATGGAGAGACAAATGGTGAACAAATGAAACAATGGTGCTCACTGGGTACCGTGTTGAAAATGAACTATACAACTTGTGGGTTGGGTGGAAGAAGAAATCTGGGAGTGAGGGAAGGGATGATATTGTCCAAACAGAAATGGTTCTCTTTGCTTGACTTATATAACTGTAACCTTTATGTTTAATATAGATATTTAATAAAAAAGAAATACTCTAAGTAAACATAAATACATTGAAACCTATATATATGCCACAAAACACATATGTTATAATGCCTATAGTGTACAACAGTATGTTACATATAGCAAAACATATGTTTACATACAAAATATTATGTATACTTATGTTTACACATAGATACACTCTTTAGAGTAACACACACACACACACACACACACACACACACACACACACACACCCCTACAATCTTTCTCTCTGCAAAAGGTTTAAGTATTAGGTTTACGAGAACATTCTCATTTTATTATAACACTTCAAAAATGTTCTGCCACATGAATGTAGTAAGCGTGTTTTGTTATTTTTTCCAGCAAAGCAGAGAGACAGATGAACGAGAATTCCAGGCTGCTCAGAGATAATTTAGAAGGGAAGGGTGTGCAGAGGTGAAGTGTTTACAGGAGCAATGGATTCCTACTCGGAAACTCTTCTCACCTTTGCTCACGGGCCGTGAGAGCGTGAGGTTAAAATTTGCAGAGGAAGCGCCAATGGAATTGATGGCCAAAACGGAAACAGTATGCAATTGCTCTGTCCACAGGAAAGTGAGCTGGGTGTGATTTCCCACATCTTCTGACCATGTTCCATTGTGGGAAGTACAATGCTTTACCACATATCTCCTCACGCTGCACAGTGAGTCATTTTTCGTCAGTGGCTGTAGTAAACATAGAAATTGATTAGTTGAGAGACTGCAGTGCTTTTTATACCAAATGAGCACACCAAGCTCTGATTACAATTTCCCATCAGTAGGAACCCGTTAGATGAAGGCAGGAACTGCCTATTACAATTCTGAGGGAAGTGGGGAAAGATCGAAACTGCCTCCAAGCACATTCTCTGTGAATGTGTCTGGGTAGTCATGAGAGTAAACCTGTTTTCCTCTTGTTGAGTTTTTCTTTTTCCTTAAGATTCAGAGGATATATCCCTTGAAGACATTGAAGTAAAGATACAATTAGGACACTTTTCTACTAAAATGTTTTATTAGTCTTTAGAGAAAGACTGATAAGGAACACTTTGCTCATCCAACCAATCAAACCAGGACCGATATTATGAACAAACGAAAAAGACCCAAAAAAACGCTAATGCACATTAATTCTAGGAAGATCTGTCTATAGTTTTTCCTTGCTCTGATGCATTAGGAAGAGGATTTCAAGCAGGGAATGTTTGCAAAGATAACAAGGAACACAACTATTGGGTTGATGTATATGGCCACAGAATTTCTGTCTTACAGCCCTTTGAAAAGACTAGACCATTTTTTTAAGATTCCTATGTAAAATACATTACCAATGTTCTTTTAGATTCAATGTTGTTCTTCCATTCTAAAGACCAAACAATCTACCCTATTGCAGATAGGATTAAATGCTGCCAATTCTTTCTAAGGGCATGGAAAGCTGGACTAATGTACTATAGACTAGAATAGTGCTTCTCGTTGTTTTTTCCTTTTTTATTTGACAATTTTTAAAGCTTCTCATGACACAAGTAGGAAAATCATGAACAAGTAATTTGGATTGAGCATCCCCTATCTGAAAATGTGAAATACAAAATGCTCTAGAATCTGAACGTGTGGCTACCATGCTGGTGCTGAAAATGGATGAGTTTTAAGTGATTATTTCATATTGCAGATTCGAGGCTTACGGATGCTTTGGGTCTTGGTGTATAGGCTTTTCCAAAAGTATCACTCCTGTTATTCCTGTCCACTGAACAGCACTGGGAAAATATTGTCCCAATTTGAGAAGTGTAGGCTTGGGGAGATGCCATGGTTTGGCTCTTCAGTGTTCACCAAAGGTCTTAGGTGTTAAAAACTTGGTCACCAGCCTGTGATGCTCTTGGGGGCTGGTAGTACTTAGGAAACAGGTTGCCATGGAAGGGAGTGAGGCCCCGTTAAATACTGAATATTGAGATTTCCCCGCTTCCCACTTTCTCTCTCTTTCTTTCCCAATGCCAACTAGTGAGCCGCTTCTTAGGTCATATGTTCCTATCCTGATGCACTGCCTTGCAAATAGAGCCAAGAGACCATAGAGTCCTTAAAGCCCAATGAACCACAATGTATTTTTTATGCTAATACATTGTTTATAACAGGTTAATTTGCCATAGTGACAGAAAACTAACACAGGAATCATGATAATTGACCTTTCTAACTTCAAGTTAGAAAAGCAAACTAAAATAATACAAAACTAGGACAAGATTAATGAAAGAGAATTTAGCCAACAAAAGGCACTCAAGTTCCTTGAAAAGTGGTAGATGGGTAACAATGCAAGTTTCTCTCCTTATTTCATATTAAACCTGAAGAGCCCAATATGACCGACACTGGCCACTATGGCCATTTAAATTTAAATTAATTAAATACAAGCTAAAATTCAGTTTCTCTGTCATGTTACAAACATATCAAGTACTAATAGCCACAGGAGCCTATTTTATAGGACAATGTAGATACAAACCATTTCCATTGTTAGGGAAAGTCCCGGTGGACAGCATCATTGGAGAAACATGGAATCCATGATATAAAGAAAACATAAGAACTATTAGGGAAGAAGGACAATTGCTTTGTTGTTGGGCCTATTAGGGTAGAAGAAGAGGGAGGGAATGACCACAGCCTGGGTCAGAGGGCAGTTGCTACAGAGAGAATAAAGTAAAGAAAAAGTAAAGGTACTTAAATTCTGCTCATGGTTGACCCTAGCACTGTCTTAGAAACATATTGCCTGATCCTCACTGTAGAAACGCTCAGATCTCTGAAGCGGGTGTCCATAGAAATAAAACAAAGGAAGAAGAAGCAGCAGCAAACAATCTGTTGGGTAAATAGCTGTTTCTTATTCAGCAAAGCCTCCTTTCTCCGTGAGTTCAACTTCCCACTCCATCAGAGGACAGCCCCTGAGCCTCCTGGGAGTGGAAATGTGAAAACTGCTTAGATAAGAGATGATTAGTAAACATCAGCACCAGTTTTTAATGCTAACATTAAATTAGAAATGTTGAAATAGAGAAAAATTTAAAAATAGTCTTTTTTTTTTTTTTAGTCCTGGGGCTTGGACTCAGGGCCTGAGCACTGTCCCTGGCTTCTTTTTGCTCAAGGCTAGCACTCTGCCACTTGAGCCACAGCGCCACTTCTGGCCATTTTCTGTATATGTGGTGCTGGGGAATTGAACCCAGGGCTTCATGTATACAAGGCAAACACTCTTGCCACTAGGCCATATTCCCAGCCCTAGAAATAGTATTGATTATACAAACAAGTAAAATTATACAGTAACTAAATTTACAAATGAAATGTACATAAACCCTATGCATCGCATATTTTTACATAAGGATTGATCTTAGATCAGGAAACATTTTAAAAGCATATGTTAGTTTATTTCTGGGGAATGAACTTTAATTTTATATTTAGGGTGACACCAACATTGTTTTACTTCATGGGCTTCATTCCCATGTCAGTCTTAAGTTAGGTATCACTTGGGCTAGAAATCAATTCATTCGAAACAAAGAATGTTTCAAAATTTCTGAGTGTTTATCATTTAACAGAGTATTATTTGTATACTATTATATAGATATATTCTTGAAGTATGAAGGCCAGTCCACATTTACAAGATTAAATATAAATATAATTTTTGGACTGAAAGGTACACTAAACATCACTGGGCCCAATTTACATTCATATAGTCTTTAAATCTTGACCTCTAAGTGATTTCACCAAAATAGTCATGATATAATTATGTTTAAATGAAAAGAGAACTAAATTCTCCTAGCTCACTCCAGTGCTCCAGTCATGACACATCTTAGCTCTTTACCATCAGATCTCAACAATATAATGAAAATGCAAAATTGGAGGGAGTTTAGGAGATTAATAATGATAGGATTATGAACAATGAAATAAGTATCTCTTTTAAGAGAATAAAAGTAAAACTTAAGAATAAAATTAAAAAAGCAAGAATACCTTCCAAAGTAAGGTGACATTTGTCTCTTTTTTAGTAACATCTCCATTAATTACTCTCCATAATTCAGGTCCTCTCTTGGGAACTACAAAATGACAAGAAGGCCAGATTGTCCATGTGTCTTTATAAATAATGATTTTAGTCATATATGAAGCAACATGTGATCATTTTCAAGACACATTTGCAAAATCTTTGCAGACCTTTGACATCCACGATAGCTGTGTATGCTGGTTTGCTCCAATTGCTCCAATACCCCAGGCCGTCTAGCCTCCTGCAGCGCACCTGAGCAGCATAGACAGCACACAGGTCTGGCACTGGGAGACTGGCAGATTTTGATTTTGCATCATGCACCTCATGCATCTGTAAGACAAATCAACATAGTAGAATGAATTTCACTAGGATGCATGTATCCAAAGGGTTCTAAAGTACATTTTCTTTGTAAACCTTAGAACAAGTCCAAAATTAAGAGGAAACTGATTTTGTGTTCAAAGCCAACCTAGGCAGAAAAGTCTGTGTGACACATCTCAAATTAACCACCAAAATGCTGGAAGTTGATCTATGGCTCAAATGGAGAAGTTCCAGCCTTCAGCTAAAAGCTAAATGGCATTGCCCATGCCCTAAGTTCAACTCCTCATATTGGCACACACAAAAAGAATGTTTAACTTAGTGTTTCTCCCTAGACAATCAAATGGATGAAATACATGTTCACTTTATTTTAAATAATTGTGAGGTAATACATAATTAGCTTTCTTGATATTTCTGGGGTTTTGTAAATTACTGCCTCAAACTAATGGGGAGAGCAATTCCACACACTCTTGCCTCTCTAGATATAAATCTGCACGTTTAATTAAAGCAACTTCTTTTCAAGTGTATTCCATTGAAAACATATGTATGCATTAGTAGATGTTAGAGAAAAAAAAGGTCTTTGAAAAAATAAGTTTGGGAACCACTGGATAAAAAAAAGGAACAATTGTCTCTTTAATATAAGACTTCTCAGATCATTAACATGCCATATGTTGCAATGCATCCCTACAGAGATACACTAATGCAGGTGTCACTAAACCTATTTTAAGGATATGTCTGATAGGATTCATGTTTGTGAAACAGTTTGGAAAAAGATTGATCCAGAAATGTTGTTCTGTAAAAGGGTTTAAAGACTGTGAACAAGCTAATGAAAATACAGGATAATATACTTTTTTCATACCAATAAAATCAGCCTTACATTAAAACAAACTTTTCCACATTGAAATAAATTAGAACTTAGTGAGGCAAACTGAAAAAAATTTCTAAGTAAAGATACCTTCCATTGCATTTCTTTCCCACTTAGCCCATATCGAATCTGGAACAGAAGACTATTCTCTGGAAAGAGTGGCTTTTCCCAGGATACTTTCAATAATCCGATGTTTACTGTCATTTCTGCTTTCACACTAGATGGAGGAAGCGGTCTCACTAGAAATTGTAATAATGGTATTATGGAATGGCAATGTAAACACCAGTGTGCTTAAATATCATAGTATAGCACATAATATCTACAAGTCATAAAAATTCTATTTAATAGTTCATATGCATAATCTAAAATCTTTTTTAAACTTTCTCATTACCTCACCCTTAATCTCTATACTTTTTTTTTTTTTTTTTTTTGGCCAGTCCTGGGGCTTGGACTCAGGGCCTGAGCACTGTCCCTGGCTTCTTTTTGCTCAAGGCTAACACTCTGCCACTTGAGCCACAGTGCCACTTCTGGCCATTTTCTGTATATGTGGTGCTGGGGAATTGAACCCAGGGCCTCATGAATACGAGGCAGGCACTCTAGCCACTAGGCCATATCCCCAGCCCTTGTTGTTGTTTTTTGCCAGTCCTGGGCCTTGGACTCAGGGCCTGAACACTGTCCCTGGCTTCTTTTTGCTCAAGGCTAGCACTTTGCCGCTTGAGCCACAGCACCACTTCTGGCCGATTTCTGTATACGTGGTGCTGGGGAATTGAACCCAGGGCCTCGTGTGTACGAGGCAAGCACTCTACCACTAGGCCATATCCCCAGCCCCTATACTTTTATGTAATATATAACAATTAACTATTTCTCAGAGAGTTTCCTGGAAAAAAAATCAATAAGCAATTATGCATGGCAGTTTATAAGTTAATAAAATACCTCATTAGAAATTGAGCCATTGAGACTAGTCGGATGTGACTCAGTGATAGAATGCTTGCTTAGCACAAGCAAGGCCCTGGGTTCAATTCATGGGAAGGGAAGGGGAAGGGCAAGGGCAAGTTCAAAGAGAAAGGAAGGAGTTAATGTCTGGGAGTATAATATAACTCTGTGACACAGGCCTTGTCTAACATGTATGAGGCCTTAGCTTTGATCCTCAAGGCCAAGTAAAAAGAAAAGAAAAAAAGAAATGGAATCCTTGGCACTACATGTAAAAGATATCATACTGAAAACATAAGTATCAATATTAATCTATCATCTTTAGCTTAGACATATCCAACACAAACATTATCTCTGAATTCATAATTTCTACATTTAAACCACTCTTCCAAATAGTAAAAGACAAATAAAATCTTGGGATATTTGATACAAAAAGCTGAAAGCCTAAGTGTGAGCCTCTGGAGCTCCTGTCCTGATTACCTATCTGCACAATGAGAGGAGGGTTTCGTGTAGAGGGTGTAGAACCAATTGAGAAAGTACAGGAGTTTAAAAATATTTAAGTACTGTACTTGCATACTAATGGCTAAAGAACTGCTCTCCACAGAACACTTCTAAAACCAGCTCACAATGGCTCTCATGCACATCTAAATGACCCAGTACCTAATAGGTGAATGCCTGGCACCATAAAGGCCCCCAAAAGAGGGACAGGAATGCTACTTTTCTTAGTGATTATTTTCAAAGTCCTCTCTGCACACTTGCAATCCAAAGTATTTATGTGACATATCCAAGCTTGCAAAGCTAGTAAGTGGTGGAGCTGCCACTGATTTCCAGGTTGAATTTGCACATTGCTTTTTTTTTCTACTAAGACATTAGTTTCAAAAAGACAATACAGCACAGATTACTCAGAGAGCATATATTACTGAATCCACATTGCCTCTGTCATATTACATGTGTACATGTGATTGGTACATGTGTGTTGATGGATAGGAGGTTTCTTTGCTGTCCTAATTTATTTAGTACCCATAATACCTTGCACAATGAAGTTACATACAGGAGAAAGTGAATTACATGGAAACTTTATACTAAAAAAATCATAATTAAGACAAGGGTATCCTGTATTAGCAAAATGTACATTTTAATTTAAATGTTCTCTAATTAAACATTGAGTAAAATATTGATTTTTGGCATAACACCCAACAATATAGTGTATAGAAACAATAACTATTCTTTAACTTCTCTTAGAAGTTACCATTAGAAATAAGTGATTTCTCAAAAAATCACAATTATACTGGAGCTATGTACTACATCTCAAGGGTTCCCTGAATTCTTAGATCTCAAAACACCTGCTGAAAAGAATATTCTAAATGTCATGAATATGCCATCATCCTAGTATATTTTGTAATTCATAGAGTAGTATGCTGAAAATGTTCCAATTGCTATGGACTAAGTTATCTATACCTATGAAGAAGCATGCCAATTAATAATACAAGATAGACTTAAAACATTTTTCTAAGGCTGACCATCTTGTGAATTTTACTATAAACAGAAACAATTTTCTTTTAAAAATAGTGTGATTAGAAAATGGCAATGCACAATATTAATCCCGAATTAACTTGCATCCAATTTTACTACTTACCTACAGAATCAGGAACAACACATGTTGGTGGGGAGTTGAGTGAACCTAATGAGTGGTTTACCCTAATCCACATTGTGTAGCCAGATAATAGAAAGATTGGCTGGAAAACACACTCATAAAAGCCATCCTTCTGCAAATAGCAATCTTTGGGCTCAGATACAGTATGAATAGATGGACTATCAGAACAATAAAGACTGCTCCTAAAGACACAAAAATAGCCAATTAACACACAGCCTTGATCAAAGCAATACTGATATTTGAGAATTCTGAACTGTTCTAAAAGAAACATTTTTCTCCATCTGAAAATAAATGTTTTTAATTAGAAAAGCATTCTTAAATTCCCAGTTATTTCACAACCTCTATCTTTCCATAGAAGCAGCAATACCTATGAAATATTTTATTCATCATTAATTAGAGTTATACACTTAAAAGTCTCTAAAAAGAATATAATCCAGTTAGAGATAAAATCTATAATAGCTTGAAAGTCAAGCTAACATTTTATATTAGTGATACATTCTTTAAGTATCGATTAGAAATAATCATCTCAACTCCCAGGATAGGAATAAGGTTGCTTCTTCATACTTTTTAAATAAGGAATTAAATTCGACCAACAATTGACAATATAACTGACAATGTAACTTAACAATGCCATAATACTTTCTTGTCTAAATTGAAATGATACCTGACATGTATATGAACAATATAGTCAAGTGTATTACTCATTTTCTCAGACATTAGAACAGTTAAAATTTTGAGTTTCAACCTCAGTACATACACGGGGAAGCACAGTGTTTCCCCTACTATTTGTTCTGAATATAGCATTTAAATGGCTAAAGTAGTAGTGAAGAGCACAGAGAGAAAGTCAGAAGAAAATAAAAAATGGACTATGTTCTCTATCATTTTTGGAAGTTTTTTTTTCTTCTCAAGATTATTGATATGGATGTAGTGTGTGTGTGTGTGTGTGTGTGTGTGTAAGAGGGAGGGAGGGGAGGAAGGAGGGAAGGGAGGGAGGGAATAAGTAAGGGGAAAAAAATAAATGAGGGGACAAAAAGCAAACAGGAAGAGGCTTGCCAGCCCGAGCAGTGCAGAAGCAAAATGTAGGAATAGTGCACTTGGAACAAATGCTTAGCATCATTATCATGAGAGCAATTAACTATTCCTGAATGTTTTCTAGACATTAGAACATTTAATTATAATTAAACAAAATGCTTTGTTAATTCTCACAGATATCTTGTAAGTCTGAGGCTGAAGGACACAGTGACATAGAGCTAGTTTCATGGGTATTCTGGAAATGTTAGTACGGTAGATGAGCTACGAGCTTATAGAAAGTTTTCCACAAGCTCATCCTGTTTCATGAAAACACCATTTAAAGAACACAAAGACATATTATAAAAGTAAAATCACATTACTATGAACTGTTTTTTGTGTTGTTTTCTGTTTTTTTCGGTTGGCTGTGGGGTTTGAACTCAGGGCTGAGCACTGTCCCTGAGCTCTTCGGCTCTAGGCTAGCGCTCTACCACTTTGAGCCACAGCTCTACTTCTGGTTCTGGAGTGGTTAATTGAAGATAAGAGTCTCACAGGGACTTCTCTGCTGGGGCTGGCTTCAGACTGCAATCCTTAGCTCTCAGCCTCCTGAGTAGCTAGGATTACAGGTGTGAACCACCAGTGCCCAGATTAAACTTTTTATTCAGTTAAAAATACTCAAAGCTGGCAGGTTTAAGGTAGCTATTCGCAGGCTTAAGGCAGCTTTTTTCTCATTTCAGAAATTGGCACATTTATCCTAACACTACATAGTAATAGACTCAAAGAATTAGGACCAGAATTTATACTGCAGTATTTGAGTGAGGGGATATATTCTTCAAGTTGAAATTTGAGATTCTAAGAATAAATGAGCATGTTGTACAAACTGAAAGCCTCCAATAACAAATAAGCAGTAGAGCACAGTGTTTAATGGCAGAATGCATATTTGAAAATGACCATAAAATATTTTAATTATGTGTTATCTCCACTAATCAAAATAAATGAAAGGCAAGAGAAATGCTATGAGATGCCTTAATAAAAATAAAGTTAAAAATAAGCAAGTACAATGCAAACTTCTCCTTATTGGAACTTATTATTTTTATTATTTATTTCACAATAATGTCACCAAGAGACCGAACCTAGGGCTTTGCATATACAAGGCAAGCTCTCTATCACTTGTATTTTGTAGTTAGTTTGTTTACTTTTAGTGATACTGGGGTTTGAACGCAGGGCCTTGAGTTTGCTAGGGGGACACTCTACAACTTGAGCCACACCACCAGCCTATGTATTTTGTTTTTGAGATAGGGTCTTTCCAACTTTGCCTGGGCTAGCCTGGAACTCTTAATCCTTCTGCCTCTGTCTTCTAAGTAGCTGTGATTACAGGTGTACAACAGCTTACCTGGCTCCTTACCATTCATATTGTCTCTTAGAATCTTTCCCTCTTTGACTCTGTTTTAAACATTAATCTTTAGCCAATTGATGTTAAATATTTGTAATCCTCCAAGTTCTACTCTAGACAGTTCTGTGAGTCAAATTTAAATGCATATAAACTTCTCTTTCATATCATTGATGAGTTAAAACTCAACTGTAGCCTATCACCAGTGGCTCACAACTATAATCTTATCTACTCAAGAGGCTAAGAACTGAGAATCATGGTTCAAAGCCAGCCGGGGGAAGGAAATTCCATGAGGCTCTTATCTCCAATTAACCACCAAAGAGCCAGAAATGGAGCTAGTGCTCAAGTGATAGAGCACTAGCCTTGAGCAAAAAAGCTCAGGAACAGAAGCCAGAACCTGAGTTCAAGGCTCAGGATCAGCACCACAAATAAATAAATACCCTGGATTAAAGATAATGAGTTGTCAGACAAAGTAACATAAAATAAAAACAAATTCAAATTTTCTTAACCTCCTATGTGAAATATTTTAAAATTTCTAAATTAGTTATATTCTACCTTCTGCAGAAAATCTAGGCAACTACTGTTATGGTGGTTATTTCAACAGAAAATATCTTATCCTACTCACAGATAAAAAAATGAGCAAAAAATCATACTCACCTGTGATATCTTAACTGCAAAGAATTTCCCACAAGTGATCGGATTGGATTGGCTGACCATCTGCAAGTCATTTTAGTTAAGTACCCATCAGTTTCACATGATATATTGATATTGACATCTATTTAAAACACATTAAAATATTAATATAGAACAAAAAAACACCAAAAACAATTAATGACAAAAATATTTTATCTACTGGTTAATAGGACTCTGCTATCAGGTCTACAATAACAGTTATCTTGTGAGACCAAAGGAAGAAGACTGTGGAGTCCTTACCGAGCACATGTAACTCGGCATAGCGGTGGTGGCACTCCTGCTCACTGCAGCAGTACACTGCGTCATATGTGAACTTCCCTCGGCGTTTGGTGGCTTTTGCGTTGGGGAAAGTGACTTTGCTAACAAGGTCACTCACAACCGTATATTGACCTTGAGGGATTTTCTCAGCTAAATTCATCCACCAAACAATCTTTGCAGAAGACACAAACTGGTCTGCATGTTTATAGACGCATTGAAAAGACACATTCGACCCAGCACTTGTCAAGAGTTTAGCTGGGAAGTATAGGACATCTATAATGTGGGAAAGAGAAAGGAGATGAGATAAAGACAGACACCATCATTGAAGCAACATACACTATGTAAGATCCACAACACAGTTCAGGGTTATACTCTGTCAACAATAAAACCAGTGTACCAAGAAACTGAACAACCCTAATTGCCTGTTCATTGACAGTCAAGTCTCACAACTTCAGTTCCCAAGTGGCTGAGCTTCTGTGATGCCTTTGATATCTTCTAAACCTACAGATTTGCTCACCATGAAACATGTTTTAGTGAGTAATCTAAGTTCTAAGCAGATAATAACAACTGCAATAAAGTACAGTTCCAGTGACATATTATCCGTCAGCCACTGCTTTTAAGAACCAATGAAGGGGCTGGGGATATAGCCTAGTGGCAAGAGTGCCTGCCTCGGATACACGAGGCCCTAGGTTCGATTCCCCAGCACCACATATACAGAAAACGGCCAGAAGCGGCGCTGTGGCTCAAGAGGCAGAGTGCTAGCCTTGAGCGGGAAGAAGCCAGGGACAGTGCTCAGGCCCTGAGTCCAAGGCACAGGACTGGCCAAAAAAAAAAAAAGAAAAAGAACCAATGAAACCTGGGAAGAATTCTTAAACTGCCATGAGATAAAATTCAGAAAGAAAAGATGGGTATTTCTACTGTCTTGTTCAAGTACCTGAAAATTAAAAAAAAAATAGGTAAAGCAGAGAAAGTAAAAAATAAGACAATTTATTAGGGAATGCAATATAACCAATAAACCATCCCAAGAGGCAGGGCAAGGTGTAAATACTGATTTGTAGCACCATTCTGAGTTACTCAATGCCAGTGTCCTGTGTTGGAGGACAAATATAACGTTTACTGTCTTTGTGCTATTTATTCCATTCTTTTTAGATCCATTTATTAGAAACTTAGTTTGCCAGTCAGAAAGGTACATTGATAGACCCTATCACTGTGAAGGAAGAATAGGATAAAAGTAGGCTAAGAAGAATCTATTTTCATTGTGGTTCATTAAAAAAAAAGGGGGGGAGGTTGGGAATGTGGCGTGGTAGAGTGCTTGCCTAGCATGTATGAAGCCCTGGGTTCAATTTCTTAGCACTACATACACCGAAAAAGCTGGAAGTGGGTGCTGTGTCCCAAGTGGTAGAGTGCTAGCCTTGATCAAAAGGAAGCCAGGGACAGTACTCAGGCCCTGAGTTCAAGCCCTAGAACTGGCCAAAAAGAAAAGAAAGAAAAACAGTCTATTTTGACTGCATGATTTTTCAGTAAGCCATTTGGTACTGATAGCTTATTTGTGTTTTATGTGTTTATAGTAAATTGAAACAAGAAAAAACTTAGTAGCCTGAAATGATTGAGCAGAAGCCAGACCACTCAATTGTGAGCACTACCGAGTATAATCTCAGCCCAGAGGGAAAGCTCAGCTTTCATGTGAACATTACATACTGAGAGAAGTTCATACAATAAACCTCTGAGATCGCTAACTTGCCTTCCAGGGGCTAACTACCTCTTTACTGAATGAGCTCAAAGTCTTAGAGCAATTATTTTTTTATTTTAAAAGTACATAGAAACTTTAACAAATTAAATTCAATAAAACTCAATTATCTGCTAAACAGAAATAGAAAATTAACTTCTTGTAAATCTGTTCACAATAGATCCATGAGTCTCCAAAGCAAAATTAATTGTTCTACTTGTTTAACACATTATTTAGCTCTTCTCACAATTTTACTTTGTGCTGAGAAATTAGCGTCTATCACCTCTCTCCTCTAGATAAGATTATTAGGAATATGCAAACTGTAGATTCACAAACTGTAATAGCATCTAAACCTTATTACTGAGTGCCTACCAAGAGTTAGATTCTCTGGTATCTGATAAGCATCTCATGGCATTATTTTGTTTTATCCATATAAAAACTCTTTTTTGTGTGTCAGTCCTAGGGCTTGAATTCGGGGCCTGGGCACTGTTCCTGAGCTTTTGTACTCATGTCTAGCACTCTTTCACTTGAACTACAACTCAACTTCCAATCTTTGGGTGGTTAATTGGATATAAGAGTCTCATGGACTTTGTTGCCCAGGCTGGCTTTGAACGGTAATCCTCAGATCACAGCCTTCTGAGTAACTCTGATTATAGACCTGAGCCATCAGTTCCTGGCAACAACTCTATTTTATAGGTAAGAAAATTGAGACACAGAAAGATTAAGAAATTCTGCAACTAAATGGTGAGGCTGGTATTTCTATAAACTGTCAGACTTTGAAACCAATTCACTTACACCTTTAATGATCCTTTTTGACTAACACTTTTTAAATAGTAACTGATCAATAAGTACTCTTTTTGAGTTAGAACAAATATTTGCTTAGTATTTTACATGATACTTGCTGCTTCTACATAACCACAATCAACCTGTGTAATCTGAACAAGAATAATAGTTTCTTTTGTGACAAACCAGTCAGCCAGTCAAAGATCTCTTCAGTGACTTCATAAAATCACAATTTAAATGTGAGGCAGGATTTGGGCTATGCTGGACTCCTCGACTCTGTGTGAAACTCTGCAGTTCATTTTAATGATGAAGCGCTGAATAAATTTCAGTCTTTCTGCTAAAAATAATATCGAAACTATGAAACTTTACATTGAGAAATCATTTATTAAGTAACATGATATTCAAATATATTTTAATATTTTATGTTTATGTCAAATATATTTGATTTTTATATAAATTAAGAAATCATCAAAACAACTGGTGTTCTGAAGTTAAGTGAGAAACCTTATATTATTGGCTGACTGACGGATTGATCGATTTAGAGAAGGATTTCTCTACATAGTCCAGGAAGGTTTTGCGCTGGCAATTCTTCTGCCTCAGCCTCTCAAGTGCTGCGTTTGTAGGTGTGCATTCATGTGACCAACTCAACTTTTCATCTATTTTTTCCTATGAAGAGAAATTCACTAAAAACTACTGCTCTTTGAAAGCAGAAAAACATAGGAGCTCCACTATAATTTCAGTTAATTCAGCCTGTTCAACATTTAAGTAAAATATTAATATTGTGTCCTCTATTTGATTTTAGGGGCATACAATCTCAGATGTTTATGCTATGCCAACGGCAAATTCCTGAAGTATATTTCACTCTATTATAAGACATACCTTGAGTGATAAAGACACGAGGCGAACTCCAGTCACTCCAGACTCCGGGCCCATCCAGCCTCCTGCCCCTCACCTGAGCCTCATAGGAGGACCCAGGAAGCACGCCGTCTACCAGAAGGGATGTAGCTGACACAACTTCATTCCCCTATTAAATATCATGTTCAAACATCAGACCACCAAAGTCAGTGTGGAGCCTTAACTAAAAGTGATCATAAGCAAGTCTCCATGAAAAAAAATTATATGCTACAGGGGAGGTATCTAGTCATACTTGAATTAAAACAGAAATCAATGAACAAATAACAAATGGTTGTACACTAGTCAAGAAAACGTCAATTGGGCTGGGGATATAGCCTAGCGGCAAGAGTGCCTGCCTCGGATACACGAGGCCCTAGGTTCGATTCCCCAGCACCACATATACAGAAAACGGCCAGAAGCGGTGCTGTGGCTCAAGTGGCAGAGTGCTAGCCTTGAGCGAGAAGAAGCCAGGGACAGTGCTCAGGCCCTGAGTCCAAGGCCCAGGACCGGCAAAAAAAAAAAAAAAAGAAAACGTCAATTGCCCTAGGATCAAAACATCATATGACAGTTGTCAAATACTCTTATCTGGATGACAATGAGTGTAAGCCCTTTAGAATACTGAGAATTGAAGCTAACTGCTGCCATCTATATACCTGGGATAAAAAAGGGGTGGGGGGAGAATTAGAGACTATCCTAGCTCCTGAAGGAGTGGTTCACAGGCAGAGAGTGTAAATGATTTCTGAGAAACTGAGCCAGATCATAAGTTATATGGCATACGTCAAAACACAGCTTACAAACCAGAAGGAAAACATCTGAATCCAAAGCCTGCATTAAAAATCCTCTAGCTAAGAAACTGTTTAGGGAATACATTTAGGTTTCCAATGTAATGTGCTTCAATGTAACTAAATTCTCTGGACTCTAAAACCATAAGATGAAGGAAACAGAAACAGGTCACAGTCTGAAAATAATGAAAAGCATCAGTAACGCATGAGGCAGTATCAGCTCACTCACATTTGAAACATAGTTAGGTTCACTTTACAGATGAGAACACAGAAGCCTTCAGTATCCCTAACTGTGTTTCCAGACATGACACTTCCCCTCTCCAACCTGCCACTGCTGGTGAAAATAAAGCTTTAAAAAATATTAGCTCAACCTGTGTCTGGGGCTGAGGTAAATGGGATATGACACTTGCTTAGCAAGCACAAAGTCCCAAATTCAATTACCACTACTGGAAAAAAAAAAAACAAGTCAAACCAGCTTTGATCAACAGCAACAAAATGAACAAATATGATTTGTTGTATGCAGTGGCTCTTGCCTGTAACACTGTCTGCTCAGGAGGCTGAGACCTGAAGGTCATGGTTCACAGCCAACCCAGGCAGAAAAGTCTGTCAGACTCCATTTCTAAAATAACCATAAAACCACAGGGCTAGCCTCTACATTTTTGTTCTTGGAATCCATTTTCCCCAGATACCCACAACCTCAGCTCCTTCAAATTCTTACCAAGATGCTACCTCTCAGTGCAGCCTGTCTCAACTTCCTCTATTACAACCCTTTATCATCAACCATCACATGCAAACTCCTCTTACCTGGTTCTACAATCCCAAGGAATCCAAATGTACTAGATCATATCCTGGCATCAAGTAAGTACTCAATAAGTACTTAGTGAATGAAATAAGGTTTGACAGCCTTCACAGTAAAATTGTGCACATTGCATGTAAATGAATATATTAAGTAATAAAAAATGAAAATAAAATGTAAAATCAGTGGCTATATGAAAAACAGCTATAAAGTTTCTTAACTGGACTCTCTGGGGTTCTGAGTGAGTGTAAAGTATCTATTATATTACACACACATATTATTCAATTACAAGTGTTTCTGTTCTAGAAGGAGCAAACATTGTAAGAAAAAGGATTGTTTTTATGGGTCTTTTGGGGGTGATTAGTTACATCTCAATTTTTGTTTTATTTACTAAAATATACTTACTTCTCTTATAACTGTAGAATTCTCTGAATATTTCACTTGATACTGAAGTGGAAATGGAACTGAGATTGAGCTGTACCAAGAAATCTTTAAATTACCATCATCTGTAACTTCCATATGCAAACCCACTGGTGGATCAGGCTTCACTTCAGAAAAAAGCAAAATACTTTTAAGTCAGGAAGTCTCCGTGGCAGTCATATATTGGTGAGATGAACTCAAAACTCTTGTTTTTTAACTATCTTATTCAAGGTTAATTACAAAACCAAATGAAAGTTCCACAATTGTGACTACCATGTACCTTGTCATAGCAATCCACATGTCTTCACTTCCTTCCCCCAAGTTATAAAGATAATTGGGATAAGTAATTTTCTGCTACAAAAATCCTACTTAACTTTATTTAACCCAGTACTTCTCAAATTGACTTGAAGTCTCTCTCTGACTCTACCCACCTCACTTATGTTAGCAGGTATTTAGGAGGCAAAATGGCAGAACAGCTTATTTTAATCCACATGGTTGTACAAACCTTAGCATAACTGTTGATTCTAAACCACAGCAATAGAAAGACACTCAAATAATCCACAAGATAAATATTCCCATGTAATAAATGTGTGATTAACAGGCCCTAGGTGGCTTTAGAAACAGGAATAAAGCTTCATAGCTTAGTGAGGAATTTTATGAAATAGATGATTTCTGAACTGAAATTTATGTGTTCATGTTTACTTATGTTAAATATTAAATATTTGGCAATACAATATATGAACACATTTTAAAACAAAAATTTTTAAATATGTGTTGGAACAATTTAAACACTTTACAATAAAGAATTAGTTAAATGAATTATGGTTCATTCCATACTGGAAATCTAGATAGCTATTAAAATCATATTGCATGTAAATGATTATATGCTATATCAAAATGAATAAAGTTTTTAAAGAGTAAATCATTTTATCAAACAAAAATAATGAAAATGTATGTTTTCAAATTTAAAACGTTAGGGGCTGTGAATATGACCTAGTGGTAGAGTGCTTGCCTCGCATATATGGAAGCCCTGGGTTCGATTCCTCAGCCCCAAATGTATAGAAAAAGCTAGAAGTGGCACTGTGGCTCAAGTGGTGGAGTGCTAGCCTTGAGCAAAGAGAAGCCAGGGACAGTGCTCAGGCCTTAAGTTCAAGACCCAGCACTGGCAAAAAAATTTTTTTAAGTTAATCACTTATTTATACTTGTATTCTTGACTTGTTAAAGTTAATAAAATATTTATATAAATTTATATTGAAGACCAAAATGATAGAGAATAGATTATATATTTTCTTCTTTACATATCTATTTGCAAGGGTTCTCATAATTAGTTGGAATTACTCAAGTATGTAAAAATTACATTGAAACATTTAATGATTTGAATTTTACTTTTTTGTTATTTTTAATTAATTAATGTATTTATTGTCAACGTGTTGTACAGAGGGGTTAGAGTGGCAGTGAGTACATTTCTTATCCAACTTGTTACTTCCTCCCTCATTTTCCCTCACCACTCCCCCCCCCGCCCTTGAGTTGTGCTGTTGGTTTACAACATATAGTTTTGTAAGTATTGCTGTTGCATTGGTTTGTCTTTTTATTTTTTGTCTCTCCATTTTGATATTCCCTCTTCCCTTCCCTAGTTCCAATACATGTATATACAATATCCAGGGTACTAAAATCAGTTACAGTGATATCAGGGGTAATAAATAAAATAGCATGAGATATTTTTCACAATCCATATTATCAAGAATTCCCACAGAATTTATACCATTTCCCTTTAGTCAAAGTTATTAAGGTTTCATATTATATGATATGTCACTAATTTCCCTTAATTCATAGCAAAGCAAAATAGCCAAACACTCAAGTCTAAAAGCCACAAGTAGATCTGGTTGAATTCCCGTGATCAGAATAACACAAAAAAGACACCAAAGAGAAGCAATATCAGAACATTACAAGCTGTTGTTCATTTCCCTTCTACATACCAATGCACATTAACAATGGAAAACCAATTTTTATTATTTTCTTCCAGATTTACTCCCATCACTTGTACTCTTTTTTGTTGTTGTTTTTGGTCGGTTGTGGGGCTTGAACTCTGGGCCTGGCACTATCCCTGAGCTCTTCACGTCAAGGCTAGCACTATTGAGCCACAATGCCACTTCTAGTTTTCTGGTGGATAACTGAAGTTAAGGGTCTCATGGACTTTCCTGCCCAGGCTAGCTTTGAACTGCAGTCGTCAGATCTCAGCCTTCTGAGTAGCTAAGATTACAGGCATGCGCCACCAGTGACCGGCTACCACCTGAACTTCTAACAGAGCAACCCCTTCAGAAGACATGGCACTACTGACTCTCCACTTTGCATCCAGGTCCTAACCAAGATACTCTTCATCACCCACATCTCTCATCAACGCCAGTGTGCTCTTTTTCTTCCTGACTCTAAATAGGTAACCTCACACAACCCCATATGCTAACAACCACCAAATATATATTTCCCCTGATCTTTAGACTCCTATATGCAATTGCCTACTCAGTATCTCCAAAGCTTCTAATGAGCATCTCCAAGACAATGTGCTCCAAATACAGAGCAGGGTTTCTGCACACATATCTACGTAGTCCTCTCTGAGTCTCCCTACCTTGGGGTAACTCATAATACCAGTTACTAAGATGTTCAGGTCTAAGTTCTGAAAGTTGTTATCATGGATTCCTCTCTGTCTTTCACATTCTACAACCTAATCTACTAGAAAGCCCAGTCATTACAACTTCCTAAATTCATCCTAATATCATCAATTCTGTACTTTTTTTTTAACTTCCTGCAGCCCTAAAGCAACTAGCCTATCCTCAAAACCTTGCCTGGACTCTTCTTTCTGCTCATCCAACTATCCTTTACCCTTCCCTTACCAATTTTATGCTCCACAATGTAAATATAAGACATACAAACATGTATCTAATTACATCATTCTAATTTGAAAGTCTATTGCTGTTGGAACAATATCTGGATTGGCCTGTGATATCTCTGAACCCAGGCAAGTCTACCTTTATCTTTGACTACTGCCATGTCTCATTCACTCCAAGGACAATGGCTCATTCTGTTGTTCCTCAAATCATCATTCCTTTTTTGCATGGTGCCAGGACCATGCAAGAACTGAGTCTTACGCTTGCCAATCAAGCAGTCTACCCCTTGAGTCATAGTCCTACCCCCACAGGGATTTTGCAATTGTCTTCTTCCAGCCTGGGACATCTTTTGTCTGAAGTTTTACATGGGTAACACTTCTACATTTAGTTCAAATACTACACTCTAAAAGAGTAATGATGCTGAGTTACATATAATATACAAAATGTGTCTATATTGTTCACATTTGTAATTGTACATTCAAGTTTATCAAGAGGAAGGGGGATCTTGGCAGTAAGAAAATGGAGTGCTGCCTATTTTTTTAACCACCAATTTGTATAGTATGTTGTCATGTTACCCTATTTTTTATTTTATTTATTTATTTATTTATTTATTTATTTTTTACTTATTGTCAAAGTGATGTACACAGAGGTTACAGTTTCATACATTAGGCACTGAATACATTTCTTGTACTGTTTGTTACCTATTCCCTCATTCCCCCCTCCCCCCTTCCCCTTCCCTCTCCCCCCATGAGTTGTTCAGTTGGTTTACACCAAACAGTTTTGCAAGTATTGCTTTTGGAATCGTTTGTCTTTTTATCCTGTGTCTCTCAATTTTGGTATTCCCTTTCACTTTCCTAGTTCTAATCCAGTATATACAGTTTCCAATGTACTCAGATAAAATACAGTGATAGTGCAAGTGTTACCCTATTTTTAATCATTTGTGTCTCCTCATCACTATTGCCCTTGTCACCTGAGATAGCAGCTATGTGTCTACAGCTCCTCTGGCACTCAGGACAATCCTGACACGTATGATCTCCGAAGAAGAGCTACTGAATGAATCGATTCAGGGAGAAACGTGCTTATAATAATGTTCAGAATAATGTTCAGACATAGCTATGTGAGATATGGAAAAACAAAACCAAACAATATATATTCTCTAAATAGACCCGGGATTAAAGTTTAAAAAAAGAGTTAAGTGACAGCGCATGGATATTTATACAAGTGTTAACACACTGGAGAAGTGATACCTTCACATGATTTATAGCTTTGGTCAAAGTGATGTAAGCCTGTTTAAAAAAAGAACATTTAACCTGCAAGCAATCACCCTCTGGATAGTTGAGGTTGGTTCCATACTCACTTAGCTGTAACTTACCAACATTTATGGGCTGAACTGACATGAGAGGTGATTGAAATGTTACGCCACTGGATGTCATTTTTAAATACATAAGAAGAGTAGAGTTGAGTTTGGCTGTAGAGACAGGCACGTGGCATTCC
Source organism: Perognathus longimembris pacificus (assembly GCF_023159225.1). NCBI lineage: Eukaryota > Metazoa > Chordata > Mammalia > Rodentia > Heteromyidae > Perognathus > Perognathus longimembris. Next base: position 45,488,198 of record NC_063167.1, on the reverse strand, counting down.
CAGCATTCCTTAGCTCTACAGCTACACTGCACAGCCTGAAAACTGTCTGTCTGGGGGACCACAGGCAGCTCTTCTATCACTCCATGCCTGTATTTAAAAAGAAAACCTAAGTGTTAACATGAGCATGGATAGGATTTTTAAAGTAAGACACCAAATCCAAATTGAGGAGAGATATTATGGACACCCAGCTTAAAGGGTTTCTGGAAAAGATGATGCATGCAGAAAACAGAAAAAAAAGACAAGTTTTAGAAGAATTTTCTTAAATCTTGTAAGTAAGAAGATATAATACAGAAACAATGGAGAACACAAGGAAAACTTCTGTCTTAAAAATACCGCATCTAGCCAAAAAAAAAAGCTTTAAAAATAAATATGAAATAAAAGCTTTTCTCAGATATATCAAAACTTAAAGAATTCATGACCACAAGATTTCCACTACAGAATGTGTTAAAAAGGAAAAGGTTCAGAAGAGCAAAAGAAGCAGGTACCAGTAGCTCATACCTCTAATCCTAGCTACTCAGGATGCTGAGATCTGAGGATCATGGCTCAAAGCCAGCCCAGGAAGGAAAGTGCATAAGACTCTTATCTCCAAGTAACCACCAAAAAGCCAGAAGTGAAGTTGTGGTTAAAGAGGTAGAGCACCAGTCTTGAGCAAAATAAACTAAGGGATTAGGGCACTCAAGCCTTAAATTCCAGCCCCAATACCAGTGTACGCGTGCGCACACACACACACACACACACACACACTCAAACAAAGGCCACATGTTTGCTCTCACTTGTGGATTTTAGCTCTAAAGGATAAATACATATGCATACACAAGATCATGTATATATGGAAATAATACATTTGTAATGAGGCACTGTTTGAGTGGATTAGAGAAGAAAAAGGAATAGCGAATGTTAGAGATAAACAATCCCCAAATCCACTAGCCATGAATCTATAAGTGAAGTTAGCAAAATTAAACTTACTGGAAACTGTTTAATAACTCATATATATCTGTCACACTTTTGAAAAATCTTGTTATATAAAATGTCACACTTTTGAAAAATCTTGTTAATTTCTTAAGTCGTTAAACACCTTACAGAATGAATTGAAACCATTATACTCCCAGGTATTCATTCTAGAACTGAAAACAATGTCAATTCCAGAGAATTAGAAAGCTTTATTTTCAATCTCCTAAAACTTTACACAGCTGAATTGTCTATCAACAGGTAAATGAATAACACACTGTGGTATATATACATACAATGGCATGCTACTCACCAATGAAAAGAAATGAGACATTGATATACATATTGGTGAACTTCATAGTAAACATGCTAGGAAAAAATAACTTGATGACATATTATATGATCCCATTTAATTAAAATTCCAGAAATGCAAGCAAACCATTGTTGTCAGAAACTAGATCAGTCATTTCCATGAGATTAGGAAAGGGCAGAAGGATATTTTGTGACTGATAAATTCATTTCTTTATGATAGTGATGGTTTTATGAGAAAGTTTACATATCAAAACCTACCTATTTTATACTTTAAGTAAGCATTGTTTATTGTGTATCAATCAATTGTATCCTAGTAGAGATACAATTATCTCTATATACAAAATAATAGAATTTTTTAATCTCAGAAAAAAATGAAGCATCACTTTGTCTATCATTGTAAATTCCTAAGTGAGTAATTCAATGCGGAAAAAATTGTAACTAGGTTAGCAAGTTTACTGAATGTGGGGTGTAAAGAATAACAAGATGCATCCCAATTCCAGAATATTGTTATTCCTGATTCATGAGATTTTTCTTTAATTCTACCTATTCCTAAATTAAGAAGTCTTAGCTTTAGTAAGATTTCAGAGTAGACACAACAGGGACTAACAGCACTTCACATCACAGTCTCCATACTCTCTTAAACATCCACTGCTTCATCAAGATTGCTCCACACTTTTAAAGACCTTGGGGATACAGAGAGAGAATGAACATGACTGCATTTTCAGAAATCCCACACACCTACAGACATTCCCAATGATAAACTACTGTAAGCACAAGAGTTAATATTCAGAGTAGAAAAACTGCATTGCTTTACAAACTTCACTAACTGGCATATACATGATCATTTGCATAGAAACAAAACATGAAAAAAATGGAACTTAATCACAGCCCACTAATGCTGAGTGTTTCTACTGATGACAAATCTTCAAGTTTTTGCTTTAATAAGAAACAATGAGAAGACAACATTCATAAAGGTCCATTTTGTGAGGGAATCTGCTAGGCACTCCATATGGGATATTATGATTGTAAAAATGGTACTGTACCAACACCAAGACCTAAAGTCAAGTATTTCCATTTGCTGATCAGTCATAAGACCAAAGTCAAGCACTTTCATAATGTCAGCCTCAGTTCCCTTAATCAGTAAAACAATGACAATGCCTATACTAACCATGTTTACAAGGTTGTTGGGGCTCTTTGAGACAATAATTGCATAAAATTATTCTCAGAAAAGTTTTATTTCTATTTGGTGTTTTGATTTGTGGAGGCAGGGTCTTGCTACTTGGTCTAGGCTGGCCTTGAACTTGGAATCCTCCTACCTCAGAGTCTCAAGTGCTGGGATTACACGGGAGCACTTCCATGCCAGGATTTTGGGACTATAACTATTGTTTTGAATCAGAGACAGCATGATTTAATGTTTTTAATTTTATTTGTATCTTTAAACAAAGCCAATAAAATATATTTTTAAAAAATATATCAAATGTTAAAACAGCCGGTGGGGGGGAGAGGAGAGGGGGAGGGGGAGGGGGGAATGAGGGAGGAGGTAACAAGTCGAACAAGAAATGTACTCACTGCCCTTCATATGCAGCTGTAACCCCTCTGTATCACACTTTGACAATAAAGAAAAAAATGGGGGAAAAAAGCAAGCCGGGCATCAGTAGCTCATGCTTGAGATCCTATAGGAGGCTAAGATCTGAGGATCATGGTTCAAAGCCAGCCTGGGCAGGAAAGTCTGTAAGATTCTTTTTTTTTCCCCCTGGTCCTGGTGGGACTTGAACTTGGAGCATGGGTGCTGTCCCTTAGCTTTTATGCTAAGGCTAGCTGTCTAATACTTGAACCACAGCTCCACTCCTGGATTTTTGTGGTTAATTGTAGATAGGAGTCTCGCAGACCTTTCTGCCCAGGCTGCCTATGAACCATGATCCTTAGATCTCAGCCGCCTGAGTAGCTAGGGTTATAGGTGTGAGCTACTGGAGTCCAGATTTTTTTCAATTTTTAAGTTAGTTTTATTCAAACATCCTTCAATATTTGCATTGTAATGATTATGTGTCTCCAATTAATCAACAAAAAGCTGGAAGTGGTTCTGTGACTCAAGTAGCTGAGGAGTAACCTTGAACAAAAATCTGGACGGCACCACAGCACCTAATTCCTGCCTGAGTTTAAGCCCCAGGATTGGCACAAAAATACATACACACATACATACAGTTACAAAGAAGAATGTGAAATATTGATAAATTGTGGTATTTTTTTTAATCTAAAACAGGATTGCTTTTATTGAAGAAATCATAAATTTTGAGACATATATATCAGAGTATATATCCTTAGTGATAAAAATACATTATATAATTATACATATAATATATATTATAGTACTTCATAGTTTTAAAGAAGCAGCTTCTTTCAGAAATTTTCCCATGCACACTTACAGAAAGCTCCATCAAGTTACTGTTCCATGTAAAATATCACCAAACAAATGTAAAATCAACAAGGACAAGAGGAGGAAAGGAAGCAAAAGAGGAATGCAAACAAAAATATGTGAACTTCACTATCTATCAACTTACTAATATAAACACATGGTGGGGAGGGACTAGATTAATGAACTATAGAGCCTAAAAATATTTTGATCCTGTAACCTCTAGCCTTAGTTAATTATGAAAGGAATGTAAAGAATGCTGCACTCTAGTTGGTACATTTGCTTTTCACAGTGGTAGGGGCTAACCATCCCCAAACCACCTTATCTGTATTCTAGAACTGGGCAAGTACATAATGCACAAATGTGTATTGTGGGAAAGGAAAGCCAGGTTTATCCCTCCTGAGGAAAGAGAGAGATGAGACAGAGAATTTGAGGGAGAGAGAATATGAGGCAGAGAGAGAGAATATGAGAGAGAGAGAGAGAGAGAGAGAGAGAGAGAGAGAGAGAGAGAAGGAGGTCAATGATGGACCCAGTGGTTTTGGATTACAATGAAAGATATTGGTATAGAATTATTCGTTTATATACATATAATATATACTTATTTATTTTATATAAACACACCTTGTATGTATCCTTTGTGCACAAACATATATGTAGCTCTGTTCATCAGTCTAGAAATGATGTCAACTCAGTATCAAGGAGTGATAGATACCAGTGATTCTATTGTGAATACCATTCTGCAATGAAAGAAACTATGGCTTCTTGGAGACATAGCTAGATCCGATGTTTTATTGAGTAAAGAAGAAAATCACTCAAAGTGACCCTATAACAAAGTTCTGTATCTGACCTGAAATCCTAGTGGTTTGCCCTGTGAATCTAAACCCCCTATACTCTGAACTCCTATTTCTATTTCCTCAACTTGGCAATATTTCTGAAAACTTCCTGAGATGCTCAGTCCCGTGCTTCTTTCCAGAATCCTTAGAGGATTACTGCTGTATAGAATTTACCATTATGTTCTGCCCATGTCCAATGCATGAAAATAGTTCTGCCCACACTTTACACAGGTGTCTAGTTATTTATGCCTAAAGAATCCAGGATTCCTTTTTTCAGTATGATCATTTTTATTATTGTTTAGTAGTTATACAAAGGAACTTGAATTTAACATGAGAATTTGTGATTGCGAATTTTATTTTATAGAATATATTTCTTCATTTGCATTGTTTTAATTCAATTTTATTGTCAAGGTGATGTACAGAGTCTTTTATTCCCTCATGGCCCAGAGTCATTTCTGTTGCTTGTCAATAATAACTCCTGAAGAGATTGTATCTTCACAGAGTTCAAACTCATTTTTTAAAGGAGTAATGAAAGGCAGTAATGATGATGCAGTTATTCATCATCAAGGAAATATATCTTTAAATGGGAGTTATTACAGCATATCCATCAGCTGAGATAGAAATTTGGCAGTATAGTCAAGAGAGGGTTAATAATATGAATAGTCCTTGATCTGTAACAAGACACAGGTCTCAGAACACATGAGAATGGGTTTGCCTTAGACTGGAACCCAAAGAACGCACTCAGAAGGATAAAAAGAAAACTTTGTGGAAATTTGTCTTTGGAAACAGATTTGGGTGAGACAAATAGGAATGAATGAGCCTTGACCTTCTTCTCCTTTCTCAATGAGACTGCAAGGCAAAGTCATCACTGTGCCTCTCCAACCCACACCCAGAGAAGCCAGCTGCCATGCTGTATGCTGCCTTATGGAGAGAGCCACGAGACAAGGAAAGGAAGGAACCTCCGGCCAACAGCGGGGAAGACTGAGGCCCTCTCCTTACCCAGAAGGAGCAAAGAAACCCCAGGAATGAGCTTGAAACCAGACAGTCCTGCAGTAGATGCTTGAACAGACTTGATAGAGACAATGCAGACCATGCATCCAGCTGAGCCACACCTGGATTTCTGACCCACAAAGATGATATGTATTGTTTTCAGCCACAGACCTTTAGGGTAATTCATCATATCACTCATGCAGATATTAGGACCTGGAAGTGGTATGCTACCCAGTAAGAAATACCTACACACGTAGGAGAGGCTTTGAAACCAGAAGGCGGCCGGAAGGATCTGGAGGAGCACAGGAGAGGAAGCCTAAAGGGCTTTGAACAGTCTGTTTGTAGAAGTCTGGAATTCCAGGACACTGCTCACAAAGCCATGAGGATGTGAGAAACAGGTTACTGGAAACCAGAGGAGGAACGGGAATTTTCCTATCAAGTAACCCTACCCCACAGACTGAGATGTGGAAAGCACAGTTTGGGCCCAGGCAAGAGTCAAAGTTCCTCTTCATCTCTTCTTGTAGAAATAGAGCTGGACAGTGAGGAAGGCCTGCAGTACACAAGAATCAGGACTTTTTTTTTTTAACTGATAGAAAAAGTGTTAAAATTAAGAAACAGTTTCTGAGCAAAGATTAAAAAGAAAAGATCTAATGGAATAAATAGTAAGCTTTACATAAGACATCTGCATGGTTTGGAGTAGAAAAGCATATTAACAAGAACACTGCTAGTCTGAACTATCAACATAAAGACTGAAATGGAGACCATACAGAATGGGCAGAGGGAGGGTGTGGGGAGAGGAAGAAGTCAGGAGAAATGACTCAGGTCACCTGATGAAAATCTTCTTTCAGGAAAAAGAAAATGTGACTCCAGCCAGAACCAAGAAACATAGAGGTGAACCCTGAAGTGAGGTAGCAAGGCAAAGTAACTACCATGAGGGGTGAGGAAAGAAAGAAGGTGAAAGGGGATTCCTGAAACTGAGATTGCAGAAACTGCTCGCTTATCAGTGATGTCAGTATCCACAAGATGGATCAATTAGGTGGAGTGGAAAACACACAAATATTGAAGGTACTCAAGAAATTGAAGGTAACTCACATGGATGTTGAAACCATCAAGAATGATGACAGAGTGAAGGTGAAGAGACAAAGTAAACTAGACATGGGGAATTGCAAAAGTCCAAACTCCCCAAAATGAACTGGGAGGCTCTTCATAATTCAACCCTTCATTATTTATTCATGTGCCTAATCTCTTTTCATTCTCAGATTTCACAGCCCAGCCTCCCCATGTTCCCAGTCCTCAAATGTACTGTCTGTGCCTCAGGGCTTTTGTGAATGTTCTTCAAAGGATTTTGTTTTGTTTTGTTTTGTTTTTGTCCATCATGGGACCTGGGCATTCTCCCTGATTTCTTCAGCTCAAGGCTAATGCTCTACCACTTTGAGCCTCAGTGCCAGTTCCAGTTTTCTGGTGGTTAGTTGGAAATAAGAGTCTCATAGCCTTTCCTGCTTGGGCTGGCTTTGAACTACAGTCCTCAGATGACAGCCTCCTGAGTAGCTAGGATTACAGGCATGAACCACCTGCCCTGGCTTCTTCAAGTCTTTATCTGGATTGGATAGTCCTAATACCTGCTACCAAACTCCCATTATTTACTATACCACAGCAGTTGGAAACTTGGCTATTCCATTTTCTGTCTTTATAACATTGTCAGCCCCTCCCCCCACCCCCCAGCACTGGTCCTGTGTGATTGAACCTTGTTCTCTGCACTCAGCTCAGTAGCTGATACACACAACAGGTACCTCATAAAGGAAAAGATGGACTTTCTTCCCAGACATGAGACAAAAATGCCCAAAATAGTTCTAACATATCACATGTCTAGAGTATATCTCCTTCAGTTTCTTTGACAAACAATATGTGAGTTCAAACAATGCTTTCCCTTCAAGAAGATACAGTTTTAAGTCCTTTATACACATCAAGCTTTAGTTCCTTAAAATATATGTTTTTTTTTCCACACATGAGAACCTTTAAAAGGTTTCTCTAATGACTTCTTTGATGTCACGAAAAGGAGTTTTTGATCAAAAACTTTCCTACAGTAACCACCATCATACATAGTTTTGTCTCTATATCTCACACTCGTTATACTGACCAGCTATTATTTTTTATCTGCCTAAATACATACAGTGAAGTCAAAGCAGAAACAGCACATGGCAAATAGTATTATAGATAAGACATATTAACCAAATCACAGAAAGAAATAATATAGCAGAAATATGATGAGAGCATATTTCTCAGACTTTAAGCAAAGTGACAGGTTTTACTGAACTAATAAATTTAGAAAGCTGATTTCAAAATAAAAGCTGACAAAAAATAATCTCAAATTCATCAAATAAGCAAGTTGGGAAACTCCTTAATTTGTTGCCATTTTCTTCATGCATCTGGTCCAACCATTTAGATAGATAAACCAATAAATGCTCAATTGATTAAATGCAGCTAACATTCTCAGGTAGAGATAAGTTACTAAGGAAATATAAAATGCTTTCTTGTATTCATGTATTTACTAAGGACTTTCGTCAATACATAACAGAGTCTAATTCTTACACATGTTCACAGGGCTATAGAAATGAATTCACTGCCTCAGCCCACTGCTAAGATCTGAAATTCTCTGGACTAGACAGACAAATAGGAGTCATCACAGGAATGCATCATTTTGCAAAGGAACATTTTTTGTCAGAACAAAAACCTATTTCCTCCACAAAATAGGAAACTTTCTGCCCTTAAATATATCTCTATCCATTCCAGAGCCTGCATCTTCTCTCAATACTCAGAAGCTGAGGTGAGCGTCTGTTATGGTGCAGACCCTAAATATCCCCCAATGGCCTCCATGAAAGGCATTGCCCCCAGCCTCTGGTGCTGGGAGAAGGCAGAAGAAGTTTGAAGAACAAATCTCGTGGAAAGAAGTTAGGTATTAAGAATGTGTACTTGCTGGGGCTGGGAATATGGCCTAGTGGCAAGAGGGCTTGCCTCACATACATGAAGCCTTGAGTTCGATTCCCCAGCACCACATATATAGCAAACGGCCAGAAGTGGCGCTGTGGCTCAAGTGGCAGAGTGCTAGCCTTGAACAAAAAGAAGCCAGGGACAGTGCTCAGGCCCTGAGTCCAAGCCCAGGACTGGCAAAAAAAAAAAAAAGAATGTGTACTTGAAACGATCTGGGGTACCCTCCCTCCCGTCTACCTATCTTTTTTCTTTCAGCTACCATAAACCAAATAGCTTTGCTCTGCTCTTTACTCCCATCATGATTCTCTGTCTCATCATAGGCCTAAGAGCAGTGGAGTCGACTGAGCAAGGGGAGCTCTGAAAGTATGAGTCACAAGAAACGTTTCCTCCTTTAAGTTGGTTTCTTCAGGTATTTTGTCACGTTGATGGAATGCTAACAGCTTCTTTTAATATTAAAATCAGCCATCCTGTTGTGCTTTGTCTAGAACGCGCCTCCTTCATAGTTATTAGTGAATATTATGTATTCTCTATTACATACACTGTGTTATGTATCTGCAAAGAGGCCCCTTTTACTATCTTTTAACTTGTTTTGTCTTTCCTTGCTAGGAAACTTCCACATGGTAGCAAAAAAGCTCTGTGTTCACTCCATTTTTCAACTATTGCTGTGTTTTCAATGACTCTGTAAAACTTTTGTTGGAATTCAGTTGCCATTGTGATAATACTGGGAGGTAAGGCCCTCAAGAGGTGATTCAGTCATGAAAGGTCCACACATAAGAATGGACTAATATTATTGTCACAGGACTGGCTTGATTGTAAAATGAACCACACCCTATTCCTTCTTACTTCTCACCCTCTGATTCTCTCTACCAAGTTACCTGCCTGCTCCCCGCAGTCCTTCCATGTTAGCGTCCCAGTCTTCAGAATTATAAAAATGGAGCTGATAATTCTTTATTAACTACCCCTTCTCTGGTATTCTGTTACAGCAACAGAAAAATGGATTAAGGCTATTACTTGCCTTTGGATAATTCCATGATGTAGTGTTGTTTAGGATATGTATGCGTGTCTTCATGTGTATGTGTATATGTGATTGTGTTGTGGTATGTGTGTCATGTGGTATGTGTGTATATGTGGTATGTGGTATGCAATGAGTGTATTGTGTGTTCTGTGTGTACAGTGTGTGGTATATGTATGGGCGTGCTGTGGAGGGTGTATTATGATGTGTAGAGGAGTGTATATATGGAAAGTGTGTGTGTATGTGTGATATGTGTTTGTGGTATGTATGTGTAATATGTATATATTAATTAATTTCTTCTCAATCTCCTCCTTCTCCATATTATTTTGTATAAAAATTTGGGGCAGTAGTAACTTTACCTACAAATCATACTTAGTTTCCAGAATATTTACACAGGTAGAGCTGTGATAGAATATGGGGAGCCATTAATAATGCTGAGATATCAATATTGTGAATACTGCTCAGAAATGGTTACAATGAAAATGGGGAAATATCACCATCCCATGTGGGGTATAGGTAAGGGTATTTCCTTTTGTTTGAAGAGTAGTTGCAGTTTATTACACGAAAGCATGAAGTTATAAGAAAGTTGTAGAGAAATTCAAGTATGCGTAAAAAAGTGTGTACATGCCAAGTATCCCAAAGAATGAATTATGCTAGCTGTTAAACAATTGTCTCTCAGCTTCAAATACAGCCTCTCTTCTGCTTTGCCATGCTAGGTTGGACCTCTACCAAACACATATATACTGTTTAAAAATCGTGTGAAATTCTACACCTGGGGGAGCTGGAAAGGTTAGAGGATTGATGGGAAACAAGGAGCTTGATCATCTTTTCTTTTCATTCTTGAAATTGTGCCCCTCAGAGGCAGTTTGCCAAATGACCAGGATTTTAACCACATTCTTAGAACCAGGAATCAATTACCTAGCTACAGATTCTTCTACGCACACTTGGATTCCCTTTCCCAGTATATGAGTTCTGACTGCAAGGCCCTCATCAATTAGCTTAGAAACTACTACCAACCTCTTGAGAGGTCAGCTTTTCAGTATTCAAGACTTCTCCTAGTTCTAGCAATCTACCTTTCTACTCCCTTGAACCAACTCTGGTTGAAATCCCCACTACTTCCTCATTCTCAAATTCAGACAGATAGACTAGATGATAGAGAGATAGATAGATAGACAGACAGACAGGCAGATAGATAAATAGATAGATAGAAAAGACAGATATGAGACCTTATTAAGCATTTTTGCTATATATAAAACTGTTAACCTCTCAACTTCTTCCACTTCCAGAAAACATTATTCTACATGAATATTTTATGACTCATTAAAACATTTCTGGAGGGTAAATTGGCAAAAGTTTTAGAAATAATTTTGCTAATATGTATTCATCAATTCAACAAACAATTATTAAACATTAGTGTGAACACGGAGTTAAAATCAGAAATAAACCGATTAGACACAGCAAGTGCTATGCATATTCATTCATTAAGTAGTAGACCCATGTAACCTAACTCTCAAATCTGTCATGTTAGCTTCTTTAATGGACATTCTCAAACTTGAGCTCCATCAGAATCACCTAAAGGAGCTGGTAATTATGAACTCACACGCCTCATGCCCAGAACTGTGGATTTACGAGTTTTCTGGTCAAGCAATCTAATTGCAATTCCCATCCATTCCCCAGTGATGCTGACTCTGCATAAACTATACCACCTACATATTTTTTTTAGCTCCTGAAGCAACCTTTCCTCCTACTTCCTCTCACCAGCTGGGCTAGATCACCATCAAGGCTCCCACACCAATATTATACTCTCTCTAAACAGCCTGAGTCACTTTCCATACCAGTAGCCACTAAAACGCAAGCCTTAAACATGTCTGTCCCAATTACTAGCCTGTATGCATCTCAAAAGCAGACAGCATAACTATTAGTCTTTGTAATAAAATACAACATTTATCACTGTGTAACTATTTTACGAATATGGTGAAGATACATTTTTGGATACACTCAAATCTTTGTACAACCATCATCACCATCCAACTCACACTGAAACTATAAACAAATTGAGCAATGATGCATTTCCCCTCCTCCAGCATCTGATCACCACAACTCTACCTTCTCTCTCTACACAACTTCATTTGGACAGCTTTGTAACACATTTCCTATCAATGCTATAATCTTAAGCAAGCCCCAGAGCTGAAGTCTCATCCTCATAAGCATCCAACAAAACTAATGAGAAATAACATTAGAGGGTTAAAATTAAAAATGAACATTATTGTTGAAGTTAAAAGAAAATTTCACTATGTTACCAGTAGAAATTACAAGTATATAATTGCTTAAAATTGTCATATTGGATCTCTGCCGAGAGAGATATAATATTTTCAAGTGAATGTAAATGTCCATATTTTCAAGTTAATAAATACCTCAAGTACAAAAGCATCTAACTGGACAAAAAGAAGTGCAAAACAAAATTTCCCATTCAAATTCCCAAGATCCTTGAATGGAGTTCACATTTCTTATAGACTATGTGTTCCTAGCTATGATAGCTTACTTCTAGAATCAGCCAATAAGAAAAGAGGAAGCCTAAGGGGAAAAGGATGTTGTATAAAAACTATACAAGACACTCTCTATCTCTATAAATGCCCACAAATATAACAGGAAATGGGAAATGCAGAGACAATGGAGGTTTCATAATCCAGTTTTATATATGTAAACACTTGACTTCCTCCTTCTCCCCCCATGAAAACCATAGGTAGTAGAAATAGCCAAATTAATTTATTTGGTACTTACAAAATATATGAAAGATTGACCTTAAGGTCATCATTCTTGCATGGATTTTTAAACAATGGTTCCAAAGAACATATGAACAATGTTAAGTCTCCTTTCATCCAGCACTGTATGTTCCAATTTGCACCTGAATTAAAAATAAACATTAAATTCAAGAAAGATTTTAAACAACTCAGTGAAAGAGAAGAGCTAAATTGAATTTATCAGTGTTCTCATTCAACTCCCACTGCCCATTCTGGGGAAAAAAATAGCAAGCTCTAACTAGTAGAGTGTTTGCCCAAGTTATTTCCTCAGTTTCCTGTTTTGTAAGGCAAAAGAAAGTGCTTCACAAACTTGTCTTTAATCCAAAATTACTTAAATTGGAAAAAGATCTCAAAATTCACCTAATTCAATTCATTCTCACTTTCCAGATAAAAGTGGACATCAAATATTAAGGAATAATCAAATCAAGAGGTATATTTATGTCTGACTTAGAAAATAAAAATGCAGTGGTAATTCATGTGTGAACTGCGACCCGCTTCTTAAATTTTCATTAGCATAACATGGGCCCCATATATAACTGATGGCAATGCATTTCCCTGCCCACTGAATCTTACCAGATACTGAAAAGCAGACGCCAAAAGTAATTCATCATTTACAAGGCAGGAATTAAAGAGCATGACTAACAACACAAAACCAGAAAGATTTCCATCTACTAGAGACTTTGTAACATTGTGAAGGAAACAACCTACTTGGAGGGATAAGTTAAAAATCCTCAGTAATTTAGTCACTAACCTAAGCCTATTTAATTTAACTGTTAATAAGTTACTGGCCCTCCTTTAAAATAAAAAAAATTCAAAATATACAATATCATAATCATTCATTTTTAAAATTGAAGAAAGGGCTAATATAATTTATCATCTCAAGCCTCACCATTAAGAACTTGACTGCTTAAACTCATTCTTGGTTTACTTAATGATCCTTAGATTGGCTAAGATTCCCTACAAATCTTATCCTATTTTATTTCTGTGCCAGTACAAGGGCTTGAACTCAGGATCTGGGTGCTGTCCCTTGGTTTTTTTACACAAGGCAGGTGCTCTGCGACTTAAGGCACAGCTCCACTTCTGGATTTTGGGAGTTAATTTGGAGATAAGAGCCTCACAGACTTTTCTGCCTAGGCTTTTTCCTAGTCATGATCCTCAAATCTCAGCCTCCTGATTACTTATAGTCTCAAGTATGAGCCACTGGTGCCCCCCTTCCCGACAAAATTTTTAAGGATTTATTTAAAGTAAATTTAATGTCCATGAGCTGAATTGAAATCTCTGAGACTTATTCCTAGTAATCTGTTTTTAAAACCTGTACTGTGTTTTTAGGTATCAATCACCCTTATTCCTAAACTGATTTCAACATCCTGGAGTGTTCCTTTCATCTAGTCAATAATGCTGAATCACTGAATCAGGTGAGATCTTGTACTTGTGGGGACATGGGGCGGGGCGGGGCGGGGCGGGGTGGGGGGGGCATGTTTTGTTGGGTTTTGTTTTTGGAGACGGACTCTTGCTATGTTGCCCAGGATGACCTGTCAGCTTGAACTTCCTACCTCAGCCTCCGGAGTGATGAGATCATAAACAGCCACCACTGTGACCAGTTGGAGATCTTTTTTTTTTTTTTTTTTTTTTTTTTTAATTAGAACTGGGAAGAGTGCTGTGGAGGCCAGGGCTGTAATTAAGCATCTCCCTACACAGATCAGCCCCCTAAAACCAAGAACCTGAACCAAAATATCAATGGTGATTAGTTCTGTTCAGGAGCACAATACTTACATGCCTGTATCTTATTATCCTGGGTCTCATTAGATGATAGACTCAGTTGGTTCTGCTCTATTTAGCCTTTCCAGAAGAACTGGAAACAATTTTTGCTTATAATTTCAGATTCAAATTTCTTAACTAAAGAAGCTACATTTAGAATGCATTATACTTAAAACAAAAACACTTGATTTAAAATGTTTTGTTTCAGAGAGATTTCCTGTTTGAACAAATCATTATTATTATTCTGGATTTGTTTAGAATGCAAGTATTTCAATAGTTACCAGTAATTTAATATTTTATCTATATAATTAAAACACAGGATCTTTTTCTCTCTCAAATGAAACTGAGAAATCTATAAGAAATACACATAAATGTAAAGACAGTTTTCTTATTGCATTTTTGTAGGATATAAGATGATTTGGGCTTTACTTTTTATTTTGATCATCTGATGAATCTTAATTTTATGACCAATATTCATTTGGAATAACATATCCATTAAGACATTTATCTCAAACAAGTTGCAAAAATTAAACAACTTTCTTCAATACAAATAGAACGTAAGAGCTGGCGGTTAGAACATTACTTACCTAGTTTTTGCAAAGCTGAAGAATTGGCTGTTGGATCAACTGCTTCATTGTTATCCACACCTGAAGAGCAGTTTTTATCTTGCTCACTCCCAAAGTAACAGTGAACAGTTGTGTTGGATACGTTAGAGATGTAGATGCCACTAGAATTAAACCCAGCTCCATCAGTTGCCTCATAATCTCCACTCACATTTGATGTGTCCTTTGAGATTCCATCAGGCAAGAGGATGCAGTTGGTTATATTTGGTGGCATGCAGAACAATTTAAATTTCCAGGGATTTATTGGATATGCCAAATTAAATGCAGTTATCACATAAAGACATCCTGTTAGGATAGCAAAAGGATATAATTAGAAATGACCTGATATAAAAGCATGTTGCACTCTGTGGTAATCATTCAACTTTCCAGTTGCTCAATCAGTGCCCAATGAATAAGTGTGTGGTTACATCATAGTATTCATTATTGACTGAAATAACGTTATTGTCTGGCAGCACCTTTGGAAAATTCATCCAATGTTTCCTTATTAAGCTAACATATTTATGTTTTGGGAAAGGAAATGAACACTAAATATTTTGGCTTTTCTTTCCTAAAGTAAAATTATGTTAACTTCCAGAATAAATGAGAATTGTGTAGCTGTATTAATTTATTTATTACAATGCTGTGGATTGAACTCAGGGCCTTACACTTGCTAGGCAGGAGTTCTACAAGTTGAGCCATACTTCTAGTCCTGTCTTATTTTTCAGACAGAGTCTCACACTTTTTCCCTAGAATCAGTCTGGACTGTGATCCTCATTCCTATGTCTCTACCTAGCTAAGAATATAGGTTTATGCCACACAGCAGACTTATTTAATGAGTTGACGTCTCTCTAGTCCCCATCTTCTTCCCCAGCTGCCCTCAAACCATAACCTTCCCAAAATCCACTCACCAAGTAGCTGGAATTATAGATATGCACTACCACCTCCAGCTCTAGATCTACAATTATATAAATAAACATGAAAAATTTTATATTGATTAAGGAGAGTAATAAGTTAATACTGTTTCAATGATCACTTTTGGAGAGGGTTTTTGATTCAAGGGAAGTAATCTCCTGAATCTACCCAGAATGTTCCAGATAGAAGATATCACATCAAATAGTATGTAGGACATGCCCTAACTCATTCTCCAAGAAATAACACAAACAGCAGCCTTTTTCAGGGGATTTCAAGTGACAATTCTTTTTCAAATATAAAGATTAGGAATAGTCATAAATGAGGTAAAGCACAGAATTCAGTAGTAACTGGGGCTGGGGATATGGCCTAGTGGCAAGAGTGTTTGCCTCATATACATGAAGCCCTGGGTTCAATTCCCCATCACCACATATACAGAAAATGGCCAGAAGTGGCGTTGTGGCTCAAGTGGCAGAGCAAGTGGCCTTGAGCAAAAAGAAGTCAGGGACAGTGCTCAGGCCCTGAGTCCAAGGCTCAGGCCTGGCAAAAAAAAAAAAAAAATAGAATTCAGTAGTAACTGATCTCCCCTTCTTCTTCCATGAGTGGTTAGATGGCTAAATACTGATATCAGCATCCCTGAATAGATGCAGGTGAGCAGGTAAGTGCTTCTCACTGGCATGACGCTGTGCTCTGCTTGTGGTTGGAAGTTCTGAAGCTCTACTTGGCTTTTTCTTTCTTCCAAGTAGGGCTCATCATTCAACGCAACAGATCTGATCAAATACTATTTAGTTAGGTCTTGCTTACTTTCATTGGCTAATCTGTGTCTGAGTCCAACAGTTATTGGAGGGTTTTGTTATTTGGCAAGGCGAAAAGAGGTCCTGGCTTTTTATTCTTAACACTCTTTAGCCAATGTTCATGAAGAGAATGAACACTTAGAATTATGCCTCTCATGATGTAAGACAGTATGCCATTATACATTTGTCAAAACTCATCCACTGTGTGGGAGTGTACCCTTTTATAAACTAGAAACTTAGGATGATAACGAAGTATCACTGTAGGATTGTTCATTGTAGCAAGTGTACCATTCTGGTGGGGGATGAAAACATGGGAAGAGGCTATAAATGTGTGAAAGTAGGAAACGCATGAAAAATCTCTGTGCCTTCTTTGAAATCTTGCTGTGAAGTTTAAAAACTGATTTGCAAAATAAGGTCTACTAAAAATGAAAGAAAAAACAAATTTGAAAAAAGTCAATTCACAAATGCAGTTTTATAACGAAAAAGGAATACAAGTAAAGATATTCAAATGACATATAGGTAATGACTCTTAAGTGTTTCATTTCTAAATATCGCTCTCTATATAAATTAATATAAATATGTGCAGAAGCAAATATTAAAGCAAAAAATTAACCTATCACTATTGTGCCCATGATGAGGATAATTAGACATTGTGATACCATGCAAAACCAGTCCTTACTACCTCCATGATTCTTTGTACTTCAGTTCTAACACGTTTCTAAATCTGCTACCTACGAGCATTATTCTTTTAGCTTCACATGGAAGATTCATTAAGCTGAATTAAAATTAGCTGAAAACCCCAGTGCTATTGAAATCTAAAAAGAAAAGATGAACTTCATACCCAGCAACAATGAGTCAGAATATTAAAAGATTACTGATTTTGTTTACATATATTGTTTGTAAATGATGTTTCTTTCACTCAGAATGAACCCTAAACAGAAAGAGGTCTAAAACCTTCATTTGAAAGCATGTTTCACATATCAGACATTTTCTGATATTATCAGACAGTATCACAACCTCTCTTCTGATTTATAAGACAAGTCAAACCATAACCGTTCACAAAGCCAATGTGAAACATTAGAGTCTAATAAGTAGAGAAAACAAAAGTTCTCTTAAATATACATATATGTATATAAATATATATAAATAGATAAAGAAGAATGTATTATTTTGTTTTGATAGGCCCAATAACATAGTTCCTTTGAAACCTGAAGCAGTGGAGCTACCTTAGGTATTTTTGTAGAGATACATATGGCTTCAGTGAGAAAGGTTGGAATGCAGAGGGAGAATCATAGAGAAGCATATTGTAAGAGCACCTTTGATTGAAGCAGCAAAAAAAGTGATCAGAGGCTGGGGATATAGCCTAGTGGCAAGAGTGCCTGCCTCGGATACACGAGGCCCTAGGTTTGATTCCCCAGCACCACATATACAGAAAACGGCCAGAAGCGGCGCTGTGGCTCAAGTGGCAGAGTGCTAGCCTTGAGCGGGAAGAAGCCAGGGACAATGCTCAGGCCGAGTCCAAGGCCCAGGACTGGCCAAAAAAAAAAAAAAAAAAAAAAAAGTGATCAGACCTAGTGGACACAGAAATAATAGATGCCAGATAAAGTAAGTTTTGTTAAAGATGGTCTGACTTTAGTTCTAAAACTTTAGAAGTAAAACTAAATTACATGATTCAAGTTTAAGAAAATTAGAGCTTGGTATTTAGCTCAATAAGAGAAAGTAAAACAAGATGGCACAATATGACTCCCCAGCTCTTATTCCCATGCAGAAATCTACAAGAAATATACATAAAGACAGTTTCCTTTTATTATGTTTTTATAGAATATAAAATGATTTTGGAATTATTTACTAATTTTATCATCTGATAAACCCTAATTTTATTATTTTAATTATTTTTAATGTTTTTATTTCATTACTTGGGCTTGAACTCATGGCCTTGTGCTCTTGGTTGGCTTTTTTACTCAAGGTTGGTGCTCTACCACTTGAGCCATGCTTCTAGGTTTTTGCTGACTCGTTGGAGATAAGAATCTCCTCAATATTATGATAATAGTCATTTTTAATCATAAGCATGTATGGGATTTCCTAACTGGATAAAGGAAATTATGTTAGTCAATAAAAGATAGAGCAGCTTTAGGGCAAATCTCTTACATATTAACATTAAAATATTAAACAACTTACCCAAATATAAGAAAATCACATAAAAATTTTGATAGATCATCTTACTTCAGAGATGTGCACCTGAAAAAACAGTAAATCAGAAACAAAACAACACATATGTGAAAACCCAGTGTGCAAGCTATGTCAGGCACAAAAGGATAAAGGTTGTAAGCAGGTCTTTAAATTTTAATCTTCTAATATCAATCTTGATATTGACTAATACCACAAAGTATTTCACATTAAATTGTAAGACAGACATAGATTTCCTGCTATGCACATGCTATCTGACATAGTAAAAATGCAAGCAATGTAATTTTAAAAAGCACCTGATGGTCTGTTATTCCATGAAAACCAGGACAAGTATCAAAGAAAAGGACCCAGCTTTAAACTATGCTCACTTAACAGCTAATTCAACATCATTAATATCGCCAACTCCATGTTTTTATTTTCATGGTCAATGCTTAAGACTGATTTTTAAGATTTGTGTTTTTTTTATTTATCATGTCCTAGTTTTATTGATTTGGTTTGATCATTCAGTGTGTTTAGTTGTAGGTTTACAGGCACATTCTAGTTACCACAAATGAGGGAAAACATGCAGCCTATGTTTCTTTGGTTCAGGCTTACTTCACTTCAAACATTATTTTCCAAGTCTTTCCATTTACTTACAAATGGTACAGTATCATTCTTTTTGATGGATGAGTAGAATTCCATTACAAACACACACACACACACACACACACACACACACACACACGCACGCATCACATTTTCTTGATCCATTCATTCACTGAGGGACATCTAGGTTGATTCCATATCTTGTCTATGGTAAACAATGCTGCAATAAATATGGTTGTGCTGGTGGCTTTAGTTTGGCCTGTTATGTGGCCCATTGGATAAAAAGCCAGGAGTGGAATTTCTGGGTCATAGGGAAGCTCTATGTTTAGTCTTTTAAGGGACTTCCATACTGCTTTCCAGAGTAGTTGAACAAGTCTACATTCCCACCAACAGTGTAATAGGGTTCCCTTTTGGCCACATCCCAGACAGCAATTGTTACTGTTAGTTTTCCTGATAATGGCCCTCCTGTCTTTTTATAATATTGCAAAGTCAAATGATTATAATTTTTGTATATTTATTTACAATGAAAAAGGATTTTACAAAATGCTACTTGAAACCTATTCATTATTTAGAGATAAAATAATATTCAAAGTAACATAAGGGTAGTCTAATCTGAATTAATACATTCAAATCCAGGGATCAATTCAGAAATTAGCTTTCCCATAAATTCTACTCAGTTTAAAATATGTCACACATAAGATTATTCATACTGCTACATTGTGAACAA
The DNA here is from genome assembly GCF_023159225.1 of Perognathus longimembris pacificus. Taxonomy (NCBI): domain Eukaryota; kingdom Metazoa; phylum Chordata; class Mammalia; order Rodentia; family Heteromyidae; genus Perognathus; species Perognathus longimembris. The sequence continues at coordinate 45,468,342 of NC_063167.1, read as the reverse complement.
AAAAAATGGTTGTAAAACTAGACTATATTGGGCTTAGTCTTATACCAAGACCCTATAAAATTCTGATGTTTCAGTCTCCTGGAGGGACATGATTTACTACATGAATACAATATTCAGTAAAAAGCCTTGAATTCAGTTTTAGCAGGAACATTGGATAGAAAGTCTAGGCTCTTGTAATCAGCTCTAGGACATGGTGACCAAATAGACCTATTTACCTCTGGTTCCTCCTCTACCCTTAGGAGTTAACTACACTTCTGAGAAATTTTATTTTAAAATAGAAATCACACCTTTATTACAAAAAGCTATTTTAAATTATTGAGAAGTATCTGTAATTCATAGCTGAAAGATGGCACCAGGTGATGTGTAAACCAAAAAGGAATGTGATTTGTTTATTTTACAATTTACACACTCTTGGGGTGAAATGAATGAGTATATACAATCTCTATTTCAGTATATGTGTTTTCAAACAGCTTCTCATCAAAATTTGGGTCTCTCTTCACTGATGCCATAACATTTCCTTAGGATCTTTGGAATTGGGTTTAGTTTATAGAAGGCTCGTGATCTACATGATATAATTGTCTAAAATTATGAAGATTACCTCCTGTTTTTTATGGTACTTATTTCTGATATTAAAATTCTCCTAAAATAAAACCAAGGGCAGATTTCATAACCAGGATATTTTACTTAAATAACAATTTAAATACAAATTAAATTTATGCATGTTGTTTAAGTATAAATTCAAGTGTCAACCCTTTTGCAAAATAAATGTGGTTCCAATTTAATATCTTAGGTGCAACATACCACTGGACTGCTTTGATTAAGCTAATGATGGATAATTCAATCCAAAAATCAATATGGCTTAGATTTAATTAAACTGATCAGCCAAGAGACCAAACAGGTCTGTTGTTAACCTTAAATAAAACAACTATATCTTTATTTTATGTTTTAGGCAAAGCACAAACTATTCCAATCATTTGAATCCTTGCAGCTAAGTTCCAATATTTTCAAAAAAAGCAACAATCATAAATGTAAAATGGAGTCAGATAAAACCTTGAAGAGACTGTGAAAAACAGGATCTCACACAGCTACAATGAGGGAGAAATTTATACATACTCCAAATTGTTCCCAAAGGAATGTCAGAAGGTTCACAGAAACTCAATGTAGAAAGCAAATGGCAGAAAATTTAAACCACAATTTAAAAAAAAATATCAAGCATAGGGAAGACAAATAATACAGAAACAAAAGTAAGTCTAATGATTCAAACATCCATTCATTTGAATATTCTTCATAAGGATGAGCCATAATTTCCTCTAAATTTTCCTGCAATCAAATAACTTTGCAAAATACATAATATGAAAAGCATAAATAATCCTAACCCTAACAACACTTGAGACTGATTCATTTCATAAGGTATCAGGTACAGTGTCAGAGTTTTATGGGATATAAAAATTCAATCATTTATCATCTCTCTCTACTGTGAATATCTTATTCTACATTACCATCATCTCTTCTTTGGACTATCAAAAGAAGCTTTCATTTATTCTCTGCACTTCTGCCTCCTCAATTTAGTCTGTCCTTAACACAACAGTCATGTGATCTCGTTACTGCATAAATCAGATCACATGAATATGAATGAATGGATGAATGATAGCAATGGATAGCAAGGTATGACTCTTGGGATATCTTCCAATGTGGGCAGATGGCATTGCACCAAGACAAAAGTTAATGAAAGCAATTCTAATATCCACATAGATGGTTCTTTTAGAATTTAGCTTAATACCAATGAGCACTTCAGAGTGCTGATTCTTAACCACATGTAGCACTCTTCAGTTATTACTATAAATGTTACGCAAAAGAAAAGTCAAAAATCCATATTCCAGTGAATGATTGTAGTATGGATTTTTAGAGGTCAGACTGACTCATTTCCATTGTTGATGATTATATGTGTTACTTTTATTTCTCAAGTCTACTTAAATATGCAATTGAAGAATCTCAGTCAGTTCCTGAACTAGTATTTATGCAGGGACTAATTATCAGCTTGCTCTAATGGTTAAAAAAAAGTGTGAGCCTGTACAAAAGTTTTAGTAAGGAACACAGTCCTCATGATTCCATCACCTTGACTAAAAATTAAAAAATTCAAAGTGCCCTATCTGCCACTACTACTTTTCTACATTCTCTCTGTTAAAGAAACTTGTGCTTAAATAACAATTTTAATACAAATTAAGTTTATTCATGTTATTTAAATATAAATTCAGGTGTCAATGCTTAAACAAAATAAATGTGGTGTCAATCTAATTCTAACATAATTTTAGATATTTATTTGGGTTATGGTGCCAGTCCTGGGGCTTGTAGTCAAGGCCTGGACAGTGTTCCTCAGCCTTTTTGCTCAAGGCTAGTGCTCACCACAGCTCCACTTCTGGCTCTTGGGGGATTCATTGGAAATTAAGAGTCTCGTGGCCTTTCCTGCCTGGACTGGCATTGAATAGCAATCCTCAGATTTCAGGCTCCTAAGTAGCTAGGATTATATCCTGCTGAAAGTTTACTTCTGTTTCTTCACTTAGAATAGAAATCTGTCATGTTCCTGTCCAGGTGAGGAGGTGGGGGCTGGAGGTGCTATTTCTGCTATTACCTGGATCACAGGGAAGACCTTCATGGGAGAATGACTTCGAGGAGACTGGAGAGGTGAGAAAGCCAAATCTGTGCTTTGATTCTGAGGAAAGTGCATTTGGGGCAAGAAGGAATGGAAGATGTAAATATCTGGAGACAGGGAGAAGGCTGAAACACTGAATGAGTGGACACAAAGATTATGAGTAGGGAATGGGAGAAGATGAACCAGGAGGCTGGAAAAGAGATCACACACGCCTGTAGATCAAGGTAGGGAGTTTGGACATTTTTCAAGAGTTGAATGAGAAGCCATTGGAGGATTTTGTGCAAGAATATAGTTGCTCTAATTTCCATGTGTAAAGGTCATTCTTGCAGTTCTGTGGACAAGAGGCTTAGGGCATAAGGTAGTAAGATACTGCAAGGAAGCCTGTTCGCTATATGAGTTATCCTTTTCTCTTTCCATGGTATCATCTTTTTTGACTAGTTAACTCGTTAACTTACTAGGTTAAGTGAGTGACTACTGCTTTGTTTCTAATTACAGAAAAATATTTCATTAATGATGAGATGAGGTGACAAAATAATGACTGCATAGTTACATTGTATAGGGTTCTTTGAATTTTGTATTATTCCCCAAGTACAATGATTTTTAATATTTTTTCAAATGTCATTCCCCTTTGAATAGTAAAAATTGGTTAACATTTTTGATTAATAAATTAACTTAAAAACTGCAAAAAAAGAAATCAGTCATGTTTTTTTCATCAAGAAGCTATTAAAGAGTTGAATTATTTTGAAAATTCAAAACAAAATCCTCATCCATCATCCTAGTATGAGTATTTGTAGCTTTGGAAAAATAATTTTAAGCACTTTTAATCCCAACATGATCTTAAGGGTTTGATCTTGTGACAAAGTAATTCCTAAAACAATGCATAAGGGTATTATGATTCATAGACCTTTTTGTCATAAAGTCAACCAAGTTGAGTAGTCATTTTATCTAGTCACCTGAAAGTATTAAACTAACAAATATTTCCTCAATGCTCAATCTAAATCACTATAAAAGAAACTGGGGACACAATAACTGAGAACCTTTACCTATAAGAAGTAACTTTATTTTACAGTGTGTTTGCGTGTTAAAAGTATTTTATTACTAATATGAATAAAGTACTAAGGAACACCAGATTTAAGATTGCAAGGTGGACAAACAGATTTCCTCTACCTCCTAAAATAACTTCAGCATTAAGTCATATTAATCCCCTAATAGAAAAAATAGAACAAAAATACAATTAGCAAATTTAAACAAATTTCTGGGAGACAAAGCCAAGACTAATGAAGTGGAATGAAGGCTGTAACTCCCTGGGATATGTTGGAAGAGCCTGCTATCCATGACACAACCCTGAAACTGCTAGAAATAGTGAAGAGTAAGAGAGGGAAATGGGGCATGAACGTGCACATACGGGCCCGAGCAAGTGAGGCCTGACTTCTTTGCGTACAATATAGTTACAGCAGACAAACTTCCCTCCCTGTAGATTTCAGGGAAGTGACAGACAAATAACTGAAATCATCACTCACTAGTCTAAGTAGGAGAGGAATTTATTGAAGATCATTGGTAGCACTCAAAGAATGTCAGTGAGGACCAGAAAAGCTGTGAAAATTTTACAAAGCCAAGAACCATAGCCAAAATCTCGTGTGGATCTCCTCTGGACAAGACAGCTCAGCTTCATCCCAGGACATACAGGTCATTATTAAAACCTTGGTGCCTCCTACTATCCCTCTGGCTCCTGGAAGCTCACCTGTTCTTCCTGTCCTCTCCCACAGACAACATGGTGCAGTGGGTACAGCAAGGTTCATACTCCACAGGCAAGCAGCTGGGAAGCTTGTGAAAATAGCACTTCCTTAAGAAGTCATTCCCTAAATGATTCAAAACTGTCAAATGGCATGCTATCGTACTATATGGTCCTATCTATTAAAAGGTGGTAAGTACAAATTATTTGAGGATAAGTTGAACTTTTCAAATAAACTTGACATTAATACAGTAAAAACCTTTAAATATCTGACATTTAGTAGGATATTCACTATGAACGGGAGCTTCCTCAAATGACACCTGTCAGCTAAAGAACACCGTACATCTGCACAAAATTAACACTGTTTTTCTTCATTTCATGGCTATGTTAGAGACACAAATGAAGATAAGAAAAAGGCCTTTAGCCTAATCTTATTTTTTATTCAAAGAAAGAAAAGGATTTAGGCCTCAGTGGCTTACACCAGTAATCGTAGCTGCTGAAGAGGCTGAGATATGAGAAGTTTGATTCAAAGCCAGTCTCAGCAGGAAAGTCTATGAGACTTCTATCTACCAAAAAGCCAGTAGAGCTGAGGTAGAGTGCTAGCTTTAAGAAAAAAAGTTCAAGGATGGTGCCCAGGCTCTGAGTTAAAGCCCTAGGACAAGCCCAAACAAAAGAAAAGAAAGAGGGAGGGGAGAGAAAAGAAAGAAAGAGAGAGAGAGAAAGAGAGAAAGGGAGGAAGGAAAAGGAAGGGAGGGAGAGGAGCAAAGAAGGAAGGAAGGGAGAGAGAAAGGGAGGAGAGGAGGGAAAGAAAGAGAGAGAAAGAAAGGAAGGAAGGAAGTTATCAAGGAAAGGAGGGAGGAAGGGAGGGAGGGAGGAAGGGAGGGAGGGAGGGAGGGAGGGAGGGAGGGAGGGAGGGAGGGAGGGAGGGAGAGAGGGAGGGAAGGAGGGAGGGAGGGAGGGAGGGAGGAAAAGGAAGAAAAGAAGAGTCAGGCCAGGCACCAGTGGCTAACACCTGTAGTCCTAGCTACTTAGGAAGCTGAGATCTGAAGCTCATGGTTTGAAGCAGCCTAGGCATGAAAGTCCATGAGACTCTTATCGCCAATTAACCACCAGAAAGCCAGAAGTAATGCTGTGGCTTAAGTGATAGAGCATTAGCCTTGAGTACAGAGAGGCTCAGGGACAGTGCCTAGGCCCTGAGTTCAAGTCCCAGGACTGACCAAAAAAGAGAGTCAGTGAAAGAGGGAGGGAAAAACAAAGGAAGAAAAGAAGAATACTAATCACAGACTCAACTCACCACAGGAAACATGAAGACATGAGTAAACCCCAAGATGTTTCAGGAAACACTCCATCCACATAATGACAACGGAATAATGGGAAGGAACAAAGTTTTTTTAAAAAGTAAATGAATAGAGCAAATTTGTTGAAAATTAACTGTACAGCTTGGGGGGGCGGATTTAGGGGGATGAGAAAGTGGGAGGAAAATGAGGGAGGAGGTAACAAGATTGACAAGAAATGTACTCACTACCTTACATGTGTGACTGTAACCCCTCTATACATCACCTTGACAATAAAATTAAATTTTAGAAAAGAGATGGATTTTTGTCTGTTCTTTTCAAAAATAAGTCATCTAAAGGCTAAATCTAAGAGATCCAGATTCAACCAACAGTACTTTAAGAAAAGGAAATGGAAAATAGATCCATTCTCAAACACTGTTAGAGAACTTCAGAGCAGCAAAGAAAAAGAGATAAAAAGCTTCCATTGAGGGGGAAGGAAAAACAAAATTCTTCATCCCAAAATCTGTGTATTAGACTTGCTAGTAGCTGTCTGATAGAGGAATACTTTGACTTTAAAGTTGTATATCCACAGAAGAAAATGCACCAACCTGAAAACTTTATAAAGCATTGCAACACATTTTACACTGCATTCCAATTTTCCATAGTATACCATAGGATTCTATGAGGAGTAAACCAAGAAAGACGAAAGCCTGAATTCAGGAAGATAGGACCACATGTTAGATAACAGCGGGCCTGAGATTGTGCAATCTGCACAGCAGCTCTCCTGCAAATGGGTTTGAGAGGGAAGAGAAGGAAGGTGGGTACAGAAGACAATAGAAAAAGATTAAAATCAAGCAACCAGACAGAAAAACACCAGGGTAAAAAGACAACTCAAAATTGAAGCCGCTGGTCCAAGTTAGAAGATCAGTCAGTGGGCTTAAAAATAAAGAAGAGGCTGGGAATATGGCCTAGTTCTTGCCTCGTATACATGAAACCCTGGGTTCCATTCCTCAGCACCACATATATAGAAAATGCCAGAAAGGGCACTGTGGCTCAAGCAATAGAGTGCTAGCCTTGAGCAAAAAGAAGCCAGGGATAATTCTCAGGCTCTGAGTTCAAGCCCCAGAATTGGCAAAAAATAAATAAATAAATAATAATAATAATAAAGTAAATAAATAAAGAATGAAATTAAAGGCTCCAAATTGAGGGGAATAGGTAGAGCACTGAGCATTCTCTGGGATGAAACAAAGAACATAAAAAAATTGGAAGAAAGGTTTGTAGAAACCACCATCAAAATGTTCATCAAAATATACCAGACATGGCAGTGCATGCTTGTAATCCCAGCACTAAGGAGCTACAAGTCCAAAGATCACAACTTCAAGACCAAAGTAGACTAAACTGTGAGACCTTGTAACAAATACACAACAAAGTTACACACCAATAATTATAAGTAGATAGATGGTTATGAAAAATAGAAGATAAATGATAAATATAGATATATAATCAATAGCTAATAAAAATAGGTGATAGACAAATAAATGATGGATAGGTGGTGAGTGGATGGATGGACGGTCAGGCAGGCAGGTGGGCAGGCAGACGGGCAGGCACACAGACAGACCAGATAGATCAATAGCAAATGATAGATAGCAAATGTTGGACTGGAAGGAAGATAGACTTAACTTTGATTCCTAAAACATTCTTCAAAATAATAATGAAAAGGCTGACATTGTCCAAAAAGAAATGTATTCTTTACCTGATTTATGTAACTGTAACTTTCTGTACATCACCCTTATAATAACAATTAAAAAATTAAAAGACAATAATGAAGTATTCTTTTTTAAATTTCTATATCAATGGAAGCATTTAAAAAACTAAAAGAGTAGATAAGACATTATTTTTTATTTGAGATATCAGATTCCAGAGAGGATATTATAACTTTCCCTTGAAGAATGTGAAGCACATTGCAAATATTGTAGAGATTCTCAAAGTACCTGGGATCATAGAAACAAGGTCTCTCACTGGGATGATTTTCAAAACAACAACAACAAAGAATTCATTTGGAAGTCTGGAATCATAGTAGTCAAAAGAATAAAAAGCAACTTTCCTAACGAACTGGTTTTTTGTTGTTGTTTTGGGGAGTTGGTTGGTTGGTTGGTTTGGTGCTGGCACAGAGGCTTGAACTCTGGCCAAGGCATTCAGTTTTAGCTTTTAAAATCAAGGCTGGAGCTCTACCACTTGAACCACAACTTCACTTACAAACTTTTTGCTGGTTCATGGGAAATAAGAATGTCACAGACCTCCTTGTTTGAGTGGGCTTCCAACCTGGATCCTTCAGCCTCAGCCTCTTGAGGTGCTACGGTTGCAGACATGAGCTAGTGCCAGCTCTAAAAGACTACTTTTTATAAATTATTCTTTCATATCCTGCTGGTTCAGTGAAAAAGCCTTTTCTCCCGAAATCAGGACTATGATTAGACACAGTGTACACCTTGTTCTCTAGAAAAACACTTAGATATCTCCTAGATAGGTCTAATATGATTGATGTGCCATCTTCCTACTAATACCAACTGCAATTACTATGTGTGGGAGACAGTATGTTTTTCTCTAATACACACACACACACACACACACACACACACACACAACTACATATGTGTATCATTTATTTTCTTCCATTTTTCCATAGACTAACCACTTCGATCCATAAATTCTCTGGTTGTATTCAAAAATTTAATTGTTGGGGGCTATCTTATGTTTATACTTCCTTAGTTTTTATAAGTTTAAGCATTAAATGACATCTTCTAGCTAAGATAAAATGAGAAAATATAATTCTGAGGAAAACTAGGTTGTCCTGTGTCTTCACATAACAGATATTTGGTAACAGCTGTTCTTAATCTTGACTTCACATTTTTAAAGTTTATAATGGTAAAATTATTAAAGCTCCTGAGAATCTCTACTTGGCTCAGATCTTTATAGCTACTATCAAGTACAAGCAGACAAAACATGTATATAATATTCTCACGACTGTTATAGAAATTATGACCCAAAGGTAAGATATGCTCAGTATGCTCATTCCCTCATCTGTGATTGTGATTGTGTACTTGTGCAACTCACTTTCATATGCCATTTAACCCTCTTGATATATATGTATATATATTTCTATATATTATAAAATATAATTATAGAATATTCTTCCCTCTTCTCTCCCTCTTCCTCCCTACTTTACTGCCTCTAACGCTCTCCTCTTTCTCAATCTTCCTATATATAACTATATATGTAAAAATCTTCCTATTTCTCTCTCTGCTTTTCCTCCTTTTCATTAATTTTTCCCTTCTGTAACACACATAGTATAGCTGGTCTGTTAATATATTCATTTTTTTCTACCCTGTTATTTTTCACAAGCACTAGGAAAGTCATGTGTTTTTGCTCAGCATCCACAATGTTTAATCCACAGTATGTGCTTAGCAAATACTTGTTGAAGAAGTAAATGAATCAAGATGTTGATAATGTATGCCAAAATGCTACTAAATTGACTTGCAGCAAACTGTGGCCCTTGTATTCTCCTGAATTCATTATTGCTCAGAGTTTATTCATTTTTTTCCAACTTTGGATATATGTGGTAACTTCTATAATAATCTCTGAATGATAAACTCATTTAAAGTGACAAAATAGACCTTGGAATGATAAAAATCAGCAACCTAAAATGTAGAAACAGAAAAGAGGAAAAATTATGGTGTAAGTAAAGAGGCCCTGTGAATAAATAAATATAAGTCAAAATATGCCAGTAATTAAGATAAATAGTAACTGATTTAATTATCCAATGTAAAGGCACAGAATTTAAGACATCTTAAACATAAGCACTGTTTATAAAATATACATCTAAATATCAGACTGAATACAGAAAGATGGGGAAAAGATATAGTTCAAAGTTATACACCTAAAATAATACACACAAACCTGAAAGCAAATGGATGGCAAAAAGATTTACTAAGAAGGTACTAACAAAATAGGCTGTAATCAGGTGCCAGTGGCTCATTGTTTGTCGTCTTAGCTACTCAGGAGACTGAAATCTAAGGATTGTGGTTCAAAGCCAGCCTGGGCAAGAAAGTTCACAAGCCACTTATCTCAAATTAATCACCAGAAAACCAGAAGTGGAGCTGTGGCTCAAAGTGGTAGTGCACTAGCCTTGAGCAAAAGAGCTCAGGGACAAGACCCAGACCCGGAGTTCAAGCTCCAGGACAAACCAGCAACAACAACAAAAAGCAAAAAAAGAAATAGGCTTTAATGCTAAAAGAAATGATAATATGAAGAAGGCAACTCTTAAATTTATAAAATCAGAAATAAAAAAGTTTAAATGTGTGGCCACATTGCATAATCTCAAAATACCATGCATGTCATAATGCCTCAAAATATACAGCATGAGCAGAAGAGACAAATGAAGATTATATCAACTAAAAAACTTGTGTATAGCAAAGAAACAAGAATTAGAAGGACAAACAACAGAATTCAAGAGAATATTTGCAAACTATTCATCCAATTAAGAGATTAATATTTAGAATACACAAAGAACTCAAAAATCTCAACAGCAAAAATTAATAATCACATTTTACATTAACAAATTATTTGAATAGACATTTCTTAAAAGAAGATATAGACTAAAAATATCAAAAAGGAAGAGAATAAAGTACATGCAAAATCTGCACTAAAGTATAAAATTGGAATCAGAAGATTAAGAAATTTGATATACATAAAACCCTGTACCGAAAAGCTACTGACTATGCATTATCTTCAAAGACAGGGAGGACATTTACAAAAATTGACTGTGTGCAAAAAAGAAAACACACGTTTCTCTGACCCCAATGTTTATAAACCAGAAATAAATAGTTGACTTTTTGTGAGAGCAATAAGGCAAAAGAATGAAATAAAAAGGACACCGATAGGAAAAGAAGAAGTCAAGCAAGCAGCTCTTCTTTTCAGATGACATGATTCTTCAGTTAAAAGATGCTGATGACTCCACAGAAAACTCTTAGATATGTTGAACAGTTTCAGCAGAGAGAAAGAACATATAAATCTGCATACAAAAATGGCTTTTCTATATACTAATAATGAATAGGATGAGAAAGAACATGAGAAAACAATTCCATTCAAAATAGCCTGAAAAAAAAATAAAATAAAATAGCTGTGAACAGATGAGGCATAGTAGTGCATTCCGTCAGCTCAACTATTCAAGAGGTAAAGGTAGGAGAATCACAGTTCAAGGCCAACCCAGGCAAAAATGTATTAATACCCTAACACAAAAGAAGGCCGGGTGTGGTCAGCCACCTCTATAATCCCAGCTATTCAAGAGATAGGACAATCATAGTTTAAGGCCAACCCTGAAAAAAGCAAGAGAGTCCAAGAAAACAAACTAAGAGATGGTAGAATGCTTTCCTAGGAAGCACAGGGCCCTGAGTTCAAAACCCAGTACTGCTAGAGAATAATAGTAAAAATAAATAAGTAATAATAATAATCAACAAAACACCTAGAAATAAACCTAAAAGAAGAGGTAAAAACCTAAGTAATCAATAACCAATGAAAAGATAAAGAAAATGTGGTACATAAACATAGTGGAATATTTTTTACTAATTCATATTTTTGGAGGCTGTAGAGTTGGAACTCCAGCCTCATGCTCTCTAGGATTCAGCCATAAAGAGTAAAATTATGTCATTTGCAGGAAAATAAATGGAACTAGAGATCATCATGTTCAGTGAAACAGGCCAGGTCCAAAAGACAATGAGAAAAGTAAAGTAAGACATAAAAGACAATGAGAGAAGTAAAGTAAGACATACACTGATAACTGGAAGCTGAATTCATAATGGTGATGTCACTGGTGACCTTGGCAGTCGTAAGCCTTGAAGTCAGTTTGATAAAGCAGTGAAAACAAACATTGGGTAGGAATAGATTAAAACAATGGTTTCATAATTCATAATATTTTGCTTTAAAGGGAAGAGAAGGGCTTAAATTCATCAACTGATTGGTAGGCACAATAATCTATAAAGAAAATCTATAATACGCTTTATACCATTTTTATAATTTTTCTTTTAAAATAAGGTGAAACTACATTGTGATATGAAAGGAACAAACAAAAAGCTTCTGGGAGTAATGATTTTTGGCAGAGTTCTTTTCCTTGATTAATGAGTAGTGGAGTATTTGCCTTATAACTATCTGTTAAAATGATATGCTCAATGCCAAAAAGTGGCAACATGTTTTGGAGGAAGGTTAAAGGAAAGGCACATAAAAGGAGAGATAAGAATGAGCAAACATAGTCAATATATTCATTGTATATAATGTAAAAATGGAATTCCATATCTTGAGGTTAAAGATTGAAGGGGACAAAAGAGGGATGGAAGGTGTGTCATTGAGCAAGAGGCATTGTGGAATCATAATTATATGGAATCGTAATCTCATACAATGCTTAATATAATAATAATAACAGTACTTGTTACATGTCAACTAATATATTTGTTTGAGGCACTTCGGATAAAAGGTAGTACAATATCTGCCAAAAGAACTATTTTTATTTATTTTTTTCTGGATATCTTTAAATCTTATTTCCAAAACTTCACAAAGCTACTGTGTTTCACAAATACAAATTATTTGGTCCTATAACAGTGACCTAAGTGTGAAGAGACAACCATGTTTGCCTCAATAAATCTGTTTGAAGGGTAAAGGTCTACATTGCAAAACCACAATGGCGCTCCTAAGCCATCAGTGAATTGGCTGTGGCCCCGATCTCTCTGATCTATCCAGGGTTCCAATGGTTTTCCAAGCATTTCATAGCCAAAGTTTCTACTCCCTGTGCAATCAACAAACAAGTTACTTAAATCTCTGAGCACCTGCTTCAAAGGGGAAAAGTATCTAATTAGAGACAAGGAGGGAAGTCAAATACCTGAATGACCAATGACATTCCAGTCCAAAGGTGAAAAGATATCAAAATAAGTTAAAACACGCTCTTAGGAGTAAGTAATTCAAATCAATTCAACTCTCCCAAATTGGACACCAATTACATGTGTGGGACAGATTCTTTTTATTATTTTATGTCAAAGCCAACAGGAAGAGCTAGAAGTACTTCTATGCCTATCTTAACTAGCTATGGATAAGTCTCAAATAGTTTTGAAAGCACCATCAACATCACAAATAGAGACAGAAACTAGTCTATCATTCTCTGTTCAAAGGAAGTCAAAGGTTTGTGTTTGTGTTTTTCTCATAAAGGAAGCAAAAGTTACATTGACACTTATAGGACACATTCCAGGTACAACTTGTGTTTGTGTATGTCAATTCCTAATTTCCAGCTTATCTGTTTCGTTAACCTCTGCTATTTTCTGGGATTCATTCCAAAACAAGAAAATTTGTTACTGGCATCTGTGGTCCTGAGTTTAATTTCAGAGAGGTTCTGAAGTGGTTGGAAACGACTTTTTTAATATTCTGTGCACAACCTTATGCTAAAAGGTAACAAACAATATTCAAGAGTAGTAATTGAAAGGTGCAATTTTTGTTTTACCCGAAAACAAAACAGAAGCTATTCCACGTTGGTTGCACATCATTGCAAATATTGCTTTCAAGTAAACACAATTCTTTAGGCTAGTATGAGGCAACATTTATCCTCACATAGTCACACGGATCTGGGTTCGTTACACACATGTTTTCTCTTTAGCTTTAAGCTGGAGAGATCCTGAGAGCTCACAGAATAATACCTACAATAACCTAAAAGCCTAGATCAATACAGACTTGGGGAGTTAATGACATTAGCAATATTTATAACAGGTTAATAAATTAAAGCATTATTCCTTTTTCATCTGGGAAACACCTTAAATTCTAGTAAACGAGATACTACTAAACAATTCTTAGTAATTATCTTAATCCAATTGCTTAGATTGAAAGATGAAGAAATAATAAGTCCAGCTACAGCACAAGGTGCTAGTCATAAGTCATGCTACCAAAACTCAGCTTTCTTGATTGGAAGTTCAGAGCTCTGAAAAATCATTTGTTTCAATATACTTGAATACTTGTGGACACTTCAGGCAAGCGTTCAGGACAAAGAATTCCCTCAGGCATATATAAGAAGTAAAAAAGAACAACCAAGTCCTCGAAATAGCACCTGCAATAGCCAGTTTTATAAAGAGTGTCATCCTACCTGTTGTTTCCCAAAGGAGTCCTCAGTTGGGTCTCTTTCTAGCAGCAAGCACCCCGTTAAGTAAATGCCCTGGTTGGGGTTGGGTTTAAGCTTAAACTGTGGGTTGGCTGGCGGGGCGGGGGGTGGGGGAGGGAAGGGGCTGGGTTTTTTTTTGTTTGTTTTGTTTGCTCCTGGGGAATTTGTCTTGTGGGAAATGGAAGCTGAGGTCTAAGCCACCTCCACAACACAAATTTTACCCAAATCCATCCTCTGGGCTCCGGGCTTCCTGATTTACCTTGCTGTCCCTTCAGTTTCCAAAGTAGAAGGGAGGCTAAAATAAAAAGTTAACGGGGGCGGGGGGAGTACATCCTAGAGCTCTCCCCCTGCCGTCCCCACCCCCACCCCCCGCCGCCCCCAGGTACATCTCCATCTCTGTGGCTGTAGTAGGTACGGCTGCGTCCTCGTCACCCCGGGGAGAGCCAGGAGTCTCCCTGAAGCCCACCGGTTCCACACATGCAGGATGTTGATCTTTCTGTGGGCCCTGCAAAGCGGACCCCCCACTCTCCGGTGGGCTCGGTGCCCGCCAGCACGCATGCCAGAGTGCGGCTCTGGCGTTGCGCCGTGCGAGAAGAGGTGGCAGTGAGGAGGGATGGAGGACAGGAAAGTGGGTCCCACCTGGATCCTGGGATCCGACCTGGACAGAAGCCGAGATGGCGGTGGCACCCGGACTCCGGGCTCGGTGTGGCTCCGCTGGGATGGGCCAGCACCAAACTCCTGGCCGAAGGTGCGGGAAAGTCGCGAGGGCGGGGCGGAGGCGGAGGCAGAGGCGGGAGGAGGAGGAGCCGAGGGGAGCCCGCCGCCCGCAGAGGAACCAGAAGGGAGCGGGAGTTGGGTGGGTGGCGCCCTGCGTGCGCCCCGCGCCCTAAGTGGTGGTTCCAATAGCTAGTCTTCCAATAGCTCCCTCAGTCTTGAGGTTGGCACTGGGGATCCTTGGTCCCTCCCGCAATTAGACTTCCAGGCCTTCACTCCCGCAAGTGTGGCCAGTGCTACCCTAAAGATGGCAACGATTGGAAAGGGTAGAAAAGTGACATGGAAAAAAAACAGAAGTACTGAGGAGTTAGTATCTTGCCAGTGCTTGTTAGGAAGGCTGGAGAGCGTATTCATGGATCTAGTGAGGGGTTGAGCTAATGTCCATTTATTTCTCTTCCCGTCCTGAAATTCAATGACGTTTGAAGTAGAAAGTACAAAAAAAAAAAAATCTGTCCTTGTACAGTCTGAATCCATCCTCAAAGTACAAAGGTATTTTCTTGTTCTCTGCTCAAAATGTTCCATTTATTCATTTGTCTTGATTTAATGTATTTTTTTATTCTGGATATGTCATGTGCCAAACAATATGTGAAGTGCAGTTATATTGTTTGAATTTGAACTTGGGAGTTGGGGATAGGAGGACAGGCAAGTAAGTATCCAGAAAATTCCCAATTGTGCCTGGCAATCTGAAAGAAAACAACGTTACAAAAGAGAAAGAATAAAGAAGACTAGACATACCCTAGATTAAATGGATGGTTGTAATTCTTAGAATCAAACTGAACGATCATTTTCATTCAAAGGGGCATCAAAGACATGGAGAAGCAGCCCAGGGCTGGATAGGGCCAGAACTAAGGTCTTTGGCTCCTTAGCCCTGCCACATTACAAAAGGAATCTTAGCCCTGCATTACAGAAGGAAGCTTCCCACTTCTGGAATTCTTTTTTTTTTAAGTTTTTATTATAAAACTGATGTACAGAGAGTTTACAGTTTCATACATTAGGCATTGGATACTTTTCTTGTACTGTTTGTTACCTTGTCCCTCATACCCCTCTCCCCCCTCCCCCTTTCCCCTCCTGCGGTGTTCAGTTCACTTACACCAAACAGTTTTGCAAGTATTACTTTTGTTGTTGTTTCTCTTATTTTACCCTTTGTCTCTCAATTTTGGTATTCCCTTTGAATTTCCTAATTCTAATACCAGTACACACTGTTTCACATTCACTCAGATATGATTACAGAGATAGTGTAGATACAATCACAAGAAGGTGATACACGAACATCATCAATAGTAGAAACTACAGATACACATGGGATGTTGAAAGTAGTTACAACTGTGATATAACAATCATTTCCATAAAATGGAGTTCATTTCACTTAGCATCATCTTATGTGATCATAAGGGTATAGCTATTGGGCTCTTGTGATCCTATGCTGTGACTTGCCTAAACCTGTGCTAATTATTCCCAATAAGGGAGACCATAGAATCCATGTTTCTTTGGGTCTGGCTCACTCCACTTAGTATTTTTTCCAAGTCCTTCCATTTCCTTACAAATGGGGAATTCTTAATGGGACTTTTCCCTCATAAAAATAGCATCTCAGGACCAATGCTACTTGTTTTGAAAAGCATGTGGACCTCCAACCATTTGTTGACCAATCATTCAGAAATGTCATATCTGTGCACTATATGAGCTTTCTAGGCTAAGCAAAAAATAATCCTGAAATGCTAACCTTTGGGTTTTCATCAAGCACCAGAAACCAGACAAATAGAAACAAGAACTGGAGTAGAAACACTAGTTTCTCTAAATTATTATGAAACAATAACTTGGCCTCTCCGAATGGTTATGGGGAAAAGACATAAAAAGAATCCTTAAAAAATAATCGGTGTGAATTATCTTATTTGTTTCCTAGGAAAGCTAAGAAGCTACAAATCTGGGCTGTCACCTTCAGCTTAAGGGAAACTCCTTGCTTCTTCTATAGTTCCCTTCCTTGGTTTGTAGACGCATAACTCTACAGTCTCTGCCGCTATCACAATGTACCTTCTGTATCTGTGATATTTTCCTCACTTTAATGCAAGGACATTTGTCATTGGATTTAAAGACTTCCATAACTCAAGATACACCTACAAAAGCTCCTTTTTTCCAATCAGGTCAAGTTCAAATTCCAGAGATGTGACAGAGATTTTTAGTGCAATATAGCTACTGGAAAATTAATGGGGATCAAAATCATTGTCCACTGTGGTATCAAGGTTTCATTCCAGTATTAGTCATTGAAATTATATTGACTCTAAGAGTAATCATTTCATTCGGTCTAAACAACTAAAATTAAACACAATTAAACCTGTCATTATGAAGAATAATTGCCCTGTGGAAAAGAGACACAAAGGTTCAAGTCTTCAACTCATGTTTGAGTCACAGGTAATATTTAAAAGTCAAGTATGTGCCATTGTGTGCAACTATTATTTTACAAATGTATCCTACATAGATTTTTTTCTGATGATGCAGTTAATATTGAGTATCTGCCTGTTTTTTGAACCAAACTCTGAGCCTGGAGCTCCTTATAGAGTTTATATTTGAAATAACAGCAGTTTTGAACTTCATGCCCTCTGGCATTGATACTTGAGGCTCATCTCAGACCTTATAGAGTTGTGCATGAATAAATGAGTAAAACAAATCACTACCAATCTGCTAACCAATTATTACCGCATTGAAAAACATCTTCATAATAACACAGAATTTACCAGTGCAAAACATATTAATACTCTGACTCATTCAGTTTTTTTGAGTTAAGGAAAAAAATCCCTGAAAGGAAACCTTTGATTTAGAAAAAGAAATTAATGAGCCTGCCTAGCTTTTCTTTTGAAAAAAAATCAAACTGCCTATTTGCACTGATACATATCCCACTGGGAGCAATCAATCATGACTGAACTTACAGTTACCTAAGGAGGAAAAAATATTTTATCCAAGTATTTTGACTGTTAGTTTCAAAAACATAAATATTGTCCAGTTATTAAGATGATATTATTGATGCATCACATCTTAAAATCCTTTATTATTTCAATGACCCTATTCTCTTTTGATAAGCCTTTTTCCTCTGATTGCTCTTCTTACTGTTCTACTTTTGCAATGTTGAACAATCAACCAATACAGCTGGAACCACCAAACTGAATCATGTTCACTGACTTACGTGGATCACAGAGCATCTATCCATAAGCCCACTGTACAGTCAATGAGTTGGAATATTACTGGAGTCCAGGAATGAACCTCGTGTCAATTCTGTAAAATAGGCAATGGGAAAAGGGTTGGTCTTCCATTAACAATAACTAAAGCAACGAGTGGTACTCCAAATATAAATGGGACTACTATTACCAAGGGTGCTATAACAAAAGAAGTACAGATACTCAATCCAATAGATTTTCAGAAAGGATATATTATTCAAGTCCATAATCAATTGACTATAAATTAGAGAAATTATGTCAGACAGTCAGGATTGCTCTGGCTTTACATCTGGAAGGAGCCAAATCTTCAATGAAGGAAGAAGAAAAAGGCATAAAGGTATTCCTACCTGTTGGTAGAGGTTTTAGCCCATGACTGAGAAGTTTCAGCCCCTGCCTGGGAGTTGCAGATCACCTATCCTATCAGTCTGCCTCTTGGTTTTGGATTTGCCTAGTGATTCCTCACAATCGCAAAAGCCTATTCCTTACAATAAACCCCCCACTGTGCAGTTCCCATCAGTTCTGCTTTTCTAGTTCGACCATGGCAGACCTGGTTGCCTGAAAGTGGGGCACTGGTACAATAAAAATATAAATGTGGAAATGTCCTTGGAACCAATTATGGAGATTAAAGTCCTAAAGAACACTAAAGTTTGTTGTTTTTTTTCATTGTAGTTTTGTAGTGTGATTTTTTTTTTCCTTTAGAAGGGAAAGTGTAGTGGAGTAGCAAAACTGAGATCTCAGAGAATGTGATGAGGCTTCAGAGAAGGGGTATAGAAACACTTAGATCTAATTACTTTAAAAATATGGATTGGTGCCAGACTCTGATGGCTCATACCTGTAATTCTACCTACTCAGGAGGCTGAAATCTGAGTATCACAGTTCAAAGCCAACCAAGGCAAGAAAATCCATGAGACTCTTATCTCCAATTAACCACCAGAAAACCAGAAGTAGTGCTGTGGCTCAGAGTTGTAGAGCACTAGCCTTAAGCTGAAGAGCTCAGAGATACTGCCCAGGCCCAGAGTACAAGTCCCACGACCAACAGAAAAAAAATATGGGTTGGCAAGTTAGAAAACTGTTATATATACAACTAAATGAATACCCATATTTAATTGTACTGAATTACATTAGCTGGATAAACAATATAATGGTTTGGGTTAAATAGTGGATCTGAAGATGAAAGGTAACATTAAGAGAGAAAACCTTTTCCATAAAATGTTTTAAAACTTTCCAGTTCACCTAGCATGCCATTAGCAGATAATCGGCAGGCTCACTTACTTGAATAAATACTAGCTAATCCTGCTGCCTGCACCAGAAATACATTTAACAAGGGAAAGTTCAGAGCAGGTAATGTTAAAACTGATTTAATGAAAACCAAAGATCAATTTTTCCATATTAAACACAAACAGTACCCCTAAAACACATTCCATTTTCACAAAGTAAGATAAAATAGCTAATAAACAGTGCAAGAATAGTACTTTAAATTTTTACAAAGGAAATTGAAAAACAAACTAGGAAAATGTAGATGTTAATGTATTTGATAAACAATAATTAATATCAATGAACCAACCATGGTGACCTTAAGTGTTAGCTATTTTTTTCTTTAAATAACTGGAGCTCATAATGACTTTTAAAATATTGGCTTCAGATCCATAATTTTAGCCAAAAAAACAGTGGATATAGCTTCTGTATTGCTTCTCATATTGTTGCTCCATAAATGCACTGTGAATAAATAAAAGATTTAATTAAAAACAGAAAAATGTATGCAAAATTAAT
Source organism: Perognathus longimembris pacificus (assembly GCF_023159225.1). Lineage (NCBI taxonomy): Eukaryota > Metazoa > Chordata > Mammalia > Rodentia > Heteromyidae > Perognathus > Perognathus longimembris. Next base: position 45,448,751 of record NC_063167.1, on the reverse strand, counting down.
ACTTTGTGGTCAAACCATAAAATTGTGGAAGACAAATACTAGTGACAAGACAATAGTCATGAAAACACTTCAAGAAATCCTTATTGAGACAAGAGGAGGACATCAAAGGGATCCACATCGGCAAGGAAGAAATCAAACTATACCTATTCGCAGACGACATGATCTTATATCTGAAGGACCCAAAAAACTCAGTCCCCAAACTCCTACACCTAATAAACCATTTTGGCAAAGTAGCAGGATACAAAATCAATCCACAAAAGTCAGCAGCTTTTCTGTACACCAGCAATGTACAAGCAGAAAAGGAAATTATGAAAACAATTCCATTTACAGTAGCCAAAAAAAGAATAAAGTACCTAGGGATCAACCTAACCAAGGACGTGATGGACCTATTTAATGAGAACTATAAAAATCTAATAAGGGAAATCAAAGAAGACACAAAGAGATGGAAAGACTTCCCATGCTCATGGGTAGGCAGAATCAATGTAGCAAAAATGGCCATATTGTCCAAATTGTTATACAAATTCAAAGCAACCCCTATCAAAATCCCAGTTACATTCTTCACTGAAATAGAGAAAGCAATGCATAAATTCATATGGAACAGCAAAAGACCTAGAATAACCAAAGCAATTCTAGGCAAAAAAAGCAGTGCAGGAGGTATCACAATACCAGACTTCAAGCTCTACTATAGGCCATCATAACAAAAACAGCCTGGTATTGGTATAAAAAGAGACTGGAAGACCAATGGATCAGAATTGAAGATCCAGAAATAAAACCGCACTCTTACAGTCAGCTGGTATTCGACAAAGGAGCTAAAGACATACAATGGAATAAACATAGCCACTTCAATTACTGGTGCTGGGAGAACTGGGCAGCCATATGCAGAAAACTCAAAGTAGACCCAAGCCTATTACCATGCACCAAGATCAACTCAAAATGGATCAAAGACCTCAATATCAAACCTGAATCCTTCAAACTACTGAAAGACAGAGTAGGAAAGACGCTAGAACTTATAGGCACAGGAAGGAACTTCCTGAATAGAGTCCTAGGGGCACAACAAATAGGGGAAAGACTCGACAAATGGGACTACTACAAATTAAAAAGTTTCTGTACAGCTAAGGACATAGCCACCAAAATAGAAAGACAGCCAACCATATGGGAAAGGATCTTTACCAGCACAGCAACAGACAAAGGCCTAATATCTGTCATCTACAGAGAACTCAAAAAACTAAGCCCCTCCAAGCCCAATAAACCAATTAGGAAATGGGCAAAGGAGCTAAAGAGAGACTTCACAAGAGAAGAGATAAAAATGCCAAAGAAACATATAAGGAAATGTTCAACATCCCTGGTAGTAAAGGAAATGCAAATAAAAACAACCCTGAGATACCACCTCACTCCAGTTAGAATGGCCTATACTCTGAACTCAGGCAACAACAAATGCTGGAGGGGGTGCGGGGAAAGAGGAACCCTTCTCCATTGTTGGTGGGAGTGCAAATTAGTACAACCACTTTGGAGATCAGTATGGAGGTTTCTCAAAAAGCTCAATATAGACCTACCCTATGACCCAGCCATTCCACTCCTAGGCATCTACCCGGAACAGCAGGCCCCAAGATATCAAAAAGACATTTGCACTTCCATGTTTATTGCTGCACAATTCACAATAGCCAAAATATGGAAACAACCCAGATGCCCCTCCACAGATGAATGGATCCAAAAAATACGGTACCTATACACAATGGAATACTACATAGCGATTAGGAATGGTGAAATATTGTTATTCGCAGGGAAATGGTCAAAACTTGAACAAATAGTGTTGAGTGAGACAAGCCTAGCACACAGAAAACAAAGGGGCATGATCTCCCTGATATATGACTGTTAAGATGGGGTGACGGAGAGACAGTAGAGACCAGGTCTGTGAAACCAAAAACTTGTCAAATGGTATTTCCCACAAGATTGGGTCAGCGACCCAACAGTATGTAACTAAAACCAAACAACTACTCAACATATAAAGGCCAAAAATTGACCTCTCAGTGGAATACAATAGCTCAAAAGCTATGTATGTATGTTCATATAAGACTACTGTCGACATATTGTCTAATGTTGACATTACATTTAAAGCCCTAGCCGAATTTTCTTGGGCGTAGGCCACGTGGCTACTGTATATGTTCTTGGTACGTTGTGTATTGTATATATGTCTACCTGACCTAGGGAAGGGAAAGAAAAACAGGGTGTAAGATATCACAAGAAATGTACACACTGCCCTACTATGTAACTGTACCCTTTGTGCACAACACCTTGTCAAAAAAAATTGTTTAATTAATAAATAAATTACAAAAAAAAGAAATCCTTATTGTTTTCTAATAAGTTCTAATAGCATATTCCTGGAGTGAGAAAACTAATGATTATCTGTAACTTGTACTTTGTTTAGAAAAAAATTATATAAATATTTCCCTACATACAAATGGTTTTGTCAATACTTTTAGGAATTTTAAATCCTCTATCATATTATTAAAATACAGCCTTATCATTTTATGCCTTTGCTTAAAAGTATCTATAGTTTTGTACTGCTTGAGCAATAATACAGTTTAAGCTGAGTTTGGCACATAGATTTGCCCTCAGAGTGCCGTCATCTCCGTTAGTGTTTTCTCCTGCCACAGGAGATAACTCACCATTACCTGGGCACATCTGACTTTTTTTGTCTTGATTTTTTTCATGGTGTTTTCTTGATTTTTCCTCTTTCCACAACAGACCTATTCAGGAATTACTCATCACCATCATCTCCTGATTAAAATCCTAATTAATTCGCTAAGATCCAACTCTTTGATGATTCTTCATATTATCTGAAATTAGAAATATGCTACCTATGGTCATTTAGAAATATATGTTTTCCTTTTATCATGTAATACTATTTGATTCATTTAATGGTTTTTTAATATCTATCTATGACCCTAGAGCAGAGGTTATTTTTAATCTGTTATCTTTTTATAAATGACAGTGTCTTGAGTATACAAGTTGCTCAATTAATAGACATTGAACTGAAATATAAAAAGCAAATCTTACAATTTTCCTTTTATGTAATTTAAAAGAATAAAATAGTGATTTGTTTTAACAACAGTTCGCAACAGTTTAACAACAGTTCACAACCTACAGTATAATTTCAAATTCACATACCAAAGAAGGGTTCTTATTCTAAATTTTCATAGTATAAGTATTGTAGGGATTACTGTATAATGTATAATCTCAGTGTGTGTGGGGGGGGGTGTATTCATGTGTGTGTGAAAGAAAATATACCAACATAAGAATAGTGCATGTATTTAAGTTGTAGAATAATGGATAATTTTACTTTGCTCTTGATTTTTACCTTCTCAAGTTATCTTCAGAATTATATGCTACTTTAAATCCAGGTAGAAAAAACAAGTATTTGAAAATATTTGAGTGAGAGTATGTGTCTTAACAGACTAGTGCTGGGAGTTAGAGCTACTTGGAAGTTCCTAAAGGCCTGATTTCCAACCCAGTGCCCCAACTGGTAACTCACTTAGGTTCCTAATCTGTTGGGACACCTGTCCTCAATATCTGGAATGCTCTCAGCATGGATATATCAGAATGGTATTGCCTTGAGTGCTTGTGAAATCCATTACAGCTATTTATATTGTGACCAAAAGATGTTTAGAGAAATGAAAGGCAAGTTAATTGGATTGTTTGTTTACAGCTTTGTACAAAAACCAAAGATTATTCAACCTCTGAGTTAATAGTAGTCCTAGAACTAAAATATAACTTTCTTCAAGATATTTCTATTAAATTTTTGTGAGGGCTGAGAATATGGTAGAGTGCTTGCCTAGTATGCATGAAGCCCTAGGTTTGATTCTCCAGCACCACACATACAAAAAAAAAGCTGGAAGTGGTGCTATGGATCAAGTTGTAGAGTGCTAGCCTTGAGCAAAAAGAAGCCAGGAACAGTGCACAGGCCCTGAGTTCAAGCCCCAGAACTGGAAAAAAATAATTGCAGTATTCTTGCTATATCCTTATGCTTACTAATTACTTTTCTTATTTATCAGTACTGGACACCAGGGTATAAGCAAAAATATATAATTCTCTTCACTTTATATATAAGCCAATCTACCTATTTTTTCTTATATCCCAAAGAGTATAATGAGAAATGCTACAAGAATAAATATTGAAGGATTACTCCTGAGTGTTGACTTAAAAGGCTGCTATGAATAAATGATTGGAATAAAATCATTTCTGAATTCTGAAACCAAATGTGGTTTTCATAAAAATATATTGCAGACTTTAAGTCACTATGAATCTTAAAGGAAAATAGTCAATGCTTCAGAGTCTCTTTATGATCTGTAAACACATACTACAAACCAATTTTCACATAGCACAAAACACTCCATTCTCTGCAGGAGCATAATGGGATTTGAGAGCAAAACCCATCAGGCTCACTGACCAATAAACCAACTCTCAGAGTTGAGTTGCTTCACAGATTTACAGTGCAAATCTAGGTGCTATTATTTTTTCCAGAGACCCTAGTTTTGTATTAATAGGTCATAAAAGTATATTGTTAGTTTTGTTAATTTCTGGCTTTGACCATAACAACGTAACACTAACTAATTCAATGCAAAATGCTTAACTGGTCCTCTCCCTTTCTTCTTTTCCTCTGATCAGACTACTTCCTATTGGCTGAAGGACTGGGTTTTCCCTCACTGCAAATACATGGTTCTAGTTGGGCTGCCAGTTATAACATCCTGGCTAGAAGCAGACACTACACAGCATGTGGTCCAAGCTGCATCTGTCACACTATCTCCCTCCTTCCACAATACTCCCCACCTCTGCATGGAAGATAGCATGGAAGTGTGTTAGAGAAAAGCCAGTCAGGCTGTTCTCTGAAGCTTTTCAAATAAAAGCTGGTATGAGGTAACAGGATATGAATTATAATGTTTCCCTCACAGATGATGACTGTAGTGACAGATTCTCCATCTAGGATTCAAGCCAAAACAGATTAAAAATATTTTTTTGGTCAGTCCTGGAGCTTGAACTCATGGCCAGAATACTGTCCCTGGCTTCTTTTTGCTCAAGGCTAGCACTCTGCCACTTGAGCCACAGCACTATTTCTGGTCTTTTCTATGTATGTGGTGCTGAGGAATCAAATCCAGGGCTTCATGTTTATGAGGCAAGCACTCTACCAGTAGACCATATTCCCAGCCCTGGAAATATTTTCTTAAATTTACTACAATGGCTCATTTCTGTGATTCCACTTAGGAAGTACAGAACAGGAGAATGGCAATTTAAGGTCAGCCTGGGCAAAATTTTAGCATGATTCCATCTCAATAAGTCTTGTACAACCATGCATGCCTGTGGTCCCAGCTACACAGAGCACTATAGGTAAGGGGTCTCAGACTGACAGTGCTGGGTAAAAACTCAAGACTGTCCTGAAAATTAACCACACAGAAAAAGACTAGAGGCATGACTAACATGATAGAGGGCCTACTTAGCAATACAGCCACTTTTTTACAAAGAAAAAAAGAAAAGAAAGGAAAATTCTTTTTTTTTAACTTGTTCAAGTTCCTTCCGTTTGTTTGCAAATGATGCAATATCACTTTTTCTAATGAATGAGTAAACTTCCATTGTATATACCCTTTCATCCATTCAGAAGCATCTGGGCTGAATCTAGACCTTGGCTATGGGGATCAGTGCTGCAATGAACATAGTTGTACAGATGGCCTTACATATCTTAGTTTGTAATCTTTTGAATAAATTCCCGTGGAGGTGATAGACCATAGGGTAGTTCTATGTTTAGTTTTTTGAGGAACTTCCATACTGCTTTCCAGAGTAGCTGAACAAATTAACATTTAACTGATGGTGTAATACTTAGAAAGGCTATTTCACAGGCCAACAATATAAACATCAGAAAAAAGGGTACATGAAAGGAAGTGTGGAGTCAAATGGAAGGGGACAGATGAATAGAGAGAGGAAGGGAGGAAAAATTTGAGCATAAAATTCATTGCATATCATACACAATTAACACAATTGAGGAAAGTGGTGGGGTTGGAAGTGATGGGGAGAATGTTGAAAGAGGTGACACTCACCAAGGTGCATTGCATTCATAAACTGTTTTGCTGAATGGCAACTACTTTGTACAACTACTTAAAGATAATAAACATTTTTTTGCCAGGTGTGGCAGCTCATGCCTGTAATCCTGGCTACTCAGGAGGCTGAGATCTGAGGACCGCAGTTCAAAGCCAGCCCTGGCAGAAAAGTCCATGAGATTCTTATCTCCAATTAACTACCAGAAAACTGGAAGTGGTGCCATGGCTTAAGTGGTAGAGTGATAACCTTGAGCTGAAGAGCTCAGGGACAGCACCCAGGCCCATGACAGACAAAAATAAATAAATAAATATTTTTAATTGTCCCAATATTGAACATTTTTTCTCTCAATATTCTCTACACAACATGACTATTTGCACTATTTAAGGAGTGTAAGCAATTTGTAGTTGATTTGAAGTACATGCAAGGGAGTAAGATATGTTCTGTGTAAATACTCTGTGTAAATGCAAGGGACTTGAGCAGCCACAGATCTGAGTTTAGGAGGAGGAGGAGTACTGGAGGACCATTGTGTATGTGGCTGTGAGCTGTAATTGTTAGTTCTCTGCAGTACGAAAGGGTCTGATTTGCTGTAAAAGACAGAATTTCAGGCCCCAGAAGCAATTGTGCAGAAACTGTGGCCTAATTATTTTTTAAAACTAAACACAATTTGCTCAGTGATATTCTGTCTTTATCAACTGGTAGATGGTAAAACTCAAAGAATTCCAGTTCCTAATTTTCTTTTGTTTGTTTTGTTTTGCTGCGTTTACACATAATTTCCAAGCAGGGTTCAGTGGAAGGCAAAAGAGAGCAGGGCCAGGATAAGCAAAGTTTCTCATCCTTGTAGAATTTGGCATCTGACTCTTCTGTCTGTTTTTGTGTGTGCTGTTCTACATGGAGCCATGCCAAAGGTCACTTCAGATCAGTAAATATCCTTGATTGCACTATGCCTTTTCAAAATGCACCCAGAAGTTTTTGTCACTGTTATCTGAACCATGGGAAGTTTGAGGAGTCTTTCTAAGCCTGGCACCAGGTCTGTGCTATGCAGGAACTGTTCTGATCTTGTTCCCTTTTGAGTCAAGTCAGAACTCTATGAAGCTGATTCAAATTGACCTTCCTCATCCAGCTATTCCTGCATGCTGCCCCCTGTTACTCCAAGTTGCAAAGAACAATAGCAGACTCTCTCCACCCAAAGCTCTCTCTGGGATAAAGGATAAAAGCTCTTCCTACTCTTTGATTCTCTCAACTCTTGGATTCCCCGAAACTCACCTCTATAAGGCTGAGTCCTGGGATATAAACTTCATCATGCACTTCAAGGACTTGGCTCTAATGTTAGATTGATAAGACTTGAAATTATAAAGCAATTTTAATTTTCAATACTAATAAACACAAATCCAGCTGGGCACAGGGCCCTTATCAGCTCTCTGAGTTTCACTGCTGGCTTTCCTCTTTATCTCTCATGTGAGAGAGCTGTTTTTTATTTGTAGCGTGGATTGATGCTCAGACTATATTCATGATCAGACTATATTCTTAAAACTCAAATGCAGCGTGCTATAATACCTGCTTCAGTGCTAAGGGGCTGAAAATATTACAGAGTAGAAAAGAATAATAGGGTAAATAAAAGCCTGAGAGAAAACAATAATACTTAAATAAAAATAATACTTCTCTATGGAAGGCACAAAACGCAGATGGGGAAGTAGTAGAGTCTACAGTATGACTGAAGAGTGAGTCTGAATGGTATTTAACTCCTGGCCCTGGGCTCTCTGTGATTCCCAGGTTCCTGTTCTACCTGCCTCATCAAGCAACTTTTCCTTCAATTCTGTAGGCTACATTAGTATTTGTCCTCAGCCCTCTCTACTTAAGCTAATTCTAGTTATATTTCTGTTGCTTGGACCCTACAGAATCTTGTCCAACATTATTTTAGCCAAAAAAAAGTAGTAACTTTTATTTCATGGGGGATTTGAATGACTAAAGAAGAGGAAGAACAGACAGCAGATGGCTTTTGGATGTCTGAAAGTCTCCAGGAACCTCTCCACCTCTTACCTGAGCCTCTGCATTCTTACTGATCTGCTTTCTCTCCATGGTTCAAAGCATATTGTGGCAATTCCCAGGTTTTCTAGATACTGATGTCCACCACTGAAAAAAATAAGGAATTAATCTGGGGTTTGATGCTTCTGTTATTTGACTTGAGATGTAGAGAAATACCAAGAATAAGGAAATTCTTGAGTTCACTGGATTCTTCCAAGCTATGTGAAAGACAACTTTATCTGTACTATAACCTTATTTTTTTCTTTCTGATTATGCTATATGGGAGCATTAAAAAATTTTAGGTATTTAAAGGAAAGAATACATTTATGATTGTTTTGTATCTTTCCTTAAGTTCTAAATGAAGAGCATAGCAATGAAATAGCAGCAGGCATGTCTTTAAGCAGGTGGAAACTAAAACCAATTATGTGTTCATGCCTTTGCAGCCAAACATAAAATATGATTTGATTCAACAAAGAAGGGAATTACATTTCCAATGTGAAAAGTTGTAAGTCAAGAAGACAAAATAATAAATATATGACTTATGTTCTTTTATATTTCCCAAGTATAAGGTGCTTCAAATCTCTAATTTCAATTGCAGATTAGATGTACTTACCATAATAGATTGCATTCAACTTGGAATGTCAGTAAATACCTATGCCCCATACATGTTCCTAAATGATGGAGTCATCTATAAATGAGCCCCTCTAACTAGTTATAATAAAAGAAGACTTGAAATATTGCAAAGGTAAACATTCTTGGATGTGGGACCATGTATTTCTAAGTCACTATCAGAAAACATCCACACTTCATTGAAAAGTGTGTTTCAAGCTCTTGCTAAAATATCTAGGCTCCCTCTTACCTCTCCCTCGACTCATTTTCTTCAGTATTCCAATGAAATGCAACACTGATCAGTGTTTGGGAAACTTAAAACATAATGTGAAAGGTAAATAAAAGTAAAACCCGGGGGCTGGGAATATGGCCTAGTGGCAAGAGTGCTTGCCTCACATACATGAAGCCCTAGGTTCGATTCCCCAGCACCACATATATAGAAAATGGCCAGAAGTGGCGCTGTGGTGGCAGAGTGCTAGCCTTGAGCAAAAGGAAGCCAGGACAGTGCTCAGGCCCTGAGTCCAAGGCCCAAGACTGGCAAAAAAAAAAAAAAAAAAGTAAAAACCCACTATGTTGTTATTTCTCCTTCTGTTGCAATGGTTACAGCAAATAACTACTCTAATTTTTATACTTCCTCCAGTGTCCCCAAACACTTCCTCTTTGACCAGAAGTGGGATGAAAAGTTATTCAAACAATAGAATCTCTGTAACTTCAGTGTCTGTGATAGTCATTGGCAATATTCACCAGATTTGTAAGATTCTTGTGGGAAAATGAATTACAGCTGAATTCTGCTTATGTTTCAAAGTTGAGTTCTTATACAAGATTGTATTTCAAATGTGAAATTTCAAACGTGTGGGAAAAAATAAACAGTATAGATTTGCCAACTCTTTCTTTTGCCAAGTAAGGATTTGGGGAAATAATATTCTTTATTATCAACAATATTTCATACCAGAAGGAGGAGGAAGAAGCAGAGGAGGTTTTAAGGCTAAAAAATAAGCATAGCATTGGCTTAATGGTAGGAAGGGAAGTGTGGCCATTCTCAAGAACAGAAAGTTGAAAATTATATAATAATTGTATCAGTCAAAATTCCAATAGCAAAAAAATGAGTGAAGAGATAATTTGTTACAGAAATGGAAAAGTTTTAACATCTACAGCCAATAAGAAATAGTGAGTTACCCAGAGACTAGTACTGGTAGGATGCCATTACTCCTCCTCAGACAGGCGTGAAGAAAGTGAATGGGGCTGCAGGAGCCAAGTAATAGCTGGGTTTGACAGGAGCTAGAGTTAGAACAAATGCAGCCACTGCCATTACAAGGACTGAAAGAGCAGGGCTAAAAACATGCTCTTATTCCAGTGTGTTGCTTCAAGCAATCTGGGAATCAAAAGCCTTGTAATCCACAATGTCATCATAAAGGACCAGGATCAGAACATGACAGAAAAGGTGGGACATGAAAGCCACCAGAGCATTTGGATGACATCTGGTTTTCAAGCTATGAGGATCAGGAAGAGAAAGGAGTACCTGTGTGGTTGGTGGGTTTTTTTTTTTTCCATTTTCATCATTTATTTGTAGGAAAGTTACAAGAGAAATTTTAAGGTTCAATTACATGCTTGATACAGCTGTCAATTAGTGGCTTAATATCTAATAGTGGGACATCAAGTGGCTACTGAAATGGGCAACTTGTTCCAGTCCTTTATTTTTATCTGACTCACTGTTTAAAGTTCAACTTCACATAGGTATAAAACAAGCACTCTTATTTTACTTCAGAACATTGTAACACTGGGTAACTCATTGCTACAATGTTACCAGACACCATGGTTCAGAGACTTCTACCCTAATGGTTCCTAAACTCCACTGCACATGGATAGCACTTGAGATCTTCAAAACATCTTGATCAATGTCACAACTTCTTCCATGTTCTCCCCCATCTCTCCCAGTTCCACCTATTCTTGTAGTCAGAAATTTAAATGTTGAATTGAAACCCCTTTGTACAACTACTTAAAGATCACTTTTAAAACATCTTAAATACTTATGCCTGGCTCACATTAAAACCTATGAAATCAAATTAGCAATGCTTTTTTTTCAATAAACTTTTATTTTAGAGGTTGGCATTGTGGTACATACTTACAATCTGAGCACTCAGGAGGCTTACTGTCACAAGGTTAAGGTAAGAATGGGATTCTAAGTGAGACCCTATGTCAAACATTTAAAAATAAATCTTTTTTTAAAGGATGGGACATTAGTGACCATAATAAACAAATATTTTTAACAAAATACAAAATATTTAACTGCAATACATTCTTGATTCAAATATCATTGCTTTTTACCACATATTATTTTTCTTTCCTGGGATCTCCTGTAGGATTTCTTATTACATATAGTTGGTATGTCTCCTTAGGTTACTTTAGCCATGAGCATTCCTCAGACTCTACTTGGCTTTCATGTCCTGGACAGTTTTGAGGAATCCTGGACAGGTGTTTTGTGCAATGTGCCTCTGTGATGGCTTGTGCAGTGTTCTGTTTCTAATGGTTAAACTGTGGTTGTCTATTTCATGGGAAGGAACATGTCGTTCTCACTATCATACCAAGACCACACACTATCATCACTTTTGACCTTGATCACCCACACGAGGCAGTACTTCCAGTTAAAGGGCAACTTTGAGTAACTCCTTAATTCTTTTCCTTCTGCCAACACTGAATTTTGGAAATAAATAACCTTGTGCAGCTCACATGTAAGAGGTGGGGAGTTATGCTCTGCCTCATGAGACTAAGAAAGCTACTCCACTTACTTGGAATGCTTCTGCTTAGGAGATCTGTTTCTTCCACATGTATTAGTATAGTTAATCATTTATTTCTATCAAGGAGACTGAATATTTCCTTAAGCTCTGGCTTATCCATTGTTCCTATATTTTCTTGTTCCACTTTTGCCATTAGGAATTCCTAACACAAACTTTGCCATGCCTCATGATCATGGATATTTTTAATGTGTGTATTTATAGGACTACAACAGGCTCCAGACTCATCTTTTTGTATTTCCTGGCAATCATTGTTCCAGAAATCCCTGGTTCCTTTCATTGAAACAGACTTAGAAATTATGATCTGCGTGCCACCAGCTGTGTCCTGTCATCTAAACATTTTCTTAACTGACAAGGCAAAATGTGTGTGTGTATGTGTGCATGTAGCTAATGCCTATATATGTATTTCTACATACATGTCTCATACATGTCTATGTACATTCCATTTACATTCAACCTGCATTTCCATATGCTAACATCTGTAATGACAGTAATGTGCCCATGAGTTCATGCTGAGGTCTACAATTCGAATCCATAACCACATAAATCGTCCTGTCTTCTCCCTTTGCTTTCCTATAAGATCTTGTTTTAAGAAACCTGACTCCCACTACTTGAATTCCATGTACCAAATTGTTCAATGCTAGTGTACATGTAGGACTGTTAAGTGCTGCTAGTCTGTTCCCATGAGCAACTCTATCGGCTGGAGCACAGTGCTGGTGCCGATTACTTTTTCCTTTAGTCTTTAGGTCTCCGCTCACTTCCAAATTACTTATGGAATAACACTCTTTCCTCCAGTCCCTTCACTGAGAGTTTTTATGACATAATTATAAGATATAATTAAATTGTTTTGTTGTATTGCATATTTTTACCTGAGATTCCTCTAATCTAAATGATTTTGCGTTGTTTTGTATATTAAAGCTTACTATGTGCTATAAAATTCTATGAATTTGGACAATTCATAGTGTTGGTTAGAAACCTACTATTATAATGTCATGAAAAATAGTTTTCACACTTGCCTGAATATCCTCTTTGGCACACCTATTCAACATTACACTCTCCTTAAAACCTAGGCAAACACATCTACCTAGTATATAGTTTTATCTATGTGAATGCATCTGTCATCTCTTTGTGTGTCTAAATTTCCTCTTCTTATAAGGGAATGAATCAGATTAGTTTAGGATCTGCTCTACTTTTTGTCATATTTTTTTCATTATTGTCAAAGTGATGTGCAGAGGGGTTACAGTTTCATATGTAAGGCAGTGAGTACATTTCTTGTTCAACTTGTTACCTCCTCCCCCATTTTTTCTATATTTTAAGTTATAACTTAAAGGCCTTACCTCCAAATACATTCACATTGAGACATGGGTGCTAGGGCTTCAGCATATAAATTTTAGGGATATATACAGTATAGCCTACAATAATTATGCTTGCAGTAAACAATCATTTCTTCTTCATTTCCATAAAGAGTACAAAGATTAAGAGCACTGCATGTCTTATCTCACATAACTATGTGTGTGTGCAAACAGACACATATGTATATATATATATATATATATATATATGTATATGCAGCATGGCCTTGACAACACCTTTGAGTTTCTAGAATCCAGAACTATAAGGTAAATTCATGTTCAGTTTGTTGAACTTTCAAAAGGAAATCCTAAGAGATGAATATAACCACTGAAGTCTGAGTGAAGTAAGCCAGAGAAGTAGTGAGAAAACATTTCTGTGCTTGGAGTAGAGAATTGGATGGAGAGTCATTTATGCCATCAACTACTCTAGATGTGTTAGAGAATAACCAAGTGATAATATGTCCACTGAACTTAGCAAAGTAGATGAGTGTGGGCTCTGAGTTCAAATGCCATAGCACCAAAAACAAATGAAGAAATACACATGGGTTTATTACTAGTGCTAGCTTCAAAAGTTGACAGACCACCTCTTTCTACAAGATTAAGGAACATGTCATGGGAAACAGTGAATATGGAATTTAAAGAAGAAATAATATTGTATTAGGAGAAATGGAAAATAAGATAGTTAGGAGGAAAAAGTGAGTGAAATTATAGGAGAAAAATCAGGATACAGTGATGAAAGAGCCAATAAAACATAAGATCTTGATTAAGGAAATGTTATTTGGGGTCAGATCATGAATGTCTTTAAAATGCTGTGATAAACAGTTTGAGTTGTTCTGTACATGCATGATATTGTATCTATTATGAACAATGTATATAAAAAGCTATGCAAAGATTGGTATGTAAACAAAGGTTAGATTATAGTCAAGGAAGACTGGAAATTAATAGAATGTCCAAAGAAGAGATTTGCCACATCCAAACTATAGTGCGGGTGTGAAAATATAAATGTATTTCTACTTTGAAGCCCTCTCACACGCCAGGCCCCCTACTGGCTACTCTGCATTAACCTCAACAAGACCTCCCTGGGAGAATTTGTTATCTTAGTTGAATTACTGTCCTTGAGTCCTGAGCTGTGGATATAGCTCAGTAGTCGAACATGTGCACAGGGCCCTGGATTTCATCATTTTTTTAAGGGAGGAACTAATTTTTTGTGTGTGTGCTGGTCCCAAGGCTTGAATTCAGGGCCTTGGACACTGTCCTAGAGCTTTTATGCTGAAAGCTACTGGCACTCTATCACTTGAGCCACTGCACTACTTCCAGCTTTTCCAGTGGTTAACTGGAGGTAAGAGTCTCACACTTTCCTGCCTTGCTGGCTTTGAATGGTGATCCTGGAATTTCAGCCTCCTAAGTAGCCATGATTACAGGCCTGAGCCACTTGTACCCAGCTAGAGCTAATATTTCAACACAGGAAGTTGGTAGCCCAACCCCCTCTACAACTCATATTGTATATATGGGGTTATTTGGAAGACTTATTTATAAGGTTTATTTTTTTCTTCAATTTTTTTACCCTCCCCTTTCCCCAAACAAAGGGGGAAAGCTGTATAGTACTGCTCTTGGGGAGTTTGCAGTATTCTTAGCTTGTAATTGATTTCTCCCATCTTTCCTATTTCCTAAAATGCAATGTTTCACTGTTATAAGCATTTAATAGCTGTCTTTTTTTTCCACCAGCAAACATTAGGGACATTTGAACACAGTAAAGACAAGTACCACTGAGCTGTCTATGTGAATACTTCGGGTCAGTGGTTCTTTTAGACTAGAATCACATAGTGCTCCTCCATTGGAGGCTCACTGGTGCCCATTTGCTCTTGAGACAGACCCTAATGAACCAGACAATTTTCTAATAACACTGAATTGGAAAGAAAATAATGCACCTCAATTCCTGCTTATAAGTTGATTGCCTCAAAATAAAGATACAAATGTTGAAAGAGACCATTCTTTTGTGCTTGACAAAAGAGGATTCAAGCAATTCTTCAATGAGCTTTTAAAGAAATTCTTGATTTATTTATTTTTAGATAATAAACTATCATGGAGTCAGATATGTACCCACATGCCTTGGGCACTTAAAGAACTGAATGTCATTACAAGGTAACTAACTGCCACCTGTTGAGATTCCAAACGGAATCAAAGATCAGAAAACCTGAGGACTGGGAAGTCAAAGCACAGGAATCAAACAAACATTCTCCTTTTTTCTGCTTATATAATAAATGTACTTATTGTTGCCATGGCAAAAGAGCCAGTGTGTTGTTCCCCTTCCTCTGTATCTGCTCGTTATTATACCCAGTACCAGAAAATGTCATGTTCCACCATCGTACTACTTGGAGCAACATGTTTGTCGCTCAATTCTGCATTTAGCACTCACCACACAGTCTCTTTTTGTTGTTGTGGTTGTTGTTGTTATTTTGTTTTGTTTTGTTTTGTTTTTTAACATTTTTTTTCTTTATTGTCAAAGTGTGATACAGAGGGTTTACAGATTCATATGAAAGGCAGTGAGTACATTTCTTGTTCTACTTGTTACCTCCTCCCTCATTTCCCCTCTACACACTCTCTTTTATATTAATACTTAGAGAAAAGTTGCTATATGGTTGGGGATGTAGCTTCCACTGAAGTTAGAGGGAGAAGAAAAGAAAGAAAGATAAAGTAATCTGGAAAAGTTCCATGGTTATTCAGCAAGGAGGTCCTTCCTAATCTTGGAAAGCCCTTTAGATCGCAAAGAAAATAACAATTTCTAACAATTTAAACAATTTCTATCTTACAGGCAAACTAAATACCTAGCGAAGTAGGTTGTCACCTTCTAATCACAGCCAAAATACTGAAACTACCCATATTTTCCTTTGTCATGACCAGATTGAACTCATCAAAACTGTAAATTAGAGGAAATACGGTAGAACAGTAGTACTGTTACTTCACACCACACATGGAGTATCCTAACCATTTCATGATGCCACATTGTTTCAGGGACAATCACATACTAACAAGTTATCAAAAAATGCCAACAAAAAGTCTTGCAACCACATTCCTCCATTCATTAATTCATGTTGGTATTCAAAACTCATTTCTTCAAAGCATTTAGTCATTGGTACAATGCTTTCCTATCAGGCATAAAATTTCATCCTTAGCACACATACATCCAAGAAAATAAAGCATAGTATGGGCCAAGTACTAATTTAACTTGAAATTTGAAAAATAAACTGTAGGACTTCATCCTTTCAAAGAGTTTACATTCTAGTCATGACCGGTAAGATGCAGTTGAATGAATGGTGTGTGTTTTATTTAGAAAAGAGAAGGCTTAGTTATAAATGCTGTCCCTGAGCAGATAGAAGTTAGGAAAATGCCACAATCTGTAGAAAATAATCACTAAGGGTGAGATAAGTGGTTTCATCCTGTTTATGTACCCTGAGGCTTGAATGCATAAACAATTAGCTCATAATGTTCTGTCTTTCTCATTCCCTTTCTATCCATGCTGAGGGCAAAGTGATGACATAAGCAGTCTCTCTTTTTACAAACCCTTCAGAAGAAGACCCTGACATCCATGTCAAAATAGTCCCACAGAACAAGGGTACTAGTGCTAAAGCTCAGGACTAGAAAAAGATTCCGACTTTTTCCAAACAAGGAAAACTTTGGATTCATCAAATATTAGCTATTCATGGCCAAGAGGGAATAATTTAAAGTTACAAGAAAGTAAATTAAGACCAGTGAATGACTATTATAAAGAATAAACTTACCATGTATTTTTTAATAAATTTTTTTATAGTTTTTTTTTCCCCAGAGCTGAGGCCCAAACTCGGGGCCTTGCGCTCACCAGGCAGGCGCTCTTCCGCTAAGCTAAATCCCCAGCCACTCCATGTATTTTTTGAAACAAACCTTTAGATGAAGATTTTTCGATTCATAATGTATGTATGAACCTTCTAGAGGATTCTGTTAAAGGTAAGTTCTGCTTCCAATCTGGTTTAGAGTCTGGGATTCTTCTTTCTAAAAATATTCCAGGCTGTTTGAGTGGTCCTGGTTCCAGAACTACATCTCCAGTCACCCAGTATGAGTCACCTGATACTAGAGTCCATTAGGATGTACCAAACAGCCAGTCACTGGAAGTATGTGGGTGATACTGATAATTGTCAGTCCATGTGGCAACAGGAAGAATTTCTGCCCTTCATATGAGAATGACTTTAATATTTGCTTTCAAACCAAATTATTTGATCCAAGGATTTTATAACATAATTCATTTTCCATGCGATTACTTCTCTTAACTATCAAAATACATAAGCATATACAATGGAAAAATTAAGGTGAGGGTTTTTTTCCCACTTTCTATCAATAGTTACAGAAACAAAAGATGGTAGACATTAAGTTCAAAATCTGCTTATGGGGATATACATGTGGCTCAATGTTAAAGACTTTATTTGGTCCCAGCACATACAAGTGGAAGGAAAGAAAGGAGGGAGGGAGGGAGGGAGGGAGGGAGGGAGGGAGGGAGGGAGGGAGGGAGGGAAGAGAAATGCAATATTCACTTCACGACTCAACTAGTGATTGAGCACCTACTCTTAGTGAAGCACTGGCACAAAAGTAGACATTCAGCAATGAACAAAGTTGATTTGTGTCTGCTCATTAAAGATCAAAGTATAGCTGAATAGCACGTCACATATCCACATTTTATTTCATTTGATAAAATACACTGAATCGTCAAAGCAGCTAGGATCAAAACACTGTGACATTGAGGCCAAAGGAAAAATCATCTGTTGATGAGACAGAAAAAACTTGGTAAGCTCTCCTTATCCTAATTGCAAAAGGAGATACTGGAACCTCAGAGGAAAGAAAAGCCTATTGAAACATTACAGTGGGCATTTCTTTCTTTACCAACGTAGCCCATAGCACACACATCACTGTTACTGTCTCTCAACCTGGGTCATCTCCATCATACTTGACCTTTCCAAGACTCAGAGTAATGTTAGGCCCATTATGAGCTGATCTCCTCTAACTTCTGTGTCACACTTAACACAAGATTCAAAGCCTTGTTTGTGTATATCAACTTGTGTTTCTCCTATTCTTTTCACTTAAGATTTAAGTTAGCAGCTGAAATAGAAGAATAGGGGAATTTGAGGTCAATCTGGGCTACAGAGTCTGAACCTATTTTAGGGGAAAAATAGAGAAAAGATTGAGATAAGTGACTGTATCTTTAATATATCTCCAGGTCTCTTAATTGTGGGTTAAATGGTGATTTCACTCAGTAAACAGACTGTAAGATGGAGACTCTGTAAGCAGGTGATTTACCCAGGGGTGATCAATAGAATTGCACATGAAGAAAGCTAGACAGAGCAGCTAAGAATAAGGGCCATGTAGCCACAGGTCTGCAGGTTAATTTCTGGGTCTTCAGTTCTATTCCATTGGTCCTCAGACCTGTTCTTGTGCCAATACCAAGCTGTTTTTATAACTACTGTTTTCTAATACAGTTTGAAGTTTAGTATTGCTATTCCTCCAGCACTGTTCTTCCTGATTAGGATTGTTTTTGCTATTCTGGGTCTTTTATTGTTCTATATGAATTTTTAGGTTGCTTCCTCTATTTCATTAAAAAATGGTGTTGGGGTATTAATGGGTATTCCATTGAATTTCTAGATAGCCTTTGGCAGTATTGCCATTTTCTTTTCATTTTTTGATTGTTTCCTTTTTAAAAATAATAATTGCTTATTTATTGTCAAAGTGATATACAGAGGATTTACAGCTTCATATGTAAGGCCATGGGTACATTTCTTGTACTATTTGTTACCTCCTCCCTCATTCCCCCCACCCTCTTTCCCTCTCCCCCCATGAGTTATTCAGTTGGTTTACACCAAATGGTTTTGCAAGTATTGCTTTTGGAGTCATTTGTCTTTTTATCCTGTGTATCTCGATTTTGGTATTCCCTTTCAGTTTCCTAGTTCTAATACCTGTATACACGGTTTCCAAATACTCAGGTAAGATACAGTGATAGTGCAGGTACAACCACAGGAAGGGGATACAAGAGGATCATCAACAATAGAAGCTATGGTTTCACATCACATGTTGAAAGTAATTACAACAGTGATATAACAGTCATTTCCATAACATGGAGTTCATTTCACTTAGCATTATCTTATGCATTCATAGGGGCATAGCTACCTGTGCTAATTATTCCCTATGAGGAAGACCATAGAGTTCATGTTTCTTTGGGTCTGGCTCACTTCACTTAGTATAATTTTTTCCAGGTTCTTCCATTTCCTTACGAATGGGGCAATGCCATTCTCTCTGATAGAGGCATAAAATTCCATTGTGTATATGTACCACATTTTCCTGATCCATTCATCTACTGAGGGGCATGTGGGTTGGTTCCATAGTTTAGCTATGACAAACCTATGACCCACCAGCCCTACTTTTGGGTATCTACCCAAAAGATTACAAACAAGAACACACGAAAGCCACCAGCACAACAATGTTCATCGCAGTATTGCCATTTTCAGATGTTAATCTTCCCAATCCAGGAGCATGAAAAGTTTTTCCATTTACATAGTTCTGCTTTAATTTCCTTTTTCAGATTTTTAAAGTTTTCATCATAGAGATCTTTCACTTCTTTGGTTAAGGTTATTCCTAAATATTTTATTTTTTGAGGCTATTGCAAAAGGAGTTTATTTCTTTATTTTAGCCTCTTCAACAAATGGTGCTGGAAAAACTGGTTAAACACCTGTAACAAACTAAAGCTAGGTCCTTATATATCACCCTGCATCAGAATCAATTCCAAATGGATCAAAGACATCAATGTAAAAGCAGATACTCTGAAAATACTGCAGAAAGGAATAGGAGAAACACTTGGGCTCCTCGGCACAGGTCAAAACTTTCATAATAAAGGCCCAGAAACACAATAAACCAAAGACAGGTTGGACACATGGGATTGCATCAAATTGCATAGCTTCTGCATGGCAAAGGACATAGCTTGCAAGATAAATAGAAATCCCTCAGATTGGGAGAAGATCTTCACTTGCCATACAACAGACAAGAGCCTCATATCTAAAATATACATAGAACTCAAAAATTAAGTTCCCCCAAAACAAGTCCTCAAAGAAACAGCTTCCCCCTTAATAAATGTTATAAAGACCTAAAGAGAGGCTTCTCTGAAGAGGAACTGTGAATGGCCAAGAAACACGTGAAGAAATGCTCAATATCACTGGCCATAATAGAATTGCAAATCAAAACACAGTGAGATTCCACCTCACCCCAGTAAGAGTATCCATTATCAAGAAAACTAAAAACAACAGATGCTGGCAGGGATGTGGCCAAAAAGGAACCCTACTACACCCTTGGTGGGAGTGTAAACTTGTTCAACCACTCTGGAAAGCAGTGTTGAGATTCCTCAAAAAGCTAAACATAGAGCTCTCCGATGAATCAGCAGCCCTGCTTTTGGACATCTACCCAATGGATTATAAGCAAGAGCACACAAAAGCTACCATCACTAAAATATGAAACCAACCTAGATGGCCCTTAATAGATGAAGGGTCAAGAAATGTGGTGCATATACACAATGGAATTCTATGCCTCTATCAGGAAGAATGACACTGACCCATTCATTAGGAAATGGAAAGACTTGGAAAAAATCATACTAAGTGAAGTGAGCCAGACCCAAAGAAACATAGACTCTACGGTTTCCCTCATAGGTAATAATTAGTACAAGTCTTAGATACTCCTAGCAGAAGATCATAATATCTCAATAGCTGTACATATGAACACATAAGATGGTGCTAAGCAAAATGAACTCCAAATTATGGAAATAAGTGGTTTATCATTGTTGTTGTCATTTTCAATGTACCATGTGAAACCATGCCTTTTTCTTTTGTCTTTCTTCCCCAGGGTTTTACTCCTGATGTCACTGTAACTGATTTTGGTACCCTAGGTATTGTATATATGTTTATGGGAACTAGGGAAGGGAAGGGGAACATCAAAATGGAGAAACAAAGGGTAAAAGGTGAACTAATGCAACAGCAATACTTACAAGACAATATGTTGTAAACTGTAAACTAACTGTATAACTTGGAAGGAAGAGGAGGAAATTGGGGAGGGGAAAAGTGGGAGAAAAATGAGGGAGGTGGGGCTGGGGATATGGGCTAGTGGCAAGAGTGCTTTCCTCATATACATGAAGCCCTGGGTTCAATTCTCCAGAAAGACATATACAGAAAATGAGCAGAAGTGGTGCTGTGGCTCAAGTGGAAGAGTGCTAGACTTAAGAAGCCAGGGACAGTGCTCAGGCCCTGAGTCTAAGCCCCAGGACTGGCCAAAAAAAAAAAGGAAAAATGAGGGAGAAAGTAACAAGTTTGATGATAAAAAATGTATTCACTGCCTTAGAAAACTGTAACCCCTCAGTACATCACTTTGACAATTAATTTATTAATTAAAAAGAATAGGACCATATTATATAGTTACTTTCTTGTAACTTTTGATTATTCCCTATTGGCCATGACAGCTATTCAAATAGGTCAGAAAAGCAGATAGAAGCTATGTCAGCCAAGTGATCAAGACTGATATCAACAATGCAGATCATGTTCAGTTTGTGTACCCGTGAATTCTGTGAATATTTTCCACATGCAATTTTAGGAGTATAAAATGTTAAACTCCTGTTCATACTGACTATTTTAAAGAAAGAGGAAGATACAATCTATGGATTGTCATCTTAATTGGAAAATACGATGCCAGAACAGAAATTTTATTTTATTTCAACTATGTGTTCCTAGATTGGTCCCTTCTTAAAATAAAGAAGGCAGCACTGTCTCATCTCCTGTAACAAAAACAAAAAGTAAAACTTCCAAAGGAGACACAATCAATCCTTATGCCAACTTCTGTTGACTTTTATCTCCCTTTCTTACATAAGTGGAAATGTTTTCAAGATACACGCTAGCTTATTGATAGACAAATCCAGGTTTGACAGAGCCCATAGTCTCCATAGAGAGCATATTAGATTAGATTAGAATTTCAGGGAAAGGATTCAACTTCATGATTCATTCATTACACAAGATAGTTTAATAAAAGATACAAAAGTCAGTAATTCTGCTCTTACCTCAGAAAAGTCTCATTCTAATAAGAAAGATGAAACAAGCAGACAAAGGACTGTTTTAAAGTGTAAAGAAGACCAGAGGCATGACTCAAGTGGTAGAATGCCAGTCTGGGATTGAAAAGGTCAACCAACAGCAAGAAATCCTGAATTCAAGCCCTATTTCCCAACCAAAAAGGAAAAAAAATGTAAAGAACGATTCTAAGATGAAGATTTCTAGAAATTTTCTGCAAAACAATGTGAATATCCCTAACACTACTAAACAATATCTGTAAATTCATTAAGATATTAAGTTTTATATCATACCCATTATACTACAATTCATTTATTTTATTTAAAAATTATAAAACTAAACAAAGATTATTGATTGACCATGCTTCTAGAGAAGAGAGAAAGGAAAAAAAAAAGAGAGAAGAGAGAAAGGGCGAGCATTAGCCTGGTCCCAGACTAGATAGATTCTTGGGAATAGAGCAGAGACAAGATTTGAATCAAGAACATCCACCTTGGTGAAAACAGAAATAAGTTCAAAATCCACTATGGAGAATCAGTGATCAAACATAAGCAAACAGGAAAACCAAAAGGGGGCATAGTGAAAATGCAGAGAAGATGACAGAGATAAGTGGTGGAGAACAAGAATATAGCAAGAAAAGAAAAAACAGAGTGCAATTGATTGCCAGTAACTACAATTTCCACTCTATAGTTTGTTAGGTAAGTGATTTATAACATGTGAGTACAGAGTTGGAACAGCTAGGTAGTCAGGCTGTTACTGGAGAGAAAACTGCAAAGATCTGAAAACATGAAAGAAACATTTTTTTTTAAAAAAAAAAAACCTAATTGAAAAAATTAGCACAGGTTTAGGCTAGTCACAGCAGAGGATGACAAGAGCCCAATAGCTATACCCTTATGAATACATAAGATGATGCTAAGTGAAATGAACTCCACATTATGGAAATGACTGTTATATCACTGTTGTAATTACTTTCAACATGTGATGTGAAACCATAGCTTCTATTATTAATGACCCTCTTGTATCCCCTTCTTGTGGTTGTACCTGCACTATCTCTGTATCTTGTCTGAGTACATTGGAAACCGTGTATATTGGTATTAGAACTAGGAAACTGAAAGGGAATACCAAAATTGAGAGACACAGGGTAAAAAGACAAATGACTCCAAAAGCAATACTTGCAAAACTGTTTGGTGTAAATGAACTGAACAATTTATGGGAGGGAAAGGGAAAGGGGGAGAGGGGAGGGGGGAATGAGGGAGGAGGTAACAAACAGTACAAGAAATGTATCCAATGCCTAATGTATGAAACTATAAACTCTCTGTACATCAGTTTGACAATAAAATTTTTTTTAAAAAGATAGTAAAAGTGAGCTTTAAAAGATGGCTGCTAGAAGAGCACAACAGCTCAACAGCAATGCCCATATGAACACATAAGATAATGCTAAGTGAAATGAACTCCATGTTATGGAAATAAGTGGCATAACATTGCTGTAGTTAATTTCAACAAACCTAGTGAAACTGTAACCTTTGTTCTCTCAGATTCCCTTCCTATGGTTTTACTCCTACTATTACTGCAACTGATCTTAGTACCCCGGATAATTCATAGACATGTATTGGAAAGAGGACAAGGAAAGGGAATACCAAAAATGAGAGACAAAGGATAAAAAGACAAACCATTGAAAAAGTGATACAAAACCAACTAGTGTAAACTAACCATACAACTCATGGTGGGGGAGGGAACTGGGAAGGGGAGGAGATGGGGGGAAAATGAGGGAGGAGGTAACAAGTTGGATAAGTAATGTACTTGCCTTACATGTGAAACTGTAACCCCTCTGTACTTCACTTTGACAATAAAGAAGAAGAAAAATAAAGATGGATGCTAGCCCCAAAAGATTACAAACAAGACCAAACTGAAGCCACCAGCACAACTATATTCATAGCAGCACAATTTGTCATTGCTAAAATATGGAACCAACCCAGATGCCCCTCAGTAGAGGAGTGGATCAGGAAAATGTGGTACAAATATACAATTGAATTCTATGCCTCTATCAGAAAGAACGACACTGCCCCATTCATAAAGAAATGGAAAAAAATCATACTAAGTGAAGTGAGCCAGACCCAAAGAAACATAGGAAAGGGAAAGGGAATATCAAAATCAAGAAACAAAGGATAAAAAGACAAACCATTCTAAAAGCAATACTTACAAAACCATTTGGTGTAAACAAGTGTACAACTCATGGTAGGGAGAGGGAAATGGGTAGGCGGGGGTGGTGGGGAGGAGGGAGGAGGTAACAAGTTGAATAAGAAATGTACTCACTGCCTTACATATGAAACCATAACCCTTCTGTACTTCTCATTGACAATAAAGAAAAAAATAAAGATGGCTGCGAGATCCTTACATATAAGGTGGAGAAAGACCATCTCAGTATGATAAGAACACAACCACTGAGACAGGAAAGGCTAGGGACTTCAGTAATGTGCACATAGTAGATACATTGATCTAAAATATAGTAAAATTAAAATAATAATGTAAGATAACCCTGTAACCCTAATGGTGGGGTCATAGTCTTCCTTCCAGGGTTATCTTACATATTCTTTTAATTGTATTGAGTGAATGAAGCTCTAAATAAAGTTAATCTGGAAAAAGTATATTTACTGCATTGGAGAAGGAAGAAAAAATGCACAAAACACATATTTAAATTCTTTTTTAAGGTCTCAGGAAGATCAAAGCCAACATAAGGTTTCATCTTGATTATTGCTTGTATTCACAATGACAAGTGTTCAACTAGTACTTAGTGAATAATACATTCTTCTTGAATTAATAAATTAATACATGATAAAGCAACTTTTAATGTGTTTGTGGAAAATAAAGAACAAATAGAAAAAATATTGCTGGGTAAAAATCAATATGATTTAACATTAGAACACAAGAGTAAATATGACTTTTGAAGTTTGGAGCCTGGGAGCTCATGGAGAAAGTAAGGACAGTTAGGAGTTTTCCAGCCCCATCTGTGTATACTAATGATTTTTGACTACTAATACTTCTTATTGGAGGAATAAGCTAGGATTGAGCTTGTTAACTGCACACAATACAGAAAGAAGTACCCTTAGTGCATGACAAGTGGCATAAAATTAAATCTCTAAATTATCTCACTATATTTTTTGGAATGGAAAGAAATAGTGTTCTCAGCTAACCTAAAAAGATTTTAATCCATTGTGCATATCAATGAAGTCTTCCTTGGATTTTTTCAGTAGCAAATGCACAACAAAACCAAACTACAAAAAAAAACTAATTAAATAGAAAGGCTGCCCTATAGCTCATCTCACAGTTTTAGAAGCAATCATTTTGCTTTAACAGATACCTTCTAAAAGGGAAGAGTACTGGTAAAAATGAAACTCAGTGTTTCCAGTTCATGATGTTTCCATCTCTATCCTGATGAATGGCGAAATAATCAAGATGATCTACATTATTCTCCCTGCCTCGGTATCTGGCTGTTGCTGAGGATAAAATGGTTTCACTTTTTACATCCCAGATACTCCTTTCTTCTAAGCAGAAAAAAAATATCAAAGCAGGGTCTTCCCTGGAAGACAAAATCTTAGAGAATGAATCATATTTTTAAAATATCATCATAAAACTGTTTGAAATATTAAACTAAAGCCTGGATAAAAGGCAATATAAATGATCTTAATATTTGTTTAGCAATAGTGAGTTATTGAGATGTTTACTAAAATATCTCATTTCTTGCATTCCAGTACCGCAAACACTTCAGAATTTTCTGAAGTTTTACAATCTGAGCATGAATAGACACACAGACCTATTAGCTATAAATGGGGTCTCTTGTTTTTTTCTTAAATCTCATTGATATATTTTCGTACATAGGAAAATAATTGTCTTTTCCATTTACAATTAAGGATATTTAAAGAATATAACAAATATTAATTGCTTTCCATCTGAAGTAGCAAAGCATGTTTTCCTTGCCCTTCACCCCATGGCCAGTGCTGTCTCTTGAGACATGCCTCTAGCCTAGCTTTTTGCCAGTTAATTAGAGATGGAGTCTTGTGGACTTATCTGTACTAGTTGGTGCAATCAATCCCCTGTATCTTAGTCTCCTGAGTAGATACTATTACAGATTTAATTCACTGTTGCTTATCTATAGAACATATCTTTTAAGGCCAGCTGACATCCCTTCCAGCAATAAGAACTCAGTAGGATATGGTAAGAAAATAGAAGATAAATATGTGAGTGTAGCATGTGAATATATATACATGTGTATATCATATGTATAGGTATATGTACATATACATAATTGATTAATGACTTATTGTTTAGCCAACCACTTTCATCATTTTGGTGTTAGAATCTTGTGGCCAATATTCAACCCAAGATCTGTTCAACTCCTGGCTTTCTAAGTGTGTTTTGTCCTCGTACATAAAACCTACAGGTAACTATACTCTTCAGCCACCCTAGTGAGTTTGGTCAGGTGCCCCACAAATACTATAGACAAATTATTTCCACTTCTGAGATTACATAGCCACAGTTCATTGTAATTCTTCAAGTTTGCAAAAGCTCACTCAAGAAGGATCTTGGAAAACACTTCCCCAAGTCATCTGAGAGTTTGGAGACCAAATACAATCATCAGCCTTCAAAGTCACAGAAGCTGGCTGGTATGAGCTTTTTCCTAGGTTTAAAAGCACACAGAAGATTTCATTTATCCCAAAATAACTCTGAATAGATGAAATACTATTGTAGAATTATCTAAGATCTTAAAACATCATGATTTTTCTCCTTAAAGCAAAGCCATTCTTCATCTCTTTCTCATAAATACCATTCCTTCCACTGCCCAGATTCAACAGCTAGGATTTAAGTGGGAGAAAGTTCAGAAAATTCACAGTGAACTAGTGAAAACAAACTTGATACTAAATAAAGAAAAATTTAAGATGCTCAAGGGAATTTTCTGGTAGAAAAAGCAGGCTTAAGATCAACCTCATAGGAAAATTCACATTATCACCAGGAAAGCTCTAAAGGAAGTTGTGTTTCCACTGACAAATTTTAACATTTTAAAATTAACATCAGGATGGCTGGAAAGTGTATAATGTTCTTTCAAAGTACTACCCTTAATCTCTGCTTTGCAAGCTGTTTTCTATATCACTTTTTGCAGTCTTGGACAGCAGAAATCCCTAGTAATGAAAACAATGTTAGAGTACCAGCCATGAGCAAAAAAGGCATCCAAGAACCGTAGACCTTAGTTCAACTCCTAGAACCAAGTACACTCATATACAATTTTCTTAAATAATATTGAATGAGCAAACTTTCCAAAGAAAATTGTATACAGCCTTCTTAGCAGAAGTGTATGAGTATTTTAGTCATTTGTGTGTAGAATGAGTTGAGTTACTGCTTTACATTAGATCAAGAATTTGGGTCAGTGATATTCTGAAGAAAGGGCCAGAACTCAGAACTAACTCAAACTACCTTCAGCACAGCAAGGGGATGAGGGGATACTGATTATTGTAAAGATTTAAAGATCTGACAGAGTAAAGAACAACTATTCCTTATTGAAACTGGTCTCATGGACCAGAAGGTCACTAGATACCAAGGCAGCAATGAATCTGTCTATGTTTCTTTGTGTCTGGCTCGCTTCACTTAGTATGATTTTTTTTCCAAGTCTTTCCATTTCCTTATGAATGGGGCAGTGTCATTCTTCCTGATAGATGCATATAATTCCATTGTGTATATGTACCACATTTTCTTGACTCATTCATCTACTGAGGGCCATCTAGGTTGGTTCCATATTTTAGTGATGGTAAATTGTGCTGTGATGAATATAGTTGTTCTGGTGGCTTTGGTATGGTCTTGCTTTGGGTAGATGCCAAAAAAACGGGACTGCTAGGTCATAAGGGAGCTCTATGCTTAGCCTTCTGAGGAACCTCCATACTGCTTTCCAGAGTAGAACCAGGTATTAATTCTAAATTCCCAAAAGAAAAATCTGATTGGCCCATGTTAAAGCAGATGTTTACTCTTAGTCCAACCATGCTGGAGTAAATATTATGGCTATTACTGCCTAGAACAGACATTCATAATCAATTAAGTCAATCATTTATTGATCTGTTTACATATACTATGTGGTCCCTCACCACATGGAGCTCATGTTGAAGAAAACTTAGTGATCAAATTCTCAGTTTTACATGCCAAAGAAATAAAATAACTTTGTTTAAATCACTTTATGAAGGATATGAACAAACTATGTCCCATTTTCATACACGCAGAACTAATCTATGGAAGAGTCAGAAGATATTCAAGGTTCTGAAGATAGAAAAGAGAAACCTCATTTAGTCATCAAGAAATACTACTGTATTTTTCATACTGTGCTAGCTGTCATACTTATAAATGTGCATAAAATGACACACAAACCCCACCTCACAAAGAAATCTATCCTCAAATTTTATCATGTTTAAAATATGCATGGTTCAAGTAGTAGAGCCCTGGCCCTGAGTTCAAAATACAGTACCACAGTATAGATAGGTGATAGAGATAGACAGAGAAAGAGAGAAAGAGAAAGAGAGAAATTATATACTGCTTTAGAAAAACTCAGATCAAGGCTGGGAATATGACCTAGTGGTAGAGTGCTTTCCTCGCATACATGAAGCCCCGGGTTCAATTCCTCAGCACCACATGTATAGAAAAAGCCAGAAGTGGCACTGTGGCTCAAGTGGTAGAGTGCTAGCCATGAGCAAAAAGAAGCCAGGGTCAGTACTCAGGCCCTCAGTCCAAGCCCCATGACTGGCAAAAAGAAAAAAGAAAAACTCAGATCAAGAATTAAAGGTCCAGGAAGAAAGAAAGAAGCCTGAGTTATTCAATCACTGAATGATCCCAAAAAGTGAAATTAAAACTCCCAGAGCATCATGCTTTCCTCCCTGACTACAGCAAGTATGATTTGCCACCAGGAATGTTGCTAAAGCTAAAATGAGTCTATCATGGGAGAAAAGGTGAAACCGAGATATTTGCTAAAGTCTCTTAATTCTCAGATTCTAAAAATGAAGCTTCAGGGAATGGAATTCAGAAATGTAATGGCCACATGGCAAACTCCAGTTTACCACTGAGACTAAACTTTCCAACAGGCTTTCATATATTCTTCCCCATCCTCATTCTTCTCAGCTGTACTCTCTGTACAGACAGCATTGCAGAAATACACAGAGAAATTCGCCTGTGTCCAAAAGAACATTGTTAAAAGCCATAGTGAAGGATGACTGTACAAACTGCTAAGGTTTTTAGAACAATACTGAGAAATTACACCACTTATAATCAGAAAGGGAAATGGGATGACCTCTTTGAGTGTATGTCTGCCTGTGATGTGGTAAAGGATTTATGTAAACAACCTTCAAGATCATCCTTGTCCCAACCTCACTTATGAGAGGAAATGCTCTTGATAACAGGGAATGGTAAAAATGCAAGGTTGAAATGGGTTTAAATCCTGACTTTCTTTTCTCTACTCTATTCCTTTCTCTTCATTTGGAAAGTTGATATAATAAAAATGCTTCAAATAATAATTGAAAGCAGAATAAAATAGGGCTGGAGATATGGCTCAAGTGATAGAGTACCTGCCCAGCAAATATAAAACCCTGTCCTCAAACCCCAATACCACCAAAAAAAAAAAAAAAAGAAAAAAAAGAAAAAAGAAAAACATGCAGACACATGAAGCACAGTCTAGGGCAGTGCCTAGCCCTAGAGAGTACTTAACATATATTTGTTAGAAAATTTACATAGTATAAACGTACTAACTGTTTTGCCTGAATTTTCTCTTTGTTTTTCCCTGTTTTATACATCAGGAAAAGTCTTATGGTTGAGAAATTGAGATTTAAGAGGGTTAAATAAATTATTCGAAGTCAAACAGTGCTAGAATGAGTCTCTTGTTGGGTGGAAGTTTTCAGTATGGATTATTATATGTAAATTACTAATTTTCTCTTTCCTTTTAATTTCTATACTCTTTTTTTGCTGTTTCTCTGGGATCATAATTTAGACCAGGTCTTTCTATATTGTCTAGATGAGCTTCAAACTCATTATCCCCAGGTTATATCTTCCTAAGTACTGAGATTAAAGATAGGCACTACATTACCAGCTATTTTTGCTCTATTTTGTTGCTTTTCTTTTATAATGTTGGCAAATTACCTGAAAGAAAAGTACAAAGCTGTACCATATGCATTAGGTTATTGAGAGATAACTTTTCTCAAGTTATTCTTAGTTTATATAAATTCTCCTTAATCATAATGAGATATTAATTGTTCAAGAGTTTTTCTGTATATATAGTGACAACTTCTCTTATTCCAATTTGCTTGTTTGCAGAACTTTATTGTTGTTGTTGGCTCTGGGGCTTAAACTTAGGGCCTAGGGCCTGGAGCTTTTTCACTCAAGGCTAGCATTCTACCACTTTGAGCTATAGTGCCACTTCAAGAGTCTCATGGACTTTCCTGTCTAGACTGGCTTTGAACCACAATCGTCAGAGCTCAACCTCCTGAGTAGCTAGGACTACAGGCATGAACCACCACATTTGTTTGCAGAACTATTTAAAGAGGATTATTTAGTTAAAACAATCGCACATATTTGATTCCTAAATTCAAACAGACAGATGGTGTGGTCTTCATTGAATCTTTTGAAATTTTGTTAAACTTTGTTAGCAGACTTTTACAAAATTGAAACATATTTGCATACTTGTAATAAATTTAACCTGATTATGATTATTTAATGTTTTGTATGTAGTGTTGGAATTCTTTTATGTATACTGTTGGGAATGTTTTCATCTATGTTTTAGAGTAAAATGAACTAAAACAAGTGAAGTTAATTCATTTTATTTTCTGAAACAAATTTAGAAAAACTGTTTGAATTCTACAAAACTCCTGCTGGACAGGGTCTCAATTAAAATTCCAAGTAGTAAAGGAGAAAAATAAAGGATTCGTAAACACAGTAAATTACTAATGTACTTAATTTTCTCTTTCATCACAGGCTAGTAGAGATTTTTTTTCCTAGAAATATACTTTTCTAGACAGTTCTGAACTCAACTGTGATTCTTTCATGAGTTGAAAACCTTAGCTCCAGATCTTCAGAATGTGACTATTTTTAGAGAGAGCATCTTCAAACAGATGAGTCAAAATGAGGCTGAGTGTTGCCTTACCCAATTTGACTGGTGTCCTTGTAAGAGGAGGAAATATGACTCACAAAAAATATTTGGCAGCAAATGGAGAATGGAGAAAGAGCTAGTTCAGCTACAGTTAGAAAACAATCATTGGTGGGCCAAGCAGAAAAGCCTCTGGAGAAAAGAGACCTGCCAACACCTTGATCTTGGATGTCCAGCCTCCAGAAATGAGAAATAAATTTATGTATTTAAGCCATTCCATTTATGGTATTAGTTACAGTAGCCCTAGAAAATGTCGACATGCTTCCACATTTATTGAAATTCAAGCTAGGTTTTTAAACTATTTTTCCCTTTTCCTTTATAAATTGTATGTGCTGCTTATTCATATCTTTTTTTAAACAGCCTTGCTAGAGATTAAGAGGAAACTAGGGGTTGGGAGTGGCTTAGTGGTTGCTTTGAGGATTTGTTTTTCTGTATCTAACTGGGATAAAAAAAAATGATAGCTTAGTTTGATGATAGCTATGGAGATCAGGAAATAAGCAACATTTTAGCAAGCATAGACGGCTTCTAAGCCCATTGCTATTATTTTGGGTGAGAAAAAAAGATATCAAATATGCTGTTTTGTCAGATGGATGTTTCTGTAAGTGAAATTGGTATATGCTAGAGGTTGATTTGAAAACAGATTCATGATATGTCCTGTCATTTACTTTACACGTTTACATGTTTACTTTACACGTGAACCTGGAGACACATTTATTAACCTCCATTTGCATCTTTATAAAGGGGTGCCTATCAACTGGCTATCCAAGAAATATAAAAACACTACTTAGAGCTAAGGTGACTATAATAAGAGCTCCATTGCTGCTGCTGGTGGTGATGGTAGCATTAACGTTGTTTCTATTGTTATAAAATAAAATAAGTTCTATTTGAAAGCTGTAAGACTTGAATCAAATCTTGTCTTTTCCAGCTGAGTTATTTTGAGGCTTCTTTTCCTCTATGCATTCTAATTTTTTCTTTTGTAAAATTATACTTTTGGGTAATATAATGTTTAAAATTTTGCCTGCTCTGACTTACTAACCTGTGGATGTTTTAGGAACACTCCACTTCCTGTGTCCTCTGGGAATAGAAACCTTTTATAAGAAGTCTGGGCTAAACAAACACCAGTCTTTCTAAATCTCATAAAACAAAACCCAGTCTAGAACAAGTACTTTAACACAAAGTCTTATTTGACCATAAGTAACCCTGATCAATATATGATGTTCTTTTCAGTACATTCTTTCTTTTTACTCCTCTCATTTTCTCTCTGAGCTCCTCTCCCCCCATTTTAAGTTTTTGTGTCATTTCCATTTTCACTGTACTGCTGTTCTCTAAATTGAACTGGATCCTATGTCTAGTAATTTGTTAACTAATTATACTTCCAAATCTAAGATGATTCAGTTTTATTCATACTATCAAATCCAAATTATCTCATTTAGTATGTAACACAGAGCCTTGTTACCATAGTAAAAGAATCATCAGGCATCATTAAATGTATATAAAAACATACTGAAGAAGAGAAAAATTTGAAAACAACTCGGCAAATCACACATGTATGATTTCTCAAGACAAGCTCACTATTACCTAAACAGAACCTGACAGGGCTTGTACCAAAGCATGTAGCCTTCACCATATTCTATCTAGCCCAAGCTTCTAGTACCTGCCATTTCCTATCACATCCCCAGAACAAGTTTTCAGGCATCCACAGTTCCAAGAATGGTATCACAATCAATGACAACCTACTGTCTACCACCAAAGTAGCCATGACAAAGTATCTGGAGTCAGATGTCAAAGGAAGGTATATCTGACTTAGAGTCTGTGTGCTTAATGTGTTTATTTGCATACTTGAGAATGGCATTTTCCAATATATGTTTACAAAATTATAACCTATAGAATTCAGTGTTCATAAAAGTGAGATATATTATACTCAGATTATATAAATCTGAGAAGCACTGTACTAAATAAGATCAAACCATCTTATTTAAAGCAGGATATTCCAGAGTTTTTGTTTTGTTTTGCTTAGCCAAGATTTATTGAACTGGATGAATCCATAACTGGGGGCTGAAGGGTGAAGGAGATCATATAACATACAGAATGTTTAAGTTGAGGGAAGGGTTCCGGGTACTGAGGCTAGGAGATTCTGAGACAGATGAGAAAAGAGAAAACTGGGATAGGGAAGGAATCTTGGCTGTTCATGGGTACTCAACCTGCCCTGTCACCCTTCCCATTCAAGTCCAGTTTACCACCTTAATAGCTCACACCTTGTCACTTCCAATATGTTCCTGCTGCCCTTGTCCTAGAGTAAACATCCTGGTCTTTTCAAGTCTCCTAATCTCCATCTCCATTCACTTCTTCACAAATATATTCATTCATGCATGCGTTTATTCAGAAAAACTAGGTGCCTGTTCTGTGTCAGGGACTAGACTTTTTACAGGGGATATGTTAGTATCTCCAGGCCTAGTTTTGTGGTGCTTACACTTATTCAGAGATAAAATAAGCAAATATAAGAGCAAGAGGTTGAATATTAAGAGAAATTGCAGGCACAAATGCACACACTATGAACATCTAACCTAATCCATTCCCACCCTTGCTAGCTAGCCAGAAAAGGATTAAATCCACATCTGATCTAAAGCTCCCTCTCAGTCTCAGAGCTCCCTCCCTGCCTTCACACTATGGTTCCTAAACCTGCCGCACAGTAGTCAAGTGGTGATCCTTATAAACACTTAAGATTGATATTCAACCATATTTAAATGTTTACAGGGCTTGGGGCACAGAGTGGCCGTGTTTCTTCGGACGTAGACAGTATGAGGAACACACACTGTTCCATTCGGTAAATCTAAACTCTAGCCAGGAACTTAGAACCCGCTTCAAATCTGGTTCCTGACTACTTCTAGCTTTTTCTTGTCGCTCTTCCCCTGTTCTAAACTCCTAAATTGTTTTGTTTCTAGTCTTCAGGTCTTTGTGCATACTGTTCCCACATCTGGAATTCCCTACTTTATCTAACAAATTCCTAGGTTGTCTCTCAAATTTCAGTTCAGGTGTCAACCTCTAAAGAATGCCTTTCTTATCTAAGCTAGATGCCCCTGCCAGGCCTTTGGCACGGAATGGATTACACGGTGTGGGTAACTTTTAATATACCATGATACATTATGAATATCTAGGATATTCCCAAACTCTTTCAACCATGGTACCATTTTTATCCAAGAACATCTGTAAAAGTATACATTAATATTACAAAACAGTGATAAATGAAGTATACTTGTCGACTCCATTCATGTTGCTCATGGTAATGTAAATTGCTTTGATCATTGGACAACTAGAGGATGTAATTAGACTCAAGGCCTTAAATAGTTTTATATGGATCACATTGTTATTTGACATCAATCTTTAACACAAAGTCCTATCTGTCCCTAAATGACACTCCTTAATATATGTTTAGAGCACTCTTTCTTTGTTTCTTCTCTTCTTGCCTTCTCTGGGAGCTGCTACACTTTCAAGTTCCTGTGGCCCTTCCCTTTTCAATATACTACTATTCCCCAAAGTGGACTGCCTACCCACTTGTCCCTGAATGATGAGAAGCACAAGGAAAATAATTGAACCCAACCAGGAGGCTGAAACAAAGTGTAAGGGACCCACAATCTTGATGAAAACCTTCCCAAGGAATCTATTCTTAATCAGTCCTCCTGGTACATTTTCTTTATTACACAGTAGTTTCTGCCATAAAAACTGTTTGTTTTACCTTTTTTCTTCTCTACTTCTAAAGCAAAGTAAGACCTATTCAACTCTAGGTTTTCAATAGGTGAGGTGAGTAAACTCTGTTGGTCCGCTTCAGTGCGGACCAGGGTTGTGCATGATGAACTTTCTCAAGCCTGAAACTAAGGGGCAGATTCAGCAGTAGTGCTCGTTTCAAATCTAGCTCTGAGACTCCCTTCTGACCTTTGCCAATTAATGGTTAACATATTTCTTCCACTCAGTCAAGGTAGGTTTTGTCCTGGGGTTTGGGGGCTTTTAGTGAGCTATAGCTCCCTAGAAGAACTAAGTTTCTTCCTTCAATTTTCAGGTGTGGTGGTGTATGACTATAATCTCAGTCACTGGAAGGCTGAGCCAGGAGGATGAGGAGTTCAAGACGATGTTACATAGTCAAAAGTTAAACTTCAGGGCTGAACATCAGACAATAATCACAAGAACACAAATGTAGGGCTTCTAAGTTACTTAGATAACAAGGTTGACATGCAGTAAAAGGTGCTAACTGCATCTCAATGGAGTTCCATACAAAATAGTTTAGGAAGATGAGCTCTAGAACACTGTAGATTCCTTCTTCCTGCCAACCCACCATCACTCTCCAGTGCTCAACTAAACTAGGGCAGCCTGTTCAATTGAACATTGCTTTCACTGTGATTCTCCCCTTTATGGTTCCACACACAAAGCTGCAGCTTGTGAACTAGGATAGGCCGACTACCCAGCCAAGCAGGGGACAGATTTGGGGGCTGATAATTGGCAGATTTGCCAATGGGACCTCCATCTCCTGAATCCTAGCTGTGATGCTTTTTTTTTTAATTAAACTTTGCATCCTTCTTAGTTTTACTTTTTAACATTGTTTGGTGATACAGGGGCTAAACCAAATGCTTTATGCTTATAAGGCAAGTACTTTACCACTTGAGTCATGCCCTAGTCCTTTTGCTTTTTCAGTTCATTTTTCAGATAAGGTCTCATACTTTCTCCTCAGTCAGCCTCAGACCATGATCTTTCTACTACTGCCTCCAAAGTAACTAGGATGATAGGAATGACCAAGTATCCCTGGCCCCAACTTCTGCTAATTTTTAAAAGTTCTTTCATGTCTTTCTGTGTATTTAATTATAAATGTTTAAGTTTAGATCTCTTGCCTGATTTGGAAAAGACATCAAGTAATGAAAGAATGACTTCCAAACCATCTCCAGTTGGATAATAAGTATGGGTTGCATAATTTGACCATTAGTAACACCAAGAAGTCTAAGATGCCTTTCATTTATTTAGCTGAACAAAAAATAAAAATCCAATGTTCTCTACCAAAAATGGCCCAAGTCACTTTAAAAGCTACTCTAGAGATGGAGAGCTGTGGGAAATGACTAAATGGCACTAAAAGCAATTCTCTGCTCTTTAAAATGTTCAAAAATTAGGCAATCTGTGTGGCAGAAAGATGGGATCTAAAGGGAAGAGGACCAGCCCTGGACAGATCCCAGAACTTGTAATGCAGACAAGTTATTTGTTCAGATACTGAACAATAGGTGAGTGTGTTTTAAAACATTCTTGCTGAGCCTGTTCAAGTTCGTTCCCTGTGTATGGAACCTGCTATTGTCTAAGTAATGGCAGATGTGGTAGGCACTAATTTGGTGCTGCAAGTTCCTGACTCAGTACTCTCTACAGAGATCTAGGCCACATTAAAATGGTGCCAAGGTCCTACCCACCAAAAATAGTCCTCATTTGTTTGGAGTGGCTAATAAATTCTTTAGTGTGAAAATATCACTTGAATGCCAAAGTACCAAAGTTGTTCGGTTTTGTTTTAACACAATTGTATAGAATTCTTTTAATTATTATTACAAATATCTGTGGTTTTCTAAACATTAAAGAATAAGCAACTAAGACTTTTCTTTAGTGAATCAATGTCAGTTATGAATAAAGTTTGAAGCATCCAAAAAATAATACCAATGGCTAAATTAAGCAAACAAATATGCATTTGATTGGAATATTTTAGTGTTGTCTCCCAAATTAAAGGAAAGTTAGATGATCAGTCTGGAAAATATCAAGGACCACAGCAACAAGGCTCTATGTGGAGAGGAAGAATGGAGTGTCTCTTTGGAATACTGCAATAAGGATGGATTTGCCCATCAACTTTGTGTTGCTCTTTTCAACTTCTAAATCCCTGTAAGGAGGTGACTGACCTGGCTTTAATTATAGGCTCAACTCTACCCAGAGGAGGGAAGAATACACTGTAAGTGACCTTTCCTCTGGCTAAACACAACTTGAGAAGGAAAATCATTACACTTCTTTCCAAAAAGAGCAGAAAGTCAGATCTGCAAAACAGAATTCCATCACAGAGATCAGTGGTTGTTTTGAACATCAGTGATAGAACACTAAATTATACTTGACTGATCTTCTTGGGACCTGATTAGCTATTCAAAGCTACTTTTCCCCCTTGACTTGGTGATCTCAGACTTCTACTTTTAGCTTCTAATTTTTATAATTATGTTGTCTCTTCTCCCCATTTGAATCAATTATTTGTTTCTTGCTAGTGTTGATTTGCTATGTTTGATGATCTCTGCCCATTTTTCTCCTATCCTGGCTTATGGGCTAGGAAATGAAAGCAGCAAACTTGTGGAATGTGTGCATATGGTGAGTCTATACAGGAATGTGTGTCCATGAGTGTACTGCATGAGGTCAATTCATAGGCCTGGTGCCGGCTACATTGACTGCTCAGACATTTATTGTAAACACCTAGCAGTTTAGCTAAATAAGGACTGGAGGAGGAATTTCCCTGTAAATGACAGACCATCCATTTAAATCCATCTTTAACATATCACAAAAAGGATAGAAAAAGCCAGGCTTATGTCAGTTTATCAAGTATAAAAATGGAGCCACAGAAGCACTAGGCAATACAACAAGTATAAGCACATGCAATTCTGAGAACAGGGTCTACACATGGAAACATACATTGATCTCTCTGTCCAAACACTTTTAACAACAATTTGACAATACTAGAAATATGTTTACTAATCTGCAGGTGACATAAAATCAAAAGGAATTCTTGCTATAATAATTAGCTGAACCTTATGATGAGGTTAAACATACCTAAAACTCAGATTTACAAACATGGTGTTGAAATCTGACTCAAAAATTGTCACATGGGGGCTGGGAATGTGGCTTAGTGGTAGAGTGCTTGCCTTGCATGCGTGAAGCCCTGGGTTAGATTCTTCAGCACTACATAAACAAAGCCAGAAGTGGTGCTGTACCTCAAGAGGTAGAGTGTTAGCCCTGGGAAAAAAGAAGCCAAGGATAGTGCTCAGGCCCTGAGTCCCAAGACCCAAGACTAGCCAAAACAAAAAACAATGTCACATGGGCTTTGACTTATTGCAGATAAAGAAATACTAGTAATACTTACCATTTGTTGGATATAATGTTTAGTGTCACATTTGGCACAGCACACATATTGTATTAATGTTCAAAACAATTCTAAAGGGTAAGCATCATCATTGTCATCATGATCCCCATGTCAGAGATGAAAATCTTGAAATTTGAGAAATAAAATGCCAAGAGTTCAAAAGCTAGTATATTGAAAGCACACTTAGCTAATGATATGTCTTAATAATATGCTGTTGTTTTATTTTGAAATAAATGCTATTGATAAAAAGCCTCAAGGGATTACTTTGTGACACTCATGTCTCAATTGGAGTATTGTATATATTTTTCTGGGAGACAATTACTTATATAGAAATGATGATGTTAGATAGATAGAGATAAGATAGGTCAATCAACAAAAGATCAACAGACAGACAGATAGATGATAGATCTTTTATAAAGACAGCCATAGTATATTCTGAGAGTACTAGAAAGCATGGCACATGAGATCTGAATAAAGACACTGAGAAAACAATCTGAGGTGCCTTTAAATATACAAATTTGAAACAAGAACTATGCATGTTCTTGTTCTTTATTTCAATGAAAGTTTGATGAAACAATGTTTTAAAGATCTGAGTTGCTCTTTGCTTTATTTTTTGAACTCGATTTCATGGTAGCATATTTTACTATGTTATTAAGACTTAGAAATTCAGCCAAGATGATAAAAATGAGTAATTACAAACTGACTTCATTCCTTACAGAAATGTTTTGGGCTTTTTACTTACAGGCCAGAGAGATAAAATTTGCTTCTTTGAAGTTTCCCTTTTGACACATTCCTGGCCAGTCTAACACGATGAGATTTTTTTTAACATCATGAGATGTTATGTTTCTCATTTTTACTTTGAAAATGTTTCACAATATGAAATTAATTAAAGTCCAAATAGACTCTGTACCACATGCTGCTCCTTCAGCCTGCAAATATCTGCCCCTAACTCTTCTCTTGATGATTTCCTATGAACCCCAAAAACCTTTGCTCACAGGCATCATCGTATGAATCTATTTCTAGCTACTGTCCAGTTTGCATTAGGTCCCTTCATCCTATGTTGTCCTAGCCCACAATCACTTTGCTCCTACATCTTCTCA
Organism: Perognathus longimembris pacificus; assembly: GCF_023159225.1. Classification (NCBI taxonomy): domain Eukaryota; kingdom Metazoa; phylum Chordata; class Mammalia; order Rodentia; family Heteromyidae; genus Perognathus; species Perognathus longimembris. The sequence goes on along the minus strand of NC_063167.1, from coordinate 45,409,387 downwards.
CAATTTGTAATTATGCATTTGAATATTATTTCTCTCCTCCCTCCCACTCACTCTCAGGTAAATAGAAGGCACTGGATCTAGCTTGCCCAAGTGTTCAGAATATGGTAGATGCTTGATAAATCTTTGTTAGAGGTGAATACATTCCAATTTTTATTACATTAAATAAGAAATAACTCAATGTTAAATCTTTTTTGTTGTTAATTCTGGGGCTTGAACTCGGGGCCTGGGCACTGTTCCTGAGCCCTTTTGCTCAAGGCTAACTCTCTACCATTTAAAGCCAAAACCCCACTTCTGGTTTTCTGGTAGATGATTGGAGATAAGAGTTCCTTCCCTGGGCTGGCTTCAAACAGCAATCCTTAGATCTCAGCCTCTTGAGAAGCCAGGATTACAGGTGTGAGCCACCAGTGCCCTGTTCAATGTTAAATTTCTCGGATATCCTCTTAAAATTTAAAAGGTCAACTCAGTCCCTCACCAGAGCTTTGTTTCTCAAATGTTGGTCCAATGCCCTACTATAAAAAAATGACATTATAAAATCTAACATCATGTGTGTGTGTTTATATAAAACTTTCTCGAAAACATGATTCTCTGTTTGCCCAGCAAAGATTTGGTCAAAGGTCTTTTGGAAAAACAGGTTGACCAGGTGATTTCTTGGCTGGCCACATGGGCAAAAGCATCATGCACAAAGGGCATGGGCAACACAAACACTGTAAAGCAACAAGACCTTACACAGTTCCATACTGCATCCCCAATACTTCTGAAGACTACACTGTTGTCAGATTATGTTTTGGGTAAAGGTAAAAGTTTAACTCCAAAGGTGAGCATAGTTAACCAATACCAGTGGTTTCCAGTCAGGTTACCTGAATGGCCTGCTTTTTGTTTTTCCTATATCCTAACCCCACAATTGTTTACCTTAAATTTACAAGGGCAAGGACCAAGTCCCTCATGTCCCTCATCTTGCTGCCTGTGCAAGTATTCAAGAATCAAGCAATGAGTACAAGATAGAGACCTTTGAGGTCTGGGTCTCCATGCATGAAGGCAAATTAAGAATAATCAAACCATGAACAAATAGAAACTCTTATCAGCATGGAAAGGTTGGTTATAAAATAAGTCACTTTTTACCCTGTGGGAGATGCTTTCTGAACCATGTGATGAAGACTGTTTGTTGATTTTACAAGTACCCACTTTATTGCCCCCAAATGTTCACAATCATCCACTTGGTTTAGGATTATTGACATCAAGTAATCTTTTGTAAGTGTTTAAAATTGCCTTACTATGACAAAATATTGTGGATATTTTTTAAATAGGAGGAGAACCCTCTTGTGGTCCATGCTAATTAGTTGGATTGAAATTTGGATATAACTTTCCAGATAAAGTTTAACTTCCATTACACACACACACACACACACACACACACACACACACACACACACACACACACACTTCATTGTAAATCTTAATGGCAAAGTAATAAATGATAATGTATTGCTGGTGGTATAGCAATATCACTATATAAGTTTTTCCTGTTTATTTGGGAAGGGTGACATCAGGGAATTACACAATTCATTCATCAAGGCCACCAGTAGTTACTACTCTTAATAAAGCTCTTAATGAAATTAAGGACCCCCTAACTTGCCTCATGACGCAGACTTAGAACCAACGAGTAGAAATCACAGACACCAACTTCAATTCATTGTTAGGAAAGAACACCATCAACTTGTAATGCAAAAGCTACTTAGAGTATGTAGAAGCCAGTTGCTTTGCTTTTTGTTTGTGTGTTTTTGCCATAGGAATTCACTAAATTCTAGAAATGTGATGTGCTCTCCTGAGTGATTGTGGTGAGGAGGCAGAGTAGTTATTGTAGCCTCTGTTGAGAATTAAAACACCATTTTCACAGTAAGAGTTTGAAATATAACACTGTTGTATAGAGAGCGATGTGCTCATCTGTGGCATAGTGGAATTTGAGTTTCAAATAAAAACTATGGGCCAAAATCTAGAGGAAAGAATTCCAGGATGCCCAAGGCAGGGTAAGGTAGGGCATGTGGGCAGGGTGCTGGTGGCTTCCACCTGCAATACTATTCGCTCAGGAGGCTGAGATCTGAGGATAACTATTCAAAGCCAGCCTGGGCAGTAAAGTCCCCCGCGAGACTGTTCTCTCCAATTACCCACTTAAAACCAGAAGTAGAGCTGGCAAAGTGGTAGAGTACTACTCTTGAGTAAAAAAAGAGTTCAGGGACAGTGCCTGGCCCTAAGTTCAAGACCCACAAACCCTCCCCCTGCTTAAAAACAGAAGAAAAAGAAGGATGTGTGGGCAGGGAGTAGAAGATTTCCCCCAAATAAACCCTTTCGGTGTTGGCTATGCACCCAATATTAGAAAATCTCCTGGCTGACTCCTGCTTAATCTCACATCAAATGTCACGGGTGTGTGCTTTGCACCTCAGTTGGTCATGCTTTCCCCATTTTGACAGCTCTGCATCCCTGCAATAATCTGATGTGAGAGAAAGGAGAATGAGGACAAATACAATATCTCCTTGTCAGTACAACACTAGGATGTCCAAAAGAACTGTTCCAATTCTGCCCAAATAGAACAGCTTAGCCCAGTTTGAACATCTATGTATCAAATAACTACACATAGGCATATAAAGACACACTTGGCTGAAAATTGTTATGAATGGTTCCTCTCACCTGAACCAATCATTTCAACCAGATTCAGTGCATTTATGGACAGCACCTTGCTCTTTGGCTGACTGGAATGTTCATAGGTGAATGTGAGATTTCTCATGGCAACTTCTGATTTCTGCTTCTTGAAAAGTCCCTGGGGACTAGTCATAAGTTGTCAGTAGCATCTGTTCCAAAGACCCATCATAATTTAGATCCAGCCTAACTTTATAGCCCAATAACAACTTCTCTTTTCATGAATCCTTACTCCCATCACCATCACGCATTCTTTGATGTTCTAATCCTCATGCCACTTGCTGGTGAGGTTTCCAGCTCTTCCCCCCATTGTCCTAAACTTCCCAGGACAAGTTCAGACATTTATTCCATCACAGTGACATTACAGCTCTGGACAGACAAATACATGCCTCATGCCACACAGACAGCTCTGCTCCCTTATAGGAACACACTTGGCCTAGCATAACTTTACTGTAGATTGGCAGTTTGAGGACCATGTGCAATATAGCATTTCCTTTGACATGGCTGGGATTTGCATAATGTTTAATAAGACCTTTCTGAAGGGCGAGCATTGTGGCTCACACCTGTAATCCTAGCTACTCTGGACACAAACCTGAGGAACACCATACAAAGCTGGCCAGGAAGAAAAAAACTGTGAGACAATTATGCCCAATTAAATAGCAAAAAAGTTAGAAGGGGGCATGACTCAAGTGGCAGAGGGCCAGTCGAACGAAAAAGCCACGAGAGAGCACAAGATTTTGAGTCCAAGCACCAGTACTTGTATGTGCATGCGCGCACGCGCGTGCACACACACACACAAGAAAATTGAAATCATTGCCACCATTTTAAAATAGCACTTTTCCACTTTTAAGAAATAAGCTATGTGTATATCTTCATTTCAAATGTCAGAAAATGTGGTAAGTCCATTCACCTTTCACCTTTCCAGATAGCATAAATCAGCCACACTGAGTAGCAGCTGCTGTTTTATGTCTCTACTCCCTCTTTTCTATACTCACTTGCTTTACTCATTTCACATTTCAACCCCTATTGGATGCTATCCATATTTTATACACACACACACACACACACACACACACACACACACACACCATAAGTAGTTATCTACCCTCATTCCTAATCCAGATGGCTTTGTAGACACATGAGCAGAACAGATACAAGCTAAATACTCTAAATCACCTTCAGTCTTCCTAACCAATGCCACTGCCTTCTTTTCCCAAACTATTCTTTTTTTTAAACCCTATGAAGTGCTAAGGACTAAATCCAAGGCTTTAACACACTAAACAAGTGCTCCACCACTGAGCCTAAAACATAATATTACCGCACTGTAAAAGATCCAAGCAGTTAACTTGAGTGGCACGACAAAGCTCTTGAAACACAAATTTCATTCTTATAAAACTGCTAAAAGCTGTGTGTAGATACATATTTACATTTGCCTTAGCTTTCAAAATCTAAGGATATAAGAAATTTTGTTCCTTAAAAAAAACACAAATACTGGGGCTAGGAATATGGCCTATGGTAGAGTGCTTGTCTCATATGCATGAAGCCCTGGGTTCAATTCCTTAGCACCACATATACAGAAAAAGCCAAAAGTGGTACTGTGCCTCAAGTGGTAGAGTTCTAGCCTTGAGCAAAAAAGAGGCCAGGGACAGTACTCAGACCCTGAGTTCAAGCCCCAGGACTGGCAAAAAACCCCATAAATACTAGCTTGATATACCACACCACATACACACAAAAACAGATAAAGAATAACAACTGCTAAGGTGGATTTTTTTGTTATAAGCTCCTAAATATGTGTCTTTATTTATTTGGCCTCAGCTGCTTATAAATTCAGAGCAAAATAAAATCAAGTACAAAGAGAGGGGGAGTAAAGCGTAGTCAAGGAGAAAGGCAATCCCCAAATGAAGTTTTCCTTTAAATTTTTGTATTGTACTTGTTCTCCTCCTTCCCAAAACCTGAACTGAGCTTTTAGAATTTGACAAAGAGAATCTTATAATGTTTGGTAGAGAAGTCATTTACTGTTCTGGATTCATCTCCTTAGCCTTTCAGTCATTATAAAAGACATTGAATCTACCAATCCAGCAATCAAGGACAAGATGGAGCTGAAGAAAAATCCCCAATCGCTCAGACCCAGAGGTGACTCACCTACAACCATAACAAAACTCTTCGTAAATTATATTTTTAATATTAAAAAGCATTAAGTATTTGAAAATAGAAGGTGTGCAAGTTTTAAAGAACCCAAAGAAGATCTAACATCACCATGATAGATTGCTAGATGTAGAACAGTTGTCAATTTCCCAAGCCTGATCTACAGATTCAATGCAATTCTAGTTAAAATCTCAGCAGGATTTCTTTTTCTTTCTTTCTTTTTTTTGGGTGAAAGCTGAGGAAGTGTTTGACTTTCAGGCTTATTATACATAGTTACACTAGTCAAGATGGTGTGATATTGGAGAAAGGGTTGATATAATAAAATCAATGAAACAGATTATGGAGTCCAGAAATAGATGCACACATATATTATTTATTAATTTTTTTATGAGGACACAGAGGCAATTCAAGGGATAAAGAAAGTCTCTTAAACAGATTGTGGTACACACTTCCAGTTTCCAGTTCTACAGGTGGTAAGTTTAGAAGTTGACATCCACCTTAATAAGTCAAAAGCTGAACAAGGTCAGGCACCGGAGGCTCAGGCCTATAATCAATCCTAACTACTCAGGAGGCTGAGATCTGAGGATCTTGGCTTGATGACAGCTTGAGCAGAAAAGTCCATAAGATTTTTATCTATAATTAACAACCAGAAAACTGGAAGAAGCACTGTGGATTACAGTGGTAGAGCATTAGCCTTGAGTGGCAAAGCTCAGGGACAAGCCCAGGCCCTGAGCTCAAGCCTCCTGACCAACAATAACAACAACAGAAAAAAAGCTGAACAAAGAGAAAAAAAAAAAAAAACACTAAGAATTTTTAGTGGGGTATTGGCAGTAATGCATTTTGTTTAGTCTGTCCATTAATAACTCATATTTTAAAACATTTCTAATATAATAATTGAACTTAAAATGAGAATATTAATTTTATTTTTCAAAACAAGGTATAAATAAAACAAATAGCAAATACCATTATAAGCAAAATAATTTCAAAACATATAGACAAATGCTTGGTTTTAGTCTGTTTGGTGTGTAAAGCTCTGCAAAAAAAGGTTTTCTTCACCAGTAGGAATGTCTCTTAATGCTGGGATGGACCCATCTAGGTATTTCTTCTGCTATTGGTTCTGATCATAGTTATCTGTGATTGTGTGAATGGAGTTGAGTAGAGAGATACTCATCATGTTAATTCCAAATAAGAGTACATAACTGATGTCCATAGTTATGGGGGTGGGGTAGGCAGGTCATGCCACAGCCTCATTGTTTTTAAGCCAAGAGGTTAAGCCTAAAGAATGTAAGCAAGATTCAGGAAGAAAAGCCCACACAAGATAAAGTATAAAAGTGTACTGGAGAAATTAGGAAAAAAAAACCCAAAAATCTATGTTCTTCCTGGCAATGACAATAAATTTTCCACCATTTTCTCTGTGACCTTAGGTAAGTCGCTACAACAGAGGGGATACAGGGGGGGCCTCCAGCTGTACAACTTCAGCAACCCCAACCATAGAATAGGACCCAAGGCCTGTGAGGCCCAGGCCCCAGCCCTCCAAAGAAGGCTCTGCCCTTACTGTTCTAGGCCTCAAAAATTATTTTAAGACTCCTAAGAGAAGTGAGGTCACAGGTAACCCACAATAGAAGACCAATGGACAGGTACAAAATTATCTCAACCAAGTCAGAGAAACTCCATTTCCAACTAATTAAAAAAAAAAAAAAAGCTGGATGGAGTATGGCTCACATGGTACAGCACTAGCCATGAATGAAAAGGCCAAGTGAGAGCACAAGGCTCTGAGTTCAGGCCCTGGTACTGACTGGTGTTCTACCTCTGGAACCATACCTCCCTTTCCAGATTTTTGGTAGTAGAGATAAGAGTCTCACACACTTGCCTGCCCAGGCTGGCTTTGAACCTCCATCCTCATCTCAGCTGCTCAGTAGCTACACTTAAGGTGTAAGCTACCAACACATAGCTCCTTAGTTTTAGTTGAATTTTGTTTGTGATGTTTTTTCATTTCACTTTGCTAGTGTTAACAGACCATTCATTATTACTTCTGTGCAGTAGTCTATCACAGAAAAACTCCACAATTTCTTTACCAAGTATACTGTTGACTAGCCTTTGTATTATTTCCAGGCTTGTACACTTATGTTCAGTAATATCTTTTCATATAATAATTTTTCTCATGACGAGTCATAAAATCTTAAAAGCTACAAAATGCTGGCTGATAATATACTAATATACCCAAAGGAAGACTTTTTCAGTGTCCCAAAGTCCATTGATGTATGGATGGACAGATGATGGATGGATAGATGGACAGAAGGATGGATGGATGGATGCGTTGATGGATGCATCGGTGGGTGGATAAATGGATGGATAGATAGGTAAATAGAATCTGCTTTGAGTCTCAACCCACAAATAGTAGTTTTCCCCAAGAACTTTGGGAGAGGTTTATTACCTCATTCACACTTCGTGCATTGCAATCTTATCTTCTGCCACCATTGCTATTGTCTTCTCTCTTGGACACGATTAACTCAATATGCAATCTTTTCTTTTTTTTCAATCCTCCCAAATCTTTTCTTTTTTTTTTTTCCAATCCTCCCATTCCCTTTATAGTCCTCAATGTCAGAGTTGACAACAGTGTATACTCAAGGCTTTATTCAGAATCTGGGGCAAGGGAAGGAGAGGCAATAGGAAACAACCACAAGAGTTTTCACCATTAAGTTGTAAACAATTGAAACCTTATTAGATGGCTCATTCTCAAAAGTCCTTAGATGCTTAGGCCATCAGCCTCAAGGAATGTCTCCCTGGCACTGCGGGAGCTTCAAGCTACACTTCTTTATAGTCAGGATCCCCCACCCATCAATGCTAGAGCTTCCTCTCAACTTTTCTTGCATAATTCTGATCCAAGGCCCAAATTCTCCTCAAAACATTTTTAACCTCTTCTCCTGGCTCATCTGAACTTGACTAAACAACAACCAGCAAGTTCCTCTTTCCTTGGAATTATATCACTAAAATAGCACTTTTCCCCTGCTTCGCTAAATGAAGGAAATGAATATAGTTCAAGGGCAAGTACTTAGAAATCATTTTCCCTTGGCTGACAGCTTAAACACCCACATGTGCCTTGACAGCAGATATATCAAAATTGTACCACAGTCTGCTTCCAGGATCACCATGAGGAAGTGCTGTTCCGACAGTATTTGTACTTTGGGGGCCAAAATTCTCTGGCTTTTTCAATCTCATTATCCCATCCCTTATTCCAGATTGTATGTCATTATTTCTCTCCATCTCTGTGCCCCAGTGACAGCCAGCAAAACCAGTCATTGCTAGAGATGTGAAAGGTTGCCCTTATTAAGACACAGCTTTGGTTCATTTGAGTTTATACAGAATTTGTCAAACTTTATGGAAAACATGTTTTCATGAGAATTCATTTCATTCCACCTACTGCCGGCTAAATTTATCTCCACAGAGTTTAACAACCTGGAATAATTAATTAAGGACCAAGCTATTTCCTGCGTACTTTGGACATAACTGTGATTCTGTGACTCTGTGAGTCACTCTTATTGCTTCAGTCCTCTGTCCCTGAGCAAAATGCATTTGTTTATCTTTTCTATGGTTTGTTGTTCTCTTTTGCTTCTTTCAAAGACAAATTTAGAAAAGCAATTTTGTAAAAAGCAATTGCTTTCCTCTCTTAATAGAATAGTTTTAATTAAGACACAACTATAGTAATCTTATTAAGACCTAAATCATGTCTTCTCAAATCTCTCCAGTGCCTTCTCATCTCTCAGTAAACACTTAAGTTCTTAAGATGACCTATGAGGCCCCACAGAATCTGCTCAACCACCCTCACTCCCCAACTCTCCCCCTGAAAGCTCCATGCCAACCAGTAGATGTGCTCCAGATGAGGACCTTGGAACTTGCTCGCTGCTCCTCTGAGTTACCTTCTCTCACTGGCATCCTCCTAACTCCATAAGTCTTTTTTGAGTTCATCAAATGTCTTCTTGGTAAGCTCTTCTTGGATGTGGTTTCTTACATGGAGTCCACTATCACCTGCCCACATCCAAACATACAAAGATGTGGGAAACACTAGTCCCAAAGATATATAATCTGAAGCCAGGTATAACTCATCAGTAACTAAAGATAAGCAAATCAATCATCAGTAATGAGGTGGAAAACATGCTCTTTAGCTTAGGTCTGAGTTCTCTGTGCTGTCCTAGGTTTTAATGCCAAGAAAACTGAAATAAGGTTAATCAACAATCCAGTGAGACAGGAGGTAGTGTTGTAAGGTAAGTCATTCATGAAGTAAACAGAGAAGCCACATATTGGGAGGTCAAATTGCGAGTTCTTTATTGGAGAGCCAGTGTCTGCGGGTGGACTCCTGTCTCAAAGACCTGCAGCCCCTGAGCAGAGTTCAAAAAAAACCTTTAAAGACAAAAACCACATGCTTAGGTGGAGCACCCAAACCCAACAAAAGCAGACCTTACATGGGAAGTAGCTCAGGTACCAGCAGAAATCACCTTTTAGGGGTATATGCCTCAAACCTTCCATATAGGGAAAGAGTATCAGAGGAGAGTGAAAGAAATCATTTAGGAAAAACCAAAGGCCAGCATCCTGAGGCTAAGCAGCCCCTCCACCCAGCGAGGTAGCTGGATGGCTGTGAAAAGTTACTTAGGCTCAGACTCTTCACTTCCATAGAAAGCAGAAGTAAAGGCAATATAAGAAAACAAGAAAATGAGATGTGTTAGTCTTGGGTCTCAAACACACACACACACACACACACACACACACACACACACACAAAGCTGATGATTGATGATGGATGGATACATAAACATATGGATATATAGATTTATTATAAAAGACAGGTTGACTTATTATAATGAATGAATACATGCATGCATATATGGATCTATTGTAAAAATGGACTCATTTATTTAAAGCAACATGTATAAAGATACATAGATTTATTATAGGGGATAGATTATAAGGAATTGATAGATTTATTATAAGGCCGAAAAGTTAAAAGCTTTAGTCAGCAAGCTAAGATTTGGACTATACATGGTAGAGTCCCAGTCTAAGTCCAAAGGCTTGAAAACCAAGAGAGCTAATGGTATGAGTTTCCATCTGAGTCCAGGGAGAACAGTGTCTCTGTTCAAATATTAGGCAGAGGGAGAAAGATTGCTTTCATTTGGCCTTTTCTGTCCTGTTCAGGTCTCCATTGTTTGGATGCACAGATTTTGGGAGGAGCAATTCTGACAGTTCATCCCTTCCTCAGGGTGAGTTCTCAACTCATTTTACTTTTTCAAGCTGTTTCTTTTCCTCTACCAAGGAATTCAAATCCATTTCTTACAGTACTCCAGAAATCTTTACCTATGAGGTTCCTCTTTGATAAAGGCTGAAATGTCTCTTGATGAGATGATGTCACAAAAGCATCTGCTATCTCTGTCTCCTGTGCAGTGCTGTTTTCACTGAACTTGTAGGTGCTGCCTTTCTCTACAGTGAGAGTTGGAGAAGCAACCTCTACTTATAAACTTTCAGCTGCAGAACCCAGAATATCTGCAGGTGTGAACACAAGCACCAAACATGGAGCAGATCATAAGAAGGCATATAATACCAGTTGCACTGAAAAACTGATTAGTGGAAGGGGGAAAAGGGAGTGAAGTTGAAATAGTAACAAGCTAGGGGTGTAGGGGAGCACATTCCCAGTTTGAAGAACAGATGAGCAAAACTCTAGGCAGGAGGTAGAAGGGACTACACAAAGTAAAGTGAAAAGTCATGAATCTTAGGAAAAGAGATGGAAATTTCCACTGTCCTTCTTCCAAAGAGGTTCATGCTATCCTATTTCTAAGATGCAAAAGTCAGGCAGATGCCTTCATTATGACCGGTCAGCTTGAGCAGGCTCCAGCCAACCTTATAAGACTAAGTCTGGGAACTCAATCACCAGTTCAAATTACCATTGCTATGGGGAAAAGTGTTTCCAAAGCCAATTATTTGGAATATAACAGTGTCTTTTCCTGAAAGTACTAATTTATGAGTATGATGTGCTATAAATTTCCAAATGTACAATATATAGACAAAAAAGAACTTTTCATAAGGAAAAATGGTGTCAATAGGGAAAAACTTGTGTATTGAATGTTCATGAAAAGCAGTACTTCTAAATGAAATGTATTATTTTAGTGACACTTAGACCTCTAGAAAATATATCTCTGAGACACAGACATCTAATCATTTATCACTTCAAATACTCTATGCCAAGTACCTTATATCACTCTGGAAGGACAAGCAAGAGGCAATGCTTTCAAGCTTCCTCATTAAGGCTTCCTGGTTATATGAAACACACGTAAGCATCTAAGGCATAAATTGATCCCTATTGCCCTCTGAGGGAAGAAGCTACTACAAGCCAGCTAGGCCTTCAAAGTGGTATCTCCAAAGTTACAATACCGATGATTGCTCAAAACAGCTCACAAGAAACATCAGAATAAAGACTACCAAGATTAAACTCTTCTTCAGAGATAAAAGTGAAATTTATTACAATAAGTACAAGTGTCATGATTTAAAGTGTTAATACAAACACTAGAAATAATAACTTGTATAATTCTGTATATACAGACATCGAAGATATAAAATCATGCACAAGATTTTAAAAAAGAACAAAATCCAAGTCCCACTGCACAGCATCCTTCTGAGTCTCACTTTGGCCTTCGGTCCCAGCATCCCAGCAGCACCTGAAGGTGTGCCAATTACTCAGCTCAAACCCAAAGTGGAAGTGTTTAGAATGTCTGCCAGGTATCATACATTAATGCTTAAAATGTATATTTAAAAATGCATTGGTTGTATTCTAATCAAGTGGTCTATTTCTCACGTTTCCTTTTATCAACAGGCCTTAAACACATGAACAAAAAAGGTTAGAAATTATGGTTCTATCAATGATTCATTTAAAGCAGTATACAGTTTTCTGTAAAGATGATCAGTACATCAACACATGGATAAAATTAAGCAGTGAGCAGTTCTCCCTCTGCTTGTTCACTTGGCTCCATATCTCTTTGAGAAGAAGCCAGGACCATCTGGAGGTATGTATGATGCAGAAATGCTGAGGAGGGGGATGCTAGAAAGGGTGTGAAGTTTCAAAGGGAAATCAGAAATTATGGCCTATCTGTCCTTCCCTCCTCCCTCCAGCACCTTCCAGTACCATGCTTGCTTATTCCATGCCCTGTTGCTGTAAGACAGCCTCTGGCTTTCAGGTGTTATGCGGGCACATCTGTTCCTTTCTGGGGAAACATCCCACAGTGTTGACCATTCACAAACATGAAAGGGAGTCTGAACTCATCCTTGCCATACAGGCAGGCGAGACCTTTCTTGGTAACATCCAGAATGGAAGAACCAAAAGGGAAGACAAGGAAGATCAGTGTACTGTCTATTCCTCTAAGACAGAGCTTCTCCAACTTTAATATGCATTAGCATAAACTTGAAATCTCATCACAATGCATAGGGTCTGGGGTGGAGCTTCTCTACTTACACTTTTTTGAGTAAGCTCCTACGAGATCCTTGATGCTCATGGTCTGTGAACCATATTTTAGTAGCAAGAGTCTACAACACAGACAGAGATCCAACTCTGCCTTTCTAGGCTATAAAGAAACCTGCTTCTGTGTTTTCTGCTACCCAAGGACAGCACAGACAAAAGGTTGACGCCCTGCCTAAGTGAGTAGCTATCTGCAAGACTGCGTTAATACATTTGCTGAAAGAATCCTGACTATATAAATAGCTAAACAAATGACATAATTCAACTTGAGTAAATGGAGAGGTCTATTTTCTGGCAATAAAACAACTCCATTACTTAGGAAGTTTTCCTTAAAATGATCATGATATAAAGGTATAAAAAAGTCAGCATATTAAATTCCATAGTCAGCAAATTAATTTCCATAATAAAGTGCCACATGTGCACACATAGACAGAGTACAAATTCTAGAAATTCAACACTTATTCTCAGAATGAAGGGCTACCACTGCTCCCAGCTAAAATCATCTCCTCTTCCAAATACAAGGAAAAAGCCTTGAATTGTAAGGAAAATGACAGCATTGCCAGCCAGCACCAGGCCACAGGCTCCCCATTTGATCTGAAACACAAAAGAAAAGAAGCATTCAATCCTAACTTTCTTCATATTGTGTTCTTTTCAAATCTTTTATTGCCTCCATTAGAAACCACCAATGAAATACGGCACAGTGCTGCTAAAAGGCTGAATTATGTAACAGGAAGGACAGTGTACTATTGGTAATTAGTCTAATTGCTTCTGTGATGCTTGTTAAGTCTGGCATCATCCTGAACATTTTCCCTAATAGACATATTTCTCTACTTGATTTTAGTCAGAGAACAATTGCCTTAGGCAAAATACATGCAGCAAGATTCTCAACCAATTGTCAATTACAGTATTGCCTACTCAAAATTCTGCAAGCATCAACTTCTTTCAGAGAAAATAGGAACCGGAGAGTTATGGATCTGTTTGCTTCTTTTCTAAACAAGAAAAAAACTTTAAATAATAATGTGCACTCAAAACGAGCCTTCCTGTGTGGCAGCTGGTATCAGAGGCACAGTGAGAGTGAGAGTGCCCTCTAGTGGCTAAGTTTTGCTTTAATTTAACCAAATGAAAGGAATGAAAACATCCCAAAACATCAATAGGAAAAATGAAATATTTGCCACAAAAGTTAAGAAATGCTGATCTAAAGCACAATAAGAAAAAAAACCCTTTGCATTCAGTAGCCTTCAATGCTTCTCCATGGCCTGATTAAAATTCAAACTGGCATAATATTCAAGATTTATGCTCATCAGGCTTTATTAACATTCCCAGCATAAATGTGGACTATTCTTTATTTCATGCATTGCATTTCCACAGTTGGGTGCCATTCTATATAAGAACTTTGTCTACATAGTCAAAACCTTATTTTTTCTTAGATGTCCCTCTCACTTGATAGTTGGAGGTTCTCTCTTCTTGGAGCTTTTATGGCATTCTGATCATGTTTCAATCCTATATTTAATAAATCTATAGTATAGTTACCTGTCAGGGAAGTTTATGTAACCAATTATTGTTCCTAGAGTTTTAAAAATAGCACATGTTCCAGTGGTATTTGAATGTTGAACAAATAAATAGGATTTGGACATATTGTTTATACAATGCCCTAAACTGAAATAGAGAGTAATAGGAGTATAATGAAAGCAAAGAGTAGGAACAACAATGAACATCTAGGAATTGAATAAATTATACCCACAACGTGTGTTTGGGACCAGAAGAAAAATTCTAATTAGATGTGAGGATGGCATCTTATTCACTATATCTTGTAGCCACTAGAAGATATATTCCTTAATATATTCCTCCTGTATTGAAATTAAGTCCATGATCCCATTTGCAAAGGAATTTGGTATGATTTTCATTCTGTGACTAGAAAAGGATAACTATATAGTTTCTGTGGTTGCCCTATGATTTAAAACACTAACTTAAGAACAATCCCAGAGAATAAAAAAGCAAGACATCATATGGACTAGCTAAAAGCTCTAAGAAAAAACAAAAAATTATTTTGAAAACATAGCTGAGATACTACATATAGGATCTAAAGTGAAGGAAGTGAAGGAAGAAAGGCACTAAAAACACATCTGGCTTTGAGTATAAAGTCTAAGCAAGGAAAAATAAAACTGAGGTTATAGACACAGGCCTTTGAAATAAACTCATAAAAGCGGAGCAGCACAATAGAAAATAAAACTTACCACAGACACGCGAGCAAGAATAACAGGAAATCCAAAGGCAGAAACAACAATCCCAGTAGTGAAGAAGTATGCCAGCTCCCGACAGGCACTACTGGTTGAATCCGAGTCATATGTAGTTCTTTTGGCAATGAAATGGGGGATGGGGGAGATGACGTGGAAAATCAGGACGAACAAGGGCCAGTAAACGCTGTCAAGTGCACCCAAAGGAAACCCAAACAGAAAAAGTCATGGTTACATCTTCCATTTTACTTCAAAATTATTGTTTTGAATGCTTAGGCCAAAAAAGTTAAACAATTATGAATAGTAAAACAGTTTCTACCAGACATAGATAAGCAGTGATTTCTAAGTTATTGATTCATTAATATATATATAATGTATATTTTGTTTAATAAAAAAAACAAAAAACTTTTTAACGAGCTGGGAATATGGCCTAGTGGTAGAGTGCTTGCCTTGCATGTATGAAGCCTGGGGTTTGATTCCTCAGCACTACATAAACAGAAAAGGCCAGAAGTGGTGCTGTGGCTCAAGTAGTAGTGTTAGCCTTGAGAAAAAAGAAGCCAGGGACAGTGCTCAGGCCAAGTCCAAGCTCAGGGCTGGCAAAATAAATAAATAAACAAGGAAACAATACATGATAGACACAAGCTACTCAGGTGGCTAAGATCAGGAAGCAATAGATTTCAGGACACCCAGGCATAAAACTCAGGAGCTATCCTTCTCAACCAGTAACTGGGCATGGTGGTGCACACATGTCATCTGTTACAGCAGGAAGTGTAAACTAAAATTGTGATTCCAGGTATGGCACAAAGCAAGACCTGATCTCCAAATAACCAGCACAAAAAGAGTTAGAAGAGTGCTCCACAGTAAAGGACATGGGTAGCCTACCTTGAATTCAAATCCCAGTACTTGAGCTGTGACAATTTCCTTACTTTTTGTTTTCAAAGTACTGGGGGTTGAATACAGGGCCTTATATACACACGAGGCAAGAGGCCTATCAATAAGCTATATCCTAGGCTCTGAGCTGCAATTTCTTTTCTTTTATTATTTGACTTGTACTGGGATTTGTCAGTGTGAGCTGGCTCTGAACTTTAATTCCCAGATCTCGGTGCCATGCTTAGAGGCATTAACCACCAGTGCCTGGATTTGCCAGCTGCAAATTCTTTAAGGACAAAATCTTGGTAATAATCTCTCTTTTTCCTATAGAACATAGTATAGTAGTTTACATCTATTAATTTGATGAAGATCTTTTTAACTGCATGCATGTTTAAAAGCTTTCAATAGTTTAGAATAAACCCCAAATTCTTAGACCTGTACCATGGTCTATAAAATCTTACATGTTATCTACTGCTACTTCTCTCTACTACTTTTTCCATTCATTTTGTACCATCTTACCTTCATATTCTCTGTCTTTCTCTTCCCCTGTCTGTTTGTTGGCCTGTACCATACTTATTCCCATCTGACACATGCTTGCATATGAGATCAGGGGTCTGATTTGTCTTGATTAGTGACTACCTATGGCCAATCCTCGAACAATGTGCCCCACTTACACTTGCTAACTAAATGGGAAAATATAGATTGGAAGTATGATAAACATGAAAATACAAAATCTAACTACTAAAAATTTTAGATGCATCCAATCTTTATTGAAATAGGTCACAATAATACTCCAATGCAAAACAACCAAACTTCTTTCTTCCCAAATTTTACTGCTTTGCACTTATTTAGTAGAAATTATTACCTGGTTTTCAGTTGCATTTTATAAATACGCCCTAAACAATTACCATTAACACCAACAGCTAGACACACACTATGGTCATACACACTATAGTAATACACATCACCACAAAACTGTGACGATACAGATCCAGGTAGGCAGCCAGCACCCCTGAGCAGGAGTGGGAGGTGAAGCCATCCTATTAAAGTTTCCCATTCCAGCTACAGAGCTAGTAGGCCAAGATGATAGCCAAAAAGCAAGGAGGACAAATTGTGCTGCGATGAACATAGTTGTACTGGTGGCTTTATTTTGTTCTTGCTTGTAATCTTTTGGGTAGATGCCCAAGAGTGGGGCTGCTGGATCGTAGGGGAGCTCTATGTTTAGCCTTCTGAGGAATCTCTGTACTGCTTTCCAGAGTGGCTGAACAAGTTTACATTCCCACCAACAATATAGTAGGGGTCCCTTTTGGTGGCCACATCCCCTCCAGCATTTGTTGTTGTTAGTTTTCCTGATAATGGACATTCTTACTGGGGTGAGGTGGAATCTCAATGTTGTTTTTTTTTGTTTTTTTTTTTGGCCAGTCCTGGGCCTTGGACTCAGGGCCTGAGCACTGTCCCTGGCTTCTTCCCGCTCAAGGCTAGCACTCTGCCACTTGAGCCACAGCGCCGCTTCTGGCCGTTTTTCTGTATATGTGGTGCTGGGGAATCGAACCTAGGGCCTCGTGTATCCGAGGCAGGCACTCTTGCCACTAGGCTATATCCCCAGCCCTCAATGTTGTTTTGATTTGCATTTCTTTTATGGCCAGTGATATAGAGCACTTCATGTGTCTCTTGGCACTTCTCATTTTATGAAACCCACCCAGATGCCCCTCAGTAGATGAGTGGATCAGGAAAATGTGGTACATATACACAATGGAATTTAATGCCTCTATCAGAAAAAAATGACATTGCCTGGTTTGTAATGAAATGGAAAGACTTGGAAAAAATTATATTAAGTGAAGTGAGCCAGACCCAAAGAAACATGGACTCTATGGTTTCCCTCATAGGAAATAATTAGTACATGTTTAGGCTAGTCAGAGCAGAAGATCACAATAGTCCAATAGCTATGCCCTTATGAACACATAAGATGATGCTAAGTGAAATGAACTCCATGTTATGGAAATGAGTGCTATAACACTGTTGTAATTATTTTCAACATGCCATGTGAAACCGTAGCTTCTTTTTGTTGTTGTTCCTCTTGTATCCCCTTCCTGTGGTTGTGCCCCACTATCACTGTATCCACTGAGTACCCTGGATACTGTATATACTTGTATTAGAACTAGGGAAAGTAAAGGGAATACCAAAATTAAGAGACAAAGGATAAAAAGACAAACGACTCCAAAAGCAATACTTACAAAACCATTTGGTGTAAACCAAGTGAATAACTCATGAGGGGTGGGGAGGAGAGGAGGAGGAGAGGGGGAAATGTGGGAGGAGGTAACAAGTTGAACAAGAAATATACTCACTGCCTTAAATATGAAACTGTAACCCCTCTGCACATCACTTTGACAATAAATAAATAATTATTCTTTAAAAAAAAAAAAAAGGCAAGAAGGAAAGTGCTTTTCACCCAGAAGCCTGAGGATGGAGACACAGAGTTTAGATTTCTGCTTTTAAACTAGTATGTTTCAAGAACCATTTAGCAACATTATTGCAAGGGGCTCTTAGAGAATTGTTAATTCAAATTGAAGACATGAAATACAAAGAGGGGAAAAGGCCTGGAAGAGACAACTATCACCTGACATACCCACAGCTACAGCTCCTAATTTGTCCTGGAATACAGTGACAGTTTTCTGAAAAATGATCTGAGAGATGTTGTTTCCATTTATAGTAAACTTCCAGCATGCAACTTAGAGACTGACTGCCTATGTACAAGCAACCTTATTTTTAGATAAAATTTGAATATTAAACATAGCCCTATTCTATTAGGATGTAGGCCAAAAATCAGCAAACTTTTTCTGTAAAGGGCTAAATAGTACACCTTTGGTCTTTGCAAGCCCTGAGGTCTCTGCCTCAACTCTATCACTGCAGTCAAAAGTAGACAATGACAGTATGTACAGGCATGAGCTGAGCTAAGTTCCTGTAAGAGTTTAATAACACAAACAGACAGCAGGCTATATTTGGCCTACAGGCCCGTTTGCTAACTTCTGATACAGATGATAATCCTTAATCATCATCACGAAGATATGAAGTTAATTTCTCTGTAGTAGTAATAGTTACAGGTGACTTTCTTACCTGTGGAGACAAAACTATGTGTATGATGAAGAATGAAAACACCTGGGTTTAGAGTGAGCCATGGAATGATGGGAAACTCCTTGGTCAAGAGAATCAGAATGTGTGGTCCATTTCCCTATCTGCCACTTATTACTGTATGATTCGGATGTTTTTCACGACCCTGGGCTTTCCTGGGTAGGAATAAGGAAAATAATAGGCTATTTCCCTAAAACCAGCATAAAGCAATGGTTGTAAAAACTCTGAACAAATATGAGTTCTGTGCTTGTCTCACTGATGGATGACAGATCTAGGCAGATTTGAACTCATTAATGTCCTAACAAGCTCCGGGTGGGGTCACTGATGCCCCTTCTGACAAGTTGTTCAAGCCAATCATTTGGGAGACATCCAAGATGTCTCTCTCCTGGGTAAGCCCTGAAACCAATTAACAAAACCTTTTTCATTCTGCCACCTTTGCCATTCTAGGTGGGTTTTTTTTTTCCATTTCTGCCACAACAGCCTTTATTTTACTTTATTTATGCCAAAAGCCTCTTAGGATTATACCTGTTTGTAGTCTCGGCAGTTTTAGACCTTGTCGCAAGATCTTATTGCATGGAGTATAAAATCTCATCTCCACAAGGATTATAGAGATGCAAAAGATTGATGCCACATACCTAACCAACCCTTCCACTGTACCCTGCTGAATAAAGTTGATGAATGATCTCTGCCTGAAACCATTTATCCACCAAGTGTTGGCTCAAATACAGCCTTGCTGTGCTACCCCCATCCCCATTATGTTCAGATATTCTTTCTATGCTCTCACTGTACCGCATACATACCAACAGCACATTACAGCAGCCATCTTATTAGCTGCATTGTTTATCTCTCACTCAAAACTATAGCTATAAGCTTCCCAAAGAAAGGGTTATTCTCATATCCCCAGTTGGGATAGACTAGACTAGACTTCAGTAACTCACTGATGCTGGTGTTAAATTCATAAAACTCTCTATCACCCACACTTTCAGGTGACAACCACACACAAAAAAGAGTAGCTCATTCTGGAATGATTGCTTACCCATAATCCTCCAAGGCACATCCCAGCATAAGAAAGGTCAGCCCAATAGCTCCACTGAAGGACAATGCCACCAGAGCTGTGAAAAATAAAAGCAAGGGTTAAAGGTTCCAGATCATCAGTTGCCAGGAAGGCAGGGTCACTGGGATACGACTACATATGAATACAGCTCCTCTGCAGGGTGACAAGTTATTGTGAAGTTGGAAGGTAGTAATAGTTGCATAATCTTGTGACTGTACCAAACACCATAAGATTTTACACTAAAAAAAAAAAACAAAAAAATAAACAAATAACACTAATTTTATAGAATGTAAATATATCTCAATAAAACAATTTACCAGCTAGGTTCTGGTGGCTCATACCTGTAATCTGATCTATTCAGGAAGCTGAGATCTGAGGATCATAGTTCAAAGCCAGCCCAGGCAGGAAAACCTATGAGACTCTTATCTCTAATTAACCACCAAAAAGCCAGAGGTTGAGCTGTGGCTCAAGAGTAGAGTACTAGCCTTGATTAAAAAAAAAAAATCTCAGATATAAAGCCTAGGCTCTAAGTTCATGCCCTAAGTCTGACACACACACACACACACACACACACACACAACTTAGAAAAGAATAAATGGAGCTGGGCACCGGTGGCTCATGCCTGTAATCTTATCTGTTCAAGAGACTGAGATCTTAGAATCACAGTTCCAAGGCAGCTCAGGCAGGAAAGTCTGTTCCCCTCTTATCTCCAATTAACCACCAGAAAAACGGAAGTGGTGCAGTGGCTCAAAGTGGTAGAGAGTGGAAAAAGAGCTCAAGGACAGTACCTAGGCCAAGTTCAAGCCCATGACAGAAGGAAGGAAGGAAGGAAGGAGGGAGGGAGGGAGGGAGGGAGGGAGGGAGGGAGGGAGGAAGGAAGGAAGGAAGGAAGGAAGGAAGGAAGGAAGGAAGGAAGGAAGGAAGGAAGGAAGGAAGATCCCAAATCTGTGTGAATTTCATTAATCAATGCACATGTGACTAGCAAGTGACTATTGGATGGCTGTACACACCTCCTTCAGTACTATAGCCTTGTATTAAGGAGGAAGGGCTTTTCAAAGGTAACTAAGTTGAGATGAGGGAAGAAGGTACAGTCTCCAGGATGGGATCAATATCCTTAGCAGAGAAAGAAACCAGAGCATTTGAGGGTTATGGTCCCTCTTACTCCTACACCACGAGGAAGGAAACCATCTGCAAACAGGAAGCGGGCCCTTACCAGACTGCAGATCCACCTTGGACATCCCAGCTTCCAACAGTGACTCCAAAATAACATTCGGCCATCCAGTCTATGGTATGTTTGCAATAGCAGCCCAAACTGGATAACCACCTGTGTATATCCCTATAAAAATCAAAAGCAACTCCAGGACTTTCCCACACTGACCCTGAGAGTTCCCTCTCTATCTGCCAAGGAGAACAACCAGCCAGTCTCTGCAACTCTGAGTAGAAACCTTGGGACCACTGGAGGCAGGTGGTTATTCTCCACCAGTTTCTAAAATGTTAGAAATTCTCTTTCCCTAAATATCATCCCAAACTGACTGACCTCCTCAGAGAGAGCTTCCATTACTTTGTCTCCTTAATCACAAGTACTTCAAAACTGCTTTCATGTCCTCATAGGAAACAATTCCCAACTGGTATCTACTGAATAAAACATTGACTTCCTAGATCTGCTGGATCTGTATTTCTGCTAGGGTAGGAATGTAGGTTGGATAGATAGACTTGTCATGCCGCTGAGTGATACACAGAATACTAGGTTAGTAAAAGATTTGAGTCACACACATGGATTCAAATATCAACTTTATTGTCCACTGGCTACATGACCTTAGCAAGAAGTCAGATCTCTCTGAACCTGGTCTCTCACCTATGAAACAGGAATAATGGCCCCACATTATTGAGTCAATGGGAACTTAATGAGATGTAATATGTTTGATAGAAGTAGGTGCTCAATAAATATTGACTGGTGCAAGTTTCTATTTTAGATTGTTAGATTTGTCTTCTTAAAAAATACAAAGCAGGGCTGGGGATATGGCCTAGTGGCAAGAAAGCTTGCCTCGTATACATGAGGCCCTGGGTTCAATTCCCCAGCACCACATATACAGAAAACGGCCAGAAGTGGCACTGTGGCTCAAGTGGCAAAGTGCTAGCCTTGAGCAAAAGGAAGCCAGGGACAGTGCTCAGGCCCTGAGTCCAAGGCTCAGGACTGGCCAAAAAAAAATACAAAGCAAAAGCAAAGGACACAATTTATATTCTCTATTGAAAGAATACTGAATAATTTTATTGCTTAAATTAGTGAATGTTTTATTGATCCCTTTTACTTTAAGAAGACACAAGATATTGTTTTATAAGAAGACACCAAGAGGCTTTTCAGGAAACATCCAGAAGTATCCAGATATTAGAGAACAGAAAGGACCATCAATTCTAATGTATTTATTTGTGTGTGTGTGTGTGTGTGTGTGTGTGTGTGTGTGTGTGTGTGTGTTGGTCCTGGGATTTGAAATCTGGGCCTGAACACTATTTCTGGCTTCTGTACTCAAAGCTAGTGCTCTATCACTTCGAACCACAGTTCCATTTCTGGCTTTTTGATAAATAGCTGGAAATGAGAGTCCCATGAACTTTCCTACCTAGGCTGGCCCTGAACTACAATCCACAGATCTCAGCCACCTAGGATCTAGGATGTGAGCCACTATCACCCAGTTCAACCTACTCTTTAATGGAAAAATATCCATATATGTGAAAATATATTCATATTATATCATATGTATTTATTATATATATATATATATGGTAGATGACCTTTTCCTAACAGGATTTGCTACCCTCCTTTGGGCCTGATCATCTTCAATACATCCTATTCCACAAGCCCAACAATACTGAGCACTACAGACCGCTTCTTTCTCTCAAAGTTCTTTAATTCTCTTTTTTGTCATGTTTTTATTTGGTGTGTGAGTATGTGTGTGTGTGTGTGTCAGTGTTCAGGAACAGCAAACTTGCCATCTCTTAATGTTGGAGAGATGACCAGGAATCTAACCTCATCTTTCTTTCGACTCTGTACTCCAGCTGGATAAATGTATTCTGTCAAATTTACAAGGGCCCAGCCACGTTTGAGGCTCCAAGAACTAGGCCTGTACTCCCACCTTCAAATACCAATATGCTCTACTCTGCCTAGACAGCTAATAACCAATACGAACCTCAAACTCAACTCATGACAAAGCAAACCACCATCCTCCCATCCACTACTCCCAAGCACCCACAGCTCCTGAGTACATAGTAAAAGCCTATCTCACTTTTCCATCTTCCCTAAAAGCCTACTGAAGCTGCTTTCTGCCTTGCAGTGAGTCAGCAAGTCCACATGACTCTATCACCAGACTTGAGACTTCCCCAGTGCAGAACCTAATCATTGGTCTGCAGATATATGTGCCTCTTCCTACCCATCCTCACACAGCACACACTGAGGCTTAGTGGTATATACACACCTTGTTCTTTACAGGAAGTTAGAGGGAAGAGAGAGTATGAACTATAAAGAGAGAACGTGAGAATACAGAGGAAAGACAGCAAAAAGGAATGTGTATTATATGTTAAATATTACATCTTTTCTCTAAATTTCTGAAAAGAACAAGGTGTTCTTTCATGTCCACCCTGTAGCCACTCTCCATCTGGAATAAACTCTGCCCTTTAGCAGATATAACCTCATGGATCCCTTTAGATGCACTTCAAATACTGTTCTTTATAAACACACACATACACACAAACATACACCACCACCACAACAACAAACAGTCCTCTTCATCCCTAGAGGAATAATTAGTCCCATCATCATTAGTTTCTTGTGACTGCTGTTATAAGCAAGTGCCACAAATTGGATGACTCAGAATAGCATGTGTGAACTGAAGCTGTCAGAGAGAGCCAGGCTCTCTCTCTGAAGGCTTTAAGGAGCAAGCTGCCCTTGCCTCTTCCTGTCTGATGTTGCCCATAATTGGTGCCACTTGGTTTGCAGCTGCATCACAACAATTTCTGTTCTAGTGTTCATTCTGTTATGTATTCAAATTTCCCTCTTCTTTCAAGGATACCAGCCATTGGATCAGAGCATATCCAACGCAAGAATGATCTTAGCTTGCCTGCATCTGAAGACCCTATTTCCTAACAGTGTCTACAATCGAGTGTGTTTCCAGAAGAGCCACATTCACAGGTAGTAGGAAGTTCAAACCTAACCATACCTTTGAGGGGAACTTATCTCCAATTCCACTGTATCAGGGCATATACCTCATTCCCTTAGACAGTAATGTCATGATTTGCAGCTGTCACTCAACAATCATTTCTCCTCTATCTTTTTAACTCCAGGTCTCCAACATACAAGTCCTCAATAAAAATGAAATTACCTGAAAAATGCTTCCTTCCATTTAGTCTTTTTTTTTCTTCCTTTCTACTACCTCATACTTTTAAACATATTCACATATAAACATTATTACTATTTGGTAGTTTCTGGTCCGGATAAACCCTAAATCACAGGTAGATACTATGTGTCATGTTTCCTACATTGGACTCAAATGGACATATTATACACTGGACACTGTCCAAGTAAGCCAGGTTTACTCAACTGATATTAAATATAAAGTCAACCAGAAATAATGATAAAATGTATCTGTTGCTAACAGCACACAGATAAATTGGTAACGAACACACAAGTGCACACATGCATTATACACTGCATGTGTTCGCAGTAGATATCAACCGGGAAGATCTCTGTAGCAATTTCAAGAATAAGGAACTCCAATTCAGAAACAAGTCATGCCAGTCCATTTGCAAGATCAGAAATGGAATCGTTTCCTCCTCAAGGAAGCCTTCCCCATGCAGACCTTCCTTTCTCTGAACGCACACAAAGAAGGGAAGTGATGTTCACAGTTCCCCCTTTTTTTAAACTACCCCATTCAAAAGCACAACATTGCACACCCTTACTTTCTTGTCTGTCCAGATGGGGATAGAAATCACTGAGGAAAGTACATGTTAAAATCCCACCTAATCTAGGCGCTAAAATTGCAAGAATAGCATTAGTTCTGGGTATTTTCCATTGTCACCCGCCAACAGCAACTCTGTCCCCTTGGAAAAGTCATTAGGAACAAGAGAATTGACTTTCTCTTGTCCAGCCCTGGAGACAAAGGCTCCTTTGTCAGTAATAGGAAACTAAGGAGGGACAGGAAGCACGGAGAGGGACGTCAGGACGGACGTGTGAAGAAGTAGAACCCTCCTTTAAAAACTCCACAGTGGTCGAGGGAAAACCTGGGGAAACTGAGGCGAAGCGGGGGGGGGGGGGCGGGCAAAGGATGTTCCAAGGCTACCCCGGGTCCCCCAGGAAGGCAGTGCTGACAGGCGAGGCCTCCGCCCGGGGTCTGCAAGACCCCAGGAAAGCGCCGAAAGCCGGTGGCCTCAGCACACAGCGCAGAGATCACCCCGAAACGCCCCCTCCACCCATACCACAAGAGGCGAGCGGAGCGCACGGGCGCCTCGGTGCCCGGAGAGACGGGAAGGGTGGCGGGGCTGCGGGCGGCTGATCACCGCCAGCGCGCGGAAGGCGCAGCTGCAGGCCGAGCCCGGAACT
Source organism: Perognathus longimembris pacificus (assembly GCF_023159225.1). Lineage (NCBI taxonomy): Eukaryota > Metazoa > Chordata > Mammalia > Rodentia > Heteromyidae > Perognathus > Perognathus longimembris. The sequence continues at coordinate 45,384,182 of NC_063167.1, read as the reverse complement.
GAGGTGGTGACCCCGCCCCACGACCACCGAGCCGGGGGTCGAGGATGTACCTTTAACGCCCGCCATGTCTCTGGAGCTGGGGCTGCTGGCGGCTGCTTCCGGCTTCCTCCCACCACCCGGGACCCCCCAATCCCCGCCCGCCCCGGTCCCCGCCCTGGACGGGTCCACGCCCGGGGAGGCCGACTCAGCCACGCAAGGCCCGCCTCCTGCCAGACAGAGCCTCGCCTCCGACACGGAGCCCCGCCCACGCAGAGCCCCGCCTCCAGACACGGAGCCCCGCCCATGCCATGCTAGTGCAGAGTCCCGGACACGCAGAGCCCCGCCTCTACTGGTCCAGATCCCTGCCACTCAGATGCTCACTAGTGTCATTTCCCCATTCCCGTTCCGCTACGCAGAGCCCGCCCCTGTGGTCCAGAACCACGCCCCCATCTCGCATAGCCCGCCCTCCTCGAGCCACATAGCCACGCCCCCAACCTGCAGAGGCTGTTTCCAGCCTCTAGTCCCGCTGGTCTTGCCTGAACCTGCGCCCCAATCCTCCTAAACTCTGGGCCATCCGGGTAACCCGGTTAACCACCCAAGCTCCGCCCCGACGTCAGGACCAGACACTCCCTCCACCAAATCAAGATGCTCCGTGTAAGCCTAGAGGCTTGGAAACCTGCTGAGAGTGGAGGCAGCTTTGTCTTTTTTGTTGTTGTTTTCCCTAACCTTCTTGGTGGGGATGAAGTTTTTTGTTTTGACCTTAGAAATCATCTAGTCTGAGTGCTTCCTTTTTCTTGTGGAGAAAGAGGTTCAGAAATGGTAGGGAATTATGCCAGACGGCTTCTTGAAAGAGGTTAGAAAGACAAAACAATCGAAATATTGACGTTACTAGGAAGGGGGAAAATGCACTCTGAAATTACTGAGATCTGCTGTACAATAAGATATTTTTAGAGACACTGCATTCATAAAGCTTACTAGAGCTCATTGTTTTATTCTACTTTATTGTGATTACTCTCTTGCTGGGACTATTTTATAACTATCATACAAGGTTTGTATCTGTGTGGGGAAAAACGTCTGTCCAGAATATCAAGCATCTTGTAGGAGCTTGGAATATAGTCCCTAGAGGGAGTCAGGAAACTACTGTACTGTAAAGGATTCACTAGCCACGCTCTGAGAACTTGTGAGTTTTGGCTCCTTTGCTGGTGTAGGGAACTAGTAGTAGTTTTCCCATCTTAAGTAATTAAACGTCCTGCCCCTTGCCATTCCCAACCATTCCCCCAACCTCATTAGTTGGTGTCCTGAAGAGGCACAATAGAGAGATTTGCTAAAGCCCTCCCCATCAGAACTCCACAGACACAGCATGATTTGAGTACCTGAGGTGTAGAATGAAATACTGAAAAATGAATGGAAGCACAATGCTAAAGTATTGGTTCCAAGGCTACAGGTATGTAGAAACAGCAATATTCTCAGATAGTGTTTTTCTCCCAACTTGCTATGTATTACTTTTTTAAGTTACTTTTTATGGTAAAACTAAGACTCAGTTCTAGAAATTAAGAAAACTGTGGCCAGACCCCATACCACTGAACTCTAAAGTCAGATCTTATGTTCTGAAAAGACAGGGATTAAATATAAAAAGAAAAACCCATTCATTGAGTTTATGGTCTATCAGTATTTGCAAAATATTGGCCAGTGGCCCTATAACAAAAGACAAGTTAGTAGAACAAAGCATAACAAGTTTATTTGATCATAGTCTTGATGGGACACAAGAGCCTTCAGATTAAAGACCCAAGGACTCTGAGTGGCGTATGCAGACCTTATGAAGCATGGACAGCCATGTAGAAACATGATTGGTCTAACAGTTAAAAAGGAGGAAAACCCAGCCAGATTCTTCTTGGTCAGATTCCTGTTGGTCTCTCTGTGCAGCATTTCTTCCTTTGGGACACAAAGCATGACACTTTGTGGTAGGTCTTATGACCTACCATAAGACAAAGAAAGAGTATTGTTTTTAGCTTTTATGGCTAGTTTGGGGAAATGACTAAAGGAAATGACCTGCCTTGGGGAACAGGAGTACCAGTTCCACTGCTTGTCTGGGGGGAAGAATGAGGTAGGTTAGAGACCAGAGGGCAGGAGAAGGTCGGAGAAAAAGTTTGCTGTACTGCTCTCTAAGCCCCAAGCATAAAGAAAATAATAAATATACTATACTATAGTAAGTTTCCCTATCCTACAGTAAATATCTGTTTCAAATCCCAGTTCAAAGTAAACTGTGCCATGCTTCCATTCCTCACATGAGATTTACAAAACCTTTTCAAAGAATGATAGTGCACACCTGTAATTCCAACACTCAGGCCAGGGCAGGAGGATTGTAAGTTTGAGGCCAAACTGGGTGACAAAGAGACATGCTTACATGGCAAACAAGATCTGGGTGTCTTGTTAAGGCAGGCTGTCAAGCCAGGGATTTAGCCAAATGGAAGTATGAGCGAGCGAGTACTCACTGAAATCAGTGAAGGTTGCTTTTCCTTGGCAAGTTTCCACCATTTATTCATACAGCTCTCTGTCAGCCCACGTACACCAAGTGTCAAACCACAGCTTATAGTCAGTTGCTATTTCCTCCTCCACACAACTTGATATTTGATTTTAATGTTATCTCAGCTAGTGATCTGTAGGATACCCTGTCTTATTTATTATCAATAACAGTAACCATAGTGTGTAATGAGTACCCACTTGACCAAAATTTACATACACAGTTCCTAATTCTACCACTTCAGGATTGTCAGGAGAAATACTTAAGACGCGGGGAGATGAATTTCTCCAATGTAACAGTCTGCATGCAGAAAAATCCGAACCAAACTCCAGCTTTACTGGTTTTAATCACTAGGCCCAAATGACCTCATTTTGTTGGCCCAGACTCCTCAATCATATTTCTTTCGGTCAGGGACAACTGACCTGCTGCTGTGATAAAGGCTCACTTTTTTATATATACATTAGAGTTTCTCCAGGGGCTTCAGGACAGAGGCACATTATTCCAGATGCACACAGTACAATAATGGGGCTGAAGAAATGACTTAGGGGTTGGATTTTTGTTGTTTGTTTGCTTGTTTGTTTGCTACATCAACCTTCCTTCTATACGGTGCTTGCCTCAGCCTTCTGGAATGCTGGGCTATAGGCACAGGCCTGAATACCACCTCTCTAGGCATCAAAAGCTTTTGATTTGCTGCATTTATTTGCAAATGAATATGCTACTTCTGTCCTTAAAAAATAAAACACCTTTTCCATGACAGATGCAGAAGATCAATCCCTTAGCTTCAGCAAACAAATGCACTTTATTAACATTGTAGCTAGAGAGCAGAATTTCTGTGTGGATTCTTCTTTTTTTTCCTCTATTGTCAAAGTGAAGTACAGAGGGGTTACATTTCATATGTAAGGCAGTGAGTACATTTCTTGTTCAATTTGTGGGTTCCTCTGTGGATTCTTCTTGAAACATGATATTCATGTAGCATGGTGTGCGTGTATGTGTCTGTGTGTGTGTTTGTGTCTGTGTGCCTGTGTGTCTGTGTCAAGATAGAGGATACATGGGTGAGGAAAATATAAATCTCAAAGTCTTTTTCCAATTTTTGCCTTTGGGTCTAAATGTTGTTTTTAGATTCATTGCCCACAACTCTCCTTTGAAGTAAATCAGGTCAGATAGGTAATTCAAGTTTGTCATTGTAGTCATACAAGTGCAAAAATAACTTAAATGTCTAAAATATTTTTGAGCCTTTTAATATACATTACAAATATTTTAGACCAATCACATTTTCTTGTGCAATGTATTTACAAAACCAAAATATATTACAATAAATATGAATGAAACAGTTAATCTAATCAACAACAAGCTCTGTCACCAGATGTTTAAAAGGAATGCAAAAACTTGTTTGGTCTGCATGAGTTAAGAGATTTGAGATAAATAAGGACCCAGAATTATAATGTATCTGGAAAAAAGATGACGGCAACTCCCAACTTGCTAGGTAAGATTCTCTCTCATTGCTAATTATATAATGTTTAATGACATTTTAAACTGTGAACATTAGTAAATTATCCAAACATAATACAAAGCTAATATAGTTCTAGCATTTCAAAATGTACATGACACCCACATAGTATCCTTTTAGTTATTATCATTATATACTGTAATTGACACAATATCTACATATGCGAATGGGAAAGAACAGAACAGGTCACAGCAACATATCTCACATTCCAATTTTAAATAAGACAAGCACAAACTGGATCAAACATTACTTTGTAATATGTTAAGAAGTAACACTTAGTTTCTTATGGTTACCTTGAACAGTTTACAGGTGTATATTCAAAAAGAAAACATCTTTTGAGAATTTCACATTGTCAATAAAAGGTAAAATAAATAATGAAATTTTATAACCAAAAGAGAGAGCAAGAGAAATGAGAGAGAGAGAAAGAGAGAGACAGAGAGAGAGAGAGAAAGAGAGAGAGAGAGATCTAAATAGAACCTAAAGTGTTTTTGACATGCTGCTTTTCTGGTACAGTTTGCCACAAGAAAATTGAAACAAAAACAAAAATGATTGTCTTTGAGAAAAAAAAAATTTTGAAAGCTTTTCACAAATATTGGATATGAGCCTTTTCAGATTAGCATGAAAATATTTTTGGCCACCTGCTCTGTGTGTGCATATTATATGCATATATTAAATATATATACACATATTATATACACATTGTCTATGTGCTCAGTAGGAGGTCTAGAAAAGCCACAAAATAGCAAACTACTTACCCCTCAAAATGACAACCAGCCAAACACTGAACTGAAACCAATTGGAGGTTCTTACATGAATGCCATTCCACAGACCTCCAACTACTTCACCCAAATCAACCCCTGGAAATAATCCAAGGGGCCACAGAGTCACCAGGAGGGAGGGGACCTAGTTCTAAGCCCCCATGAGGGAGTGTGAAGATCTACACATCTTCTATGGTCTTACCCACTCACAAACTACAGCACACCAAGTCCAGGTTAGCTGTTGGTCTTAACAAACTGTGAATGTATCAAACTGCTTCACAACATACTACCAGCAAAGAACCTTTTTAACTAAGAAAAAGGAATGGTAAAAAAAAAAAAAAAAGGTACATCCTTTGAATCAAGTTCAGAGTTATAGTATTAAGAGTTTTCTTTCATCAACCCCAGTTTTTTTTAACAGAAAAGGAAAGTAGTATGGCTGGGAATCTGGCCTAGTGGCAAGAGTGCTTGCCTTGTATACATGAAGCCCTGGGTTCGATTCCTCAGCTCCACATATATACAAAAGGAAAGTAGCAGCTCAACATCCCTTTAGCCAGCATTTGCTTTAGTTTTTACCATATCCAGGAAGAACACACAATAATCCCTGGATATTTGCGTAAGCACTTGCCACAATCCAAATTCTTTCACATTTATTAGTGCTCCTGATCAAAAGACATACACACTATTATCCTCAAGGCCAGTGTACATTTTGCTAAACAAACAAAAAAAAATACTTGATGGTAATGTTCCTGATGTCTGTGTAAAGCTATTACTCAAGTTATTTCATCCCCCCTCCCCCCCAAAAAAAATCCCAAGCCATTCTTAAAGACCATCAGATAATCTTATTTCTGTAACTCTTGATGATTCATCATATTCTCAGAGAATAAAATGGATGGCATGCCTTCACTTTGGCAGCCTCAACGTTCCATATTCCCAGGCAAAATGCTAAGTAGGCTCCCCACAGGGCAGACTGGAATGTTGAATGTCAGCAAGGTCATCACACAAGTTCCTCCCCTGCTTTCAATCTTTCATAGCAGGGACTTGGAGAAATCAAACATCCACATTCCTTAGTGTGAGAAATTAATTCACAAGTAACTGAACAGTTTAGTACTGGAGATACATTACTGAAATTTTTGGTTCATCTGTGAAAACCTCAGAATTATAATACACACTAAGCATTAGCACAGTTTTGTAGTGGAGATAGAAAGGCTCACAAGTTAATACAAGGGCTTTTGGCCTTGGTTTTCAAATTCAGACCAGGCATCATTTAGCTCCATGAAAATCATCTTTGCATACTGTTCATAGGGTTGCCCAGTAGCCTGTAGGGAAAAACAAAGAATACATTATATATATCACAGACTGAAATAATGTCTCCGTTGAATTCATTGGTAATATGGGTTCTAAGTTATTAAAATGCTCTTCCAGGCTGGGCACCAGTGACTTACACCTGTAGTCCTAGCTACTCAGAAGGCTAAGATCTAAGGATCAAGGTTCCAATTCAGACCAAGTAGAAAAATCTGAGAAGCTCTTACTTCACCAGCAAAATGCCAGAAGTGGAGGTATGAATGGTACAATGCCAGCTTTGAGCAAAATGTCAAGCAAGAGTGTGAGGCCCTGAGTTTAAGCCCTTTTGTGGCATAACAAAATATTCTTGTATTAAGTTGCTTCTCTTTTTACAGCCTTATCTGTGTGATAGCAAGTACCATACTCTCCTCTGGAAATTCACATAAGGTGATGGTAATTATCAATAAGTAACTAACAGAAAGCTTAGCAAGCATCAAAAGATCCATCTCTGTTTTCTAGCAGTACTACCAAACAAACCAAAGCATAATAACACCCTATTTCTAATCCATTATGGTTCTCAACTCCTATGTATTTATTTATTTTGGCCAGTCCTGGGGCTTGGACTCAGGGCCTGAGCACTGTCCCTTTTTGCTCAAGGCTAGCACTCTACCACTTGAGCCACAGAGCCACTTCAGGCCGTTTTCTATATATGTCGTGCTGAAGAATCAAACCTAGAGCTTCATGTATATGAGGCAAGCACTCTCGCCACTAGGCCATATTCCCAGCCCTCAACTCCTATACTTTTTTTTCAATTTCTAAAGAGAGTGAAGGTCTTGGAGATGCAAAAGAAAGGCAAACAATTTTTTTGTACATTTTCTGGGCTCCACTTCTCTTTTGATTGACTGAAAGTCAAGTGTTAATGTGGATTTTTGTTGATTCTTCTATTCAAAGTAGTCATTAAAAATGTAGAGGGATGGAAATTCAATAAATACATGGCACTGGAGTTTGTGTTCCCAAGAGGCACTTTAATAATAACTTCTTGTCACTTCTCCCTGAGATGTTTCTGAGAACAGAGGCCGTAGTATGATTAAAGTTTCTAACAATGATGCTCACATGTGTCAATGACAACATACGGTAACACAAACAAGATAATGGGTTTCGTTGCATTTTTTAAAGCCTATTGATTTGCACCAGTTTAGTCAAACACAGTAGTTTCACTACAATCTAGGCTAAACATACTCTTCTGTTTCCAAAGGAGAAAAGTTCTCCTTTGGCTAGCTCTCAGCCTAGTTTTACTATTGCATGATTATATCTAACCCCCCCCCCAAAAAAAAACTGGTGCATGTTGTAATATTCTCTATAAGTAAAGTCTTTGTTATTCATGCTTTGATTTCTTTTTGCACCTTTATGAGGTAGAACTATTTGTTTAGATTCCTGATTCTAACCTGTAACCAGCCAGTAAACAGGAAGTAGGATGCTTTTATACACCTTCATACATGAACAAAATGAGGGCCAGACATAGACAAAGACAGGACCTGTGCTACTCACTTTATCTGGGTGCACAACCAGCACCGCCCTTCTGTACACCTTCTTCACCTGCTCTGGTGTTACCAGGTCTGCCATTCCAACTGGTTTCCACTTGGTCTCCCCAGCCCACAACACAGTGTGCATAGTGGAGAGAAGGGCTCTGATATTTCTCTCTTTACCTTCTATCCATTCCAGGATCTGTAAACACAGAGGGGAGGAGATGGGGGTTTCAAATGTTTTCTAGTCTAGAGGGATTCTTCCAGGTTCCTGGAAAACCTGTCCTGCTTCAGTGAAACAAAATAATAGGAATGTCCTGCATGCTCTACCTTCTGAAGAGCTCTTCCTGGAATACTTTCCCACCTCTGCCTGCTGCTTATCGTTCTGGTCTTCATCATCCTCCATCCACATGCCCACTCAATAATTTCACCTCTGAGAGTTTGAATTTGTTGCTCTATGGCCCCCTATAGTTAATAATACATTCCTAAAGTATAAACTCTATCAGGTCACATTTATACCAACTGGCTACCTGAACTAAATAAATTTCCCTTTTTGAAAAGCCAAACCAAATCTGGCCTGGGAATGTAGTTCAGTGATAGAATACCTATCTGCCAAGCACAGAATTCTAGATTTAATCCCCAGAACTCCCCTCTCCCCAAAATAAATCCTTTAAGAAAGCTACTGGGGATGCTGAGAAAGGAAGATTGAGTATTTCAGGCCAGCCTGGGATATATAGCAAGAAACTATCTTCATCTAGGAGTGGTAATTCTTCAATATATAGTATTTCTGTATCAGCTAGAGAACAGATTTTTTTAAAGTGCTCTAAAAGGTGGAGAAAATACAAATAATGCATTCCCTTCCTCAAGAAAATCCAATAATTTATCTTTAAAATCTGAGTGACACTTAGGTAACAAAATCACATCTTAAAGAGTGTCATTGCTCATCTGAACAAGTAAAGAAATTGTTTTACCAAACCATGGTCCAAAGTTGATTATAGAACTTAGACTGGTCGCCTGGTAGCTCATACCTGTCCTCCTGTCCACTCAGAGAGCTGAGATCTGAGGGCTGTGGTTCAAAGACAGCCCAAGCAGGAAAGTCTGTGATTAATCTCCAGTTAATTACCAAAAAGGTTGGAAGTGGAGCTGTAGTTGCTTAAGTGGTAGAGTGCTAGCCTTGAGCAAAAAATATATATATATCAGTAACAGTACCTGGGCCCTGAATTCAAGCCTCAGAACTGGCACTAAAAATTAAAAAATTTTTGATTAAGTACCATATACAACCTCCCTAAAGCTACTTTGCCTTTAAGCGGCATGATTGTACTCAAACTACAATATGGTGAATGTCAATACACATTTCCTTTCCTAGATGCTACAGTCTGAATGTCTTAAGTCCCACTCAAAATTCATTTGCTGAAGTCATAGCCCCACAGTAGTGATAGCATTAGGAGACCAGCTCTTGGGAGGTGATTAGACAATCAGTTGGAATCATGCTGATGGCACCTGATCTTGTCTTATAGGATAATCACACTGAGTCAATGGCTTCCTCACCTTTAATTTCTCAGGATCCATTTCCTTAGCCATTTCCTCCTTTCTCATCTCTGCTATTGTTCGAGGCCCCTTTTTGTCTTTGTGAGCATTAAAACCTTGACTTGAAAGTAAATCTTCAAAGTCAGCTGCTTTTTGCTTCCCTTCTGCAACATAATTTTTGAAAATCATTATGGCTAGGCATATCATACATTTTATCCCAAAGGATTTTCGAGTCTTCGAAGTGCTTTTCTACACGTTTTATTCCCTTTGCTCTTAGTAGTGTAAAAGTCTCCCAGCCCCATTTTATAGATGAGGAAAATGAAGCCCAGAGTCTAGAGTCACACATGTACTTGGCAAGGCTAAGAATGGAGTCGGGCTCATTGAATTAAATCCAATTCCATTTCTATTGTGCCTTCTTTTTAGATGGACATAAGCATTATATCCCCTTGTCATAACTAGTTCATATAGATGATTTGACAAGGGCCTGGCTTGGTTCTTGGAATCCATGCATACTGCCCACCCCTAGCTGATAGATTTAGTTGATTGTGAACTGTTTCCCCACAACTCTGGGGCCAAACTACTCAGGTTTGATTTCCAACTCTATCATCTCTTCACAATGTGACCACAGACAATACTGCAGTCTAGGCCAAGCAACGAAAGTCAGTTTTTGAGTTGAAATCTACTCTGGACCCTCATTCTCTTGCGCACACAAGAAAATGTAAGATCTCCAACACGAGGGAACTCCTCACTGGGGTACAAAGGAAAATCTTACTGTTCTTGAAAGGCTCTCAGTCTTTATTTTTCCTATCCAAGGAATAAGAGCCTTATGATCCATTCACTCTTTCCACATTTATTTAGTGTTTACCATATGCTAGGTCCTTGGGATAAGAGAAGCTAGCATGAAAAACTCCTGCTGTGGATAAGACACAATCCTTGCCTTCCATCTGGCTCCAGTCTGAAGAGAGACAGACAAGTGTGCAGTTGTGGAATTGTATACATGTCTGGAAGCATGACACACCCAGGTGGAGCAGGCACAGCCTCTGGGGTAGGGAGCATCAGTTACTTCTACAGGAATTATGACAACAAGATAGACCCATCTATCCCAGACTCCATACCAGCATCCTCACCCAAATTAGTTGATCCTTTTCCTCGTTCACTCTGGCCAGCAGGCATGGATGAAAAGCTCACATTGTAGTTGGGTCGATTCTGGGGGGAGGAGTGTGGCATGCTGGGTTGTGGCTTGGGCTGTGATTGCTGCCAGTTGTAGCCCCCAGCCTGTTGCCACCCTCCACCCATGGGCTGGGGAGATGCTTTCTGGGGAGAGCTGAGAGGTGGGAATCCTCCACCCAGTCCAGTCGGTGTAGTGGGTTTGCTGGCAAATGAAGAACTACCTACAGAGCAAAAGGCAGAAAGAAGGTAAGGCTATTTTGAATAGCCCTTAACTCCTGCATCTCAAGATATTGTTTGTAGTGATTTTTGCTAGAAGTTGCCTTGAATGGTAGGATAATGAACCTTTCTAAATAGGTAATGAAATTATAGAAATATATATTATTTCCTTTTTCTGCCCTCCAGTGGAGCTCAGATTAGTTAAGTGATTTTTCTCAAAATCACACAGCTAACTTGTTGCAGAATGGAATTAAATATAGATCTTGGACTCGAAGCCAGACGAAAACACCCTGGCTCTTCCCAAGGTGCCATCCCTCTTCAACTTTTCACCTTCTAAATAGATTTTATTACTTCATTAGAGCAGAAGCTACCTAATGACAAGAACAGGGAACAACACAAAAGTTCACTCATCAAGGTATTACTTGAACTTCAATGATCAAGATTTGATATAGCATTGTTAGTGCCCAAGAATAAATCCAGATGTTTTCGGATGTTGCAAGTAGCACCAGTTCCACCCGGCTTGCATTTCATTTCAGGAGATCTCATGTAAAAGAACAATGTGAAGATGTGATGATTTCTGAGGTCTCTTTCACAAAACAAACCCAAACAAAGTAATAGTGATAGAAAAACAATAAATATCCACATAGACCTTTAGAATTTATAAAGCATGGTCATATACATTACTAATTTGTGTCTACAGGACACACTTAGGACACAAGTAACATTTCTCTGATCCCATTGTAAAGAGTAAGAAATGGAAGCTCAGAAAGGTTTACTGATACACTCATGCTCACACAGCTAGTCATTGGAGACATACTTGCCCAAATATACTCTGCCTCACTTTCTGCACCCTGAATCTCTAATTCTTCTTGGGAACCCAGTCTTTACTATTCTCTATCTTTACTACTTTTTATTCTTTTTTTCTCCATTATTCTCTTTCCTTCCCTATCGTGGATATTGTTGTTATGGTCAGAAGACTGGCAACCAACTTGTACTTGAACCTCAACTGTTGTTCATACACCATTCATTCTTGCATACATGTGTTTGTTCACTCACAAATATTTGTTGAACATCTACTATGCACCAGGCTCTGGGATGGACACTGATATTATACATAAAACAAGTGCAGAAAACCCTTGCTCTTCTAGCGTCAGGTGAAAATCTTCACCCTATTGAGCCTCAGTTTCTTCATCAATGAAGCTTGAACTGTCTGTATCCCAGATATAGTATAAAGACACAAAGTGCTTCCCACCCCTTAAATTAAGAAAAGTAAAAGGCATTCTACAATACCAAAATAGGCAAATTCATATGCCAAGCACATGCCCAGACACCTAAAGGGCTTAATACATACTTGCTAATAAGTAAAGGTAATGGCAGGCTTGTGCAGGGTGCCCTTTCTTTGTCATGCTGTAACACAACCCACATGAAGGGTGTGAAGCCCTTTTCCTCTGCTCCTGGTTCCTCCTGCCAATTCCATATCAAATATAATACATAAGGCTGGCTCATCCTCTGCACTGGGGTTTTATATTTATACTTTATGGATGCTCGATAATTTAAATCTTGGTAAGTGTGGAAAAGTTAAAGAACTAAAAAGCAGCCGCAATCCTGCCACACCATGATGTGTTCACACATTCAAGAACCATTGTGGAGCACCTCCATGCCAGGCTGTGGCTGGAGCAGTGAAACAGCAGGCGCTAACCCTTCCCATCAGCATCATATGACTTTGTGATGTCTCATCTTCCAGAATTGCTCAGCAATTCTAATTGTTAATGCTACTGAAGCGAAGATCCAGAAATAACAAGCATAGCTAAACCCAGAGGCCATTGCTATCCTCATCAGAAGCTAACAGCAGTGGTCCTCACCCCTTGATAGCTCCTCAGAATTACCTAGAGCCCTAATCTCCCTCCCCCTGCCCACTCCTAACTCACATAGCACTGACTATAGTGGGTATTTTAGGTTTGATTAGCATTGCTCTCTGCCACCTTATTGTAAGCTCTGAGAAGCACAAACACTATCTGCCTTGATCCTTTATTACATCCTGGATGCAGTAAAGCAAGAATAGATAGTTTTAAAAAAAATCTACTAAATGAGGGATTGATGCCCAAGAATCAAAATCAATTGTCTGGATGATAAACCAAGGAGCCTCTCTTCCAGCCCTCAGCTTTGTGGACTCAAAATATATTTCTACTTTAGAATATCTAAAGTTCCTAGAAAGCCTGGGAGAAATTATTAACATTTTTGTTTCTCTCAATTTTCCTCATAATCTATTAACTACTTCTACTGATTTCCTTTAAGTATCAGTGATTCTTCTGGCATTACTGAGTTCAGAAAATCACTTTGCCTTCCTCCCCTCCCTCCCTCTTCCTCTTGAAGTAGCCAGCCCCTGGCCCTTTCCCTGCCTGCTCCTAGCTCTATTCTCATCTATTCTTTAGAATATATCTAGAGTTCCATTCCTAAGCTAATTGTTTTCTCAGTTTCTACTCAAATTGATGTCCAAACCAATTTTCATGTCTTCCCTGAGATGGCCTTATCCATTCAATCCCATCTGTCCTTCCTCTGTCCTACCACAGATTCCAGCTTGTCCAGTTCTAAAACATGGTGCGGGGCCTGTCCCTCCTTTTCATAACGCATATCTTAACTATATCACAAGTTCCAATTTAGAAGCCACCTCTGCCCGCCCTGCTCTGGTTTAGGTAATATCAGAACACTGGTGAACTTCTTTAGGTCTTAGCTCTTTTCCCATGGATAACAGTTGCTATGCAACAGCAGAACCTGGAAACTGAAAACTCCTACTATACCCAAACCACATCCAGACCAATTATATCTAGTGATTAGTCTCCTATCTATAGGGAAACACAAGGAATTGATGTTGGGGTCAGAATAGTTTCATGTGCAAATACCTTCTGGGGCATTCTTGTCCTCTGACTTTTATTAATTTTAGCTGTTTAGTTTAGAAGTTTGATTTTTATTTTCTGAGAATTTGCCTCAATTCATAGCTCTCACATAGACAGCTGTTTATCATGTGTGTGCATGAGAAATAGGTAAATTATTTAATTTGCATACCTTTTAAAAATGGAGAAATTGCTGGTAGCTCATACCTGTAATATTAACTACTCAGGAAGCTGAGATATAAAGATCACAGTTTGAAGCTAGCCTGGGTAGACAAGGCCAAGAGATTCTTATCTCCAACTAGACAATAAAAAGCAAGAAGTGGAGGTATGGCTCTAGTGATAGAGTCTGCCTTACAATGTATGTCATATATATATGCATATACATACTTACACACACATATATACATACATATATGTGTCATATAGATCATATGTGACCTGTGATGTATATGTTGTATAGATCATAGGTATGTCCTAATGTGCTATATATACACACATATATATATATATCCACATATGATAGAAAAAAGGATTAAAAAATCACCACAACATAGTAATAATTGCTTCAGGTAAGAATTTTTTTCTTTGAGACAGTGTATCTCTAGGTGGCCCAGGCTAGCCTTGAGCTTGCAATCCTTCTGTCTTTGCATCCTAAGTGCTAGCAATGTAGATGCCAGCATACCCACCAAAAATCACTAATGAGGCCAGGCATCAATGCTCACACCTCTAATTCTAGAGCTACTCAGGGGACTGAGATCTGAGGATCACAGTTTGAAGCCAGCACAGGCAGAAAAGTCCCCCTGAGACTTACCTCCAATTAACACTCAAAAACCAGAAGTGATGTTGTGGCTCAAAGTGGCACAACACTAGCCTTGAGCAAAAGAAGCTCAGGGTACAGAGTCCAGACCCAGAGTTCAAGCCCCAGGACTTGCAAACAAGCAAACAAATATGAATGTTGATAAAACCATTAGTTAAAAGCCAAACTGAAAACAGGATATTTTCAGTAGGCTTATGTCAAAATATTTCCCTCAGATTACATCCAGGTTACAAAAGGAAACCAGCAACTTTACTGTGAACCAACCTGGCAGACTGCACCTTATCTAAGAGATCAAAGTTAAAATCAAAGTGAAACATTGTCCATTGCCCTATACCCTTCCAATACCAACATCACAAAAACTGGAGAAAAGGCTGAAGAAATTTTCCAGAATAGAAGAGTCTTCAAAAATATGACAATTAGGGGCTGGGAATATGGCCTAGTGGCAAGAGTGCTTGCCTCCTACACATGAAGCTCTCGGTTCGATTCCCCAGCACCACATATATGGAAAACGGCCAGAAGGGGCGCTGTGGCTCAGGTGGCAGAGTGCTAGCCTTGAGCTGGAAAAAGCCAGGGACAGTGCTCAGGCCCTGAGTCCAAGGCCCAGGACTGGCCAAAAAAAAAAAAGACAAATTCAAGACATAAGCAAGAGAAAAATTTCCTACCTGAAATCTAAAATAATACCTAAGCCATCCATTATTTCACTATCTCCTTCCTTTTGCACAGGGTTTGTGAGTTCTCACTGTGGAGCTGTACTTCTGAGGGTTACAGCCTTGTGACTTTGGTGTGTAGCAGTCCCTACCTCAAAAGGTTATTAGGGAGATAAAATAGCTATGAAACACTAAAAATAGTTCCTGGAAGATAATAAAACCTACATGCAACATTATTTGTCTTGAGAACTATTTTTATAACTTGACATGTATTTTTCCATTTACTACTTGTTTCCCTTCTATAATCAAAGCTTAAGGAAGGCAGGGGTATATATTTTGTTTTGATCAATAGTTATCCTGTTGGTGAGAACCAACAGTCCTAGCATATAAACAACACTTAGAAAATATTTGTTAGTGAATAAATACTCAAAATAAACAATGAACGAGTTTTTTATTGTCATTGTTTTCTTGATTTTTGATTTCTGGCTTTATAGACTTTTTCCTCCCCATTAACCACACTGCTACTTAGTTTGTAAAAATCCATACAAACAAAAGTATCATTTTTCCAGAGTGTTTTTCACAATAGCTTAGTGGGTAAAGGCTGGGTGAGTTTGGAAAACACTGAATGATTTTAATTACTACAAAAACATTGATTCTGGAAAAAGAATCCATGTACTCAGTGATATTCTCTGACAGGAATCTAGTATCCAGGCCAAGTCCTCTTCACCAATGAAACTCTTGTAAAGGAGTCGTTTGTTGGATTCCTTCCCTTGGGCAGTGCCAGGTTGTTAAATAAGGATTGTTGACACTAACACCAGCGTTTGCCTTGGCCATGTGGAGTCTACATTTTCAGAAAGTGCTACTGAGATATTAGAGTCAAATTATCTACAAGGAATGTGAACACAGCTAGCTGCCTTCTTTGTCCTGGTTATATCAGAATCTTGACTTTCCATCTGCATTCTTCGCACTGTGCATGTGTGTGGAGGGAGTACTGGGTTGTGAAGTCATGACTTCACTCCTAGGGAGTGTGCATAAACCATGCTCTAAGCTCTTTTTGCCTTGTTTTTTAGGCAAGGTCTTGTGCTTTTTGCCAGGGGATGGCCTTGGACAAGAATCCTCCTATCTTTATCCTCCCACATAACTGGGATCACAGATATGCAACACCATGATTGGCTTGTCAATTGAGATAGATATCTCACTAACATTTTTCCTTTGAACTGTAATCCTCCCGATCTGTTCTTCTAGTTGAGTAAAAAAAAAAATTGTTTAGGAACTCTCAACATTATTTCATAGTCATGTTCTCTCCGTACATTTTGTTTGTCACTTAATTCAAATTTCAAGGTGGTAACATGAAGTCAAATTCTACTTAAATCTCAGCTGGGTAGGTGCTCTTGCCTGTAATCCCAGATTTGGGAGGCTGAGACAGAAACAATCTGAGTTGGAGTCAGCCCGGCCTCATAGGTAATATCTGACAGTAAGGCTTGTGAATGGCTGGCACCACATGACATAGATGAGTCTGACCAGCTTCATCTCTTTCTGTTGCCTTGCATATTGTCTTTCATAGCCCTAGTGTCATCTACTCCTGTACACTCCCACTTGATCCCTACTCCATATACAAACCTGGGTATTAAGAGAAATGAATTGATGGAAATTATTTCTAATCTACTATTTGATGCCTTTTTGAAACAGCCAATCTCAGCCTTCAGAATATATCTTAAGAATATTCATCATAATAAGTCTCAGCAATAGTGATGTGTTTTAACACTCAGTTTTTAGACTTGAGGCTTTATAGCTCCTAAACAGTTATTTCTATCTTCACCTGATAGGTTTGTACCTAGTGTCCCAAGGTCAGCAAAAGGATCCAGAGTCTGGGGCTTGTTCTGATGGGTGGGGGTGCCATGCGAGGATCCTGTGGGGCTGGTGGCAGCTGATTTGCTCCCCATTCCAAAACCTCCTGGAAAGGAAAGAAGATCATTGAAAATGAGTTCCCTGTCCGAGATAGAACTCTAAAACTCAGAATTTTAGAGATACTGCTCATTTATCTCTCAGGGAAATTAAGACAAGAGTGGAAATATGTCAAATGTTTCTAGAGAGTCTGACTTGGGGAATGTAGTCAGGACAAAGCCCAGCTCTTTCCTGGCTCTACAGGTGAACTGTTCTCTCCAGTGCTGACCTCTAGTGGCTTCTGACTTCCTGGAGTCAGATCTGGATCTGAATTCCCATTCTGCTACTCTCTCTTCACCTTGAGCATATTGCTTTTATATCTTTGAGCTTCAACATTCTTTGTACCAACCCTGGGGCTTGAGTTCAGGGTCTGGGCAATGTCCCTAAGCTTTTTCACTTCATACTACCACTCTACCACTTGAGCCACAGCGCCACTTCCTGCTTTTTTGCTGGCTAATTGGAGATTAGTCTCACAGATTTGCCTGCCCAAGCTGGCTTCAAACTGTGATCCTCAGATCTCAGCCTCCTAAGTAGCTAAGATTACAGCCTTGAGCCACCAGGCCCTAGCTTAACATTCTTCTTTGAATAGGAAATGTAAAAATCAAAATCACAGACAATAAAATCAAGAAGTGTACAAATGAGACTATATATAATTTGAAAACTGCATAGCAAGGGAAGTAGTCAACAAAATAAAAAGGCAACCTATGGAATCATAAAAAATACTTGATAACCATATATCTGATAAAGCATTAACATCCACAGTATATAAAGCCAGGCTTGAGGTGTGACTCAAGAGGTAAAGTGCCAGCCAAGCAAGCAAGCCAAGTGAGTATGAGTCCTTGAGTTCAAAGCCTCATACTATCAACTAAAGAAATAAAATAAACAAAAATAGGCAAAATAATTGAACAGTGTCTTGTTCAAAGATCCGCATATGATTACAAGCATGTAAAATTATCAACAAAGAGATTACTAACCTCCTACCTGTTTCGATGGTTTAGATAGATAGATAGATAGATAGATAGATAGATAGATAGATAGATAGATAGACAGATAGATCTGGTAAGACAATGCACCCTTTGTGTACTATTGTTGAGAATGTAAAAATGACGCAGCCACTAGGGAAAATAGTATGAAATTCCTTCAAAAATTAGAAATAGGGGCTGGGGATATGGCCTAGTGGCAAGAGTGCTTGCCTCATATACATGAGGCCCTGGGTTCAATTCCCCAGCACCACATATACAGAAAATGGCCAGAAGTGGCACTGTGGCTCAAGTGGCAGAATGCTAGCCTTGGGCAAAAACAAGCCAGGGACAGTGCTCAGGCCCTGAGTCCAAGCCCCAGGATTGGCCAAAAAAAAAAAAAAAAAAGAAATAAAACTACACATGATCCACCAATTCCCATTTCCAGGTATATATTCTAGGAACTGAAGGCAGGATCAATGAGCTATTTGCATCTTCCTGTTAATCAACAATATATACAACAGTCAAGAGGTAAAAGCAATGTGAATGCCCATCCCAGATAAGAAACAGAGAGCATATGTTATTTATGTATAATGGAATATTATTTAGCCTTAAAAAAGAAAGATGCCCCTCAGTAGATGAGTGGATCAAGAAAATGTGGTACATATACACATTGGAATTCTATGCTTCTGTCACAAAAAATGATACTGCCCCATTCGTAAGGAAATGGAAGGACTTGAAAAAAATCATACTAAGTGAAGTGAGCCAGACCCAAAGAAACATGGACTCTATGGTTTCCCTCACAGGGAACAATTAATACACATCTAGGATAGACCTAACAGAAGATCACAATAGCTCAAGAGCTATGCCTGTATGAACACATAAGATGATGCTAAGAGAAATGAACCTCAAGTTACAGAAACAAGGGATATATCACTGTTGTAGTTATTTTCAACATGCCATGTGAAACCATGCCCTTCTATGTTTTTTTTAATATTCCCTTCCTGTGCTTTTACTCCTCATATCACTGTAACTGATTATAGTACCCTGGACACTGTATATATGCATATTAGAACAAGGAAAGGGAAAGGGAATACCAAAATCGAGAGACAAAGGATAAAAAGACAAACCAATGCATCAGCAATACTTACAAAACTGTATGGTGTAAACCAACTGTACAACTCATGGAAAGAAGAGGGAAATGAGGAGGGGAGAGGCAGGGGGAAAAGGAGGGAGGATGTAACAAGTTGGATAAGAAATGTGCTCACTGCCTTACATATTAAACTGTAACCCCTCTGTAAAAAAAGTGCAAAAGAAAAAGAAAGAATTTTTTTTCTTCAAATGCTGCAACATAGAAGAACCTTGAGACATTTTGTGAAGCAAAGTAAGTCAGTCACAAAAAGGCAAACACTGTTAGGAGTCCAGTTACATCAAGTACCTAAAGCAGTCCACCTCAATGAAATACAAAGTAGAAATATGGTTTCCAGGAGTTGAAAAATGGGGAGTTGTTTCTTGGTGTGTAAAACATATTGGGGAAGTAGGGATCAGGAGAGCAGTTGTAAAATAAGGTGTATGCAGTTGACAACATTCTACTGTATGCATAGACCGTAGATGAAGGATAAACTTCCTGTTATAGATTTTTGTTGTTGTTGTTTGTTTCTTGTGCACATTCTGGAGCTTGAACTCAGGGCCTGGACCCTATCCTTCAGCTTTTCCTGCTCAAGGTTAGTATTCTACCACTTGAGCTATAGCTCTGCTTCTTATCTTTTTGGTGGTTAATTGGCAATAAGTGTCTCACAGACTTTCCTGCCTGGACTGGGTTTGAACTGAAGTCTTCAGATATCAGCCTCGTGAGTAGCTAGACAGGCATGAGTCACTGGCACTTGGCTGTTATTGCTTTTTAAACCCACAATAAAAACAAAAGGAAGCAATAATTGCTTCAGAAAGTTGAGCTAAGTACATTTTTACATGTGTATACACATACTATTTTGGCAAGGATGCCAAAACACAAAACAGCTCTCAGTAAATGTCAAAGTAGATGTGAGTAAGACCTTACTTATTACAAACAAATCCTACCTGAACAAGTACTTTGGAAAGAAAATTTACATTTATTCAGCATCTACTCTATGCCAGAAACTTTCATATGTTATGTCACATAAACTTCTTCAGTTATGTAGAATAAAAGTTATTACCCCCATGTTTCAGGCAAGAAAACTGAAGCTCAGAAATGTCCAAAAATTTATAAGTGGTAGATGTGACATAGCAAAATTAAACAATATGTACTTAGCAGTACCCCCATGTCACCAATTATGCTTGGGAATAGCTCTGCCAGGATATGAATCTTCAGGAAACATCAACACAAATTACCCAGGTGTGCTTGGTGTAATTTCCATTCTGTAAATACTCACTTCCCCATGAGTGAAGAAGGATTACACTTTAGCAACTGGTCAAGTGTGTCCAGAAAATAAACTGCATTCTTTTACCTGGTTTGGCATGCCAATCCCAACTTCCAGAAACATCTGGCTGAATGTTCACAGCAGGGGTACTGGAAGCTGTAAATGGAGAGAAGAAAAAGAATTCAAACAAAGTAGCTCAGAATCCTCTTTTCTGAGTCCACACAGGACCAAAATATCTTTTCTGTATTCTGTATGGTTTCTCAAGATTCCACGGATTCATTCTTTCCCTGCAATTTGGGATGTTTTCTTCCAGCATCGATTGCTGCTTGCATGAGGCTTGATAGAAGCAATATGTGATTTGTCTTTGGCTCACCTTTTCCTTACCTCCATATCCTCATACTTGAATTTCTAATTGTCCATAGGTCTGTCTTCTTTAAACTGTGAGTCCCTTGAGGACAAGCACTGTCTGGTTCATCTATGTGTCTACCAATTCTGTACTTAACATAGTGGACAGTAAATATGATAAGGGGGAAACTAGGCGCTGGTGGCTTATGCCTGTAATCCTAGATAATTAGCAGTGTGAGATCTAGAGAATTGTGGTTCAGAGTCAGCCCAGGAAGACAAGTCCATGAGATTCCATCTCCAGTTGACCAACAGAAAGCCAGGCTTAAAGGTGTGGCTCAAGTGTTAGAGTGCCAACCGTGAGCAAAAATCCGAGCAAGGAGAGGAGAAGGTGGCTTAGTGGTAGAGTGCTTACCTAGCATGCATGAAGTCCTAGGTTTGACTCCTCAGCACCATATAAGCAGAAAAAGTTGGAAGTGGTGCTGTGGCTCAGGTGGTAAGAATGCTGGCCTTGAGGAAAAGACACTTAGGGACAGTGCATAGGCCCTGAGTTTAAGACCCAGGACTGGCAAAAACAAGATAAACAAACAAAAAAAAAAAACAGCAAGCAAGTACAAAGGTCCTAAGTTCAAGCCTCAGAAACAGCAAAATAAAGAAAAGGGGCAAGAGTCTTTAAATCCATCAACAAGATTACTGAAGTACAACTCACTTAGAACGAAGTGGATCATTCATTTCCCCTCTCAAAGTGTCCAAACAGAAATGTCAGAGAGATATTTTGCTGTAGGAAAGAATTTCTTTCTATGTTATTACCTTACATTTTGCCCATAGAAACAACTGAGCAAAATGCAAATGCCAAATAACATTGCAAGTGTGACTGGAAACATACACACACACACACACACACACACACACACTTTCTCTTATGCATACACATACATACACACATACCGTGCTAGCCCCAGAACAATCAAGGCACCAAGGCTAGCATTCTAGACCTCATATTTTA
The DNA here is from genome assembly GCF_023159225.1 of Perognathus longimembris pacificus. Taxonomy (NCBI): domain Eukaryota; kingdom Metazoa; phylum Chordata; class Mammalia; order Rodentia; family Heteromyidae; genus Perognathus; species Perognathus longimembris. The sequence goes on along the minus strand of NC_063167.1, from coordinate 45,362,698 downwards.
TGTTTGTTTACTCAGTATGAGCCATTACAGCTTGTTCCTTCCCATAATTAACTTTACAAGATACCATTATCAGCATAATAGGTACCATTATCAGCATAATGGCTCTTTCCTTTCTATCCCTTATTTTTTTTTCTATACTAATTCATGAAAATTGAAGTGGATATTAGGCAATTTTGGTAACATTTGCTGTTGGATTTCCTTTAAACTCTGATCTTAATCTTACAGCCAGTAGTATGTCGGGTATGGCTATACCTTTAAGAACTGGGGTTGCTTGGCTGCTAGCCACTCCTACCTTCTCCCCAGGTCTGGAACCTCCCCCAAACCAGCCCCGCCTCTTGTCTGCAAGCACATATCTCCTAATGGCACCAGGGACCTGTCCTGGGGGGACTGCAATCTCCACCTCTGCGGGAAGTTCCATGACATCACCGTGATGGATAGTTCACCAGCCAATCATTAATACCCAGTTAGTCCCTCCTCTTCCTGCTGCCATTACTGTTATATAAGCCCCTCCCCTGAATAAAACTTTGGGAAGATCCTGAAGCTGACTCCCAAGATGTCCATGCATACCCGGCCTCCTTGGCGAATATAGAGTGTGGGGGGAGAGCATTCTCGCAGCCACACGCTACTGAGGTTACCCGTGGCCCCCATTCCACCTTGGATTGCCCGCAGGTCAGGCAGCCAAGGGAGAGAGTGGAAGGGGAACACATAAGGGGATAAAAGGCTTGGCATCTCCACAAAGGAGAGGTATAAATTTAGCTCGGCAAGTATACAAAACAAACCATTAGAATTTCAATCTAATCACAAATCAAGCCAATACATCCCTTATGGAGCCTACCATATACAGGGCACAATTCCAAGGAGCAGAGACCTTAAAAGACACAATAACTATCCTCAGGAAACTGAAAAATCAACCAGCAGTAGTAATATACAAATGAAAAATGTTCTCAATATTTAAATTTTTATTTTGCATTTTATTGTGGTTAATTATTAGTTCTTCCAACACCATATCCTAAGCAATTGTTCTTTTATAAAAATGCATTTTCATATGAGCACCAGGTGCTCACCCTTGTAATCCTTCCTACTCGGGAGGGTAAGATCTGATGATCCTGGTTCTAAACCATCCCAGGTAGGAAAGTCCATGAGATTCTCATCTCTAATTAACCACCAAAAATTTAGAAGTAGAGCCGTGGCTCAAGTGGTAGAGCACTAGCCTTGATTTTAAAAACTCAGGGACATGCCTAGGCCCTGAGTTCATTGTGCAGGACCAGCACAAAAAAATAAAAATAAGTTTCCAAGAGCAGACCAATGTCCACCCAAAAGATTCTTCCTAGAAGATCCTAGAATGCCATACTCCACTCTGCCCTCTCAGCATGAAGTAGCCTGGAGCAGCCATTGCCACTGTTCCCTAAAGGCAGTTAAAGTTTTCATTGGAAAGGGGGAAATGAGGGAAAGGGGAACTGTTAGGTAGATAGGCATAAAAATAGGTGGGCATAACACATGGCAGATAACATGTGTCCCATCATAGCACTTCTTGTCCCCATAGTGCCCCAGGCTTCTGCTCAAATGTTTCTTCTTCCCATAATGCTGCTCAAATACTTCTTCCTATAATGTCTTGAGTGCCCACTCAACCAATGAAAAGAGCCACGATGGCTCATGCACAAGCCATCAAGCCATCAGTGCAAAGCCCAGGGAAGAAGATGCAGGAAGATGATTGTATAAGAGCACTCCACTGGACTCCCCCCTTCTGGGACTCTCTACAGATGAAGAGACTCATTTCTTTCCTTTCACAGTTTTCCTTCACTTCAAATAAACTTACTCTGTTTACTTTAAGAAAAAAAAAGAATAGATGTTCAGTAGGTACTTGTTGAATTTGAAGGTGATATCTCTTGATTTTAAGAAGAGATTGATAATACCTTCTAGGAATTCAGGGGAGGCACCCCCAAGTATCTAAGACTGGCAATCTGGCCTCCCCACACTGACAGTCTTACCTCTGTGCTATCCTGCAGGGAGGTGATACAAATGATAGTGGAATGAAAATTGCTTTCAAATGAGGGATAATGGAACTCACTCACTAGCATGATACAGGCCAAAAAGAGTATGGCCACAAAACAAAGGTGTGCTGGCTGGCATAATAGCGGTAAACAACATGTTCTCACCAGTTCACAAGAAGTAGAGAACTGGATGCAGGCCCTAAATGGCAGTACCATCATCCATGTCGACAGTCATCAAAAACAGTCCTCTTATCAAAAGTAATGATTTTGAAGTACTAGAATCGGAAAAAAAAGTATAGCCTCTACAAGAAACCACTATGCATCAAGGAAATATTAATAGAAAAAATCTATTTAGTTAATTTACCACTTATATATTAGATATAGATAGGCTCTCCTATGTGCCAGTAATTCTTCCAGGCATCAGGTGCCTTAATGAACAAAACAAATTTCCTTGTGTTAATGAATCTCAGTCATAATGAGAGCTTGGCTCAAATCACACTAGTTAAATTTTCGGTGTTCTACAGCTGCATGTGACTAGTAAGCATCATATTACAAAAAGAGCACCAACACATTAGGATAGTATGTCTCTCAACTCTTCTATGTAGAGTACTGATCACATGGATTAAAATATCATATTTTGTTAATTAAGACTCCTGCGTTTCCACGTTTCAAAGATGTTTTTCCAATCAGGATGCATCTATCAATCAATTAAAAATGGCATTCTTTTTGTTCTTTTTTATGTATGTGTGCCAGTTCTACGGCTTGAACTCAGGGCATAGGCACTGTCCCTGAGCTTTATTTGCTCAAGGCTAGTTTGCTGTACTACTTAACCCACATGCCACTTCCAGCTTTTTCTGAGTAGTTTATTGGAGATAAGAGTTTCGTGGACTTTCCTGACTGGATTAGCTTCAAACTGCAATCCTCAGATCCCAGCCTCCTGAGTTGCTAGGATCTAGACATGAGCCACCAGCACCCAGCTTTTTAGTTCATTTTTATTGGCACATAAAATACCAATGTAACCTACATTCAACAGTGCCTTATGTGTCTGTGTAAACAGCTCTAAAGATAATTTTTTAAAGAATTCTGTCAAATAAGTTTTATTTCAGTGAGCTTTTTCTTCCATAAGATATCCCAGAGATTTTGACATGTTTGTGTGAATTGTTCATTTCTATGGTGTTTCTCTCACAAAAGAAACAAGCATGGTTACTTTTGCTTTTACATATGAACAATGATATAAATCTTTCAGAAAACTATGCAGAACTGAATGCAATATAAAATGCTTTCTTACCATGCACTGTAGGTGAAGGACTTCTAGTAGGCTGTAGAAAGGGGTCACTGGAAGCATTGGATGTGCTCAGGAAAGAACCCAGCAGATCCTGACCCGATGGCTTAGAAGGTGCTCCAAACGGGTCAAAGGTGGCACCTAGAAAACAATGGGGAAATGTATTTATTTGTCTCATAAGTTCAATGATTCTATAAATATGGAAGAGGCATCACTATTGTCTAGTCCTAGACTAAATACTTGAAAAATCAGGATAATACCTGCTTCTTAGCATGTGCCACAGGCCCACTGAATGCTAAATATTTCTCCAGGCCTAGCAATGGAACCCAAGGATTTCTCACCACAAAAGAAAACCTTACTTTTGAGAAAAATGCAGTCATTGTATTCAATATACACGATGCAAGAAAAATGATAAACCATTTAACTTGTGGGTAGAGATGGGTAGGGGGACTAAAGAAGGGATGAAAATTTCCAAGAAGCAATGTATTCATAACTTGGACTTAAGAAATTGTAACCCCTTTGTGCAGCTCCTTAAAAATAACAACAAAAAGGCACACACACAAAAAAAAAAAAGAAAGAAAACCTCACCTTTACAGACAAAGGCAAGTCCAGAGTTAGTTATGAGGTACATAACAATCTGCTAGGAAACAGACACAGATTTAGCAAAACAAAGAAAGAAGAGTGAGGAAAGTGGGATGCCCTAGTTCATGAGCAATAATCCCACAACCACTGTGCCATCCTTTCTGAGGATAATACACAAAAAACATGTGGTATCAGCTGATCCTCTATTTTTTACTGTTAGTGATTTCGTCTTCATTTGCAATGATGACACTGAGGCTCAGAAAGAAGCTCAGAAACTTAGCTTCTTTCCCATGATTAGGAAAATAATAAGGCTGGAATTCATGGTCAAGTCATGTGATAAAAATCACCTAGGTGAATGGAGATAATTGGCCTTTCTCATTATTGAGCTAGGAAGAAAACCTGCAGTGAAAAGTCACTTCCTAACCTATAAGGACTGCTAATGTGTATTCTCTGCCTGGAGTGGAATTGGGTCAATTCTAAGACATGAGATGCAAACCAGTTAACAAATAAATCTCATTCCTCAAATCCATGCAAGACATAAGGCTTACTAAGTTTATAGCCATGACTTCCCTGCTATAATATCTTCCCAACACTTGCTACCCAGTATACTAGCCTTCTGTGGCAACAATTGAACTGACTGTATTTCCAGCACTTTGTAAGACAATATACATCCCTTACTACATATGTCCTTAGGAGAGTAGGGTAATTGGAAAAGCAAACTAGGTTAATCTTTCTACATCTATGTTGGAAGCCAACTCAAGGAAGATGTTGAAGTGTTCTATTACATAGTATACTTTTAGTATCATCTTATATTAGAGGCAATCCCAAACAACTAACTAAGCATGAAAAGCTGTAAATCACCAACAAGAGTTCAATTTTGTATGTCCAGAAATTCTAATAAGTACTATCCCCAACTAAGAATATTAGGTTTTCAGTAAGGTACCCAGAGATTTAAGTCTTGGTCCCGAGTTTCAAATATAGGCCTTTAATTCTAGACTTCATGTTCTTTTAACCTCCATCCAGGGAAATGAAAAACTTGAGTTGTAGACCAGGTCTGCCATTAACAGTTGGGAATGCTCAGACAAGTCAATCAATAGATCTAGTGCACAATTTCATTATGTATAGACTGAAATACATAATGAATTAATCTCTAAAGCCTTTCCCAGCACTGACACTGGAACACAGCTACAAGTGTGGTATTGTGGTTAGACTAGCAAAGTTACACAAGGCACTTGCTCTTCAAACCTGAATTCCACATAGTATGCTATCTTGGGGATTTCATTTTCCAGAGAGAGGTTTTTGTCTGATGAATTAGAACTAGATAGAAAGAAGTGCAGGGGAAGTAATCACGGTCTAGGATTTGGGACACCCGATTTCCCATCCTGGCTCCACTAATAACCAATGGAGGAGCTGGAAGCTCAGTACTTACCCTTTGACTCTGATACTACTTTCACAAAGGATGCTCCTAGCTGAGCTGCACGAGCCAAGACTAGCCCAGAGCCTTTCTGAAGAGTGAAGGATGAGCTTGGTGGGGGAAATTCCTACAATATACCATAGGCCTGGAGAGTTAAGATGTCCTTCTACCCTTTCAAATGTAGTATCCCCTTGGTCAATGGTGACAATGACAGAGGAAAGTTGGTTTGAGGTGGTTCTTCAGAAGGTATGGTGATGGAGCGCTGCTTATCCAGCTATGCTGTCTTGCAAATGTCAAAAGGCTGTGGAGGGCCAACCATGGGAAGGCTCAAGTCATTGGCAATAGGCAGGATAAAACTCCCAGAGTCACATGGGGCTTAGTCTCCTTACCCAGGACCAATTGCTTTATTTGCATTGGTTCTGTTGCTAGTCCATTGAACCTATTTTGAAATAACTAACATTTCACTCTGAATAACCAAAGCATGATTCAGGAAAATATTGCTCCCGGAAGGTATTACAGGTAACTCAAAGGAAAAATCAGAAGTCATATAGCCATGTTGGCTATGTTTTGGACCCTAGCCCATCAATTATCAGCAATATAAACTAAAACATTAGCTTAACTCTGAACCTCTATTTCCTCAACTATAAAATGGGGATAATGGTAGTAGCATTTATCTAATGAGATTTTGTAAGAAATAAATGGTCCTCCAGTGTTCTAGTCTATACCTTTCAAATGCTAAGTATCTTACAAACATTAGCTATTATTTTTTAATACTAATCTATTTACATCTCTAAGCAGAAGTAATGAACGCAGCTCGGGACATCAAGTCTTGAGAAAAGGAAATTTGAGGGCTGAAAGGATGGCCCTAGTGACAGAATGCCTGCCTGGCAAGGGTGAAGCCCTGAGTTCAAACCCCAGAACCAAGGGAGAAATGGAAGGAAGGAAGAAGGAAGGAAAGAGGAAGGAGAGGAGAAATTAAAAAAATAAGAATGCAAAGAAACAATACAGAATTTGATATTCTTCCCTAACAGAACAGACAATACTTCATCTTCTCTTATGTTCTCCATTTAAGTGAGAGCCTAAATATAGACTTCTCAAGCACTTCCAAGGAACTCAAAAAGTAACGTGCAACATGGGAAGCATTACCTTCTCCCACTCGAAGGGTCGGTGATGCAGAAGCCGAGGTGGCGGTGCGGCGCGGTGTTGACTGGGCGGATGAAGGACCGCTAGGATGAAACACATCTTCCATCCCTGGCTGTCCTGCCTGGGCAGGACCAGCAGCGCCTCCACCTCCGAACAGGTCGCTCAGTAGTTCGGAATTTGTGGGAGGAGCCAATGGGGGAGAGAAGTTCTTACTCATATCAGAGCCTTCTAATCCCAGAAGGTCCACCTCCTCCTCAGCAGCGGGAGGGGCAGCTGGCTCCTGCTGCTTTCTGCTGGCCTTCTTGGCTCCATGCTGCCTGTCGCCATTGGCGTTGCCATGAGGACTAGAAAGGGTCAGAAGTTCATCATCCGATTGCTCGCTTTCCTGGTTCACTAGGGCAGCGTGATCCTCCTCGCACAATGCTTTCTCTGATTTCTGATCTAAGGAAGGCCAGTGAGCCAATAAATGGTTAGTTACTGACCACAGCATTGTTGAGGCTTTTTATATTATTTTTATTTTTTTATTTATTTTTATTTATTTATTTTTTTTGGCCAGTCCTGGGGCTTGGACTCAGGGCCTGAGCACTGTCCCTGGCTTCTTGCTCAAGGCTAGCACTCTGCCACTTGAGCCACAGCGCCACTTCTGACTATTTTCTGTATATGTGGTGCTAGGGAATCCAACCCAGGGCCTCATGTATAGGAGGCAAGCACTCTTGCCACTAGGCCATATCCCCAGCCCATGAGGCTTTTTATATTATATATGTGTTATTCCAGGAGAAAAGGATACAGACTGTGTAAGCAGCTCTTTCAGACCCTTACCAATCAGATGCTTGATGTATACCATACTGTTTACTTGAGCATCTGAGAGGCAGTGTAGCCTTATGGGTAAAAATAGGAGCTCTGGAGCCAGAAAGCCTGAAATTGAACTCTAACTCCACTCCTCACTGGTTCTGTGGTTCTGGGCTAGTTGTTTTACTTCTCAGTGTAGTCTTTAACATAGTGGGTGATAACCAATAGCTAATTCACTAGCTACGTGAGAATTATAAAAGGATATTAAAAAGAGCTCAGATCAGTAGCAAGTAGAACTTATATGCTGATTACTATGACTATTGCTAATTTTCAGGCACTGTTCTAGGTCCTTTGGAAAACAACAATACTAACTCCTAGTCCTTTGCTAACATGTGTTGCTCACTTTCATTTCTTCCTGCAGCCCAAAGCAAGGCCTTTCTTCTACAGTCCAAAGCAGAAGTGACTCACTCACACACTAATAAATACATAGAATGGCTCTGCTTTATATCTTGCTTTTTTCATAACAAAAGAGATATTTGAAGTGTAGAATGAGTTCAGGAAAGATATTTTGGGGGAAGGAATGGAGATCCAATGGGTGATTTTCCAGGCCCAGCTTGAGATGACCTTCCCACAGATCTTTGCCACTTAGTTCGGATAGACTCACCTTCTAAATCGGGTACAGGACCCCACCCCTTATGCCCAACTCTGCCAAAAGCTGTGTGAAAGGAATGGCTTTCATAAGTTTGGTGCAAACTCAGCTGGCAGAAAATGTGAACTCAATATCCCTGGTTACAGGTTGTTAGCTGAGCTATGGCTGGAGGTGTTAAGTAGCATACCTACTATATCTCCTTTCTAAACTGCAAAAGTTCTCTATTCCTAAGCACATCTGACTCTGATTGGTTCAGATAAGAGGTTGTGCACCAGTGCTAACATCTCTTTCAGAGAACAGAGACACTATTTGTAAGTGAATTACTAAAATGGCAATGGAAAAGTTAGGAGTCAAGTTCTATTGAAAGCTCTTACTATGAGAAAGATAGAAGACAAATGAAACAAAGAAGAGGCTGTGAAATCCACCTGATGACTGGGTTTAAAAAGTTTATAGTCCCGGGCTGGGGATATGGCCTAGTGGCAAGAGTGTTTGCCTCCTATACATGAGGCCCTGGGTTCATTTCCCCAGTACCACATATACAGAAAAGGGCCAGAAGCGGCGCTGTGGCTCAAGTGGCAGAGTGCTAGCCTTGAGCAAAAAGAAGCCAGGGACAGTGCTCAGGCCCTGAGTCCAAGCCCCAGGACTGGCAAAAAAAAAAAAGTTTATATTCCCATTTCTCAAACAAAAATTCTGAAATTAAGCTTTTAAATTCAAAAGAATTCTATGAATACTTTTTCACCAAACACTGGAAACTTCTATAGGCAACAACATTTCTGCCTTACCCTCACAAATCGGAAATAAGTCAATCAATAGTTATAGCAAGGCCACCCTAAACCATGTACCAATCCCTTTCACAAATAAATTCTGACTGCTTAATACTGCACCAAGCCTTTCGGTTAATCTCAGAAAATTGTAAGGCAAGAATGGCCTATGTGTGTGGAATAGAATGCCAGTGACAAGACACACAGAACAGCAATCTGAGGTGAGATGTTGAGAAGGTTGAAAAATGCTGGGTGCCAATGGCTCACGCTGTAATCTAGCTACTCAGAAGGCTGAGATCTGAGGATCAAGGTTTGAAACCATCCCAGGAAAGAAAGTCTGTAAGACTCTTATGACCAATTAACCACCAAAAAGCTGGAAGTAGAGCTGTGGCTTAAGTGGTAGACCAGTAACCTTGAGCAAGAAAGCTCAAGGACAGCACCCAAGGCTCTGAAATCAAGTCCCAGGACCAGCACCAAAAAAAAAAAAAAAAAAGGTTGAAAAGAATTCTGAAAAATCTCTCTAGGTTGGTAGAAAGCAGCACAGTGATTTCTGCAAGTAGCTTTAATATCTATGTGCCAGAGTTAAGCTCCATTCTGCTTTAATAGTGATTATAGAAAACTGGGAAAGTGGTTGACTATTTTATACTTTTAAAGTTTGTTGAAGACAAGAAGTAGAGTCCTTTTCTGATCTCTTTGTGTTGTCCGCAGCCTAAAGAAAAATTTCAGAAAACATAACACTTGTCCATCAACAGGCAAGATATGATCCAGAACACAGTACAAAGAGAGAAGGTAGAAGTTTTCATAAGATGGCTGAAAGCAGCCATAAGTTGAATATAAGGAAGGGGTCTGATTTGAAATAAAAATGAAAGATTCTAGGTGAGTTCTAAGTGCTGCTTTAATTTAGATTGCTTCCACAGCGAAATGTCTTTATAGAGCAATGTAACTTACCACTTAATCATGTACCTCAAAGAAATGTTTGGAGGCATGATGCCCTGAATTCAATTCCCAATACTGAAGAAAAAAGGAGAAAAGAAATGCTTGGACGTACCTTGCCAACAGAGAGAGGCAAAGAAACCACCTTGCCCCAACTGCCTGGGGTTGTCAGGAGGGACGTCTAGTGGAGCCTGTCCTGCAAGACACAAGGCCATGAAGCATCAATGACAGGCAGGAAATGAGGCCATGTCATGGGTACCACAGAAGTTACTGAACATACCTCCTAAGGCCAGAGTATCCTGATGTTCCTGGTGAGAAGAGAAGAGGATGCTAGGATTGACGTCTTTCGTGCAATAATGCTCCCATGGTGGGGTTAAGTCTATCACTTTGTCATGGGGCTGTAACTCGACATCTAATGTCACTTGAAATAGCTGAGGGTATTTTTCTGGTACATCGCATGCATCCAACTCAGGCCTAAACAGGGATTTCAAAGAGTAATAGCAGTGAACAAAACAGGGGGACCAGTATGACATTTCATACAGAAACCTTCTTAGAGTGAGATGGACTTCTGGGAAAGACTTACTAACTAGATATGGCATGTTGCTTTTGGATGCTTAGTTTTCTCATCTAGAAAAAATAGAAGAGAATAAAGCCTGTTCAAAGAATCAATGCTTCTGCAGATCAAAGCATTCTGGACAACAGAGCTGACCTAGTCAGACAGTATGCACTGCACAGTTACCACTGTGAGCCTTTGACTATTTATTCCTATCCTGGCTCTGGAAACTCCCACTCATCACCTTAGCTTCAGCCATACCATCAAGTTCCCCCACCACACTCTATGATATAACAATGAATAGTTAATGTCTGAAACAGAGGAGCCTCCAGAACTTTGCTTCAGTGGCATGGCCAGGCATGCATTCTTATAGTTCATTGCTCATAGCATACCACTGATTAAAGTGTCATCCTGTGGAAAAACCAATGCAAAGGGTCAAAGTAAGAATTTGCTGCTCCCTCACAGAAAATTTTTGACCTTTCTATTTGAAATCTTTTATCCTTTTTTTTCTTGATAAGATCAATGCTTGTCAACTGAAAAATGTAAAATGCATCTACCCTCTGTATGGTGTGGCTACAGTCAACAGTGCTGTTGAACAGAAGAGGATTCTGGGGGATGCTACCAATAGCTTCTGAAGAGACATACAACAGCATTGATGAACGAAGACCATTGGCCCAAGCAGCACTTACTTGGTGAACTTTAAAACGGTGGTGTCCAGTGGTATGAATCCAGAGTGAAACTGGAGCTGGAATATCTGTGTGTTAGTCACCTAAAAGTATGTGACAGAAGCACATTACAATAGATTAGGGTAAATGGAAACTGAGCCAAAGATTTAATTTGGGGGAGAAAATATCTGTAACTAGGAGGAGGTAACAAACAGTACAAGAAATGTATCCAATGCCTAATGCATGAAACTGTAACTGCTCTGTATATCAGTTTGACAATAAAAATTTAAAAAAAGAAAAAGAAAAAAAGAAAAATATCTGTAACTATTTCCACATCTGATTCATTGTTTACTATACATGTTAAGTGATCTCCTAGCATTATTACTAGCCTCCTAGATGTACTCTTCCTCAACAAGCTATTTCCTCATCCACTGATATACCATGTTCTTGAACATTGCTATGCTCAAACTCACTATTCCCTTCTTCCTAAGAAACCCTTTTCCAAATCAATTGAATAAACCCTTCAAGGCTCACCTTGAAAAGTCATGTGCTCTCTGTACCCTATCTGGGCCACCACTGCCTAAAACAGTGTTCCCTCCAGCACAATGGGAATTCCAATACACGTGAGAACTCCCTGCTCTAGGAGGAGTTTTCCTTCCTTCCTTCCTTCCTTCCTTCCTTCCTTCCTTCCTTCCTTCTTTATCTCTTTTCCTTATCTTTCCTTCTTTCCCTTCTCTCTTTTTTTCTTTCTTTCTTCTTTCTCTCATCTCCTGTCTTTTTTTACATTTTTGGTGGCAATAGAGATTGAATTTAGAATATATACTTGCTATGTATGTGCTCTACTGCTGAGCTATACCTTCAGCAGTTTTTTGCACTATTGTTAAGGCATCTTGTCAAAATTGAAATTACAGGCACATACTCCCATGCCCTGCTTCTTTCCATTCAGAGGGATTCTCACAAACTTTCCACCTAGCCTAACCTGGAACCATGCTCCTCCCCGTCTTAACCTTAGTGAGACAGGTATGCATCACACGCCCAACGATGGGAAAAGAAAAGGTCTTGATGCATTCTACTTATAAATTCATTTGTTACTTGTCAACTCCATTGTACAACTACTTAATGGTAATAAAAGAAATGGGGTTTGCAGGGCACTGTTGCTCATGTCTGTAATCCTAGCAACTGAGGAGGCTAACATGTGAAGATCAAGGTCCAAATGAAGCCTGGACAGGAAAGTCTGTAAGACTCATGTGTGCAATTAACCACCAAAGAACCAGAAGTGGAGCTGTGATTCAAGTGGTAGAATACTACCCTTGAGAAAAAAGAAAAAGGATGAAGAAAAGCTCAGGAGCAATACCCAGACTCTAAGTTCAGCCCTAGGACAAGCAAAGGAGGCAGAGGGAAAACTTGAAAACTTTTCTGCCCAGGAGAACCTACGATCTGCCCATTTTCAACCACTTAAGTAACTAGGATTATAGATGTAAGCCATTGGTGCTTATTAGGCTGAATTTCTTTTTATTCCCCCAGTTTTCTTTTATTTTTTTCCAGGCTATAGGAAAAGCAAGATAATCATTTTTGTCTGTGTGTGCTGGTGTCTGAGCTTGAAATCCATTCCTGGGCACTGTTCCTGAGCTTGTACGCTCAAGGCTAGTGCTCTACTGCTTGAGCCACAGTTCTACTTCTAGCCTTTTTGGTATTTACTTGAATGTAAGAGTCTCACTGACTTTGCTGTCCATGCTGGCTTCAAACTGTGATCCCCAGACCCCACAGGTTAAATTTCTTAAAGGTGTTTAGGGTAGGGCACAATCTTTATTCTTATCTATCATAAACATTTAGGCACTGGATAAAACAGAGCATGAACTTAGCAAATACTTGCTTAATTAAAATATGGTTACTAGAAAGATCATCCTTATCAGCCAATAAGTGGCAGTAACCCAAATAACCATAAATTGACAGAGATTAATAAAACGTGGTATAGCTATATAATGGAATATTATTATAAGACAATAAATAGTACACTGGCACATGCAATAACATAAACCTCCAAAATGCTATGCTAAGTGGAAGCAAAAAAAGCCATGAGAGTCCACATACTATATGATTCTACTGCTATGAAATGTCCCAGTGATCACTTGTCAGTATGAGGTTACTTTTAGGCAATGGAGTTGGATAAGTTGTGGTGGTTGCACAAGCATTTAAACATTTTTTTTTGCAGAACTCAGTGCCTTGTACTTGGTAGGTAGGCCCTCTACCATTTGAGACATACTTCCTGCCCAGAGCCTTTTGAATATACAAAACAAAACAGAAACTTTATAGGGTGGCTTTTGTGTAACATAAATTTCATCACAATAAAAAAAAAACTATTTGACTCCACATCATTCACTGAAATCTCATCCCTATACTGATCCAAGCAGAGCTACTATAAGAAAAACACAGCATCAAAATGACCATGATTGGCTAAAAGTTTTAAAGCTGTCACCTTGTGGCACAGTAATCATACCACAGTCTTTCAGTAACAACCTTCCTAGTTCTTCCTTCGTAAGTGACAAAGATGGACATAAGCAATCTTTAAGGGCTTGTTCTCATCCTAAATTCAAGTCATGCAAGCCAATGTAATTTAGAGAAAAGACTCAAAAATACCCATACCAAAAACTCTGATGATCTAGTGCTATTAATTTTTTCCTGTAGCTTACCTTAGCTTGCAGCCGGCTCCCAATGGTGGACCTCAAATGATACATGGAAACAATCACATCTCCTTGTACAGTGATGTTTAAGGGAATGAAGATTTTCCCATCTTGAACACGATATTCTCTTTAAACAGAGATCAAAACAGATATTGAAAGAGAGTCTAACCTTGTACAATCATATAAACGCAGGTCCTCTATAGCTCTGACTACATAAATCGTTTTCCCAAGCCTAGACCCAAAAGACATTGCTTATCTTGAGAATAAACTGGGTTACAGATAATGCCAGCTGGGTGCAAATGGTTCTGCAGCATGTTAATGCATACTACCTCTCTCCATCCTATCTGGACTTCCAGATAGTCTAACTCCATTTCTGCTTTGCATACCTCTTGTTTTTCTCAAATGTACCATTTGTATAGTTTCCTTTTCCTAACCATAAGTTAATTGTTAAGCCAGTGCCTATGGCTCATGTCTGTAATCCTAGCTACTCAGAAAGCTGAGGTCCGAAGATCACAATTTGAAGCCAGCCTAGGCAGGAACGTCCATGAGACTGTTTTCTCCAATTAATCACTCAAAAGCTAGAAGTGGAGCTGTGATAGAACTCAAGTGGTAGAATACCAGCCTTGAGCAAAAAGGCTAACTGATACCCAAGTTCAAGCTCCAGTGCCAGCACACAAAAAAATACACTATTTCTGTATCTTATCTGAGTATCTTGGAAACCGTGTATACTGGTATTAGAACTAGGATATTGAAAGGGAATACCAAAATCGAGAGACACAGGGTAAAAAAAGACAAACAACCAAAAAAGCAATACTTGCAAAACTGTTTGGTGTAAATGAACTGAACAACTCATGGGGCGGGGGAGGGAAAAGGGGAGGAGGGAAGGGGGAATGAGGGACGAGGTAACAAACAGTACAAGAAATGTATCCAATGCCTAACGTATGAAACTATAACCTCTCTGTACACCAGTTTGATAATAAAATTTTTTTAAAAAAATGAATAAAGTAATTAAAAGGAATTAAAAACCCAAACATGATCAATATAGAGGCAGAAATGCCATACTGTAAGGGTCCAGCATACAAATGGCCAAATTCAACCTATTCCCAACTAATTTCATTCTGTGCTACCACCTACTCCCTTCTCTCCAAAACCCCCATAACCTCCCACTGGCTCCTATTCTTCATCACAGATCCTATAACTTCTTGAAGCATATCACCATTCACCGAGGAAAATCATTCATCATATCAAGCCTATTTCCTTAAATATCCCTTACTCCCACTGTGTGAACACTCATTATATCTCATGCCAGTCCATTAGCTTCTAGCACCATTCAATGTGCTAAGTCCTTTGATTTAGTTGTGTTAATGATTACTACTAGGATCATTACACAGTGATATAGTCCTATATGAAGAGTATTAACCACGTCATACAGGAATTGAACAGTATACAAAAAAGTGAAGAAAAGATATTACTTACTTCATTCGTTCAAAATCTGTACAGGTTGAGTATATTTTGGTTTCTCCAATCAGCACATCACAGTAAGGGCGACATCCATTTCTCTGTTTGTTGAAAAAAGGAATTGGACTGACAGTGATAGCCTTGATAGTGAGAGGCTTGAAGTGTGGACGGTAGGGTTTTTCTGCTAGTAGGTCACACATATAGCCCAGATATCTGAAACAGGATATTGCTATTCTGTGGACTCCATCACACCAGGAAAAAGAAACAGTCCTTGCCATGGGAGTCTGTCCTTGCAAATGACTGATTTGCAACAAAAATTCACTGGCATTAAATAGCAAAAGAGAAGGTAGAAAATTTTATCCACTGTCATTGCTATACTTATCTGATAAGTGAATATTTATTAAATCAAAAAGCCTGTGTGAGCTAGGCATGGTGACACATACCTGGATCCTTAGCACTCAGAGAAGCTAAGGCAAGAGCAGCACAAGTCCAGGCCAGACTGGTCAACAATGTGAGCACTTTTCTCAACAATACCAAACACAGCAAAAACAGGAAAAATGCTTATGAGAGCTTTACATTAGTTCAGTATTTAAACATCTCTTCCTGTTCCATTTACCAGACTGAATTTATCAGCAAAAGGCTTATTTTGAAAACATTTGAGAATTTTATTACCAAAGAAGTAAAAAGATACAATTTCAATAAGTAAAGGGAACAAAATTAGGATTATAGGTAAGAAAGTTAAACAATAATCTAAAAAGGGTTCCTTTTTTCAAAATCACTTTTCAAATTACTTATTATCATCTTTTTTTTGTTCACATATCTCAGTCACGAGAAAAAGTACACTTAAAAACTCCTTATTCTAGGGGCTGAGAATGTTGTCTAGTGGTAAAGTGCTTGCCTAATATGCATGAAGCCCTGGGTTTGATTCCTCAGTACCACATATAAAGAAAAAGCCAGAAATTGTGCTGTGGCTCAAGTGGTAGAGTATACTAGCCTTGAGCAAAAAGAAGCTAGGGACAGTGCTCAGGCCCTGAGTTCAAGCCCCAGGACAGGCACAAAAACAAAAGATAACTAACAAACAAACAAAAAACCCACTTCCTTATTCTGTCTGCATTTGCTCTTGTTAATCATTCCTCTCAAGCAGTGATCCTCAGTGGTAAGCACAAGCAACTATTGCTTGTATTTCAATAAAGATCCAAATAATGAAACAGAGCAGGACTGAGTTTAGAGAATTGGATCAGAAACTGGCTATGTCTGTCAGGTACTTGCAGACCTGCAAAGAAATCACAACCAGTCTAGTCTATTCTTCTCACCTGTAAAATGAGGGAAGTAAACTCCAAAACACTCTTTATAAAGTTTCCTTCTAAATTTAAAATAACCAACTATTATATGGAAGGTTTAGGAAACTATAGAAATTCAAGATTTTAATCCAATGTATCTGTTCCTATTGTTAAAAAACAATGCCAGATCATGTAGACAACAGTTTTGCACACCTCTATCAGCAGATTTCAGAGGGTGGCACTAAGTGGGCTACACACAGGACCACACCCCTAGTTTACAGTACCTCCTGTGGGATGGTGAGAGTCCAATTCCAGGTCGCTTTGCATAGAGCAATCGAACAGCAGGGCCAGGAGTGGAGTAGAGATTACAGAAAATGAACATAGCACCAACCAGAATAGACGATGCTGCCCGTCCATCCTGTCAATGAAGACACATACAATCATCAGGAGTAGACCAAATCTGAGAATAGCTGTGTTTGCAATGAGGAGAGTAAGAATGGTGCCTCTCACTTCAAAGTTTTATTCATTTGAAAGCAAAAAAAAAATCTATCTCATATATTTACATCACAAAGCAGCAAGGAAAAATACTTTTTCTTGGGATAAAACTAACTCCATGCTAACTCAAGAATCCCAGTGAAATAAATTCAACTTGCACATATTTGCTGAAAAAATAATGCAATCTTCAAAGTACCCTTACATGTGTACAATGATAACTAATAGTCACAGGCTCTTAATTCAGGAGTGGAAGTTAGAAGCTCTACATTAAGAGTATGAAATGTATCTCACCTCAAGTAGGTTCCTACATTCATAGAAAAGCTTCACCTGATACAACCTCATTCAATAGAATCTGTTATGGACTCAAAGTTGTGTCCTCTCAAATGCAGATGTTGAAATCCTAATTCCCAGAGTCATGGGAGTGGGAAGCAGGGATGGATGGGGTAGCAAGTTGTTTCATGAGGCTGAGATCTGAGGATCAAGATTCCAAGCCTGTCCTGGCAGAAAGTCAATGAGATTGTATCTCCAGCTGGACCGGAGGTGGGGCTCAAGTGGTAGAGCACCAGTCATGTGGGGGAAAAAAAACTGAACACGAGTGTGAGGCCCTTAACTGAGAGAGCCATGGTAGAACCTGCTGTCTGAGAACTATGTAGGATGATTGCTGGTAGGTTCTCAGAGCTCATAAATCAAGAGCTCTGACTACTGAAACAGGATAAAATGGATGTGCCAGTTCCAAAGGGAGAATTCATTCTCCTATCACCTTTTTGTTCTACCAAAGCCTAAATAGACTGGAGCTTTCTTTCCTACTTTGGAGACAGCATCTGCTGTGGCAAATGCTAACTTATTTTACAAATACATACAGTCACACATGAAATAGCTTTTGAGAAGTGTCCATATGAGAATTGTCCTACACTAGGTCTGCAAATTTGACAAATAAATATCACATCCTTAAAAAAACAGAAGTGTGAGGCCCACAGTTCATGCCCCAGTATCAGTGTGCGTGCGCACGCGCACGCACACACACACACACACACACAATTTTGCCTTGAAGTGCCATCAGACTCTAGCTTATAGCTTCCCAGAATCTATCTTTTTCAGGGAAAGCCCCTCCTTTCTCTTGTGGGGTCCGTACTCTTCCTGTTTTCTCATAGAACTAATCTATAACTGCTTCTCCAGGTGCTTTCAACAATCTGTCACATAAATCCTCTTAGTAGATAATTTTCAGTACTGTGAGGCTCTCTAATTATCTCATTCCCTATCCACTTTGTCTTAATTATAAATATTAACCCCATCTAGTTTGACATGTGTCCCCTTAAAAAGAGAAACAGAAAAAAGGTGTTGGAATAACTGTGCTCATTGGGTTTTCATACTTCATGATTTCATCATTAGAACTTGGAGTCTCTAGTCTTTCTTGAGTCATTCTGAAGTTCAGGCTCTCTAAACTTTTAGACATTTTTGGGGTGGGAATCATCAATGCACTCCAAATGGCTTAATCCCTAAAAATAATGTTTTGTGAAATCTTTTGTGCCTCCAAAAGGAATATTCTGTACCTTCTGGCATTGAGTTCTTACAAATGCCAAATATTTTGCCTTAATTTCCAAGCATTTGAGAGTCAACATAGAAAGAAAAAGAAATACCCTCTAAATTTCTTCCCTGATTTTAGCTAGCTGATTCTCAAGAAGGGATAAAAATCACCTAGTAAAAATGCACATTGAAGTGTTTAGAATTCCTAGTATTTATGCTCAGATTGACCTGTACATATATTCATTCATTCAAACCATTTGTAGTTGTGGTCCAAGGAGAAAAAGGGTATGGTTCTTTCCTAAAAGATGATGGTTTACTGGGAAAATAGTATAGTATGAGGCAGTATATTGAATGAATGCATAGGAAAAATGCTTGTTTTATGAAAAATACTCAGAAGAATCAGAAAGATTTTACTCAAAGTTGAGTTTTGATGAATAAGTAAGAGACCTAAGAGAAAGGACTCTAGGAAGTCAATGGCCAGAAAAACCACCAGTCCAACTGAGAATTACTCTAAAATATAGTCTTTCTATGTAACTACAGACAAGGACATAAGTGGATTATTTTCCTTCAAAGGTACATAACAAATAAATAAATAATGTGTCACCATGTTTATGTCAGTTTCATTCACACAAAACTCAGTAGGTGCACTGGAAACAATGCAGCTCTGTTATATAATAGTACATTTTAAATTACTTCCTCCATTCTGTGAGTTTTGTATACATTTGGCTTATTCACAATTACCCAAGTTATATGCCAAAAATCACAACTTATTTTCACATGGCTCACAGTTCACATTACTAAATTTCTAAGTAGAGGTTCAGCAAAATCAACTGAGTTCCAAGGTCACCTACCACCACTGTGGCTAGATACATACATTTCTGACTAAACTAGACCAACAATGACCACAGCAAAGATGACTCACCAGGCAGTGGACAACGCAGACATTTTTGGGATTCTGTAGCAGCCAGTTGTACATATTCTTACACACAGCAAAGAGGTTGTGCAGACTTGGGGCCTGCCTAACGGGCCAACTGCATTCTGAGACCTATGGAAACAGAACAAAAGAAAATGGATTCCCCAAGCATCTTCTATCCCATACAGGTAAGGGCTGGCTGGTTGTCAAGCTGTTATTGGATTGGCTAATTTTTATCTTCTCCAGCTCCAGCAACTGAGTTCCATGAAAAGAAAGCCCATCACTTCGTCACTTCTGTAACCCCAGTGCTCAAAGCAGATGTATTTCCTACAAGTAGGTATGTTGTAGATACTTGCTGAATAAGTGATTTTTAAAAGGGAAGATAACCTATGACAATCTCTTTCTGAAAAAAAAATTATGTATATGTACTCTGTCTTGAAGAAGAAAGAGGTGAATCAAATTTGTTGGGATTTTCTCTTTTAGATTACAATAGAGTCAAAGTGCAAGAAAATTGTTTTCCCAGGCAATATTTTAAAAGATTTTTTAAAACTTCAAACAACCCCCCCCACACACCAAATATCAATATCTGTAATGAGTTGGCTAAATTGTTCTTCACACAATGAGCTAACAGTTCCAGAATCGTTAAACCCATCTAGTAAATAATATTAATTTAAACTACTCCATAATTGTACATTTACTTCTACATATAATTACACACCATTAGACAAACACATAATTAGGATTTTTAAAAGTATGTGTTCTCTCTAAAGTAGGAAAAACATTAAGGCATAAAAAAATACAAAAAGTAATTTAAAAAGGAATTCAATCACTGTGAACTCTTCTCACAGCTCTATGGGCTTCAGAGTCCATGCAATAAGCACGATTCTTGATTATGTGACAGTGTATGATACCCTCTCAGCCTTCCTGAACAACTCCTGTAGTTGCTGAGCATCAGAAACACCTTGTTGATTATGAGGCTTCATGATACTCCCCAGTGAGATAAGAAGTCAAAGCTTCACCAGGACTGGGTGTCCTGCCATTTTCTCTCCTCCATCTCTCCAGCACAAGACAGCAAGACAGCATGCACAGAGGCTTCCAATGGGCTAAGCCTGGGAGCAGAAAATGCTGCAGAGAATGAGACTGACATACTATGATCTAGTGTTTCATGATTCTCACACTGCTTATGGAAAGAGGATGCCTGAGTACATCATTTATTGTGACATTCTATTATTAGAGGTATCAATCACAGTTACCACTTACTGAGCACTCACTCTAAGCTAGGAACTGCTAATCAAGAAGCCCATGAGGAAAAATGTAAGAGTCCTTTTAAATATTATTATTGCCATATTCATTTTGCATAAGAGATAACTGGGTCCAAGGGCAGGCAAAGTGACTCTAGGAAGAGGACAGTTGAGATGTGAGCATAGAGTCGTTTTTAAAGCTCAAAATTAGTGTAGATTAGAGGATTCCACCTAAATAAAAAATAATGAAATTTCATGTACTCTCCACTATACTATCCTGTCTGATGGTTGTTAAGGAGAACTCGGCTTTGCATTCCTATGGTGTGACAACTTCACGTGATACGTATTTTACCCAGGTCATATTAAGTTCATAGAAAGTTACGTAACTAGAATGTGTGGTCTCTGGCCCTCTAGCTTGCAAGATAAGGACAGTTTGCTGCCTTTTAATTTCCTGTCCTGACACTAAAACACATGGGCAGAGGGGGAGATGAAGTGATTGATTCTTAATGTCACTCCTCAGTAGCCACTCCTCACTAACCTCAAACCAAATCAGAAACCTCTGGGAGCTATTATAGGGATCTCTTGCACAGAAGAAAAGGGAAGAAATACATATATCTGTAGACCTTTTAAGAAGCCAAAGTCCAAAATAAATTTCCTCGAAATTTGCTACCAAAGGGGAAGAAATCCTACAAAGTGTATGGTTTATAATTAGTCAACATGAAAGAGGAATCTACAAAAACCTACTTGGCAATTAGTTTCTATGCTACTAACAACGTTCCCAGTTTTCTTTCTGGATGGTCAAAGGAGAAAAGAGTGGTCAAGGCTGTACTGGAAAATCATGGTTCAAACTTAAGAATTTTAAGGCAAGGTTAAGCTAGATGTTTTTTCATACTTTTTACATATTTTCAACAGCAATGTCAAGAAATAAGTGGGAGCATAGCTACAAACCTGGGAAAAACCGAAACAATGTATGTACACACACACATACACACACACACACACACACACACATATCAGTTGGTATGGTGTTTATGCTGTTGTCAATGAGTACATTTTGTACACAGCTAGTAGTGATGGTTATACAACATGGTGAATAAAATTAATGCTACTTAGTTGTATACTTACAAATAGTCGAAATGATAAACTTTACATTGTATATATTTCCCCACAATAGTGTGGTATTTTTGTTTCTTTGCCAGTCCTGGGGGCTTGAACTCAGGGCCTAAGCACTATCCCTGAGCCTCTTTGTGCATAAGGCTAACACTCTACCACTTGAACCATGGCACTACTTCTACCTTTTTCTGTTTATGTGGTACTGGATCGAAGCCAGGGCTTCATGCATGCTAGGCAAACATTCTACCAATAAGCCACATTCCCAGCCACAATAATGTTTTTACAAGCAGAAGCAGACAGTTAAGTTCTCCGAGGTCTACCAATGGATGTGAATACTCAGTGGTTCTGCTTGTCTTTGTTAACTTACTTTAAGAATATTTGGTTTACTCAGGGGGGGAAAGAGTAAGGGGGAGGGGGGAGGGGGTATGAGGGACAAGGTAACAAACAGTACAAGAAATGTATCCAATGCCTAACGTATGAAACTGTAACCTATCTGTACATCAGTTTTATAATAAAAACTTAAAAAAAAAGAATATTTGGTTTAGGGCTGATGGCATAGCTCAAGTGGTGGAGCCCTTGCCTAGCAAGCACAAGGCCCTGTACTATGAAAAGAAAAGGAGAAGAAAAGGAGAGAGAAGAACATTGGTTTCTGGGACTATATTGAGAGTCTGGCAGTACTGGTCCTTTTAATTCCCTATAAAGAAATTAACAATTTGGCATTAGTACCCCCATATATCTATCCTATCTCGACAGATAGATAGATAGATAGATAGATAGATAGATAGATAGATAGATAGATAGATAGATATAGGTATATAGATATAGATATAGACAGATAGATAGATATCTGGTCTCCCTGTATAGTCAGACCATATAGGCTAGGTTAGCCTCAAACTTGCAACCTTGCCTCTGTCTCTGAAATACTGAGATTACAAGCATGCACCACAATGCCCACAAGCACCTCGTTTTTCACTGTGGGTGATTTGCCATGTACTGTTTTGGGTTAGGTCCCCTGATAAGTGAAACTAAAGAGTTTTATTTTTATTTGGCTGCACATATGCTAAGAGAATAGCTATGTGCAGGCCCAAAGAAATATAGATTACATAGTTTCCCTCATTTGTATTAACTATAATATGTCTATGATATTCTCATCAGGGGATTACAATATCCCAATTGCTATGTGCATAGGACCATATATAATAAAGCTTATCAAAATGAACTCCAAGAATTGGAAACCAGGAGTTCTTTCTATGCTCTGTATGCAGTTATTTCTATTTTTCTTTCTGTTTCAGTTTTCTGTAACCTTTGTCTTATACACAAGCTTATCTGATTCATAGAAGGGAAAGGGAATCACAGAAATATCAGGACAAAGGATGAACTAATGAAACAATGATAATCATTAGACACTATGTTGGAAATGAACTTTACAACTTGGGGGGAGGGGAGTGGAGAGTGATAAGCAGGAGAAAATGGGGGAAGGGGCAACAATGTTTTTAAAGACATGTACTTATTACCTTACTTTTGTAACTGTAACCCCCTGTTCATCACATTCACAATAAATTTTTAATAAGAAAATGGCTATGTAATTATATTATATGACTCCTGAAAACTCAAATGGTTTCAAAGCATACAACATAATCAAAAAGGAACTTTGTCCAAGGCAAAGTATCATCCTCCTGGAAACATCCTGTTTTCCCACTGCCACCTGTATCCCCAAATGTACAGTCACATAATGAAAGAGTAATGTGATTGAGTTCTGGTCAAGGCATAGAGATATACAATGCAGAGCCAGACTCTGTGAGTCTGTAAATAAAATCAGTCCTACCCTAGGTATTCCTACACTGGTTGCTTGTAGAAAACAATGCTGCATTTATGAAAGGAAGATTTAATTGTAGACCAAACCCTCCACTAAACAGAAAAAAAAAAAAAAGAAGAAATGGTTCCTCATGGTCTGGGTATTAAAACCAAGGGAAAGGTCTCCAGGTAGTGCAGAACCAAATGTATGGAAAGGCCAAGCCAAAACATTTGAAATTATTCTTGAGAGGATAAAAGTTTGATTTTAGTGGGTAAATTGAAACTTTACTAGCCAGAAATATCAGGTGCAATGTGAGATTCACCCTACAGCTAGCTCTCATAGCTCCTTAACTCGCCTGAACTAAGATTCCTCTACATCATTTAAAATGTACTTTTCAAGGGAAATTCAGCCTTTCCAAGTAAAGAGGGTAAGGAGCACAGGCCCATAGCTAGTTATG
Source organism: Perognathus longimembris pacificus (assembly GCF_023159225.1). NCBI lineage: Eukaryota > Metazoa > Chordata > Mammalia > Rodentia > Heteromyidae > Perognathus > Perognathus longimembris. The sequence goes on along the minus strand of NC_063167.1, from coordinate 45,338,979 downwards.
AGCTGTGTAGTCATGAGAAAGTTGCCCTATCTCCCTGTGCCTGTTTCACTAACTCCTCAGAGACCTTTTATACTACATATATTGCAATAGTACTTGTAACGTTCCCACTGCAGTACAAGTGATGTACTAATGTCCACTGATGCCATCACCATTATTAAATAGTAATAGTACTCCCAAACCTACAGTGTGGACAACTGACAGTTATCCTCCCCTTCTAAAAGAGGCATTTTCATGGGATGTCAGAAATCTGTAGTGTGTCTAGACTCTTCTAACCACAGCGTGTCTCATCGTGATACCTACCCAGTAATTAGGAAGGTGAAAGACCTAATTACTGTTACAGGATGGGCAGTGACCTGCCCTATGTCACAGTTCAATATCCACCAGAACCTCCTCAACCATGTCTCAAAGGAGCTATCAACCACCAACGGATCTGAGCCCAAACTCAGATGGTATTGCACTGAAAGATTAAATCTTCCACAAATACCCTCAACTTAAGGAAATTATGCAGAACATCTCATAAAGCCAAATCAATCTGTTGTGGACAGAAGTATGCAGAATTCTTACTTTTGCACCTTCATATGCCTGATGCCAAAAGCTTTGAGGATACCACCTAAGAGGAAAAAGTGTGATGTCTCCAACAGTGCCATCCCAGGCAAAAATCCCTTACCCGACTGTGAAACTTGGCAGTTCGATAGGACTTGGGTGACAGATTGTAGACTGTGTAGTGGTCCAGATGTCTGGAATCTAAGAAGCTCCGGATATCATCAACCTGATTCCTGAATCCTATGTCAACATTGTCCAGAGGAAAGGACATCACTAGGAGAGGCCACACAGAAAGAAAACAGGTGAAACAGGTCTGCTGTTTTGATGAGCAGCACTTGAAAGCTGAGAAAAGAACACTTACCAATAATTCTGGAGGTAACATAAGTGAAGTCTAAATCTCCCTTTGTGTAGCTGAAAGTGACACAGGAAAGGGTACTCATTAAAATGATCCCAATATGCTAAGACTTCTCTCTCACCCCCAATGCACAACATAAACTGGGACACTTCTGTCTAGAGGCATACTTGGACTCCACTCAAGTTCTTCTTTCTAACAAGGAAGCATCAGCGAGAGAAGAGCCCACACCTTCAGGGGGTTCAAATATGTCACCCAACTTGTGCACCTCAAAGCCCCATGGATGCTTCTAGAACAGAATCATCTCAGAATAGAATCCCTGCATGTTTATTAAATTTCATTGCTCTAGCCTCTCTGCTTACATGGAAATCTGTCCCCTAGCTATGAGTAGCTAAGGGAAAGACAAAGAAGTGATTGGCAGGGGCTGGGAATATGGCCTAGTGGCAAGAGTGCTTGCCTAGAATGCATGAAGCTCTGGGTTCGATTCCTCAGTACCACATATATAGAAAAGGACAGAAGCAGCGCTGTGCCTCAAGTGGCAGAGTGCTAGCCTTGAGCAAAAAGAAGCCAGGGACAGTGCTCAGGCCCTGAGTCCAAGGCCCAGGACTGGCAAAAAAAAAAAAAAAGTGATTGGCAAAGAACAAATGATAACTGCTTCTTATTCTTGGGAATCAGAAGAAAGAGTAAACTTTGCCTTCAAACAAGATTATAATGAGTTGATGAGTATATTGAGATTGACATTTGCATTTCTGATTCAAAACTTCATCTTGTAACTTAAACCCTGTGACTTTATATTAATTAGGAATAAAAATAACTGACACTATTTTTGTAAAAGTGTTGAAATGGTAGAAGAGTAGAAAATTTCTACTAAATAGAATTTCAGGGACTAATACAATGCAGAAAGCTCTGTTTTGATTATAATCCACAGGTATTGCTTACTCTGATTGCATGTGCATGATTGCCTCATTTAATCCTGAAACTGTCCCAGGACACAAACATTATCAGGGGATAAAAATAAAGTTCAAAATAATGATAAAAGTCAGGGAATGCATGAACTTGTCTTAGATACCATGGCTAACAAACACAAAGTGTGTCAGCATCCAGTATGTCTCATCATAAAGCCCAAGATGGCAACCATCACACTCATATATTCATGAGCAAAGTTCTCCCAGATGATGCTTATAGCTTCTAACAGACTCAACTTTCTGGTTTCAGTGTCAATCCTTAACTGATCAGATGGCATGCAAATAGATGACAAAGCTGATACTGTTTGAATCAGGCAGTTGGGAAGTGACCGAATCTCATTGGAGAATGAGGTTCCACTAACCTAAACAACGAAGAATAGAAGAACACACTTACCTGGCCACAGATTGTATGACTCTAGAAGATGTGTCTTTGAGTGTGTCTTTCAAGTTGTCCTTTAGGTTACTAAAAAGCCTCCCTGCACCTCCTTTCACCATGTCAAAGAGACCTCCCCCATAGCTGGGCTCCATGTCTGGAGATGAGGCACCTGCCAAGAGAAAGGGGAAAAAAGGAGGAAATAGCACAGACTATGTCAAGAATGCAATCCTCTTCATTTCTACAGCTCTCACAGACCATCTTTGGGAGTCTTGGGCCTCAGAGTCAAGATTCTCCTCTCTCAATTTCCAGTGGTCTGGGATTATGGTCACTCACCAACCCAAATGTCTTCCTCTGTGCATTGTGCTTTGTTTTGTTTTGTGCCAGTCCTGGGGCTTGAAGTAAGGGCCTGGACATTATCCTTGAGCTTTTGAGCTCAAGGCTAATATAGATAGTGCACAACCCCTTGAACCACAGCTCCAGTTCCAGCTCTTTTTTTTTGGTGATTAATTGGAGATAAGAGTCTCACAAGACTTTTCTGGGTTGGCTTTGATCCTCAGATCTCAGCCTCCTTAGTAGTTTAGGATCAAAGGCATGAGCCGCTGGTGTCCAACTTCCTCTGTACATTTTTAAGTGTTACAATGCCACCCATGCTCTCCTCTGGCATCTCCAAGGTTTCCAGTGACAGAAACAAAGACTGCAGAGATGCAACCCCAGCTCCTGCCCCAAGAAAATGTCATCCCGTCCCCCATAGAACTTGGGGAAAGGCAAGAATCTATGTGGCTGCCATCCAGACTTCTTTGACCATTTCTGGCAGATTTTTTTAAGCTCTTGGCTTTCTAGAAAATAGGAACATGGATCCAATGGGCATGATAACCAACTATACCATGGAAAAGCTCACCGCCTTGACTTCCAGAACCACAGATTGCTTGACATGGTTGTCTATTTATCCTACTCTAGGGAAACTTCAGGGGAAAGGATGGACTTTCAAGAGAAATGTCTTAGACTTGAGGCATGGTATTTCTCCTTAAATATGGTATGACTGTGAGTTAATCAATTGTACACCTTTAGTATTCTTTCTGTCTCGAAAACTGGAACTAACTACAAACAAAATTCTTCACACATGGTAGAACTACAGTATTACCTCTTTAGGAATAACAGGATCAAATAAGACCATGTAGGTATGAATTTGAAGTAATGAGATCTTTTTAATGTTTTGGCCAATACTGGAGATTGAACACAGAGCCTTGCACTAGCCAGGCAAATAAATGCTCTATCATGTGAGTTGTGCCCAAGTCCTGAGATATTTAAAATGAGCAGGAAAATTAATTTTGATCCTTAGAAATTCAGCTGGAAAATTAATTTTGATCCTTGGAAATTCAGCTATCATTATAAATGAGTCTCCATGGACTTCATATCACAAAATGATCAAGAATCCAACTAGAGGAAGTAGCACTGTGGCTCAAGTGGTAGAGCACTAGTCTTGAGCTGAAGAACTCAGGGACAGCACCAGGCCCAGAGAGTTCAAGCCCCAGAACCGACAAAAAATAATAATAATAATCCAACTAGAAATAAAAATTTCACACACATACATAATTAAGTAAAATATATTTGAAACTTCTATGCCAAACATATCGGAAATCAAACAAAACCAACAGTGTCAAATTATGGGCTTTACCCAGATAATATATAAAGCACATATTTTAAATATGTTTGTGTCCATATTGGGGCATAAACTCAGGGCCTGGGTGCTGTCCTTTAGCTTTTTCACTCAAGGCTGTCATTCTGACACTGGAACTACAGCTCCACGTATGACTTTTTTGGTGGCTAATTGGAGATAACAGCATATGGACTTTCCTGTCAATGCTTCAAAGTGCAATCCTCAGATCTCAGCCTCCTGAGTAGTTTGGATTACAGGTGTGAGCCACCAGTGCCTGGCCATATTTTAAAGATTTTAAATACCAGATATAATATTCCATAGACCAGATATTTCCATAGACAATTGATTTGTATTCCCCTTCTGTGACTAGCTGGATATATATATAGCACAGAGCAAATGCATAACTGGTCAAAGTGCTGATTGTCTTACATAAAGAATAGAAACACTCATAGAAAATATTGCATAGGATTATGGACTGAAATCATGAGCAAAAATAAATCTTTCCTCCTTTAATATCAGGTGCCATGTCCCAGTGACAGAAAGCTGACTAGTATAACCAGAGCACATTACCATTGACAAGGGATACATTTTAATTACAAAGACACAGACAGATTGCTACAATGTTTGAGAAAGATTACCCATGCAAAACAGTAAGCAGAAGAAAGCAAGTATGGTATGTCTACATCAATACAAAACAAAGTAATTTCAAGACAAGGACTATTCATTACAGAAATAAAGAGGAATGTTTCATAATATTAAAAGGGCCAAATTTTTCCAAAGGGTATTATAATCCTAGTCTGGAACTAGTGGCTCATGCCTGTAATCCTAGCTACTTAGGAGGTTGAAATATAAGGATTGTGTTTTAAAGCCAGCCCAAGCAAGAAAGTCTGTAAGACTCTTATCTCCAATTAAGCACCAAAAAAGAATGCTAGCCTTAAGTGAAAAATTCAGTGCCCAGGCCCTGAGTCCAAGCCCCTTAACTGGCACCACAACAACAACAAAAATGATATAATCCTAAATGTGTAGGCACCTGAAAATTCAGCTTCAAAATACTTGAAACAAAAAGTGTACAGAACAGGAACAAAGTGACAGTCTTGCCAATACTGATGGTTCACACCTGTAATCCTAGTTATTCAGGAAGCTGAGAGCTGAGGGTCACAATTTGAAGCCTGTCTGAGTAGAAAGTCCAAGAGACTCTTATCTCCAGATAACCAGCGAAAAGCCAGGAGATGATAGGTTCAAGTAGTAGAGCACCATCCTTGATTGAAAAAGCCAGGTGAGAGCTCAAGACCTTGAGTTCAAGCTCCAGTACCAGAAAAAAATAAAATCCATCATAATAGAGGCAGATTTTTTAACCTCTCTCAATCATAATGATAGAATAGATAGCCAAAACATCAGTATATAGACTAATTAAAAATAGTATCTTAATCTGTCCATGTTATTATAATAAATTCCCTGAGGCTGAGTAATTTATAAACAATAAAAACTTGCTTCTTATTGATCTGGAAGCTAAGAAGTCCAAAAGCAAGGTAGTAACAGTATTGGTATCAAGTTAAAAATTTCCATTTCTTGTCATCTAGGTATACTGAGATGGCAGAAAAAAAAATGGAAAGACAAAAAGGAAAAAAAGGCCAAGAGACATCAAAGTCAAGGATATACATTAAAAGAAAAAGTACTGAAGCCGAACACCAGTTACCACTGTTCTGGAGACTGGGTTACACTCACTCAACATTGAAAGGTGGGTATTCTGGTGTCTACAGAACAAATGAGGAAGGAGGGGCACCCTGAGATAGCAAGTTCTGAGTCTGAAGACCACAGACAAGTGGACACACAGACACCACACTGGATACAGAACATCATGCTATTTCCTTGGGGCACTGGGAAGAAAGATGAAGCGGTATGTGAGAGATGGGTGAGTGAAACTAAAAGGTTAGTGATCCTGAGATCCCAACAGGCTTGAAGGTCAAGCTTAAGAGTATGAACATTCATGCCTTTGGACCCTACACTGACATAACCACAAGCAAAAACTAGGTACCAGAGCATATTTCTAAGAAGCTGTTTATAAATAAGATTAATATAGCTCAGATAAGTGGGTTAGCACTTCCCTAGGGATAGCAGATCCTTTAATGTACCAACCAGAGTTCCATTTCTGGGTACCTGAAGGAAAATGTAAGGCAGTACTTCAACATCTAATTCCAGATAAATGTGTAAGTGGGTATCTCGGTACTAAATCATGCCAAGCATACAAATGCTCACTGAGGCTCGGCAAACTCAGGGCAAGGACACATCTAAATGCTGACTCAACGGGGAATGCAGACACTCTGAAGATGAATCCTGGGATGGAAGAAAAAACATCCCACAGCATCTAGAGGAAAATCAACTTCCTAAGTGCAAAGAGAGCCTGCTAGTCCTTCATTTCCCTGGTCTCAAGGGCAAAGAAAAACCACTTCTATTTGTGGCAACTTCTGGCATAGACATACATTGTGGAGATATTCTACAAATGTCTGATACCTTCCTCTCAGTATAGAAAAACCCATCAGTGAGCAGGCTGGCTTTCATGCTTGGCCAGACTTCGTAAGCCACACAAATCTGGACTCTACATAGCAGACCTAAGCTAAATCCCATGTGTCAAAGGCACATCCTTACTTCTGAGTAGTGAAAGCTTGGGTCCCCCTTCACTCAAAAATGACTGTTCATGTGCTACTTTTTTAGAGTCAAAGGACCACTGCTAAAGAACTAGGAAAGGGGGGAAAAAAGGTGCTATAAGAACCAGACTATTGCCTCCCATACATGAAGCCCTGGGTTCAATTCCTTGGTACCACATATATAGAAAAAGCCAGAAGTGGTGCTGTGGCTCAAGTGATAGACTGCTATACTTGAGCAAAAAGAAGCCAGGGACCGTGTTTAGGCCCTAAGTTCAAACCAGGACTGGCAAATAAATAAATAAATAAATAAATAAATAAATAAATAAATAAATAAATAAATAAATAAAAGAAACAGGCTCCCCAAGCTAATTGTCACACCAATAATGCTAGCACTTGAAAGGCAAAGGCAGGAAGATAATGGGTTTCAGGCCAGCTTGGGTTGCATAGGAAGTTCAAGATCACCTTGGGCTATATAGTGAGATTCTATCTTAAAAGATGTGAAGGGGGGTAGCCTTAGTGAGCAACTAGTACTGGATATAAAACAATGACCTTCATTCCTTAATACCTTACAACATTGACTCTATGCCTGTTTCCTCAATTGCAAAATGGGAGTAGAAAATACTTTCCTACTAAGTACATGATAAGGCTTAAATTCCAGAATGATAGGGAATAGAAGAATCAAATTTGATATGATTATGAACATCTCTTGAACATGCTAAGAGTTGAAGTGTCATTCATTTATCCCCAACAAAATGTACTGATCACCAACTCTGCATCAACTCACACAGATTCTTGCACTAACGCTCACATTTACAGGACTCATCTGTGCTTTACATGTAACTCCTTCAGAGAATTTTTAGCAAGTGAATAAAACTGAGATATTCTGTGCAAAAAATAATAAAAGACTGATACGTGAGTTCTATCAACCAGAAGATGTCATAGATAATGTTGTCTTCTTCTTCCTATATGGGAAAGGGAAGAAGATCCTATAAGACAAAAAGAAACAGATGAGTGTGGGGAAGGAAGGGAAGGAAGGGAAGGGAGGGGAAAGGAAGGGAAAGGGGAAGACAGGGGAGGAGAGGAGGAGAGAGGAGAGGAGAAGGGGGAGGGGGATGGATAGGGGAGAAAAAGGAAGAGAAAGGAAATGAAGATGACAGGGAGAGAACATATGCACAAGAAGAAAAAAAACACAGAGAATGCTGTTTACTTTGGAACTACCATATTCAGGATAAATGCTACAAACTTGCTGTGTAGGCTTATGTAAAGAGAAAGCCTGAACTGTCTTCATCAGAAAATCCCTACAAAGATTAAACCTGTCATCCCTTAAGACACACTGTCACATTTACAACGTAGCCAGAAGTACAAGTTTGCAGGGCTGAATTAACTAAACCTCACTACTCAAAATGGGTTTCCAACTAGGTCTCAGATGACTTTTCCTCAACGGAAGACTCTTACTACACATGGATCTGAATCATACAGAGATCAAGAATCCCAGAAGTGGTCTCCAGAAGGAATCCTCTCCTGTAGCTCCATCTTGCCTGAAGCCAGCTTACCAAGAAGGGAATGGGGTCCCTCCCCAGCTCTCATCATCAGTAACTACTTGATCTGGCTGTCTTGCTTGATTAATTATGCTCCACTAATCCTGACAACACTAGCCAGGCTTCACTGTATATCATGACAGTTGAATCCTAAAATAAAAGCAAGATTAATGATATGACCTCAGTCAATCTGGGCATGAAGATCCATTAATTGGAAGTCACGGACTTAATTGAATTCTAGACATAGCACTGCTAGCTGCAATAAGTTTTCTGAGTCCTGTTTTATCACTCATAGGAAGAAAACTGAAATGTGCCAATGACAACTAAGCCAAATATTGGACATTACTAAGGAGACATAAAGTTATTTCCCTGGAACAACACTAGTTACAAACATCAGACTAGTCTGAAGTCATGCTGTGGGGTGTGAGGGAGGGGAAATCACCATCATGGCTACCATGGTCTCTGTCTTCTACATCCTCAAAAATGTTATATAACCTGCCTGGCTCTCAGCTTTGACATAATACTTGTTAACTAAATGAAATAACACACACACACACACACACACACACACACACACACACACACACACACGCTCAACAAGAAGTTGCCATTATCTTTATCCTATCTGCACATATCAGCAGCCAATATTATAAGAAGCCTGGGGACGGGGGAGCAGGGGAAGAAGCTGTACAGCTTCCCTTATTCAGGCTGCACCCTGAATGGCTACAGAAGCTACATAGAAAAATCAAGGCAGGAACTCACGGCTCACAACGATAACTCCAGCTACTCGGAAGGTTGAGATATGAGGTGTTCTGTTTGAAGCCAGAGATGGCAGGGAAGGAAAGTCCTTGAGACTCTTATCTCCAATTAATCACACACACACACACACACACACACACACACACACACACACACGGCCTCCCTGAATTCAAAGCAGCTTCTGCTTGCACTAGATACTTGGCCAATGCAGATTCCAGCATGTTCCTTCTGTTTCTTGCTGTATATTTGTGTGCTCATGTCTGCTCTTTGGACAAACACACACACACATATACACATATATGTATATGTACATATATACATATACATATATATATGTCCTCACCCAACACTGGTATGTGGTGTTGGCATCTTTACTACCCGGGAGCAAGGAGGAAGAGACATGTGCATAATATAATACATTATCTGAGGTATGTGGCAAGATAAGGTACATTAGGGAGGGGATGAGAAGTAAGATTGAAATGATGCTTGGTCCTCTGACGCAAAAAGACTTGGAGGCCAGACTAACGTTCAAGCAAGTAGTTGAAGGCATTCAGAATTATCTGGAAAGGTGTGCAGATGTTTTTGTGGGAAGACAAAGACAAAATTAATTGAAAATAAGCAAAAAAGAGCTTAGTGAGTAAACAGTACCCAGTTGACACATGTACCATGCATGCAGCAGGATGCTTTCCAGGGTACAGAGTTCAAGAAAGGATGCTTAAAGGAATTGAATTGACTCAAGGAGCCAAGTATTTCGGTTCACTTTTACACCACTGCAATCGTACTGAGAGGAAGCTAGATACAAACAGGAGCTTCCATCCTCTGGGAACTAGAGCACAAGTCTAGTTCCACCATCTTACTTAATTCTCATGGTCGGGGGGCCACATGGGTTTTATTATTATATGAGCAAACTGAAGCTTTGCTTTCTTTGTTTTTTGGCTGCTTAAAACAAATTTAAAAAAACATAAGGTGACTTACAGACAGCAGAACTGTATTTGTCTCAGTTCTAGCACTTGGGGAGTCCAGGTGACAGATTCAGGATCAAGTAAAGGATTGTTTCCTGGGTTCATTCACAGAGCCTTTCTCCTACGTTCTTGTATGGTAATGAGTTCCAGGTAAGCTAAACTGATTCTCAGAAGTCCATTTTTTCTAGTGGCCACTAATGCCACCCATGATGATTCTGACTCCTGACCCAATTAACATCCAAATGTCTCATTTCCAAAACTAGCACATTGGGGATTCGATTCCAGTATATAAATTTAATTTGTGTGAGTGTGTATGTGTGTGTGCATATACAAATATCTAGTCAATAGAAGGTCCCAAGACAAAAACCCATGTCCCCCAGGCAGGCCTCTTACCATATGTCTCACTCTAAAACCTGGGTTCTTTGTGTAACATTTAATTACTTCCTATGTATTTTAAGAGCCTTTCACATCAAAAGCAATAGATGCATTTAACAGCTATTCCAGGGCATAAAAGAAACAGACACAGGCCTGATGCCTACTCTGTATGATCTAAGGATATTTTTAAGACCAGACACCCTAGCAGGGGGAAACTGGTAAGCCCCAGTTGCTGGGAAGACACAAATTAATGAAAGCTTTGCTAAGTCTCCCACAAGCAGAAGAGGGCAGCTGTGTCCAGCTGTGCCTGTGGCCCCTCCCGTGAGCTCATAAAGGAAGGGAGGAAAGCAGCTCACCGTGCTTTTTCTTCAATTAGCCTCTTTCAACACTCAATCCCACCTCCCCCACAGGCACACGGTCTCCAGGGCCAGAAGCTGCTCAGACTTTGATTCTCATGTTCACCAATCACAGGCTCAAATATTCCAGGTGGCTGCAGAGCCTGAGAGGAGCAAAGAACTATATGCAAATGTGCTCTCCATCCTCCCCAAAGAACCATTCTGCAGGGTGGAAAGCTCCCTCTTGTCAAGTCCCTTTGAGGCAGAAAGCACATTCACACTAACAAGCTCAGGGTCCCAGCCTTCTTTCCTTTGAGAAGCCTTTGACCAAAAGACCTAATAAGTCATTAGTGGCATTTGGTCACCCCTGGTGCCTTTTAGACACCAGGTAACATGATCAGAGCTCACAGATCCTGAGATTTCAGAGACAGGTACTGACAAGCACAAAAGAGCTCTGAGGGAAAAGGCCAGAGACCAGTGCTTTCCATCATGCGCACTGTGTCCTCTGCAAAATTCAATGAATGGGAAGGATGCGTTGGCAGGTGCACCACAGGGGTTTGGTTACCTTCTTTTAAAGGAGGCCATGAGGCTTATTCATGACTTTTGTGTACACTGGAAGAAAGTGACTGCAGCCCTTCAGTTCTGAAGAGGTAACCTAGACAAGACCATTTCTGAACAGCCACACAGAACACAATCACACAGAGCCCCCCAGAGAAACTGATCTTCTCCTGATCCCCCAGTGTGTTAGGTGCAAGCAAGACGTCAAACATGCCATCTCATTTCACCCTTGCAATGACCTGCAACAAAGGTCAAGTCAGTTCCTCTCTATGACTGCAGAAATGAGGCCCGGAGAATTGAGATATCCCATCCCTGCTAAGGGACCTGCAAGTAAATAGGCAAGGGCTTCCCAAAATGAAGCATCAGATCTGATTCTAATCACCCTGATGTTTACATAGCCAAGCCATTACACCCAAATAGCCTGGGCATCTATTAAAAACAAGATTTTCTAGACAAGTGCCAGTGACTCACCTATAATCCTAAACTACTCAGAAGGCTGACATCTGGAGGATTGTAGTTCAAGGCTAGCCTGAGCAGAAAAGTTGGCAAGACTCCATCTGCAAAATAACTAGCAATAATCCAGACTAGATGTGTGGCTCAAGTTGGTAGAGCACTAGCAGAGCAAGTAAGCTGCAAAAGCCTGAGGCCTGGACTTCAAACCCTGATAATTAGATTTCCAGGTTTTTTCTTTTTATCTGAATCCAAATTCCTGTAGTCTAAGCCCAAAGTCCTATTTTCCAATGCCTCTAAGGATTGATAAATAGGGAAATATGGTAACACAGCCACAGCCCTTATAGACCTTACCAAGAACAACCATGTCTAAAATGAAGGTCAAGTAGGGCTTCGAGAAGAGCTGCAGAGGAGATACCATTTACTGAACATGTTTTCTCTGCCAGCTGCTTTACACAGGTAATCACGTTTAATCCTTGTATCAATCTGCTGAGATGGATATTCTCATGTCCATTCCACAGAGAAGGGATTTGAGGCTCAGTAAAGTTAAATAATTAGAAAAAGGTCACATATCTAATAAAGAGCAGAGTCAGAATATGATCCAGGTCTGTTTGGCCCCAAATCCTGACCATTACCCAGTTGTCTTGTAACCTTTAAACAGAAGCAACTTGGTCCAAATGCTCCTAGCAAGCAATGTGTCAGAGCTAAACACTGCCTGTACAGACTGTATGCACAGAGCAGTAATACTCGTATTATATTCTGCAACACAAAATAACAAATAGTAGCTAAAGCCAGCTGACACTGTAGGATCTGCAATGTGCTTTCCAGCCCTGTGAGGTACAAACCATTAATGTCCTTATTTTGTGGATATGGAAACAGGTAGAGAGAGGCTAACTTTTTTGCTGAAGTCATGCAATCAATACAGGCTAAGTATTCAGCCTCACACACCCAGTTGTTGAATGAGAGCACATGGAGAACAGTCAGGAAGCTGCAACTTTGCTGACTGTTTCTTTAGAAAAACTTCCTGAACCTTCATGGGCCTGATCTATCATCCCTACGATGGGATAACCATATCTGCTTTGTTCTGTTGTTCTGAAGATCAGAGATCAATCCCTGTAAACACACCTGCTGTTGTGCCTGGCCTCATGTGTGAGTTGAGCTCCTCTAGCAGGAAGATTCTGTGACAGGTGGTAGTAGGGAAACAGAAGAAGGCACATAGTTAGATGACCAGGAAATGGGAACAGAGAGGCATAAGAGGCCATGTGGGAAGGACAGACTTTTGTGCAGGGAATGGCTACGGCTCAAAGGAGAGATCAGGAAGTGCAAGGAAAGCTATATGGAGTTTCAATGGTGAGTGAGGTTGAACAGGCTAATGTGAGCAGATGGGAGAAGGAAATCTGGGGCGAGTCAGTCAGACCCCACCTTTGGTATCAAACCTAGACCTATTCACACACTTCAGATCAAGCAATTCAGAAGATTCTCTTTGCCACCCTCACATTTTATACAGAATCCAAATTGAATGTAGAGTTCCCACCTATCCAAGAGACAGCAGAGGGGGGTTGGGGGCAAGAGAAGAGGAAGAGGAGAAAGACAAAGACACAGATTCATTTACAAAACAAAGAGATCTTAAGTTACCTAGGGAAGTGGAAACCAGGTACACAAAAATAGACACTGGGTCTCTTTGAATATAATATAATTTGTTTCATACAATAGAGCACAGAAATATGTAATTATTCTATATAATTACAAATACAAACTTTAAAACAACTCTTCCAAAGTGAAAGCAAAATGAAATCAACTAAGCATGGATATGATGATAGAACACCAACACGCAGAGGAAATATTCCTAATGTCTTTATCATACAAAGTAATTCTACTCTCCAAACTCTGTAATCTAATAAAAACCAATGAATGAGTGTATATTAACTAAATTTTCAATAAGTAACTCTCCAATGAAAATATATACAGCCTCCCTTCCCACCACAAAATGCAAAGGACTTTTAAACTATTTTGACTAATATTTATATTGCTATTCTGTGGCTGTTACATGGCATAAAAACAAGTAAGTAATTATATTAGGTGTAATTGAGAATCAGGATTTTTAGCATATAAGAAAACAGTATTGGGCTGGGGATATGGCCTAGTGGCAAGAGTGCCTGCCTCATATACATGAGGCCCTGGGTTCGATTCCCCAGCACCACATATACAGAAAATGGCCAGAAGTGGCGCTGTGGCTCAAATGGCAGAGTGCTAGCCTTGAGCAAAAAGAAGCCAGGGACAGTGCTCAGGCCCTGAGTCCAAGCCCCAGGACTGGCCAAAAAAAAAAAAAGAAAACAGTATTATTAAGAATCCATGAAGGCTGGGGATATGGCCTAGTGGCAAGAGAGCTTGCCTCGTATACATGAGGCCCTGGGTTCGATTCCCCAGCACCACATACACAGAAAACGGCCAGAAGTGGCGCTGTGGCTCAAGTGGCAGAGTGCTAGCCTTGAGCAAAAAGAAGCCAGGGACAGTGCTCAGGCCCTGAGTCCAAGTCCCAGGACTGGCCAAAAAAAGAATCCATGAAATATTTTATCTTAAAAAAAAAAAACTGTAATTTTGGCTGTGTACTGGTAGCTCATGCCTATAATCTCAGCTACTCAGGAGGTTGATATCTGAGGATTGTGATTTGAAGCCAGCCTGGGAAGGAAAGTTTGTAAGTCTCTTATCCTCAGTAAACTACTACTCAGAGAAATCCAGAAGTGGTGCTGTGATACAGCACAAGTGGTAAAGCACTCACCTTGAGAAAAATGAAGCTCAAGGACACTGCCCAGGCCCTGAGTTTAAGCCTCAGTACTGGCACTCGCTCATGTGCACACATATACACACACACACACACCAAAAACAAGAAAGAAAGACAGAAAGAAAGGAAGAAAGAAAGAAAGAAAGAAAGAAAGAAAGAAAGAAAGAAAGAAAGAAAGAAAGAAAGAAAGAAAGGAATGTGCACTTCTGTCCACTGAAAAATCCCAGATACTACCACCCAAAAGTAGCACACACTCCTCACACATGGGCAGTGGTACTCTCAACGGAATAAAGGTTCTTTTAAAAGTAGCTGGTTCTAAGATTCGTGCAGCAAGGCACAGATAAGTCCTAATATAAGAAAGCAAGAGAAAGAACAAAGATTACCAGGGTATATCAAAAGACTCTGAGTCCAAAAATAGGTACATCTGGGAATCAATAAAAATAACTGCAGTTGATTAAAACATAGCTAGATGTTTTAAAGCATAGCTTGGTGCCTGGATCATCCCTGTAATCCTAGCTACCCAAGAGATTGAGATCTGAGAATCATGGTTCGAAGCCACCCTGGACAGAAAAGTCCATGAGACTCTTAACCACAAAAGCCAGAGGTGGAGCTGTGGTTCTGTGGTAGAGCACTAGCCTTGAGCTCAGAGATGGCACCCAGCCCCAGAATTCAAGCCCAGGACTAGAAAACCACAAAAATAAAAACCATAAATTCATATTATCATAACAATAAAGAGAGGGAAAGAAAGACTTCATTAGTCCCCCTTAGAAAAACTAGGGAGCCTATTTCTCTCTCTCTGTGTGTGTGTGTGTGTGTGTGTGTGTGTGTGTGTGTGTGTGTGTATTAATTGTAGAGCTTGAACTCAGGGCCTGGGCACTGTACTTGAGCTCCTCTGCCCAAAGCTATTTCTCTACTGCTTTGAGCCACAGCTCCACTTCTGTTTCCTGAGTGGTTAATTGGAGATAAGAGTTTCACAGGGTTTTTTCTGCCTGGGCTAGCTTTGAACCATAATACTCTCCTGAGTAGCTGGGATTACAGGCATGAGTCACCAGCACCTGGCTTAGGGAGGCTATTTCTAATTTTTGAAATAATAAAGTATCAAAGCTTTTTCTTGCCTTTCTATATATAAAACTGTACTTCAGGAAAACCAAATACTTCATGAATAGGTAAGGGTTCTTCAGAAATATTCCAAATAAAATAAAATAGTGGGGATAGGCAATAATCATAAGAACAGTGTCAATCACACATTATGTATTCTAGACAACTCATTAGGCAGTTTTCCAAAAAGAAAATTCAATTTGAATCTTCATCTGATCAAATCTCTAGATCTAGCAACCAAAACATAGGAGACAGAGGAATGGCTTAAATGACACCACAGAGATGCAGTCAGAAAAACAAAAACTTTAGGAAAAGCATGACCTTGTTTGTTTTTCAACAAGATTGCAAGAGGACAAGAGGGGGGAGGAGAAGAGGAACAAGGGGGAGAAGGAGGAGGGGGACCAAGGGGGGGGGGAGGGAGGAGGAGGAGCAGGAGGAGGAGGAGGCAGGGGACGAGGAGGAGGAGGAAGAAGAGGAGGAAGAGGAGGAGGAGGAGGAGGAGGAGGCAGCAGGGGACAAGGAGGAGGAGGAAGAAGAGGAGGAAGAGGAAGAGGAAGAAGAGGAGGAGGAGGAGGAGGAGGGGAACTTAATAGGCTGCTTATTTGATGAAATTAAGAACAATTGGTATTTTAAATGAGATGAGAATATCCTGATGTTTTTAAAAAGATACATTCATATTTTCGAGACATGCTGAAATGTTTAAGATGACATGTTACTGTGGTTGAGACCTACTTCACAATGATCTGGAAGGGCAGGTTCAGCTGTAGAACAGAGGAAAGAAATTACAAGTAGATCATTGTTAACACTGAGTAATAGGGACGTGGATTTCTGCTTTCAACTATGTTTCACCTTCCTACTTTTATACTACTTTTTTATCCTACTTTTATATAAATTAGAAATTTACATGTATATGCACATATATTTACAAATATAGAGATATGCTATATAAATTTGAATACATGTGTATATAAATTAATCCACCTTTTGGTACTCCCAACCCTATATGTCAGTTTAATGTCTTATTGTAGTAGTCTCTTAACTGGATGTGTCTGCCTTCATCTCTGTCTCTTTCAAGTCTGGTTAATTGATACAAATGTGTTTTTTTAATAGTAAATAATACAAGGCATGATGTTCTGCTGCATAAAGTTTTCTAAGGATTTCCCATTTTGCTTAGAGTGAAACCAAAGTTTTTATTATAGCTTTCTAGATTCTGTAATGTTGCACTGATTGGCCTCTGTATATCTCTGGTGTACCTGCTACCTCTCCATTTCTCTTCTTGCTGCAGCCACACCATTCCTTTATTCAAGACCTTTGTGATTACAATTTGACCTATCAGTCACTCAAAGACACCTAGAAAGATTTAGATCCAGGAGATCTAGGAAGTTGCTTCATACTAGTTTATTTTTCTTCATGGCTTTTTTTCTTTCTTTTTTTGTTTTTTTTTTTGGCCAGTCCTGGGCCTTGGACTCAGGGCCTGAGCACCATCCCTGGCTGCTTCATGTGTAGGAGGCAAGCACTCTTGCCACTAGGCCATATTCCCAGCCCCTTTTTTTCTTGACATACTAAAAATTCCAAAAAATCAGAGTTTCCTTTGGGTGCTGTTATTACCCAGAATTACCTCAATAAATAATTGTTAATTCTAACCTTAATGCTGTGCAGTGTGCTGAGCATAGGAAGAGGGGGAGAAAGAACCACAGTATAAAATGCTTGTATATCCTTTAAGACATAGGAGTGTTGGGACTGGGTGGTAGGGTGCTTGCCTAGCATGCATGAAGCCCTGGGTTCAGTTCCTCAGTACCACATAAACAGAAAAAGTCAGAAGTAATGCTGTGGCTCAAATGATAGAGTGCTAGCCTTAAGCAAAAGAAGCTCAGGGATAGTGTCCAGGCCCTGAGTTCAAGCCCCAGGACTGGCAAAACGAAAAAAAAAAAAAGACCTATGAGTCTCATCTTATATGGAGGGTCTCAACCTGTACACAATAGGTCTTTCAAAGTTTGTCTACATTAATTCACATAACCTTTTATGATGTCTATATCTATAACTTCTAGTTGAAGAAACTTAACCACTACACTTTTAGCCACTTAAGACAGTTGTTTCCTCCTGAGTTAGTATAAAACTCTCCCTGCACAAACTAATACTGTATATACAATACAAAAGGCAATCATTTTCCGATAGATCCTTTGAATAAAAGGATATTTAAAAATGTGGAATAAGAGTAGAAAGAATTCATTGAATTGAAAACCATCTCTCTTATTGAGCCACACAAGCCTGACATAGAAGGTTATGGGGTGAAGAAATACATATATATATATATATATACACACATATACATACATATATATGTCACTTTTTTTCTCTCCCTGTTCTGTGGCAAAACTCACCTTTCTAGACACCTGCTTCCAGCCACTACCTTAATTCAAGCCATTTCTATCTCACCTCTTAATTGTACTCTGCTTTATTCCCCTGCACCTAGCCTTGGACCCCTCTCCTAGCCTCTCCAGAACAAGGTTGTTAAAACTCAAATCTGATCTTACCAATCCCATCTCTAAAAAATTTCAGTGGGCCATCCATCCTCCAACCTTTTGGTCCAGTCCCAGGGAAACTCCTAGAGTTCTCCCAATGGCCTGTGCTCTCATTTTCTTCTGGAATCTTTCACATTCTTGCCTAGGTATCTTCTGCTTTCTCAAAAGTGCCTTTGCCTTCTCCTTCCCGCAGCAATGCTGTGTGTTGCATGCATAATATGGGCTTTATCCCAGGAAATCTATTCTAAAAAGACACATTATTCACCACCTTGCCAGAGGCTGTCAAGCTTAAGCGTTTTGTTGTCTGTGTTCTACCAGTTCTTCTGTCAAATGTGGTTACATCTTAGGCTTGCAGTTTTCATGTCTGCCTTGAAACTTTTGCAAGTATAATCTCATCTGGGAGTCTTTTGACATCGTTTTATTATAGTGCTCTTCAAAGAAGAGATAGTTACATTAACTTAACAATAAAATTGCCAGCTTTTGCTCAATTACCTAATCCAAGAGATTCTAAATTTATCTTTAGTAGATATTCATTATCTATGGGTAATGAATGAATCAGATACAGGCATGGATGAAACATTGGCTACTTTGCATAGTGATTTTTATTCACTGATATGCTTTTTATTTTTAAGAAGACTGTAAACAATTCATAATAATGATTTTTCTAGGTTCTGCCTTTAGTAGAGTATAATCAAACACAAGATAACTCTGAGGACTAAAGCTGGAAAGAGATAATCAAACATTCCCCAGGAATTCTGGTTTAAATGACACTACAGAAAGCATTCTTAACGTGGAGATGGGACCCAATTTTCAGAGATCTCCTTAAATATTAACTATACCAATGGTCAGAACAACCCTAAGTCATATCTCTAAAGGTGCCACTCTTGCTTCTGAAGATTTGAAAGTTACGATGTTTTTCAGGAGTTCCCACTATTTGTACAGGTAACATCTGAGTGACAGTTCCTGTGACTCCCTAGCTATGTCATGACCTTGTGCAAATCCCTTAACCTTCACAAGCTTCCATCTTCTTACCCAAATAAAGATGTTTAAATCATCTCATAAAGCAATTATAAAAAATAAAGTAAAATAATGTCTGTAGAAGTCTCTACAAACTAAAAATAAGTCATCTATGGATTTTATTCACCGTCAGTGCCAAAGAGCAATATAATCAGAAGATAAAGCTCTTCCCAAAGCCTTAGTTTTCTACCCAAGTGTCTGTTTATTTCACCAAGCTGTTATTTTTACTGTAACTGAGAACATATCAAAAGAATCGATGTCCAGCCCAGGCAAGGAACAGGTACAAAATGTACTTTTAAATTCCCACAATTAAATTTTAGGTTTGTGTTCTTCTTGTTTGCTTTTCCAAATAATCTTTTGGTATGTTAAAAATCTTCAATATGGGCAGCTGAATTAACATGAGATTAAGAACCCAGTGCCCCACTGGAACAATGTTCAAATCAGATGGTTATTACAGGACTATAGCCAGTTGGTACACATCTACGAGGCTATCGCCACTGGAAATAAAAGAATCTGCTATTATTTTCATAGCAGCTCAATTCCTTGGTCAGCAGAATAGCCCCTGAGCACCCTCCAATTTTCTACAAATTCTAGATTTGAGATTCTTTTAAAATAATCTGGTTTCCAACCCAAGTGCTTGAGTGAATTTTAAGAGGGAAGAATGATCTAAATATTTTTAAAGCATTGCTAATATAGAAAGCACACTGTTTACTTATACTCACAGCTCTGGAGTGCCTAAAAGAATTGTGACATGAGCACTGTTGATTTTACCACATCCAAAGGTAAACTCTATGAAATGAAAGAAAACAGCACTCCATTAAGGAAGTTGCTAGCGACTCTTTAGAAGATGTCTACTAAGCACAGGAGAATTTCTTAAGTGTGAAGACATTTTTTTTTTTGCCAGTCCTGGGCCTTGGACTCAGGGCCTGAGCACTGTCCTTGGCTTCTTTTTGCTCAAGGCTAGCACTCTGCCACTTGAGCCACAGCGCCACTTCTGGCTGTTTTCTGTATATGTGGTGCTGGGGAATTGAACCCAGGGCTTCATGTATCCGAGGCAAGCACTCTTGCCACTAGGCCATATTCCCAGCCCTTGAAGACATTTGCTGTTACAGCCTCATTGAAGCATGTCTAAAAATAGTCATTAATTCTTGGGGAGGTGAAGGGTACTGTTGACAATCTCCCCTCCTGTAACAAGACTTAAGATATATAAGGTTCAAATGTGGCCCTTGTTTAATTTCTTGAAGTTTTTGTTTCCTTACTGAGGAATATGCTTTGCTGTTCCTTTTTGTATGGTGGATCATTACCTACACTCAGCAGATCCCATTGGTAAGTACTTCCCATTCAAAAAGTGTAGTTCTTCTCTCCCTACCACTACCACCCCACCATTCTTCAGACATTTGTTATTCAGGACTATCTAGGTTTCCAGTCTGCCTCTTTTGGTATATATGTCCAGGTTTAGGTTGGAGAATAGAGTTTGCCATAGAGACATGTTTTCTTCATAGAGTATCTCATTGTTGTATGTGCAACCTATCTACTACTAATAAAAATAAATAAATAAAATTTAAGAAGCAAGGTGCCCTATTAACATATATTAGGAAAGCCAGTGAACAACCAGAGCCTAAGGTCTGTAAGTACAAGAAGACCAGCAAACAAGCCTGGCATCAGTGCCCAAGATATGCTGAGAAACCCTAGAATATCAGAAAATGGAAGGCCAGGTACCAGTGGCTCATGTCTGTAATCCTAGCTACTCAGGACGCTGCAATTTGAGAATCACAGTTAGAAGCCAGCATGGGCATAAAAGTCCCTGTGAGATTCTTATCCCCAGTTAATCACTCAAAAACTGGAAATGTTGCTGTGGCTCAAAGTGGTAGGGTACTAGCCTTAAGCAAAAAGAGCTCAGGGACAGTGCCCAAACCCTGAGTTCAAGTCTCATGACAAAACAGAGAGAGAGACAGAGAGAGAGAGAGAGAGAGAGAGAGAGAGAGAGAGAGAGAGAGAGAGAGAGAGACAGAGAAAGTCTAACCCAACCAAAGTAGTCAAATAAAGATTTTCAGCTTGGAATGGAGCTGTGGCTCAAATGGTAGAGCACTTGCCCATTAATGCAAGGCTCTGAATTCAATTATCTTTGCAAAACCAAATCTCAGCTCTACTGTATGTACCTGTAAGTTGACTGTGCCTCAGTTTCCTCATGCACCAACAACAAAAAAATATCCCAAGGAGCACTGCTGACAGAAAAACAATATCCATTGCTAATTTGGTCATAAGTATTTTGTCTCACCTGAGCTCACATTGGGATGTCAGACCTGTCCAGGCAACATACATCCTTTTAAAACACTACCTACTCAGGGTACAATTAAAAGTTTCTATTTATTATGAGGACCATTGAAGTACTTTATGGAGTGTTAATAAGAAATTCTCCATGGTTTCGCTCATTGGAATCAATTAGTACTTGTCTAGGATAGTCCTAGCAGAAGAGCACTATAGCTCAATAGCAACGTACACATGATCACATAAGATGATGCTAAGTTAAAGTAACTACAAGACTTGGAAATAAGTGGTTTACCTTTGTTATCATTTTCAAAATACCACATGAAATTATACCTTTTTCTTTTGTTTTTCTTCCCCGTGGTTTTACCCCTGATGGCTCTGTAACTGACTTTGGTACACTGGGTATTGTATGTACATTTATTGGAATTAGGGAAGGGGAACACCAAAATTGAGAGACCATGGGTGAAAGGTGAACCAATGCAACAGCAATACTTACAAGACAATATGCTGTAAATCAACTGTACAACTCGGGGGAGAATAGGGAGGGAACCTGAGAGGGAGGCAGGTGGGAGAAAAAGGAGGAGGAGGTAATAAGTTTGATAAGAAATGTACTCACTGACTTATGTATGAAACTGTAACCCCTCTGTACATCACTTTGACAATAAATAAATAAGTTAATTTAAAAAATTCTGACTCATGGGCTGGGGATATGGCCTAGTGGCAAGAGTGCCTGCCTCATATACATGAGGCCCTGGGTTCGATTCCCCAGCACCACATATACAGAAAATGGCCAGAAGTGGCGCTGTGGCTCAAGTGGCAGAGTGCTAGCCTTGAGCAAAAAGAAGCCAGGGACAGTGCTCAGGCCCAGAGTCCAAGCCCCAAGACTGGCCAAAAAAAAAAAAAAAGTTCTGACTCATCCCCCCCCCCCCAAGGTAAGTGAGCAATGACCCTAGGCCACAGCACATACAGGTAAATAGCAGTTTCATTATGAAGCTGTTTTGTGACATAGGAAAGCTATTTTATCTCTCTGAAAATTTTGGTCTTTGGACTAAGAATGAATAATAGTACCTGGCCTCCAGAAGGCATCTATGAATTATTAGATACTGAATGTAAAGTTTTAAATACACCCCACCAAATAAATAGAATGCCCCCCCCCACACACACAACTGACAGGTGTTTCTACCATTGTGACCTCTCCTCACCAAAGATTCTGACGCTCAGGACATGCTGGAATTCTAAGAAATCCTAGAAGGTCCTGCTTTACATTCTTTCCTGGAAATGGAACTTTTTACGCCTGAGAAGTCAGTGGCTGAGGCCTGTTTCCTGGTACTGAAATAGGAAAGTGTGGCAGAGGCTGATATTTAACAAGAAAAATCCATTTTCCCCTTCTTAGGAATAGTTTCAGTTGGTCACATAACATCCTCCAATGAAAAGACTACATTTCCCAGGCTTCCATTCAGCTGGGAAATGAGCCTGGGATTAATTCTGACCAATTAGATATAAGTTGATGTGTAAATACGACGTTCAGATTGTTTCTGGAGAGTTGTGTCCATCTTCTTTGCTTTCACATTGACTAGAAAACAAATATAATGGCTGTTCATCTTAGATAGTGAAATAACGTCCTAAGAATGAACAAGAAGGACAAAAGGAGCTTGAAACTCTTCTAGAGACAATCATTCCAGATCAGACTTTTATAAGATTAAGAAATAAGCAGAGCACAGAGAAGTACCTGATCCAGATTGAGAGGGTCTAGTAAAGGCTTCCTTGAGGCTTTTATCTGTTTAAGCTGTGGTTGTTTGTGATGGCTTTAAAAAAAAAAAATCATTGTCAAGGTGATGTACAGAGGGGTTGCAGTTTCATACATAAGGTAGTAGTACATTTCTTGCCATATTTGTTACTCCTCCGTCGTTTTTCTCCCACCTTCTTTCCCCTCAAGTTCTCCCCTGACAAGTTGTAGAGTTAATTTCCAACATATTGTCTTGTGAGTGAGTATCACTATTGCATTGGTTTGCCCTTTATCCTTTGTCTCACCATTTTGTTGTTATCCTTCCCTTCCCTAATTCAGATACATGCATCCAAACCCATAGTCTCATAAATATAGTCAACAATGTTGAGAAGTGAAAGAGAATGGCAGAATGTGGCTGAGGGTTATAACATGTCTTTTGCAGAATTAAACATCCTCTATAGGACTCTGGGCATTCAACCCAAATGTGGAATATTGAGGTCAGAGGAGCGAGAGGGACAGTGGCCTGCTGGAGAGTGGCCATTAAAAGAATCACTAGGGCAATGTAAGGTCAAAAAAACCCATCTCATGAGCAAAGTCTGGAAGAATTAGAAGTAGAAAGGTAAGCCAAGTGACAAGATAAGGTTTCAAGTAACCCAAGGGTAAAATGAACAGGGCTCTTCTCTTTGTACTCAAATTTCCTCATTTGTAAAATAAATAGGTAAAACCAGAAAAAGCACATTAGCTAGACTATGACAGGTCAAACAGACACAAAGGAACTTAGGTTGCACCAAAGGTCAGAAAGAAGGCCAACACCAATGTATATTGCACTAGGGGAAGATTCCACTGAACATCAAAAGAAAGTTCATAGCACTGTTTCTTGTTCAGCCAAAGCGATCTTCCAAAGTTCAGAGCTGCCTGACTAGAGGATGCAATTAGAGGCCGGACATAGAGATACGGGTCCTCAGAGGCAATGCTGAGTCTTGAGGCTTCAAAGGACCAAGGAGTTAAATTAATAGTTCCCTAGAGACTCAGTTCCTTACAGGCTGATCAGAAAAGTGGGCTTCAGGAAGTGGCACTGTGGCTCTAAGTGGTAGAGCGCTAGCCTTGAGAGAAAGAGCTCAAGGATAGTACCCAGGCTCTGAGTTCAAGGTCCATGACTGAAGAGAGAGAGAGAGAGAGAGAGAGAGAGAGAGAGAGAGAGAGAGAGAGAGAGAGAGAGAGAGAGAGAGAGAAGTGGGCTTTGTAATTAACAATCCTGGCTTTGAATCTTGGTTATGGTTTTCCTGGTTACATGATCCTGAACAGTTATTTGTTTTCTTTTGAGCTTGGGTTTTCTCATTTTTGAAAATGGGATAGTAAAACAAGACTGAAATACATTCTATTTAAAAGGATAATACATAGGAAGCACATGACACAGTTCTAGGTTTATAGTTATTTATAGTCATCTTAATCTAATTAGCTTTATAACTGAAGGAAGAAAAAGAAAAATGTAAGAAGCGTAGAAGAGTTAGCCACCCTGGTGGAAGCATGGGTAGGGAGAGGGCTTGAATTTGTTAACTTGGAAGGAAGCTGCACAGCCAAAATAAGCCAGGGTTTGCCACATCGATGTGGTAGAAGTAAAGATGTGATTAAAAGCCACTAAAAGGCAGGAGGAGGAGGGCTGGTAACTCACCAGAAAGTAGGGAAGGACTTTCATCCAGACACTCATGCATACATTGAACATTTACTATCTGTGAAGGCAAAATAAGGAACATGGTATGGTAAGGAAAATACAGAGTATAAGCAGGTCACAGAGAAGCAGCACTTAACTCAGACTGAGAGGATCTGGGAAAGGCTTGCAAAGGAAAGGATATCTAACTCAAAACCTAAACTATGGACTCAGAGGTGCCTGGGGATGAAAAGTGGGAGAGAGCTCAAGTTGTTGGTATTTCTAAAACCCCCTCTCATTTCTCCTTTAAAATTCTCACATTCTAAGGGAAACAAGATTTATAAGTGCTTTCCAATTCAAAGGTGCTAAAATTTTAGCTTCGAATAAAAAGCCAAGATTAAATAAATGCTCTAGACCCTGGGGTTAAGGTGGTTTTATGTGACTGTCAATGGTTCTTTGCTTTTTTGTTGTTTTTGTTTCATTGTTGTTTGTTTGTCTTTTGAGACAGTCAGGCTATGTAGCCTAGATTGGGCTCAAACTCATAATCTTCTGCCTCTGCCTCTTGTCTCCTGTGTGCCAGGATTACAGGTGTGTATCACCATGCCCAACTAGTATATTTTTAAAAGAATAGTCTTAGCTGTGGGCATGGCAAGGAAAGAGCAACATAAGGCTTCCTTATGGTTTTAGACATGCTCAGTATCGTGACCATGGTGGTGGATTTTAGAACCTCACAGGGGATCAAATACTAAAGAACTTAATACACACTCTTAAGTACAAGTAAAGCTAGGGGACACTGAAGAAAAATTAACCAATGTCAATACCGAGATGTGATAGTACACTAGAGTTTTGTGAAATATTACCATTGAGAGAAATAGGCAGAGTTTGTATGTGTAATAATTTTCACAACTGCAAGTGAAAGTATTCTAATAAAATTTCGGTTATAGAAGTAGTGATAGAAAAAAAAAACAGTCACACAAAATTATAATACTGACATGTAAGTTCATTACAAAATTTTAGTAAAACACATTCTAAAAATTAATGGTACTCTTTTACCCAAATGCTCTTTCATAACATTCCTTCATTTCTGACTGGTATATATTTTTCTGTTGTTGTTCCAGTCCCGGGGCTTGAACTCAGGGCCTGGACGCTGTCCCTGACCTTTTTTGCTAAACTAGGACTCTACCACTTGAGTTACAGCTCTACTTCTTGATTTTTGGTAGTTAACTGAAGAGTCTGTGACTTCAAACTGTGATCCGCAGATCTCAGCCTCTGAGTAACTAGAGTTACAGATGTGAGCCACCAACACCCAGCTTGCTTAGTGTGCCTTTACAGTGATTCTCTCATGCACGTGTATGTAAGGGTGTATATAGTTTATAGCTTGTTTATTTCACTAATTCTGTATCTTGAAGATACAAAACAATATTACAAATTGCTTAGCAAGTTATTTTATAGAGTACCATTAATCTACATGGCAAATAAGACTCTATAAGCATCCATAATTTTCTGCACCAACCTATTCGGGAAATTTTTACACTGTTCTACAATTTTTCCTCTTATAAATGATTCTGAAATAAATTACATTTAACTGGTTGCCAACATTACTGAAATGAAAACTAACAGGTGTCAATACAAAAGGTAGAAAGGATTTTAGAAATCATCTGACCAAATATTTCCTATAAAAATACATCCATATGTAAGTCATTTTATGCCTATAGACATTGTGTGCTTGATCTCACTTTAGAAAGGACAATGAACAATTTCAAAAGCTCTATATTTTTTTCTTTTAAAAGAAAAATGCATGAGCTATCAACCTTGCTCTAAGTCATCTTTGACCTTGCAGAATCAAGTAGGGAAGGCATAAATGAAAGAAGCAATAAGGAGAAGGTATTTTAGACTCTGAAACATACATATATGTATATACACACATATATATGGTTTTTATTCCCATTTTCTCTACCCGTGAAGTAATATTAATTATTATAATCTTATTTCTCCATCCATAAACACACTTTCCTCCTTACCAAGTCCTAAGTAAAGATTTTTTTTAAATTTTTTTTTTGGCCAGTCCTGGGCCTTGGACTCTGGGCCTGAGCACTGTCCCTGGCTTCCTTTTTGCTCAAGGCTAGCACTCTGCCACTTGAGCCACAGCGCCACTTCTGGCTGTTTTCTGTATATGTGGTGCTGGGGAATCGAACCCAGGGCCTCATGTATACGAGGCAGGCACTCTTCCCACTAGGCCATATCCCCAGCCCCCTAAGTAAAGATTTTTATCATCACATGAATGAATGAGTTGTTGGCATATCAAGTAGTCAAATGCTTACTGTTACTCATTCACTGCTTTTTCTAACTTCCAGTTTGGGATGTCCTCCCTCATCCCCTTCTCCAACTAATCTTGCTTACACTTCAAGGTAAGTACTTGTGTGGAGCTCCAGGGAAGCCTTTATGGATCATGTCTTGAACATCGTATCTGCCTCATACTCTGTCACAGCTGCACACATCTGTCACCGATGCCTGTCTCCACTGTGCTTAGAGGAGCAAGTTGAAGACCAGTTTTGCTCCTTTTCCAGTCTTTGAGGAGTGCTTTGCCAACCACAGTGACACAAGACAAGCCTTTCATATACCTTACTCTGTCTTCTGGATTGTGGGGCACGCCCAACTGATGCCTTGCATCATTAAGAAGCGGTTCTAGCTGGCCCCACCTCCCAGCCTTGGGACCAAGATGGTGCCTGGTGGTGAGCCCAGAGGCGGTCCTGTGGGCCATGACATAGATGTAGGCCGCCCCTTAGGAAGGTCCCTCAGAGCTCCACCCTGATGGACAGCTCAGGCATCAAATCCCAGTCCCTATATAGGTGCACGTACCCCTCCCCTTCCTCCACCCTCCGACCCCTTTAAAAGAACTGCTCATTGCCACCATTAAATGAGTCTTAGCACTGACTGGCTCCCGGACTGTCTGTGTGTCCTCCGTGGAGAGGGGGGCTGGGTGGCAGTCTTTCAGCCCTCTTATCCTCTTTCTGGACCTGTCCGCGTGGGGTGTGCTATCCCGTCTCTCCTGCAGGACAGGAGAGTGCGGGAGGCTAAAAACCCCCGGCACTGGATGAAGTCTATACAAGTAATACCTATATGTCAACTAGAATCTAACCTTCTGGAATTTAGAATCTGAGATTCAGAAACAGATGTTCAGTGAGTCATGGTTGCTTAAACCAGTGACAGGTACATTCCGGACTTGTGAGGGAGCCATGTACACAGAGAAGACAAGAAAGTTGGTTGCAGAGGAAAAAAATTAGTATGAACTAAATTGCAGAAGAAGGAAAGCAAGAACCATGGCGACTTGAAGAAACCTAAGAATAACAAACAGTGTCAATGTCAAATCCACAACAGCCACTGGCTATGAGTCTACTGCTTCTTCTGTACTGGAGTATCCAGGAGAAAACTGGAAGCTAGAATGCACCAAGGAAGGTCACAGAATACCTCCTCATGTATACTTACTGCATAGAAAAGGAAGACATGCCCTAGGCCAACAAAGGTCATCATTGTAAAACAGATTCAGCAATTCTGTCATTTCTTGTTGCATTTTCAAAATTGTTTTACCTTGTATATGTGTTCCTCATCTAATAAGTAATTAAAAGCCATTACTAATCCATTATCCATTTCACAGAAATATCAACATTTCATGACAGTTTAAAGAAACCCATTATTATTTCTCACAGAATAGCAAAGATTAAGAAATTTGATGGGGCTGGGGAGATAGCCTAGTGGCAAGAGTGCCTGCCTCGGATACACGAGGCCCTAGGTTCGATTCCCCAGCACCACATATACAGAAAAACGGCCAGAAGCGGCGCTGTGGCTCAAGTGGCGGAGTGCTAGCCTTGAGCGGGAAGAAGCCAGGGACAGTGCTCAGGCCCTGAGTCCAAGGCCCAGGACTGGCCAAAAAAACAAAAGAAATTTGATGACCCTCAGCCTTGAGAAGGCTGTGGGAAAAACAGGTAGTCACACACTGTTAGAAATTTAAATTGGTACCTGGCTCCTAGCAATTCAAGGTCAGTCAATGTGAACTGCTCACCCTCTTAGCAATTCCAATTCTCTGCACTTTTCTCTCATGAATGCAGCACACACAATATTTAAAAGTATATGTTTGTGTATATTTTTAAGACAACTAGTAAGATTTTTAACTCTCTCAATGAAATGAAAGTTTGACATGTCAATTACATTGATCTGATCACCCATTTCATGTGTATATTGAACTATCACACTGTACCCTACAAATATGTATAATTATAACTACTATGTGCCAATAAAAATATATTTTAAGGATATATATTTCCAAAGACTACCCACACAATAATTAGACATTTAATAGCACATATATAATTCTAGTACATACATGTATGTGGACGGTACATAAATGGATATTATATGCATGTATGGGTATGCAGGAATCTGTATGTGTCTGTGCAGCCATGTATATTTATATATACATAGAAAGCTTTCTAAATGACTTCAGGCACATTGAAAATATTGGCTATATCTGGAGAACAGGACTAAATGTTGAGGAGAGCTGGGCACTGGTGTCTTAAACCTATAATCCTAGCTACTTGGTATGCTGAGAAGAGGAGGATTAAGGTATGAGACCAATCCCACAGAAAAATCCATGAAATACCTTCCCAGTCCATAGCTACAATGAGAGGCTGAGATTGGGATGATTTTTTATGCCATGTCTCCCAGAGCAGTAAAGTCCATGAGATTCCATTTCCCCAAAAGGAGAGCTGGACATAGTGGCACATGCTTGAGATCCCAGTGATAAGGGAAACCCTAAAGTAGGTGGATTTGAGGCTCCAGTGGGGGTGTAAGGGAAAAATTACCCTATCCTAAAAATAACCAGGAAAAACAAAACTGAAAGTGTGGCACAGTAGTATACCAGCCTGACAAGGAGAAGGTCCCGAGTTAAATCCCCAGTGCCACAAAAAAAGGGAGGACAGGAAATAGATTTTCCTTTCATTTTTATACGACTTTCTGAACTATTTTACATGTTCATTTAATGAATATAAGCAGGCTTATAACTTAAACAGGCTTCAGGGATAGGGGTTGGTTTTAATGAGACAAGAAGCTTGGCTCTCTATGCAATGGCTTGAAAACAAAGCAAGACAGAGAAACAGAGCACTCATCTGTTACAACAGCAAATGCTCCAAAACAAGACAATGTGTGAAAGTCTCCAGCCTCTCTGTGCCAGTGAAAGGCATAAAGGAGACAGCTCTCTCCTGGCACATTTGAAGACAAAGCCAGGCTCCTACCCTGTTAAGGGACTTTAATGACTGGATTTTAAAAGACCAATAAACAAACTAAAAAATCTTGCTATACTTTTCAAGAGAGTCTAAACCAATTTCCCCAGCAGTTAACCTCCACATTTTCTGTCCTGTCTAGTAGATACAGCTTAGTCATGGAGTATCCAAGATCTCCTTTCTCTTCTTTGACAATCTCTATCACATCTAGTATGTCAGGAGACCTGGGCTCTGCTGCTGACTTATATGCAGAGGACCTGACCGAATCCCATATGGGCTTCTCCTCTTCAGAATGTTTTGTTCCTGCTATCTACTTACAGAATCACTGTGGGCACAAAATGCCATAACAATAGAAGGGAGTTTGATCATGACAAAGGTTGTGTCTGTAGGAAATACAGTGTTTTATAGGGTATTTCTATATTACCCTTTCAATTTTGCTGTGAACTTAAAACTGCTCTAAAACTACAGTCTTTACAAATTAATTTAAGGGCTGGGATGTAGCTCAGTGGAAAAAAAGCTTGCCTAACAAGTGCAACATCCTGGGTTCAATCCCTAGTACTAAGGAAGAAAGAATGGGAAAAATAACACTTAATCATATACACTGTATATGATTTTGGTACACTGGGTATTGTATATATGCCTACCTGATCTAGGGAAGGGAAAGAGGAATGAGGGTATGGGATATCACAAGAAATGTACTCACTGCCCTATTATGTAACTGTACCCCTTTTGCACAACACCTTGTCAACAAAATTTAATTAATAAAAAAATAAAAGCTCTGATAAAGCCTTGTTAAAAAAAACTAAACTTGGGGCTGGGAATATGGCCTAGTGGCAAGAGTGCTTGCCTGGTATACATGAAGTCCTGAGTTCGATTCCCCAGAACCACATATATAGAAAACGGCCAGAAGTGGTGCTGTGGTTCAAGTGGCAGAGTGCTAGCCTTGAGCAAAAAGAAGCCAGGGACAGTGCTCAGGTCCTGAGTCCAAAGCCCAGGACTGGCAAAAAAAAAAAAAAAAAAACTAAACTTATTATTACTAAAATGTCCAGTAAAAATCTTATGTGTATAATTTACTCATGACAAGAATAGATCTTAGAACAATTTAAATGGTCCTAAAGGGGTCTGTCTGCTCTACTATGAGTTTTTAAGAAAGGAGGCAAGATGGTGGAACAGAATTATCTACTGTTTTGCCTCCATGAGTGAGAGTGGTCAGAAAAATGACTGTATTCTGAAGACAGAAAATAGACAAGAGCTTTAGGAATCATAAAGAAGACGGCATAGCAAAAAAGCAAGGAGTATCAAAGGTATCTGTGAAGAAAAACCTGTAGAACTCCAACTTCCCTTGGGAGTGGAGGGAGATGTAAGGCTGCAAACACAAGTTCAGGCAGAAGGCCTTGAGGTCAAACCCACATTGCCAGGTGCAGAATCAGTTCACAGTCCTGCAAGCTTAACATCCAGCACAAAAGTTTATGAGACAGAGCCCAGTGAAGACTCAGGGTAGGCAGAGCAAAGGAGTAGAGATTTAAAAAAATAGTTTAAAGCTGGTTACAGTGGCATATACCTGTAATCCTATCACTTGACATCTAAGTCAGGAGAATCTTGAGTTCAAGACCAGCATGAGCTACATAGCAATACCTGTCTCCAAATAAAAATGTATTTCATGATAAAGACTAACCCTTCCCAATAAATAGAATAGTTGCTGACTTCATCCATGAAGCCACCTCAAACGTTTTCTAAATCAAGCAGCCAAAATGATCTCATAAAAGCATAGCTAGGAATTGGGTGTCAGTGGTTCACATCTGTAATTGTAGCTACTTCAAAAGCGGAGATCTGAGGATTATGGTCCAAAGCCAGCTCAGGCAAGAAAGTTCATGAGACTCTTTTCTCCAATTAGCAACCAAAAAAGCTTGCAGTGGATCTTTAGTTCAAGTAGTAGAGCCTTGAACAAAAGAAGGGACAGTACTCAGGCTCTGAGCTCAAGATCTAGTTCTGGTGTGAGTGTGTGCATGCATGCACACATATATACAAAATAGGACCTCATTTGCTGCCACTACCTCCTAGCTCATTAAATGCCAGTTATGCCAGCTAGGAAGGAAAGAAGGGAGGGAGGGAGGGAGGGAGGGAGGAGAGAGAGAGTGAGAGAAAGAGAAAGAAAAAAGAAAGAAAGAAAGAAAGAAAGAAAGAAAGAAAGAAAGAAAGAAAGAAAGAAAGAAAGAAAGATATGTACTTCAATATGTTCTCATGAACATTCTCATGTTTCACTTCCCCTGCCAAATGGAGTCCACATGAGGATTCTCCATGAAATAACCTGTCAAAGATGGCAGCTTAGGAATGAGAAAGCCAGAGGTGCATGTGGAGTTTCTAACTCATGATTCTCTGGTACCCCCACTGCTGAACAACATCCACAAATCTGAACTTGGAAGGGTTGAAAATAGAACAATTTATCTGGGTTTGGGGAGCAGGGAAGGGGAAGAAAAGATCTGCTTTCTCACTAAGGTGAGCTGAGAGAGCTAAGAAGGAAAAAAATGTTAAGCTATTAGTTTGCACTCCCTGGTTTCAAACCAGGAAGTTAATTTTTTTTTCTTTCATCTGAATGAAATTAGCTGCCTGTGGGACTGAGGCTATGAAACATCTCATCACCAAGTCACAGTGTGGAACACTTTGCTAATTGAAGCAGCAAGTGAAATTTTAGGTAGGTCAGATTCAATTACCCAAATTGGAAAGTGACACCAGGGTTCACACCTACTGGGCCACTTGCAGAGGCTGGGCACAAAAGCTCCATGCACACACATATCCTAAGACTATAGCCATCTTCATACTATGCTGTGGCATTGGACTCCAAGGCTGCCATTGGTTGATAAGAAGGGAGGAGATTTAAGACAGGAAAGGGGAGGAGGGCAGAGTAGAGTAGCAGAGGCACAGAAAGGGTTGAGAACTGAAGATGGAGGGAATGGAAAAAAAGAAGCAAGAAGAGAGAAAAGAAATATAGAAGGGGGAGAAGCTAGAGAGGAAGGAAAGAAGAGAGGTATAGAAACTGTTACCCTGCTAAGACTTGTGTTGCTGTGTTCAAGTGGCTAAATGCTGGTTGGTATAAAGCAGTCCTTGAGAATTTCTGGGGTCAGGGTTTTTCCCAGACATTTGTCTGTTTCCATAGAAACCAAGAATCCCTGCTTTCAATAACCATCTTCCAAGTGGCTCTGGTGTTTGTCCTTGCTTGTTGTGCCTCCATCACCACACAAGGAACCAAAGCCGAAGGCTCACCCAATGAGAATGGACAAAAGGGCAGCCAGCCACCCTACACCAGCCCTCTGGCCTCAGCTCAGCACTACGGGACTTGCTTCTGTTATTTCCCCAGATTATTTTATTCATCCTTGTAGCAAACAGGAACTCCTACCTCCTACCTCCTCCACAGTACCCCACTGACAGTCTGCATAGCCTACCAAAAAGCAGAATGCCTGGTGAAACCTTGTGCCAAGGTGCAGGTATGTGTGCTCAGCTCCATCCCCCACCTCCCACCCCCCCACAAAGCACTGTTTCCACTTTCTGCCAAGACCAGAAATAATCTTATCTCCTGCTACCATGCATAATAGACATCTCTAGCAACTCATAACTCACACACCACATCTGGCCAGTTGTCAATTTGTCCAAACACCTATGCCATGATTCTCAGGACTGTCCTCTTTTTCCCCAGTACCCTGGAATTGTTCTGGCTTGGGCCTTCATTACCTCTCAGGTTATCGACTAAACTATCTCTTGATAGTCCTCCCATTTGCAAGCACTGTCTCCCAGTGCATGCCTTTCCTCTGTACTAAATTTGATATTCCTGGGTCCAGGAAGCTGTGCTTCAAGCTGGCATCTCAGTAAATCTGAGGCAGCCAAGAAACAGTGAGGAGTCACCCATCCTTCACACAGATGCAAATCATCTCAGGATTGATATTCTGTTCCCTAGAGCTGTGGTATGATTTTTGTGGGCCTATTCTTTTTTTAAATGTTTTTTAAAGATTCAAAGAAAAATATGTGATGAAAACCAAAATTGTTGTAAATCCTAGGTACTATGCCTAAGTATAAATCATTCCTACTTTACTTCTGCCTCTAGATTTTCAATATTGTCCCATGATCTACAGAATACATGACAACAACCTCAGCAGCCCCACCCTTATCTGGGTTCAGTCTACTTTCCCTAGGCCATTTGCTATGGTGTTTTCCACCAATGTGGGCTCCAGCTTTGAGGCCTAAATGAATCTCTCCCCACATGGGGAAGCTACTCTGCCTTAGCCTTAGCCTAGAACAATTTCCCTTTCTTTCTCCACCTACTGATTTCTACTTCAACCATCACTTCCATTGTGGCCTTCCCTAGTCTTCTTAGAATGATTATGTCTCTTTCTTCTGCCATCCCCAGCACTTTTTATTTCTATTATTATGCCACTTATTCACTCTGTCTTTTGCCAAGAATCCCCAATTCCAATGTGCACTTCTTTCGAGCATAATAGTTCCATAATCAGGAGAAGGCTAACAATGTATTCCAAACCAGGCAGAGAACTGCTCTGCCACACATCAGTGCTCATTATTTGGACATGCAAATCTGGCATCACCACAAGGCAGCCATCAGATACCTGGTTACTTCCTTGGTGAGGATATTTGTATCAGTAGCACCATAGACAGTTGAATTTCAAATTTCAACACTAATGCCTTTGTTAAGCTCAGATGAATTATTAAAATAAGATATTTTAGATCTAGGTTGTGGCCTGTGACATTGTCAGGTAAAGCAATTAAATAAAATGTAAGTTGTCAGATCTCTTGGCACATGTTAGGAAATTTCCTGATTCCTTCCAACAGGAAGGACTTACTGTTTAGGCACTGGCCTGCTCTGTCAAGAGCAGGGAAACATCAGGAAGAGTTGTTTAATACATATTAATTATGGTTTCGAGTTTTCATTTTTCCTCCATTACAAATCTTTCAATAAGGAAATGAACAGTCTTAACTCCAGGATTCTTTGTTCTTATCTCAAAGTTATAGCTTTATTCCTAAGAGTTGAAGGTGGCAAATATAGGTTATAAAAAAAAATTTAAAAAATAGATAAATAAATAAAAAATTTTTAAAAAGTCATTTTTAGGCTTATACACATCTACAGATAGCCAAAAGAACATTTCATATCAATCCTGAAAATAGCCAAGATTCAAACTTGGTAATACTTACTGATCAATAAAAATGAATGTCTATGGATAGGTCATCTACTGTCAATTTTTTAGACTCTACATTTTGAATTGCTATTTTCAGCAGCAACAACAACAATGATAATAATTACCACCATTGGTGGCTCACACTTGTAATCCTGATTACCCTGAAGGCTGAAATCTGAGGATGGGGCTCAAAGCAAGCCTGGGGAAAGAAAGTCCATGAGACTCGTTTGTTTGTTTGTTTTTTTAAAAAAAAGCTAAAAGCAGAGCTGTGGCTCAAGAGATAGAGTGCTAGCCTTGAGCAAAATAAGCTCAGGGACATTGCCCAGGTTCTGTGTTCAAGCTCCAGGACTGGCACAAAGAAATATAAATAATAATCATACCTTCACAATGAATTATACAATATGTTGCACTTGTTGGTCAGATAAACTATTTATTTTCCTGTACTAGGAAATTCTTGGTGACCTAGACTAGATATTAATCATCCTTCTTTTACCCTTGGTGTTCTTGCACATGAAAAATGCTCATTATTACATCAATCTAGCTTTCTGCCAACAGTTTCATTTAAGCCTGTCCTCATTTCTGTTAAAAAGTAGCTGTACACTTATTTTTAGGTTTAGATGGGCATGTTTCATTATAAATGCCCTTTTCAAAAATTGAAAATCTGTTCATGCTTTCATTCATTCAAGTATTTACCAGGCCTCTAATAAATGGCAAGCAGTGACAAGAATACAAAAGCAAATGAGACAAAGCCTTGTTCTGAACTTTATTTACAGTCTAATGGGAGACAAGCAGGCAGCAAATCACAGTTGTATGTGATGAGAGCTGTGATAGGAAAGTCCAGGCTGTTGGGGAGAATGAAGACTGACCACACCCACTTACGGGAACTGAGGATTACCCAAGCCAAGCTCTTATGGGAAAGGTGGAGAAGCTGAGCATGGGTGGCTCATGCTTGTAACCCTCTCTACTTAGGAAGCTGAGATTGGAGGATTGAGGTTCAAAGCTGGCCTGAGCAGAAAACTCTGTGAGACTCTTATCTCCAGTTAACTAGCAAAAAGTGAGAAATGGAGGTGTGGCTCAAATTGTATAGTGCCAGCCTTGAGCAAAGAGAAAAACAAAAAAAGAAAGAAGGAAGGAGAAAAAGAGAAAGAAAAAAATGAAGGGGAACGGAAAAAAGAAAGGGGAAGAGGAAAGAGAAGGAAAAGAAAGGGAAGGAAAGGGCAGGGAAGGGGAGGGGTGGAGAGGGGAAGGAAGGAAAAGAAAAGAAAAGAAAAGAAAAGAAAAGAAAAGGTAGGAGAGAACCAAAAGAATATGTACAGATTGTTCTAGAATAAGTTGGCCAAAGCTGAGAAACAATATTTTCAATAGCATAGTAATGGAGGGAGTTTATCTACCTATTTTGTTAGGATGGCTTTCAGAGAGGTTCCACAATGGGCTTTGCATGTACTGACAAGAATTCCCTGGCCTTTGTCCTAAGAGCAGTAGGAATCTGTTTTTCTTGGCAAGATAGTGTTCCACACATTTAGAAAGCTGTATTGGTTCTATTGTCTATCAGGGTTGTAGCAAGGCTTAATCAGCCTTATTCTATGCAGCTTTTGCTCTGTCTTCTTCATTTCTACCACCTCAAAAATCCTTTATATTATATGTAAATCAAGAAGACATATTTGTGGTGTTGTAGTAGATACAAAGTGAAGCACAACAGCATTCATTTCAGTTTCTCTAATCATCCTTATTTCTCTTTGTCTCTGAAAACAAAGCAAATAGAGAAAATTGCCCCTGAATTCTTCATTTGCAATCTCTATGATGTTTTATTCACTACAGAACAAAATGAGCCTATGTGATATAATTCAGAGGCTGTCTCTACAAAACTCTGACTATGGCTCCTCCACCTGAACACAACTACTGCTGATTGTGAGCTAACAGTGTGCCCCCCTTCTGCAGGGAACCCCAGATTCTCTGTAACCTGGGCCATCAGTTGTCTCCACTGACAGAGAGCAACAGGCATGACCCATATCAGCCAAAGATTTAAGACCTAAAAGTGGTCACAATCTTGGGTGTTGGAGGGGGTGTAGTAGGTAGCTGTCAGCCATGGATGGTAGAGAATTCTCCATTCAGTACCCTTACTGAGAGCTCTTTTTTCTCTCTAGAATGGCCTGCTTGCTTACAGGCTTCAAGCTAAATTTTTCTTGACCTGGGCTTCTGGCTTCACATCCTTGTGAGACACCTGTGAAACTCCTGATATGATTGACAGAGAGGGCTGAATGTGATTTGATAAGGAAGCGGCTTGATTCAAACACATCTTCCTCAAGATCAACCTTGCTCTGGAATGCATATGCATCATTTATGGCCCCTACACCTGGTTTTAAGTAAAGAAAAAAATAGTCTATAGGGTTAGGAAGAACTATTTTAACCAAGAGTTGCTTTTTGCCCATTACCATATCATTGATATCATTGTACTTTTACATTCCCTACCCCCCACCCCGCCACACACAAGACGCATGTGGGTTTTGTTTAGGTAGTCATAGGTAATGACAAGAACAGAGTGATTCCTAAGACAGTAATTCTTTCACATTTTCATGTCAATCACTCCCTCCTGATCTGGTCCTGGGGAGGGACTTCACCCTTTACACTTATAAACCTATGCTATGGTAGAAGTCGTTATTCTCAACCTCTCTTTCTTAGTCAACCCACTTTCACATCTGATAGTCCCTTCTCTTTTCCAATAAACTCTACTCTGCACTACACTGTTCTCCAATTTTTAAAAAGTCACCATGTGAAAGACTGGTTTTGTATCTAGAGAACAGAACATTTAAGTTTGACCAAATAAAACAAAATACCCTGCTGATGAGAGGCTGTAAAAGCGCCATCCAGTCATATTCAATTAAGGCTACAGAACCATGCTCAAGAAATTTGGTTCAACAGATTTCCTCTTCCAAATTCAAAAAGCCTAGCAGTCCTTGACCTATTGAATTTTGATACTCAGATGAACATACCCTGCTCCATTATCCAGTAACTAGTTCATCTTCAAATGGTAGTCCAGAAACATCCAAGCAATAGCTACATGTGAAGTAAATAAGATAAATTTAACTTTACATCCAACCCAACTATTTAATCCTTAAATGGACAAGTATTCTTGGGAAATAATTATTATCACATACATGCTTATTATATTTTTATAAACTATGAAGTTAACCAAATAAATGTTTCATAATAGCAAAACAGTCCAAAATGTGAATACTAAGTTTAAACACTACCTATTTGTTAAAGATAAATTATCTTTCCAAACAATTTCACTCAATAAGAACATATTTTTTTTTTTTTTTTTGGCCAGTCGTGGGCCTTGGACTCAGGGCCTGAGCACTGTCCCTGGCTTCTTCCCGCTCAAGGCTAGCACTCTGCCACTTGAGCCACAGCGCTGCTTCTGGCCGTTTTCTGTATATGTGGTGCTGGGGAATCGAACCTAGGGCCTCGTGTATCCGAGGCAGGCACTCTTGCCATTAGGCTATATCCCCAGCCCAATAAGAACATATTTTAGCGTTCTTCATGTACTACTCATTTCTGTAGCACTGTGTCTGTATTTGTGACATAATTGAAAGAGGGAAAGGTTTAATCATAGTTACAGAGGTTTCAGACTTGCATGGCTGAAAGGTTGTGGCAGTGTAGAACAATTCACATCAAGGCAACAAGGAAACAGAAAGGTATGGAGGAATCCATAACCCTGTCCGATCTATGGTTTCTCCGGCTGGACCCAAACTACTAAAGTTTCCACCACTTCTCAAAACATCGCCACCAGCTGGAAGCTAAGACTTCAACAAACAGAGAACATTGCATACTCAAACCGTAACACAGCTTGGTCCTTATTTTTTTAAATGGCATTAGCATCCCTTTCCAGATTTTGATTGGACTGTTCTTATGCCACATCATTACAAACTTGCTAAGTTAACCCTAAATTGATGGCTTAATTTGGGGAGCTCTACTTTTTTATGTGTGGTCCACATTTCCTGGAAAGTAGATTACACACAAGAGAAATAGGGGGCTTCTCAGGTAGTGTACTGGGATAGCTGGAGTGCCTTTGAGATATGATAGGATGACTTTTGAATGACAGCCTTTTCTAGAGAATAATTCTAAATGAAGAGAAAGTGAGCCAAGGAAGACAGAGCTCTTCAAGACACATACAGCTACAAAGCTGCAATGGGACCAACAGTGGAGAGTCTGTTGACTTGGGAAGTTATTACACTTCTATGAACATCTGTCCCTCTTTCACTTGAAAATAGAAGAGGAAATCAAAACAGATGATACTGTTTCCATTACAACAATCAATCCATGCGAGGCCTACACAGAACCTCAGTTTAATTCAATGTGTGGGGGTAGGGACCCAGCTCTTAAAGAGAGAAGATTCAACTCAACCACGCACATCATTAACTAGCTATTTTATTTGGGACCCATCTCCTATGACTTTCTACTATATGTAAAATGACCTTTTACTTTATGTAAAAAAAAATGGGAGGACATAAAAACTAAAGTGAAAGAAAATTGCATACGTATTCTTGTGTTGTTTTAAGCCTTAGTTAAAGCTCAAGGGCAAAGCAGCTATTAGAGTTCCCCCTTTGTTAATGGGAAATCAGCTTAAGAAATAGGTTTTCAATAGTGCACAGATCGATCCCTAGCATAGATACATGCTGCTTACTTTACCTATTTAATAGAATTCTGGGATTTTAAATAGGTGTCCAGGTGGTCTATTTATTATAAATAGCCATACATACCAGCTATTGTTGAGACCAACCTGTAAGTTCTCTAGAGGGAATGCACAATTTTTCTGTGCAAAATATTACTACCTCAACAAAAGCCCCAGGAACTTTCTATTCTATCCACCATGTCATAGCACAATCAATTGAATAAATGGGAAGATTAGTGTTGCATTAAGAGTGATCTATGAGTTTAATTAAATATCCTAAACAAATAGATACATTTACATTGCACAGGCCACACTTTAAAGTGCTTAGAAGAAAGACTATAATTAGACAAGATATATGCTTGCACTAGTAAATGAACCCCACTCTCAGAGTCCAATCCCTCATCCAAACTAAACCACCCAAACCAGCATCATTCCAAACTGCATTCTCAATTGTAAATATGCAACTAAAATATCACTGTTGTACTACAAAAAAGCCACAATATTCCCCGGGCCACGTGTCAGAGAGAATGTGGTAGGGGTGGGTGAACAGTGATGGAATTCCCATCCCTTCTTCATATAGTACTACTTTGGTCAAGTTGAAGAATCAACTAGAGGTTTAGAGATAACAGTTATCTCCTCCTCCTCCACTTCCTTGTCCTCCTCTTCTGTGCCAGTACTAGGCCTTGAACTCAGGGTCTAGGTACTGTCCCTTAGCTGTTTCACACAAGGCTGGTGCGCCATTACATAAGACACAACTCCATTTCCACCTTTTTGCTGGCTAATTGGAGATTAAAGTCTCAGACTTTTCTATCTGGGATGTCTTGGAACCATAATCCCCAGATTCAGCCTCCTGAGCAGCTAGGATTACAAGTGTGAGCTGCTGGGTACCCAGCTGTCTTCTATATGAAAATGTGTTTCTACTATCACGGCTTATAAAGGAAATTCATTCTTCTCTCAAAAAATAATAAAGTCTGAGTTAGTGAAAAAGACAAACCTCAGAAGTCCAGGACTTATATGGGTTGTTTTAGAGTTACTGCCCCTACTAAAGGATTATCTTCTAGAGGGTAAGGGGATTCTGTTTACTGCCATATTTCCCACAAGGATTAGCATAGAACTTTAAAAACCAGTTCTCAAAAGGTTTAATTCCTCTGACAAATGAAAATACATGCATTCATACTCATATCCTTGAATCTCCTCCACGCTCATTTGGAATGCATTCATTTCAACTATTTGGTCACATGCCTGCAATGTCTCTAAAAGTATTATGGATGGTGACATTGCTTAGTTTTAAAAAAAAAAAAAAAAAAAAAAAGGCTGCAGGGCCACAGAGTCAGTGCCTCATGTCTATAACTCCAGATATTTGAGAAGCAGAGGTCAGGGGGAATCTATGTCCAAGGCCAGCTCACTCAAAGGTTAGCAAACTCCAATAAGCTGGACATTGTGGAGCATGCTTGCCAACCCAGCTATACAAGAAACCTAAATAGGAAGACTGAGGTCCAGACCAGCCCTAGACACATCAAAAAGCTCTATTTGAAAATTAACTAAAAGTAAAAAAAAAATTTTTAAACCAACAACAACAACAAACCTGAGGATTTGGCTCAAGTGGTAAAACACCACTTGAGTCCCCAAGTTCAAACCCCACTTCCACCAAAATAATTAATGGATTGCACTTAAATACCACAAATTTTGGGGAAAAAAATCAAATAACCACATACTACATCAATACCAAAGCCTTGAAACCATTAGTCCATTACAGGTCATGTTAGCTTTATTTAAAATGTTCCTACAGAACATCCCACCAAAACCTTATTTAACTTCCAACAGAGCTTGACTCATGAACTTGTTTTTGGCCCAGATCATTTGAACATCTGTGGACAATATTTCATCCTACTTTGAAAATGAGGAAAACAGAAAAAGATAGCTCAGGGAGAGTCATTACACAAAACAAACAAGCAGTTGTTTGTAAAGAATGAGAGCTAAATTCAGTTTGATTTCATTGCTGGCTGAACAACACAGCATGAATTTTCTGGTATCCTCAGATGTCCAGTATTAACATGACCAATATAGAACAAAGCACTGAGCACTTATATAAATTATCTCTATGCAAACAATTCTCTGATCCTAGATCCCCTGAAAGGTGAGAAAGGACAATATACCATTCCTCTTGCAATATGGACACAGTAAATAATTGCCTTGCTACACAAATTGTTTTAACGTTAACATTTCTAAAGGAGTCTTCTTAACTTGGATTAAAAAAAAAAAGTCTTACAAAAGATGGCTGCGAGCCCAGATAAAAAGTTTAGAAGCAGTCCCATGCCCCTACTTGTAAAGGTTTATGAAGTACTAGTACACCCGATGCAAAATGATAAAGATAAACAAGAGCAAAGTCAACAGCATATGAAATAAATTTCACTGTTGCAAACCACAGAAGCTATGGACAAGGCCCCTGGATCCCAGGTAAATCCTTCCGTAGAGAAAAGAAACATTAACCCTGGCTGACAGCTAAGACAGACGTGGCCGAGCTTGTAAATAACAAGAACGAGAGGTGTAAATAACACCGTGGGCTTGGTGAGAGTAACAACTGGAAAAGCCTGTCTGCAGCCCGGCACAAACAATCCACACACTCCTCCCCCTGCCCTCCGTGCAAGCTGCCGCCTGTCCCCGCCCTCCTCCCCTCCCCTCCCGTCCCCTCCCCTTCCCCGCCCCAGTCAATGTGTTGAGCAGCCTGGACAGATTAAGGGGTGCTTGCCACACAGTCACCGAACCTCTGGACCGATCTAACGTTTCCTAGGTCCCTGGAAGAAAGAAATGAGAGACGCGACACCTAGTTGGCTTGCAATGCCATCGCCTCCAGCCCGGTGCGGCTGGAGTGCGCGCGCGCGCGCGCGCGCGCGCGGGAGGCTGGAGCTCGAGCCCGAACCGCCGCGCTGGGCCGCTGGGCGAGCGGAGCCGGCGCCCCGTGGCGCTACCTGAGCTGTCCATGGTGCTGGCGCGGTCCGGAGGCTGCCGGGCGGGACTCCGCGCCGCCGCCGCGCCGCCCGCCGTCACTCGCGGCTTGCTGCCACCCGCGCTTAGGTCTCCGTTACTGTCCACCAGCTGCAAAGATTCGTACCCATCGCTGCTGGCCTTTTTCCGATAGCTTCCGAGGAGGCTCATGGGCGAGCCCGGAGAGGACCGATGGAAATCAAATAAATCAACCTGGGAAAGGCAGGGCAAGGGGCAAGGGGGAACCGGCAAAAGATTTAGATTTAAAATAAATTTAAAAAAAAATCAAGTGTCCGACATGGCGCGAAGAGGAGGAGAAAGAGGGGGCGCGGCCACGCAGCAGGAGCTTTGCGGGGCGAGGCGAAGCCGCCGCCCTGGGCTGAGTGCAGCGCGGGCTGCCAGCGAGGGAGGGAGGCAGGAAGGACCGACAGGCGCGGGCGAGGGTGCGCGCGTCCTCGCGGCGGCCCGCCGAACGCCAGCCCTGGCCCGACACCTTCCGGATGGATGGACCGATGGATGGATGGGGAGTGCCCCCGACGAAGCAATCGGGAAGGTGTCCTTTCGCCCCTTCGCGCAGCAGGGCAGCTCCAAAAGTAGCTGGGCCGTGGGGAGGGAATAATAGAAAGGTTGGGGAGCTTCGAAGGGAGGGAGGTGGAAAGCGGAAAACGGGGCGGGGTAGGAGGGGGAGGGGACTACTACAACCGGGGTGGGAGGGGTGTATTAGCGCGCGTATGCTAAAGAAGAAAGGGGCTAGGTGCCTGGCTGTTAAGCTCTGGAGACAGGGGGCTGTTGGTAAGATCTACGCACACCCCTTTCGTGCAACTTAGCCTGCATTTGTTGCAAGATTCGGCAAGTCACAGCCGCCCCATGGTTACTTGTAACTCCGTTGCAAAAAAAAAAAAAATGAAGAAGAAAAGAAAGAAAGAAAAAAATGAAGAGGAAAAATACCATGTTAAATGCCAAGCTGTTTGTATGCTAGGAAATTAAAAGCAGACTGCACATTCCCCAGAATGGAGATAAAATAATCAAGAGTTAGCTCTTCTAATGCTATGTGGTGATTAAGGTCTATTCAGCCTAGGAAGCAGACTGGACTGTTTTAGAAACTATTTGTTGAATGAATAAAAGGAGGGAGGAGCGTTGAGTCAGGTGCAATTTCAGGTCTGTCAGCATTTATCCTGGGCACTGAAGAAAAGATTACACAGGTCAGTGGCTTGAAGGCCAGGAAGCAAACTGGCAAGGATTTTCTTCCATCCTCAGCCTTGTCCCTTATTTTTCTTTCCTATTTCTAGGCAAAGATAGTAGTCAATCATTACCAAAGGATAGTTTGTCGAGAACTTAATTAAGCTTAAGGACCAAAGCCTCTTATTTAGAAATAGACCCTTTCAAGGCTATGCACTTAACTGTACATTGTGGATTTGTACTCTTAAAGAAGGCTCTAAGACTGCATAAATTTCAGGATACACTTAGTAAGATACCAAAATATGACTCCCAAATATTCATCTTCCACTGAAATATCAGGATTTCAGCAAGATCTCAAAATCTCATCAGGTGAGATGAAAAATCTAAGTTTAAAAATATGGTGAAGTGAGGTGTCAGGGACTCATGCCAGGAAAGCCTGTGAGGCT
Organism: Perognathus longimembris pacificus; assembly: GCF_023159225.1. Lineage (NCBI taxonomy): Eukaryota > Metazoa > Chordata > Mammalia > Rodentia > Heteromyidae > Perognathus > Perognathus longimembris. The sequence goes on along the minus strand of NC_063167.1, from coordinate 45,294,665 downwards.
CAAATCTCCAATCAACCACCCAAAATCTGGAAGTAGATCTGTGGCTCAAGTGGTAGAGAAAGATCAGGGTCACCCAGCACCGCCCATGGCTCACTCCTGTAATCCTAGACTTAAGAGGCTGAGATCTGGGGATCATGGTTGGAAACCAGCCCAGGCAGAAAAGTACCCATGAGACTCTTATCTCCAATTAACCACTCAAAAACTGAAGGCTCAGGGACAGGCCCAAGTCTTGAGTTCAAGCCCCACAACTGAGGATAACGATGACAACACACATTACAAAGAGGAGGAGTAGGAAGGGGAGGGGGAGGAGCCCCAGCAGCAGCAACAGCAGCAGCAGCTCAGGGACAGTGCCTAGACCCAGAGTTCAAGCCCCAAGACAGGTACAAAAATAAATTAAATAAATAATTCCCAAAAATCCTGCTGGCTCATGCCTATAATCCCAGTACATGTGGAAGCTTTAGAAGGAGTATTCTTAGTTGAAGCCAGTCTAAGATAGACAGCAAGTCCCAGGTCAGCCTAAACACTGTGTCACTCCCTCCTATATGTATGTGTGTATGTGTATACATATACCCATGTATATATGTATACATACACACCTATAAACACACATATCCATAATATTCTGTACTGGGACTTAGAATGACTTAAGTGAGGAACCTTTCAAAACTCATTGAAATGGGACTTGAGAAGCTGGAAGTGGGAGAAGCCTTGTTCTGGCAAAGGTAGCATAAACCCCTACCTGAGAAACAAAAATGAAGAGGGCTGGAGGTGTGGCTTAAAGGGTAATAGGCTTGAGCTACAGTCCCTGAGTGTAACCCATAATACCTCCAAACAAAACATTTGAGTTTCTAGGATAAAACAAGAAAAATGTGCATGCATGTAAGAGCTGCTGGAGCCCCCCACAAAACTGGCTTCTTGATCTCCTTGGCTTACATTGTTTTCCCTTGTGATTATTATTTTGATTGCTTTGGGATACAAAATGAAGTATATAATAGGATTCAGTGCAGATCATTTGGGATCTAAAGAATTTCCTAGAAGTTCTAGCTCTATATAGATCTACATACAATAAATTAATTAGGCTGGACACTGGTGGCTCATGCCTGTAATCCTAGCTACTCAGGAGGCTGAGATAAGAGGGTCATAGTTCAAAGCCAGCCCAGGTACGAAAGTCCATGAGACTTTTATCTCTAATTAACCACCAGAAAACCAAAGTGACAATGTGGCTCAAAGTGCTAGAGCACTAGCCTTGAGCTGAAGAGCTCAGGGACAGCACCCAGGTTCTGATTCAAGCCCCATGACCAATAACAACAAAAATTTAGATTGACAGAATTATTTTTTCTTCTGGATCCTTCAAGCACAGATTCTTTCAGGGAGAGGATGAATCAAAAGAGTTCCAGAGTGGTGTGTTCTAGATCCCTCCAGGCCTCTAGAAATACCTAAATTTCCTGACCCATGGTTTTTCACTTTATGAAGGTGCACCGTGACTGAATCAAATGTACAGTTAATGCTTACTTACAACACAGTCAAAGAATTTGAGTGGTGGCAGGAAAAACTATAACAGAATTTTAAACAAAATGTTTAACTTCCAATTTTCCAAATTGTCAGATTGAGCTACTTTAGTTACTTAAGTAATAGTGCTTAAAGTCTAGTAGCAGATTATTCTCCAAATGTTTGGAATAATCTTCTGCACTTTTCCTTTTTCCTTTAGTTCGTTAGTGAACGCACAGGGAGCCTACATATCTGCTTTCTATTGTATGCTTGACAAATACTGGATTGATAACCACTGGGTTGATAATTTAGACAGGTATGTGTCAAAAGGCAAAAATTACTGTTTTCAAAAAGAACACTGCTCAGTTATTTTTGCTCAACATCAGAGTTGCACACATATTGCTGGAAAAAATGTAGATGAGACATATGCCTTCATATTTTGGGATAGCTATCTCCAAGCTTGCAAGTTTAAAAGAAGACATGAATGAACCAAAAAGTATCCTTCTTTTGCAGGGGAGGGAGACCCTCTGGGATCAAGCACAGGACCTTCCACATGATACACAAGTGCTCTACCACTGAACTATACACTACATCCAGTCCATAGTATTTTATTTTACCTTGATGCTTAATTTCTTACAAATAAAATCAATAAGACTATAATCCTACAAGTTTGGAATATAAAGCAAAAAATAGAATAGTTATATCAATTAACAACAGTCTAAACACTAGCGTTTCAGGCCTAGGTTAATATATACACCAATTTCAAAATCAAAATTTTCTTTAGACTCCTAAATATCAAATTCCTAAAGAATTCACTTTTCCATAGACAGCTCACTGATCCACTCTACAAATGAGCATCATGAGCTATCATTGTGATGCTGAAATAGTAACTGAGTGCCTGTCATATTTATAGTAAATACTTAACAAGTGTTTCCTACTATTACATGTATTCATCTCTCTTGTGTGCAACTCTACCTTCAGTGTCTTGGCAGTCTTACTTTCTCCTGTAGGAGGAGCTAAAAAAAAAAGATGAAGTATTTTTTCTAGGAATATGATCATGGAAAGTTGTCTATGTGATTATGATTGAGGGCTTGTGCTAGGGGGTGGCATTGTAAAACCCAAGGTGAGCATGTAGAGTCTAAATCTCCTATTTTTCCAACATTGACTGCTCTAAGACAGTGGCAAAGAACTGAATAATCTGTGAAGAAAAATGTTCTTTTCCCTTTGTCTTTTCTGTTGCTGACGTCAGTTGGTCTTGTTAACCCAGTGAAGGTTTAGCACACTGAAACATGTTCAGGAGTGGGGTCCCATTCCTTCTCCCTACATCTCACCCTAGATGTTCTTCTGCCACAGCAAAGAACACACAACTTTTGCAGGTGGCTAAAAGAAGCATGTATGCCATAACCCCTCTAGGATTTTGATATGTGCTTTTGATTTCCAGGAACAATCGTTTCCTACTAAAGTGTGAGATCCTGGAATCATATTGCCTGTGGTCCTAGTTTCACCAACACTTGCTGTCATATTAGGCAAGAATAGGAATACTGCCTTCCTACCAAGGGTGAAGTGTTAAATTCTTTTTTCTTTTTTTTTTTTTTGGCCAGTCCTGGGCCTTGGACTCAGGGCCTGAGCACTGTCCCTGGCTTCTTTTTGCTCAAGGCTAGCACTCTGCCACTTGAGCCACAGCGCCACTTCTGGCCGTTTTTTCTGTATATGTGGTGCTGGGGAACTGAACCCAGGGCCTCATGTATATGAGGCAAGCACTCTTGCCACTAGGCCATATCCCCAGCCCCTAAATTCTTAACCTATAGTGAGTACATAATGAACTGCTACTGTATTGCCCTTGGTTTAATCCCTGAGTAAACTACTTCTTTCAAATCTGCAATTTCCCAAATTTTAAATTTCAGTTAAAATTTTACTAAAAATTTATTATGATGAGTTTAACAAATATTATATTATATGGCAATATAAAAAGCATTGATCAAATGTTCCCTCTTTCAGCATTCTCACGCACCCCTCCCAATCCACTCCTTCCCCCCCTTTTTAAAAAAAATTTTATTGTCAAACTGATATACAGACCTGTTACAGTTTCATACGTTGGGCATTGGATACATTTCTTGTACTGTTTGTTACCTCCTCCCTCATTCCCCGCTCCCCCCTCCCCCTTCCCCTTTTCCTTTCCCCCCCATGAGTTGTTCAGTAGATTCACACTAAACAGTTTTGCAAGTAAAAAAAAAAGCATTGATCATAAAGTGAGGGCTCTGCCTTTGGTTTTCAGATACTTGCATGCCTATGTTTCCTGGAACTCCTTAAAGACAAAAATACAAGTATTCCTCATGTTTATATTCCTAATTACAGCCAAAGAACATTTCACCCTTATTAGGAAATAAGTGCATTCCTACTAAATTAATTAATAGTAAACAGAAATGTCATACCATCACCTAGTCTCGTGATTTAAAGAGTGGGGGAGAAAGGGAGAAAGAGAGAAGAAAGAAAGAAAAAGGAGAAGGAGGAAGGAAGGAAGGAACTAAAGAAGGAACAAAGGAAGGAATGAGGGAACAAAGGAAAGAAAGCAGGCAGGCAGGCAACCAAAAGAAAGAAAGAGTGCATGAAAAAGAAAGAGAGAGAGAAAGAGAGAAAGGAGGAGAAAGAGAGAGAGAGAGAGAGAGAGAGAGAGAGAGAGAGAGAGAGAGGAGAACATGGGAACCAGGTGCCAGCTCATGCCTGTAATCCTAGCTGTTCAGGAGGCTGAGATCTGAATATTGTGATTTGAAGCCAGCCTGGGCAGCAAAGTCCATGAGACTCTCATCTCCAATTAATCAGCAAAAAGCCAGAGGTGGAACTGTGTGTCATGTGGTAGAGCATAAAAGCTCACCAAAAATACTTAGTCTTCTTTAGTTCCTTCTACAGAAGAAAGGACAACACTCAAGCTCTGAGTTCAAGTCCCAGAACTGGCACGCATGCACACGTGTGTGTACACATGCAGACACACACACACACACACACGATATGAGGAGGCATGGCTGAAATGGCAAAGGTGCTTAGCAGCATGATATCCTGAGTTCAATATCCAGAACTGAAAATCAAATAAATAAAATTCATTTAAAAGCAAAAACGTTCAAAGCAAACAGCAGTTAATGATCATATGAAACAAAACTAAAGTAATTGAAAAAGGTTTGGAATATGATAGTATATTGTTTCTTAAAATAGTATTTGGTGGTTATGTGGGGGCGGGGGTTGTATATGTGCAGGTGTGTGTTTCTGTTCTGTGAGATAAAAGTTCATTTTTCTGGGCTGGGAATATGGCCTAGTGGCAAGAGTGCTTGCCTCCTACACATGAAGCTCTCGGTTCGATTCCCCAGCACCACATATATGGAAAATGGCCAGAAGGGGAGCTGTGGCTCAGGTGGCAGAGTGCTAGCCTTGAACGGGATGGTGCTCAGGCCCTGAGTCCAAGGCCCAGGACTGGCCAAAAAAAAAAAGTTCATTTTTCTCTGTGAGTTCTGAGAATAAATGTTTTTATATCTATGTCAGGGCAGAATCTCTGTTGCTGAGAGATCCTAATGTTCCCTACATGCTGCGATATCTAAATTCATTTGGACACTTTGACAACAAAGAGTTTGGACTAATCAGACAAAAAAGGAGGGTAGAGCTCCTACAGTGCTCCCTCTGTTGCAAAATGCCTTATTATCAGATGTCTAAAATGTGTTTCTTCCATTTTTCTGCTTGATCTAATACAAATCCATGACTAGTATGGAAACCTACTTGGCAACATGCCTCTGAGTCATGATTTAGATTATCTGTGTTACATAAAGTCTGTGGATATGACAGTGCAAGACACTAGAATTGGGGGACAATAGGGTCTTCCTGGCCCCCACATAAGTTTGATTTGTCCTGTACTTAAAAGTTACAATGCTTTTACAGAAGGTATACTGGCTCTAGTTGGATTGCTATCATTTACCATCACTTTCTAATGTGGTACTCCACTTGTTTGTGAGAACAAATCAGTCAACCAGTGCAAGCTTTTAAATTTGAGACTTGTAGTGTCAGGGTCTCACTTGAAGTAGAAGCTATAAAAGTTGAAGAGGAGACATGAATCAGATAGATAACAACACAGATCTTCAGGCCACAGTCCAAAAGAGGAAAAAAACATGCCGGAAATCCTCTCTGACTCTGCTATTTTGTTTTTGACCTGCTGTGGTTTAAACTGAGAGCTTTCACACTTGCTAGGCAGACACTCTACTGCTGTGCCATGTCTTCATCCCTTTTTATCACTGGCTAATTTTTGACATAGCATTTCCTTTTTTACCTGGGCTATTTCCTGAACCGTGATCCTCCTGTTTTATATTTCTGTCTATAACTGGTATGGCAAGCTTACCACACCATGCATAGTTTCTCCTGTCAAGATGGAGTCTCATGAACTTTTTCAGCCCAGTTGACCTGGATCCCCCTAATCTCAGCCTCCCACATACATGAAATCACAAGCGGGGCTGAGGATATGGCCTAGTGGCAAGAGTGCTTGCCTCGTATACATGAAGCCCTGGGTTCGATTCCCCAGCACCACATACATAGAAAATGGCCAGAAGAGGTGCTGTGGCTCAAGTGGCAGAGTGCTAGCCTTGAGCAAAAAGAAGCCAGGGACAGTGCTCAGGCCCTGAGTCCAAGGCCCAGGACTGGCCAAAAAAAAAAAAAAAAAGTTACATGAAATCACAAGCTCACATCATCGGTTAAGAGAGCATCTCATGAACTCTATATCCAGGCTAGCCTCAAACTGCAATCTTCCTGATCTTAGGCCCCTGAGAAGTTAGGGTTGCAAGAATGAATCACAGTACCCAGAATTGAATCCACTCTTAAGTAGCAGGGTGGACTTGATTCATTCACTTCCACTGAACAGTAAAAATGATGACACTGAATTGCATGAGTCTTGCTAGTTCTCTAATTTCCTCTCTTCTTCAAACTTTAGTCATCATTTTCCTCTTCTCCTCCAAATAATGCCTGATGGGAAAAACCACCATCATCCAGGTGTTCCAGTTTGTTACTTCTCAGTGAATCAATATTTTTACTGCAGATAAGCGTGCATAAGTAGTAACAGCTATCAAGAGTTACACATATAGCATCACACAGGAGTGTGTTGGGACCACTTAGTAGGGGGAAAAAATCAGAGATTCCTGAAAAGTTATTTAAGAGCAGAGCTGTCTGTCCTTGGTGAGTGGTGGAATGCTGGTTCTCCTTGAAGATGAGGCAAATTTTCCAAGTAGGTCATTTATTTTTTTTTTTTTGGCCAGTCCTGGGCCTTGGACTCAGGGCCTGAGCACTGTCCCTGGCTTCTTCCCGCTCAAGGCTAGCACTCCGCCACTTGAGCCACAGCGCCGCTTCTGGCCGTTTTCTGTATATGTGGTGCTGGGGAATCGAACCTAGGGCCTCGTGTATCCGAGGCAGGCACTCTTGCCACTAGGCTACATCCCCAGCCCAGGTCATTTTTTAAATAACTCTTTCTAAAACCTATGCTTCCTTGAAGCTGAAGACATAATAAAAAATAGTTGTCAATGGTTGAGAACTTACCATTTTCCACAACCCTGAAAAAGTGTTCTTATTTTTAGGCAAACTTGGAGAGGTTAACCGCTTGCCCAAGGCTGACAGGATTTAACTCCTATTTTCTTGATCATGCCTAGGCCACTTGTACAAGGCCAACAAGAAAATTCCACTGATGAGAGAGAATGTGTGGAAACAATTGGATCATCTTTTAAATATAGCCTCCTTACTAAGTGTGCTCAGAGAAAAAATGGCTGAAGAATCTTACAGGAATTGCCTTTCTTCACTGCCCCTGTGGTAGGATCTGCTGCTTAGGGAAGCCTAAAGTTTTCAATTAATGTAGCTTCCCACTAGGCAGTCTTGATTTTTAAACAACTGCTTCAAAGAATTACCTTGACAATAAAATTAAATACAAAAATTATTTTGTATATGTATAATTCAGTAACTGGTTACTCTTCATTCCAATTCAAAATCATAAGAAGAAAATTATCTCTATTTTCATGGCGGTGCATGCCTTGTAATCAAGAGGCTGAGGCAGAAGGATCCTGAATTCAAGGCTAGCCTGAGTTTGACAGTGAGTTTGACCCTGTTCCAAAACAAATAAATAAAAATTTTTAAATAAAGCCAAGAGCCAGTAGTTCACACTTGTAATCCTAGCTACTCAGGAGTCTGAGATCTGAAGACTGCAGTTCAAAGCTGGCTCAGGCAGGAAACTCTTATGAGACTCTTATCTCTCATAAACTACCAAAAGTTGGAAGGAGAGCTGTGGCTCAAGTAGTAGAGCACTAACTTTGAGCTAAAAAAGCTCAGACACAGTGCACAGTATTGAGTCCCTGAGTTCAAGCCCCAAAACTATCATAAATAAATAAATAAATTTTAAAAATAAGAGCAAACTTCTAACATTGCAAGAAGTTTGAACTCTTGCATTTGTACATGAGTATATGTTGAAATCTGCAGGTATGCAGATTAAAGAGACATGGGAGAAAAACACCACAGTCTTCAGAGAAAAACAGTAACTATGTTTGGGTACTAGATCTTCCATATGCAAGTTTCCTAGCCACAATCACTTTTTATACAGTAGAGTAGTAAGCCACCTGGCCTCCCTCTCAGGAATAAGCAAATAAATCAAAGCCTTAGTCAGACGTTATACTCTATCAAATCTAAGCTTGTATTTAAGTAACAACATTAAAAAAGAAAAAGGTGCTACTGAAGAAAGTAGGACCTACACCAATGGTGAGGTGCCTCAAGAATATATAAATGTTCACATGCAACAATTCTGTTTTAGGCTCATTTTTTTTATTATTTATGTCTTGAGAATATTTTTGTCAATTTACTATTCAGGTATTTTGAGCAAATCTCATAGCTAAAAACAATGTTTGGGGCTGGAAATATGGCTTAGTGGTAGAATGCTTGCCTTGCATGCACGAAGCCCTGGGTTCGATTACTCAGCACCACATAAACAGAAAAGGCCAGAAATGGAAGTGTGGCTCAAGAGGTAGAGTGCTGTCCTTGAGCAAAAAGAAGCCAGGGACAGTGCTCAGGCCTTGAGTCACAATCCCCAGAACTGGCACACACAAAAAAAGTTCATGTGTTTTGCCAGGCCTGTCATTTTGTTAATAAGTATTGGGTACTTAGAAAGTTACCTGCTAGTTGACTGAAAATGAGAAATATTATTACAGTGTGGAGGTTTGTCTTCAGCTTATGGAAAAATTCACCCTGGGTTTTTTTTTTTTAATGAGCTCACTTAGGACAGAGATGATATAGTTTCTCTTGTTAACATTTGGCTTAACTTTGACTTTTCAAAACCCTGATCAAGCATAACAGTGTTACACTTACCATCACTATTACTATTTCAGGGTAAGTCAGAGTAGCCCTCACTTTCATATATCATTTCCTCTTGTAAGCAGGGAAACTTTAGCAATTCAGATGCACTCTCATGGGTTGGCCCTGTGCTCAATTGCTCTCAGTTCTTTTTGCTTTTTGTGGAAAATAGTTTCCAAGTCAACTGCAAACTAATATAGAAATACAAGTTTCTTTTAAACCCTGGATATTCCTATTTTTGGCCATGACCTTATTACATATGATTTTTTGTTCAAGGCATCAAATAAAATACAAATCTCACTCTCTATAACCCTATTATATCTAAAAAGGTGTTGGGATATAAAGAATGTGGCACATGTGGAAGATTTAAGGTCGGTCACTCAAAAGACAGTGCACACCCCAGACATAGGTAGAGCCAAGTCTTTGGTTGCTGAGCCTCTAAGCAGTCTCCAAAGCACCAAAGCACTTTTGCCCATGGACCACATATGACTGGAAGGAAGGAACTAGCATTCCCTGATGACAAAACTGACTTCAGGGTTTTCATGGCTCTGTCCCCTCAGATGTGAAAGGCCTATGACAAGGATTGCCATGCTCATTACTTACTCAGAGTGACCAGAGCTCAGCAACGCAGCTGATGTTAGACTAAACAGAGATGGCAAGTGATCCTCAGTACTCCTCTCCACATTCAGGGTTAGCAGAACTATTTGCCTGGGCACATAGCCATGTAGGGTTAGGGGTATACATTTCATTCTTCTTTTATGTCTTGGACCTGCCACACATGCAAATTTTCTACAGTCTGCTACACCATGAACCTGAAATGACACTACAGCCATTGGACTATAAGCAGACATGCTCTGAGCAATTTCCAGTGAGCATTTTTAAAAAGGAAGGTCCCTTTCTTCTGGCTGGAAAATGGAGCTCCAACAGGTACCTTAGATTTTAGATGACCTTGAGGATGAAAGACTTTCATAGTGCAGCAAAAGACAGAAGAGTGCCAGAAATCCATGACTACTAAGAAATGATTAACTCTAAATAGAGGGAAATGGAAAAACATCTATTCTATCGTAAGCCATTGTTATTTTTGCTTCCTTCTGATATGTACAGATACAATAATCCTAAATGGATACATCCATCTGAAACCTAACCATTGAATTTCAACTATTTATTTACCACAACATTTTTTTGTATAAAATACACTCAGCTTTTGTTACACTTTTTAAAATTTAATTTTAGTGTCAAGGTGATGTACAGAGGGGGTTACAGTTACATATGTAAAGTAGTGAGCACACCACAACATTTACTAGGAATTACATGTGATCATGGACAAGCATTCAACTTCTCTAAGCCTCTGTTTCTTCATCCATAAATAATGGTGTATCTAACTAATAGGGAGCTAAAACTGTATGATAGGGAGCTTAGCATGATATATAATGAGGATTTAATGAGTGTTAGCTAATTCATTCCTTCTTGTCAACAGATAGTACTTTAATCTATTGTATCTGACTCTAAAATCAGCAATCTCTCCTCAGCCTGTTACCTGGAGATTCTACCCCAGGACAGACTCAGCTCAGAGCTAGAGAGCCCTACATATGTCATCAGTGAATGTGATAGTAGAGATAGATGGCCCTCCCTTTGTGTATAGCTCTTTCTCTGATCCACTTTTACCATTTTAATACAGCCTAGGGCATATTGAACCATCCAAGTTGATACATAACAGAAAGCAAATTGTTAGTATTTGTGACACGATATTAAGACTTCCATATGACCAGTGAGCAAGCTTGATTGATTCTCCATTTGTGCAAAAAGCAAGTAAGAAAATCAGGATAGAAGTGGAGAAATTTATTTTTCATTTTTGCTTTCTATAATGGAAAATTTCAAAACTACACAAAAGTAAATAAAGCTTCCTAATGGACCCCTCTGTTCCCATTACTCAGCATCAGCAATTATCAGGTCTTGGACAATCTTGTTTCATGTGCATAGATCCCTATACTTTGTTCATTTCTTTGCTTGCAGTTGTAGAGACAGAACCAGGGCCTTATATATCCTAGACAAGTAGTTTATCACTGAGCTATACTTCCAGCACTCCATAATTACTTTTAAGAAAATTACCAGCTACATATCATCCATAAGTATCTCAAAATGCAGTACTTTAATTTGAGGGATATAATTATGGCTTTGACCAATACCAGAGGCAAATTGAGTGCATTCCACCTGCTGAGAGGCTAAAGCTATCCACTGGTTCCTTTTCAGAAGGCCATCAGAGGAACCTGCACAGCTCCCCACTTTCTTACTTCCAAAGGGAAAGACACAGCATCATTCATTCCAACCCCACAAACCTCACTTCTTCAAGTATAATCTTAGGCCTTGTTGCCTAAGAGATCTAGAAATCAGCATAGAATAAAGGCCTGACATAGTAGGAGAATTCATGGAATGAATTCTCTAAAGTAGGAAGGAGCTAGAAATGGAAGATTGAAAAACTGAGATAGAAAAGTGAATAAATTGATTCCCATTTGAACTTCACAAAATGCAAATCCAATTATGAGAACCAGCTACTTGATATCTTCATGGGTTTTTATCACCCTTGGTCATAATATAATGAACCCTTCACATTCTAGTACCAATTCCTTCCTCTTCTGGACTCAGCTCTTTCCCCTGATTCTATCACCAGCCCCTTCACATCCAGACACGGGGCTTCCCTGGGTCCCCTGCCGGCCTCAGATCCCTGAACGGACAGCACTTCCCAAAAAAAACTGTTAAAGTCCCCAAAATGTTAAGGTCCTAAAGAACATTTTACATTTAATATTCTAAGCTCCCTCCACAAGATCCCATAAAACACTATACATTTTCTAACGTAGCATAACACACTACACTGAAATCATCTATCTACGTGTACATTTTCCCATGCCACATTATCAGGGCCATGATTGCCATGTCATGTTTGGGACAGCATGGATGGCATAGTGCAGACATCTAACAAAGACTTGGTACACAAATGAATGTCTACTGCCACTGGGAAGTGTCAGTGAGCCACTAAGGAAAGGCTTCTGTACACTTAGCCCCCAACGAAAGGTAGCCATTGCATTCATTATCGACTAAGGCTAAAGAGCTCAATTTGGGCTGCTATTCTGACAAGTTCAGGCCAGATCTCACAACATACCATCACAATGCCTCCTGTGAATTCAGCCAATAAAACTGTCCAGTCCTGCCATATTCTGTTTTTACTAGATTTATAGCCTTTTGAAATCATCTTCACTTGGTCTTTTTTATTTTTGACCTGAGTAGGAGATGTATACCCTCTAGATCATTTTTCTGAGTGACATAAGCAAAAAGCACCTGACTGGCAAGCACAAAGCACTGAGTCAAAACCCCAGTAAAAAATATTTCCCTCTTAGGCCACATATGACTTATGAATGGCAGAAGATGCCTTTCATCTTTGCCTCTGTAATCACTATGCTCATGTGATGTAGGCTCTAGGGAACCACATGTTGGTGGCTGTAATTCTAGCTACTCAGAAGGGTGAGATCTGAAGATCATGGTTCAAAGCAAGCCCAGACAGGAAAGTCTGTGAGACTCTGATCTCCAGTTAACCACCAGGAAATAGAGCTTTTGGCTCAAGTGGTAGAGAACTATCCTTGAGAGAAAAAAAGGTAAGGGACAATACCCAGTCCAATCCTTAAGTTCAAGCCCCAATACTGGCATACACACACACACAGCACACACACACACGCACGCGCGCGCGCACACACACACACACACAGTTTTCAGAGGATGGTACAAGATTGAAAATTATACAAGTAAGACATACAAGCAGTGGCAAGTACACTGTAAGCTTATTAGTACAAAACTAATGATAGCAAACAAACTAAACCTCACAGAGTAAGTGCGAGTTTTTCTATAGAGTAAAGATCACACCGAGTTGTAGAAACCATGCATTCTGACAGGATGCAACGCTGTCAAAGAGGAAGAAGTAAATTTTGGAGAGGAAGACCAGGATATAGAAAAGTCAAGATTTACAGTCTAGGAATTCAGGAGCCCATGATACATTCGTCTGTGTGTTGTCACTTACTATCCTTATCCATTAAACTAAACCACCTGTACATTTTCAGACTATCACTCATACACTATGCTCTATGGTCTACAGAGACTTCCCACAAAGCAAAGCACTTTCCAGTAGGAATATGCTGTAAGCCACAAATGTGAGCCATATACTTAATTTCTAAATTTCACATAGCCACATTAAAAAATAAATACAATGAAACAAGTGAATTAGCTTTTATAACACATTGGACTTAACTCAGTAAGTATAATATATTATCATTTCAACATGGGATAATATACTTTTTTCAAACTATATACTTGGAACCTATTGCCTGTTTCACATTTCTAGCGGGACTAGCCTTGTCTCAAATGTTCAGTGATGGCTTACAGATAGTGGCTACCATGTGTTCCAGAACAGTTAGAAAATACTTTCATCTTCACAACACCTTTAAGAAGACTGAAGCTTTTATAACTAAAGATGAGAAAACTGAAAGTCAAAAGTCGTTCACAGGGGCTGGGGATATGGCCTAGTGGCAAGAGTGCTTGCCTCGTATACATGAGGCCCTGGGTTCGATTCCCCAGCACCACATATACAGAAAACGGCCAGAAGTGGCGCTGTGGCTCAAGTGGCAGAGTGCTAGCCTTGAGCAAAAAAGAAGCCAGGGACAGTGCTCAGGCCCTGAGTTCAAGGCCCAGGACTGGCCAAAAAAAAAAAAAAAAAAAAAGTCGTTCACAGTCAGCAGCTAAGTGCATACCCCGGACCTAATCCATGGCTCCTGAGCTCTAGGTTGTATTCTCTTCTCCTCAGTGTGTTGCCTGTATGGTGAGAATGATATCCAATGTTACAGATCAACCAAATAACAAAATGCAGCATGGCCTCCTCCGTAGAGTGAGAAGGCTCGGCAGATGATCCATAGGACAGGACTGTACATGTTGTCAAGTAGCATGCCAGTGGGACAGAAAACCTTTAATAAAAGAATAATCTCCAAACACATGTCTCTATATTTCTTCATTCATAACCATAATTATTTGTTGGACATCATAAACTGATGTGTTCCTTCCATTACTTATTCTCTAACAAGCTATCATTGCATTCACAAAATCACCCAGATGTATATATAAAATTGTGCGTGTGTGTGTGTGTGTGTAGCTCCTGGCTGGTAACTTCCATAGCTCTTGCTATTTCTAAATGACTAGAACAACAAGTATATCATTTGTTAAAGAATTTGGCCTTTTGTCCATGGATTCTAAAGCAGCTTCAGGGCCATAAAGATTGAATAATATCTTTGTTATGATATTGGAGAACTTTAGCCCTCAAAGAAAAATCTCTCTCTGTCTATCTACCCTCTTCTATCTGCTTCTTTTTCTCCCAATATGAAGCCATAGGCAGATAATTAAAACTAAAAATACATTATACTCTTACCCCACCTTTCTTTGTTGAAGTTGACCATAAAGAATTCTCTGGCCTACCTACCTTGTCTCACAGTATATCATAACAGCGTCATTTCAGAAGGGGCCCTGCCCCATACCCAGAAGACAGGAATGCTGTAGAGAGGCCAAGAAAAATCTGAACAGACATGCCTTTCTTGTCCCTCGGCCTACTAACATTTAGTCCAAACTTTGTTCAATCACATTTCCATCTACACAGTTGTCCATGCTTAAGTCATGTTTGTGCAATTAAACTTCCACAAAGTACCTGATTTGAGAAACTTTAACATGGGAGACTTATAAAGAACCCATTATTGTCTTCACAACACCTAAGACCCTTCTAGCTCTCTATTTTTTAATCTGGACATTTATTTGTAGCATTTAAAATACTCTTAATAGCCAAGATCCAGTGATCCATGCTTGTAATCCTAGCTACTCAGGAGGCCCTGAGTTGAGGGACAGCCCAGGGAGAAAATCTTATGAGACCCCCTTCTCAATCCATAGCCGAGGACTGCATTAAAACAAAGGTCTGATCAGAAGGAGGGACGTAGAAAAGAAAATCAAAAAAAAATATATAAATGTAGATCTAGTTTCAAATGTTGGTTCTACATCCAGCATCTGTGTTAGTCAGGTAAAACTTACCAGACTTTTTTAATATTACATCCTTCATGGAACTGCTTTTGAAATTAAAGGGGATAATATTTACAGCACCTGGCAGAGTAGCTATTTGATGGGCATTCAGTATAACTCAGGTCCCTTCCTCATCTTTTCCTTCCTATTTTCCCAGAGATGTAGACATTTCTCCTGCTTAGTTTTATCCTACTGAAAAACGCAATGCTCTCATTCCCATTTCATGCTTGATGTCTTCTCATCTATTTTCCAAAGTTAAAAATGTCAAATGATTCCAAGTACCTTGAGTTGACTACAGTGTGGTTCAGTCCAAGTAATATACCTAAAAATGAAGAAAGCCAATGGTGTAGCTTTCATTGAGGATTGAAGGTTTGAGGACCAAGAGGATAAGGGTGGAGATGGGGAGGCTGCTGGTATAAAGACATGGAGACCAAAGGCCAGATTGCTGATGTCCAAAGAGCTATGCATCCCAGATCCAAAAGGTGAAGTCTTGAAACCCTGGCATTTGTTCTATCCAGACCCTCAGGTGAATGGATGATGCTGGCCTATTTAAAGAGCAGATTTTCCCTATCACATCTACTGCCTCCATTGCCAGCATCCTCTGGAAAAACCCTCACAGACACACCCCCAAAATGATGCTTTACCAGTTCTCCAGGAATTCCTCAATCCAGTCAAGTTGACACCATCACAGAGATGAAAGATCTTTACACTGAAAAGAAATCGAAGAAGATACAAATAAATGGAAATATATCCTCCATTCACAAAGTAGAAGAATCAGTGTCAAAATTCCCATACATCTCAAAGAAATTTATGAATTCAACACCGTTGCTATCAAAACACCAATTACATTCTTCATAGTAGGAGATAAACAATGCTAAAATTCATATGGAGTCACAAAAGATCCCAAATAGATAATTCAATCATGAGCAAAAAGATGAAGGCATCATACTACTCCACTTCGAAATACACTACAATGTTATAGTAACAAAGCACATGGTACTGATATACACACACCACACAGGCCAGTGGAACAAAGTAGAGAACAGAGACATAAACAGACACATGTAGACCCACCTGACCTTCAACAAGGATGCCAGGAAAACACATGAGAAAAGAAAAGTCTCTTCTATATATGGAAAAGAAATAAATTCAAAAAGGACATTTCAAAAAGGACAATTCAAAAACATTTAGATGTAAGATGCACAACAATGAGTATATACTGGTATTAGAGCTAGGGAAGTGAAAGGGAATATCAAACTTGAGAGAAAATGGATAAAAAGACAAATGACTCCAAAAGCAATACTTGCAAAACCATTAGGTGTAAACCAACTGAACAACTCATGGGGGGAGAGAGGAAGGAGGAGGGGGGAGGGGAGAATGAGGGAGGAGGTAACAAATAGTACAAGAAATGTACCCATGGCCTAACGTATGAAACCCCCCTGTACATCACTTTGACAATAAATAAGTAATTACTATTTTTTAAAAAGATGCGCAACAATGTAACCTCTAGAAGAAAATACAGAGAACATTCCATGACATTGACTTTTTAGATGTGACTTCAAGAGGACAGACAAGAAAAGCAAAAATAGACAAATGAAACTGTCTCAATCTAAGAAGCTTCTGGACAGTGGAAAAAACAACAAAAACAAGGACCAAGTAACAGTAAAAAGACAAATGTTTGCAAACTAACACATCTAATACAGTGTTAATAGCCAACATACATAAGGAACTCAAACAACTCAATTGTAAAAAAAAAAAAAAAACCAGCCCAAATAAAAACATAGGCAAAAGACCAGAATAGACATTTCTCAAAAGAAGACATACAAATGGCTAACATGCACAGGAGAAAGTATCATGATCACCAATCAACAAGAAAGTACAAATCAAAACCACAATGAATCACCTCATTCTTGTTAGAATAGCTAATAACAAAAGACAAAAGATATACATGTGACAAGGCTGTGAAGAAAAGGAACCCCTTATTGTTTGGGGGATTGCTACTGTTACATACTGTTGATGGGAATGTAAATTAATATAGTCATTATGAAAAACAGCATGGAGTTCTCAATATTTTTAATATATAGCTCTCATATAACCCAGAAAACTCACTACTGGGTATATAGGAAAAGGAAGTGAAATCAGTGTGGCAAAGAGACATTTGTATTCCATGTTTATTGAAATACTATTCACAGAAGCCAAGATATGGACTCAACTAAGTGCTCATAACTAGATGAATAGGTAAAGAAAATATGGTATATGTACTATTCAGTTATGAAAAATAGGAATATTGTTGTCTGAGACAACATAGATGAACCTGGAAGACATTGGGTTAAAAGAAACAAGATAAGCATTGAAAAACAATTACCACATGATCTCTCATATGTGTTATTTAAGAAGTATGTGTTACAATGAAGGCTCATGCCTATAATATACAGGAAGTTGAGATTGGATAATCACTGTTCAAAGCCAGCTCAGGCAGAAAAGTATGCCAGACTCCATCTCCAGTTACCCAGAAAGAAGCCAGGCTAGAAATTGATTCAAGTGGCAAAGCACCAACTGTGAACAAGAAAGCCAAGTGAGAACACAAGGCCCTACATTTAAGCCCCAGGGCTGGTATACAGACACACAATAAATGTTGATCCCACAGAAGTAGAATGGTGCTTACCAGAGGCTCAGACCATCAGAGGCAATGTAAATCCAAGTACACATAAGTATAATTAGATTAAAACAGTAAATTTAAGGAATCTATTATATAGCATTGTGACTATAGTTAATAATGGTATGTTTTATGAAGATCGTATGTTGTGTTCTTACCATCCAGTAATTATGTGAGATGATGTACTTGTTAATTATCTAGATTTTATGTCCCATGATATATGTGTATATGTACTTTAAAATATCACGTTTAAACATAGTTAGTACATAAAGTTTTGTTTATTTGTTTTGTTTTTGTTGTCAATCCTGGGGCATGGACTCAGGGCCTGAGCACTGTCCCTGGCTTCTTTTTGCTCAAGGCTAGCACTCTACCTCTTGAGCCACAGCACCACTTCCTGCTTTTTTTCTATATATGTGGTGCTGAGGAATCAAACCAGGGCTTCATGTATACGAGGCAAGTACTTTACCACTAGGCCATATTCCCAGCCCCAAGTACATAAAGTTTTGCCCACAAATTTCTTTAGTTCAAAAGGGATGTACAGATAAGTGGTAGAGCTCCTGCTTAGCATGTGCACAGCCCTAGGTTCAATCCTCAACCTCAAAATAAAAAACTTTAAACACATTTGTGGCAAAAGTTATCACATTTATTTTAATGTTTAGATTCTTTTAGAGCAATCAGGCTGATCTATGAACAAATGTATTTAATTTTTAAAATAAACACACTATAATACAACACACTCTAATACAACAAAGAAGAAAACATAAATTAATATTCCCATGACATTGAGGAAACAAAAAATGTGTTAAACAGAATCCACAACAATATAACCATAATGTAAAGGCTAATAAAATGAACTATAGTAAAGAATTTTGTAAAGCTGGGGTTACATCTCAGGGATAAAGGGCATGGTTAGCTATATGAGGTACAGGTTCAATCCCTAGTTCAATTCCCCAAAATGAAATAATTTTTTCACCAAAAGACATTATTATGAAAGGCATGACATTGATCAAGATGTACTGTACTCATAAACTGACATGTTGAATTGAAACCCTTTGTACAACTACTTAAGGATTATAAATTTATAAAATAATAAAAAGACATCATTATCTGAATATAGTGGCAAATGTTTGTAATCTCAGCACTTGGAGGGCTGAGGCAGGAAGATCTTGAGTTCAAAACCAACCTGGGCTACATGGTGAGTTCAAGGCCAGCCTGAGCTACATACAGAGCTTTAAAAAAAAAGAACAGGCAACACTAAAAGAGTAAAACTTAAAATAATGCTGTAGAGAATATATGTATGTATGTATGTATTTATGACTCATATATAAGGGTTCATATAAAAAATGTATGTATGTCAATAAGAAGGTACATAAATCAATAAGAAAAATGCAGAAATAGAAATTGCCAAAATAGAAATTTTGGCAAATAATAATCATGTTTTCCACAAAAGACCATATGAAAATGACCAATAAACTTAGGACTAAGTGCCCAACCACTGAGTCATAATTAAAATTTGAATTGAAATCACAGTGATGTATCACCACTAGAAACCAGTAAGAATAACTAAAATTTAGAAGATTTCCAGCAGCAAATGTTAACAAGTGTGGAGCAATGACACACTTACTCAGTACTGATAGGTTAAAACCTGGTCCAAACATTTTGTAAAACTATTTGGTATTCCCTACTAAAGCCAACACATCCTGTGACCTAATAGCATTATTCTTAAGTATTTAACATATATATTTATATGTGCACCAAAAAAATACATACAAGAATGTTCCTAGCAGTTATTTTCAGGCTGGGATGTAGCTCAGTGGCAAAGCGCTTGTCTAGCAAGTCCTGGGTTCGATCCCCCGTACCAAAAAAGAAAACACAAAAAAATAGAGTTAAAAAAAACCCTACCTAGCAGTTATTTTCATAATGGATCCAAAATGGAACTTACACAATGTCAGTCCAAATGAAAAACTACAACAATGTATTCACTAGTGGAATACTACACAGGGATGAGAATGAATAACTACCACATACTGAAGATGGGTCTCACAAACTAAAATGAGCAAAAGAAACAGGAGCAAATACCACATAGGAAATGACTGTATTTAAAGAAAAGTCAAAAAGAACTAAACTAATCCACAGTTTAAGTCCTCAGATGATTAGTATACCTTGGCTTAGGTGACAGAAACTAAGGAGGGGCTTCAGAGTCTCAATGTCCTGTTACCTGTTACAGTGCCTTCACTTTCTAGAAGTTCATCTATGTGTACACTTAGAAGCTATACATATTTTCTGCATACATAAAAGTTGGTTTAAAATTCAGCATTCATTAGGCATAAACATTCTCACATATCAAAGAAGTATGAAGTCAAAGTTCTGCAATTTATCTCCTGAGAAGACTTGAGATGTTCCCATTTGAGCAATGTTCTTAATTTTTTATACACTGTCAAGTTTTGCTTTCTATTGCTGTCATTCTATATAAATGTCTCATAGTAGAATTGAGCTTCCTGACTTTGATTTTCCTATAAACTTTTAAAACCCTTTGTTATAGATTCAAATAAAATCAGCCACAAATTTTTAAAGCAAAAAAATAATCCAGAGAGTTGACTGGGCATGATGGTGCATATTTGTAATCCCAGTACTTGGCACACTGAAGCAGGAAGATTACAAGTTCCAGGCCAGACTAGGCTACAATTTTAGCTCAAAATCAATCTGGACTATATAGCATAATTCTGTCAAGAAAGGGAGAGAGAGAGTGTGTGTGTAGGGGAAAGGGGGAAAGAGGGAAAGGAAGAAGAGGGGGAGACAAAAACTAGAGCCTGACATGGAAGCTGAACTGCAATATGAAATCTGCTAAAGTCTTGGGATTTGAGCATGTAGTGAGTGTACAGTGAAGGCAAGACTAAAACCAGTAAGTGGGGCTAGACAAAGATCAGCCTGAGAAACAGTGAGAGAGTGTAGATTCTGTTCCCTCAGCAAGTGCATCTGAGCAGCTGCCATTCCCCAATCCCCACATAGGACCAGGTGTTCATTTTCTGAACAATGATTGCTCACTGGAAGTCCTTGAGGAGCATACTAACAATACAGTCTAGAAGTTTGCCCTGGGACCTGCCCAAGCTTCTGATCTAATAGACACAACAGTAGAGACAGAAGTGCGCAAGCTCTCTTAGGAAGATCTATAGGGAAAGGAGACTGTTTGCAGAAGAGTTGTAAATAGGCCCTCTGAATGATCCTTCCACATGGGCCAAAAGGCTCCCTAGAAGTACAGGCAGTGAATGTAAACAGTTGGACCTCACAAGCAACAGGAGTATGTAAGATAGAAGAAAGCTGGGGAGGGACTGGATGCAAAGAAAGATGCTGAGACTTTCAGGATAGATAGTTTCAATCTACCTGAGAGGCAGTCATGTCATCTCATAAGGAAGAGGCTTCAATAATGGTGAAACACATTTGGAGCAGTACCTACCAGAATGAGAGGGAGTAATCAAAGTAAGAGAATGTACCATACAGGAGCTGGGACCCTGGAGGCTCAGGAGGAGTGGGAGAAATTGAAACAATGGTAGTTTGTCATGGGCTCTGAGGGACCCTCAGAGAGGAAACAGAAGTCAGGTCAGGGTCATAGAGTTAGGAAAGCCATCAAGAAATGTAGAAATCACAGACTAAGCTTGTTGAGCTTTGGACAGCTGAGCACAGAACCAACATATTGGTTTGGTGGGAGGAGGGGCAAAAAGCCACCCACATATCACCACATACCCACCCTAATGGCTAAAGGTAAATAGGAACATATCAAATGGCCTACTGCAAAGCTGGATCAGTCAGAATGGAATGTAAAAATGTACACTACTCTGGAACATAACTTGGTAACTCCTTTAAAAATTAAAAAAATCCAGTAAATTGGCAAGTTACATGCAAACAAGAAGTTATATACAGATGTTCATGTAACTATATTCCTAATATCTAAGAACTTGAAACCACCCAAATGTCTTTCAATGGATGAATAAACAAACTATGGATCACACACACCATAAAATACAACTCAATAAAGCAAAGGAATATTGGTACATACAATTTGGATTATCCTCAAGTAAATTAGGCTGAGTTTAAAAGCCTTAATCTCAAAGTGATGCATACTACATGGTTTTATTTTTTGAATAATCATTAAATAGCATAATTATACAGATGGAGAACTATTAAACTTCTAGGGGTTGTAGACTGGGGTACAAAGGACTCTGTGGTAATAAGTAAATTCATATCATAATTATCATAGTAGTTGTTCAAGATTTCACCTGAAAACACTGAACAGAGATACACACATGCATACTATCTCACACACACACTCACACACACACTCACAAATGAGTATGTATATATATGATAAAACTGATGGAGTTCTGTGGTTGAATAAGAGTCTAAAATCTATACCACTCAGAAAATCCCAGTTTGAAAAAAATCACTATAATAAAACTATTGTGCTCTTTTGGTAGATAGGAAATGTTCCAGAATATGAAATGACTGAATCAGTAATTAGTTAAGTAGGCCAGTGGGTTTCTCTTCTACCTGAATGTATCATGTTTTTAAAAATCAAAAATATAAGGGAAAACATGCCTCCTTTGTCTCTCTGGGACAGACATATTTCACTTAACATAAAAGTTTCCATGTCTTTCATTCTTTCTAATGGATGCGTAAAATTCCATTGTGTATGTATATATATATACATATACATATATATACATATATACATATATATACATATGTATATGTATATGTATATATATGTATATACACATATATATAATATTTTCTTGATCCATTCTTCCATTGAGTGGTATCTGGGCTTATTCTATGTCATAGCTCTGGTGAATAGTGCTGCAATAAACATGGTTGTGCTGGTGGCTTTACTGTATCTTGGTTTGTAATCTTTTAGATAAATGCCTATGAGTGGAATGTTGGATCACAGGGTAGTTCCAATGCATGTTTTCCTTTATATATGGAAGCTAGGTTTAGCTTATAGACTTATAAGTAAATATGTTGGGTGCCATGAAAGTGTATACAAATATTTTAACTGAAATATGGTTCAAGGGAGAACTCGGTGTAATTCCTTAAAAAGGTAAAGTCAACATTCAACAAAATAAATACCAGGAAACATGTACATAAAAGCAGTGGAGTGGGTCAAGGAGAATGGCAGAGACAAATAAAGAGGAATCCTAAAAAATTAAGAAGAATGGGGGAAGGGGTGGGTAGGAGAGAGATGGGTGAGAGTGTTGAAGGGGGTAACATTGATCAAGATGCCTTATACTCATAAACTGCTTTATTAAATGGCTACTCCTCTGTACAACTATTTAAAGGCAATTAACAGTAGCAAAAATAAATAAGCATATAATAAATAACTAAATAAAACTATTAAAAATCAAAAATAATCCTTTCATCCATTTAAATAAACATTGAAACTTTTGAAAACATTGAAAATTAAAATAAACATTGAAAAATTATCAAAAAGAAAAAAGGAAGTTAAAGAAGGGAGGGAAGAAAACATGGCCAATTTGGGGTGGGGGGATAGTACTAGAATTTAAACTCAGGGCTCTGTGATTGCTAGGTAGGCACTCTAATACTTGAGCCATACCCACAAGGCATTTTTGTCTTTCTTGCTTCTCTAATAGAATCTTGCTTTTTCCCTCAGGAATGCCTTGTCTGAGATCCTTCTATTTACATATCCTACGTAGCTGGAATTACAGGTACACACCACCATACCCAGACTTTATTGGACTCAAACTTTTTGTCTAGACAGACTTTAAACTGTGATCCAGCTTCTCAGGAGGCTAAGATAAGAGGATTATGGTTCAAAGCCAGTCTGAGCAGAAAAGTCCCCATGAGACTCATATCTCCAACTAACTACTCAAAAACCAGCCAAGGGGGCTGGGGATATAGCCTAGCGGCAAGAGTGCCTGCCTCGGATACACGAGGCCCTAGGTTCGATTCCCCAGCACCACATATACAGAAAACGGCCAGAAGCGGCGCTGTGGCTCAAGTGGCAGAGTGCTAGCCTTGAGCGGGAAGAAGCCAGGGACAGTGCTCAGGCCCTGAGTCCAAGGCCCACGACTGGCAAAAAAAAAAAAAAAAAAAAAAAAAAAACCAGCCAAGGGGTGCTGTGGGTCAAGTGGTAGAACACTATCCTTGAGCACAAAGAGGCTCAGGGACAGCACCCAGGCCCTGAGTTCAAGCCCCATAACTGACAAAAATTTAAAAAATAAAATAAACTGTGATCCTCCAGATCTCAAACTCCTGACTAACTATGATTACAAGTATGAGTCATTACCTGACTAAAAATTTGCAATTTGAACCATTTTATTACCCAGGAATTTGAATGATCTCCTTAACTCATAAATATTGTCCTTTCCTTGTTTCCCTTCCTTCTCCCAACTGGAAATAAAACATATTCTTTCTTTCTTCCCTTCCTTTCTTTTCTTTTTTTTTTTTTAACTCAGGGCTTCATGCCTTTCAGACAAGTACTCTAGCCCTGAGCTACGGCCCCAGCATTATTATTCCCTTCTTCACCCCTCTTTTCCTTTCCTCCTTTCACCTTCCAGCATATACTCAAGATCTACAGTACATTCAAATTTTATCCAGCAATTGAAATGGAGGAAAAGACCAGATGTTCTGGGAGTGTGTAATGGGCCAATGCAAGTGGAGGAAACCTGAAGTCCACAAAAGCCTTCCAAAAGATACAACAACCAGAAAAGGGAATAATATGAACAGGAAACAAAGACAGTAAAATACTACAGAGAAGGAAAAGTATGAGGGAAACTTACTATTTAGCCTCTGAGAAAGCAAAACAAGCCCAGAAAACTTACTACCAATTCCCAGCTATCAATGTCTCTGTGCAAGTGTATAGAGAGATGCTGTGGTTTGGATTTTAAGTATTACCACAGAGCCCATATGTAAGAAAGCTTGGTCACAGCCAAAGGCTATGGGAAGAAGTGGAACCTTTGGGACTACAGTCTAGTAGAAGTTAGGACTTTAGGCCCTCCTTTCTTTTTGCTTCCTGGCTGCCATGAGATGAACAGGCCTTACCCACCACACACAGTCACCATGATAAATAAATCAAGCCAGTATCACCAAAGGCCCACGGCAAATAAGGTCAAGAAACTGTGGCTGAAACCTTGAAATCGGAGCCAAAATAAATCTTTCCTCCTTTAAGCTGATTTTATCAGATGGGAATACTAACACAGTACATGGTATATGTATGTGGTATATAATTTACATGTATATTCTAACATTTTAATATTAAACACTGACATCAATATTATTGACATTTTAAATTTTATTAATATTGGTTTATTAAAATAAAATTTTAACACGTATCTTTTAATATTTCAATTCCAGATTCCCAGACTAGAAATATTTTCACTGCATCCTGGATAGGCTGAGTCCCACAGGACCGTTGTTTTTTTCTCCTTCCCTCACCTCCATCCCATTTAAGGCAAGCGCTCCTGAGAGCCCTCTCCTTTAACACCGGTTCCCAGATTTTCCCATCTACCTCACTGAAGCAGGAGTCACAGCTGGGTTCAATTTCTGCACAGTGTCACCACCCCCTCAACTTGGCAAAAGTATTCTAAATTTAAACAGCACAGCACCAAACTAAAAATGGCTTAGAAAGAGGAACAAACATACCTTGTGCTGGGCTCTTGTTAGATTTCACAGGCACAAATTTCTCTTTTTTTAAGCATATGTGATCAAATGATTCTTTGGTGAGAAGAAGGAGAAGGAGAAGGAGAAAGAAGGAGAAGGAGAAGGAGAAGGAGAAGGAGAAGGAGAAGGAGAAGGAGAAGGAGAAGGAGAAGGAGAAGGAGAAGGAGAAGGAGAAGGCGAAGGAGAAGGAGAAGGAGAAGAAGAAGAAGAAGAAGAAGAAGAAGAAGAAGAAGAAGAAGAAGAAGAAGAAGAAGAAGAAGAAGAAGAAGAAGAAGAAGAAGAAGAAGAAGAAGAAGAAAAGAAGAAATTCTCCAAGTCTGCAAAGTGTCTGTTTTCACATGGCCAGGAGGGTGGGGAAGAGCAGAAAGAGGAAAGTTACATGTTAACACAGGCAAGGTACACTTGGACACTGAGAATATTACCCATCTCCAACATTCCTGCATGCTGGAATTTTCCTCTCCATCTCTTCTGGTCAACCAGTATGAAGAGGGAGACACAACTGGGAGTCAGAAGTCAAAGCATCTGTCCTAGTGATGAGTAGTCCCCAGGCCCCAGGTCATGTGCTCTCTCCAATCTTCCACTTCCCAGTCTATAAAATGAGAAGGCTGAACTTGACTAGTGATGCTCAATCTTTTATTTTTTCCCTTGGCATTTTTTCCACATTTAACTTAAAATGTAATTTCATTATTTATTTTTATTGTCATGTAGACACACTGAAAGGTGAACAAGCCATATATTTAGTTCAATGTGTCTCTGCAAACTGAGTATATGTGAAAAGCCATCAGTTAGCTCAGATAACCACAATACTCCAATCCCAAAGCCCAATGCTGGCACATTTTTTTTAATACTAGAATTAGAGTAGGGAAAACAAAGAGAAAGATCAAACATAAATGTCAGTTTGTTTTCCTGGTCTGATTTTATTTTTTTAAGTTGAAAACCCCTGTCATAATATTCACAACTGCATCCATCTCTTTATCACCGTCAGCTCCATGTCACATGTGAGTAGCACCCTTTACTGTCCTGGCCAAACTCCTAGAACTACCAAATGTGTATTTGGGAAGAGGAGAACCAAGCACACAAATGCTCAATGCTAAGATGATTGAGTAAATAACTAAAACTTGAACATTAGAGGCCAATGACATGGGCAGTAGCATAAAGCTCATGGTACAACTAACACAACAGACAATCCTAAAATCAGGGGAAGATGTTGAAAAAAATATATCTTCTCAAGTATAACACCAAGTATGGGCCAAGTTTTCATAAAAATTTTTATAACTCAATCAAATTATTTTGTAAATTTTAGGATCATACTGAAGTTGAAATGGTAAGAATTGACGATTCTGAATCATATAATAACAAAAGCATTAAACATTTGAATGGAAGACCAGACATTACAAACTAAGTTCTTTTAGCACACATACACTGCAGAAGAACTACACAAATTTGTAAGCATTTCAAAGAAAATGTGGGGAAAGATACAGATAAGCCTTTAATATGCAAGAAGTAACAAGACTCAAACATACATATCCTTTGTTATTAGTGTAAGGTGTTAGCTTGGGGTTTATTTGCTTGTCCTGGGGCTTGGACTCAGGGCCTGGGCACTGTCCATGGCTTCTTTTTGCTCAAGGCTAGCTAGCACTCTATCTCTTGAGCCACAGCACCACTTCCAGCTTTTTCTGTTTAAGAGATACTGAGGAATCGAACCCAGGGCTTCGTTAATGCTAGTCAAGATCTCTACTGCTAAGTCACATTCCCAGCCCTCTTGGGGGTTTTTTGGCTTACTATTTTCAGGTTTTTGTTTTTGGTTGGTCATGGGGCCTCGGACTCTGGGCCTGGGCATTGTCCCCAAGCTCTTCAGAAGCTGAAGGCTAGTGCTCTACCACTTGAGCCACAGTGCCATTTCTGATTTTCTGGTGGTTAATTGGAGATAAGAGTCTCATAGACTTTCCCGCCTGGGCTGGCTTTGAACCACAATGGCTATATCTCAGCCTCCTGAGTAGCCACTGGCAACCAGCTCTGTTTTCAGTTTTTGTTTTTTTTTTAAAAAGGTCAATAGTTATTAACAACATTTGCAGTAACATTTGTATACCTTCCCAGTGACAGACAGTTCCAGGTACTTGGGGTATATAAGTAAATAAAGCTGAAAATTTAAAAAAAAGAAAGGCAATGAGTAACTTAAAACTAGGGAGATACTCTGGTGCACTGAGAAATCTGACTGCATTCAGTTCTGTAGACTTGTATAAGTTATTAATTACCATAAGTTTTAATTGTTATGCATGGAAAGCAATTTCAAATGACAGGGGTTAATAATGAGATGATCTATGTAAAATTCTTGGTAAATGTTAGCCATTCATTTTACTCAAAAAAAAAAAAAAACAGGCCACATTTTTAAGTAGCATAGGCAAGTCAAGTATGCAGTCATAATGGAATGGACAGTAGTAGACCTACAGTTCTGCTGAGAGCAACTAGAAAAGCCAAATCAAACCCCAAAAACATCTGCTTGAAGTTAGGGGAAAGCTACTAATCAGCCAGGATTAAAAAGCTAGATTTTTGGAAACAGGAAAGCCAACTTTTTGTAAGCCCATTTTTGCCACTTAGGGTATTTGCAGATTTTTGGCCTAAGTTAAGGAGCTGAGAAACTAAGACGACAACAGCTGTCAAGGGGTAGAAAAGTCTGTGGAACATCATATGGTCTCATGGGGCTGCAGAGACAAAAAGTGGAAATCAAAACTAAAAAGTTAACATCCTAGAATAACCAAGAGAAGAGAGCCTGATACCATTTTTCCTCTTGTATCACTGACTCACCTGCACAAGACCAAAAGAAGAAAGTTGACAAGAAAAATCAGCATTTTCAGTTTTCAGGAGTCTCACTGTCTGAGGGAAATAACAATGGGGCCTACCAGAGGAAGCTGCCATGACTCTCCAGAGAAAACACAAGGAGATCGAAGTTTACCCAATGGCAAAGCAGTCTAATTGACTGGGTGCCAGTCGCATTAAATATTCTAAGAGGAAAGATGACCTCATCCAGAGCCTTCCATACAAAATATGGAACATTTAATTAAAGTCTTCTACATGTGAAGAGCATCAACAAGAAAAACAGAAAAGTTAAACAGGCTCAAAAGTACCCATACATTGGAGTTACTAAATGTGGCTTTCAAAACTACTGTGACTTGTTTGTTCAAGAACAGATGACAAAAGTGGTGTGGTGGCCCATGTTAGTAGGCAACAGTATACCAGTTGGAGACCAATTGAACAAAAATTCAAGATCCTACCTGAAAAATGGTATAAAAGCAAAAGATCTGGGCATATGATTCAAGTTTGCAAGTACCAGGATGTGAGTTTAATAAAAGAGTGTGGTAGAGATCTAGCCTCAAGCACAAAGACGCTCAGGGACAGCACCAAGACCCTGAGTTCAAGCCCCGCAATCAACACAAAAGCAAAAGGAAAAAGGAAGGGGAAGAGAAAGGAAGAAAAAGGAAAGGAAAGGAAGGAGGAAGAAGGGATGAAGGAAGGAAGGAGAGAAAAAATTTCATTTTAAAAATAATCTAATAAAATTCTGAAACTTAAAAATACAAACTGAAATTTTAAAATTAAATGTTTTTATTAATGAATTTAACACAGAAAAAGGTATAGGGCTCTACAGAAGACCAGGCAAAAAATAAATAACAGAAAAGCTGTCTAAAAGCACAGAAAATAAAATTAGTGATAAGAGGAAAGGGTAAAAATGTGATATAAAACCTAGTGTAAAAGTAATTGGAACCCCAGAAAGAGAAAAATAGGGAAAACAATATTGAAATGGATAATGGTAGAGAATTACAATAATTGAAAAAAAATTCAAGCCACACAGCTTCAAGGAAGAAACACACAACCAAGCTAAATTTGGGAAGGACTAAGAAACTATTGAAAATGAATATACTGAGCAAAGGCATAAAATTAGCCAAAGAAATAAGATGGAACATCAAATAGGACTGACTACCAATTTTTCCACTGACGTATGAAAACTAGTAGATAGTGGAACTGTATCTGGAGGGGAAAAAAGTCTGCCAGAATTTTTTTTAATGATGTCTTATTATACTGTCTAGGCTTTGAGCTGCTGCATTGAGCTGCTGAGTTCCAGAGATCTGTCCTGCAAGCTGAGATTACAGATACATACCACTGCACCTAGTTTACTCTCCGGTACTCTACACAGTTAGTGAAATTCCCCTTTAAAAAACAAAAGCAAAATTAGACTGCTTCCAGGTCACAAAAAAACTGAGACTATTATTTTCTAGAAATAGAAGAAATACTAAAAAAGATCTCAGAGCTAACACACAGAAGTTATAAATGATAAACAATGAATGGAGTAAATAATATATAGGATCAGAGGAACGTAGGAGTAATTGGAGTGATGTAGGATTGGAGTAACTGTAGGAATGGGGTAAATATGTGGTAAATATGTCAACTAAAAAGAAATTGAATGAAGAAAGAGGTGACACTGTCCAAAAAGAAATGTACTCATTACTTGACTTATGCAACTACAACCTCTCTGTACATCACCTTTACAATGAAAATAAGAAGAAAAAATTTTAAATAGACATATTTTTACAAAGCAATACTTTCAATCTCTCATGGGAGTTTAAGTACATGTATAAAAATAAATTATAAAAATAAAAGGCAGAGCCAGATGCTTGTGTCTCACATTTGAAATCCTAGATACTCACGAGGCTATAATCTAAGGAAGACAGTTCAAAGCCAGCTCAAGCAGAAAAGTCTGTGAGACTCTTATCTTCAAATAGCTACCAAAAAAACAGAAGTGATGCTGTAGCTCAAAGGGGTAGAGCACTAGCCTTGAGCAAAAGAGCTCAGGAACAGAACCCAGGCAGAGAGTTCAAGCCCTATGACTGACAAAATAAATAAATAAGTAGAGGTAGAAGAGAAAACATAGAAAATGGAATTAAGAACCTAACATTGTCTGAAATATGATAAAATATAAATAATATTAGAGTAATCACATATACACAGAACCATGAAGGCATGCACACACATACATGCGTGAACGCACACACACACACACACACACACACACACACACAAATAAAATGGAAACTGTAACTAATACATTAGTAGAGAGAAAAGAGAAAATTAAAAATAATGCCTGGTTAATCCAAAAGAAAGAAAAAAACTGTAAGTGTTATGGAAGATAGATAGATAGATAGGAATCATACCATAAATAGGAAACATGTAGTAACCAATATTATAGTTGTAAATCTCAATATATCCACACTCAATTGCCAGGTTGATTGGGGGTGCTGATCATGGGACTTGAACTCAGAGCCTGAGTAATATCCCTGAGTTTTTTTTTTTGTTTTTTGTTGTTGTTGTTGTTTTACTCAAGGCTAGTGCTTTACAACTTGAGCCACAGCACCACTTCTGGCTCTTAGTTGGTTCATTGGGAATAAAAATCTCATGGACTTGCCTGCCCATGCTGGCTTCCAACCACAATCCTAAGATCTCAGCCTCCTCAGTAGCTAGGATTACAGGTATGAGCCACCAGCCCTTAGTCATACTGAATTTTTAAAATCTCACTTATATGCTGCCTGTAAAAGATATAGATTTTAAAAAAGGGCACAGAGGGGCTGGGAATATGGCCTAGTGGCAAGAGTGCTTGCCTCCTACACATGAAGCTCTCGGTTCGATTCCCCAGCACCACATATATGGAAAACGGCCAGAAGGGGCGCTGTGGCTCAGGTGGCAGAGTGCTAGCCTTGAGCGGGGAAAGAAGCCAGGGATGGAGTCCAAGGCCCAGCACTGGCCAAAAAAAAAAAAAGGGGGGGGCACAGAAAATTGAAGTATAAAACTGGGAAAACATACACCAATCATCCATCATTCCAAAGAAAGCTAGCATTGCTTCATTAATATCAACAGGATAGACCTTAAGGCAGGAAGCATTGCTAGAGATAATGAGAGAAATTTCATAAGTATGATATAATAACTGTAAATTTATATAACATATGTAACATAGCTTCAAAAGTTAAAAGAAAATTTGGCAAACATAAAAAGAAAAATTGAGTTTTACCACTTTTAGGAACCAATAAAATGAGGGGGGGAATTACCTGTTGTTAACGCTGAAATAACGGGGCTGGGAGTATGGCCTAGTGGCAAGAGTGCTTGCCTCGTATACATGAGGCCCTGGGTTCAATTCCCCAGCACCACATATACAGAAAATGGCCAGAAGTGGCGCTGTGGTTCAAGTGGCAGAGTGCTAGGCAGAGTGCTAGCCTTGAGCAAAGAGAAGCCAGGGACAGTGCTCAGGCTCTGAGTCCACGCCCCAGGATTGGCCAAAAGAAAAAAAAAACAAACCATAAAGCTGAAATAACTGACAAAACAGAACCAAACAGCCTTAGTGTTCATATTCTCTTAAAGTGTGTGTGTTTATGCACACGCACACACAATCTGTGTACATATACAAAATCTGACCATATTCAGGACATCAAAACATGTCTCAAAAAATGTCAAAGAGATAAAATCATCCAAATATATCCTCCTCACTTTGAAAGCAGGCTGGAGAAGATAACAAGAATCTCTTCCATTGCTTAGAAATTAGGAAGTAATTTCCTACAGCCTTCTGGGTCAAATGAAATCTATCACAATTGGAATTACAAAATACTTTAAACTAAGTGATAAAATATGACCTAAGATATGCAGGATGGAGCAAAAGCTAACAGCTAAGTTTAACAGAAAACTTATACCCTTAAATGAAAATAGTACTTAAAAGAAATACTGGGGCTGGGAATATGGCCTATTGGCAAGAGTGCTTGCCTCGTATACATGAAGCCCTAGGTTCAATTCCTCAGCACCACATATATAGAAAAGGCCAGAAGTAGCACTGTGGCTCAGGTGGCAGAGTGCTAGCCTTGAGCGGGAAAGAAACCAGGGATGGTGCTCAGGTCCTGAGTCCAAGGCCCAGGACTGGCCAAAAAAAAAGGGGGGGGGCAGGACAGTTCTCAGGCACAAGGACAGTTCTCAGGCCCTGAGTTCAAGCTCCAGGACAGGCAAAAAAAAATGCTAAGGGGTGACATTGATCAAGATAAATTGTATTCACAAACTTCTCTGTTAAATGGCACCTCCTTTGTATAACTACTTAAATGAAAATTAAAAATGAAAAAGATGCTGCAAATAAAAATTTATTTCTATCTCAAGAAACTAAAGACAATCCAAAGTTACAGCCAAAGTATATAAAAAGAATATAAGGGGCTGGGGATATGGCCTAGTGGCAAGAGTGCCTGCCTCGGATACACAAGGCCCTAGGTTCGATTCCCCAGCACCACATATACAGAAAACGGCCAGAAGCGGCGCTGTGGCTCAAGTGGCAGAGTGCTAGCCTTGAGTGGGAAGAAGCCAGGGACAGTGCTCAGGCCCTGAGTCCAAGGCCCAGGACTGGCAAAAAAAAAAAAAAAAGAATATAAGATAAAATTAGAAACTGGTAAAATTTAAAATAAGTGTATAATACAGAAAACAATGGAGTTAAAGATTGTAAAAATAGTTAAACTTAATAAGATTTTAGCAATAATACATCAAAATAAGTGAGAATTGACAAAATAAGAAATAGAAATATTAATATCAGAAATGAAAATAGGGAGAAAACAGAGCCTACAGACATTTGGAAATTCCCTGAATTGCACACATTCCTAGAAAAATGCAACTTATACACAAAAAGTTAGGTTTGAATTATTATAAACCTATTAAATGAACCCATATTTTAAAGATTCTAGTAAAATTTGCAGTCCCAAATGCATTAAAGAATTACTAAAGACAAGAGTGTGGAGGGATTATGGGGAAGAGAAGTTGGGAGAAAAATGAAGGTAGGGGCAACAAATATGACAAGAAATGTACTCACTACCTTATGTATGTAACTGTAACTCCTCTGTACATCAGCTGGACAGCAAAATTAACTTTATTTTTAAAAAGAATCATTAAAGACATTAAAGAATAATTTCAGTCTCATCAAACATTCTCTAATCGGGAAAAGCAAATACTTTGTAATTCAACTTATAAAGTGAGTATTTTTTAAATTTTATTTTTATTAATTAAATTTTGTTGACAAGGTGTTGTGCAAAAGGGGTACAATTACATGATAGGGCAGTGAGTACATTTCTTGTGATATCTTACATCCTCATTTTTCTTTCCCTTCCCTAGATCAGGTAGGCATATATATAATACCCAGTGTACCAAAATCACATACAGTAGCTACGTGGCCTACACCAAAAGAAATTCACCTAGAACTTTAAATATAACGTCAACAATAGAGTGAGTATTAAATCCCAATACAGTCATCAAAAAAAGGAAAATTAATCTCTCTCATGAATAAAGACACTACAAGGGGCCAAGTACCAGTGGCTAATGTCTAGCTACTCAGGAGGCTGAGATCTGAGGATTGTGGTTCTAAGTCAGCTGGGCAGAAAAGCCCATTAGATTCTCATTTCCAACTAACCACCAAAAAAAAATAAAAAGCTGGAGCTAGAGCTCTAGCCATAAGCATAACAGCTCAGAAATAATGTGCAGGTCCTGAGTCCAAACCCCAGGATTAACACAGGCATGTGTGTGCACACACACAGTAATAGTACTAGTATAGTAATAAGCAAAATATACAAGTCAAATACAGTAATAAATAAAAAGAATAACAAGTCACACTTAGTTGCATTTATTCCAGAACTGTAAAGTTGCTTTAACATTCAAAAACTAACTTAACTATGCATGGCTACACTGTTTGTCATATTATAAATAGTATAAAATAATATGACCAGAAAAATATTTGACAAAAGCTCAACATTGGTAAATACAATGATTTAGTATGCAAAGAATATAAGATAACTTAGTCTAATAAAAAAGCATTTACATGATTCCCATATGGAATATTGCACTGAGTGCTGAAAATAATGTTGGCTTTTTCCCTAAGGTAAGGAAAAAGATAAAGATACTATTCATCTCCACCTCTACTCAACATTTTAAGAGAGAGCCTACCTACTTCATATGAGAAGAGAGAAAAAGGTACAAAGACTGAAAAGGAAGAAAAAAATACTTCTAGTATTTGCAGTAAAATCAATTTTCTACATAGTAAACCCCTAATTTAAAAACTATTAAAACAAATAATTCAATGTAGCAAGATGGCTGAAATAAAGTCAACATATAAAAATAAATTTTAAGGTGAGTATGGTAGTATAAACTAGTATAAACCTCTTCTCCAGTATTCCAGAGCAGAGGCAGGAAAATCACAAGTCATTCTGAGCTACAAAAATTGGGGGCAGGGGGAGGCCAAAGGGGGAAAAATGAATTTCTATTTCCCCAGGAACCATTCCAAACTGAAAATTTAAAGTGCCAGTTCCAATAGCATTAAAAAAACCGGTGAGTGACATCAACTTTTTAGCAGAATTATAACCCATATGTCCTAGTATCTTTGGTATTTAATGAGAGTAGTTCAGGATCAGTTTAATCCTATTGTTGAGAACTGTGATAATCTTTTTTTAAAGGGGCCAGAAACTCAGAATTAAAGATATAATACCTAAAAGTTTTCATGTTAGCTCAAGACCTTTTAAAACAGGAAGACAATCAAAATCAAGTCATTTTGCTACTCCATTTACATCTCAAATGTATATGAATATAAAAGTAGATGAATATGCCAACACATTGATATGCATTTGTAAGCAATACAAATGTACATAATATATAAATATAAAATATAGATAAAATAAATAATAAAATAACTAAATACTAAATGAAATAAATAAATATGTAAATATTTATTATATATTTATATGTAAATATTTATTACATATTTATTATAAATATGTTCATGTAAAATATGAACAGAAAAAGTATTTAATATTTTGAGAAAATTCAAACATAAATTAACCTGCCTAACACAAAGTATTAAACAAATAAATATTTGCATATTATATTTTAACTGCAATGTAGAGGAGAACTGAAATATGCTATTTATAATAAAATAACATGTATTTCAATATGTTGTAAGTGCTCAGGCCGAGTCATGTCAGATGACATAGTAAAGCAGGTCATATATTGTACATGTATTCAGACTAAATGAGCAGATGCATTGGGCTCCCAAACATAAGCAGTACGGCTTTAAGAAAGTGATTTTTCTGGGGCTGGGGATATGGCCTAGTGGCAAGAGCGCTTGCCTCATATACATGAAGTCCTCGGTTCGATTCCCCAGCACCACATATACAGAAAATGGCCAGAAGTGGTGTTGCGGCTCAAGTGGCAGAGTGCTCAGGGACAGGGACAGTGCTCAGGCCCTGAGTCCAAGGCCCAGGACTGGCAAAAAAAAAAAAAAAAAAAGTGATTTTTCTGAACAAGAAGTAAGTATACTATTCCTTAGACTTGCATAGCATTTTTTAATCCTGGTCATATATATGCCAACACATGTTGTAAGCTTATAAAATATAGAAGGTTTTCAAAGAAGCAAAATATCTAAGAGTAGCAAAGAACACAAGCTCAGTAGTTATTCACTGAAAAGCAGAGGAAAATCTCAGTACTTCCAGCATTTCTGCCCATTTCAGCCCACAAACGCTAAAGGGCCCCTGAATCATGTGACACTTTAAAACCATACTTGCCAGTACCCCCAATGTCCCAGGAGGCTGTACCATTCCCACTGAGAACCCCTGGTGCAGACAAATCTCAAACCCCAGCTTTACCACATGCTGATCCTGAAACTGTGAGAAATCCCAGTCATTTACTGACCACCTCTGCTAAGGTACCATTCAAAGCAGCAGTGACAAAAATCCTCAAAAGAATTCGCCCTAGGGCTGGGAATATGGCCTAGTGGCAAGAGTGCTTGCCTCATATACATGAAGCCCTGGGTTCAATTCCTCAGCACCACATATATAGAAAAGGCCAGGGGTGGCGTTGTGGCTCAAGTGGTAGAGTGCTAGCCTTGAGCAAAAAGAAGCCAGGGACAGTGCTCAGGCCCTGAGTCCACGCCCCAGGACTGGCAAAAAAAAAAAAAAAAAAAAAGAATTCGCCTTTTCTCTAAAACTATCAAATGTCACGATGGTTAAGGAAAAAAATACATTTTTTATTCTCTTATCTTTATTTTATGTTCAATAACAGTGTGGCACAGTATTATTATTATTATCTTAAGTAGAGCCTAAAAGTTTGGGTCTAAACCAGATTCTGATGATCAAATTCTGTAACTTTCAGTGAAAAGTCCTTTCAGCATATGCTTTCACAGAAAGCACTCAAATCCTAGTTTTACCACATTAAAATGTTAGGCATACCCCTCATTTGCTCACAAAATGTCATGCTTACTATTCTGAAGTAAAGTCTAGGAAAAGGAGAAACATTGGGAGGAATAAAAATGTTTTATCTATGGGGCTGGGAATATGGCCTAGTGGCAAGAGTGCTTGCCTCCTACACTTCATATGAAGCTCTCGGTTCGATTCCCCAGCACCACATATATGGAAAACGGCCAGAAGGGGCGCTGTGGCTCAGGTGGCAGAGTGCTAGCCTTGAGCAAGAAGAAGCCAGGGACAGTGCTCAGGCCCTGAGTCCAAGGCCCAGGACTGGCCAAAAAAAGAAAAAAAAATGTTTTATCTGACCTTACATTTTTTAATGCACCCAAATTTTCAATTCCCCCTTTAAAAAAAAAACTCTTCTTGAACTATTTTGTGAAATACTCAAAGAACTTCTTGTAAAGGAAATTTGGAGCTGAATTTATGACACTAAAATGTCTATTTTCCAAACAACACAATTTAGAAAATTAGTCAAAAGCGATCATTTTTCTAAGGTTCACATTTTCCCTTTTATAGAAGGTAATTTAACTCTAATAATGATGTTGACAATTTTATTTTAAAACTCTGCAATTTTACAAGACTAGTTATTTTTCAATCCTTACTTCGCATGGAAATGGTTTTAGAAAATGACCTGGATCTGAAACTTGACTGCCACTAACTATGTACAGATGAACAAAAATTCTTAATCCATTTCTTTTCATGTAAAATACCTTGCAGGATGGTAGCAATGTTAGTTATCTCATAGACAGCTTTTCACATGCTAGTTGTTAATTAAATTGGAGTTATAACAGTCATTGTTAAAATTAGCTATTACATTCACCAATATCTACTTAGTAGCTCTTTCTAATTTTCCTTTAGTTGTTCCATACATAATATTTTTGGCTTGCGAAGCATTTTGAGATATGCTGGGCATGTATTATTACCATGTCTTTTGTATTTAATAATGCTACTGGGCTGTCCTAAAATGTAATAAAATGAGGGGAAAGAAAGGA
This sequence comes from Perognathus longimembris pacificus, assembly GCF_023159225.1. Lineage (NCBI taxonomy): Eukaryota > Metazoa > Chordata > Mammalia > Rodentia > Heteromyidae > Perognathus > Perognathus longimembris. Next base: position 45,257,121 of record NC_063167.1, on the reverse strand, counting down.
AGACATTAATTAAACCACAACTCAACATTTACTGAACGTACTCAAGTTCTGCCTACCAACATCCTGCTTGGTTATTTGTCCTGTCAACTTCTTTCAATTTGCCTGGTTCTCTTTTCAGTCTTTATAAGAAGAATTGACATCTAAACAATTCATACATCTTAGTGTTTTTCTGTGGTCTAAAACAGCATACTGACTCTAAATTTTAATGTATTTGTTTCATATTCAGGTCACCAGCTGGTACTTTGGTATCCACAAATAACTCTCATGGTCTCGTGGCCATGGCAAGATCTTCTCCTCAGTACACACACACACACACACACACACACACACACACACAAACAAACACATACACACCACCTTATGTCACACACTCAGCTATCTATCAACACATACCCATCTCCCAGCCCTGAAGCGATTCTTCCATATTAAGAGGCTTGAAAGAGTGTTGAAGAGCATCAGAAACACATTAATTCATAACTTATTGAGATTGTAAATTTTGCAAAGCCAAGGAAAACTGCCTTCCCTCACATGTACTCTAGGCAGATTGATAATAGACACATACACATGAGCATATAATATTGCATTTCACAGACTCCTTGAAAATAAAATTAACAAGCTATGATTTATTTCAGTTTTGAGTTTTGACTAGGACTCGTAGTTAATAGGTCTGGTATCAGAATGTGATCTTCATTAAAGAAATAAGCATAGACACAAACTTCCTGAACAGGACTCCAATAACTCAGAAAATAAGAGCAAGAATTGACAAGTAGTAGTTCATCAAATTAACCTCAGCACAACAAAAGAATCAATTAACAGAGTGAAGCCACAGACTAAATAAAGATAGGGAGAAAATCTTTGCCAGCTATGCATTTGATGGGAAAGTAATATACAAAACATATGAAGAGCTCAAAAATATAATCAAAAGAAAAAATAATCTAGCTAATAAATGAGAAAACACTGAACAGTAATATAAATGGCCAATAAATACTTTGTGAATGTCCAACATCTGTGGTCATCATGGAAACGAAATCAAAAGGACTTTGAGTTCCATCTTAGCACAGTCAGAATGGCTGTTGCCAAGAAAACAATGGGCCAGGATGATGTGGCTCAGGACTACAATCCTCACTACTTAAAAGGCTGAGATCTGAGGATCACAATTCAAAGCCAAGGTTGGCAGGAAACATCCAAGAGACTCTTATCTCCAATTAACCACAAAAATCCAGAAGCAGGTTCCAGTGGTAGAGCACTAGCCTTGATCAAAAAATGCTCAAAAATGCTTGATCAAAAAACAGCACTCAGGCCTGGAGTTCAAGCCCTAGTAACAGCAAAAGAAAAAAAGAAAGAAAACAATCAATGACAAGTGGTGATGAGGATGAGGGAAAACAGGAACTCCTGTAAGATAGTGGTGGGAATATAAATTAGTGCAGCCATCATGGAAATCACTATGGAGTTTCACAAGTATCAAGTGTCATGACACACACCTGGAATCCAACTATGTAAGAAGTAGAGCTAGGGAAGATCTTGGTCTGTGGTCTGCCCTAGACAAAAGCACAAAATCCCACCTGCACAAAAAAGGGGGGGGAGGCTGGAAGTGTGTAATTCAAAGGATAGAAGACTTGCCTAGCATAAGGCCTTGAGTTAAAACCCTACCTAGTACTGCCAAAAAACACAAAATAAAATGATAATCCAGCTGTACCACTTCTGAGTCTACCCAAAGGAATCAAAGGGAACTCACATCCATGTTTATTATGAGACTATTCACGATAGACAAGGTATAAAATCAGGCCAGGTGCCCTGAGTGGATAAAGAAAATGTTGTGTAAATACACAGTAGAGCTTTATTCAGCCATGAAGGAGAACCAAATTATAGCATTTCCAAGAAAATGGATGGAGCTGGAGAGCATCACACTAAAGGAAATAAGCCAGACTCAGAAAGACAAACATCATATGTGCAATCTAGACTAAAAAGGAAGGACATGAAAATGAAAGGGGTGCTCTTTGGGAAGAGGAAGATGATCAATAAGAAAGGAGGAGGCAGAGCGAGGAATGAACAGGATCAAAGTACATTAAGTGTATGTATGAATGTGAATGGTGTAACCCATTATTCTATGCAATTAATATATGCCATTTTTAAGAAGACAGCCTTCCATTGTACATACATAAACATGAGTGCATACAACAGAAGTTCCAAGAAATAAGTTACCTTTACCAAATGTGCGATGGTTTCTTTGTCTAGTCTAGTCCATCTGAATTGTTACTTAAGGCTCACCAAGTTGTATTCCCATCTCTCACAATTGAAAAACAATAATGTAATCTACCATCTCTCTACTTGAGAAATAAAGAAACCGAGAGACACAGAAACAATAGGCCTTGTCACAGATCACTAATGGTGACTGCTGAACAACTCTGATTCTCTTGAACCCCAGCCCAAGGCTCTTTCCCATACAAAGTGAAACAAAAATTTGTAATGCCAATGCTTCATAAGAAGGGCTGGGGATCTGCAGTTTCCAGCATGCTGATTTACTCTGAGAAAGGCAGTGTTTCCATTCTGAACAATAATGAACATTGACCTCCTCCTAAGCTTCCAATTCAGGCAGCTCTAATGTTTTCTAAGTCATGTCCCTGGCCTAGCATGACTTGGCAAATAAGCAAATACTTCTCTTTCCATTAACCCTTCCTCCAGACACTGCAAACAACACTGGCCTGGCAAAGCCAGTCTTCAGAATCCAATCCTCAATCAGCCAATCCTCAGAATCGATTTTAAATACTTTTATTACAAACACAGAAGTAGTACTTGCCCATTACATACTGGCTCAGAAACGGAGTAAACAGGTCCTCTTTGCACCTTTATTGCTGCTTTCTGCCCCACTAAGGTTGCTTAATTAAAATTTAAACATCGAAACCACAGAGATCAATAAATGGATGTGAATGATCCACAGCCTATGAGATGTTAAATGCCCCCAGCACTTTTAAAGCCTCAATTAGAGACATGGGATTGCTTACAAGCGGTCATTATAGTTTGATAGATTAAAATGCCAGTGTGCCCCATTGCATCAGATTGGGTGCTGGTTACTCCCCCGTCTCTTCTTTTTCGTTGATATATCTCATGGATATATAAATACATATAATCCATCACGACATGGAAATCTTTTAACACGCCAGATTGTAGCCAACTCCTAGGGACTGAACGGCAAACCCAACACCCAACGCGCATAAAGGTTTAGGCCTTGTGTTTTTGGCACCCATCATCCAGACAGCCTAACCAGAACCGGGAACAGTCGGGGCACACGGTGCAAGCTGCCCTGGGCACTGTGGCCAGCCTTTGCCTGCATTCCCACAATCCCCCAAGTCCAAGCGCAAAGAGCTGGAGCTTCCTTAAAGCAGAACGCGCCTAGAGAGGGTGCGGCGTCGCTACCACAGCTTAGGGACTGGCGAACCCTAAAATTAGCGCTCTGCAAGCAGGGGCCGCGCATCACCGCAAGGAGATGGCGGCCAGCTGCGCTGTCCCCTGCGCGCCACCCACTGCACCCTTGCCCTCCCCTCATCCCTCCCCTTCCCCACCCCTATCACCCTGGCAAGCTCTCTGGGGGAAACGGGACTCAGGACATCACATGGCCTTTTAAGAAACCCTAGGGGTCCAATGCTCATTCCCCCTCCCCCAACTACGACAGAAATGTTACATTTGGAGAATTTAAAACCCCAGAATCCTCTAGAATCCTTGTTGTCGAACTTAAAATTTGGTTGGCTCATTTCCATTGAATCCTTCCCCTTCCTGAGTTTTCATTTAAATGAATTTTTCTCCTCGCTCAATTCTCCGACAGCACTAGTGTGTGTGGGTGGGTGGGTTTTATCCCCTTTTTGAGAGGGGGGGACAAGGAAAGGAGGAAGCGAGCCGAGCGAGACTTTGCATTCGAATATCCCTTCGCAAGATAAACAGTTCTGAAGGTCAGTGTTCACTCCCCATTGAACAGTCCTGCAAAAGATTAATGTTCATTAAGAGACTCTCAGCCAGCGTTTCTCTCGAGAACCCAAACTGTTTAAGACCCAAGTGTTTCAGATACTCCAATAATGCACTGAAAACATATTTCAATGATGAACTACTGTCACCACCTCCCCCAAAATAAAATGATCAAAATCCTGGAAGCTGTTAGAAGGAAACCTGTGAAATGGAAATAGGTTTCTTGGCCAAGATTAAATAAAGACTATATAAATATAGTTATATTTAGTACTACAAAAAATGAAAAATTTAATGACACAATATTTGGAAACCAGAAGCCAGTCATTTAAAAAAGATATTATATAACTAGAATTTGTTAATAATCTATGCACGGTGATTTTAAATCAGCCATTAATGCAAGTGAAACATGTCCATAGGTCCTTGGGCTGACATTTCATCCCTAGCATCTTTTAGCCTCCTCTCTGCAATCAGCCCCTTACCTTTATTTTCAGAATCTTTCATTCTCTGCTTCTTCCCTGTGCTGCAAATGAGCAGGAAAAGTCCAGTCGATTCTGTAACCCTGACTTCTGATTTGTCATTCACAGGCAGTCAGCGGTCTCAGGGGCGAAGTCCCTCAACGGAGGAGCACCCAGGCTCTGATAATTGCATGCAACTCGGGTATGCGGGGTTATAATTTTGCTTATGCTAGAGCGGAAAGGATGGAGATGAAGGCAGACGTAAACACAACTTCCAAAACATGGCATGGAATCGGATCCGGAGCCCAGGCTTGCCTTTGGGTAAGGAACACACTGTATAGCGCCTCCTTGCCTCTGGAGACATTTGGTTCAAGTTGAAAGAGGAATCTCTATGCTATGTGTGCTGGGCTTGATAACCCCAACTTTTCAGGAGATTCAGAGTTCTATGCTTGTTTCCCTTATATACATAGTCTTTCATTGTTTTCATCATTCATTCAACAAAGGTTTCTTTTACCTCTGTGGCTAGGCAATGTGCTAAGAACTGGGAATACAACAATATATAGGGCCAGCTCCCAGCACTCAAGCTACTCACATCTGTTACAATAGGAAAAGTATTCTATGCAATACAATGACCTATGTCTGCTGCAGGGTCACAGGTTACTGAACTCACTTCACCCAGGTGTAAATTGATACCTGAGAGGCTTTAATGATTGATTGTAAGTCACAGAATGGCTCAGCCAGGAATAGGTATAAAGCCAGGTCAGGAGACCCTTCTACTGGAGAGCAAGTACGCTTCAAGTAAATTTTTGAATCATTCCAGTCATGTTTACTTTATATCATTACATAGCTAAGATTCACTCATTCCTTCCTTCAGTCATTCATTCTATTGGTTATTTGTGCAAAGCACTGTTCATCTATTAGGGTTTCAGAGTACAAAAACTAAGACCAAGTTCCTGTTCCACATCCCAGTGGGAGGAGTCACATAAGCAATTAAAAAATATGAGTGCATTAAAAAGGATAGTAAATGCTGAGAAGAAAAAGGAAACATGGTAATGAAGTAAAACAGATGCCATTTTAGAAAGAGTGGCCATTTAAATGGGTGACATTTAAATGGGGCAGGGTCAGTTCAATCTTGCAAACACCTTCACTTAGAATTTATTTCTTAACAACCCCTTCTCCTCTATGTATTCTCAGTTCATGATTAGTGTTCATTCCCTATTATATCCATTGAAAAACTGATAAGTTACAAAGATTCATTGTCCTAGACTAGGACATAAATAAATTTGGAGAAAGAACAAATATATCTACATGTAATTCTCATCCTCAGAAATTACTGTGCTGGAAAATATCCTGAACCAGGAGCAGAGAAAAGAGAGTTGAAGGGCCTCACTCCCCCACATATTAGCTGAGTTGTATAGGGCAGACGACAACCTCTCTGGCATCAGTTTCCCAGCTGTGAAATGGAGCTAATCACACATGCTCTGGATATGTACTGGGCTATTTGGAAGATCAAAGATCAAAAGAGATGTGGTATTTGTAAACCAAGTACTCTATAAATATAAGATGTAATTACAAACTGCCTGAGGACAGTGAAGTGGACCAATTGCCAGTGTTTACCTGCTCATTGCCTTAGCCAGGAGTCACATACGGCCACTAGAGGTCCCTGATTTCTACATGCTAAAACCTGATGACTCCCTTAAAAATTGGACAGATTTTTTAAGTATTTGGTACTGATTTCCATTTATCCTCTACTCTTCTTTAACAACTTCTTGAACAACTTGTGACCAGTGAGGAATAGAGGATGCTACAGTTTGGATCTCAAATGTCTCCCAAAGGCCCATATGTTAAAGGCTTAGTCCCTCAAGAGATTCTACTTTGTTACAGTGTTAGAAAGCTGAATGACACATATGCCTTCATTTCAACCCCTTATTAACTGTACTAAATAAGCCACTGGCCTATAGATTACATCAAAGAAGTGGACATCTCTATCTCTAGGGCCTAAGTCCAAGTCATCCAGAATGTACCCTGTAGTAGCCCTTGGGGTGGGGGTAGGGGGGGAACTGAAAGAATACTGGAATCATGCACCCTTTCATTCACTAATATTATTATACCAAGTACTGCTCCTAATGCTCATAACAGTGAATATGATGCCCTGCAGAACAGGAACTTCAGGTCTCCAACCAAAAAGTTTCCAAGACTTAGTAACATGGGCAAAGAAATGCTAAGGCCAGGGTTTCAGTCATATAGGGCAAGGGCTGTGAAGTAGAAGAGACTGGATACAAATATGGGCTCTGCCATTTACTAGTCTATAGAGTAAGCTAGGACAAGTTTTTACTCCTTTCTAAGTCTCTATTTTCAATCTGTAAGATGTAGATGCTGATAGTACTTATCTCTACATCTGGGTGAGGCTGAAATGAATAAAAGCACATAAAGTACACATCACAAAGCCAGACACATAAAGCACTACATAAATGGTGTTAAGGTTTTTATCATTACCTGTAACCTAGGTCGTTTAATCCTCCTCCTCCAAACCTTAGTTTCCTCATGAAATATGGAAAATAATAACTCATTTGTAGGGTTCTTGTGACGTGTGTGTGTGTGTGTGTGTATACACACATATGGGTGAAGAGACTAAAGCTAGAAACTGTAAATGGGAAATAAATGGGAAAGTCATTTCTAGGACAACTTAATTTTTATCTAACATTGCTTTTTTGTGTATGTGTGTACTGGTCCTGGGACTTGAACTCAGGGTCTAGGTGCTGTCCCTGAGCTATTATGGTCAAAGTTAATGCTCTACCACTTCATACATGCTTCACTTCCAGCTTTATGGTAATTAATTGGAGATAAGAGTCTTATGGACATTCTTTCCTGGGTTGGCTTTGAACCACAATCCTCAGTTCTCAGCCTCCTGAGTAGCTAAGAAGGCAGGCATGAGCCTGTCTAACATTGCATTTTAATGAAAAGTTCAAGCATACAAAAACCGAAAGAAGTACAAAGTGAGTTCCACATCTGTATACGTTTTATGAAAATCTCTTATTTGTCCTTAACTGATTTCTTTCCCTTCCCCACACTCCCCATATTCCTTTGAAATAGTATCTCTCATATTGTTCTCCAGATTGATCTCTGAAATCCTGGACTCAAGTGATTCTTTCACCTCAGCCTCCACATAATAAAACTATAGGATCCGTATGTTTAAAATCAGCAAATAAACAGTGCAGGTAGCCAGGCACTGGTGGTTCATGCCTGTAATTCTAGCTACTCGGGAGGCTGAGACCTAAAGACTGCAGTTCAAAGCCAGCCTGGACAGGAAAGTCTGTGAAACTTATCTCCAATTAATGAAAGAAAAAGCCAGCAGTGGCACTGTGGCTCGAGTGGCAGAGTGACAGAGTTGTGCAAAAAGTTGCTCAGGAACAGTGCCCAAGCCTCCAGGACTGGCAAAATAATAAAGTAGAGGTATGGCTCAAGTGAAAGAGCACCAGCCTTGTAAGAAAAAGCCAAGCACAGAAACAAATCCCTGAGTTCAAGCCCCAGTACCAGCATAAATCTGCAAATAAAATAGATCCTTTATTTTCCCTCTTCACACTACATTTACCAAAGCTTCAAACCCGCTAATTCTTTGACCCCTCCAAGCAAGGATGGATGAACTCTCCAAAGTCTTGTCCTGCAAACCTCAAGGCCATACTTCATTGACAGACAAAGACAGATTCAAACTTTGGAGCATTCCACCATGAAGCAGACCCCAAGTTTTAAATATACTGGCACTAAAGACCATTATAAATAGCCATTAATAGGCATGATGCTCTGTTTCAATAAATGGATTTAGAAGACTTTTCCAGGCAGGCTCCACTGACCATGCCATCCTTCCACAGTTCTTCACAGTCCTTGTCTTGTTAGATGCCACTTCTGAGTCACTAGATTGGTGAGTCATGCCTAGCAAGCGAGGCCATCTTGCAAGCAAAACGAGAGAGAATTTTCAGGAACAACTTATTAGGCAAGAACAAAGAAAGGCAAGAAGGCATTTGATTTGTTCTAGCAAAACAAAAATGAAAGGTGATTTTAAAAAAAACAGACTGCTGTAATATTGAGGGTTAAACTCAGATGGTACTCCCCTGTGATGTACACCGACTGATCCCAATTACTTGGCTAGAGCCTCTTCTGACTTAGTCATTTGCTCCCCAAAAATATGGCATGGAGTAAAGGGAAGTGACTACCATTCCATCACCACATTGGGCTTCCCTCATCCTCACAAGCCTCTATTTGATTTTCTCAGAGCACCCAAAATAGCCATAAAATAGGCAAGAAAAGAGAGAAACACCACCGATGGGGGAATATTGAGGGTGAAGCTGTATAATCAGGGGGCCAACCACAGAAAGGGGTCACATGGCTACCAGGAAAGCTGAATACACATCCATGGTGCTAAGCTATCAGGCCAGATGAAAATAATCTATCTACCTGTGGAATATCTATCAGTCTTTAGTCTCCTACTAGAAGAAAGAAGGATGCTACAACAGAAGACTTTGTGGTTAGCTCAGAAGATATAACTGCCCACTGAACTTTCCAGACCCATATCTAACCATATTTGAGGAGAGATTTCCCATTGGAAGATGTGGACTAATGACCCATAAAAATAACAACCAGCCCTTTGTGAGGCTCAATGTACCAGGAACTCGATTAAGCATCACAGCACCATGACAGCACAGAAATTATCATCCCCATCTTGAAAATGATACATAATTCAGTTTTGGGAAGATTAACTACACTGGCAAGATCACATGATTGTATAACTGTGTGGCATGTAGTACTAACAGATTGAACGATAGCCAGATTATGATCAAAGCACACAACTCTAGATGCCCAAAGTACATCATGAGAAATTCAAGTCACCCTTTAAAAACTCAAATAAAAATAGGATATGGTTTTCATTCATTTTATTTTTCCTCTCCATGAATACTGGAATATTCTTGTTGTATACTGGCAGATAGGATGCTCCACAGGTAGTCAGTCAGTCTTTAGGCTGCCATTTATGAGTCACATGAGACCCTGCAAGTCACTCAGTATCTCTAGATATCCCTTTCTCAGTTACAAAATGGGGGAAACAAGTAGTACTTGTTTCCTCCTTTCAGATGCATTATCCAAGATGTAAGCAAGATCTTGTAGGTGAACTACTCTATAAAGTATCATTCAACAGAAAGTACCTAAAAACAGCCTTATGCCCAGCATGTTTAGGGGAAGTTAAGAGAAATATTAAGTAGAGAAATGTAAAAAGAAGCTAAGATCCCACCTAAGAATGAGCTGTGCTGGGTGGACTCTAGGACAGAAAGAAGCAGAAATCAGAGGATGCTGTACATGCAGTACCAACTTGTTTTAAAATTATAAAACTAGAACATGCATTGTAACTTGACTTACAATAGTGGCAATATCCATTTATTTTTCTCTTGTAAACATTCACAGGCTATCCAACACCACAGTGTGCAAACAATTGTCATTTAAAGAATCTCTGTTCTGATCACCAACCTCATTCAAGCAAAAGAAAGAAGTGATTGGACTTCAGACCTACTAGGTTTCAGCAACAGTTCTTGAGGACAGTAGGAAGGAAATTTTACTGCCAAACTGATTAAAAATAGGAACACATACTTGGACCACCAGCAAGATAACAACAACAAATTGTAGACTCTCCCTGACTACCATCAATAGAAAAGCATGTTTCTAGTACAATAAATAAATACTTGAAAGGTAAAAAAATATATTGGTCATTGTCTAATTTATTTTTATAATACTCACTATGCACCAATTCCTTATAACTAGTTCTTTTACTTCATTAATTTATTTGTTCCTTAAGCAGTGGGGCAGAGGGGATGGTACCAGTGGCCTGGCCCTGGTGCAGCCTAGCTTCTTTCCTGATTCAAGTCAGCCATTTTAAAAATCAAGACCTGTCATCATCTCAGGAAGGATCCTAGAATGACAGAACAGAAGGAAAGACAAGGTAGATAGACGGAGGTATCTGCAAAGTGCCAAACCCTGCACTTCAGAATGCTGAAGTGAATGTGTGGATGAAATCTGTAATATCAAATAAACAGTGACAAATATAAATGTCCTACAGGTGATGAAGTACTAAAGGAGAGGTTACAGGTGGCAGGAATACCAGAAAGGCTTCGGAGAGGACCTGGCATTTATCCCAGTTTTAGCAAATGAGTAGGAAATGTACAGGGTGAGAGATGAGGGCACAGCCATTGCCGACGGAGGGTGTCATATCCTCCTTTAGCAGCCTCCTAGATGACTTAGATACCATCCCCACTCCTCTTAGCCTGAGCAGTAGCACCCTTCACTTTCCCCTTACTCAGTTTAGGGGAACTATCTCCACTTGTCTTCTCCTTGAGCAGGAAGCTCTCCCCAGCTGCATATTGGACAGGCTCAGGCAGTTTTATTTTTCTTCTTCTCGGTCTTATTTTTATTTATTTTTTTCTTTCTCGGGTTCTACATGCAATGAAACTGCTTACCTAAGTTAAAGTTAAGTCTTGCTAATTGGTATTGCCTTAGGGAGGCCTTCCAAACTCTTTCTCTCCCAGCATTCCCTTAAAGGGAGATGAGTCAGTTTAAGGACTGTAATGTCTCCCTCCCTAGATGCTCTCCCTTCAGGCCTTGGCAGGAAGAGTGGCTCCGTTCAAATTACGGAATGAAGGAATGAAGGGATGAAGGGATGAATGAATGAATGAATGGGGTGAGCCCGTGACTGGCTGGATGTGAGTTCTGGCCTTGTGAGGACAGGGTGGGTGGGGCGTGGGAGAGGGTTTCCGGAGCTTAGAGCTTAGAGCTGGAGTCTCCACAAACAGGTTGCAAAGCGGGGCGGTGGGGTTTTGATTGATTCCACCAAAGGTGCTGCATTGCAGGCGCCAGCCCCGGTGTGGGAGCACGCCAGGGCGTGCGAACCCCAGTAAGCCTGTCACCTCGTCCCGGTGTCACCCTGGATTCCCCCGGTGCAGAGCCAGACAGACAGATGGGGGGAGGGGGGCTCTTCTGGGACTGCCCGGGCTCCTGGCCGCGGTGTCCCCAGAGGAGCTCCGGGACCTGCTCGGGCTAGGGAGTCGCCTAGGCGAGGGCTCCGCAGGGCATCCAAGCCGTGCTGCTGGTATTCGGGTTCAGGGGTTCCCCGGCTCCACGAGGACACCCCGGGCGCCCGTCCGCGGGGTAACAGGTCCCCAGCCGGCCGCGCCCACACTCACCCTGCGCCTCTGCCTCCGGGCGAGCCGAGCGCGTCCTCCACAGCCGCTGCGTGGCCTTCCAGGGCCGCAGCGAGGACAACAGCCTCCGGCTCCTCTTGGCCCCTTTCTCGGTGGCGCCCATGGGTGCGCGCGCGCCCCTCCCTCGCCGCCGCCACCCCGGCCCGACGCTCACTGCCAGCCGCCGCCGGCGCCGCGCGTCTGCCCGGCAGGTGCCTGGGTGGCCGCTGGGGGAGCCCCGGTCACCGGGGGAGGAGCCTGCGGCGGGGGGGGGGGGGGGGGGGGAACCGGACCCGGGCGAAGTGGCCCGGCCCGCCGGGGGCAGCCGGCGCGGAACAGGTGCGCGCTGGGGCCGCCAGCGAGGCGCTCAGACCCAGCCAGGCGTCGCTAATGAGCACGGGAGCTCCGGAGCGGCTGGGCACGGTTTTTATTCCCATGCCACAGTGGAGAAAACCAAGGTTCCGAGAGATTCCGTGCTTTGCCCAGAGACCACACAGTGCCGACCTTCCCGCGTCTGGGGCTCAGTTTCTGCCTTTCCTGCGGCGGTCCCCAAGGAATCAACATGCTTTTTAAAAAACCAATGAAAAATCTGACAGCGGCTTCTATTTTCTAAAACTGATTATGAGTTACCTCTGAACTTAAAAATAAACACACAAAAAACCTAATTCTGGCCTCGTTTCACATGTATTGTTAAACGTCCAGCTTTCTCCCATTTCCCGGATGGAGAAACTGAAATCACGAGTTCCCTTTATCTGTTGCACTTTCGCTTGCAATTAAGAGAGACTGACCGACCAGGAGGTCAAATCCACGACCCCTCAACACTGCCTGACTACAATAATGATTTTTATTATTATTAATGCCCACGGTTGAGTTTTCATGTGCTAGATTTTACACACATCTTATGTACAGGACCCAATGGTACTAACTAGTGAGAAACAATTTAACTCTTACCTTAATAGGTACACATTATATACCTATACCTAGGAGGCTAAGACCTGAGCATCAAGATTCAAATCCAGCCCTTGCAGGAAAGTCCAGTAAGACTCTCATCTCCAGTCAATGACCAAAAAGCCAGAAGTGGAACTGTGGTTCAAGTGGCAGAGCACCAACTTTGAGCAAAAAAGCTCAGAGACAGTACCCAGGCCCTGAGTTCCAGCCTCAGTACTGGCACATGCGTGTGCATGTGCACACACGTGCACGCGCATGCACACATGCACACAGAGAACTGAGAACTTAGTATAAGTTACACGTTGGGTAGAATCATAAAATTGCCAAATTTGTGGGTCCAGTTGAATATCAGATAGACAAGGGTTTTACATGGTGACAAAAATGAAAATCTTAAGTGGAGGTCAATGAAACCTGAATGCTTTCAGATGTGATACAGTGTGTGTGTGGGGGGGGGGGGGGTGACAGGTATATTCTAGCCAAAAACAATCGCAATCTAATCATGATACATAAACCTTAAATGAGGACATAGGCAAAGAAACTCACCACCACTTAGCACTAAGGAGATACAAATTTAAACCACAAAGAGCTATCACTTCACATCTCTGAGGATGGCCACAATGTAAAACAGTGACAGCACCAAACACTGGCAAAGGCTCAGAGGATAAACTTCATGGATTATACATTACTGACAGGCGTAGAAAATGGCACCGACCCTCTGGAAATATTTAGCAGCCTCCTACAAAGCTAGGCCTACAAGCACCACATGATCCAGCAACTGTGCTCTGGGACACTTAATCCTCCAAACAAAAACCCATTCACACATAAACCTATGTGCAGCTTTATTTGTGATAGCCCCAAACTGGAAACATCAACATTGTTTAGTGGGTCTATGATCTAATTTCAGTTGCTAACATGCAGTACCATACCTTGTGTAAGTTATTAGGAAAGGAGACTTATTTTAGTTCATGGTTATCCAAACACAAGGCGTCACATCTGGTGATGGCTTTCTTGCTGGAAAAGTTCTAGAGGCAGCACAGCCTTGCAGGGCAAGGGATGAGACAGAAAGTTCTCTGTGTATGTGTGTGTGTGTGTGTGTGTGTGTGTGTGTGTGTGTGTCCTCTGTTCTCTTACAAAGTCACCAGGATTCAATAGAGCTCCATTCTGATTGCCTTGTGTAATCTTAATGAGCTCCTAATGGCCTGGTTCTGAGTGTCCACATAGCACAGTCCGATTAATATTCTACCTTGTCAAGATGTCATGAAGGTAATTAAGCTCCTCCATGAGTTTTAAAGCAGACAAACCATATTCAAATCACAGCCATATCATTGTATACACTGAGCAATGAAAAACATGAACTATATTGGTATATGCAATCACCTAAATGAATCTCCAGAGAAACATGTTTACTGGAAAAAAAAAAAAGAAAGAAAGCATTGTGGTGGGGGGGGACAGAAACTAACCTAAAACACAAAGGGCTGGATGACAGGAAAGTGCTCTAACACTTGAGCTTCCATCTCCAGTCTTTGCATTTTGCCCAAGCCAATCTTGAACCAAGATTCTCCTACTCATACCTCCTGCATATCTGGGATTACAGATATGTGCCATCATGCCAGGTTTATTTGTTGTGTTGTTGTTGTTGTTGTTGTTGTTGTTGTTGCCAGTCTTGGGGCTTGGACTCAAGGCCCAAGCACTGTCTCTGGCTTCTTTTCACTCAAGGCTAACACTCTATCATCTGAGCCACAACACCACTTCCAGCTTTTTCTGTTTATGTGGTGCTAAGGAACTGAACTCAGGGCTTCATGCATACAAGGCAGGCAAGCACTCTACTGCTAAGCCATATTCCCAGCTCCTTGTTGTGTTATCTTAATCAAGTGTTTGTCCTGGTTAGCCTCAAACAGGAATCCTCTTGATCTCTACCTTTGAGTAGCTACAGTTGAAGATATAAGATATTGCACCTTTTTAATTTGTTTTTTTTGAGGGGGGGGGTTGTTTTGTTTGGCTACACTTGCACTCTCTATCTTCTTGCCTCAGTTTCTTAAGTGTTGAGATTGTAGGCATGTACCACCATTCCCAGCTCTATGTATTGTTTCAACTCTTGTATATGAATCTGCAATTATCTTGAAATAAAACATATTTTAAGTTGCATATCCACAATGTCATATAATTTAATAAAACATTTGCAATGCGCTTGACTCCCTGGACTCATGTTTTCGCTGCCATATTGGACTCCTTCATGACCCACAAGAGACCAAGCATTATATGCTAAGTATCAGGGTGAGGGTGTGAAAGGCTCAGAGGTGTGGAGGTCCCCAATCTGAATTCTTTTCCTACTTTAGAATAAGACCCTTAGTGATCTAGGTAAGTTACATTGCAAAAGCAATTACAAGACATCCCTGTTTTATTCTTTCTGCAATTCAAAATAGAGGATTTAAGTATACAGTGAAGAGTATAGATAAGAGAGAACTGAGAGAAGTTCTTGCTCTCTCTCTCCCATTGCTGAATTTTCTTTTACAATAATCTCCATTCTTCATAGCATCTACACTGGAGAAACTGACCTGTGGAACAAACCATCTATTTAACAAAGCATCACAGGAACAGCAGTCACATGCTACCGTCTCATAACCGAAACAAGGGTTTCCTCTGCTCCTAAGACTTCTTACCTTCAGGTTAGAACACTTGGTGTCTGGTTCTGATTATCCAAACCATCTGTAAAATGTTTGTGCCCCTTCCCCTTCTGAATTCATATTTTAATCATACACTACTCCCATAAGGAAAGATGGTTTAACCCCAGAACCTAGAAGAGCCTGCCACCATAGTTCCCTGTATGCTCTGGTTTCACTAACTGCTTCTGAGATCTTCAACAAGATCCTAGCCACAAAGGGCCCACTTTGGACTCACCTTTCCTTCCACTGTCCTGACACATCCAGAGAATGAGATCAGCTCCTGGCGGGACCCAGTGGCTCCCCGATCAGGGAGAGTTGAGAGGGATACTCTGACTTGCCCTTGCTGTCCAAACAGCATGTGATTTCATGGCATTCCTCCAGTTCTGAGCTGGAACAGGGCCAGAAGTCCCTGGCTCCCACAGTTACAGTGTGCTTCAGGCAGATCCTGAGACAGGGGTGGGGGGAGTGGGGAGAGTGGGGGGAGGGGGGAGGAGTGGGAGAGGGGAACCCATAGTCTCTGGAGACCATGGAAATGAATGCAGCCAGTGAGATGTTGCCCTGAGTGGAAACATCCCAGTGCCCAAGGCACATTCGTGTGCACTCACAACAGAATGTCTTCTCAAATGTCAAAAATGCAAACCCAGAAAACTACTGATTTGTACAGTGTACATCTGGATCATTGGGCAAGGAGAAAAAGAAAATAAAAACAACTTTGAATTCCATTCATGTTTACAAAGGTAAATTTAGAAAATTTAGAAAAATGACAAGCCTCAAAGTCAGGGAGATGTAAGGGGTATGTGTGTGTGTGTGTGTGTGTGTGTGTGTGTGTTTCTCTGTGTGTGTGTGTCCTGCCATATAAGTCCCTTAAAGTAAAGTAATTTGGTACATGACAAGACAGCAATGATGCTTCTCGTTGGATGCCTAAGACCAATGGCCAGAGTTGATCATTTGGCATGGCCTTTAAATGATGTTATAAATATCCAAATGGCCCTTGGGAAAAAAAGGTTCCCTAGCCCCGTAAGAAAGAGAAATGAAAAGGTCTGGAATTTTGACAAAGGTCACATCCTTCAAACTTCATAATGTAATCATTCTATTAAGTTCAAGGAGTTTCATTAGCACCACCACCCTGTTACAGAAACTTCCAGGATAAAAATTACATGTACAAAACATTGAGAAGCCTCTAGAGCCACTGGGGTCAACTGTGTTGCTTCAGTAGTTGCCCCAATAGCAATAATGACTTGGGCATTGATCTCATTATCATTAGTGTGGGAAACAATTAGAGAAGTCTCCACTTCAAATTTATTTTTCAAACTGAATTTTCCAAGTTCACAAGATTAAAGAGCAGCGTGTACATAAAGCTCCCAACCATGACATTGTAAGCAGTGGTACAAGGTGTGGGAGGAGGGAAAGCAGCTCAAGTAAGAAGTTTGGGGACTTAAAAGTCATTTGTTGGGGCTGGGGATATAGCCTAGTGGCAAGAGTGCCTGCCTCGGATACACGAGGCCCTAGGTTCGATTCCCCAGCACCACATATACAGAAAACGGCCAGAAGCGGCGCTGTGGCTCAAGTGGCAGAGTGCTAGCCTTGAGCGGGAAGAAGCCAGGGACAGTGCTCAGGCCCTGAGTCCAAGGCCCAGGACTGGCCAAAAAAAAAAAAAAAAAAAAAAAAAGTCATTTGTTTCTATTACCTGTTGCTGTATAGTAAAGCAGCTGTTGCGGTTTACTTACAAAATATCCCCCAAAGGCTTATGTATTGACTGATTTGGTCATGAAGTAATCAATAGATTCATGCCCTAATGGATTAATAATATGATGACATCATTTGGGAGGGTGGAAAGTAGGAAGTGAGACCTAGATAGAGAAATTAGGACACTGGGTCCAGGTCTGCGAGGGTTGTAGCTTTTCCTGTCTCTTTCCAATATTCTCTTTCTCTGACTCCCATGATGTGAGTTACTCCTGCTCCTCCATGCTCTACCTGTCATAAATAAATCTTTCCTCCCTCAACACATCTATATTAGGTATTTCATTACAACAAGAAGAAAGTCAGGTAATACACCACCTATAATGTAGTAGTATAAAACACCAACCATTAGTGACTTGTTAATGATTTTGCAATTTGGACAGGGCTCAGAAGGAACATAGCTCAGGCTCAAAATCCCTCCCACATAGATGATGTCTCTCTCACCTAAGGAGCACCAAGATGGTACTGGCTGTCAGGTGGGAGCTCAGCCAAGTACCTTGACTCCTCTCCACATGGTTTGCCACTGGTATTCTTGAATATGGTGGCTAGGTTCCAAAAAGAAGGAAGCCAGAGCTCTGGGGCTTTCTTAAAGTCTTGGCTTAGAAGTCCTCCCAAACTGTTTCCTGCACATCCTATTGGTCAAATCAATCCCAAGTTCAGCTGTTCAGAAGAGAAGCCATATGCTTCACTTCTTGGTGAAGGAAGGGACATGCACATACAGCAAGCAAGCAATACTTTAAGGTCATCTCTGGTGACTAGCTAGCACAGGCCTAGTAGCCAGAGAAAAATGCCATCCAGATTCTCATCCATAGAAAGAAATCAGATGCAATGTATGAATGAACATCTCTCACTTTGAGTGCAGAGGGGTCTACAAGAGGCCCACTAGATGGGGAAATGACGTATTAATGGGCCATCATTCTAAGGTGAAATGATATCTCAACTTAAAACCATCAGAAACATAGAAGTCTTTTTGAAGCACCTACCATGCTCCAACTGAGCCTTGTTCATGTCTTCCTAATTGAATAAAGGGCAAAGAACACTAGGGTTGGCATGAAAAACCTAGATGGAACCCCATTTACTTGTCATTTTAATGTCCTAATACAAATACATAATTTTTCGGAGCCTCGCTGTTCACCTTGCAGGTAAGAACTTCTCGGCACATGAGATCATGAGTCTGCCTAAAGAACTGGAGGGGAAATGATGCAGTCTATATATAGACCTGGCCTCTGAAGGCTTTCACACAACCTTCACACTCTTTCTACTATTTTAGGTGATTGGACAGAAATCTAGGGCAAACTCTGGGGGCTGTAGGATGGTGGATCCAGGGTCCCTGAAGGTTTGCATGATACAGAGCCCTCCCACTTCTCCACCAATCACATTGGACTGCAGTATGAACAAGAAACACATTTTCCATACCCAGCACTGAAATTCTGTAGTCGTTTGTTGTAGCAGTTTGAATAGACTTTCTAATATACCTATGCAGCTGGAGACGTTGAGGGAGAAATACCTGACTCTAGGAGATAGCCTGGGCAACAGGACACCAAAGAGCAAATGAGATCATTTGAAAGCACTGCAGAGGACAAGTTTCTCTGAGTGCCACTGTTTCACATTTCCCACCACTGTAAGTTCATCCACTTCTTTTTCTCAGTCGTGAGTTGTTGATGATGGTGAGAGCTGAACTGGGAGAGCAGAGAAGAAGGAATTGCCAAGTGGAGAAGGGTTGGAACAATATGAATATTTGAGAAAGCTTGCTTGTTTAAGCTCATCTTGAATTTTATTGGATTGCCTTTCTCCTGTGACAGTAACTCGAACAATTGCATTCTCTCTTCTCCATAAAAATATTGCAGCCAGGAACCAATTTCTCATGCCTGTAAGTCTAAGCTACCCAGAAGACCAAGATCTGAGAATCACTGTTCAATGCCAGCTTGGGCAGATAAATCAGAAGGACTCTTATCTCCAATTAACTACAAAAGACCAGAAGTGGAAGTATGGCTCAATTGGTAGAATTCCAACTTTGAGCAGAAAAAGCCAAGCAAGAGTTCATGGCCCCAGAAATATCTCTCTCTCTCTCTGTCTCTTTCTCTGTCACACACACACACACACACACACACACACACACACACACACACACACACACCTACCCTGAAGTGATCCTGCTATGGTCCCTCAGGTACAACTCTATACAATTATAAAAAACTGGCTCTTTTACTCAAGGAGTTTTTAGTCCAATAGAGGAGAAAGACAGTAAACAGTCACCTAGCAGACAATCATATAAACATATTAAATTGTTAGTGTAGGGAGGAAAAGCACAGAGTGCTAGTCCTGTTGACAAATATATAACAAGTGATTAAGCTCATGGAAAATCAATGAAAAGCTCCTTGAGAAAATGACATTTACTTTTAGAACTGCAGGATAATCAGAGTGGTTCTTGGGGGACAGGGGGAATGCTGCTGTTACTAATAATCATAGCCAATATTTTCATAAGTTCAGAGGTTTAGGTGGGGTCTTCTTATGGAACTTAGACTGCCTGGCCTTGAACCTGAGATTCTCTTATCTAAAACTCCTGAGTTTTAGAATCTGCAGGCATAAGCCACCATACCCAGACATCACCAATACTTTTAGAAAACTTATTATGTATTGGGTACTGGTCAAAAAGTATCTGACATATATAAATGAATTTAATCCTTCTAGAATCCCTATGAATTAAGTACTAGTACTATTCTGAGATTACACATTTTAAAAACGGAGGCACAGACATGTTGAGACAGGGTAAATGAAGAACTTGAATTCTGTGGTCTAGCCGCAGGGATCATATTCTTTAGGCAAGACAGTCTTCTGGAACCAGGAAAGAGCAGAGAATACCTGAGTGGTTAATGCTTGGTGGGCAATGAGGATAGGTGGCACAGGGAAAAAGTAGGGAAAAGATCAATTTGATTTTGGAATTCCTTTATGGACAGGACTGGGGGGCACTGTGACATGCACTATGAGGTTAAACTCTCCTTATTATTCTTGGTGTCTGTTTTCTGAACACAAACTTGGTGATCTGGAGGAGCCACAACCAGTAGGAGGATGTGGAAGTGGTCCTCCCTGCTGGCAGTTCACACAGCCTCTCATCCCCACGTTCTTCCCTAAAGAGCTCTGCAGTGCCCTTATGGTTGACCTGGTATCCTAGCAAGTGTTTGTGTTTCCTGCTGTCCTCTATAGTGAGTTTTGCTGATGCTACCTCTGACTGTTCAGCGAGCAGGACACACCTCCTGATGAGCTGTGCTGATTGTATCAAACTCAGCACAACCATTGCCCTAGGTACCCTCCTTGACAGCTCACAAGCCTGCTCCCTCCCTGCAATCTTGTGTAGAAAAAGCAAGGGAAACCAAAGTTATGCTATCCAATATGCTCTCCACCGGGCACACATGGCTGTTGAAGTTAAAACTTCACAAATCAAATGTAACTAATTAGTACCCAATGCCTCATCCAAACTAGCTACATGTGGCTAGTGGCTGCCTATTGGACATCCATTTTAGAATGCTGAAGTAAGTTCCATCAGACAAGTACTGTTCTAGAAAGGTGCTGTATGACCTTTATGCTCAAGATCTTTACCACTAGGACAGCCCAACATGCACTTTATTTTGAAGTTATTTTACTGTTTTATTTTGTTTTTTACTTTCATTCATAGATTATTCTTTCTATGTATCAAACCCTGTAACAGATAATCAAACTGGTTGCATTACCATGTTTCTAAAAGGAGTTTGAAATATAGACATACTGATTTACCCTTTGGTGGGTCTGTGGGTGGCCCCTAAAACCTCAAATAAGTTACTTAAACTCTCAGACCCTTGTGGCATTGTTATAAAGATTAGATTAAATAATGTGTGAGAACCAAGTAGTAAACACTCAATCAATGGTAGCTATGCAGATAGCTACTGAGCATTTGTGATCCTCTCCTAGGAAAATCTTCCTTTTGTCTCACTGTGTGAATGTTTAGAGTCCTGCTTAATTAGTCATGCCCAAGTGTAATTTTTTTTGTCTTTTACTATCCATTGGGTTTACTTGTAGAATTATGGGTACATTCTAACTACTGTTTCTTTTATAGATGATCTTGGATCCTATCTAGCTTGGCAACCAGATTCATAAGAAGGTATACATCTATACTTTCAAAACTGACAAGATAACATACGACAGAGCACTGTCCTCTGTCTCTAATTGAACTTTCAATAACAGAATTCTATTACTTCTATTCTCACTGTGTGTTTTCACAACTCTTTCAAATTCATGTTTGGATAATGTTTTGAATAAATACCTCATTCAATAATGCAATGAATTCAATAATGCAATGAATTCCAAATTTCATTGTATAGAAATGGAAACAAGAGTTTTTTATTTTACTTTATGTGGTTTGTTTTTTCTATTTTTCCCTTTGGTTGCTGTTTTTTATTTCTGTACCTGTTGCCTTGTATATACATTTATCTGATTTGAGGATGGTAAGAGGAAGCACAAAAATGATCGGACAAGTGAACTACTCAGCAGTGATACTCACCAGACACTATGCTGAAAACAAACTACAACTTGTGGGGAGGAAGGCCAGGAGGGAAAAAAAAACTGGGAGAAAATGAGGGAAGAATTGAGACCGTTCAAAAAGAAATGTACTCATTACCTGGCTTATGTAACTGTAACCACTCTGTACATCACCTTTACAATAAATTTTTTAAGAAAAATAAGCATCTAAGATAATGAAAAGCAAAAACCAAAAAATGTAAATGGTGGCTATAGTTCATGTTATCATCATCCCATCCACAGGTGCTTTGGTGGGAAAGGAACTTGGACTTCTCGCAGCTCTTTCCTCTTGGAGCACTGAGTCATGGATCTTTGTTCTGCCTTAGGTTGTCCATTACATCTCTCTCAAGTAACTGAAAGAGATTAAACACTTGTCCCCTCTCCCTTCACATCTGCCTTCTGCAACACTCACATACGTTATACTCTCTGCAAAATATTTCCTTCTTCTACAACCACTTTCTAAAATCTAGAACTTTCCTGAGTACTTCAGGAATAGCCTAGCTTCTATAATCAATAACTATCAAGATGCCTGAATACGAGAAGGACTCAAAGCATTGTTTTTATGAAATCACTTATGAAAGTTATACTTCTGCAATATCTCCTAAATATAGTGCTAAATTCTTATCCAGCACACATACACAATATTTTAAATACATAGTATCCTCATCCATATATTGTTCATATTTCCATTAACAATTTCTCTGGAAACATTTCCAAAGCTTTATATGATATCATTGCTTCAACTAATCTGGACACAATATTGATATTTCTATTATAAGAGCTAAGATTATATCAGCTGTTTTAGAGGAGGCAGTAGAGTTCTTTTGTTGTTGTTTAGTATAGAACGAATCATCTAAATTTTTCCCAAATAAATTATTATTAAGCCAAGTTCTTCCCATTCAATTTCTGTGGCTGCATTTTTAGACCTCATCAATGGAGTATATATTTCCATTGAACTCTATTTTATTGTTTTAATGTAGACTCCGGGTCTGTTGAAATCTTTATTCTTTAATCCAGGTAGTGACCCTTGGGCTGCAAATCTAACCAATATGTTTTTATTCCCAAACACCCAACCAACCCCAAGAAGAGCTTGTGTAAAGGTATTCAGAGAGCTTGGAGGATGAAAAAGGTGTGCACTTGCTCCAATACATACATCTGCTTCCCTGGTCTCTGGCTTACAGAAGTGCTGCTCTGGAAATGTGCTTTGGGATCCTGGCCTTTACATCCTTGCCTCCTCTATTTTGAGTCTGTTTAGAAAATGGCCAAGACTGGTTTTGATGATAAAATTACATTTCAAGGTGGACACATACTAATATTTTTCTTTAGCTACTGAAGCACTATCACAGTAACCCAAGGACAGGAGTTTGAAACAATAGAGATAAAGCATTGCATGGAGGTCCCTGAAGAGTCCAAATGGAAAGTATCAATCAGAAACTCATTTACTAAGCCCACTTCTTATTAATCATGCCCACAGTCAGGAGGAATTGAAAGAAATGTATCCCCTAACTCCTGCTTAAATGAGACATCTCTTCTATGTGTCACTATGTCTTTCATTTCCACATCTCCAGTTTGGAGGGGATGGCATCATGAATGTAATTCCCAAATGCAAAGTTCCTTCTGCTTCCAAGCATATAGTAGAATTATATTTTCCCACTTTTCACCCACTCCTGGCTCTTCTAGACCTTTCTTCTACCTTTCCATACATAAATAAGTGTCTAAAAGATACAGTAGGGAGCTGGGTGTGGTGACACACCAGTAATTCCAGCACTTGGATGGCTGAAGCAGGAGGATGTATTAGCTGAGGCCCGCCCGGGACACATAGTGAGACTCTATATCAAAATGAAAACAAAACAAAACACAGGCTACAGCCAAGAAAATTTTTAGAAATACTAACCAAACTCCTCCCTGGTCTTAATTCTCTAATTCAAAGTTTAGCTCTTTTGTGCTCATATTACATGAAAGAAAGACAAGCATAGAGGGTGGTAAGGGTCTTCCTTTGGTTTTGGTTTCCTAAAATCTAAAACCATTGGAATGAGGATGAATCTTGGCAGACACAAAGTCTTTGGAGAAAACAATAAATAAGGGAAAGAAGACTGGAAAACAGAACAACCTCAGTTGTCACTTTCCTCACCCTTGGCTACCTCCCTGGGGTAGGGGTGCGGGGTGGGAGCAGGGAAGCTGAAGGACTGATAGCAATACCGATAAGAAGGGTCCTGGGGGGTGGAGTCTGTGGAATGTATACCATTTTGTGTGCAGATGCAATTCTGTAGGGCAATTTCCTTCAAAGACTATAATAGGATCAAAGGATCCATCATTTAAAATTTATGGCACACTGGCAATTTGTCCTCCAAAATCACTGCCAATTTATATGTTTTGAGCCAGCATATGAGATTATATTACAATCTCTCAACCATGAGTAGAATTAGTGTCTGTATATGTAAACATATATGTATGTACGTGTATATATGTATGTATATGTATGTGTATGTATATACGTATATGTATACGTATATACATATACACACGTACATACATATATACATACATATATACACGTACATACACACACATACACAGGAAGGTGTTGAACTCAGGGTGTGGGTGCTGCCCCTGAACTTTTGTGCTCCAGGCTAGCAGATCAGCAGCCTACCACTTACTCCATAGCTCCACTTCTAGCTTTATGTGTGTGTATGATTAGTTGGAAATAAGAGTCTCACTGACTTCTGTACCTTGGCTGGCTTCTAACTGCAGTCCTCAGATCTCAGCTTCTTGAGTAGCTAGGGTTATAGGCATAAGCAACCAGCACCTGGCATTAAGAATATATTTTTGGGGCTGGGGATATAGCCTAGTGGCAAGAGTGCCTGCCTCGGATACACAAGGCCCTAGGTTCAATTCCCCAGCACCACATATACAGAAAACGGCCAGAGGCGGCGCTGTGGCTCAAGTGGCAGAGTGCTAGCCTTGAGCGGGAAGAAGCCAGGGACAGTGCTCAGGCCCTGAGTCCAAGGCCCAGGACTGGCCAAAAAAAAAAAAAAAAAGAATATATGTTTGGCTTTTTATTTGGTGATGTTAGAGTTTGTATTCAAGGCTTTGTACTTGCTAGACAAATGTTCTAACCTCAGGCCAGTATTTTTAACTTTTGAGAGTTTGATAATTAAAAATGATTTTGCACTGTTGTTTATTTTGCTAATCATGAGGCTTTCTGGCATTTTACCACATACTTACCATTTGCTTTTCTTTTGTGAATTACGTTTTGGTTGGTATCTTTTACCCGTTGTTGTACTAAATTTCTCTTCTGTTGATCTGAAGGAGTGTTTTGTGGGCTATGGATATGTCTTTTGTTACATACATATGAAAGGCTGGGCCTTTTTCTTCTCTTTGCATCTCAGAAGGTTGATCCCTGGAGGCTGCATTTCTTCCATGGCTCAAGCTCCCACCCTGTCATCCACACAATCTGATCCACTTTCCTAAACTAATGGAAACAAAACCTGCTCATGTCATACAGTTGGCTCAAGAATGAAATTAAAGGGAAAAAAACTAGAATAACATTAAGGAAAGTAGTTAAAATGTACAATGGCAAAGGTCCTGGACAAACAAGTAATTTAAGGACACGCAAATACGTGATCAGATGTCATAGGAAAACAATAGGACTAGGAATTAGAACATTTGGGGGGAAGGTACTGGAGGGTTTGAACTCCTGCTTGCTACTCTGGCATCATACCACTAAGCCATACCTCCAGCTCTGTTTTTCACTGGCTATTTTTAGGATAGAGTCTCACTTCACACTGAGTGCATGCCTGTGTCCCTACCCACCTCCTGGAAACTTCCAATTGTTGCTGAGATCACAGGCATACAATAACATCCCACTTCCTTTGAGGAGATGGAGCCTCCTGGACTTTTCATCCAGGTGGGCCTAACACTGTGATCCTCTCAATCTCAGCCTCCCACACAATTTGAGATGACAGGTGCACTCCACTGTACCCAGCTACAGGATGAGGAGGAATCTAATGAATTTTTCTGCTAGACTGGCCTTATATGATGATCCTCTCATTCTCAGCTTTCCAAGTAGCTAGGATTACAGGTATGAGCCTGCAGTGCCCATCTGGAAATCAAAGCTTCTGTTTCAGGACCTTGCTTTGTCATGAATTCTCACCTTATCCATGTAATACTTTGTTTCTATTTTCCTCATTTGCAAATTGGAGATGAAGGCTCATAATGTAGTAGATATTAAATGGCATGACAGGACAGCATGTGTGGAATGTTATCCTGTCAAGTGTGAACCACTATACATATCTACATGAGTTGATTAGTTAGAAGCAGAAAAACTTTATTTCTATCAAATGGAGAAGTACAAATCAATCTTCAGGCAAGATAATCAAAATAACCAATAATACAAGTAAATACCAAGTGGATAGCACACACACACACAGACAACTGTTTTCCATACTTTGAATTAAGCACATGGACCCAAATGAAGAGGGCTGACAGCTGTGACACCATGGGACCACTCTGACTCATCATAAACACAAGGCTCTTGGGAAACTGAAGCTGACATTTTACAAGGCAGTAAATCGAAAGGCAGGTGGCACTGGATTAGAAGACTGGCTTACACTCGGGAGCAATCAATCACAGTGAAAAGCCATTGTAATCCAACAATTCCCCAGAGATCTGCTCATCTCAAAACCATGAATGTATAAAAAATCAGTAGTACAAATTCTCCTAAAACTAGAAAAGCCCTCTGAAAATTTCATATCCTATGGCACTTTACAATTAGTCTTCCCTTTTCTCTAAATTAAATACAAAATTGTTTGTACCTCAGGGAAAAAATCTACAAAGTAGGTCAATTCACTTGAAAGATGAGACCTTTTTTGAAGAGACCTTAAAGAAGATATTTAGCTAACAATGGCCTAATCACCAGCAGAGGACACATGAGGATAGTGCCCTCCCCCCCATGCTCTACCCTATCTGTCTCACACCACACACACAAAGATCAAGTTGAGAAACACGCTGGAGCACACAGATAATAGCATTTATCCTGGCAAGAAAGGTGCAATTTGCTGTAACCAAGATAAAGTATGGCATTTATGGGCAATTTTAATTTTATTATGTTTCAACATAGGCAGGAAGCAGGATTGCCTTCATAGTTGAAATATGGCTTCATAGCTTTCCAATACTGGCATGTGCTCCTCATCTAGAAACAACCTAGGTGGGTTATACATGAAAAGGAATAACAACTTATGACCAGATGAGATTCCCATATTAAAAGAAGTATCTGTTGCTGCATTCTTCTCTTGTGACCCCAGCAGACTGGGAGTTAACTTCAACTGGAGGAGGATAGAGAGAAAGCAACTCCCACCATAAGCAGGACTCTCCTATGAACTGCCTCTCTGGCAACTTAACTGAGGCACAGAAAGACTGTCAAATGAGAGCTGAACAAATTAAATTCATCCACTAGACTAGAAAGCCTATGACCCCCATAGTACAGATAAGACATATGTTCTTCTTATACTATATGCAACTATCACCACCACTCGCCACCAAGTTTCATTTCATGTCAACAGCAGAGCTCTGCGAATCAAGAGTCCAGGCTGAAGCAAACACATTGTTTTACCAATTCATGACTGGAAAGCCTAGTCCAAGAAAAGGTAGGGAAAAGGCCTATGGGATTTCCTGAGGAATCCCTATAAGTATATGAAAGAATGTGTTTAAATAGGATTGTTTCCATGTTTAAAGACAAGGAGAGGGGCTGGGAATATGACCTAGTGGCAAGAGTGCTTGCCTTGTATACATGAAGCCCTGGGTTCGATTCCCCAGCACCACATATATAGAAAACGGCCAGGAGTGGCACTGTGAATCAAGCGGCAGAGTGCTAGCCTGGAGCAAAAAGAAGCCAGGGACAATGCTCAGGCCCTGAGTCCAAGGCCCAGGACCAGTTAAAAGAAAAGACAAGGAGACAAGATAATCAAGATATCTATTACAGTAGGCAATTGCTGACGATTCAGGCGATGCATGAAATGTGCATAATACAGAAGAAATACTGAAAGTGCCAACAACTTGACACATTCAGAAATGTGTTCATCTTTGTGGTTAAAGCAAAGGACTCCAGCAAGTTTAAACTTTTAGCCAAAGTCAAACATGGAACTCAGGTTCTGGAACTAATTTTTAGAAAAACTTGAGTTTGGATAATATCCTTTATTTCTTGTTGATAGCACTGGGGCTTGAATAAAGGGCCTTGCACTTGCTAGACAGGTTCATTTCCTCCACTTTTTAATACCCCCATCCCATTTTTGCTTTAGTTTTTATGGGGTTTTTTTCAGTCTCATGTTTTAACCTGGGCCAGACTCACAACTGTGATCCTTCTAATTATGCCTCCCATATAGCTACAGACATGCACTTGCTTATTTATTTAGATGAGGTCTCACTAACTTTGTGCTGAAGTTCACTTTGAACTGACTCTACCATAGCTGGGATTATAGGCATGAGCCATCCCACCTATACAATATATTTTTTTAAAGTGTTCTGTCTCAACATTGTTAATTGTGAGGAAAGCCTCTGCAGCAAAACCTTCAGTTCTCTCCCCCTACTCCCCTTGACATTTCTTACCATTTGCTTTTTTTTTCCTAATGGAAGACCCAACTATGATGTTTATGACTTTGCTCACATTTGAGGCTAGATATTGGAGAAAGGGTGTTCAGGGTAGAGCTTCCTGAAGAAGGTAAGACATGAAGCAAATGTCCCCTGGTTACAGCCATAGTCACTGCATGAGAAGTGGAAGGAGGGCAATGGTAATGAATGGGGTGGCCCTTAGAACCATGTTAATGTGGTAGGATACATGACTGGGACAGTGTTATAAAAGTCAAGGGTTACTTGGTGTTCCATGTTCCAGAAGATGAGTTTGTCACCAGGGCCTTGTTTGAGGGGTAAAAGTGAGGGAGTGACCAGTTTGTGAACAGCTCCACAGAGCCAAGAACTCAATGTGGGGAAGCTCGGCCAGGAAGGGCTAGAGGTTTAGTAAGGGCTCTGCAGGCTCACAGCACAACGGACACCAAATGGGCACACAAGACACATGGGTTTGCCTGCTCAGCAGATTAGCTTGGGCCCAGCCTGGCCTGTCCGGGCTTTTCCGATAGGTGAAGACTTGGGGAGGTCTCTGAGTCAACTTCCTTTGCTTATCAGAACAATCTCACAAGTCACTTCAGTGAGCTGGGCCATTCTTATGTGACCAGGGGCAGAACTAGGCAGCCTTAGGGGCTTGAGTTTCCTGGAGCAAGACACAGTAGTAAAGATCCAGAAACCAGCTCAGGAAAATCAAACTGGGGCATGAGTCCCAGGGATATTGGGGATAGATAGCAGTGCCTGGGTAAGACATTTCACAACCTGGGCCTGTCTGCTCTGTTTAGAAAAGGAGTGTAAAGATTCCTTGAGGCAGGTGTAAAGGTCCTAAAAATATACATTGAATTCAGTGGGCCTTCAATTCATGGTTCAAAGAGAATTGTACTGATTGTATCTGATTCATGTAGTTGTAACCCCTCTGTATATCAGCTATACAATAACAATTTTTTTTAATGGCTCCTATGGTAAGTCGTCTTAGTGTAGAGGGAGAAAAATACAGCAGTGTTCCTAGTAAATGGGATGGCTCTTTAGCTGGTGGGAAGCAACTTGAATTAGGAAGTGGAAAGAACTACATAATGCAAAGTCTAGTTGGAATGTGAAGAGACCATCCAAGGTACTCACTTTGCTTAACTGTGAAGGAACTACATGTATAACACTAGAAGAGAAGGAAGAAAAAAAAAACAAGAAAAGGATATTCCTTTCATTTTACTTCTGTCGAAATAGTTTCAAGTTAACTTTTATTTTTATAAAATCACTTAGGAAAAATTAACAAGTTTGTTGAAGAAAATCAGAAATCATTTTTTTCAAAGGCCACTGAACATGAGGCAAACATAATCTTTCAAGGCAAAAGGAAAAGATGTTTGTTTCTCCCTGGTCCTGCCTAACAAAACACTCTCAACTGCTGGGAGATCTCAGCAAGCAAATTCTGCTGAAACTCACTGAGTGACCCCATGTTGACCATCTACTTGGCTTGGCAGGAGGAAGAGAGAGAGAAGGATGCAGGAGTAGAGTACAAAACCGGGGATCTGGTCCTTTCCCATTCTTCTCTCAGAAATTCCAGAAGCAAGGAGGGGAAGTAAAGAAATCCATATGAAGATTTTTAAAAAAGCACATACTCTCTTCTTTTGAGTTATCCATAATAACTTTAACTCTACTTTTCCCAGTTTGCAGAAGTTGTTTCCATGGCAACATTACTCTAAATTGTACGAATTCTCCTTCCCTGTCAGAATTGTACACAGGTACAATTGTACCTAGAATTGTACCTAGTTATCCAGGAAACCCAAGCTTTATCTACTTGATTTCAACTCACCAGTATCAGCAGGCACCCAAATGCAATTCATCTAAAGTTCTAAGAGTTGATATAGTAATGCACTGATGATTTCCACGAAAACTATATGTATGTAGGCAAGAACACTGATAAGTAAGCCACTGCATTTCTGGGGTTGCAGGGATGGGATGAACACTGGTCTGCATTTCTACCTTGAAAGCTAAGGAACCACTTATACAAAGGGACAAATAAAGCAGAATCGGTAAAAAAAAAAAAAAGGGCAGTATTATAATATAGAAAGATAGATTCTTTGCTGTATAGGATAT
Organism: Perognathus longimembris pacificus; assembly: GCF_023159225.1. Classification (NCBI taxonomy): domain Eukaryota; kingdom Metazoa; phylum Chordata; class Mammalia; order Rodentia; family Heteromyidae; genus Perognathus; species Perognathus longimembris. Next base: position 45,226,884 of record NC_063167.1, on the reverse strand, counting down.
ACATGGCAGTGAGTAGACTTGGGGCCCACAGGGTATCTTCTGAAAGTAAGTGATGTTTCAATACCACTAAAGTACTGAAAGACTTTCTGTTTTCTGCCACCCATTGGAATTGTTGGACCAAAGACATAGGCCATTTAAAGATGCTCCTTTGGACACAAGAATCATGCATGAAGAAGGATGTAAATTCATAAGGCAGCAGGAAAAACGTTCACTGTTCTTCCCAGAGGAAAGCAAGACTCATTCAAGGTGGCCACCAAGTCTGGAAACCAGAGACACCTTTCAACAAACGGTTTATTGATGCAATGAAAGACAAAATATTACTCTTATCTTTATTTCTAGACTTTATGGTCACCTTGTAGACTGTATCTTTGAACAAAAATGGGGGGGGCGAATTTTTTGTTTTCCCATAATCATAATGCTGTTCTACTCAACATACATCTACCTAGTGCAACATTTGCCTATACCCCACAGGCTCCATTCTCCTCACCATCATCTATCTGAGTCACTTAAAGAAGAAAAACCATTGGCATTTGTGTCTAGCAGCATGTTCAAAATTCATTTTGTCTTGATTTAAAAAAAGCTTAATGATTCTATAAGTCCAGTAATTCCATGTAGTCATATTACTATTCCTATACATAACATATGATTGCTATTCAACATTTCCATCAGTGAGGATTTCCTGTATTTCCTGAGGATTCCCAAAGACTTTGGGGAATCTTTCATATACTAGAGTGAGCCCATGAGTTTGACTAGCTATTTAAAGTAAGACCCTCCGGGTGGCTCAGTTTCTGGTGCATGAAGAAATTCAACACAATCCCCTTGATCTCCATTTATAAAAAAGAGGAATTTTCAGGGGGGAAGAGTAGGTAATACAATAATTATCTTACTAATAACCCAGAAAGCTAAAAGATAGAGCGGGAACATAAAGCAAGGAGGCAGAGAAGGTGTCACTCTACCAGAAATGGGGGGGGACATGAGGGCACAATCAGTCAAAGCAGAAGTAGCCACTGGGTGTCATTAGCTTCAATTCAATCATTACTGCAGGGGTACACAGCAGAGAACTGGGACAAGCTGGGGCTGGAGCCCTGGGTGTTCTCAGGTTTGCTGGTGATGTGGTTCAACAGCCTTTGGAGAGAGGGGAGAACCAGAGGCCACTACCCTCACATGCAGAAAGGCCTCAGTCTCCACAGGATAGACATTTGAAATCCAGCCTGTACTTGCTTTCTTGTGAAGGGCTTGACAACATGTTCAAAGTCACTTTCTTTTGGAAGGTAGGGGCCTCTTCAAACTCCTCATACTCGATAGTTTTCTTATCAACCTCACCATTTGAATTAGAAAAGTGCTACAAGATCTCTCAGCTAGCTTCTAATGTGGACACGGCACCAATATTACACACATGGATTGTATGAATGATCACATCTTTCTGGTTCTTCACTGGGAAGGTTCAGTAGGCTTGTTTGGACTGAATAGGTGCGATCTTGTTCGAGAAAAGTGAGTAAACGTAAGGCCAGATCTTGTTCGTCTCCGTCCCAGAAAATTGGTGGAGAACTCCTCGGCTCCTGAAAAACAGTCCATTCACAAATTACATCAGTTTCTTTAATGAAGCTTCAGGGAGATCTCATGGTGGCTGTTTCACATCTCTTAAAGTGCCCAAATACCCTCTTCAAATGTTTAAGTGCTTCTGCTGGGTACGTGGAAACAAGGCCTGAGCATTTGCCATTCTGATGTATTTGCCAGGATGTGCCTTATGTTCTCCTCTTTATAGGGGTGGCCCCAAATCAGCCTTAATAACTACTTTTCAAATCACTGGCAAACACTGCTCCTCAGAAATCCTCACTTCTTGCAACAGGCAATCATGGAACCCAAGATGCATCACAACAAGATAAGAATATCTAAGCTAAAGATTGGCTAACCTGGGGTGGGGGGCAGGGTAGTTAGTAGTCAAGAAATTGATTATGGCACAATCTATAAACTGCTTTTCTGAACATCACCAGCATAAGGTTCTGTTTGGCTGCACATTGCTTAGAAATTTTTAGTTCATTGACAATGTGAAAAAAGAGAGAAAGAAAGAAAGAAAGAAAGAAAGAAAGAAAGAAAGAAAGAAAGAAAGAAAGAAAGAGAGAGAGAGAAAGAAAGGAAGGAAGGAAGAGAGAAAGAAAGAAAGAAAGAAAGAAAGAAAGAAAGAAAGAAAGAGAGAGAGAAAGAAAGGAAGGAAGGAAGAGAGAAAGAAAGAAAGAAAGAAAGAAGAAAGAAAGAAAGAAAGAAAGAAAGAAAGAAAGAAAGAAAGAAAGAAAGAAAGAAAGAAAGAAAGAAAGAAAGAAAGAAAATTGAGATTCTCCTCCATCCACCAGAGGGCAATATTTCTGTCTCTCTTAACAAGCAAAAAGCAACCATCAGGAATCTTTTGCCACTGGGCCTATGTGGCCTTTGGTAATAAGTGGGCAGATCAAGCTAGAAGTCACCCAGGTCAAAGTTGCCCAGAGTCTCCCATTGCCCATTGGGCCTAAACTCTACTCCCTTTTAAGGCAAAACTAGGGGTAGTAACCAGGGCCTCATTTGTGCAGGTAAGCACACATTCAGCCCGAAGACTCATTTCTAATAACAGCTCAGTCCTTGTGGCCATTTCATTTTTATTTATTTATTTTTCTTGTGGCCATTTTATTTTATAACCTCAGATTTATGGTTTTAACTTTTCTCTGTTAAACTCCCTATAAACACATCCAAGCCACATTTTTTAAAGGAAGAGTTCAAAATATAGATGATCTCAGTCAATTAAATAGAGAAGTAAAAGAGATGTAGCTCAGGGATGGAGTGTTCATCTTGTATTCATATAAGACCCTAGGTTAAACCCCAGAACTAGAAGAAAAATAAAAGGTAATTTCTAGTTGTAATTTTATATCCAGAACAGCTAGAGATGATTGGGTTTAAGTCCTTATGTTCTAAAAGTTCCTGAATAAAATACTATACTTTGTCTCCCACGTGTTAACTCTTAACATTTCATCTGCCTTTGGGGAAGAGGGATAATGAGAGTTTAGGATTTATCTTGCTTGAAGAAACACTGTCCATCTCAGCCCAGTGACCTTCCCAACAGACTCCCAACTTTCTAGTTGGTCTTTTGCCATGGGATTATGGAAGCACACTCACTTGTAGAGTTCAATCACTGGCTTTGCTGCATCTTTGTACCGTCTCAGCCTGGCAGCAACTGCTTCAGGTTTATCATCCTCCTGTTGTACTAATGGTTCCCCAGTGATGTCATCGATCCCCTGTAATACCAGAGAAACAGGTTAATATGACTAACAATTTGGGCCTTTCCATAGGTCAGACCTTTCCTATGCAAAACCATGTCTTCCACTTTGATTCCAACCACATGATGGGCAGGCCTGGGGTCTCAGTGTGTCGATCTTATTTCCTGAGAGCTGATATTGAGGCTTTAGTAACTGCTTGCATCTTTCTAAAGCATGATCCAGTGCTGTGGATAAATGGCATTTTCAGTTGCATCTCAATGCCAGGCAACCTCCTCCATAGCAGACCTTCAGACAATATCACTCTAGCCCCCTAAATTTTTCCAACACTGCCCTGTCTTCTGAAGCCTGGATCATTAATATAGAAAAAAAAGAAGATATTTCACTACAGTCCTTTGTCAGTTTTCATGTAGAGTCTCCAAATTTATCTTAGATTTTTCAAATAACTTATCAAATAACAATATACCTTATAGTATATTTAAATAGGCATAATACAACCTGATGTGTATTCCATGCTTCTTAGCCACCACACAGAGGAGACAGGGAGGGGAGATGGCAGTATATCACATAAAGTCCCAGACCCCATTTGTTCTTTTACTTAGAGACACAATGTTCAGAATTCATTAAGGAATTCAGAGACAAGCAAATACCACACAATCTCCAAAGGGAGCAAAATCCTGCTGGGGGGGAGGGATTCCACCTCCTAGTAGAGGAGGAGGCATGGTGGCTGCTAGCCTTAGCCTCAACTTCATTAACACTTCTAACCGCTGCCTTTGGAAAGGAGTATTGTAATTGCAACTATTCTTTTAGAGATAACCGCAGAGAGTAACTAAGTCCACAGTGAAGCTTTCCATATTTTAAGTAATTTTTCCATCAATAGATTTGGACAGTACCCAAATGCAAAGTACTTGTAGCAGACTTCTCTTTTCCCATTTGAATTTTCAGAACTTCTCCCCAATTGTTTTATTTTTCTATTGTAATAGCTTCTGAGCATGAACATAAAACAGAGACCTAACCCTGCTTTGCTGCACACCCTGTGATCCCAGCTACCCTTGAGCTGACCCTGCAGCCAGCTCAAACAACATGGCAAAGCATAGACAGATCTAATAATGGAATAGAACTATGGACATTTTTCAAAGACATCTTCAAAAGAAGACTAGTGCTTGGACTCTTTGAGTAGAGAAGCCATCTTAGCCCCATAAAGAAATTTTATGCAAAAATAAATATTCCATCTATACTCAAGTCTAAATAACCTTTTTCCATTAAGTTTGTCCATTAAGACACAATTCCCACTTTCACCTCCAAATAATATTATTAAAAAATACCATCTACTACTGAATAGCCACATTTAAGTACTATGAGACTAAATTGATGAGCTGGTTGAATTTGTATCAGGGAGTCAGACAGTCTTTGAAAGAAGCATGAAGCAGAAATGGTCTATGCCAGATGTGTGGCTCATGACTACAATCCCAGCATTCCAGAGGCTAAGAGCTCAATGGTAGAGTAATTGATTGGAATGCTTGAAGACCCTAAGGTTTCATATTTTTAATGTGTCTTTTAACCATGAAGATGCATTCTTAGCAGTGTATTCATGGCCCCTATTCACTTTTAAATGTTTGCCATTTTCTTATCTAGCTTATGAAAGCTCTTTGTATGTCTATTCTTACATGTACATGAGGTGGGTTGAAATCCAGGTTATAAACTCGTCCACTAGGAGGATGAATCCAACGTCGGCTAAGTCGATCTTTAAGTGTTTCAAATGGAATGTTCAAACTGATCACTAGATCCAGGTCACAGATTCTGTCCAGAGCTTCAGCCTGTACTAATGTCCTGGGAAAACCTAAATGCCAAAACAGAACCATATCAATTGTGAGACACTAACCATTCAGTTTTTGAAATATTTTCAGTGACAGGATAATCAAATCTGCATACAGTTTAAATATTCAATGTTCAAATGTTCAAAAAACACGAGCTTTTTACTGCCCTTTCATCATGGGATGTATTATGGGAATAATATAAAATGTCTTTTGGTTGCCCTATAACTCTGAATTCAAAGAACTCCTTTTCCCACTGTGAGAAGTTGGTTGCTCAAATACAAAGGTGCTAGACTCTGCATTGAAATCCCAGAGTGGCATGAATGCCAAGTGAGTGGTTCCAGCATGCTCACTAAGCTGCACATGACAAACTCGCACAATGGCTGCCTCTTGTCCGGCTCTCCAGGCACCTACTGCTCACCAGAAATGGCAGCAAATTCTTCCCTGGGCTCTCTCCCAACCCTCCTTACTGCCTGTCAGCCATTCACACAAAGCTGCTTGTCTGCTGAGTGTCAGGTCTTGCCTTGTCCTGGTCCTACTTCAAGGTAACAAATGGAGATAGAAAGATGTTCACAGCCAACAACCGAGGCCATCAAGAAAACACACTTTCTAAAGCAACGACATCCAATGTGATTACTCATAGAGTATAGACCTTTAAAACTTCTTTTAAAACCTCTATTTGAATAGTACAAGAAATGTATCCAATGCCTAACGTATAAAACTGTAACCACTCTGTATATCAGTTTGACAGTAAAAGTCAAAAAGGAAAAGAAAAATTAACCTGAAAAAAAATAAAACCTCTAGGGAGGGAGGGGGGCATGAGGGACAAGGCAACAAACAGTACAAGAAATGTATCCAATGCCCAACGTATGATACTGTAACCTCTCTGTACATCAGTTTGATAATAAAAATTTGAGAAAAATAAATTAATTAAATAAATAAATAAATAAATAAATAAATAAATAAAACCTCTATTTGACAAGGTATATTTGACAGGAAATATATTGGTGAGTATATTATAATAATAGTATACTATTATATTATTATACTGAAACAATTATAATATTAATATTATAATGTATTATTATAAATAATATTATTATTGTGTAACAATATATTAATAAAATATACTCACCAACGTACTATAGTATATATAATTTATACATCATTATCCATACATTAAAAATGTAAATTAAATTTAATTTTTTTACTGATAAATGTACACAAAGAATTTAGAGATGATACCCAAGTACGCTGGTTCTAAGCCTGGCACCAGTAGCTCACACCTGTAATCCTAGCAACTCAGGAAGCTGAGATCTGAGGATCGAGGTTCCAAGCCAGTCTGGGCAAGAAAGTCTGTGAGACTCCTATCTCCAATAAACTTCTGAGAAAACCTGGAAGTGGTGCTGTGGCTCAAGTAGTAGAGCACTAGCCTTGAGCACTGAGAGGTTCAGTGACAGAGTCCAAGCCCTAAGTTCAGTCTCCACAACCAGCAAAAAATAATACATTGGTTCTCAGCCACATTCTCCCCCCTGTGTTTTATCAACATTAGCTGCTGCTCTAACAAGAAAACATTATTTATCCTTTGGGTAGAGAGGAAAAGCTGGGGGAAAAAAGGTACTAAGAAAGAACAAAATGCTCTAAAAAAAGAATATCACAATCTCTACAACAAATGTTCAGTCTAATTGGCTAAATTCTATGTGTGGTGAAGGTGTGAATTAGGCTGCTCAGCTCCGTGCTTCTATCCTGTGAGGCCCTCTGGAGGAGGTAAGCGTGACTACAGACAGGGACGCATGAAGTTCAGCCTACATGCAGGCCCACATTTCAAAAAGGCGTCCTAGAAGGCTCTCATATTGAGCCCTACTAATAATTACAGAAAATAAAGCTAACATCTGGAAAGTCCTCTGTTAGGACAATGGCTAATTATCCTCTCCTCTCACTGCCAGAATAGGATTAAGTTTAGAGAACCATGGAAAAAGACAGAAGCCTGGGAGTAGATAAGGAAAGCTAACATGAAAGACTGATGGTGTTAACACTGTTTAGATGCAACCAGTGTGATGACTTAGAAAAAAAAAAAAACTTTCTATAGTTTCAAGGTTTCTCCCTCTGAAAAGACACAACAAAATCACCAAAAAGATTGAAAACAAACAAACAAAATATCACGGATGCTCAGATGCTATTACAGGACTTCGTAGACTGGAATAGTTAAGAAGTAAATCCAAGCTTTAGGTTTTGTGGGGTTTTTTTGTTTTGTTTTGGGGTTTTTTTGCCAGTCCTGGGGCTTGTACTCAGGGCCTGAGCACTGTCCCTGGCGTCTTTCTGCTCACAGCTAGCACTCCACCACTTGAGCCACAGTGCCACTTGGGCTTTTTCTAAATTTGTGGTGCTGAGGAAGCACCACAAGCACTATACCACTAGGCCATATTTGTAGCCTGCTTTAGGGGGCTTTTTGCAATGGAAGACAATATTGTATTTCCCCAGCTTCTCAATGACAGTAATAGTAAGGATAATATACTAAAACACTTGTTATCTGCCCACATGTTCCTGCTCTTCCATGCAGGTACAAACCACTCTTAAGAACAAGTCTTGTTTACTTCAGATCCTGGGGAATGAGTACTGGGAAGGAAGTCTCCAGCAGAGGCACATTTTCCAGATGACATCTTGCTTAGTTCTGTCTGTGCCATTCCTTACATCCAGCAAAAGTGGTACAGAGGGGAGAAGCCATGGTACATTCATGCCAACAGTTACCAGAAGGCACTATGCACCTGTCACAGTTTTGAAAGTGAGGAAAGCAGCCCTGCCCTAGGTCAGAAACACTCAGAATCCAAAACAAAATGGTAGCTATTGGCACAGGATTCAGGATCAAACACTTCCAAATTCCAGAGCCCACTCTACCTGGCCCCACTGCAAGAACTGCCAATTTTATCCTGATCAAGTTTTATCTCTCATCCTGTGTGCTTCAGGTATAATCCCTAAGGGATTTGTGTGTGTTAAGACTATGGTAACAAAACACACCATACACAGATGGGGGTGGGGATGGGGGGGGGGGCTGGACTTGAGCAATAGTAATTAAGCAGCAGAGTGTGTGTGTGTGTGTGTGTGTGTGTGTGTGTGTGTGTGTGTGTGTTCGCTGGCCCTGGAGCTTGAACTCTGGGCCTGGGCAGAGTTCCTGAGCATCTCTGGCTCAAGGCTAGGGCTCTATCACTTGAGCCACAGTGCCACTTTCAGCTTTTTGTGAGTAGTTTATTAGAGATGAGTCTTGTAGACTTTCTTGCCCTGGCTGGCTTTGAACCACAATCCTTTGCTCTCACCTTCCTGGGTAGGTACAGGTGTGAACCACTGGCGCCCAGCTCAGTACTTCTTCCTCTTACACTCCAGAGTGAGAAGCTGGAGCCATGGAGCCTGGAGCTGGAGCCTCTTTGTCTGTTCTGCAGAAGGCTTTCTCTTTCGTATGCTCTTCTCTCCTTTGCATGCTATTTTCCAATTTTCTCATAAGGGCATCATTATAATGATCTCCGTGTGACCTAATTAGCACCTGAGAGATATCCCCAAACTCAGTCAATGGGGATTAAGACATATACATGGGAAGGGAGGTCACATGCCAGAGCACCAGGAAGGGCAGCGGACATGTGATCCACAGTGAGTACTGGGTAGTGTACTCTGAAAACACTTGGTAGAACCTCCTAGAAGCCCTCCTTAATTTTTTTTTTTTTTTTTTGCCAGTCCTGGGCTTTGGACTCAGGGCCTGAGCACTGTCCCTGGCTTCCTTTTTGCTCAAGGCTAGCACTCTGCCACTTGAGCCACAGCGCCATTTCTGGCCATTTTCTGTATATGTGGTGCTGGGGAATCGAACCCAGGGCCTCATGTATACGAGGCAAGCTCTCTTGCCACTAGGCCATATCCCCAGCCCAGCCCTCCTTAATTTGATCTAAGATAGCAGGGGAAAAAAAGACCTTATTTTATTCCTTTTTTGAGACTTTTTCCTAAGTGTTTTGGGAAAGGCTTTTACCCTGGACTTTTGGACACATTCACAGCTCAGCACTTCAACTGTGGATCACAGTGTCCAGATTCCAGTGCCCTCCACTCTCCAGGAATTCAATGTGGGCACAGCACAGAACCTGAGCAGGGCCTAGAAGTTACTTTCACAAGTTTCCCTCTCTGAATTCCAATTTGCCCGTCATCATCTGCCTCATTTTAGCAGTAAAGCTCCTTCTTCTGCTTCCCAGATCCAGTTCAACACTTCATTATGGGGGCTGGGGATGTGGTCTAGTGGCAAGAGTGCTTGCCTATTATACATGAAGCCCTGGGTTCAATTCCCCAGCACCACATATACAGAAAATGGCCAGAAGTGGTGCTGTGGCTCAAGTGGCAGAGTGCTAGCCTTGAGCAAAAAGAAGCCAGGGACAGTACTTGGGCCCTGAGTCCAAGGCCCAGGACTGGCAAAAAAAAAAAAAACACTTCATTATGATGAGCTTTTATTTGGGTTTTAGGCTGACATATCTAACAGTAAGACTCAGCTGATTTGTATGAGTGAATGGCAAGGCAGCGGCATGACATGGAAGCCCAGGGAACCAATGATGTGCAAGGTATAGTAACTGTAACCAAGATGCTAAATCCAAGATGCTCCCTCCTACTCTATGGTATCCCTTATAGGTAATAATTAGTACATGTTTAGGCTAGTCATAGTAGAAGATCACAAGAGCCCAATAGCTATGTCCTTATAAACACCTACGATGATGCTAAGTGAAATGAACGCCACGTTAAGGATACAAGTTTTGTCAACAGGTGGCAGCATTGGTAATTGTACCATTCAGAATTACAACGCTGTAGCGTGCTTTGTGCATTTACTAAAAGTAATCACAAAAGGTAAGTCTTCCAAAAGACTAAGCAACAATACTGTAGCTTCTTCAATCCACCTCTTCCAAGTGAATATTCCAGGAATGGTCCAAGATGTAGAAACTTAGGTCATTAGAGCCAAACCAAGACTTAGATGCAAAGCTTGATTTTCTCCCTGGCAGGCCTGCATCTCAACATAGCTTCCTGTAAAGAATACAGAATATTTCTCCACCTCCTCCTCCCCACCTTCCTTCTTCCCTCCGCCTCCTCTACCTCCCCTAACCTGGCCTAGAAAGCGGGCTTTGTCCTGTTCAAACTGCCAATTTAGGTGGGAAGCGTGAAGTCATATATAACTGAAACTTCATGTGTTGTATTGCTAATCATGGCACAGACATGGCATTCAATATCCAAAAGATTCACTAGGTAGAGAGAACTGTTGCTACAGTCCTGACTCATATTGTTCCCAGCAGTGATGGCCATAGGGCCGTGGCACCTGCTACTGTCAAGCCATGCCAAGATCCCGAGGGAGCTCAGCTAAATTGGGAGATGCCACGGAAACAGCTGAGGGCAAAGGAGGGCAATAGGAGGTAGAATGTGCCTGTTCTATTTTTCCAATTTCGAGTGAGGTCAAGCCAAGGTCTACCACCACATTCCCAGTCAAGCAATGCAGGCCTTCTGCGGGGGGCAACTCCAGCACTGGCACCTCATGAGACCAGCTGGCACCATCAGTCCCCAAAGCTCCATTGATGTCTACAGCCCACCCAGGTTGCTTCTGACCACACATGGAGTCCCAGTCGCTGGGAAAACAAGAGACAAGTCACAAAGGCAAGCCAGTGTTCAGCACCATTCCTCACACTTAACTGCACTTGAAAGCAGGCAGTTTGCCTCCCCCAGCCTTCCTTAGCCAATGTCCAAACCACTCACACCAACCAGAACCCACAGTTGCAATTTAAAATGAATCACAGTCAAACCTTGTTTTCACGTTCCTATCTCACAATTATCTGGATACAAGATGTTTCCTTGTAGGTGTCTAAGATCTCCAGATTCCATTTCATTCCATTTTTATTAGCAGAATGGCCAAAGGAATCAGTAGCAGCTGTGTTCCAGATGTTGGTGATAGAGCCCTGAGCTCCATCTTTGCTGAAAGCATTAGGACTCTCCTGCTGTTCATTCAGTTTCCTGGGATGTAGAAAAACTACCCTGGCCTTTGAAACTTCAGGATACCTAAGAGATATGTGATAAGTGGGTCCTGCCCTTAGAGAGCTTAGAGGTTAGTGAAAATTACTTAAAAATGGAGATATGCTTATAATCATCACTCAGCAATAGACTCAAATAGGAAATAGACACTTCAAGAAGGTTGGCTTTCAAAACCATAAGCTTGGGCTGGGAATGTGGCCTAGTGTTAGAGTTCTTGCCTAGCATGCATGAAGCCCTGGGTTTGATTCCTCATCACCACATATACAGAAAAAGCAGGAAGTGGCACTGTGGCTCAAGTGGTAGAGTGCTAGCCTTGAGCAAAAAGTAGCCAGGGATAGTGTCTAGGCCCTGAGTTCAGGCCCCAGGACTGGCAAAAACAAACCAAACCAAAACATAAGCTTGCCTCTCTGAAATGGCTTCATGAAATAAAAAATGAAGTACTTTTAAATAGAAATTCTTGAGGCATATCAGAGTTGAGATCCCCTAGCATTATTGCAAGGATTTTGTCCCATATAGGGGCCCAGACAAAATGACAACCTTATGGTTAAACAAGTATTGCTACATCTTTTCATCCTGTTTCCCCTAAGGGAAGATGTATACAAAAGAAGGAGCCACAGCTGGGCACCAGTGGTTCACACCTGTAATTCTAGCCACACAGAAGGTTGAGATCTGAGGATGGCGGTTCGATGCCAGCCTGGGCAAGAAAGTCTGTGAGAATCTTAACTGCATTTAACCAGCAAAAAGCCAGAAATGCAGCTGTGGCTCAAGTAGTGGAGTGCTAACCTTAAGCACAAAAACTCAGGGACAGCACTTAGGCCCGGAGTTCAAGCCCCAGGACTGGTACAAAAAAGCAAATAAAAGTAAAAGGGAAAGGAGCTATCATCTGCAAACTCCTTGCTGAAGGACTCCTCTGTTTAAAATTTCTTTTCCTCTTTTGAACTTGTCTCCATAAAAAATTAGGGCAAGACATGTCCCACTGCATCTCAATGACAACAAAAGGACTACAGTTTCAATACAGGCCCACAATTTTTTTCCCAAGGGAAATAAAAGAGACAAACACTCTTACATGAATGTGGCTATTGGCTTCAGGTAAGACATTATCAATTACTGGACACATACTCTTAACTTTACTACATGCCAATGGAGCTATATGCAAAACAGTTACTATCTCTGCTTCCCTGGACCTATATTAAAGCCAACAGATAAATATGACATCACATGATTCTGACATCTAAAGAAAGAGAAAGTAAAATAAAAAGACAAAAACATTCAGCAAGACATTCAGCAATTGCTCTTTCAGGTTCAATTTAGTTTCACTGCTCTTGTCAACTCTGAGTAAAATCAAATGCTTTTGCTGTTGTTGTACTGTTTCTTATAAAACTAATCTCATTATGTAGCCTAAGTTAGCCTTTTTAAAAAAAGTTAGCCTTTTCTTGACCCTCCTGTCTCAGTATCCCCATTGCTAGGATTATATGCATATATTACCAGGCCCAGAAAAACATTTTTAAAACATAAAGTATAATGTCATTGCTATACATCCCTACTTGCACATGTGCATGGGGGGCAGTGTGTGAAGAGTAATGCTTCTCCATCATTACCCCAGGTTATTTCTGACTGGTAGCATTTCAGTGGATCTCTTACTACACCTCACATCTTCCCATCAGGTGTAAATGTTTTATTGTGATTATGTATCATTTTTAAAACAACTGAAAAATTAAATCTTCTGCATTTCCCACATCTTCTTTTAGTTTTAATCAACCTGTTTAATCTCTCTAAGATCCAGGTTCTCTCTATCAAGTCCTATATTATTTTTGTTTCACATTACTAGGCAAGGCATAATGGGAGCTGGGGTTTTTTGGTTATTCCATGCTGAAGTATACTAATGACAAGCGACTGTGATCAGCCTCTTTACTAGAACTACATTATTAGAATAACAGCTAATTATTGAAATTTTAAATTCTAACATCTGTACTAGTATCAACCTTGATAACAATAAAAATAACATGTCTACTACTTGACTGTCTACATTACAAAGCTCCCCTAAGAGTTTCACACTTGTTAGACAATCTTTGCAAACCTAAAGCCATAAATAGGGCCTCTTACATAGATAAGGAAAATGAGTCTAAGAAAGATAACTAAGAAAGATGTGATGGAGCTAAGCCCAAGTGGCTCACACCTGTAATCCTAGTCATTCGGGGGGGCTGAGATCTGACAATCGAGGTTCAAAGCCAGCCCTGACAGGAAAATCTTTGAGACTCTTGTCTCCAATTAACTACCCCCAAAACAGCTGGAAGTGCTGTAGCTCAAGTGATAGAGCACTACTAGCCTTGAGCAAAAAGCTCAGGGACAGCACCCAGACATAGGGTTCAAACTCCAGGACCTGCTCACAAAAAAAGAAAAAGGTGTGATGGTGTATGCCTGTAATCCCAGCACTTGGGAGACTCAAACCAGAGGATTCCAAGTTCAAGTCCAGCCTGGGGTACATAGTAAGACCCTACCTCAAAACAAGCAAATAAACAAACACAAAAAAGGTTAATTTTGCTTGCTCAATAGGGCATCATCACTTGTGACAGGCTGATCATTAATCCGTTCTTCCACACTGCTTTTACCACACTTGTGTGTCCTTAGCATGATCCCTTATACACAATGTGTCATGATTAAACTTGTCACTGAAGCTTTGCAGTGTATCTTAATTCATCTAGTTATCAAGACATCAGCTTCAAGTGGCAAATGCAGACAACCCATGGTTGAATATCTAAATTTAATTTTTTTTCTAAGCCAGTTAATTTTTAAATGTTAGGAAGTTAAAAAGTAAGTTATTTATGTCATCAAACCCAAGATTCTAATTTTTTTGCAAAGAAATCTATTTATGGATATTTAATATATAAGCAAATATAACCTAACTCAGGTGGCATTAAAAATGGGGGAGGCTGAGCCATTTGTGCTGTGACAATCAGAAGGCCTGATGGGAAACACTAAGCCAGGTGTGACTTTAAGTAAATGCTTCCAGTCAGGAGGAAAGGTTTGGCTGCCGGAAAACAGCTTGTTCCTTGAAAGGTGCTTCATACTGGTCCAGAAAGAGGAGACTGGTTGTTCTGAGAACCATGAAACAAGCAAACTAAAAGGATTCAACACGCTGTGATTCTTAATAATAGCAGCATTAGCATTATATTTAAGATTGCAACTTAGAATAAGCTGAAAACTTAACGATGTACATCAATTAAGACTAGACAACATATCATATATGTACATCTTACATTATTTAGCCTATCTTCATATGTACATCTTACATTATTTAGCCTATCTTCAATAGTCTCTTCATCTATGAATAACACTTCTATATTCCTTTTTAAACAACTTTCATTATCTTAATTCCAATATTCCAAATAATTATGAAGAAAGCAATTACAGTAGGGAGGGACTTGACACAAAAAGGGACGGTAAAACATAAAGCAGCAAGTGTTTGCAATGAAGCTCTGGAAAGAAGAGGGGCTCAAATATAAGCATAAAACTACATTCTTTCTACCACTGGTACAGAACATCAGTATGTATTATATAATAAAGCTTAAAGGGAAGAATTATAACTTACACTACTATCAGAATTTTGGTTGTAATTTCTGAGTTAAGAAATAGTACTTGAATTCTTTTCCACTCTAAACAGTCAATGAATATATTCTTTCTGACCATGGTTCCAAGGAATAATTACAAAATCTAGAAGTACTACAGGCATTTGGATAAAGACTATTTATTAAACCTTATTATTTAGCATGCTATCATGTAAGCCAAACCAAAGTAAATGCAATCTATTACCACTGGACACTGGACAGTTTCTGAAGTTTCCAGTAAGAAAGAAATGGAAAAGGGAACCGTACCACATCATACACCACTAAAAAAAACTGTTCCCTTCTTGATGGGGTGGCATTTTACTTTGCAGATTTAAACCTATACATACAGGTATGTACACATGTGTACATACATACTCACACACACAATTACAACCTAAGGACTTAGGTCTTCAGCTACAAATTTGATTGACAGAAGACTGTCAATCAAAAATGAGCTGGGGAGGAGGGGGCGCGCTGGGAATGTTGCCTAGTGGTAGAGTGCTTGCCTTGCATACATGAAGACATGGGTTCCATTCCTCAGCACCACATATACAGAAAAGGCCAGAAGTAGCGCTGTGGCTCAAGTGGCAGAGTGCTAGCCTTGAGCAAAAAGAAGCCAGGGACAGTGCTCAGGTCCTGAGGTTCATGCCCCAGGATTAGCAAAAAAAAAAAAAAAGAGCTATGGGGAGAGTATTATACTCGTATTTGGAAATAAAGTTCAAAGTGTAATTTTATCTTTTTTTTTAATCTCAATACAAATATGTCTCTAAAAAATGTTGTCAGCTCCTACCAGTGCTATACCAGCTATCCTAATTCAAACTGTAAATTTATTATTTTTAGCATATGCTTCTAAATCTTATTGACAGGAAAGATTACAACTTAATGTTCACTTACTTTGGTCCTGTTTGCTGTTATTGACAGTTTTCTAAATAACAGAATGAACTAGGTCCACCATTTTATGTGGCTTATGATTCTACTGTAGTTTTAAACACAGATTAAAAATTAAACTCTAATTACTTTGTCATATGTAACATAGTAACACTTATCTACCTCCTTAGTTATCTACATTAATTTAGTAATACTAGTAGACTCCTAAGTCTCTTAACTCCCTATAACAAACCTTCTGCTTCTCCTTTAAACACACTGAGTCCCCTGGGATCACTCTTCACGTGATAACTGGCAGCAGGTGTCGCAACTGTGTTGTTGATGTTGCAACTGTGTTGTTGATGTTGCTCACGGAAGTGGCAGTTGGAACAATCCCTGGTAGAGCTTTACCCAGTTTATCATTTTCATTGGGCATTTCAAATACACATCTCAACTTAGAATCCATTAATTCATCAGGTTTTGCCTCCTTCCACACAACTTCCATATCTGTAAAGTTTGGTGGAGCAAAAATTGTCTGTACCATAAACTTGTGTTTACTTTTTTCATTCGGATCATAGTCAAAGGGTTGCAGCATTACTGAAACAGTCACAGTTGAGCCTGGGTCGATAATTCCACTGTTGGGCCTCACACAGTACCGGCGAGGTGCTGTCGTCTTCACTTTGAAACATACTTTTCTCTCTGACGGATTTTGCAATTTAACATTTGTAGTGACTACATCTGTAAAGGGGCCTTTGAATTTGAGGTCTGTGGGAGGGTCGAGGACCAGGATCTGTTCTTACTTCGCCATGGCCCCGGAGGCGGACGCCATCTGACACAACGCAGAGCGGGGGCGCCCCCGCGGCGGCGGAGGTTCGCTGATGGGGGCGGCAAGTGGGAGCGGCGTTGCACTGCGTTGCTCTAGGATGGGGCCAGGCTCGCGGCTCCAGGGTCTCCAAGTCTGCCGCCCAGCTGTGGGTTCAGTAGGCCGCCAGCAGGGTCGCAGCTCCGGGTGTCACAACTGACTCAACCCTACACCAGTCTCCTCGGCCACGCGCACACTAAATTTTATTTTTTTAACTCCTTTCTAACTTATTTTAATATTAACTTCAATGCTTATTCAACTCCCTATTTTTTGGTTGTTATTGCTGTATTTTCTTTTCAGTTGCATGAAGTATTTAACTTTGCCCTAATTCACTTATCCAGCCTCATGTGTTCCAGGATTAGCCTGTGGTTAGAACTGGAGTTTCCCGAGCAAACCTTATTGTTTTATACCTGTATAGATTTTTGCACACATTTATTTCTACCTTAGTGTCACCTTGTCCAAAAAATCTTCCTAATAGCTGTGTCCTTCAGTTCCAAAAGATTGGTAACTTCCTGCTCCGTGTAATCTTTCACCTTTCCCAGCTGTCCCAAGACCCTTAGAGCAAGCATGCACATGGACCTCCCCCCTGCACCAACCAACACCTAGCTCATCAAAATGCACCAAAGAATGCATATTTCATTTGTTTTCATCACTGAATCAAGATTTTTTTTCTCTTGCTGTCAAATATCTACATGCATATGTTTTCTGTATGGCCTTTAGAGCCTTTCACTATTCAAATCTACTCATTCTCAAGCTGGGTACTCATGGCTCACATAATCCTAACTACTCAGCAGGCTGAGATCTGAGGGCTGTGGTTCAAAGCCAGCCCAGGCAGGAAAGTTGGTAAGACTCTTATCACCAATTAGCCACCAGAAAAAAAAAAAAACAAAAAAAACAAAAAAAACAAAACACTGAAAGTGGAGCTGTGGCTCAAGTGGTAGAGCACTAACCTTGAGCATAAGAAAGCTTAGGGACTGCTTACCTGACTTACATAATAACCCCTCTGTACATCACATTTATAACATTTTTTTTAAAAAAAGGTATGGGACAGCACCCATGCCCTGAGTTCAAGCCCTAGGACTGGCACCAAAAACAAACAACAACAAAAAAAACAAAACACAAAAAACTAGTCATTCTCTGAAGTCACACCCTAAACAAAATCACTATGGTCCGCTGTAGTAAGACTGTTTTGCCCTAGAGAGCAGTCAGTTTGTGCAAACAGAAGCCACTGGAAGTGGAAAGAAAGGATGAGATCTCAGGAGAGAGACCCTACCAAATGAGGAAGGGGCCCCAGGCATCACTAAGGTACACACCAGTTGGCAGCATGTCAAATTGCCCATAGAAGAATTGCTCCACTAGGAGAAGGTCTGAATTATTGTGTCTTGGATTTAAATCAAATGAAAGGTGACCCTCATTGCCTAGGGTTAGTACCATGTGACCTGCTGGATTCTGAATCCAGCAGGGGAAGGCCCTGTGCACTCTGCTATCTCACTGGAGTGTCATGACACTGTTTGGCAGAAGTGGTGGCCCAATAAATACTCAGTGATGCTAAAAAAAAATTTTGAGTACTCAGCACCAAAAGATATTCACATAGTACTTGAAAGATCTCCAACAAGGGAGCAACAATAGCTTCAAATGAATCGTTAGATATAAAACTACTTTTTTAAAATTTATTTGCTGATTTATTTTATTTTTGCAGTGTTGAGGATTGAATCCAGGGTCTTATGCATGCTAGGCAAACTATCACTGAGCTAATCCTCAGCCCCAGATAAAAAATCTTGAGAGCTATGCATGCTAAGATTTCAGGTTGTCTATCACCAAAATATCTTTTCATATCCCCACTCAACAGTGATCCTTCCTGTGAACTCAGTCATTATTCCTGTTTGAAATATCACTAAAAGTAGATCCACTGTTTCTTTGTGTTGTCAATCAACAGTTAGTGAAGACCTGAGCTCTCCCTTAGCACTTTAGTTAACTGGAAATCAATTATATGTCTACTAATTATTTCATCTGAGAATTCTCAGATACTTAATGATCATACTAGAAAGGATACTCAAATAGGCCTCACGTTTTACAATTTCTTCTTCCAAGATAATAAAAACGAAATGGCAAATCTACTGTCAAATATATAGATATATATATGTGTGTGTGTATATATATATATATATATATATATATATATATATATATATATATGTACCTGTCTGGAGACTACCATGTAGCTACAAACATAATTATTTAGCCAGGTGTTGATGGCTCATACCTGAAATCCTAGCTACTCAAAGAGTGAGATCCAGAAGACTGATATTCAAGACCAACCTGGGGAGAGAAGTACATGGGAATCCGTGTGTGTGTGTGTGTGTGTGTGTGTGTGTGTATCAAACTGGAACTGTGGTGCTAGCTGGAGAGCATCTGCCAAAGAAGCATGCTGAGCAAGTGAATGAGGCCCTGAGTTTAAACCCTGGTATCAGCTAATAATACTAATTAATAATAATGAATTTTAAAATCAACTGAACTCAGCAAGTAGTAGCTGAGTCTTTTAGGAAAATCAAACACATATTAGAGACCTTGGTCAAAGTCTACCTTCATAGTATATAGCACAACAATAGCAACAAAGTGCCGACAGAGAAAATGAGCTAAGCAACATTCACCCAGGAGCCAATGCTCAAATTCTTTCCTCTTACCAGAACATCTGGTGCAGTAAGACAGTCAGACATATTTACCTTGCCTTGAGGCATAAGTGAGACCTCAGGAACTGTGGAACTAAAACTGAATACTAAATAAACCCCCATCATTTTTCATGCTGTCATTTTGACCAAGAATGTCACTCCTTGCTTACAAAATTCACCCCGTTAACCTCCCAGAACCCAGATGTACCCTTGCCTAACCATGATGGGCTGAGTGTACATCTCCCACTCCTCCTGAGCTGGTGGGGGGAGGGCCTCTGTCTACCTCTACTTCCCCCTCCTAACATATCTGAGATCATGCACAAACTATCAGGAAAACACATGCACACACTACACCATTCAAGCCATGCTGACTTCTGCATTATATATGTGCGTGTATGTGTGCATATATATATGTGCTTATACATATATAACATATTATAAATTATATAAGAATTATGTTATTGTATTATATAAAGTATACTTTATTATATAAATATGTGAATATTATATAAAAATGTATAATGAATGCAAATATTATGTATCATATGTATTTATAGATAGAATTACCTTCAGAAAGCACCATTTAGTGTTCCATATTGTTCAGCCCAAAATAAATAGACCACACAGCAAATAGTGTCTGCTGTTCTAGTTATCTCCATCTCCAATTATATGGCTTAAATTACAAACCCCAAACTGCTCTCCAGGAACCCTAATACTATAACATGGATATGGTTTTTGTCTCCTCCAAGGGGTCCCCATGGAGGTCCCCACCCAGTGTGAGAATGTAGTAGGGGAGGAAGAGTGAGGAACCTTCCAAGAGGTAAAGCCTAATGGGAGCTCATGGCCTTGAAAGGGCTTAATGTAGTGCTTGTGGGGCCTAGTTAATTCATAAAGAGCATGATTCATGGAGAGTCAGCAGGGCAGCCCTTCCCCCTCTGGCTCTCTTACTGCTTACCTGTGCTCTCAGCCCTCATATGCTGAAGCAGGGGCATCTCGCCACAGTCTAGGACATTTGGAACTTTGAGCTACATCAACCTTTTCCCCTTACAAATTACTCAGCTTGAGCATTTTTTGACTTCCACGTAAATGGACTAATATACCAAATATAAAACATGTTTTGATATTTAGCTCTACAAACTTAGAGCTGAGGGGAAGGCATTCCCAAGGTGCTATTTAAAAGCAAAGTTTAGCAGTAAAGTTCAGAAATGAAAAACTTCATTCTGATATACCTTCCTGGCCTCACCCCACTAACCTCATCTTTTTAAGTGAAGACCTTTCCACATGTGTATTTTTAATTTGTTTTTCAGTGCTCGGATTGAATCCAGGGTCTGGAGCCTGCCAGGCAAGTTTCCCTACCACTGAGTTATACCCCCAGCCTATCTGTGCTAAGCAGCTAGCTGTGTCTAGTTACTGTTCCACTGGGGATGAGTAAGTAAACAGTGAATACACTGTGCAATGGGAAACAAGATTTTATAACAAAACTGTAAGATTTGCACACTGCAATATCCTGCTCTTACACATACACACACACACACACACACACACACACACACACAAAACTTGTGTAGAAGAACAGAACCAGGCACACCAGAGCACTACCAATCCCCCACCTCCACTTGGGTTCCCTTGGCTTGAGTCCACCATGCCGGCTCATTCCCACCCACCATTAGCAGAATGCCTGTTTAGGGCCATATGGACCATGATGATGAGTCATCTGTCATGCAGAATTCCTTCCTCAACCCTTCCATGCTCAGTCACCTTTAGCACACTCACGTCCTCTGCAGAGTGCATCAGCATATGCCCTGGAACATAAGGAGTCTAAAGCTGTACGTACACAGGCACGAGTCATTCCTCATTCTGTAATCCTCCCTTTGCCAAATGGATTGACTCCAGAGCTTTACAGAAAAATCACACTGAAAGTGACCAGATGGGTTTGCAAGGAGAAAGACAGTGCAAACTAAATCAGTCAGGAGTGACGCACTTTACTAAAAACAGGCCCATGATGGAGAAGAAATGAAATTCTTCACTCTGAGGGGAGCAGTTAGCCTTGAAAAGAGACACCAAACATTCCATCACTGACTGACTGACATGTCTACTCTGCAGGGCTGCATACTTTAGAAACGATTTCTGAACTTAAGACTTTGTGGAATCACTTCCCCCAAAGTCCAGGGCAAGCACACCAGGCATGACAGAGAATGACAGAATTGTGTGGCCCTTGAAGGTAGCCAACACTCAGTTCAAATGCCTAAACATACAGCCACTCCCTCCATCCTTACAAATGTGTTCCTGAGCCATTTGCCATGAGCAATCAGAGGCTTGGCGAGGTCAGGTAGAGCCCTGGAGGCCACACTCTGCCCAGAAATGTAGGGGCTGGGGTTCAGTTGAGCATTCTGACACCAGGGCATTTGCTTAGTGACTACCTACCTCTCCAAAAAGTTCAACAGAGTTGACCCTTCTTAACATGGATCTTTACTTTAAGTTCAGTAAATCTATACTAATTCATTTCAGAAAATTCAAGAAGCCTTACAATTGAAGAATTTAAAGAAATTGTTGCTAGGCAATGGTAAAGCTTATGAGTCACTGCAAAAACAAAGAATTGGGGATCAAGATGTAGTATTGTGTATCTACAATCCTCGCCACTGGGGAAAGATGACACAGGAACACTACAATTTTAAAGCTATCCCCAAATATTGGGTATCCCCTTAAAAAGTGTCGGGATGTTTTCAAGGCATAGTTTAGAAAATCAACATGCCTGAAGAAGTGCCAGTGAAGTGATAACAGTCAAGATACTGAAGAGGATAACAATAAAGACTAACTACCCAGAGCAGCAGCACCTGACCTCCATCACAGACCTGTCAATTTCCCTCCTGCTATTCTCCATGGATGGGACCTGCTTGCCACACCACAGTTATTGCTTCAGTTCAGGCTACTGTATCTCTTAGTCTAGTTAGTCTGAAGAAGTCTTACTTGGCTTTTAGTTGACATTCTCCTCCCCACTCCAGCACAGCCAGTCTCCCCTATGATGTGTACTGGATAGTCTTTAAGAGAGTTCAATCTGATCACATTATGATCCTTCCTAAATCTTTCCCAGTTTCACTGTGTTAAATGTGAAATGTCGGGGCTGGGAATATGGCCTAGTGGCAAGAGTGCTGGCCTCCAACACATGAAACTCTCAGTTCGATTCCCCAGCACCACATATATGGAAAATGGCCAGAAGCGGCACTGTGGCTCAGGTGGCAGAGTGCTAGCCTTGAGCGGGAAGAAGCCAGGGACAGTGGTCAGGCCCTGAGTCCAAGGCCCAGGACTGGACAAAAAAAAAAAAATGTGAAATGTCCCCCCACAAGTTCGTGGGTTAAATGCGTGCTCCTCAGTTGGTGGCACTATTTTAGAAGATTCTGTAAGCTTTGAGACCTAGTTGGAGGAAACAGATCACTTTGGAGGTTATACCTCATCCTTAGCCCAGCCCTTTCTCCTTCTCCTCCTTCTACTTCTCCTCCTCTTCCTCCTCTTTCCCTCCTCCTTCTCTCTACTCTCTTCCTTGTTGTTACTGTTGCTGTTCCATTCCCTCTCTCACCTTCTCTCCAGTCCACCATGAGAAAACATCCTGCTATTCCACACGTTTCCAACCACTATAACACTCAGTCTTACTATGGGCCCAGAACCAATGGTGCCAAGACCTATGGACTGAAATGTCTGAAATCATGAACCAAAATCAACACTTCTTCCCTTGCTTTTCACAGATCATGGTCAACATAAATTCTGACTAGCACATGTCATCTGTGCATGGAATCAAAACTTCTCACCTCAAGGTTGCTCCTGCCCCCCTTTTTGTATTAGAGTAGGACTAGAGGGGTGGCCCACATGGTAGAGAGCCTGACTAGTAAATACAAAACTCTGAGCTCAAACTCCAGTACCACCAAATTGTGCCTCTATTACCCTATACACATAGACAATATATTCCCTGTCACCCCCCGCCAAAAAAAACCTTCCCCAAACCTATTCATCCACTTGAGGCACATCCACCCACTCACCTTTTCTTTTCCTCCTCCTCCTCCTCCGCCTCCTCCTCCTCCTCCTCCTCCTCCTCCTCCTCCTCCTCCTCCTCCTCCTCCTCCTCCTCCTCTTCCTCCTCCTCTTTCTCTTCCTCACTCCTCCTCCTCCTCCTCTTTAGTGCCAGTCCTGGGGCTTGAACTCAGGGGCCTGGGTGTTTTCCCTGAGCTTTTTTGCTCAAAGCTAGTGCTCTACCACATAAGCCACAGTACCAGTTCTGGCTTTTGTGGTGGTTAATTGGAAATAAGAGTCTCACAGCCTTTCCTGCCCAGGGTGGCTTTGAGCCACAATGCTTAGATGTCAGCCTCCTAAGTAGCAAGGATTATAGGTGTGAGCCACGGGCACCCAGCTCTATTCACTTTTTAAATAAAGCTGATCCAACCTTTCTTCCCATCCATACAACAGATAATTTTCTTCTTTGTGTTTTCAGAGCACCACACATACAGGATTCTCTTACAGACTCAGTATCTAATTTTCTGCCCCCTCAAGAAGAAAGCCCTTCAAAAGCAGAGATAGGCCCTTGCCATTTGGGAATGGTGTGGAAATAAACATCCCTGGAGGTACATCTTTAGATAGCAATGCAGAATGGAATTGCTGCATCTAAGAGCAGACCCACCACTCACCTGCCCCCAAAGGCTACTCATTTTACCCTTGTCTTCTATGCACTCCATAAAGCTTCTCGGAGTCCTTGCTCTGCTCCTCTGCCAAATGACAAATGATGACTCAGCTGCAATTTGTGCTGCCCCCAGTGAATGAAAGACCTCTAATCTGAGATGAGTTGTCCTTAGGGTGACAATCATAGAAACCAATATTGTTATGCAACTTGGGCCATGGTGCCCAGTCAAGGGCTCTCATCTGGTCTAGACTCAGAATAAAGAGGCTTCCCTATGCTCATGTCTATGTGCCAAATTGTAACACTAAATATATGACAGAAGATTTAAAGGGGAAAGGTTTCTAGTCTATAAAAGAAAAAGGGAGCAGCTAGGTGCAAGTGGCTCATATCTGTACAGAATCCTGAGCTAAGGCTGAGTTCTAGAGGACTCAGCTAAGCAAGTATGAGGCACTGAGTTCAAGCCCCAGTACTAACACTGACAGGAAGGGAGGGCAAGGGAGTTGAGACACCAAAACCAATTCTTCCCTGAAATCCAGCTTGCCACAGTTTACTTACCATCTAGCAGCCAGTGTTGGCCACTTCTGTTCTCCAGCTCTGACATCATTAGGCGTGTGATCACATGATCTGGAACCAAAAGACCTTTCTCTAGATACTGCTTTGCCACGTCGCCAACTTCTGTTTAGAAGAGAGGAAAAAGAAACATTCAAGAAGACTTCCAGAAGGGAGTTGTGGTGCATGCATAAAATCTTACCACTCAAGAGGCTAAAGTAGGATGATTAGAAGCTAAAGGTCAGCCTAGACAAAGTTTCAGGTTGGTGTGAGCTATAACATTTGTAAAAATCAAGGCATAGCCAGGCGCGAGTGGCTCACACCTGTAAATCCTAGCTACTCAGGAGGCTGAGATCTGAGGATCAGTGGTTCAAAGACTGCCTAGGCAGAAAAGTACCCATGAGACTCTTATCTCCAATTAACCACCAGAAAACCAGAAGTAGAGTTGTGGTTCAAAGTGGTAGAGTGCTAGCTAGCATTGAGCAAAAAGCTCAGAGACAGGGCCCAGACCCTGTGTCCAAGCCCCAAAACCGAGAAAAAAAAATTAAAGTACTTCAACTATAATCACCCTCATTCACCCTCTCTATTCACCCTCCCACTGATACTCACTTCCAACAGAGCTTTTCTCACTGTCCTATCATTCTTTTTATTTTTGGTGTATGTTAATTATGCCAAAGTGTTTCACCATGATATTCACATGCATATATTATACCTTTTATTGATTGCTCTCTCTTTTTTTGTTCCTGGCTAGTGAGATTTCTTATGACATCTTCATACATCAATATAATACATTTCAATATTAGCCATCATTCTCTTTACCCAACTCTTCCCCCTAGACCTTTCAAATATTCCTACAGTTGCAGTCAAATTCTGTATGTGTGTTCAAAGTCTAGATTCGGCAAAAGGGTGAAAACATTCACAATTTGTTTTTTGGACCCTTGGCTTATCTTATTCAACATGATGATCTCCATCCAGTTCCATTCAGTTTCCTATGAAAGAAAGTTTCCATTTCTCTTTGTGGCTGAGTAATCATCACTGGTATATGTGTTCCATAAGAAAAAATTATTTCTTTGCTTGAGCGTCAATGGGAGCATACAACACCCTGATGACACGGTTGTAAAAGCAACTCTGCATTCTTAATGGACTGGAAAGTTCATAAAAGGACATGAATTCTTTTTTCCAAAACAACAAAAAATCTTTCACAGAAAATTGCTTCTATCTTAATTTAAAATAACAATTTCTTATACAGAGAAAATTATATGAGCTCCATAGAACAAATGAAATCTCTCTACACTATTTCTCAGAACTGAATGTTTTCAGCAATGAAGTCCTCAGCTCTCCAGAGAGCTGATAATGAACCATGAAGCACACAGTCTCACAAGCCAGTTAAGTTCTCAACAAAACACAACAGAGAGTCATAGAACTGGAGGAGGAAGAGGAGCTCAAGAATAACTTCAAAACCATACCATCATGAATTTAGGTTTGGCCTTCTTCCACAGACTCAGTCTACATTCCTATCCCCAAGGGAGGCACTGCACACGTCTGTGAGGAGTTCCAGATCACTCAATTCCCACCACTGGACAAGGATCCCAAAACACAGGCTCAAGATTGGTGCATATACCTGTAATCCCAGGACTAAAGATGACAGTCCTTTGCAAGCTTTTCCAATCTGAGGTCAACCCAGGCCACCAACAGGTCCACACAAAGTATTAGTAGCGATGTAGTGTGACATAGGTTCCATCTTACTGATAGGAGGTGTCACTTACTGATATTGATGCCTCTGAGAGCAGCAATAAGAATTGCTCACTGAGTATACACCATACCCTGGGCATTACTCACTAAGTACTTTAAGCATTCTTCCATTCATTTAATTTTCCTCAAGAGCTCATCCCTTCAGATGTGACCTTATATCGCAGATAGCTTTGTAGAGACACAACTAACATGCCAAATTCTCATCTTCTCAATGTTGTACAACCATCACCAGTCTGTACACCAGAAAGACTCTGTACCCATTAGCAGTCACTTCCCATCCCCCTTCCCGCCAAGCGCTGCCCTCCCTCAGCATAACCAATCTCCTAGTTCCTGTTTATTGTGGACATTTCCTATAAATGGAATCATACAATATGTACGTGATATTTTGTTTCTGGTTTCTTTTACCTTGCTTAATATTTTCAAAGTTCATTCATACTAAATTACTATGCCTATTTCAATCCTTTTAATGGCTAGATACTACTTCATTATATATGGCTATACCACAGTTTGTTTACACATGTATTCATTGATGGACATTTGGGTTATTTCTAATTTTTCCTCTTTGGAGCAGTGCTGGAGTTCAAATCCAGAGCCTGTCTTTAAGCAAGCGCTCTGCCACCATGCTCCAGCACTGTTTGCACTCTCTGTCTAGTATGCTAACATTGCAGTAGATATTCATTTATAAGGTTTTATGTGAACCCCAGTTCCCACAGGCAATCCTGCCTGGTATACACCTTCTATAGCTAATCAATCAATGGTGTGTCCTGTCTTACACTGCAATGACCAGGTTAGCCCAAGAGCCCTGGGCTTATTCTCACCCATCCAAGTATAAGGTGGATGCAAACCACCCTTGTTTCCTGAGATAAGCAACCATAATGAAAAGTTTGCACTGTTTTCTAGGACTCTAGGTCTACCACATCACATATGTATGTTACTTCACTTTCTACCTCCCTCAGCTAGAATAGCATGATGAGGTTATTTTCTTTGAGCTATATCAGAGACATAAATGTAATACCTGACACTCTGAAACTACTCTATGGAAAACTATGGAAGATACAGAGATAGGTAATTATTTTCCAAAGGACTTCAATTGCCCAGAAAACCAAAGCAAGAAAGGGCTGTATCAAATTTTAAAAATCTGCTGCATGGCAAAAGAAACAATTACAGAACCTAAATCCAGAATCAGCAGCCAAAGGTGGCTCATCCTCGCTTCTGAAGGAACTCATTAGAGCAGCAAACACCGTGCCAGGAACTGCAGAGGCCCATTCCTGAAAACTGGCTCTTCGCCAGTTGACATGGAAGAGAAGGCAGGACCCATCACAGCAGAGGATCACAAGAACCCATAGCTATGCCCTTATAAACACAGAAGATGATGCTAAGTGAAATGAAGTCCATGTTATGGAAATGAGTGTTATATCACTGTTGTAATTACTTTCAACATGCCATGTGAAACCGTAGCTTCTTTTGTTGATGATCCTCTTGTATCCCCTTCCTGTGGTTGTCCCGGTGCTATTACTGTATCTCATCTGAGTACCCTGGATATATACTGGTATTAGAACTAGGGAAGTGAAAGGGAATATCAAAATCAAGAGACAAAGGATAAAAAGACAAACGACTCCAAAAGCAATATTTGCAAAACCATTTGGTGTAAAAGAACTGAACAACTCATAGGGGGACAGGGAAAGGGGGAGGGAACACCGGGGAGGGGGGAATGAGGGAGGAGGTAATAAATAGTACAAGAAATGTACCATGGCCTAACGTATGAAACTGTAACCTCTCTGTATATCACTTGACAATAAATAAGTAATTGTTTTTTAAAAAAGAGTCAATGCTGGCATGTTCTGATAAAATACATACCTGATCCAGTTCAAGCTACATTCTAAGAAAAAAAAAAAAAAAGAATGCAAACACATTCCAGATGTTAGCCACCAGCACTTAACTCTCTTTTGTTTTTTATGTTGGCCTAGAACTGTATGTAACCCAGGCTAGCTTCAGATATGAAATTCTTCACTTCAGCCTCCTTTGTGCTAGCACTATAGACATGTACTACCTAGCAAAACTTAACATTTTAAGACAACACAGAATTTAAGACATCCTTGAAATTTCCAGCTTCCATAATAAGATACTTGGTTTGCTTCATTTTTTCTCACACTCAAGATGTACATACTGTATTTAGGTAGCCGATATAACCCTCACTTATCTAACAGGTAGTGTGCAGGAGCCACTATTTGAATCATTATAGAACTTGATTTTTTTATATATATAACAAACTGGTCACTGGTGGCCTGTAATCTTAGCTACTCAGGAGGCTGAGATCTGAGGGTCAAAGTTCAAAGCCCCCCCCCCCCCCCAGACAGAAAAGTCAGTGAGGCTCTTATCTCCATTAACTACTCAGAAAAATGCCAGATGTGGGACTGTGGTTCCAATGGTAGTGTTAGCCTTGAAAACAAAGAGACAGGGACAGCACTCTGGCCCTCAGTTCAAGCCCCAGGACAGGTAAAAAAAAAACAACAACAACAAAAAAAAACACTTCCTTGTAAATAACTAAAATGGGCAATAAGTAGGTGACTCCTGCTTAGAAAAAGCATGAGAACAAACGCACACACTTAAACAAGTAGCATGAAATTCATTCTACCACCACCCTAGTTACACAGGGCAGTTCATACACTGCACAGAATGAATGTGTTCCAAATAGAAACAAATGCAGAAGGACCCATGACTTCTATGAGAGAGGGGGGTGAGGGTGAGAGTGCACCCACCTACTAACAGGAGCCTAAGAACCAGAGCCTATGGAATATGGGTCATTTTAGGGCTTAAATTCTCTCAGAAACACTCATTCAGTTGTTATCTCTTGAGAAGCTATTTTGTGCCAGAACCTCAACCAACCTAGTATGAAGACTGTCTCAAAGCTTTGAGCCTCAACACTGGGACTGGATGCTGACCTACCACAAGCTATCAATAGTAAAATTTTGTGGAAATTGCTGTCATCAAACAAAATAATAATAATAAATCAGAATTATCACAACTGATAGAGAAGCCAACCAGCTTCCATGTAAATATCTTATGAAACAGAACTAGGTTACTGATCGCAGCTACACATGAAGGTGGTTAGTCAAATATTAAATCTGCCACCAAATTCACCTTTGACCACCACAGAATCATTCCTACAACACAGGCTAGAGTCACAGCCAGCCAGCCAGGCTCACTTAGCCTCCTGACAAAGGAGTCTCCACCATCCTCTGAGGCTCCAAAATGGCCTCCTACCACTAAGATTTTTCTTATCACAAACCACGCAATCTCCATTTGAAATAACCCAGTGCAAGATTTCTTTTGAGGAAAGTGATGAATAAAACAACTCAAGATAGTTGACTCGGGCCAGGTACAATACAGTAGCCAGAATGCAAGTCTCCCTAGATACTGATGGCTCACAACTGCAATCCTTGATAATCAGGAAGCTGAGATCTGAGAATTGAAGTTTGAAGCCGGCCAGAGGAGAAAGGGCTATGAGATTCTTATCACTAATTAATCAGCTAAATGCTAGAGGTGTGGTGCAAATGGTAGAGAACCAGCCTGGAATGGAAAACACCAAGTAAGGACACAAGGCCCCAAGTTCAAGCCCCAGTACCAGCAGCAATAAATAAATAAAGTAAGTAAGTAAGTCCCTTAGAATCAATGGTTAGTTGTAATTTCAATTATAAATTCAAAGGCAAAGAAGGTCCTATCTCTTTCTATCATATACTTTTACCCATATCATAGACAGTGACACTATAAGGGCAAGAATGTCAAGTGTAAGGACAAGAATTACAAGTGTATTTTGTAACATAGACAAAAAAAAAATTTTTTTTAAACCCACAGGCCAAAAGTCAGAGGTGCAATTATCCTGCCAGTGTCCAGTTCCCTCTCATCTTCATCAACATCATTATCATTCTGCCTCTGATATAAAGCTCAAATCAATTTCTCCCTGACTAAGATTAGGCTTCAAAAGGTAGAACTCAATGTAATACCTTCCTTGAAGACTCTCCCCTCCCCACCAGGAACCATGGCGACAGTTCCAGCCCAGAGCCAGTGCAGTGCTTAAAACTTGTCCCTCTGATTGTACCACACCATGCTTTAAACATTTTAGATGGGCTCCACTGCCAGTGTAAGCCACAGCTTACACATCCCACTGAGATGTGGATCCTGTCTCCATAGCACAGCTTCTCCCTCCACCCACAAGTCTAACCTTCCTCCTCTCCTGAGGCCTCTTTCCCTCCAGCTTCCCCCGCACACATGTCACCTTCCTTTTATTCTCCATGTTGTCTTCTCCATCACTCAAGAGGGGATTGATTGTGTCTGCCTTAGATACCGTGGTCTCTGGAGTATAGGGAACAAACAGGATCTAAAACAAAGCAGATGTTCACACTGGGTATGGTGATACACTCCTATAATCTGAGCAATGAGAAAGAAGAGAACAAGTTCAAGGCCAGCCTGGACTATACAGCCTAGAAAGTTGTAGGGCAGCCTGAGCTACCTATGGAAACATTGTCTCTCAAAAATGCATTTACAGATTGATCCTTCCTTCCTTCTAATTTCATACATTCCCTCTGAGGATCAGGGAAAAGTGGATCTTTTACCATTAAAGCTATAAATTCATGACAAAACCACAGAACCTGTGTATAAGCACTACAACTAGTAACCTATATGCTAGACTCAAATTTTACATTGGAGATGGTTCTAGTGGCTCATACCTATAATCTTAGCTACTTAAAAGGCTGAGATGTGGAGGATCACAGTTCTAAGCCAGGTAGAGCAAAAACTTCTTAAGACTCCAATCAAAATGGAAAAAGCTGCTCGTGGAGGCATGCATCTCTCATCAGAAAGAGGAAATAAAAATGGAAGGATCGAGGTCCAGGCTGGCCCACACCAAAAGGGAAATACTATTTCAAAACTAACCAGGGCGTGGAAAAAGCTGGAAACATGGTTCTAGTGAAAGAGTGCCTGCCTAGCAAGCAAGAAGCCCTGAGTTCATATCCCAGTACTTAGGTTTAAATTGGAATCTTTTCCACCCAGGACTTGTGCCTTCCATTCTGTTGCAAAGAGATATTTAAACAGTTACAAAGCTGGTGACATGTGCCTGTAATCCCAACACTTGAGAGGCAGAGGTATGAGAATTGCCTGGGTACAAAGTAAGTTTCAAGCCAGCCTTGGATATACAGTGAGACACCCAACTAAAAAAAATAATTTGTATGGAATATTGTGAAGTCAAGTAGAATCCATTGGCCTTGCTATTACAGTTCAGTCATTCATTCAAAAATATTTACTGAGCCACTACTTTGTGCCAGATTGAGCATGTTTCCTGGGGACCATGGAAACTATGAATAAGCATCAGAAGTTCTGGCTGTTTCTGGTGGTTCAGTCAGGTACCCAACAGTGAATACCCTGGCCTGCCTGCAAAACAAAGTCAACTGGTGAAGACACCCTCCCATTTTTTACGGGCACAACCCAAATAAAAATTAAAGGGCTGAATTCTGTTTTCCTGCCTAAAGTACCTGTCCATTTATATGAAAGTCTAAAGCAGAGAAAAAAATAGTCTAATAATGAGGGATCTCTACATATGAAAAAATTGTAATTGCCACCAGGTTCAGGCTAGAGGGCAGGGGTGAAGTAGGGACATTTGGAGGCTTCATATTCTAATCCTTAGGCCAGGTAGTGAAGAATTTCACTATTTTAGAACACAAGTGCACATGTGCACATGTACATAACCTCGTTTTGTTCTAATCTAAGTGACGGCAAATTGGATACAGAAGACAACACCAGAATGCTCACAAAGCAGCAAATTCCCAAGATGCCTGGCTAAGTCACAAAAACAGAAAACTTCAATGTTCTTTGCACTGTTCAAGTTAGAAAATGCTGAGAGAGGCAGACCTTGGAAAAAGGCCGATTTCCTCACCATCTGCATGTTCTGGAAGCATCTAGCTGACGGTGGGGGACTTGAGGGGAGAGGGTAAATGTAAGAGAAACTCTACTCACCCTATTAATCATCCTTCTCCAAACACTGTGTGCGTGCGTGCGTGCGTGTGTGTGTGTGTGTGTGTGTGTGTGTGTTGCCTGCACTGGAGTCTAAACTTAGGGCCTGAGAGATGTTGCTGAGCTTTGCCCCTCAAGGCTGGTGCTCTACCACTTAAGCCACAGCCCTACTTCCAGCCTTTTAGTGACTAACTGGAGATAAGAGTCTCATGGACTTTCCTGTCCAGGCTGGCTTTAAACTGAGATCCTCAGCTCTCAGCCTCCTGAGTAGCTAGGATTACATGCATGAACCACTGGTGCCCAACACCAACTATTAATACATACATACTATGCACACACACACACACACACACACACACACCACATATACATATCACAAGACATTTGATCAACAATGAACAATAGCTTTGTGATTCTGCATACCAGGCTCTTCACCTCCCCACCTCCAAGAATATTTTGTAACAGAGGTTGCTACTTGGAAAACACATTTCCCAAAAGAAACTTCATTCTATAAGCTGTTATCCTTTGGCATCACTTTAAGGAATCCCTTCTAGTAAGAAAGTATTTTTTTTAATTATCTTGGTTAAAAAATAGATGTCAAAGTCCTTTAAAGGTAGAGATTATAGAAGAAGTGCCTAAATTTAGGATCTCTTGGCACTTAACCTAAATGCGTCATCTTAGACGCCCAGGATCCAGCCTTCAGTCAGTCCTGCTCAAAGCCAAGCTGACTTCCCCTTCATACCAAAAAGAAGATTTTAACTCACTCTCTGATGAAGATGTTTCTGACTTGGTATAATGGTCAAGAACATACAGTTTAGAGCCAAGCTTCCTGGGTTCAAATCCCAGTACTACCACATAAAGGCCACTGATTAAAATTTTGGTCACAGAGTGTGTTTTTGCCTTGATCAAGGTTGTATCTCAAGTTATTTGCCTATAAAATAAAAATGATATCACCTAAGGTTGTATAGGATTATTATGTATTAAGGATTTTGGAGAGGTAGCTCCTTACAAATTTTATGCAAGGACCTGGAGATAATAAGTATTTGCTCCTGAGTATCAATGTTCTGGACAATTTATATACATGGATCAGTGGTGGCAATTTCTCAACTTTTTAGAGGATGAAATTGAAACACAGAAAAGTTAATAATCAACTCAGTAAGTGGCAAAGTGTCCAAAGTAGCTCAGTAAGTAGCAAGTGCTGGGTACTGCACTGGTGACTCGTGCCTGTAATCCTGGCTACCTAGGAGGTTGAGACCTGAATGATCACAGTTAGAAGGCAACACAAGCAGAAAAGTCTACAAGACCCCAACTCCAAAATAACCAGCAAAAAGCCAGGCTGGGGGCATGGCTCAAGTGGTAGGAACACCAGTTAAGCAAGCAAGTTGGGGAAGCACACGGCTGTGAATTCAAACCCCCATACTGGCCAACAAAGAGAGGGAGTGAAGACAGAGGAGGAAAAGGAAGGAAGGAAAAAAGAAAAAGAAGGAAAAGGAAGAAAGTTAGTGGGGCGGGGCGGGAGGGAAGGAGGGAGGACGGGGGGAGTGAGGGAGAGAGGGAGGGAGGGAAAGGAAGGGAAAGAAAACAAAAAGAAATGGCAGGTCGGGACTAGAATTGAAGCAATGTCCACATACAAGTCCCATGCACACATTTCTCAAAGATGCTCATTCCCCCAGGCAAACTCAGCTGGGCCTCAAGAACACAGCTTGGTGGGCAAAACCTTGGCTGGTCTATAAGTCCCACTTACCCTTCACCTACAAGCCTTCACCATGGAGGTAGCATCTTACAACCTCCTGCAGCAGTGATGGACAGTCACCTGATAGTTTGCTCTTCTTGTTGAACAGGGTTGTTTATAACCCTCCATGCCACATTATAATCACCCTGAGGCCAGAGTCAATTCTGACAACCAATAAAAGCTGCTTTCCAGTCGTAGTAGGACAAGCCTATAATCCTAGCTACTAATCCTACTCTCAAGTTTGAAGCTGGGGATGTAGTTCAGTGTCAGAGAGTTTGCCTAGCATATGGGGCTCTGAGTTTACTTTCTAGTACAGCCTCCTCTATATCCCCCCAAAAGCCACTCAACTTGAGATGAGTAGCTCACATCTTTAAACTCCATCCTTCCATCCCGAAAAGAAACCCATTATTCAATAAAACTTTTCTTGCTACATCCTGTACTATAGCTATTGTATGGTTCCACAACTAATAGCCAGTCATGATTTGAAGAAAAGATTCAGAAAAGCCTTCTGGTTCTGAGTAAGAACCAAGCATTATGAACAGCAGTGTCTTAAGTGCTATTTTATAATCTAATTCTTTTGGCAAGCCTTGAATAACTGAGGAAAACAGATTACTGAATTAGGCCAAGTATCTGTCACCTTATTGACTACTTAAAAGGCCACTCACTGAATGCCTGTTGTCAGTAGTTCTCACAGAGCTTGCTTCAGTCCATACACAAGATGTGAACAACCATTACCACAAGTTGTACCTGGCCCCAAAGCTGACCTCTTAGCAAGAAAGGATCGCCAGCTACACGTCCCTACTTGCTCTTCCTGGAGCTATCTGACATTCTTAAACACCCACAAATGTGTCTGAGTCAACTCTTAAGGACTTGATTATGAATCCAAAGTATTGTCTAATGGGGGGAAGCAGGAAGTCTAACATTAGGAAATAATTATTTCTAAACAACATATAGTTACCCCATCTGAGCATTAATACAAGATAGGATGACCTACATCTAGCTATTGGTTTTCAAACAGTCCTTTCTTGGAGTCTGCATCCAGAAAAGCTTTAATCTAAGAGTTTCCTCATAAATAAGCTGAAGCCAACAAGAACTGGTAAGCTTTTAAGACAAACACTTCATTTTGGAGGTAAGGTATTGCTATTTAGCTCAAACTAGCCTTAAACATAGCTCAGCTTTCCTGGATTGGATAGCACTCCTAAGTTTGGTCTAAAGCAGGTGACAAAGATAGACTCATAAGCTATAAGGTAATGTTTAACTGAAACAAGACTGTAATCCTACTCTTCTTGTTCCTTGGGATATCACAAGAAAGACTAAGGGCTTCCTGGGTCACTGTCCATAAACCTCAATAACTTCTCATTGCCACATAAACTTAGCCTATAATATTTGGCTCATGTGGTGGTGGGAAAGGGATTATTGGTATTTAACCAAAGGAGGTTATGTAGTTGATTATCTCCCTAAAATCTTCAAACATTATCCAGATTTATATCTTGTGCAATTGTTTATCCACAAGTCAAAACTAGATTGATCATAGGGGCAACATTTTCTATTCTATATTTGAATTCAAATTTATGAAAAGCCTAAATGTGTATTTCTTTGTCATGAACTAGAAGGTTAAAAACACAAAAGATAGGTGTGATTTCTGCAATCCCATTTTCTAATTTTTTAATAATTACTTATTTATTGTCAAAGTGATGTACAGAGGGGTTACAGTTTCATGGGTACATTTCTTGTACTAACTACCTCTAAGTAGTTACACAAAGGGGTTTTAAGTCAACACTTCAGTTTATGAGTACAATAACTTTTTAAACACTGGAATGGCTTCACAATATGGTAAAGGGCAAAGATAATACAAAGACTTCTCACTGGGCTTAGAATCTGGAGGACTCCAGGCACATCATTCTACTTGTAACTGTGCCCACAGGATGTGCTTCATTTACCAGGGCCTTGGGTCTCCATAGCTGCATAAGAGTATTGGGCCTTCCTCCCTGTTACCTTACTGGTAGTAATTTCAGTTTAGTGGACCTGGCTCTGAGGCCTTGTGCAAAGGAAGAGTCTGGGCTGACCTCCAGTGTGCCTCAAGCCCCACCAGCTTTCCTTCATCCAGAAGTTCTTCTGAGAGACTTGAAAGGCTGAAAGCCAGGCATCAGTGGTTCACACTTGTAATCCTTGTTATGCAGAAGACTAGATCTGAGGATCACAGTTCAGTTCAAAGCCAGCCCAGGCAGGAAAGTCTG
This sequence comes from Perognathus longimembris pacificus, assembly GCF_023159225.1. Classification (NCBI taxonomy): domain Eukaryota; kingdom Metazoa; phylum Chordata; class Mammalia; order Rodentia; family Heteromyidae; genus Perognathus; species Perognathus longimembris. Next base: position 45,190,856 of record NC_063167.1, on the reverse strand, counting down.
TGAGACTCCTTATCTTCAATTAAACACACAAAAACTCCAGAAGTGGATCTGTGGCTCAAGTGGCAAAGCTCCAGCCTTGAGAAAAATGTCAGGGAGAACATGAGGTCCTGAGTTCAAGCCCTAGTACCAACACAAACGGGCACGCGCGCGCGCGCACACACACACACACACACACACACACCAAGAAGTGTCCACCCCACCCCATCCCGAACGCTACTTTCACAGGCAGCCAGGTACCAATCAATACCCCCACTCCAGTTGTGAGGTGTGAAGTCAGGCCTGAATCACCTGATGCCATCTGTCAGTGTTCTTCCTACCACACTTTGCCTAGAGGAATAGGAGACTATGCTTGGTTAGGCCTCTGTCCCCTTTCCTCTGTGGTCAGATTCACTCAACTTTAATTCTGTACTCTGAGTCCAGATGTGTTGGCAGTGCGTAGCTTTCTATAATAGCCAACAGAAAAAAGAAGCATGAACAACAGCCGTGACTTTAGATTGGGAAGGAACTAGAATGATAAAAAAAAAAAAGAAAGTTAATGCCAATATCCAACCAGAATCCAGAAGATTATTTGCTTCCCATCTACCAACAGATCAATTATTTCATCCATCACATTGATTTAAATAATAATGTAGTGCCCTCATTTTAAGACTAAATAAATCATGAAAAGAAAGGAGGCAGGCGTCCCATAAGCCAAAAACACTCCAAGTCCTGTGTCAGGAGCATTTTCTTGGCCCAGGACAGGAACATGTGCGCTCAGAAGCACTCTGAACATCTGGCATGGTGCCACAGGCTGCCTTACACCACGCAGAGGAGGAGAAAAGAGCAGAAGGCAATGCAGGCAGCAGACATTGGCCCAGGGAAAAAATAAGAAAAAGGCAAGTAATCTGGAAGCTTTGCCAAAACTCAAAGAAGAATTTTAGATGCAGAGAATTTAACCATCTTTTCAGACTCAGGCCTACAAATCTGCCCCAGTACCCACCGCAACTGACCCCTTCAGCCCCAAAGAAGATTAGACTTCCAGGGCACTCTAGATTTTCTCCACAAATAAAACACAAAATAACCTCCCTGTAATCTGACCGCAACCCACTGACTAACTCCATTCGGAGGACAGGGAAGAATTTCACTTAAAGCAACACAGAGAGTCATCGTTGCCGCTGCAGAAGACCCAGAGCTGGTGCATAGTACCTTGTGGGCAGTGGCCTCCCTAGCAGGCTCCTGGCTGCAGACCAGCATGAGGAGCTGCTGTCTCCTCCAGGGCCACCTGCTCAGATAGGATGGACTGCTGTCTATCCATGGCCAATACTTCCTCCTTGTCCTCTTTCCCCCTCCCTCCTTCAACACTCTGGCAAAGCTCTGATGGAGAACACAGCTAGAGTACTGAAAATATACCCTGATTGCCAGCCTCCCAAAAAGAGGCCAAGAGCTCATAGTGACACACTACCCATCTTGCACAGGGCTTCTTCAGCGGCTGGGGGTCCAGATGATATCATGCATGGGCCAAACAGCAGTCCTCCTTCAGCACTTGGCAAGAACATAGTATTCCTTAACAATAGCAAGGAACCTGTCACTCAACACTCAAGGCCAGAACCAGTGGGCTACAAACCATCCATGATCAAAGCTAATATTTGCTATTTTGAAACTCAAAAAATCACTTGATAAGTATATCTTGATCTTGTATATTTGAATATATATTTAATTTCAAGGTTAAGCTATTTCTACTATGATTCGCATTAAATAAAATAAGCTATTAGGTGTAGTGGGCGACTGGATCAGGAAAATCATGAGTTTGAAGCCAGCATGGACTATACAGTGAGACCCCGTGTCAAGAAAAAAAAGGGGGGGCAGGCCCTGGCACTAACAGGCTCACGCCTGTAATCCTAGCTATTCAGGAGGCTGAGATCTGAGGATTGGGGTTCAAAGACAGCCCAGGCAGGAAAGTCCATGAGACTTTTATCTCCAATTAACCACCAGAAAACCAGAAGTAGAGCTATGGCTCAGGTGGTAGAGCACTAGCCTTGAGTGGAAAAGATCAGACACAGTGCCTAGGACCTAAGTTCAAACCCCATGACTGACAAAAAAAAAAGTAATTAAATAAATGCATTATTTCATTTACTATTTTTCCTCCAGGCTTGGTATCTCTCTTTGTGTCCCAGGTAGGCTTAGAATATGTAGCCATGCGATCCTCAAACAGTAACCCTCCCACCTCAACTGCCTGAGTGCTAGGATGACAAGTGATACAGCGCCTCAGTTCTGTCAATCTTTTTTTTTTTTTTTTTTTTTTTGGCCAGTCCTGGGCCTTGGACTCAGGGCCTAAGCACTGTCCCTGGCTTCTTCCCGCTCAAGGCTAGCACTCTGCCACTTGAGCCACAGCGCCGCTTCTGGCCGTTTTCTGTATATGTGGTGCTGGGGAATCGAACCTAGGGCCTTGGGTATACCGAGGCAGGCACTCTTGCCACTAGGCTATATCCCCAGCCCGTGTCAATCTTTTTAAAATGAATACCAGAAGTGCAAAAGAAAAAAAGACAGAAGAATAAAATGTAGCAAGTAATAAAACGATAAATCTTGGCGCTTGAATATCAGTCCTAACTAAAAGGAAATTAAATCTCTACAATCCTCCTTTCTTGGAGACAGAATGGATTCAGGGGCACAAGCTTTATCTAAATTTTTAATCAAGTTAAAGAAAACTAAAATGTCAAGCTTTTACTTCTGTTCAGAGACAGCAATGAATGAGCTTTTGGATCAGAAAAGACAGGGATAGGGTTTACTTGGGGGATCAGGGTAGAGAAGAAACTGTTCTGGGTAAGAGAGTAACTGGTAGAAGAGGACTGAATGCTGAATAGAAAAAAAAAGCAATGTGTCCAGAGCAAGAGCAAGAAGGCCACACATTGAATTCTGAGTAATGGCCAGAGGGTGCACAGGTAAAATCTGATTGGCTGCTAGCACACTGGTGTCTAATATGTTATGTTGCTCCTGAAAGACTCTAATCCCCATCACCCCAAACTTTCAGTACAACTATTTCATTTTAGAGATCTTTTGGGAGAGGAAGAAAAAGGACAGCATCCAACATGGAATGGAGCCATACAGGAAGGATGGCCATGACAAAGGAAGACTGAAAAGCACAAATCAATTTCAGGCAAGCACATAACATGTGAGAAGAGATGAGAAGACAGAGTCCCCAGGTCTGCAAGGCCCTGGTGTGGAGAGCTATCTACTGGCCACTTAAAGGAGGAGGGGGGCAACTTTCTAATTGGAAGGACACTGATACAGGACTTGGAATCTACTGGAATCCTGCCTAAAAAAGATGCATGTGATAAGAACCAGACAGGTGTTACAGACTGTTAACAGGGTCACCAACAGGATCACTCCCACACACAACACCCCACACACACAACACAGCCATCATATCATACATCATATAATGCCATGTGTTTCATAATGACTCAACACACAACCAGGATTTGTGGTGTGATTGGAACATCTTTGGAAAACTCAGTCCAGGCTGTCCCAGAAACAGTAGTAAAGATGACAAAAAGAAAGCGATAGATTTCTCCTAGCAACTCACCAGGTCTTCATTAACTAACTGAAGAAGAGCTGATCACAAGAAGTCCTTGCTGAGCAGGACTATCTAATCTCAGTTGTTGTTTGTCCTTTTTCTATTAGCCTCCTAGATATCAAAATTTATTTCCCTCAGAAATCAAACAGCCTACAGGAGACCAGGATCTTGACATCAACCCCTAAATTTATTCTGTATCCAAGTCCCTGCAGCTTCTTAAAATGTAATTCCAAACAGCACATTCATGAACTTGGATGCTCCACCAGATAGACTAATTTTAGTAACTTCAAATTTTTCACACTTACTCTACCAGCCAATGAAAGGAGGAAAACAAAGCAGGCTCGCTGTTCAGAGCAGCCCTACCTACCTTTGGTAGAAAGAATCTGATATATTCAAGAGTTAAACTTACTCTCCCTTTTGACTTATAAGCCAGAAGACATCTGGTTCCTTTTTAAAGTCACTCCACTTCAAGTACATAGTTAGGTTGCCTACTCTGCAACTGAAAAAAAAAAAATCTCAAGGTAAACTAACACCTAGTCAACTCAGATGCTAACTTCTCTGACGATTATTACTCTAATCCACCATATCTATTTTAGGCACAGAAACATCCAACCTACATAATCTTTGAAAAGCAACCACCTCTGATTTTTGTGCAAACAATTTAAAAACTAAAGAAGGAAAGGCACGACAGTGAGACCCACTGCCAACGAGATGACGTGCTAGTAGAGGGCTGCCTTGCCAGCCCTAGACAGCTGCTTTGCCTTTCCTGACACTTGATTCTGCAATGTTGTTTTTTTGTTTTGTTTTGTTTTGTTTTTCTTTGGCTTTTCAGAGGCCACTAATGATGAAGTGGATTTAAGACATAACTAAAGGCAGCTAGGTGAGATGACTCAAGCCAAGCCAATAAGGATCATGGTTAGGAGGCCAGCCCAAGCACAAAAGTTCATGAGATCCAGCTGGGTGCTTGGGGCTCATGCCAGTTATCCTAACGACTCGGGAGGCTTAGATCTAAGTATCATAGCTCAAAGCCAGCCTGCAGGGGAGTGGGGAGAATCCTCAAGACTCTTATCTCCAATTAACCACCAAAAAGCCAGAAGTGAAACTGTGGATCAAGTGGTAGACCACTAGCCTTGAGAAAATAAAAGCTCAGGCACAGCACTCAGGCCCTGAGTTCAAGCCCCAGGATTGGCAAAAGAGATATTCTATCTCAACCAATGGCTAAGCATAGTGTCAACACATCTGTCATCTCCAGCAAAAGCTGGAGCATATGCCCAGCCTGGGCATAGAGACCCCACCTGGAAAATAACCAATGTAAAAAGGAACTGGAGGCCTAGCTCCTGTGACTGTCTAGAAAGCACAAAGCCAAGTTCAATTTCCAGAACCACTGAGAGAGAGAGAGAGAGAGAACTAAAGGCAGGTGGCAGCAGAACTAAAATTGCAGAAAGATTCTGCCATCATAATTTGTCTTCTAGAAATACCATTTGCCAGCCCCAGTGAGTTCCTGTCTGTTATCACTTCCAACATCTTGGCCCACCCAGCAGCAGCAGCTCCACCAGGGGCTCAACCACCATCTGTGGCTGTCTTTCACAAACCCAGCCATGGAGGAGGAGGAGCAGTGTTTCAGTCTGCCTGGTTTGGCTGCGCTCCTTTCCACATCAGCCAGCACACATTTTTTTTTTTAATTCTCTGGAGTTTGCGCTCCAACAGTGTTTGGAACATGACATTCAAAGCACCTCTTTCTAGTGGAAGAAGAGGAAGAATGACATCCTCCAGCATCCTAAAGCTGACTGTGAGTCATGAGATCTGGGTTTGGACTGAAAATTCACCTCATAGAAATCTAAGCTGGGGGGAGGGGAGGGGAATCCTAGGAAGCCTGGGAAATTAATTTCTGCTGATAAAAAAAACAGCATTGCACACCAACAACAAATTTCAATAGTGTTTTTAAATACTTATTTAATACTTTAAATGCTTTTTAAATATTTTTTAAATCAAAATAAATGCAAAAAAAATTCCACAATGACAAAATTCAATCTCTTCTCACCTCAGCCTCATTCAAATTATTTTAGGTCTTTGGGTCTGGTCTTTATTTAAAATGTTGGCTTTTTTATTTTATTTTAAAAAGATTGCCCCCTATGTAGCCCATGCTGGCATCAGTCTCCCAATTACAGGTGCACACTACCACACCTTGCCTAAATATTTGGCATTTAGAATCTGGTGCCGTGATTTTCCCCGATAAGGAGTAAGGCAAAGGATCTCTTGAGTCCAGGAGTTCAATGTACTAAGCTAATCTGGTGACCACGCAAAGTGTCAGTAGTGAGCCCAGGCCTGTTCATAACTACTGCAATTAGAAGAATTTCTTAAATAACATTAATAAATTTTAAAAATTAAAATAATAGGGGCTGGGATATGGCCTAGTGGCAAGAGAGCTTGCCTCCCATACATGAAGCCCTAGGTTCAATTCCCCAGCACCACGTATACAGAAAATGGCCAGAAGGGGTGCTGTGGCTCAAGTGGCAGAGTGCTAGCCTTGAGCAAAAAGAAGCCAGGGACAGTGCTCAGGCCCTGAGTCCAAGGCCCAGGACTGGCAAAAAAAAAAAGAATTTTTTTAAATAATAAATATATATAATTTATAACATAAAATAAATATATAAATAAATAATGCTGAGCTCTGAGGATCGTTGTTCAAAGCCAGTCCAGGTAGGAAAGTCCACAAGACTCTTATCTCTAATTAACTATCAAAATATCTGCAAATGTCCCTGTGACTTAAGTGGTAGAATGCTAGCCTTGAGCAAAGGAAGCTCAGGGCTGAGTTCAAGTCCCAGAGCTGGCACCAAATAGTAATAAAAGTCATTCAATTTTGTTTCATTAAACTACACCTTATCTTGATTGCTGAGATTTGGGGGGCCTCGTGAAAATTTTCCAAGTGGGGCAGTGCCTTACTGCCTCCCTATAGCCCTTGTCAGGCTGACACATATTAACTAGTTAACATTCACAGGAACAAGGTTGCTTTACCATCACTCTCATCTGTAAGTAAACATGAAAAGGTTAATACTTGTCCAAGGTCATAGATAGCGGGTGGCCAAGTTAGACTGCAAATCAAGCCATCTGACTCCCAAGGTCACATAAGTACACAAAAACACTACTGCTGGGAGCTTTGCATCGCTAAAACAGCTAGCATAAACCCAATACAGAGTTGGATTTTAGAAAGTGACACGTGAGAAAAGATTCAGACACTAAAACCAGAGATGAGTGGGTAAATGCAATTATGAATGGTTAGTTCCTTGCTGGTCAGTGCCATACAATATTTAAGCTAAGGGCCAACTGCACCACATCCTTGCTGTCCCTCCTATGGATTCCCCAGCCAACCTAAACCTCACTTTGGCCAAGGAAGAAGATTTCTGTCTCAGACTGTAAGGTCAGAAGTACAGATTCAAGTAGCCTGAAGTAGCTGGTGCCTGCCTATTGTAGGGTGACCCTGACATTTACCCCCAAAATACTGTGGGCTTTTAAAAGACTAATAAAGTTAGCAGAAACTGCAAGGTAACATTTAGAACTTCCCAAATAAATAGAAAAAGTAGGGGATGGTTAGTAGAGGGCCTGAGGTTGATGGGGACACATCAACAATGCCACAATGTCACAATAAAATGTCCTTTGTGCAACTAACATATGCTAATAAAAAAGGAAAACATGATGGGTGCGGGTGGCTCACACCTGCAATCCTAGCTACTCAGGAGGCTGAGATCTGAGGATTATGGTTCAAAGCCATTCTGGGCAGAAAAGTACGTAAGACTCTCCAATAAAATAGTCAGAAAAAGCTAGAAACGGTCCTGTCACAGAGGAAGCCCAATTCCCAGACTGAAACGGAGCTGCTTTCCTTAGCCACCTCCGCCAAGGAGGCCGGCCCGCCCAGGAGGCAGAAGCCTCACACAGGCAAGCAACTCTCAGCCGGGTAAAACAGGCCAGAGGCGCCCCGCCCTGCTCAGTCCACAGCCTATTCAAAGGCAGGCGTTAAAGGCCTAGGCCCCACAGCAGACTAAGGAGCAAACTGAATTCTGCCAAACCCAGACAATCAGGAATATAGACTGCAGACCATCACAAGGAAACCAGAGACTGGGGAAAGACCACCCAAACAAGGAAGACTCCATTTTTTTTTTCTTTATCTTTTCAACATTTCTTAAACTTTAAAAAAAAAAATTTTTTTTTCAATTCGGAAACGTTGTCGGTTTTTTTTTTTTCCATGTTTTCTATTTTTACCTGTTTGTTTTATCGTTTTTTTTTTTCTTTTCGGTTTGTTTGGGTTGTTCCTTTTCTGATTTTTTTCCCTTTTATTTTCTTTTTTAAATAATTTTTCTCTGTTGTGTGCATCTGTCTCCCAATATTTTTACTTTATTTCTCCCTTTGCGTTCTCTTTCTTTAAAACTTACTTTCCTATGAAGAACACCTCCACTCTTTTCTGCTAACTCTCCATTATCTATCATTGCAACCTTATTCTCTCTACTGATTCTACTCTTCTCGACACTTCCACATCACTGAAACTAAACCAAAATCACCACCTCCCCTCCCCAATACATTTTACTCTATTCTCTTTACTACCTCCAACTTACCCTCCTGACTTACTGCCTGGACCTCCAGTCTCCAATGACTCCTGGTTATTGGATAGAGGGTATCCCAGCTTAATCTGAGTGAATCAAAGGGGTTCATAGAGAAAGCCAGTCCTAAAAGAACTTAATATAAAAACAAGAATTGCGTATAGGGTTGTAACAGTAAATAAGTAACTACTGAATACAGGGCCCAGGATCAGTTGTTATATTGAAATTGTATTCTTTAGGAACACCAAATCTAATTTTATAGACAGGTATACAGGGTATCTGTACATAGTTGTGAACTTGTAAGATTTACACAACAGTGCTTGGTAAAGGCTGCTTTGGGTCTTAAATGGTGCTCACAGGTGCTGCTAGACTGGCATCCCCAATTCAAATGGGCAGAAGAAACACAAGAAAGATGGCAAACAAAGAAGTCTTATCCCCCACTCAAAACAAGCAGGAAGCAGAGCAGTCAATCAAAGACATAGAAGAGAACCCCCAAAAAGCTCTACAAAGTCTACTGATAAACATGATAAATGAAAAGTTTGAATCTCTTCAGTCAATTATTCTAGAGCATGAGGAGGCAAAGCAAAAATTAATGGAGAAGTTCATGGCAAATAGAAAGATAAATGAACTTCAAGAGTCAAATGAAAAGATAGCTAACCAGCTTAAAGATTTGAGAGACAACTCTCAAAACCAAAGTAATGAAGTAAAGAAGTCCAAACAAGACCTAAGAAATGACATGGAAATTATCAGGAAAGACCAGTCAGAAGCAAAAGAGATTCGAAATCAAGTAACTAGCCTACAGTCCCGACTAACTGAAGCAGAGGATCGAATTTCAGGAGCTGAAGATTCCTTAGATTCTATGGAGAAAGATAAAAAATCAATACAAATCCAGTCCAATCAACAAAACAGATCACTACAGGAGATTCAAGACATGATCAGGAAGCCCAATTTAAGGATAATAGGTATTGAGGAAAACTTGGAGAAAGGCTAATGGGATAGGCAACCTATTTAACAGAATATTAGCTGAGAACTTCCCAAATATCCAGAAGGAAAGGCCTATACAGATACAAGAAGCATTTCGAACCCCAAATCGACCAGACCAGAATAGGACATCCCACCAACACATTGTGATCAAAACAGGTTCAGTAGAGTGCAAGGAAAAAATACTCAAAGCTGTTAGGGCAAAGAAAACAATCACATATAAAGGAAAAGCAATCAGAATTACCCGAGACTTCTCAGCAGAGACCATGAAAGCAAGGAGAGCCTGGAATGAAGTATACCAAACTCTAAATAAAAATAACTATCAACCAAGAATTCTGTACCCAGCCAAACTCTCCTTCATAGCCGAAGGTCAAATAAAAGTCTTCCACAGTAAGGAAAAACGGAAACAATATATCTCCACCAAACCAGCTTTACAGAAAGCCTTCAAAGATGTACTATAGAGGGAAAATAATCAAGATCCCAATACAGACAGAGAAATGAACCCTAATTAGTAAACATCAGATCAAGAAATGGGAAGACACAGCTTTAAACAAGATAGTGATAATGAAAGGAACAAACGATCATCTCTGAATCCTAACTCTCAACATTAATGGACTTAATTCTCCAATCAAACGACATAGGCTCATAAGTTGGCTCAAAAATCAAGATCCATCTTTCTGCTGCCTCCAAGAGACACATCTATCCAGCAAAAGTAAACATCTTCTAAAAGTGAAAGGCTGGAAACAAATCTATCAAGCAAATGGCCCCCATAAGCAGGCTGGAGTTGCAATCCTAGTATCAGACAAAATTGACTTCAAATTAAAAAAGGTAAGAAGAGACAAAGAAGGTTACTACATACTAGTAAAGGGATCTCTCCTACAGGAAGAAATAACCATTCTAAATATCTACACACCAAATGCAGGAGCACCCAACTTCATCAAACAAACACTACTGACTCTAAAAACACTCATAGACCCAAACACATTGATAGTTGGGGACTTTCACACTCCACTATCACCTCTGGACAGATCAACACGCCAAAAACTGAACAAAGAAACCACAGAACTAAACAATTGCATAGACCAACTAGACTCAATCGACATCTACAGAATATTCCACCCAGCAAGGACAGAATACACATTCTTTTCGGCAGCACATGGAACATTCTCCAAAATAGATCACATCTTAGGGCACAAAGAAAATCTGTACAAATTCAGAAGTATCAAAACCATTCCCTGCATTCTCTCAGACCACAATGGAGTAAAATTAGAGCTCAACTCAAACAGCCACCACAGAAATTGCTACAATTCATGGAGACTAAACAACACACTGCTGAACCATCAGAGGGTCACTGAAGAAATTAAAACAGAAATTCAAATGTTTATGGAATTCAACCAAGTTGAGGACACAAAGTACCAGCTCCTTTGGGACACAGCAAAGGCAGTACTCAGAGGAAAATTTATATCTCTGAGTGCATACATCAACAAACTGGAGAAACAGCAACTCACTAATTTAAGGAAGCACCTTAATTTCCTTGAGAGAGAACAACAAGCCAAACCCCAAATCAATAGACAGAAGCAAATAATTAAAATTAAATCAATTAGAGACGAAAAAAACCATTGAAAGAATCAACAAAACAAAGAGTTGGTTCTTTGAAAAACTCAACAAGATAGACAGACCCCTGGCAAACCTGACCAAAAAACAAAGGCAGCACACTCAAATAAACAAGATAAGAGATAAAACAGGTAACATCACCACAGAAATAACCGAAATTCAGAAAATAATAAGGGACTATTTTGCAAACCTTTATGCCAACAAATTCGAGAACTTGGAAGAAATGGATGATTTCCTAGAAAAAATTCATATCCCCAAACTGAAACATGAAGATTTAAACCTCCTAAACAGACCCATATCCAGTATTGAAATAGAAACGGCAATAAATGATCTCCCATCCAAGAAAAGCCCAGGTCCAGACAGATTCACTGCAGAATTCTACAAGGCCTTCAAAACAGAACTCACACCAATATTTCTCAAACTCTTCAATGAAATTGAAAGAGAACGTTCACATCCAGACTCATTCTATGAAGCCAGTATAACCCTCATCCCAAAACCAGGCAGGGACTCATCACGGAAAGAAGACTATAGACCGATCTCCCTGATGAACATAGATGAAAAAATTCTCAACAAGATTCTGGCCAATCGACTTCAACAGGTCATCAAAAAAATCATACACCAGGATCAAACTGGATTCATCCCAGGGATGAAAAGTTGGTTTAATATACGCAAGTCAATTAATGTAATCCACCACCTCAACCGGAGCAAGCTAAAGAACCACATGGTTTTATCTCTGGATGCGGAAAAAGCGTTTGATAAAATCCAACACCCATTTATGCTAAAAGCCCTGGAAAAACTGGGATTCCAGGGAACATTCCTGAATATAATCAAGGCAGCTTATGACCAACCAACAGCAAGCATAGCTCTAAATGGTGAAAAACTAAAGCCATTCCCTTTAAAATCAGGAACAAGGCAGGGATGTCCACTCTCTCCCCTGCTCCTCAACATAGTACTAGAATTCCTAGCCAGACCAATCAGGCAAGAAGAAAATATAAAGGGGATCCAAGTAGGTAAAGATGAAGTTAAACTTTCTCTCTTCGCAGACGACATGATCCTATACCTAAAGAATCCCATAGACTCTACCCCTAAGCTACTAGAGCTGATCCAAAACTTTGGCAAAGTTGCAGGATATAAAATAAACCTTCAAAAATCAACGGCCTTTCTCTATGCTAACGACCCGAAGACCGAGGCTGATAGCAGGAAAGCAACTCCCTTTGCAATAGCCCCCAAAAACATAAAATACCTAGGAATAACCTTAACCAAAGAAGTGAAAGACCTCTTTGAGGAGAACTTTAAAACCTTGAAAAATGAAATTAAGTCAGAGCTAAGGAAATGGAAAAACCTCCCATGCTCCTGGATTGGGAGGATTAATATAATCAAAATGGCAATATTGCCAAAGGCTATCTACAAATTCAATGCAATACCCATTAATATCCCAACACCATTTTTTGATGAAATAGAGGAAGCAACCCAGAAATTCATATGGAATAATAAAAGACCTAGAATAGCAAAAACAATCCTAAGCAGAAAGAACAGTGCTGGAGGAATTACAATACCCAACTTCAAGTTGTATTATAAAGCTATAGTAATAAAAACAGCTTGGTATTGGCACCGGAACAGGCCTGAAGACCAATGGAACAGAATTGAAGACCCGGAATGAACCCACAGAACTACGCCTACTTAATCTTTGATAAAGGAGCTAAAACAATAGTTTGGAAGAAAGATAGCCTCTTTAACAAATTGTGCTGGAAAAACTGGCTCAACACATGCAACAAACTAAAACTAGATCCTTATATATCACCCTGCACCAAAATCAATTCCAAATGGATTAAAGACCTCGAAATCAAAACAGACACCCTGAAAACACTAAAGGAAGGAGTAGGAGAAACACTTGGGCTCCGTGGCGCAGGACGGAACTTCCTTAACAAAGACCCAGAAAGGCTACAAATCAAAGAAAGATTGGACAAATGGGACTGCATCAAACTACAGAGCTTCTGCACAGCAAAGGACATAGCTCGCAAGATAAACAGAAAGCCCACAGACTGGGAGACGATCTTTACCGGCCATTCAACGGACAAAGGCCTCATATCTAAAATATATGCAGAACTAAAAAAATTACCTTCCTCCAAAACAAAACCACAAAGAACCAAGAGCCCGCTCATCAAATGGGCTAAAGACTTACAAAGAGACTTCTCTGATGAGGAAATGAGAATGGCCAAGAGACATATGAAAAAGTGCTCTACATCACTGGCCATAAAAGAAATGCAAATCAAAACAACATTGAGATTCCATCTCACCCCAGTAAGAATGTCATATATCAAGAAAACTAACAATAACAGTTGTTGGAGCGGATGTGGCCAAAAGGGAACCCTACTTCATTGTTGGTGGGAATGTAAACTGGTTCAGCCACTCTGGCAAGCAGTATGGAGATTCCTCAGAAGGCTAAATGTAGAACTCCCCTATGACCCAGCAACCCCACTTTTGGGTATCTATCCAAAAAAACCACAAACAAAATCACAGTAAAGCCACCAGCACAACAATGTTCATTGCAGCGCAATTTGTCATAGCGAGAATCTGGAACCAACCCAGATGCCCCTCCTTAGACGAATGGATCAGGAAAATGTGGTACATATACACAATGGAATTTTATGCCTCTATCAGAAAGAATGACATTGCCCCATTTGTAAGGAAATGGAAGGACTTGGAAAAAATTATACTAAGTGAAGTGAGCCAGACCCAAAGAAACATGGAGTCTATGGTCTCCCTTATTGGGAATAATTAGCACAGGTTTAGGCAAGTCACAGCAGAGGATCACAAGAGCCCAATAGCTATACCCTTATGATCACATAAGATGATGCTAAGTGAAATGAACTCCATTGTATGGAAATGATTGTTATATCACAGTTGTAACTACTTTCAACATCCCATGTGTATCTGTAGCTTCTACTATTGATGATGTTCTTGTATCACCTTCTTGTGATTGTATCTACACTATCTCTGTAATCTTATCTGAGTATATTGGAAACCGTGTATACTGGTATTAGAACTAGGAAATTGAAAGGGAATACCAAAATTGAGAGACACAGGGTAAAAAAAGAGAAACAACTACAAAAGCAATACTTGCAAAACTGTTTGGTGTAAGTGAACTGAACACCTCAGGGGGGGAAAGGGTAAGGGGGAGGGGGGAGGGAGGTATGAGGGACAAGGTAACAAACAGTACAAGAAATGTATCCAATGCCTAACGTATGAAACTGTAACCTCTCTGTACATCAGTTTTATAATAAAAACTTTAAAAAGAAAGAAAGAAAAAGCTAGAAGTAGTGCTGTGGATCAAATAGTAGAGTGGCAGCTTTAAGCACAAAGAGGCTCAAGAACAGTGCCTAGGCCCTGAGTTCAAGTCCCAGGACTAGCAAAAAATAAAATAAAAAATTGAAACAAAGGAAACCATTAAAAGAAACATAATACTAACATATAAATTTAAAAAATTGGAAAGAGTAGAATATAGAAAATAAATCACCCCAACTACAGAGATGCCACAATTAGTTGGTGGTGGCTATGGCAGAATAGCCACAAAGAACAGCTGAAAAAGAATTTATACATGTAATCATGGGAACAGAAGCAGAGGGAACAAGGGCCATTTTTCTTGAGGAAAAAAAAATACCACTTATGTTAGCCAAGGGTGCCAAGTCGTGAAACTATGTCTAATTATTGGAAGAACTAGTAGATTTCATTTATGTGACACTGAAGACTGAAGTTGGAAAAGTAAAGAGAAGTTTATTAATGACAGCTTCAAGGAGTTGGAGTTCATTTCAGTATAAGAAAAAAACAAAAATCTTTGAATAATTAGACCTCTCCAGCAGTGAAAGAGCTTGCTTCCAGAATTAGCTGTCAGCTTCTATAGAAAGATTCCAGAACAGAATAGCCACTTGGATAGAATGACCTGAAATCCTTTCCAAGTCTAAGGTATTAAGAAACAGAATAATTAAACTTAACACATTCATTGTTATGCATAATGTTTAGTTCCTAAGAACACTGGAAAACCAAAACAAAATCAATAGAACTCAATGAAAAGGAGATTATGCACTTGCTACAAGCAGCAAACTTCATTTAAAAAAAAATAAGTTACTAGAATTAACCCAAGGTTTAAAAAAATTTTTTTGAAAAACCAAATTATGTCCTGAGACAGTATTAGCAGTTACATTTAAGAAAATTGAAACCAGACACTGCTGGCCCATGCTACTCAGAAGACTGAGTTGTGGAGGATTACAGTTCAAGGCCCACCCAAGCAGAAAAGTCTGAAGACTCCATCTCTAAAATAACCAGCAAAATGTATGGCAGGAGGTATGATTCAAGTGGTAGAATACAGGTAAGCAAGCAAGCTAAACAAGTCCTCAGTAACAGAGAGAAAGAGAGAGAGAGAGAGAGAGAGAGAGAGAGAGAGAGAGAGAGAGAGAAATAGAAAATCAGGAAACTTTACTCATATATGCAATCAATATGTTATAGCTCTCTAGAAAATTACATTGACTATTACCAAATTCTGCAGAAAACCCACAGAAATACAGAAGATTTTGAACTAAAATTATGAAAACGAAGCAAAAGTCAAAAGTTAATCAGAATAACACAGTGACAGATTTCATGCCTAGCATGCACAAAGCCACAGGTTCCCCAGCTCCACAAAATCAAGCCAACAAAAAACAAAAGATATGGAAAAATCAATCCAGTCAGATAAATAGGGAAATTTAGAAATCAGTCCATCTTATTGGAAACACAATTTTTAAAAAGAAAAAAAAGTAATTATGGGTTCAGGGCATCTTGAAAGAGTACACAAGCAAATTTAATATGGGTATTTCTATTGGGACAAAACTAGACACAAGAGAAATTCAAGGAAAAACAGAAAGACCCCACAGGTCCAAGGGGTTTAACAAAACAATGAACTTGTAACCTTTGCTGGATGAGGAGTACAAGCAAGAGAGAAGCAAGCACCTTACCAAATGATGCCATCTGACCCTTTCAGAAACCCTAGTATCTAAGGATTCTTAGGAAGGAAGAAGCAATCAAGTTTAATTAACTAATACACTGAAAGAAATAAAAGCTTACAAAGACAGGAGAGGACTAGCCAGAGGTAAGCAAAGTCCAATTATATTTTGTCTATATTACATAGCCATCTCTGTGCCTACCACTTGTCTAAAATCCATCAGCTACCCCCACCTGGAACTCCTCACAAGCTCACCTCAGTGCCCACATGTGGAGGATCGCCTATATAGGGCCACATTTATAAACAATGGCTTGAAGATGGGGGTAGAGGCTCAAGCCTGAATTCCCAGAACTACAGAGGCAGAGACAGAAGGACTGAGCATTTGAGGTGAGCCTGAGATACATAAACACAGCAAGAGCCTGCCAAAAAAGGAAAAAAAAAAAAAAAAAAAGCTTCACCTAGAATCAGAAAACGGTTTTCAAGAAAAATGAAAAACAGGTTGGCTGATTTCATTAAAATCAAATGTTTGTGCTTCTAAGGACACTATAGAGAAGATGAAAAGACAAGGTCCGGGAATATAGCTCAATGGTAGAATGCTTGTGAAACGACCTGGGAAATGGGACAGCTGGTTTGGAAAACCGTTTGGCAGTTCTTCAAAGTGTTAAACCCAGAGCTACCAAATGACCCAGTTATTCTGCTCAGATACAGGTGCCTAAGAGGAAAACGTCTATCCATTAATATAAACAACTGTGTTTGGCCAGATGAGATGCAGTGACTCATGCTTATAATCCCAGGTATTTGGGAAGTACAGAGTGGGATGGCCGTGGTTGAAGAACAGCCCAATGGAAAGAAACCTTAGTGAGACAGGCCTGAAATCCCAGCTAGTCACGAAACTGTATGTAGGGGGATGGCAGCATAAGGATCAATTTTGCCCTATGCAAAAAAATGTGAAACCCTACCTGAAAAATAACTAAAGAAAAAAAAAAAGGGTTGAGGATATAGCTCAAGTGGTAGCATGACTGCCTAGCAAGTGCAAGACCCCAAGTTCAAACCTCAGTATTAACCCAAAAGAAATTGTGTATAAATCAACACTAACTACAGAGGACCAGGTTTAAAAAGTCACATTTCTCAATTTATTTACTTCTTTGACCTAGAGCAACTTACTCAACCTCATTTATTTCTTTCAAAATTGTATCTTAAGACCAGGACTATAGATCTGGGTGTAGATTAAAGGTAATAGGCATCCATTAGCCCGTATGCTTCACTCATTACAAACTGGTAGTTATAACTAAATCTCAAGAATTACAAAGTACCAAGGTCACAGGTCTATGTTACCCCAAGGAAAGTGCTGAAGCCTGGAAAAACAGTTAACTTCTCATAGTTCATTTCTGAATAGTTAATTTCAGAATTCTATGAACCATGCTTTTGGCCTTGTTTCAAAAGTACTGGTCTAGCTAAGTAAGGCCCACTTGCTGCCAGACGTGTTAACTAGTACAAGAGCTGTGGGGACTTGGGGGTGAAACTGTTAAAGTATAACATCAATCATCAAAACGGAACTTCATGAAGCTGTACAAATGACCTTTTGTACTTTGCCTTAGAGGTCAACCTGAGAACTTCAAGTGGGGCGGGGGGGGGGTGGCAGAATAACCCTAAAAACCTCTACTATTTATTTTTTAAAACATGGATTTGTTAAGTAAAAAAGACATAAATTATATCTAACTCACTAATCCTTTACACACAAAAAAAAATTGTGTGTGTGTGTGCATGCACTGGTCTTGAGTTTGAACTCAGGGTCTGGGTCTGAGCTTTTTTGGCCAAGGCTGGCTTTTTTACTCAAGGCTCAAGACATGAGCCACAGGCACCCAGTTAGAAAACAGTTTCCAAGTCCATAAATCTTCACACTCGGACTGATAGAATAGACTAGCATAATAAAATCTGACCAAATTATAATATATGTATATGTAAATTGCCACTGTGAAACTCCTTTGAACAATTAATATTCCTGGGGGAGGGGGAGAGGAAGGAATCACAAGAAAGTAAAACAGAAAGTGTTGGGGGTAAGTACTAGTGGGAGGGAAGAGAGGAAATAAGGGAAATATGTCAAAGCATTTTATATGTGTAAAAACAGAACAATGAAACTTGTTAACATTATTTTTAGAAGCAGGAAGGAGAAAGAGAAGATGAAGTAGATTGTATACATTGTCTGCATGTATGGAAATGTCACAATGAAACCCCCCTGGTATAATTAATGTATGGTAATAAAAATCACTGAGAGAGAGAGAGAGAGAGAGAGAGAGAGAGAGAGACACGCACTGGGCACTAGTGGCTAATATCTATCTGTAATCCTATCTACCCAGGAGGCTGAGATCTAAGAATGACAATTTGAAGCCAGGCTGGGCAGTAAAGTTCATGAGATTTTTATCTCCAATCAATCACCAAAAAAGCTGGAAGTTGAGGTATGCCTCAAGTGGTAGAACCTTGAGCACAAAAGCTCAGAGACAGAGCCCAGGCCCTGAGTTAAAGCTCAGTACCAGCAAATGCTCACACACAGTGGTCTAGATGTAAGAACTAATAGCAGAATACATTCAGAGACTATATGTATAAGTGATATTTGATTTATAAACCATCTCCCTTAGGTTTTTTTTTAATTTTTGTTAAACCATGTGTGTGTGTGTGTGTGTGTGTGTGTGTGTGTGTGTGTGTGAATTCCTAAAAGCAAACTGTCAGGACAGGCTATATACATGCTTTAGCAGTAAGGATTTCCTACCAGCTCATGGCTCACATGACTGATTTCATCTTTCTCAATTTTCTAAGTCTTGGTAATTTGCATATACTCATAATCAGAAAGTTTTATTTTAAATACACACATTTAATTTACAATGTAAGTGTATATATACTTATGTGTCTATGTATATTTATATGCACATAAACCATTTAAGCCAAGAAAGTTCCTAAATCAAGTAGCACCTGTATGCTACCAAGAACTTGACAGCTAGGGTTAGAACTTCTTTCTGCTCCTATGACTTCAAAACTGCTTTGGCCCAGTAGTTATATTCCTAGAAACCTCTTCCAATGAAATACATTAATCCAGTAAGTTACATACAGTGTTCTTCATAACTGCTTTAGTTTCTGGTTGGTTTGGGGTCTGAGACAGCATCTCTCCGAGCAGGACAGGCTGGCCTTGAAATGGAGCTCCTCTTGCCTTTCCGACTGGAGTGCTGGTGCCTGCCACCATGCCAGGTCATGTAAGGATAGCCTGCCCTGAAACTTCAAATACTGAAAACTTTCCACCTAAGATGGGATGGACACATGCTAGTCTAACCCTTAGCAAAGTCATTCTGGTACTGGGGCCAGAACCCTACGTGTCCCTGTGAATTTCTCCCTATCACTTCTCACAGACAACTTATGACCAGGGAGCTCCACTTTTATACATCATCTCCCTCTACTTTTCTTCCTTCACCACAGTCCACTCTCCTCACCCACACCCATGGGCTTCTGGATGCTTTCTTTGTTTTGAGTTTTGTTGGGGTTTTTTGTGCTAGGGCTTGAACTCAGGCCATGTCAGCATATTGTCCCTTAGCTTTTTTGCTCAACTTTAAGGCTCTACCTACCACTTGAACTACAACTTCACTTCTGGCTTTCTGATAATGAATTAGAGATAAGAATATCACACTTTCATTATAAGGTTGACTTTGAACCAGTGATCCTCAGATCTCATTCTCCTGAGGAGCTAAATTTACAGATTTGAGTCACTGGAGCCTGCCTAGTGCTACCCTTTTTTTGTGTTGTGGTACTGGGATTTGAACTCAGGGCCTTGCACTTGCTAAGCAGAGGCTTTGTCACTCCAGCCATTCTGCCAGCCTTTTCCTTTTCCTTTTTTTTTGCATAGGTTATTTTCAAAATGGGGTCTTCACTTTTTAGGCCAAGGCTGGCCTGGCCTACAATCCTATTTGTGCTTTCTTCTGTAGTCAGGATGACAGGAGCACACCAATGGACCCAAGTTGAGATAGTATCTCATAGACTCCCCCACTGTTTTCATGCTGGCCTCCAACTACAATCCTTCCCTTCACCCTAGGTCCACATCCCAAACTAGGATTACAGGCTTGAGACAACACGCGACACGCCTAGTGCCACTCTTATTTACCTGGCATCACTTCTACATACAGCATGCAAAAAGTCCATTTTTACAAGGCCAGCCCCCCTTCAGTAACTTCCTAGTGCCCTAAGAGCCAAATCCAGTCCTCAAAGCTCTATCTCACTGGCATCTGCTCAAGTCTCTGTTCCGGCTAGTGTTCACGCCCCTTCTGCTCATTGAGGACCATTCTCGCTGTTCCTCCAGCTATGTGCCTGCTCACCTAAGGGCCTAGCACTTGCTGTTCCTTCTCCCTGGAACAGTCTGCTCCTAGGTTATTACATCTCGCTCATTACTTATGCACTCTGGAGACATCCGAGCCCTCCCTGGAAAGGCCTCCCCTACTCACACCATCTAGGACACCATCATAACACTAGTCAACTCACCACTAATTCCTTTTCTCCCTAACATACTTATTCCACAGGCACTTATCACCTATTTCCTTGTGGACTCTTACCTCTTAGGAACAAAGGGATGTTTCAAAATACCTGTTGAATGACGAGACTATTAGGCAGAGATTAGAATGTGTGTGAAGATGATTTAAGAGCACAGGAGCTGAGTATTGTGACCATGCCATAATCAGCTACTTGGGAGGCCAAGACAAAAAGATCAAGTTCAAGGCCAAGACTGGTCTGTATAGTAATCCTGTTTAAAAACAAAACAAACAACAACCAAAAAAACACAGAACATCAGAACACAATATATTTTAGTGGGGGAGAATAACAGATTGTCAAATAACTAGTTAACACATAATCAAATATGGAGGGGCTGGGCAAGTACACAGAATGGGCAAGAAAATGCAACATTTTTAAGTATGTCAAGGTGGTACTTTCTTTTATCAACCTGGTAAGGAGGAAAGAAATAATATTTTTAGAGTTTCCCCCATGTTTCAAGTTCTTTTATGTCCACAATCTAGCTACTATTAATTATTGTAGTTGTTCCATGATTAATATAGAACTCTCATTAGTCAATGTAGATCAGTGTTTAGCAAAATGAAAGTCACAACCCATTGGTAGATTATAAAATTAGTTTGTTTTTTTTTAATAAAATAGAAAAAAAGGAATAGAATAAGTTGGGCTCTGGTGGCTCATCCCTGTAATCCTAACTAAAGGCTGGGATTTGAGAATTCTAGGTCGAAGCCAGCTCAGTCCAAAAAGTTCATAAGACTCTTGCTGGAAATGGAATTGTGACTCAAGTAGGAGTGCTAGCTTTAAGGGAAAAAGCTCAGGGAGAATTTACCCTCCCTGAGTTCAAGCCCAGACAGAGAGAGAGAGAGAGAGAGAGAGAGAGAGAGAGAGAGAGAGAGAGAGAGAGAGAGAGAGAGAGAGAGAAAGAAAGCAGAAACAAAGGAAGGAAGGAAGGGAGGGAGGGAGGGAGGGAGGGAGGGAGGGAGGGAGGGAGGGAGGGAGGGAAAGGAAAAAGAAAAGGAGGGAAAGAAAAAGAAAATGAGGGAGAGAGGGAAAAAGAAGGGAGGGAAAGAAAGAGAGGGAGGAAGTGTAGAAGGGAGAGAGAAGGGGAGGTAAGGAAGGAAGGAAAGAAAAGAAATTTACCATTTAAAAAATGATCATTTAAAAATTCAGATGTGCATAAGGCTAGAACATGCTGGGATGCCTGACTCAAGCCACACACAGTGCTCTCCAATTCACATGAAAACACCAAGGGGAAGATCTTAAAAATAACACTTGTTGTACTAGTTACTCAGGAGGCAGAAGTAGGAGAATCCAAGTGTGAAGCCTGCCAAGATACTTGGCACAAATAGAAGAGCACTTGCCTTGAGTTCAAACCCAAAAAACAAACAAACAAACAAAAAGGAACAACAACAAAAAAAAAAACCTCAGAAGAATCGGATGTGGCGTGGGCATATAGACTGCAGATGGTCAGACACTGCTTGACCTAGTTTTATCCCAAGTTTCACTATGTGAGGATAGAAAATGGAATATAGCATATTCTAGAACTCTTGCCACATGTCTTTGTATGAGCTACAAAAAGATTAACCATTTAAAGTTGACTTGAAGGCAAGTTGAACTCTGACTCTCAAGTCTGTCGACCCAGTATCCTTCAGTTCTCAGAAATGCTCACTCTTACATAAGACACATAGTTATACTTAATCAGCACCCCAAAACCCTGGGGCTTTTGAACCAGGTCATCTTCTCAGAGAGCTTGTCTACAGCCTCACATGAAACACTAGTTCTAGGTACAAGAATCCAGCAATAATTGCAGTTAATATTAAGAACAGAAACAGGTTTGCTCTTGAACATCTTTTCAGTCAAGTCCATGATGCTTCCAAATAGAAACTTGCCAATTTTCCTGCACTTGAGATAAGATATTCAATATAATAGAAGAATGTGAATTTTTATCTGCCCAACATTTCAAATAGGATTCTCATAAGTGGGAGAAAAGGAGGGAGGGGATAACAATGCTCAACAAGAAATGTACTCATTACCTTACTTATGAAACTGTAACCCCTCTGTACATCACCCTTATAATTAAATTAAATTAAATTTTAAAGTTATAGGTTTAGAAAAGTTGAAAATCATTGTTCAGATGTTTCTTTCAGGAAAAATTAACTTCCAGTTTAGAAAATGAAATGGCTGTGTTTCTCCAAAGTAACTGTTTCATTTTTGTGTAAAAACACTTCAGATTATGTAACAACCAAGTGTTTTTGCTTTTGATAATACCTGCTTTTAAAAAAAAAGTATAAATTCTGTCCATTCCAAATTTTTTTTCAAATTTTAAAAAGCCATCACTAAAAAAAAAAGAAAGAAAATAGAAATGTCTCCTGAAACAGGGTCTCATTATGTAGCAATACAGGATGTCCTTGAACTTGAGATCAAGTTCCTGCTCAGCCTCACAAGTGCGAGAATTACAGGTGTGAGCCACAATGACCAGCTAAACAGCAGCTAAACCTAGAATTTTTGGCCCATTCTGGGGAGTGCCAGTCCTGTATATCTACTATCACACATACATGTACACAAACACATACATACCTCATGGTAAGAAGTGAACTCCTGTGAGAATGTAAAACTCGGCACCTGGCAACCTAAGGCAATTCTCTGTTCTTTTCCTCACATAGCATTCTTAAAAAAAAAAAATGCAAGCCAGAGATCAGGGTGGGTCCCCAAATAAGGTATTTGATAAGCCTCAGCCTGCACTGCTCCAGGCTGCCTAGCCAGGCAAGGAATCACAACTATCAAAAAGCTAATCTCCGATCCTTGGTAAGTAGAAACTTTCACAGTAAATCAGAGCTAATTAGACAGAATGGATTCTATTACTCTAAGCTGGTTTGACTCATGGGAAAACGGAGACAGAAATTGCAATTCATGCCTTCAACAGAGACCTCCTGAGCCCTTTCTAATGTTTTTCAGTAGTTTGCCAGAATTCAGTTTCGGAGTGGGAAGTGGAAGTGGAATACAGCATAGACAGAAGGGGCAAGGGGCAAAAGAGTATCTTCAGACTTTCAACTATAAACAGAAAGATTGTGGTGCTTTTCCACCAGGAGATTAGCAAAAAGCAAACAGCAGGTAATCAATAGAAAAATAACGACTGGAATATTTGCTTATTTACCAAGCAGTGGCCCCTAAGATTCTTACTTAGATCGTCCAAGGGAGAAAATAATCTGAGATCTCTGTACTGTCTCCAGAACCTAGAACAATGACCCTTAGTAGGTATTAATTATCTTCTTGGTCGAATTAGACATTCATTACAACACTGCACTGTAACTCTATTCTACAGTAGCAATCGAATCAACAAGGCATATGCAGAGGAAAGAAATGGATTCTGCCAGGGCACATGAGGGAAGTCTGCACGCACAGAAGCAATGAGGTCACAGTGGCCTTTCCTTCAGGGCAGCTCTTCGCCAGGCAGTGGCTGAAGAAGGCAAGCCTGTGAGCAGGACTGTGACCCAGTCCAGGCAGCAGCAGATGGCCTGAGCTACTTTCCAATTCAAAATGCTTTCACAAAGGATCCATTCCTGGGGTTTTACTATGTTTCATCATTTCCTTCAGACTTTCACCTGTAAAAGTGGACATACAACAAGACTGTGACATACAACAAGACTGTGGTGCTTTTCCACCATCAGATTAGTTAAAAGCAAACAGCAGGTAATAGAAAAATGAAGACCGTGGAAGACTAGAACATTTAACCATGCAGTGGGCCTCTAAGATTCTTACTTAGACCTTCCCAGAGGGAAAAATAATATGAGGTCATGCCCCCAAAATAAATTTCACTGTAAACAAACTGGTATCCTTTATTGCTCTTCTTTCCTTGAAAAATTATATAGGTCAGTTCATACAAATAAATAAACTGGGAGGAAAACTTGTTCAAATCAGTTTTCATACAAATAAATAAATAAACTAGGAGGGCTGTGGTTCCAGGATAGCCTGGACAAAGTAGGTTTTCAAGAACCATTTCTCCTAGAAGAAGCACCTGTCATCCCAGCTACAGTGGGTCCAATGAGACTCCATCACAAAATACCGCAAAAGGGGGCTGGAGGCATGACTAAAGTGGTAGAGTGCAACATGAGGTCCTATGTTAAAACTCCAATATTAAAATAATAATAGTAAGTACTTGATTGTCAACAGGAAAGAAAGTCTAAACATTTTGAAGCCACATCCTAACTTCAGGGGGAAACAAGATGAGAGATGGAAGTTATCTGAAAGAACAGAAACTAAAGAAAAATAAAGTGGTTTTTAAAAACTGAGAACAAACCCAGGAGCCAATGACTCACACCTGTAATTCCAGCTACTCAGGAGGCTATGGATCTGAGGATCCTAGTTCATAGCCAGCCTAAGCAGTAAAGTCTATGAGGATTTTATCTCCAGTAGTCCAATAGTAGAAGTAAACCATAGTCAGGTATAGGAGATTATATAACAGGGACTTCATGTCAGTCTAGCAAAGCCTTCACCACAGTCTCTATCTCCCCACCCTGGAGAGCCCAATCTACCCACAATACCATTAGACTACATTACAAATACAGAAAGAGCAATTTGAATGTGGTATTAAAATAGAGCAGGTGTGGTGGGACAAGTCTATAATCCCAGCTATTTTGGCGACTGAGGCAGCTTGGACAATGAATGCTCTATCTCAATTTTTTGTGCTTTTTTTTGGGGGGAGGGGTTGTACTGGGGCTTGAATCTGGGCCACAGCTGGGAGGGGAGGTAGTTAATTTGAGATAAGAGTCTCAGGACCTTTCTTGCCTGGGCTGACTTGGAACTGTGATCCCAGATCTCAGCCTCCTGAGTTGCTAGAATTATAGGAGTGAACCACCAGCTCTTGGCTTCAAAATAAAATTTTTAAAAGAGTAAGAGGAATTTATTGATAATGTTCTTGTATCACCTTCCTGTGGTTGTACCTACACTATCTCTGTAATCTTATCTGAGTATATTGGAAACGGTGTATACTGGTATTAGAACTAGGAAATTGAAAGGGAATACCAAAATTGAGAGACACAGGTTAAAAAAAGAAAAACAACTACAAAAGCAATTCGTGCAAAACTGTTTGGTGTAAGTGAACTGAACACCTCATGGGGGGAAAGGGAAAGGGGAGGAGGTAGGGGGGTATGAGGGACGAGGCAACAAACAGTACAAGTAATGTATCCAATGCCTAACGTATGAAACTGTAACCTCTCTGTACATCAGTTTGATAATAAAAATTTGAAGAAAAAAAAAGAATAAGAGGTATATCTCAGTACCTCCCCCCAAGTACCCGCAAAGATTTTTAAAATCCACCTGGGTTAAAAACACTATAGAACAAAATTCTGGTACATAAATTGCATCCAACAGAGACGTAGGGGTAAGAAACATCCTTAAGAATAAAAATTAAGGGCTGCTTTGCAACCTTTCTTAAAAGGTAATGAAGCTCAAGGCCCTGAGTTGGAACACCAGAGGAGTTGGGGGAGGTATGATGAATAAACCACCTAAGTACATTTCTCAGTTCCTGCCTGGTTCTGCCTGCACTGTCCCCACTCACCTTTCCACGCTAATAGCTGTTTCTAAAATGCAGATCCCTGGAGAATTAGCCCATCAGGAGCAACGACCACCCCGGGACACCAAGGAGAAAAGTAACGGTGAAGCAATAACGGTAGGCAATAACAGGTTGTCCTAAAGAAAGTTGCTAATTACTAGCATCAGCATCTCGGAAGGGTCAGTGCCCCCCCCCCCCACGCCGCCCACGTTACCACAGCGGCTACCTCCCATCTATAGCGCTACTCCCTTGGAACTGGTGGGAGATGAGGGTGGCAGGGAGGAACCCGAACACTGTCAGACTAAGTGATGGAGGCCATCGAGACCCCCAACTTCACCGCGCCGCCCAGGGAGATATTCACAACAAGAAGCCATTTCCAAGAAGGCTGAATTCAAATGTAATTTATCATAACGAGTTCGCAACAAATCTCCGGGCAGCCAGGTCCCAGTTTGGAGAGAAGGGGGTCTTGATGGAGGAAGAGTTTACCTTAGAAGGCGACAGCAAGATACATACGCCTTTCAAAGCGGCCCAGGAAGCTGCCCCCAGGCCGAGGGAATGGAGGGGCACGCGCCGGCGAGCCCTGCAGAGCCACAGGTGCCCCCGCGCGCACAGGAGGGACTCCCACAGGTGGGCGCCGCTCGGTCCGGGGGCTCCGGCGCCAAGGGGAGTGCGAGGCTCTCTAGGACCTGGGGGAGAGGCCGGGAGAGGACCCTAGGGCTAGGAGACGGTTTTGCCTTTGGAAGACAGCGTGCGAGCCAAGCTGGGAGTTTTCCACTGCCGGCCTCTCCCTCTCCCCGCCGGCTATGCATGGGCTTCTCCTCCCCCCCCCCCGCCCCCGCTCCCCCAACAGGAGGAACGGGGTGAAAAGAGGGGCCGCGGGCATCTGCCACTCTCCTCCCCACCAGCTTCAGCTTCCTCCCGGGCGCGGTTAAGCCGCGCGATCGCCGGCCGCTGGCTGCATGCGCTCCGGCACGTACCAGCCCGCACAGCCACAGGCGGGCGGGGGGAAGGGCGCAGGGACCGAGCCCGGACACCCCTCGGGCCGTTCCTCCCTCCCACCAAAGCCGATCCCGTTGGGGTCACCCTCCCTCGCCTCCTCAGCCCCTCACCCGTGTTGGCCTTGAGGTTCTCCCGTAAGAAGTGACCGCTGGAGAGATGCTGCAGGCCAAAGTTCTGGGCGATCCTCTGGCACACGGTGCCCTTACCCGAGCCGGGCGGCCCGAGTATAACCGCGCGCAGGAGTTTGGAAGCCATGGCTTCTGCGGCCCCGCGGGCAGCCCAGACTGCAGTCCTGGTGGCAGCCCGGGAACTTTGTTTCTCGGCCCCAGTCCCGGGCACCCTCTGCTCGCGCGGGGACGCGCCTGCCGCCCCTACAGCGGGAAGGAGAGACTTGAAGACAAACCCCTCCCCGCAGCCCCGCCCTCCGCCACCTCCCCGCCCGGGCAGCTAAGGGCGAGAGCTCCGAGGCCCCCGCCCCGCACTGTCACCCCACGGGGGTCAGAGGTCCGCTCCGCAGATCACACATCCATCCTTTCCTCTATCTCACTCCCCACTCTATCTCAAAGGTGGGAGACCTGGTGGCCGGGCATCCCCGAGCCAACGGAAGAAACCGGGGTAGGGGTAACTCCAAGTGCGCCCCGCCATCCCACACACACAATGGCCTGGGGCTCAGACCCCCACACACAGGTGGGCCTCCGTGGCATCCGCCGCTGTAACATCCCCTGGGGACCCCGCCGACCGCGCGCAGACGGAGGAGTCCACCTCCGCCCCGGATTGCCCGTGCGCTCCCACGCGCGGGGCGCCCTCGGTCAAAAGCAGTATAAGGAGCCCACACCTCGGCGCCCCGCGACTTAACCAGGCGCCCAGCTTCGATCCCCTTGGGCGGCGCCGCCTCCGCCCGCCCGGTCCCCAAGCCCAGTTGGCCGCGCGGGACTGAATCCTTACGTAAGCCCGGAGACCAGCCGCGCCGGAGCCGCCGGCCCGCGCCCCCTCCCTTCCCCTACACCCCACCCACCCCGCCGTCCCCGCCCACGCGCTCCCCCCCCCCCCCCCCGACCTGGCGGGGACTGTGGGGGCGAAAGAAGGTGCCAAGAAAGATTTCTCTTTTCTTTAGTCGCCTAGGGACCGGGTCTATTGTAAAGAGAAAGGAAAAATACAACTTGAGTACCTGCTGTCCATCAAGTCCAAGGCTATGGCATCTCATTATGCAACCTCCCCAGGCACAGATGTGGAAAGGAAGCTTGCGGCGCGGCCAAGCATTTGTTCATCTGTTCAGCAGCGTTGGATCCCGCAGCACCTGTTAATGTGACCGACTGGTCCAGAACTTGGGATGGAATCTCGAACAAAGGATGCTAATAGAAGTTACTTTCCAGCTTGAGTCTCTCTCTCTCTCTCTCTCTCTCTCTCTCTCTCTCTCTCTCTCTCTCTCTCTCTCTCTCTCTCTCTCTCTAGGGGGGGACAGTACTGGAGTTTTGAACTAAGAACCTCTCATTTTGGGACACACACACACACATATATTCCTCTATTTCTGTTATTTTTCAGGTAGGGTCTAATTTTTTTTTTCCTCCACCATTCTCCTGCTCTAGTTCCCACACAGTTGGGACACCAGACTTGGGCCACATCATGTCCAGTAATTTTTATATTCTTGTATGTTTTTTGCCTGAGCTGGCCTCAAACCACCATCCTTCCAATCTCTGCTTTCCCAGGATCTGGAATTACAGCCAGTGAGCCTCTAAGCACTGTGCACTGCTTCCAGCCAGGGTTTTGGACTCTTGCCTATGGATTCCAAAGCCTACATGTCTTGGGGAGGAGAGGAGAGGAGAGGATGTCACACCCACCTGTGCTTGAAACCAAGATAGCCAACTGATTCTAGGACTTCGGTGTGCAGGAGATTGGCCCTCCAGCACACTCATCACTGTCTCTTCTTGACACCCACCCACACCCACCACATTTACCAATCTTCTATCCGTCTTTGTTTTTATTTTGAGACAGGGTCTCAAATGTGTATACCAGGCTGACCTTGGACTTATGACAGTATCTTTCCTCCACTTCCCTGGTGCTTGGGTTATGGCAACACCACTAAGACAAATTCTTTTTTCTCCCTCTTCCCCTTTAATAGCACGGGGGATTGAACCCAGGGTCTTGCACGTACTACGCAAGTGCTCTACCTCTTGAGCCACACCCCCAGTTGCATTTTCTATTGAGAAAAGGCTTTGCTAACTTTGCCTGGGCTGGTCTTGAACTCTTGATCCTCCTGCCACAGCCTTCCGGGGATCTGAGATTATAAGCATGATTCACTTTGGACTCAATTATTGACTATGTTTCCACTTTACACACAGCTCTCAATTTCCCACCGGATTAGTTCCTATAACTCTCCATCTTCCACACCATTCTGGTTTTCATACAATTGCTGGGCATTTTATTGCTAAAATAAGAACCAGTTGCTATTATTTTCCCGACTTCAGGATAAAATAAAAAAGCATCTTCAGCAGAGGAAGAGAAATGCCTTCCATGCTCCTTTTGCATTTGAGACAAAAAAAAAAAAAAAGGAAAGTTCCCAAACTGTTAAAGTATTGGGAGAAAAGGAA
Organism: Perognathus longimembris pacificus; assembly: GCF_023159225.1. Lineage (NCBI taxonomy): Eukaryota > Metazoa > Chordata > Mammalia > Rodentia > Heteromyidae > Perognathus > Perognathus longimembris. The sequence goes on along the minus strand of NC_063167.1, from coordinate 45,161,464 downwards.
CATTCTTCATTCTTCATACTCATCTGGCATGGCCTGTATACTGCATGAGCAATGACCAGTACAAATCTTTCCTAGATTAACAATAGGATGGGGGCATTTCTACCCAGAGGAAGACTGTGAAAAACTAGAAAGCCACTTAATGAGTTCTTCTGGTTTTTCCCTCCAAACATAATCATATACTGATGCCTTGCTCAGCACTTTGCTGGAATTGTACATCTGTCATTTATTTATTCATTTTGTCTCTTTGAAACAGGGTCCTGCCATCTTGTCCAGGATAGTCTTGAACTCACTGGGTAGTCCCAAGAACTAGGACTAACAGGTCCACACTTATTGCTGGCTGGTAAATAGATTCAGCATGAATTTTGTTTTGTTTTTTTGGCCAGTCCTGGGGCTTGGACTCAGGGCCTGAGCACTGTCCCTGGCTTCTTTTTGCTCAAGGCTAGCCACTCTACCTCTTGAGCCACAGCACCACTTCTGGCCATTTTCTGTATATGTGGTGCTGGAGAATTGAACCCAGGGCCTCATGTGTACAAGGCAAGCACTCTTGCCACTAGGCCATATCCCCAGCCCTCAGCATGAGTTTTAAATGACATGTTTGAACCTTAGCACTCAGGTTTGAGTCTGGCTGCCAGATCTCATTGATCTGACAGGCACTCTACCACACCAGCTCTCCACCTCCGACCGCCACCCTTGAGTTTGTTCTATTTGTTTATGGACTTGAGCACTGGAATCTCATCTTGCTCACTTCTTATCTGGATTAGCCACTAGCCCCAAACATCCTGTTCACCTTCTGAGTGGCTGGGATTACAAATGGGTACCACCCTGTCAGACTAATCAATTATTTATATAGCTCTCAAACAGCATTCCTGCTCTGTTAGGTTAGTCTTGCTATGTAGCCTACACATCTCTCTAACTCCCAATACTCCTGCATCAGCCTCCCAAGTACTAGAGTTACAAAAGTGTTCCACTATGTTAGGCTCAACTTTGTTCTTCGTCCTATGACAAAAAGCAAGCCTACCAATTCCAGAGACATGTACTGCCTGTCCTTCTCACCATAGCCCACTGTACCACGCTGGCCTTCCCTTGGTTCCTGGAGTCACAGTTAATTCAGGTCCCTCATTTGCCTGAGTCATCTCCATGGACAAGTGTTTCCTGGAAAAAACAGAATAAGTGAAAAAGGAAGTGTAACTTCAAAGTGAGGGACAGAGTGTTGCACAAGGGACCCAGAAGACAAATGTTCCAGGAGAAACTTCCAACAAGGTAGTTTAACTGGCTTTATTTTCCACTCTAGCATCTTGTAAGACACCATCCCGTCAAATACAGTATGTGTTCTGATGAGCTGGGCAGAAGAGATTAGCTTCACAAGAAAGAGGGTGAATCAAACAACACAGATCAAAAGATCAATATTCTGCTTCAAATATGATACATGCATGTGAAATAATAAGGTGAAACTTTGTACATTTAACATACACTAAAAAATGACAGACAGGAAAATAAAACAATCTCTTATGGGGGACAGCTCTCAGCTAAAATGGGAGGGTGAAGAAACAGATTGGGGGGGGTAAGTACAAAGTGTTTAAATACATAAATTAAAATAAACCAAAACTGTTAAATTGTATTAAGAGGAATAAAGGAAAGATCAATCAGGTGAGTTAGATGGAATACATTGTATACATGAATGGAAAATGTCACAATGAAACCACTCATAAAATTAATGTAGACTAATAATCTTTTTTTAAAGAAGAGAAAAGGAAAGGAAGGGAGGGAAAGGAAGTGAAAAAATGAAGGACAGGGGGATGGGAGGGAGGAGAGGGGAGGGAAAGGATACCAGTTTGGAAAGTTTGGCTGTATATTTCCAATCCTGATTTCTCAGAAAGTCAGATAAATTTAGTTTCATTGTGACATGAACATTGGCATGAGTGACTCCATTTTTATTTTTAGCCTAGTATGTGTAGAACTTACTCCAAAATAATGCTATCCTGTAATTTTTATTTATCATAATCAAAGATCAGAAACTAGTGATCAAATGGACTGTGGTATAATACACCTGGAATCCCAGCACTTAGCAGGATAAAACAGGAAGATCTGTTAGAGTTCAGCCTGGGCTATGTAGTGAGACCTTGTATGGAAATAAATAAATTGAGAGGGGGAGGATAAAGGAAGGGTGGGAGAGAGGGAGTGGGAATAAAGGAAAGAAGGAAGGGAGGGAGGAAAAAGAAGGGAGGGAGAAAGAAAAGATAGATCAGTTAAGAAAATATACATCAATTAAATAAGGATTTCAAAATGAATTCTGACATTCTGGTTTCTTTTCAGATTGTATAAACCTTTTGCCTTTCACTAAGTGAATTGTAAGAATAGAAACTAGATATAGTGTGAAAATTAAAGAATGGGGTCTCGAGACCAATCAAGAGGTACATTCTGCTCTACTACTTACTAGATGTGCCTATGACTATAGCAATTATTTAATCTGTGATTCATATTCTCTACCTTAAAATGAGGATAGTAACAGACTCCAGGTCACAGTACTATTGGGAGCTTATATAAGTTAATATATGTAAAGGCTTAGAACACTGCTTGGCATATGGTAAGCCAAGTAGTAAATAGTTATTGATCCTTAAACCATCACAGAGCTCAAGGTGCTTCACCAATCTGAAGCAGGTTCTGTGTGTGTGTGTGTGTGTGTATGTGTGTGTGTGTGTGTGTGTACTTTGGCAGCACTGAAGTTTGAAGTCAGTGCCTGCACTTGCTAGGCAGGCACTCTACCACTTAGGTCACAATCTTGGCAATTTTTCCTGTAGGTTGTTTGTTTGTTTGTTTGTTTTGGGGGGGTCCAACACCAGGACTCGAACTCAGCATCTGATGTTTCAACTCATTGGCTAGTGCTCTACCAACTGAGCCATGCCTCCAACTCCAGCTATAGTTCTTTTTCAAATATGTTTGCATTCTGCCCCTGCAGACTGTGATTCTCCTATTTATGCTTCCTTTGTCCTTTGTGGCTAGAATAACAGTCATGCTCCCAAGCCTGGCCCCATATCAGATTGTTAGAATTGTAGCATGCCAAACAAATGTATTCCACCACCAGTACTATGCTCTCAGAGTGCTCTTTTTCACACAAAGACTTCATAAATTTTTAAACAGCCATCTTGAACCACCAAAGCTTCTGTTCTTTGTGCTAAACATTCTGTGTGACCTGGCCATACCTTAGATAATGGAGAGTCCTGCTGCAGATTAGCACAGCAGTGCATTTTCTGCTGTTTAATCAAGATGTACTAGAATGCTCTCTTATACACCTTTTAAATGTTTACAGGTAGGCATGACTTTTTTTATACTTTTCTTCATAAAATAACAACACTAATCAAGAACATGCCAGGGACTGGGAATGAGGCTTAGCAATAGAGTGCTTGCCTAGCATGCACAAAGCCCTGTGTTCAATTCCTCAGCACCACATAAACAGAAAAAGCTGATAGTGGCACTGTGGATCAAGAGGTAGACTGCTAGCCTTGAGCAAAAAGAAGCCAGGGACAGTGCTCAGGCCCTGAGTCCAAGCCCTAGGACTGGCAAAAAAAAAAAAAAGAAAAGAAAAGAAAAGAAAAAAATTTGTCAAATATCAGACCTCATTTTAAACTAGGGCTCTTAGATGAGTCATGGTGAAGCCTCAAAAAGGATAATACAGGATTGCTTTTGTGGTCCTTTTTTTCTTTTTTGGTGGTGATGGTAGTTGTGTATTGTTGACACAGTCTCCCTAGATAGCCTGGACTGGTCTCAAACTTGAGACCCTCTTCTTACCTTTCCTCCAAAATGCTGGATTTATAGGCATGTACCACCACATCTGGTTTAAAGTTACTTTCTTAGTCAGGTAGGAATAGGGAGAACTATAGAAAACTATATAAAAACAATAGATTTTTTAAACATGAGATTCTTTCTGATTAGTTCCTTTGTGTAAGGATCAAAGATGAAGGTTCATTATCAAACTGATAGAAACCAACCTGGTTGGAAAGTTTGACTATCTAATTCTTATTCCTCAGATGGTTGGATAAAAAGTTCAGTTTCAGCTTAGTGATGTGAAATTTTAGCATACTTTATTTTATTTTTTTTCCCCAGTCCTGGGCCTTGAACTCAAGGCCTGAGCACTTCCCCTGGCTTCTTTTTTGCTCAAGGCTAGCACTCTGCCACTTGAGCCACAGAGCCACTTCTGGCCATTTTCTATATATGTGATGCTGAGGAATGGAACCTAGGGCTTCATGTATATGAGGTAAGCTCTCTTGCCACTAGGCCATATTCCCAGACCCAGCATACTCTATTTTGAATTTTTGCTTGGTCTGTAGGGACCTAGTACAGGGGATCAGTTCGAGAAAATGGCCTTCTATCATTTTTATTTAATATTATTATGATTCATTACTTACTGGGCTTTGCACACAATGCAACTTTAAATTATGTAAAATGTCAGCAAAAGGAATCTTAATCTTTCAACTAGGACATATTAAATATTGTAATTTGTGAATTTTTTTTTGGTTCTCAAATTTGAACCCAGAGCCTTGAACATGCTAAGCAAGCAATCCACCACGTGAGCCAGTCAATTTTTTCTATAGCTAAAATTAATTTTGGAGCCTATCTCAAGATGGTTTAACCACAAAGGAGAGAAACCAACTGAAGCCAACTTACTCAAAAAAGAAATCAATGGGGGCTGGGGATATGGCCTAGTGGCAAGAGTGCCTGCCTCGGATACACGAGGCCCTAGGTTCGATTCCCCAGCACCACATATACAGAAAACCGCCAGAAGCGGTGCTGTGGCTCAAGCGGCAGAGTGCTAGCCTTGAGCGAGAAGAAGCCAGGGACAGTGCTCAGGCCCTGAGTCCAAGGCCCAGGACTGGCAAAAAAAAAAAAAAAAAAAAGAAATCAATGGCCAATGAAAGAGGAAGTCCAAAAGTAAGGAAGAACATAGTGAGTCCCTGCCTCATTCACTGACTTAATAGTCATTGAGCATCTGCTGCATGCCAGCACTCAGGCAGCCCTGACAACTTTGCTTTCATTGACTTAAACATGTTATCAGACACAGGGAGTCCGGGGTAGAAACAATACAAACACCTCTGCCAGGAAGCTTTTTAAAGAGAGTTAAAGTTTTAAATGAAGTAGGCAGCCCTCATCACTAGCTAAAGAGAGTTCTTCATCTCAAGGCTAGCGCTCTACCACATGAGCCACAGCGCCACACACAGAGTTCTGGTTGTATTTCTTGAGTTCAAGATCTCGAGGTAGTTCTAAGTGGAAGCATCCTGAGATTGCCTGTCTACCAGGAGACCATATCTTAAGCCCTTCTTCTCCCCAGCACACATATGTACCACCATATTTTTCTTTATTCATTCAACAATTTGTACCTTCTATTTTCCAGATTCTGTTCTAGGATTTGTGATACAGAGATGAAGGGAGTTCTTTTTATATTTTTTGTTGTTGTTTGCTTGTTTTTGCTTTTGTTTTGTGAAAGGGATTCTGTATATTCCAGGCTGACATTTAACTCACAATCCTGCTGCCTCAGTAAATGTGTGCAATCTCATCTGGTGAGCGTCCTTGTCTTTAGTCTTTGGCATACATAAGTTTTAATGGAAAAGATACATTTATCCTCTTTGTCCTTCTCAGTAGAAGTGGTTTTATGCAAATTAATAAAGATGTTATCATAAATATACATAACATTACTATATTAATATATTAACAAAGACGTTCAATATCAGGCAAATTAATAAAGTTATCAATAGTCCAATAGAAAAGTTGCAGTCTTGAAATAAGATGAAAGGAAAGAGGTGAATGTAAACTTTATCCCAGAAATCACATGATTAGAAATAGAGAAAGAGAATGATGCTCTGGTTCCTGGTTGTTATGACTACAGGAAAATGATGCCTCTCAGTGAGCCAGGAGCAGGAGGCAGAGGATCAGGGACGAGAACAAAAAAATTTTCCACATCAGTCAGGGGCCTTTGATGCTCTGGGCCTCAATGTCCCCTAGAACAATTTTGAAACATGTAACCTTAACCTATTTTTCCACTGGCTGTTAAAATTGTACATCATAGCTGGATGTTAGTGCTTCTTGCTTGTAATCCTGGCTACTCAGGAGACTGAGATCTGAGGATCAAGATCCATAGCCAGCCTGGGCAATTATTTCCAGATAACCAGCAGAAAAAAAAAAGTCAGAAGTGAAGCTACGGCTCAAATGATAGCACACTAGCCTTGAGAAAACCAAAACCAAAACCAGAAAAATAAATAAATAAAACTAAAGGGTAGCAACCAGATCTTGAGTTCAAGCCCCAGTACTGGCACACAAAAATAAGATAATCATAATTGTAAAATGTTGCAAGGAGTACACTTTCCAGCCATACTAGAAATACCAGAACTTTGAGATAAAGTTTACTGCACTCTTTAAATATATATGAAGTCATCCTTTGGTTCTATGGAAGATCCTGGGACAAAAATCTGAAGATGTTCAAGTGTTTTCTATAAAGTAGATTTTAATGTAACCTAAGCACATCTTTGTATACCTTAAATCATTCCTAATTACTTATAATATTCAATACAACACGCACACTGTGTCTGTAGTTTCTTCAGTGTATGGTTTAAGAAATAAGCTGGGTGCTGGTGGCTGACATCTGTAATCCTAGCTACTCAGGAGGCTGACATCTGAGGATCACAGTTTGAAGCCAGGTCGGGCAGGGAAGTCTGAGCTATCTCCACTTAGCCACCAGAAAACCAGAAGTGGAGCTGTGGCTCAAAATGATAGAGCACTAGCCTTGAGCAAAGCTCAGCAACAGTGCCCAGGCCCTGAGTTCAAGCCCCAGAACAAACAAAAATTTAAAAAAGAGAAAGAAAGAGAGAGGGGGGAGGGAGGAAGGAAGGGAGGGAGAAGAAAGGAAAAGAATAACAAAGTCATTTACATGTTCAGTACAGACAAAAAAAAATCAGTATGAGTGGGTTGAACTCATGATGCAGGGACTACCATAGTGAGTGGACACCTGAGAAGTTCATGACTAAGGCCTTCCATGCTGGCCCCTCATTTTTACATCAATCCTGTCTTACTCTGAGCCATTGTTTCTCTTCCACTTCACAATTTTATTGTGATAAATTTTTATCTTGGAAGACTTTTTTTTAATCCTCCTACACATTCAGCAGCAGCAAAGTCATCAGGAGTTTTATTTGTTAATTATACAACTGTTCCCTGCATTGCTAATTTTTTCAAAAGTAATATCTAAAAATCAATATTTTATTGTAAGTGCCCCTTCTATTAAGATAAATCGTAATCTTCAAAATTAATTCATATGAATATTACCTCTGAGTGTTATTTCTAAACTGAGGTACTGTTCCACATTAACTCTGTGCTCCACTTTCATGGATATCAGTGTTGCAAAACCCCACTTATAAATCACCAGGTAGAAACTCAAGTTTTATTACAGCAATGTCATTCTGTTCTTTGAACTCCTTCCAACTCCAAGAAGCTCAAAGTGATACACCATCGAATTTCATTTTTCAGTTGTCTCATGGCTGAAATTTTATTCTTTAAAATTCTGTTGCAAACAAATAGGTTGAAATGTGTATCTGTGTATGTGTGTTCGTGCGTGTGTGCATGTGTGCATCCACCACCAATCCTGAAGTTTGAACTCAGGGCCTGGATGCTGTCTGTGAGCTTTTTCGCTCAAAGCTAGTGCTCTACCACTTGAGCCACAGCTCTACTTCTGGCTTTTTTGGTAATTTATTGCAGATAAGAGTCTCAGGGAGACTGTATCAAAGTCTTCAGCAGGATATAAACACATATTTGCTTGTAATGATCTTATACAGCCATTAATAAATAGAGAACTTCTCAAAGTTTTATCTTTAATCCCTTTGAATTGGCATCTCGATAGTGTTTTATACTAAAACAATCTGATAGTCAGATGACAGTGCACCATCTTACTGAAGTAAAAATGACTTGCCTGTCCTATAAATTTAAGAACAAGTTGTAATAATTTGAACTTGTGATTTTTCAGTTCATGTATACGTTCCCCAAATTGTAGTATTTGGAGTCATGTGCATTGCACATTGGATGAGCCAGGGAAATTATTAGATTAACAAATAAATATTTTATGTGTATGTAGTGGTTGCTTTGTACTGAGAGAAAACTTAAAACTTTGAGGATTAAATAGTAAACTGATTTTATTTGGGAGAAACAGGAAAGAAGGTCCTCTTAATCTCTAGTAGGTTTTTTTTCCAGCTTTTACGCCTAAGTTATAATTTCAGAATGTTTAAAAAAAAAGTCTCAGGGACTTCCCTGCCTGGCTGGCTTCAAACCTAAGTCTTCAGATCTCAGCTTTCTGTGTAGTTAGCATTATATGCATGCACCACTGGGACCTAGCTAATCTGAAGCATTTAATTTAGAAGAAAGAAAAAAAAAAAAAAAGCTTTGCTCTCTAGTTGTGATAGTCACTCACTTTCTCACTTTCATTAATCACAAAGACTTTCTTCAAACACAGAATGGTAGGTATCATAATTTCAGCACTTGGGAAACGGAGGCAAAGGATATAAAATAAATAAATAAATAAATAAATATTTTCTTTTTTAAAAAATTAATTTTATTTATTTATTCTTGTTTATGTAGTACAAAGGAATCAAGCCCAGGGCCTTCCATATGCTAGGCAAGCAGTCTACCACTAAGCCACATTTCTAAAATGCTTTCTTAAGAATGATCTCTCAGGCAAGTAATACATGCCTGTAATCTCAATACTCAGGAGACTGAGGCAGGAGGACCTCAAGACCAGCCTATGTTATACAGCTAGACTCTTTTCAAAAAATAAAACAAAAGGAATTATCAGATAATAATTTATAACTGTTACTTTCCCATCCAGAAGTATTTTGATTAACTTGTTATATTTAGAAAGGATTTCAATATTAAAATATTATTTATTTCATGATACTTTGGGTAATACAATTTCAGCTAAGCATTTTGCTTTTGTCATGTGGTTTAAATATATTTTACTCAGAATCTTGTCATACTTTTAGTTCACTTGATGTATAGAAAAAAATTCACTTAACCAGCAAAGTCAGCCTTTACCATCAAATTAACAGGCCAAACCAAGTTCTATCGGAGAAGTCTGATAGTATTTTTCTGTTCAAACAAACTTGTTAAAACACATTCCCATGACAACCATCTTGCTTGATGAGAATTTACTAAATGAAATAGTGATTTTTCTCCTTAATATTTTCAACCAACTCCTTCCTCTCTCCTTTCTTTCCCATCCAAAGAGCATCAGAATTGAGAGTTTCATTGGCCATAGACAGAATATAAAACAGCTGACGTTACTGAATAAAAATTGTCACCATGATGTTTATCACTGCACAATTCACAATAGCCAAAATATGGAAACAACCCAGACGCCCCTCTACAGATGAATGGATCCAAAAAATGTGGTACCTATACACAATGGAATACTACATAGTGATTAGAAATGATAAAATATTGGTATTTGCAGGGAAATGGTCAGAACTTGAACAAATAATGTTGAGCGAGACAAGCCTAGAAAACAGAGAACAAAGGGACATGGTCTCCTTGATATATGACTGTTGGGGGTGGGGGGCGGGAGAAACAGTAGAGACAGGTCTGCGAAACAAAAAACTTCTTGTCAAATGGTATTTCCTACAGGTTTGGGTCAGCCGCCTTACATTATGTATCTAAAACCAAACAACTACTAAACATAAAAAGGTCTAAAATAGACCTCTCAGTGGATCACAATAGCTCAACAGCTATGTATGTATGATTATATAAGACAAGGATAAGCAAACTCTTTTGTTGACATTATATTTAAAGTTCTAGGTGAATTTCTTTTGGCGTGTGCCACATGGCTACTGTATATGATTTTCGTACACTGGGTATTGTATATATGCCTACCTGATCTAGGGAAGGGAAAGAAAAATGAAGGTGTAAGATATCACAAGAAATGTACTCACTGCCCTATTATGTAACTGTACCCCTTTTGCACAACACCTTGTCAACAAAATTTAATTAATAAAAAAGTGAAAAAAAATTTGTCACCATGTACCCCACTGTACAGTGTAACTGAATTCAGACCATCCTAACAAGAGCTAACACAGCCTGGATACCGCCCTTCCTTCTCTCCTTCACTGTGTATCACTCAAGGAAAAACACAAAGCCTACTTTGAAATGCCCCTTACATGGACTAGAAGAAGCTTCACCTGCCTAGGAATTTGCATCATCTCCTTGGAGTTCTGGTGGTATCTTCATCCCCTGCAAGGAGAAAGAAAAATTCTCATAATACCCTAATACCCCTGTTTCCTCCAATGATTGCTTTCTAGTAGAATTATGTAAGGCAGCTAGATCTAGAAGCTGAGCCTGGGCACTGACGGCTCATATCTATAATCCTAGCTACTCAGGGAGGCTGACATCTGAGGATTGTGGTTCAAAGCCAGTCTGGACAGGAAAGTTCATGAGATACTTACCTCCAACTAACAATCAAAAAGTCTGAAATAGGGGTGCGAATATGACCTAGTGGTAGAGTGCTTGCCTCGGGAACATGAAGCCCTGGGTTCGATTCCTCAGTACCACATATATAGAAAAGGCTAGAAGTGATGTGGCTCAAGTGGTAGAGTGCTAACCTTGAGCAAAAAGAAACCAGGGACAGTGCTCAGGCCCTGAGTTCAAGCCCCCAGGACTGGCCAAACAAAACAAAACAAAACAAAAGTTGGAAATAGAGCTGTTGTTCAAATGTTAGAATGTCAGCCTTAAACATCAACAACAAAATAAAAAGCTAAGGGATAGTTCCCTTCCCAAGTTCAAGTCCTAGTACTAAATAAATAAATTAATAAACAGATACAAAAATAAAGCTGATTGCCATACGATCTTTTTGAAATTTTTGTACAGTATATCTCTTTGAAAACCATTTCTGTGGGACTACAGGTATGGCTCATTTGTAGAGATTTTGCTTATTTTAAAATATATTTCTGACCGGGCACCAGTGGCTCATGCCTGTAATCCTAGCAACTCAGGAGGCTGAGATCTGAGGATCACAATTCAAAGCCAGCCCAGGCAGGAAAGTCTGTGAGACTCTTATCTCCAGTTAATCACCAGAAAACTGGAAGTAGTGCTGTGACTCAGGTGGTAAAGCACTAGCCTTGAACTGAAGTGTTGAGGGACAGAGCCCAGGCCCAAAGTTCAAGCCCCATGACGAACAAAAAAAATATTTTTTCTGCCAATTTACATTCACCTCCCCTCCCAATGAAAAATCCCACTGTATTTTCATTTAAGGCATTTTCAGAGAGTAAAAGCATCTGACTGAAGAGAAAACTACAAATAAAATACAAGTGCAAATGAGATTAGTACAATCAGATGAGTATTTCTCAAAGCTCCACTGTACATGAACCCTTCTCTCAGGGTAACAGCATGGGATACACTGTGCATTTTGGGAGGTACTTGCTTGTAGAAGTCCTTACGTCATATCATTGGGAGTGTATACTCAAAAGGGATATTCTCTCTCTCTCTCTCTCTCTCTCTCTCTCTCTCTCTCTCTCTCTTTCTCTCTCTCCTCCCCCCCCCCTTCCTTCCTGGCTTCAGATTATGATCATGTGCTCCCACAGGCTCAACTCACACTTCTACCTGAACTTAGAGTTGGAACTCCCAGAACTGTCAGCCAAAATAAACCTCTCTTTCTTTCCTAAGTAACCTGCATCAGGAATTTCATTACAGTAACAAAGCCAACTAATATACAGAACAATGAGGTCAGATCACTACAGGAAAATCCAGGATTTCACCATTTAATTAGCCAAAAAAGGAATCACAAAGGATTAGCCAGACACAATTACAGTCAAGGAGGGAATAAAGAGAGCCCCTGCCTGCTTGGAGGTCTGCTCTCTTATTTCAACAAGGAATTCCTTCCCACATGATGCCCCAGCTCCTTCTTTCTATTCCTCTGACCTTTACATCTCTTCAGGTCTGTGTTTAGTCCCCAAATACTTCCTCCACTTGCTTGTCTCTAGCTAGAGTAGGCCGACTTACCCATCAAGGTCTTCCATCTCTTCTCCACCCACAATGCCCACCACATTGTGCACTGCCTGGCCCACAGCTGAGGTAAACCTAAAGCTGGTTTTCCATCTTGTGCTTTCATAGGGTTAAGCTCTGGTTTCCTGTCTCATGTGTGGAAATCTACTATGAAGAAACAGACATGTATGTGACTTCATATCCTCATCACTAAGGCAAGTGCCTAGAACATCAAACTTTCAAACAAACAAAGGCCAGCTTGTATTACATTGAATCTAAGGCAATCACCACCTCTATGTGCATTTTGTGTGTCCTGAAACTAATTCTCACTTGCGTCTACATGATTTGACTGATTGAGAGATGCTCTGTTTTCCCCAAATAGAAATAAAAGTGTGTAGTATAAGCTCCTAAGATATGAAGCACCCTGGGGACTTGTAAAAATACGTTGTAAGACATTCCTAATTTCTCTACTGAAAACTTTAAAAAAAATGAAACATATCTTTCCAGGCTTGATCATACACTCCTTTAATACCAACTGTTCTGGAAACAAAGGTAGGAGAAGCAACGAAAGCCAAACTGGGCAAAAGATCAAGATTTTTACCTGAAAAACAAACTAAAAGTACAGCGTTAGTAAAGTTCTTGCCTAGAAAGCGGGAGACTCTAAGTTCAACTTCTAACCTAAAAGTTAAAAGAGAGAGAGAGAATGGAAAAGAAAAAACTTCATTTATCACCAGTAGAATTTAATTCTTAAGAAAAAATGCTATGGGCTAGCCTGCTCAACTTGTCAGAACTAGTGACCTTGGCATTGAGTGAGAAAGAAGACCAAGTCTTACCTCTACTCTTACTATCTATTTGATGTAAAAAGTTTCCTTAACCTTTCTGAACCTCAGTTTCTTTATCTGTAAAATGTAAACTAATAGTCTCATCCTCTTCTCCCCACGTTCGACTCTAAGCTCGATGAAAATTACCTTCCCAGCTGGCATTTACTGAGTAACCATATGTGGTTCTATTCCAGTACAGCACATAAATTCTTCAAGGTGGGCTGGGAATGTAGATTAGTGGTATAGTGCTTGTCTTGCATGCATGAAGCCCTGGGTTCGATTACTCAGTATCTATTAAACAGAAAAAGCCAGAAGTGGCACTGAGCTCAAGAGGTAGAGTGCTAGCCTTAAGTCAAAACAAGCCAGCGACAGTGCTCAGGCCCTGAGCTCAAGCCTAAGACTGGCAAAGAAAGAAAGGAAGGAAGGAAGGAAGGAAAAGAGAGAGAAAGAGGAAGGAAGGAAGGAAGGAAGGAAGGAAGGAAGGAAGGAAGGAAGGAAGGAAGGAAGGAAGAAAGAAAGAAAGAAAGAAAGAAAGAAAGAAAGAAAGAAAAGAAAGAAAGAAAGAAGAAAAGAAGGAAGGAAGGAAGAAAATTCTTTAAGGTGCTATCATTTTCGGTGTTTTACAGGTCCCAAAATACCTTAGTGAGTTTTCAATGCATATGCAACAAGGAAAAATGTCCAGCAAGGCAGTCTGGCATTAAATGCCTGTTCTTTTCTATGTCCTAGGAACCTGGTTTGTCCCCAGGTCCTGAAAGAGACTGCTGCATGGCTGCCAAAAATAACTGTTGCATGAATGAATCTGTAACTTTTTGTTATATCTTTCTGGGAAGGAAAGAAGTAATACTTGTGGAGTGTCTTCCCTGTTTCAGGTTCTTTTACTTGTACAATCTTAGCTACTATTAAATGTGTGTGTGAATGTGTGTGTGTGTGTGTGTGTGTGTGTGTGTGTATCATGGTATTGCCTAGGCACTGTCACTTAGCTTTACTCAACACTAGCACTCTATCATTTGGTGGTTAATCGGAGATAAGAATTTCATGGACCTTCCTTCCTGGGCTAGCTTCCAACCATGAAATCTCAGATTTCAGCCTCCTGAGGAGCTAAGATTACAGGCATGAGCCATTGGCACCCATCTTAAATACTTTTTAATGATAGAATACACAAACAAGGAAATAGAACTAAGAGATAAAGTAACTTGCTCAAGGACACATTACTAGGAAACAGTCTCTAAGCCTACTCATTCCAAAATCTCTGTACTTTCCTTTATGCCTGCAATCTTTACATAATTCTGTCCTTATCCTGCTAAAATAATTTTACATATAATATATGACTACATTATATATTAATACATAATATTAATATACTCTATCAACTTATATATTAACATATTATCACATATTATTTTAGCTGTATATTATACATGATACATCCATGTGCCAATCAATGCTGATATCTAGAAATTTCATCACTGGCTTAAGTATTTGTAATGGCTATAATTTTGAGAATATTATACATATTTTGTTTTTGTTTTGATTCATTTTGTTTTCGTTTGACACATGGTCTTGCTATGTACTCCAGGCTGCTCTCTAACTCACTGTGCTCCAACCTCAATCTTCCGAATGCTGAGATTGCAGTCAGGCGCCATCATGCCTGGCCAGGCTGATTTTTTTTTTTTAAATGACTCTGTCACTTTTATTTAAAGTTAAAAATTCCTTAATTTTTATTTCTAATGTCATCACCATGATATTCCAGATGTAATAAAAGGAAAAAGCTGCAACAATTTAAAGACCTCATAATTGTACATGTAATCAACATGGATTTCACTAATCATTATCAACACCTTTTAATGATTGTGGCCATGACACCCTGAACAAGATGGATTTCCTACTTAAGCTTCAGTCCTTTCTCTGGCTATGAATAGTGATCACTCATTATGAGACAGATCTTTAGAGTACCTTGAATGCATTTTGGATGATTACCTCATTTATTCTTCAGTGTTTTTGACAACTCCTCATTTCTCTTGCAATAAGATCTATAGCTCTTTTCTGACAAGATTTTAGGATTTTCTACCATATCCATCACTCATACCCATAGCCATCTCTATAGGGACTGCCTGATCTGCTTTCACCCAAGCTGGCCCTATTCACAGTTCTTTGACTCAATCATTGCTGTCTTCTAAGATTTCCAGGCATTACAGTTCCCAGCATACTCTTGGTCAACAATGCCACAATTTTCTCCTTCACCATAAGCATTGTATCTCCAAGATAATCAGCATGCACCAGCTCTTCTATCATGATTTTCACATTTTGGTTTATACGTCCTAAACACTATAACCAAAACAATATCTTGCCACAATTTGTTTGCTCACAAAGGCTAGGGTTTTGTTTGTTTTTGAGATGGGAGTACCTGTTTGGTAGCCAATTCTGGCCTCAAACTCAATTCTTCTATTTTAGCTTCCTAAATGCTGTGGTTACAGGCATGGACCACCATGCCCAGCTGGCTGCTTTTAAATGGTACCAAGCTCTCAAACACTAGGTCCTTCTTACCCACAACATGCTCTTTCTCTGTCCAAACTGCAAGGCTTTTAAAATCTTTATGTTCTATTTTTTGGTCTGGATTCTCAGTATATACTGGGTTAAAATCAGAGAGTAATACTTACACTACAGCCTGAAGGCTGTGCTGCATGAAATATCTTCCAGTAGATTAATTAGTCTGTCACTTTTTTTTTCTCAAATTTTTATTATCAAACTGACGTACAGAGAGGTTACAGTATCATACGTTGGGCATTGGATACATTTCAAACTCAGCCTCCCACAGCGGCCTATGACATAGACAAAATATAGGCATGTTCTTCAGGAGATGAATAGCTTCTACTCCTATTCCCAGTAGAATCTCTTCTCCTATCTGAAACCTCACAAGCACAGTCTTTCCTGTTCACATTCCTATTGGCATTCTGGGGACCCTCACCAGAATCACCCATTAGGCTCTGTTTACAGCATTCTTCACTTGCTGTAGGCTACTTCTCAAAACTTTTCCCAATTCTTCCCACAAATAAGTTGCATAGGCTTCTAAAGCACATGACCTGGAGTTTATAGCAATGGCACCTCTCTGGAACTGGCTTTCTGTTCTAGACTTTTCATTACTGTGATAAATACAAGAGAGAAACAACTCAAAGGAAGAAATATTTATTTTGGCTCACAGATTCAAATTTCTCTCCACATTCAACTAGATCCTTAGTCTAGGGCTGAGACAAAACAGGGTCTTGTAGTCAGAGGCACATGTGATTTCCACCTCATGGTGGCCAGGAAGCAGAGAGAGAATAAGAGGAAGGGGGTCAAAGTCAAGACACACCTTTCACAGGCACACCTCAAGTGACCCACTTCCTCCATCCAGGCCCCATCCTCCACAGCTCCAACACCTCCCAGTAGTCCATTCAAATCTTGAATCTACATCAGAGTCCCTGTGGTCTAGTTGCCCCTGTTGTCAGGTACCCCACTAAGTTTCTGAGCTTCACAACCCATAGCTCACACATCTCTTACTTGGAAATATTCCAGGAAATCCAAACTCAGTATGTCTAAAGATGAGCTAAACACATCAATTCTTAAACAGCTTTTTGCATAGTATTGCATAGTTAAGTGGGAGGGATCAATTAGTTGGCTCAGCCAGAAACCAGGCTCTGGGATTCTTTCTCCTTCCATGATTGAAGACTTCTGAGACTACTAAATTCTGTCTACTGCCTAAATCTCAGTGTACAATGCCACTGCTTCACATTGTTCATACCATTTCTTACCAACTCCCAAGTATTTCATCTGTGTTCCTCACACTTTTACTTGGATTGTATCTTCTGCATTGATCCTGGAATGACCTTTATGTCTGATCTTGTCACATTTATGTTTAAATTATCCCCATCTTCTGTAGGATAAAACCTAGACCTGTTAGCAAAGAGCACATAGCCGTGTGTGTGTGTGTGTGTGTGTGTGTGTGTGTGTGTGTGTGTGTGTGTACCAATTCTAGGACATAAACTCAGGGGCACTCTCTCTGAGCTTTTGTGCTCAAAGCTAATGCTCTACCACTTGAGCCACAGCTTCCCCTCTAAATTTTTGGCATTTAATTGTTTTTTGTTTGTTTGTTTGTTTTTTGGCCAGTCCTGGGGCTTGGACTCGGGGCCTGAGCACTGTCCCTGGCTTCTTCTTGCTCAAGGCTAGCACTCTGCCACTTGAGCCACAGCGCCACTTCTAGCCATTTTCTGTATATGTGGTGCTGGGGAATCAAACCCAGGGCCTCATGTATACGAGGCAAGCACTCTTGCCACTAGGCCATATCCCCAGCCCATTTAATTGGAGATAAGAATCTCACAGACTTTATTACCTGGACTGGCTTTAATGATGATCCTTATATCTCAGCCTCCTCAGTAGCTAAGATTACAGACTTGAGTTACTGGCACCTGGCTGAAATAGTCTTAAACAAATAAACAAGGTTTCATGATGCTGCTCAGGCTGGCTTCAAACTTGAGATCCTCCTGCCTCAAGCTCCCGAGTGCTAGGATTACAGGTATGTACCACCACACCCACTTTAAAATTCTAATCTTTTTTCTTTTTTGGTCTTTTATTTTTAGTTGGTCCTGGGGCTTGAACTGTAGACCTGGGCTCTGTCCCTGATCTTCTTATGCTCAAGGCTAGTACTCTACCACTTTGAGCCACAGTGCCACTTCTGACTTTTTCAGAGTAGTTTATTGGAGATAAGAGTCTCATGGACTTTCCTTCTCAGGCTAGCTTCAAACCTTGATTCTCAGATCTCAACCTCTTGAGTAGCTAGGATTGCAGGAGTGAGCCACTGGCTCTATTCAATCTTAAAGTCAATTTCATCTTCCCAACTTCTTCTTAGTGCCCAGAGGTCCAGGCTTTCACTATGTTAGAGCCTTCTTTTGTTTTGTGCATATCCTTCATATTCTGTGTTGCCCAAGGACCTGCACACCTTTCTGTCATTACCTTATAGAATTAAGTCTGTTTATTCTTTTTCCCCCTTCACTTGCAACTTTATGAAGGCAGAATTTCTGTCTTTCCTCTTTGTCCCCAGAGGCCATCTTGGTGTCTAGCACATAAGAAGAATTCTGTTCGTGTGCTTCTGAAGGAAAGAAGGATAAAATGAAACAACTTCTCTCTTTGTTAAGGAGGGATGTGGCAACTAGGAACAAGATGAAAGAAGACAGACACAAAGGGAAGAAAAGATCGGATGACCTAAGGCCCCCTCCAACCTTGAGCTTTGTTAAATCTCTAGGGTAGGAGAAAAAAAAAACCCTCAAAATTAATAATGAAAGAGAATGTAGGATATGATCTCAACTCATTCACTCGGCTCTGCCTTTCTTCTGGTCTGCAGAGAGAAGAAAGATATTCAAACCCTAAACAAAGCATAAGCCTACAGTTTTGCAGGTGCTGTCATTGAATTACTTGCCTATTAAAGCCCAGCAATACATTAACCATCTTTTTTTTTTCTTTTATGCCTGCTCTATCTTATTATCTGCCTTTTCATGAAGGAAAAAAAAGCCACAAAGACTCATGAGAGGAATATGTAGTTGTTTAATATGGGCTTCTCTTGTGTCCTCTAATAATCCAGCAAAGTGGTAATTCTTATTCCTTGCTAAATTACAAAGGATATTATTGTCCCTGTCATTCTCCAGCAGGAGAATAATGGCGTGGGGAAGGAAGTGAAAAGGATATTTTTTTCCAGGTCTATTTTGGCAAAAGGCCATGTGTTTTGCTACAGCACTGAATCTTTCCCTCTGATCATATCTAACATCCTCAGACAAATCCAGAAATCCTACTTTGGGAAATCCCTTCTAAATTAAAATCATGAATAATTAATAACATGAATACATGAATCTTTTATGTAATTATTTGAAAGTGGTAGACGATAAAACACTAGACACAAGCTGGATATTTATATAAGAGAATATATACATTAGGATGTATATACCATAGGTAGTTTGTAAATATTAAAAATAGTAAGTTAAAGCCAAGAGTGCTGGTGCATACCTATAATCTCTGCAGTCAGGAAGCCACAGCAAAAGGATCAGCCCTAGAGGAGTTTAAAGTCCATCTGGGCTACATAGAATGACCTTGTCTCAAACAAAACAAAGCAAAATGAAACAAGAAGTCAATATGAATTAACTTTGGGCTCAATAGTAGCACGCTTGTCCAGCATATACAATCACCAGTATGCATAATACAACACAACACAGTAGTAACACTGGGCACTGTTGGCTCACATCTTTATCTTAGCTCCTCCAGAAGATTACAATTCAAACCCAGCCAGATAAGAAAAGTTCATGAGACTCTATTGCTAAAATAGCCAGCAAAAAAGCAGACCAAAGACCTGGCTCAAGTGGTAGAGCACCAGCAAAGCAAGCTAGAACATATGAGGCCCTGAGTTGAAATCCCAGTACCAACTAAATAAATAAATAGGAAATAAAATAGAAGATTTAAAATATATACTTAGCCAAGTGACACCGGCTTACAGTTGTAATCCTAGCTACTCAGGAAGCTCATATCTAAGGATCAAGGTACAAAGTCATCCTAATCAGATAAGTCTGAGAAACTCTATCTCCATTTAGCCAGAAAAATGTCAGACTGGAGGCATGGCTCAAGTGGTAGAGCATCAACCGTAAGCTAAAAAGCCTGAGAATGTTCAAGGTCCTGTCTCAGTTAAGCATTGGTACTGGTGTGTGCATGGAAACCAAATATGTATATATCACAATGTGATACATACATGGGAAAAGTTTGATTTAAATATAGATGAAAAGGCCCCTATATTTTTCTAGCTCAAATAGTACATTTTAAAAGATTATGACAAAAATCTCTAAGTACATAAATATATGCACATAAAAGGGTGTATATACATATATATATATTAGTTATATTAAAGACATTTAAAGAAAGCTCACAAGCACTATGGGATAGGGGCAGATTAAGCAGGGAACACTGTGATTGTTTTTTACAAGATGCAGTTGGATTTGGTGCCTCAGCTGCAATTGCTTTTCTACTTAAAAAGGAAAACCCAGATCTAAAATATGCAGCACACACACACACACACACACACACACACACACACACACACACACACTTACTTTAAAGATAAAGCCCTCAATTGGGGTGGTAAGTCTAAAATTCACCATAACAAGCAAGACTCCATTGGCCTTTGCAAAAAGTACCCTGGAAGCTTGTTCAAGAGCACAGCCTGAGAAGAAAGAGGGAAAAGAGGGCAAACCTCTGCAGGGCTGAATAAATAAACCTTTGCTGAACTTGCCCAGCCTGCAGAGTGGCAGCAGCCAGGGGAGGCCAGGGGAGCCTGAGGAGCCAGAGCTACGGATCAGCCCATTGGACCTCTATATTCTACAGAAGGAGAAAAGTAGAAAAAGAGCTTGGTTGCTTCTTGGCTAGTGGCCAAAAGCCTTGCTAGTGGTGGGAGTGGAATTTTTCCATGGCAAAGGAAGAGGAAAAATCGGATCACATTTCCCATGGCAGAGCCCTATTTATTCAGGAAGATCTTAGGGCCCTAGCTGTTAATAACAGCAGTGTGCTCCTTTGGTCAGGCTTTGATTTGGCTGTTAGAAACCATTCCCTTTTCCTTTTTTGTGCTGGGGATGGAAACCAGGACCTTACACATGATAGGCAAGCACTCTGCCACTGAACTCAACCCCAGCCCTTCTTTTTTGCTTTCTTTTGTTTGCTTTCTCTTTCTTCTTTCTTTCCTTGCTTACTTGCTGCCTTCCTTCCTTTCTTTTCTTTCTTTCTCTTCTTTTCTTTTCTTTTTAACTTCAAGTTTTCAGACACACTAGAGAACTGAGGTGCTTTGCCATTACCAGATGATATGTAAAAGGACAAAACAAATGCAAGAATTATAGGCTCCCCAAAGAAGTTGCAGCCTCCCAAAGAACCTGTTTTCTTTTCCCCTTGGAAAATTAACTGCATCAGCAGCTGGGGGAGGCAGGGGGTGGCGGGGAGACTCTAGAAACTGCAGAAGAAATTCTCTTTTCCTGCCATCCCTAGCCCAGGCACTTTGGATAGGACTCTTGAACGTTCAAAACCCATTTTGTAATGAGGCATGGTAACACCTGCTTGTATACCAATACATGGGAGATAAAAGTCAAAGATTCACAAGTTCCAGGTCAGTCTGGGCTACAAAATGAGACTCTTTCAAAAATCCAATTCAAACCAACAAACAAAAATTTTTTATGAACTTGGAAGCAAAGGCTAATGAAAAGCCACAGAATCACATATTAAAAGGAACAGTGGTTGTCTCTCACACATCTGCAGAAATGCTAGCAGCACTTGACACTGTTATTGTTTTTTGTTTTTTGGCCAGTCCTGGGCCTTGGACTCAGAGCCTGAGCACTGTCCCTGGCTTCTTCCAGCTCAAGGCTAGCACTCTGCCACCTGAGCCACAGCGCCCCTTCTGGCCGTTTTCCATATATGTGGTGTTGGGGAATCAAAGGAAAGCTTCATGTGTAGGAGGCAAGCACTCTTGCCACTAGGCCATATTCCCAGCCCCTTGACACTGTTTTCTAAGATCATCTGTTGTGTACTCTGTCATATCACAGAGTTTTATCCCACCCCTTGGGGAAGGGACTTTATTTTCTTCTGGGAAGATAAAGAAACAGGTTCCATGACTTGCCTGAAACCACACAAGTAGTTAAGTTACAGTGCTCAGAAAGTCAAACTTCCAGGCTTTTGGCCCCAGCTACATGAACTCTCCATACAATGTCACTGAAAATTGATCACAGTCACTAATCAGACACTCAAGAAATAAGGAGCTCACTGTTTTTGGAGGTAGTCTCTTGGAAATTATGTGAAAATTCTTTTGTGTGCTGTCTGTTTTCTATTATTGTTTCTGCTCAGAACCTTAAGTGAGATGTAGACCTCATCTCTAGGGCTTTGATCTCTCAACTGCTCCTTCCTCTATTCCCACAATCTTGGTCACTGTCAATAGCTCAACTTGATTGTCTGGGACAAGACTGAAAAACAATATCTGGGTGTGTAGCTAAGTGGGAGAATGCAGGTTGAGTATGTCCAAGGCCCTAACACCCAATCCAACCCAAAACAAAGCTAAGCTCAGGACAATGAGCTGAATGGGAGATCTCAGCCCTCCTTACTTCTCTCTGGCTTTGTACAAAATTTTTCACTTCTTTAGTCTTTGTTGCACCAGTTAAAATACATGTCTTTTTGGATTCCCCCAGTGATTTAATCTCTCAGTATTTCTTTCTCTTTAAAATGAAGGTAATATCATGGACCTTGAAGGAGTCAATTCTGCAGAAATGCTGATGTGGTTTGTCTTCACCAAATTCTATGTCGGAATTTAGCTGTCTTGTGATATATCGGTGGGGTGGACCTTTAAGAGATGTTTGTATCCTTTAAGGAGGTTAATGTTTTTCTCACAAGAATGGGCTCATAATCTGTAGAAATAAACAATAGCTTCAAGAATGGGCTGCTATGTAGTGAGGGTGTGACTAGTGGGGTTTTTTTCTCATCCATATCTGCTTCCTTTTGTTCTATCATGAGCAGAAAAGCACCAGGCTGTAGCTCTTGAGCTTCCCAGCCTCAAGAAAGCTAAGGCTGGGGATATGGCCTAGTGGCAAGAGTGCTTGCCTCATATACATGAAGCCCTGGGTTCAATTCCCCAGTACTAAATATATAAGAAGTGGCGCTGTGGCTCAAGTGGCAGAGTGCTAGCCTTGAGCAAAAAGAAGCCAGGGACAGTGCTCAGGCCCTGAGTCTGAGGCCCAGGACTGGCCAAAAGAAAAAAGAAAGCCAAAATAACTTTTCTTTCATTTATAAATTACACAATCACTGGTATTCTGTTATACTAACAAAAAATAGGCAGAGACAAGTAGCTTTATACTGTAAAAGGTATTCACAATAAATACTCTGTCTATTACAGAAAATAAATACAACTTTCCTGATATTTTTCTGTCAGCAGGCCTCTACTTTAAAGCTCTTAGTGAAAGGAATTAAAAAATTTTCTAAGGCTTCCCAGACTCATGGTGAATCTCACATCACCAGACAACACTGTCCTCCATCACCCTTGTCCCAGTCAGTTCTCTGTACTTGGGTCCTCACTGTAGTTGCTTGGTGGCTCTGATTATCTGACCTTACTGTTTTCATATTATTTCCTATTATTTCCTTTTGGTGTGGTAGCACTGAGGCTTGAACTCAGGCCTCGTGTTGTTGCTTAGCTTTTTCCACTCAAATTTTGAAGCACATTTCCACTTCTAGCTTTTGCTGGTTAATTGGAAAGAATTTCACAGACTTTTCTTCCCCTAACTGGCTTCCAACTACAGTCCTCAGATTTCAGCCTCCTAAGTAGCAAGGATTACAGGTGTGAGCAACCAGCATTTGGCTTTCTATGATTTCTTTATCCATTCAGAAAATGCGTCCAGAATTTCCATGCTTTCCATCCTGCTTGAAAACCTTTCATGCATGATTCCTACCTAAGCACTGTCATTCTGACTTGTAAAAGAATGTGCTTTATTTTGGTTTACCTCAGGAACTTCCACTTGTTCCTTGTTTGTACAGAGAGCTATTTATAAAATATAGATTTAAAAATATGTCTGGTTTTCCTTACAAAGGGACTCAATAAGTCACGAATCAGCTGGCTGAAATAGCACAGCTAGTTACAGATTAAGTGAATTCATTTCATTCCTAAACCATACCCCACTTGTAATATTTCTTATAGTTGTACTACTTGGGAATCGAGTGAGTAATCACCATTTAATATTAAATGTATGGGTATAATGGGGAGAGTCTACCTGGGGTTTGAACTCAAGGCTTCAAACTTGTTAGGCAGCTGATCTACTGCTTTAGCCAAGCTTTCAGCAATTTTTGCTCTGATTAGTCTTTTTCTATAGAGAGATGTTTGCTTTTTTCCTTGGCAGGCTTGAACTGCCATCCTAGAAATATGCTTCCTGCATGGCTAGGATGACAGGAGTACATCCCCACGCAGTTTATTACTGGGTAAGATGAGTCTTGCAAAATTATTTTTTTGCCTGGGCTGGCCTTAAACTACAATCTGCCTGATCTCTGCCTCTAGACTGGGTAAGGTTAAAGATTTAAATCACCTCACCTGGTGACACTGCAGAATTCTTTTTCTCTGGGTGTGGACATGGAATCTTCTAGTGACCATTAAGGCAGGATGATTCTTTTAGTTTCAACCCAAGCTTTGCTGACAATTAGAAATCTGAAGTTGGGCTGCTTACTCAATCTCCATTTTCTACTTCTCCAGACTGTCTGAGGACAAAATAAAGTACACTGGACAGATAGCCATAGGTATATTTAAACATATAAGTACACATATGCTCATTTTCTTTTTTTCCCCCTTTATTGTCAAAGTGAAATACAGAGGAGTTACAGTTTCATATGTAAGACACTGAGTACATTTCTTGTTCAACTTGTTACCTCCTCCCTCATTTCCCCCCTCCCCTTTCCCCTTTCCCTCCCCCCCCACCCCGAGTTGTTCAGTTGGTTTACACCAAATGGTTTTCTAAGTATTGTTTTTGGTATCATTTGTCTTTCTATCCTTTGTCTCTTGATTTTGGTATCCCCTTTACCTTTCCTAGTTCTAATACACATATATACAGTATCCAGGGTACTCAGATGAGATACAGTGATAGTGGGGGTACAACCACAGTAAGGGAATATGACATATGCTCATTTTCAAACACTCAAAAACATTGTCATATGATCTACCATTCCCATGTTTTACACTCCCCCTTCAGCTCCCTGTCATCTGCGCCCACGGACCCCTGCACACACCATGGCTGAGCCAGCACAGCTCACCACAGGTCCATGGGTTGGGACCATCTTTCCACCTTCCTGTCTTTGTCACTATCCCCCCACACTCTCAGTCCAGAACATGTTCAGTGCTCAAAGTCTGATCTGAGGACCCTCAGCAACAGCATCTCCTGGGAAATTAGAAATGCAGAGTGTGGAACACCTCTCCAGATCCCCCAATAAGTTGTAAGCTCTTTGAACATCACTACACTATATTATACTCAACGAAAGTCATCATTATCTCCTTAAAAGTTTTATTAATCTCCTTATCTAGCTCCTCCCTTCACCACTTAGGCACTGCTATTATTCTCGTATGCTCCCTTCTAGTCAGCTGCTCACTTGCCTACTCATTCATCCATCAATCATCCATCCATTCATCTATCATCCCACTGATTCATCTATCCATCTACTCATCCAGCCAGCCATTTATCCATCTACTCACTCATCCCTCCATCTGTCATCCATCCATCCATCCATCCATCCCACTCAGTCACCCATCTATCTGTTCTTGGACTTCCAGATACTTATTTTGCAAATCTAGAAATGGATTTGCCTACCAGGGCAAAACATTCTCCACACTGACAAAGATTTAAAAGAAGAACCCTACACATTCACTTACCCCAGTTTACCAATTCGTCCTCTAGAAGGCCTTCTCTGATATCTCAGTACTGGGTAAGGGCTCCTGTGCTTTGATCAGCCCCATGGGATTTGGTCTGCCAAAGAACATGTTGGCCTTGAGAGAAACATGTGTAAAAGTCTTCAGGCTAAAAATACCATGGAGCATGTGGAATGTGCATTAATATCCCCTTCATTGTAATGAGTTATGGGTATATCTGTCCACTACTCCTTACAGACAGGAACTGTCTTGCTGATCCATTTATTAAGGCACCTACCACAGTGCCTAGAGCATAGTAGATGTTCAGTAAGTGCACAGACAGGACAGCAACAAAAAGCCAGGTTTGGACAGGGATTTCTTTGGGTTATATATAGTTCATTCTCCAGCAAACTAATCTCTTGGGCTCCCTTCTAGAGTGGCATGATAAAATATTAAGAGAAAATAAGTTTTTTATTACAGGAAGAAATTATAAATGATGGTAGGTTTATGAATCCTCTGTAACCTAAAATTACTCTTAGAAAAAAATCTGAGCTGGGCACTGGTGGCTCATGCCTGTAATCCTAGCTACTCAGGAAGCCGAGATTTGAGGATCACAGTTCAAAGCCAGCCTTGGCAGAAAGTTGCCATGACACTCTTACCTCTTAATTAAACACTCAAAAAAACCTGGAAGTAGTGCTGTGGTTCAAAGTGGTAGAGCACTAGCCTTGAGCAAAAGAGTTTAGGGACAGCACTCAGGACCTGAGTTCAAGGCCCACAAAGACAAAAAAAATCAATCTGAGACCTAAGCATTGATAATTCACACCAGTGGTCCTAGCAGGCTACAAAGCAAGCTGAGATCTGAAGGACTGAGGTTTGAAGCTAATTCTGGCAGAAACGTCTATGTGATTCCATTTCCAATTAACCAGCAAAAAAAAAGCAGGACTGGAACTGGATCTCAAGTGGTAGAACACTAGCCATTAGCAAGCAAGCCAACAGGACTTGAATACTGCTGAAACAACAACAACAAGAAATCCCATTTATTGTAACAGTAAAAAATGAAGGAAGGAAGAACTGAGAGGTGACTGAAGAGTGGTGTGTGTGTATATGTGTTTGGCTTTGTTGCCACTCCAGTTTTACCTCCAGAAGCAAGTAATATCATTCACTGGGGACTCTGAATGTGAGACTTAGTTGCAGCCCCTGAGCTATATGTCTTCATTATGTAGTGTAGGACAGGTGTTTCCCTCCACTCATTCCTGAGAAAGGAAAAGTTCAGTCAGCTTTCATAAGCTGCAGTTGAGCCATCCTTACCTCTCACCCTCTTTTTAAAAAATCTGCTACAAAACAAAACAAAAAAAACAACAACAAAAGCTCTAGGGATTAGTAACTTTCTCCTTCATTCTACAAGTTTCTAACTTAAAGACCTACGTGCCACTGAAATTATTGCAAGAGGTTCACAAATCTATATTAGCTATCAGTACTGGGTGTAACCAATAAAAAATTACACATTGCACAAAGTATTCTGTTTCTTAAGTCAGAGTATTGCAACTTAAGACATTATCTATCGAGCTGGACTATTTATGCCGAAATCTCAGCTGCGTTGTGACTGAGTGCTTGGATATAAAACATTTCCTATGCTTCAGTTTCCCATATGTATAAATGAGGATAACTATGCCTATATCATAAGATTAGGGAAGTTGTCCAACTCTTGGCCTCACATCTGGAATATAGCATAGTACTTGCAAGCACTTTGTAATATTGGGTAAATACAACAAAGTTGGTCTTAGCATTTTTTCCATTCTAATAAATAACTGGACAGCTATTTGATATCCTCTGCCTCTCCCTAGCCAGGAAGGGCACAGGAGGACCATAACCTCCTTGGAAGTATTGACAGCTACAGTGCTGGCAGAGTAGTTGGTGTATAGTCTTTAGTAAGGACTACTGGGTAGGTTAGACTCTTCATCTCTTTTTGACCATCTCCTCCAGCTCAAGAACCCATTATAGCACCCTGTTGCTTACTCCACCAAATTGAGTCTCTGTGTCAAAATTTTAGGCCTCAGTAACCCATTCCCATTTGGTATCTCCAGCCTATGCATTATTAACAAGGACAATATCGCCCCCAAGGGGGCAAATACTAAGTTTGAGGGAATTGGAAAATAATATTATTTTTATGACTACAGAGTATAAACAGATTAATCTATCATCCATACCTAAGTTACAACATATCAGTGGTATTAAGATTTCAGTAGGGAAAGGTGATGGGGAAATGTTTGAAAAGTTTTCTGAGCCTAGGTGAGCCATGAAGAAATCCCTAAGAAACACTAACACAGCTGGACATGGTTCTCATGCTAATACCAACTACTTGGGCAGCAGAAATCAGGAGGATCAAGGTTCAAGGCCTGTGCAAGCAAAACAAAAATTATCAAGACCTCCTGTCAACCAATAGCTGAGTGCAGTGATATACATCTGTCATCCTTGCTATGCAGGAAGCATAAATAGGAGTCATAAACCAGGTGAAAATGAGCAAGACTGTATGAAAACCTAAAGTGGGGCTGGGGATCTGGCTCAGCGGAAGAGCACCTGCCTGGCGAGGGCAAGGCCCCAAGTTCAGTCATCAGCTCTAGGAAAAAAAAACCAACTATAAAAAAGAAAACCTAGAGCAAAAAAGGAGCTAAAAGTTCTGGGTGTGGTTCAGCACTATAGCACCTGCCTAGCAAATGCAAGAACATGCATTTGATCTCTTAGTACAACCACCACCAAACAAAAAACAAACAAAAGACCACCAGGGTAGTCTTACTTCCTTCAAAAGAAAGAGTGTCCACATCACTTGGAGTACAGAAAATAATTTTGTCTTTTCCTGACCCCCAGTGTCCTCTGCGAACAGAATTGCTTATGGCCTCAAAGGTGACCTTTAAGAGCAAACATGGTGGCTCCCACCAAGACCTTGTTCCTTCTGTGTGTGAATCTCGCTCCATCCCACAGGCTCCTAAAATTTCTATCTCCTCCTTTCTTCAAGGCCCCTCATCCTTCACCCACAGAGACCTCTAACACACCCTCCTCCCCTCTAGGTAGTGCCTACTACTTTGCTAGTGCAGCAGTATGCACTAGCAAAATTCTGAGTGATCAGTGGTTCCTCAAAGCCCTGAGAGATGTGGGTTCTGGCCAGCACCTACCATAAAGACTGTCTTGAAATAAATGCTTAATAATTTCTTACTGGGTAATGAATGTCTACTGCATGAATGAATGAATGAATGAATGAGATTTCTGAATCTCTTACCTTTTCCTTCTAGTTTCTCATACAATCTTGCTCATTTTCACTTGGTTTATGACTCCTATTTATGCTTCCTGCATAGCTAGGAGGACAGGAGTGTAACCTGCACTCAGCTATTGGTTGACAGGGAGGTCTTGATAATTTTTATTTTGCTTATACAGGCCTTGAACCTTGATCCTCCTAAAGCAGCAAAGAAGGCATCAAGTAGGGAGAGGTTGTTCTTGGTTTTGTTTCCCCAGAAACAAACCTGCTTGGGAAGTTGTCTCGGGAAATCCTGGTAGTGGAATGCAACAGGAAGATGAGGAAGGAAAGAGGCCAGGAAAAGTTGTGTTAGCAAGCAAGTCACCACAATGGGTAACTAGAGCTCTATTCTACTGGAGAACCCAGTATAATTACCCACAAGGGGAAAAAAAAAACCCAAGATACAGAGCCCTTCAATCCCATTAGATAATGGCTGGAGCCATTCTCCAGGGGTCATTAACTTCAGCCCCCAGCAGATGAGGACACAGTGGCCTCTGGCAGTCAGAGAATTCCTCAGGCAAAACAACATAGTGCTGGGTTATGGAGGGGTAGCTTCAGATCTCCACCCCAGGGATGGAGCTGAGCAGTGGGGAGGAAAGAACTGCCAGATCCTTTCTCTTCAACCCTTTAAAACACTATCCATCCCAAATACACAACAGTATGGTTCTTACATTTGTGAAACACCTTGCATTTTTAAAAAAAATTGGTACCCAGGGCTTCACACATGTTAAGCACACATACCAATTATCCCCAACCCTTAACATTAATCTTTTTTTTACTTTATACCTTCCTTCTTTACTTCCTTCTTTCCTTCCTTTCTTCCTTCATTTCTTATTTTCACTTTTTGTGTTAGAGTCTACCTGTGTTCCCCAGGTTGGCCTCAACCTCATGAGCTAAAGTTTTTCTCCTGCCTTGCTTCATGAATAACTGGAGCTACAGGTATGTACCAGCACACTACACTTGTCTTGCTTTTTTTCTGTTTTGAATACATTTCCCTTTTCCCCTTTATACCAAGTCACCCTACCATCACCCTACTGTGAGCCAGCTCCTGGAGGGCATCCCTGGGGTTATAAGATGTCATAAGGAGAGGCAGGAGGCCAGAAATGTGGGTGGTAGTGATAGGAGTATCTCCATTTGAAGGAAGGAGAAACTGGGTTACGGTGATGCCCAATGCCCTTTAGGAACTTTAAACACCCTTTATGTAGGAATCGAATGAATTGGAAGAGGACAGGCTCTTTATAACTGCCAGAGGTGTTCTACTGAGGACATTGTGGTTTACAGGGGGATTTCCTCCTTGGGCCCTTTCCCATCTGAGAGGATCAAGTCACTCCAGGCAGCCCTGCCCCCACAAAGTCCTCTAGAGCACAGAGTCAAAGGCAAAAATATAGCTGCTGCTTAAGAGAAGCCCTCCACATCCCATCCCTTCTAAACTGGGAGAGAAGGAGCTGACCTTTAGGAACAGCTGTCACTAAATTCCTACTAGGCTGAGGCTTAGCCATTTAACTTCTGCATTGTTTTTTGTTTGTTTATCTATGACATGGTAAAAACCTTGAGATAATAGATGAAAAAAATGTTCCCTCAGACTATGAAGGTGCTTTTAAAACAGAAGATGATATTACCTGGGCCCTGGTAGCTCATGCCTGTAAACCTACCTGCTCATGAGGCTGAGATCTAAGGATCAAAGTTTGAAGCCAGCCTGGGCAGAAAAATTTCTGAGATTTTTGTGTTGAATTAACCTGCAAAAAGCCAGAAGTGGAGCTGTGGCTCAAATGCCAGTCTTGAGCAAAAATGCTAAGGGATACCACCCAGACCCTGAGTTTTAACTCCCGAGATATTGTCATTCTTAATAATGTCCCCTTTTTCCAGACTGCTAACTATAACAGTGCTTCTCAGAGCCATACAATGGTGTTTATGTTTTCTCCCATCTTGTATTTAGAAAATTTGGCCTCTCCTCTTCTTCTTCCTCCTCCTCCAGAAAGATTCCTTCTTCTTCTGCTGGAGTTTCCTATTTTCTTTCTACTACTTCAGGAATTCTCTCCAAACCTTCAACTGCAAACCCCCAACAGTCACAGTAAATGTCCCACCTCTGTGCACCCACAATTCCCTGGGCCCCTCTTGTTGCTTGTTGCTTTCTTGGTCTTCCCTCATCAAAACTAATTACCCTTGCAAAGCTGATTTTTTTTTTATTTCCCTACATACAACCCTGGGCTGACACATGCTTTCCACCTGCATGTTCTATGACTGAATGAATGATGAGCAGATTATGATTTATGTTTCCTTGACCACATTCTAAACTACTCAGGAACAAGGAAAGAACTCTAGATTTGAAATTGGGAGAGCCGAATTATTCTTCTGTGCTTCACAGCAGGATTGGAGGAGAACCTTTGGGCTCCCGCATCAAAAATTGCCCTTCACCAAGTGCTGATGCTTCATGCCTGTAATCTTAGCTACTCAGAAGGCTGAGATCTGAGAACTGTGGTTCAAAGCCAGCTCAGGCAGGGAAGTATGTGAGACTATTATCACCAATTAAACACCAAAAGAGCTGGAAGTGGAGCTGTGACTCAGGTTGTAGAGTGCTAGCCTTAAACAAAAAAGCTCAGAGTCATCACCCAGACCCTGAGTTCAAGCCCAGAACAGGCACCCCCCACCACCACACACACACACACCCTATCTCCCCAAAAAGTTACTCCTTAACCTTAGTCTAACACAATTTGAGCATTTGTGTCTACAGGGCCTAGAGAGACCACTTGCTCTGAAGTTTAAGTCAGATTCTAGATCTTGAATTTCTCTGATTTCAACCTCAGTAAATGCCATCTGCTACCCAAAACTTGCTGATGTGTCACTGGCCTCTCAGTGCCTGCTAGCCTCTTCCATGTGAATCTGGTTCTCGGCTAGGTAAGTGGATCTTCCATAACCACTTAGTAATCATGGGACAGTGTACTGTTTTGATTCTGCCTTGATTAGACACTGCTGCTACACTCTCAAGTTTCCAGGTATGTGACACAAATTACAGAACTGTAGATTCGGAAAAATATTTCATAAATCTGGGCTTTAGAGCATTAAACATGAGTTTGATCCTGGTTCTTTGGACAAAAACTGTTGTTTCATCTGTCACATGGAGGCAATAATGTTTTACTAAAATATATTAGAATTTGTAAAACTCTAAGCCCTGGGAAGAGTTAGCATTATTATAAATTATTTGATTCGGTTTTATACTCCAAATGGTCATTCTTAAAGAGTAAGTACAGGATAGAAGTTTGATATTGAAGTAGAGTGGGGGTTCGCTACAATGAAAAGGGGTCCCCCCCCAAGGGAGGGGATTCCTGGTTCCCCCAAAAGTCCACCACACAGTCTCCAGCTACAAGATGACAAAAAGACAGATTTATTGGGGAAGTAAAAAGTGAACAAAAAGTGAACCAACCTGCCTTGGTCGCAGCCCAGACTCGGGAGCCGAAACTGCCGACCACGTGTGCAGAGTCAGGGCCCAGACTTGGGAGCTGGAGCCGCCCGCATGTGTGCAATCCAGACTCGGGAGCTGGAACCGTGTGTATGTACATGTGGCCTTCCAGCCTGGTTATAAGGCAAACATCACAGTCAAACTTGCCACACGCAGGTGACCAATGAAGATACAACACTTATAGAGCATGCTAGGCCGCACGCGGGTGGCCAATAGAGTTACAGTCTATCTCATAGTATCTATTTGAACTAGCCTATCATTCTAGTTAGAATTGACGCATGGATTTGGCGGGGTTCACATGATGCAGATGGATATGCCTACTCTCACAGGAGGGCACAGGTTCCCTTGAAGCTCCCAGGTCTCAAGTGGTCAATTTACATAACTTATCATAATAAAGGGGAGCTTCCCTGGATAGGGTGGGGGAGAGCTTAGTGGAGATGGAGTTGGCTTCTGCTCTAATCTGAGCTGGAGTCAACGTGAAGTTCCTCCACAGCTAATGATGCCACTGGCCAGATCTGACCTCCCTATTACATTCCCCCGTTTTTTTTCTTGTACATAAAAATCAAATCATTGATTTTTCTTGGAGAGCTTAATCTTGCCTGGACTGTAACATGGCTCCATCCACAGGTTTCTGGGGAGAGCAAGGTTGATACAAGAGCCAGTTTGATGTGACTGCTGCTCTTAAGCTTGTACCCAGAAAGAACTTGGCTATCTATGAGGTCCATCCCCAGGACAGCTACAGGTGTTCTCACCTGTTTTAAATCTCCATCAAGTTACCTAGGTAACTGGCACACCTCCTCTGAGGTCGCACCCTAGTTCATCTGGACACTCTAATACACTTGGATACACCTCCCACTCCAAGCATTTCCTGGGAGTGACTCTGTAGCCTGCCGCACATGTTTTTCTTAATAGAGCTCCTCAACTCCAGTTAACTTAGAGGAGTGGGAAGGTTACCACAGGAAGAATGTCTCCCCAATATCTTAGCTTTACTACCCACTATCACAGATGACTGGCAAGTTCCTGCTCAGTAGATAGGCATGGGCATTTAGAAAGGCATGCTTACAAACTATTCTTTTAGGACCTCCCAGCTCAGGTTAACTTTTGAAAGGCCAAACACAGGTGACTCTGAGATCTGACACTGTCTCTGCCATCCAAGCAGTGGCTTGCTGCCTCTGGATGTTCCATTTGTCCCAGGAGTGACTTTTCCGCTCTGAGGTAAATGCACCTTTGGCATTTCTCTTGGTTCGTCGCTGAACTTGGACTCAGGGCTTGAGTGCTCTCCCTCAGCTCTCTAGCTCAAGACTAGCACTCTACCACTTTGAGCCTCAAAGCAACTCACAACTCTGTTCACAGCACTTTTGCTGGCCAACTAGAGACAAAGACTCTCACAGGGACCTTTCTTTGCCTGGGCTGGCTTCGAACCGCAGATTTCAGATCAGTGAGTCTTACAAGAGGCCACTTTACTCCAATTAAGGCAACAAGGTGGTCCACAGAGAAATAGTTTTTAAGTATGCTCTTACCTGGAACTTGTTAAGAGCCAATGTTAGGAATCACCCGTCCTCTGTGGGTCTGTTGAAAACTGTACAAAATGCCTATAGACAGACTGGAAATGTATTTTTGATTTTAAAGTCTTTTTCTCAGTTCCTCTTTTGACAATGTAATAAACTTCCAAAAATTTGGTAATGCTCAAACTCCGAGTTTAAACTTAAACTCGCCCATTCTTACTCTTTATTAAAGTTACAAGAACATTATTAGTTCAAATGTTTCACAAATGTCTGTTTTAGTGGGTCATCACCAGACTGTACCACCTTCCACTTGTCCTCCTTGGTCAGGTTAGCTGCTTTGACGTGGGAAGTGTGGATCCAGGTCCTTAGGCCGTCTACCTTGACAGCAGTAGGAGTGGTCAGGACTACAGTGTAGAGACCTTTCCAGCGGGGCTCCAAGGACTCAGTCTTATGTCGCCTTACCCACACCACCTGTCCTGGCACAAAAGAGTGTAAGGCTAGGGCATCCTTAGGCAGCTTTTCATGAGCAGCCTTGATCTGGGAATAAAGTTCATTTTGGATTCTCTGCAGGGCCTGTAAGGACTATAACAAATGTTGGTTAGACAATTCAGCTATGGCTTCAGAACCAAGCTTAGGGCATAGGGGAGGAGGCCTCCCAAACATTATCTCATAAGGTGTGATGCCCTTAAAGTATGGTGTACAGAGTACCTGCAGAAGGGCACATGGTAAGAGGGCCGTCCAGTTTTCGCCAGTCTCCAGGGTCAATTTGGTTAAGGTCTCCTTTAGAGTCCTATTCATCCTCTCTACCTGACCTGAACTTTGGGGGTGATAGGCACAATGTAAGTTCCAATTAATCCCCAATGACTTACCCAAAAGCTGGGTTACCTGAGAAATAAAAGCAGGGCCATTGTCTGAGCCTATGACTACTGGGAGTCCAAACCTGGGAATTATCTCCTCTAGCAGCTTCTTTATTACAGTCTGTGCTGTTTCCCACTTGGTTGGGAAAGCTTCTGTCCATCCTGAAAAAGTGTCTACAAAAACTAGCAGGTACTTTTAGCCATACTTGCCTGTTTTTACCTCAGTAAAGTCTACCTCCCAATAGGCTCCTGGCACCATTCCCCTTTCCCTCCTTCCTTTGATGGCTACTCCACCAGCAGCATTTGTCCTCTGGCATGGCACGCACCAGCTGGTAATATCTTCTAGCATTTTGTCCATTTCAGGTATATAGTAGAACCGGCGGATTAATTCCGCTAGCTTGCTCTTTCCTAGATGGGTTCCCTGGTGTATTTGCTTAATGAGAGTCCGTTGTAATGCTCGTGGAAGAATAATTCTTCCACTGTGAGTCTGTTTCCAGTTTCCCTTTTTACTTACATTGTGAAGAGACTGTAGAACCTTTTGATCTTCAGAAGAATACTGGGGCTCCTCTGGGAGGGCTGGCATCAGGAGAAGGGCTAATGCCATCAGGCGCCTATCTCTTGTAGCAAGTTCCTGTGTGGCCTCGTCAGCTCTCCACTTCCCCTTTGCCTCCTCTGAGTTTCCCTTCTGATGTCCTTGACAGTGCATTACAGTGACTACCATATGGCCTGATGTAGGCCTAATATCTGTTCTTTGTTTTTGATGGTTTTGCCTTCTGCTGTCAGCAGCCTGCTTTCCTTGTAAATGGCCCCGTGTACATGTACAGTGGCAAATGCATACCTGCTGTCCATATAGATGTTGACCTTCTTGTCCTTTCCCAGAGTCAAAGCTTGGGTTAGGGCAATGAGCTCAGCTTTTTTGCGCTGAGGTGCTCACTGGTAATGGCTCGGCCCAGATGACTTGGTCCCCTTCCATGACCGCTGCTCCCGCTAGCCTTACTCCATACATCGCATAGCTGCTCCCATCGGTGAACATGGTCTTTTCTGCGTCTGGTAGTGGGACGTCCGTGAGGTCTGGTCGAATGCTGTGGACCTGAGCCACAACCTCCGCACAGTCGTGCAGCACTGTCTGATCAGTGTCTGGCAGCAGGGTAGCAGGGTTGAGGGCTGTGGAAGCTTAGAAAGTCACTTTAGGCTGGTTGAGCAGCAGGGCCTGGTACTGTGTTAGCCTGGCATTGGACATCCACCGGTCCGGGGGGCTTCGCAACAAGTTCTCAACCACATGGGGAGTAGTTACCACTAGGTCCTGCCCCAATGTTAGCTTGTTAGAGTCTTTGACTAGCTGAGCTGTTGCTGCAATCACCCTAAGGCAGGTAGGCCATCCTGATGCAACAGGGTCCAATTTTTTAGATAAGTAGGCCACTGGCCGATACCAGGGTCCTAACTTCTGAGTTAGCACGCCTTTTCCCACTCCAGCCTTTTCATCCACAAATAGGTGGAAAGGTTTGTGGATATCCGGAATGGCCAGGGCTGGAGCTGAGACTAGCTGCTTTTTAAGGGTCTGGAGTGCCCATTCCTCTTCTTATATCCATCTAATATTTTCTCCTGGCCCTTTGGTAATCTCATATAAGGGCCATGCTACTTCAGCAAACCCCAAAATCCAGAGTCTACAGTACCCCACAGTTCCCAAGAATTCACTTGTCTCTTAGTCTTGGGAGTGGGGATCTGCATGATTGCTTGTTTCCTGGAGCTCGACAAGGTCCTGAGTCCCCCTTCGAGATCATACCCGGGATATGTGGCTCTCTTGGTGCACAGCTGGGCCTTCTGATGGCCTGCCGTTGTTTCCTGGGACTAGCTTCTTGGCTTCCCGGAGACTCCTGTCTTTCTCCTCAGTGGTGAAGAGGATGTCCAGGAGTTGCTGAATATCGGCCCAGGTGGGTCGATGAATCACAAAGAGAGTTTTTAACAAAGAAGTTAGTGCCTGAGTCTTCTTTGAGAAGGGAGGGTTCTGCTGTTTTCAATTTAATAGATCATTAGAAGCGAAGGGGACATGAACCTCATAAGGGTGAGCCTGAACCTCTTCAGGGGGTCCCATATTTTCCTGTAAAACACATCTGATAACAACAATAAGCAAAAGCAAAAGCAAGAACAGACACAGGTCGAGGAGCAGTTCCTCGGTGGATTTTCCTCATCCCATGCTTCCCTGTAGAGAAAAGTCAACCACAGCACTAGCAAGCAGGAGTAGAAGTGTGAACAGACACAGACAAGACCACGTGCAGAACAAGATCAGAATTCCTGTTCTTTTTTACAAGATTTATACATGTCCTTCCCAATGAGGACCTCCAGAAGGGAGTCAAGGCGTCCCTCGACTGCCCCGGCCTTAGAGAGCTCTGCCGCATCCAGCTTCTCTCTGTCTTAGGCCTACAGACGGTGCACCTTCTGATTCAGACGGGCCTATTGGCAGCCCCACAGACGGCCTTTATGGCCAGTGCACTTTCCAGTGCTCTCTTACAGAGGGGCCCACTTGGCAGCCCCAAAGACAGCCTTTACGGCCAGTGCACTTTCCAGTGCACTCTTACAGAGGGGCCAATAGGCAGCCCCACAGATGGCCTTTAAGGCCAGTGCACTCTTACAGACAGGCCCACTCAGCAGCCCCAGACTGTGCACTTCCCAGTGCACCTTTACAGACAGGCCCACTCGGCAGCCCTACAGATGGCCTTTACAGCCAGTGCACTTTCCAGTGCACTCTTACAGACGGGCCCACTCGGCAGTCCCTTTACTAATGGGCCCACTTCGGTGGCCCTAAAGATGGGCCCACTCAGGCGGTCCTAGACATACCTAGGGTATGTCTGTGTATTAATTAAGTCCTTTATTGCTGCTTGGGTGGCTCAGGTACTAGGCACATTCATGGTATTCATAGGTTCTTTACCAAAAGAAGACAAAAAGAGAAAATGTACACACACATGCACGCACCTGTGTGTGTGTGTGTGCGTGTGTGGGCGTGCATTCAATTGCCAAAACTTTGTTGGTACAGTCCACTGAGCTAGAATGAAACAAGAAGTTTGTTGTGGGTAACATCTGTAAAAATGAAAAGGACCAAAGAATCAGGGTTGTGTAAGTAAGACTGGGATGAAGAACTGAAAGTCTTGGATGGTCCACTAGAAAGTCCTAGAACAAAGATGACTCATTGGAAGAGTCACATGCTAGGCAAACACAGCCAGGTCTTAGCACATGGATTGCTCTAGCACTGATTGCAGGAAGCCCAAGCAGAGCATGGCCTCAGCTCAGGAGCTGAGATGGGGGCTGGGGTGGAGCTCAAGGATAGCGTTCTTATCTAGTATGTTTAATCTCACCCTGACTCAGAATCAAGTTGTCTGTGCAGATGCTCTTGCATCTTGGATGCAAAGGCAAACTTATTTCCTGTGTCAATTCCTCTATATGTCTGCCATCTAAGCCCCTATGAGGAATTGCACCTAGCTAATGTTTACTCAGTCTCTATTGTGGGAT
Organism: Perognathus longimembris pacificus; assembly: GCF_023159225.1. Taxonomy (NCBI): domain Eukaryota; kingdom Metazoa; phylum Chordata; class Mammalia; order Rodentia; family Heteromyidae; genus Perognathus; species Perognathus longimembris. The sequence goes on along the minus strand of NC_063167.1, from coordinate 45,123,616 downwards.
AAACAAATTCTCATTTCAAGAAGTTTAGTGCAGTGAAAAGGATAGAAAAATTGACCTTAAAATACATCATGATATCAGGGATGGGGAATGTTTCTTTTCCTGCCAAAGGCAGGTATTTGGTATTAGGACATCTGAAGGACATACGAAGTTATCTGTAAAGGCAGATGAGCTAAGGGAGGCCAACGAGAAGAGTTGCATAGTTGTCCCATTGTGTACCAAATGATTGATCAGTCTTACAAGGCCATGGGCCAAATGTTCTCCACCCCTGCATGAGGCACAATTCCAGGAGAGAGCTAGAGTGGGAATGTTGATCTGTAGAATGTAAATCAAGACAACATGATTGCACTGATGGATAAGAAAGCAGTTAAGACACAAAAGAATAAGGCACATGCCTAGAAAATGGCATTCTGTTCAGTGACAACAAATCCAGATGTGGAAGAGCACTGCTCAGGGATGATTAATCTCACTGCATTATAACATCAACATCAACCATGACAATGACAACAACAATAATAACCAATAGTTGGCTGTAGTGGTATATGACTTTAATGCCAACACTTGGGAGGCTGAGACAGGAGGATCTCAAGTTTAGACCAGCCCTGGGTACATAGTAAGACTCTGCCTTAAAATAAACAATAAACCCACATTGGATACCTATTAGGTACCAGAGATTTTTGGTACATAATAGGCAATCAATTAGGTACCCGATGTTTCTGATACCAAATAGGCACTCCATCAATGTAGGTTGAAAAGATGAAATGTCTGTTTTCCATTAGGTTACAGTCTTGTTGAGAAGCACCTTGGATCTGGAGATCAGAGTGTAACAGACTTCCCTACCCAGGTTGACTTTGAACTGATCTTAGCTTCCTGAGTAGCTAGAATGACTGGTGTGAGGCACCAGCACCCAGCTCCCTCATTTTTCTTAATTTTCAGGCCATGTATTGAATAGTTTGCCATTGAACAAAGCAATTTATGTATACAAAACAGCTTGCTCTCTGTCATTCCTTCAACACCTTCACCTTCCCTTTTTGAGCCACACCTTCCCTTACTTTTCTCAAATCCATGGTATATGCAATGCATTCTACTGCCTTCTCTCAGTCATCATTCTACCCCTTTCCCCTTGTGTCTCCCTCTTTTCAAGTACCGATTTCCTGGCACTTATTCTGTTTGGCTTTGATTTTGACTTTGTAACAAATAATACTATTTGAGCTCTCCATAGAGTCTATTATACTTCCGTTAATTAATTTATAACTGCTTGCATACCATCCAGTGTGTTTACTTACAGATTTATAGACACAGAGGGAAAACACGCAACCTGTATTTCCCTGGGTCTGGCTTACTTCATTTAATATAATTATTTCCAAGTCATTCCATTTCCTTATTAATGCTACAGTATCATTCTAATATATTTCTAATGGATGAAGGAAATTCCATTGTGCATACACATCACACATATATACATATACATATGTACACACACAGATATATACATATATATCACATATTCCTGATCCATCTGGGCTGATTACATATTTTGGCTAAGGTAGATAATACTGCAATGAATTGGTAGCTTTAGTGTGGCCTTGTTTGTGCACTATTGGATAAATGTCCAGGACTGGAATTGCTGGGTCATAGGGTAGTCCTATGTTTAGAATTTTGAGGAACTTCCATACTGCTTTCCAGAGTGGTTGAACAAACTTACATCCCTTCTAACAGTATAAATAGGGTTCTCTTTTTACCACATCCCCACCAGCATTTGTTACCATTCATTTTCTTGATAATGGCTATTCTAACTGGGGTGAAGTGGAATCTCAGTGTTGCTTTGATTTGCATTTCGTTTATGGCCAGAAATGTTGGACATTTCTTCATGTGTCTTTTGGCCATATTTACTTCTTCTTCTGAGAAATCTCTCTTTAAGACATTAATTCATTTATTAAATGGGTTGTTGTTTCTTTGAGGGTTTGTTTTTTGAGAGATTATTTTTTTAGCTCTGAGAATATCTTGAAAGTTGGGCCCCTTTCTGATGTATAGCTGAAAAAAAAACACACAAACTTCTTCCATTCTGTGATCTTTTAGTCAGCTTGTTAGCTATGTCCTTTGCCATGCAGAAACTTCTAAGCTTGAAGTAATCCCATTTATCAATTCTTTTCTTTGATTTGTTGTGCTATTGGATTTTTACTTAGAGAGTTTCAACCTGTGCCCAGGATCCCTAGTGTTTCCCTTATCTTTTCCTCTATAAGTTTCCTCTATAAGAAAACCCTCTTACATTGAGGCCTTTAATCCATTTTGAATTGATGCTGGTGCAAGGTACAGTATGGGGATCTAGTTTCGGTATTCTGCACATGGATGGATATCCAGTTTTGCCAGCACCATTTGTTGAAAAGGTTATCTTTCTTCTAGCTTATATTATTGGCTCCTTTATCAAATATTAGATGGCTATAGGTCTGTGTGTTCATTTCTGCGCCTTCTACTCTGTTTCATTGGTCCTCTGGCCTGTTTTTGAGCCAGTACCAAGCTGTTTTCATTACTATGGGTCTGTAATAGAGTTTGAAGTTTGGTATTGTTACTCCTCCGACAATGTTCTGCCTATTGATGATTGTTCTTGTTATTTGGGGTCTTTCATTATTCCATACAAAATTTTGTATTGCTTTCTCTATCTCATTAAAGAATGTTGTTGGTATTTTTATGGTATTACAATGAATCTGTAAATTGCTTTGAGCAGTATTGCCATTTACATGATATTAATTCTTTTGATCTAGGAGCATGAAAAGTTATATCACCTCCTTAGATCTTTATTCTTTTTCAAATTTTTAAAGTTTCCACTATAGAGGTCCTTCATACTTTTGGTTAATTCCTAGGTTTTTGTTTGTACTTTGAGACTTTCCTGACTGGGATGGCATAGAATTAAAATCCTCAGATCAAAGCCTCCTAAGGAGGTAGCATTCTAGGTGTGAGCCCCTAGCATCCAGACCCTCCTGTTTTCTTTAGCAGGTTAAACATTCCTCTCAAAGTCTTCTTTGTTATTTTTACTTTGCATAAGATTTTGATACTGACACAACAAAGTTAAACTTGAATGCATATGCAACTGAGATATTCTAACATATCCTAAATTGGAGATTTAAATTAATGAGTCTCCAAATAATAGAGTTGACTACAATGTCCTTAGTATTCCAGTTATTGAATGCTTTGTTGGTTTTGGCTGTGAAATGACTGATGATCAGCAGATTTAATAATGACAGTGATGACTGAGTACGGAAAAAAGATTTAAGCTATAGTCACAATAAATCCCAGAATAATTGTAAATCTCTGCTCATACATTAAAGCCCTAGTGTGCTAATTGTACCTGTAACCTATAAAATCACAGCAAGCAAGGGCTAACAAGAGAGCCAAGAATCTAACAGAGCAGCTAGTGTTCCATGGCATCCCCTTGGGATTTTTTTTTCTCTCCTCTAAGAAATTCTAAAAGGATTTGTTGCCACCTTCAGGGATTTCACAGCAAGATGGAAGTTGGGTACACATTAATTTCTAGAATCATTTCTAAAAGAGCTTAAATAGAATTTTTGACTTAGAAATACAAAAGTCCATCAGCTTTATGACATTAGACTTTTTATACACACACACACACACACACACACACACACACACGTTTTCCAACATTTCTATTTTACAAAATAATGGATTTCATTTGACATCTTCATTCACATATTTAATGTGTCTTGCTCATATTCCCCTATCACCCTCTCTTATCTCCCTCCCTTCCTCTTCCTGAGGTCACTCCCCCATCTCTGTACTTTCCCTGCATGATCATATCTTTCTGTTCATTTGTCATTAAACCTAGGTTCCACATATGAATGAAAACATGAAATATTTGTCTAAGTCTGGTTTATTTCATTTAGTGTGATCTAAAGTTCCATCCACTCTCCTGCAAATGACAAATTTCCTTCATCTTTATGACCAAAAAATACTCCGTTGTGTACATACAGTAAATTTTCTATGTTCATTCACCTGTTTAGCACCTAGACTGATTCCATAACATAGCTATTGGTAATAGTACTGCAATAAACATGGGTGTACAGATAATTTCTCTTATATATTGACTTTGATTCCTTTAGATATATGCTAAGGAGTGATCTAACAGGATCATATGGTAGTTCTATTTTTAATGTTTTACATAGTGGTTCTAATTTACATTTCAGCCATTGGTATATATACTTCCTTTTTATTTTTGGAAGTACTATGTTTGAATCCAGGGCCTCTCATTACCTAAGCAGTCATTATGTCACTTGAACCATTTCTCTTTTTTTTTTTTTTAACTTTAATTACTTTTCAGATAGAGTTTCTTATTTTTGTCTAAGGTCAGTTTGGTCTGAAATTCTCTTACCTACAGGTTCCTATATACTTAGCACAGGTGTGTGCCACCACACCCAGCTTGTTGATTGAGTTTTGCTTACTTTTGCCTAGGCTGTTCTGGAACCACAATCCTCCTGATCTCTCCCTCCAGAATAGTAGCAGTATAGAGTAAACCACCATACGAGCCTATTGTTGCTTTCTCTGTGATACTCTTTCTGTCTAGGGTGAGATGGAATCTAAATGTTATTTTGATTTGCATTGTTATGATGAATCAAGATGTTGAACTTTTTTCATGTGTTTATTGGCCATTTGTACTTCTTTTGAAAACTATTCAACTAATTTTCTCATTCTGGAGTGAATGACTTGTTCTTTTAGTGTTTAACTTTTTTGTTGTTTTGGGGGGCATTTTGTTGGTGGTAGTTTTATCTTTATTTTTGTAGGGGGCCAGGGCTTGAATTCTAGGTCTAGACACTGGACACTGTGCTTTATTGCTCTACTACTTGAGCAGCTTTTTTGGTAGTTTATTAGAGATAAGAATGTCACCGATTTTTCTGCCTGGGCTCTTTGAAGAACGATCCTCAGATCTTAGCCTCCTGAGTAGCTAGGATTATAGGCATGAGCCACTGGTGCCAGCCATGTCTAACTTCTTTGAGTGCCTTATGCAGTCTGAATATTAATCCCTTGTCAGTAAATAGTTGCCAAAGATTTTCTCCTTTTCTGTAGACTGTCCTTTTTGTTTCTCTCTTTTTAGACAAAGTATTACTTTAGAGGCTAGGCAGGTTGTGAACTCAGTTTTTGTTTTTTTGTGGGTTTTTTTGTTGTTGTTGTTGTTTTGTTTTTTTGGCCAGTCGTGGGGCTTGAACTCAGGGCTTGAGCACTGTCCCTGGCTTCTTTTTTGCTCAAGGCTAGTACTCTGCCATTTGAGCCACAGCGCCATTTCTGGCCGTTTTCTATATATCTGGTACTGAGGAATCGAACCCAAGGCTTCATGTATAAGAGGTAAGCACTCTTGACACTAGGCCATATCCCCAGCCCCGTGAACTCAGATTTTAGCCCTAGCTAGTCTCTAATGCATGACCTCTTTGTGATTCCAAAGTGCTAGATAACCAACATGCAACACCATGCTTGGTCATTTTTGTTTTTTTGAGACAAAGCCTAGCTATGTACTGCAGGCTGTCCTAAAATTCACTGTGTCAAGCAGGCTGACCTTGAACCTCTAATCCTTTTATTTTAGCTTCCCTAGTGCTGATATCACAGCTTTTCACCATAATGCCTACATAGTATATGCACTTTTTGTGCTCTTGCTGAGGCTTGAACTTAGGGCCTAGGTGCTATACCTTAGCCTTTTCATTCAACTAGTGCTCTACCACTAGTAGAGGTAGGGATGAAGGGAGTAGAGGGACGGACTAAGAATTTAAAAAGATAGATATGTCCCAAATGGTTTGGGTGTTTTTTTTGTTTTTAGTTTTGTTGTTGTTGTTGTTGTTTTGGTTGGTTATGGGGCTTTACCTCTGGGCCTGGGCACTGTTCCTGGGCTCTTCCGCTCAAGGATAATACTCTACCACTTGAGGCACCACACCACTTCTGGTTTTCTTTTTTTTTTTTTTTTCTTTCTTTCTTTTTTTTTTTTTTTTTTTTTTGGCCAGTCCTGGGCCTTGGACTCAGGGCCTGAGCACTGTCCCTGGCTTTTTTTTTTTTTTTTTTTTTTTTTTTTTTTGCTCAAGGATAGCACTCTGCCACTTGAGCTACAGCGCCACTTCTGACAGTTTTCTGTATATGTGGTGCTGGGGAATTGAACCCAGAGCTTCATGTATAGGAGGCAAGCACTCTTGCCACTAGGCCATATCCCCAGCCCCCTCACTTCCGGTTTTCTGGTGGTTAATTGGAAATAAGAGTCTCTCAGACATTCCTGCCCAGGCCAGCTTTGAATCATGATCCTCAGATCTCAGGCTCCTGAGTAGTTAGGATTATAGGTGTGAGCCACTGGCACCCAGTCCAAATGTTTTTTAATGGTGCACACGGACAGAGAATAAAAAGTAACAACGTTTTACTTCCTTGCAATGTTTTATTTATCATTTACACTCAGACATTTATTAGAAAAGCTGACTTGATACTTTTTTTTTTTAAGTACATCACAAAATGTGCCTTTATTCTTCATTGTTATCAGGCATTAGCCTTTGATTGTTTGCTTTGCAGAGATTATTCATTTAGGATCTGGGATTTCTTTTCCTACCTTGTAAGAGGTGTTGGTCATGGTTTGGCACACCATGTCTGTCTTCCACCACAATGAGTCTGACAGCTGGTCACCACAAGGCAGATTATTTTCCCATGGAAACAGCTTTGTCATTGGTGGTTGCAGTACTGAGCTGTATCCTCAGTATCAAATAAGCCAAAGGAAAAAGCAGTGGTAAAAACAAAAGTGAATTTCATAGTTGTTCTGAAACATCAGATCATGCTTCACAGTCTAGAAAATGAACACAACTTTCCACGGTCTGGTCCCTGAAGGTTCTCTTATGAAGTCTACACATTCAGCATAGACAGTGTACAAGGTGAAGTATTATAAAAATGAATTGACATTTGATAACTTAGCCATGACATACACTTACCAAACATTCCAATAATCAGTTTGCTTGCATTTTAGAAGAGGTTTAAAAGCTGATTTAAATTAACTATCACTCTGCAAACAAACTATTAAATTACTAAACTGACTGACCAGGAAATGCACTAGAAAAAAAACAAACAAACGTATCTTCATATGTTCAAGGCTTGGAAATACTTTAGCATGAAAATGAGGCAGGAGAGATAACAGTAAATACAGGATGAAAATCCACAACTATCACTTCCAGAAACAGTGTTTGAGAGACCTGCATGCCACTAAACACTGCATTGAGTCCTCACACCAAAATGACACTGTTCCTACAGTTATTCCACAAAAATAAAATTGAGGTTCAAAGAAATTTAATCAATTGTCTAAGGATACACAGCAAGGAAGTAATAAGGCAAGGATAAAGTCCACATTGTTAATAGTGAAACCCTTACCTCCCCAAATAATTAATGACTGAGAGGATAGGCCCATAAGTCTATGGGTTTGTCCCCAGCTTAGTACTACTCAGAGACAGGAAAACCTAGGTAAACCCTAGTAAGAGATCTCAGGTCACTGGAGGCATGCCCTTGGAAGGAGATTTTGAGACCCCTGTCTCTTCCCCTACTTGTCTTTTGAGTCCTGGCCATACCGTGATCAGTTTTGCTACATTCCATATTCCTACCATGACACATTGTCATTGGCCTAAAACAATGGGACCAACTGGATATGGACTATAAGAAGCTCCAAAACTATGATTCAATATTACCCTTACCTCTTCCCAAAAGGAATTTTTCTTATCTCTGATATTTGTGACAGTAAGGGAAAGCTGAATATCACAATGGCTCACCATCTTCAACACTGCTCTGTTAGCTACTGGCCTAAGGGTATTTCATGTGTTTTAATCATCTAATCCTAACTACAGTCTTCTGAGGTAGGTAATACCATTCTCATTATACAGTTGAGAAAAGGAAGCATAAATCCATTACTGTGTAAAGATCTGAGTAGCCACCCCTAACAAGTGTTAACTGCTGAGTAACAGCAACCAGAGACTAGGTAATCTTAGCTACTCAGGCAGCTGAGACCTAAAGGATCATAGTTGCAAGTCAGAAAAGTCTTTGAGATTCCATACCCAACTAACTAGAAAAATGCTGGACTAGAAACATGGCACAAGTATTAGAGCACCAAACATAAGCAAGAAAGCTGAGCAAGAGTATGAGTTCCTAGGTTCAAGCCCTAGTACTGTCTCTCTCTCACATACACACCTACACACACACACACACACACACACACACCTACACACACAAAACCAGAGGATTAAATGCTTGAATGGGAGTATCACAATGCCCCCCTACAAGGTATAATAAATATGCACTAATAATAAACGTGTGGGAAAAGACAGGTGTCAGTGATTCACACTTGTTATCCTAGCTACTCAGGAGGCTGAGATCTAGGATTGTGGGTCAAGCCAGCCTGGGCAGGAAAGTCCATGAGACTCATCTCCAGTTAACCATGAAAAAATCAGAAAAGGAGCCATGGCTCAAGCTGTAGAGCACTAATCTAGAGTGGGGAAACAAAAAAAGCTCAGGGAGTATGCCTTAGCTCCGAGTTCAAGCCTTAGGATGAGCCCATGCTCACACACACACACACACAAAATATGTGAAAAGCCATAGTCATGACTCAAGTGGTAGAGCACTTGTCTAGCAACTGTTAGGCCTCCAGTCTAAACCCCAGCATTTTATTTTTTAAAAGGGCATCCAGAGGGAGGGTCTCTAATGACATGCTATAGTCTCCTACCACTCTCTGCCTTGAACTTTTTGTTGAAAATGTACTTGGATAGATACTGATCTGCTTTCCAAATATAGGAAGTAATGGGTTTGATTGAAATAACAAATGCCCTTGATAGATCAAATTAGGATCCAAAAAGATCTCAGTGATCTGGAATAGTGAGCTGAATATAATAAGATATAACTCTGAAAGAAGTAAACAAATGATCCCAAAACCCAACTGCATAGGAAAACTAGTTGGAAGTGAAATCAATGACAATGACATGAGTGAAGAGTTGTAAAGTGTTTAATTGACTGCAGTGTGATTTGAGTAGCATGTGGTAGTTGACGGAGTATCCAGCCCACCTCCACCCCTTGCACATATGTGCACACACTTATCAATTAGATATTTAAAATTTAAGAATATATTTTGAAATTAAACCTATAAAATAACTAATGCATTGCTAAGAGAAAACCACTAGACAGAAAGCTTATTTAAAAGAATGTGTGTAGTTATCAGGATGATGGGGAAGGTAGCAATTAAAGCAAAAATATAGGCAAGTCATAGAGGCAAAGGAGAAAAGAAACTTGGGTATATAAACACACAGTCCTTACAGCAGGTTAATCTTTGTACTAGAGCTAAATGTAGCAGACTTCCATTGTTGGAAAGCAACACTACTAATCATGGAACAGTCCAGTCTTTAAGAGAAATAGAAAGAGAGAAAGGAAGGAAAGGAGGGAGGGAGGGAGGGAGGGAAGGAGGGAGGGAGGGAGGGAGGGAGGGAGGGAGGGAGGGAGGGAGGGAGGGGAAAAGAAAAAGGAAGGAAGAAGGCAAGAAAGGAAAGAAGAGCAAAATGGTTATGAAATTAATATAAATATACAATAGGGAGACGAATGGAAAGGAACAGAGGGTTAAGGAACAAACCTTCAGCTATATGGCCAGTTGGCTTAGTGAATTTCAAGAGTGATGAGGGAAAGGACCATCCTTTCAACCATAGGTGTTGGGACAACTGAATGAACTGACTGAACCCTTGTAATCATACACAGCTTGGACAAAGAAAGAGAAGATCTTTGCAACCTTCAGAAGGGGAAAGGGAAAGAAGAGAAAGAGAGGAGTGAATTATGATGATGATACATTGTATGCATGCATGGAAATTTCACAATGAATCCCCCTTGTACAACTGATGTATGCTAATTGAAAATCATAAGATAAAAAAAAATAATAAAGGAGTAAGGAAGCCAGTTCATTGTACTCCAAAGGGCATAATCACAGAATGACTGAACCACAAGAGGGAGCCAGTCGAGCAAAGACCAGAGGGAGGCGCGTTCCTGAACCAGTCCCTAGCCGAAGCTCTGTTCCTTTACAACACATTGAAATTTCATAGCAAACAATATTGACTCCCTAAGATCCTCTGACCATTTTAATTCTGTCATTCTGCCAAGTTGTTCGGAAAAATCACAACCAGTTGAATCCAGCTTCCCACTTATACTATTGGCATACCTATTGTGGTTGGTAACAGCTGGAAAATGCATACCCATACCAGGCTGAATGTTTCACTTTAAAATTGTCACACCTTTACTCTTTCCCAGATAACCCCCTATATCCCTGGCCCATTTACTTCTCTGCCCTGAAAAAAAGGCCATCCTGGTCTTCCTTTTCCCCCCATCCTCATGCTCAGACCCACAGCTAATAACTATGCTTCTCTCCTCCTTGAGAAAAGGGAGGAACCTGAAGAGAACTTCCATTCAGGCTTACCATATCTATGCACATGCGTGGGTGCAGCCGGGTAAGCTTTGCCTTTCCTCCGGGATGAAAAAGCCTCTACCTGAGTATTAGAGTAACCCCTCCTCTCAAACTCAAGAAAATAGAACCAGCCAATCCTCCTTCTCTATCCTGCATCATCTGGTCTTCCTCTATTGGCTATTTCCATCAGTATAACAATCATGCTGTCATTCCAACCATTGAAAAGCAAAGAAGCCTCTCTTGCTACAGGTCCCTCATCTATTACCTCTTGTTTCTTTGTAATCCTCTCCCTCTCCTTCCAGTTGTGTGGCCTAGCTGCCTCTAATTCATCTTCTGTCCTCTCTTTAAATTTTCATTTGAGCCAGAGACCAAGACTAGTCTAAGCAACATAGTGAGACCACTATCATTTTTAACAAAAACACTTCACTAATCTAGCTTTTGTGATACACTGAAATGACACTGGCCTTTTAGGGCCTTCTCTCCCCTAAAACCAACTGATCAAAAGTTAAAAAAAAAAAAAAGCAAAAACCCAAAACACTCCAATCAAAAAGAAAAGAATGGGGACGAGAGGGGATATAAAGGAGAGCCACAGAAGGGGAGAGTGTGATCAAGTCCAATCAAGTCAGATCAAGGTATATTGTTCACATATTTGGACTCATCAAAATGAAAATCCCCTGGTAAAACTAATAGATGCTAATAAAAATATGAAAGAAAGGAAAGAAAAACTAGAAAAGGAAAAGAGAAGGTATCCAGGAAATCCTGAATTATGAATGTCTTTGTTATAAGAATACCAAGACATAGTGGGTGCTGAAGTTTCACGCCTGTAATCCTAGCTACTCAAGAGGCTAAAATCTGAGGATTGTGGTTCAAAGCCAGCCCAGGAAGAAATGTCTGTGAGACTCTTATCTCTAATTAACTACCAAAAAGGCCAGAAGTGGATCTGTGGCTCAAGTGGTACAGTGCTAATCTTGAGCAAATATGCTCAGGGAAAGCAGCACTCAGGTCCTGAGTTCAAGCCCCAGGAATGGATCACACACCAAGAAATAAAAAATTAATTTAAAAAATTGCTTTCTTTCTACTTCATTTGAACCATTCTTCTTTTTCCTTTATTACCTTTGCTTTCTCTAGACCCTACTGTCTTCCAGCCTCTTCAAGCTGGCTGGTAGAGTGAAATCTGAATATCAGACAAATCTCCTCATTTAGGCCAGGGGCAAAGACAATGAGAAAAATACCTTCATTTTGTTTTCTTATCTGTAAAATCTCAGAAACTTAAAAGTCTCCTTAACCCAACCAGAAATCATTTAATGAAAGAGTCAGAGGAAGAATTGCCTGAGACAATGTCCTTTGATTTGCATGAACATTGTTTCTGTTTATGTTACTACTTCAGCTATCCTTTTTTGTAAATGGCTTTGCCAGGAATTATACATATTCACCTCAGGCAGTTTAGCAAATCTGGCAGCAGTCTTCTGCTTGCTGATATTAGTGTGAATGACTGTGACTTACCTCTGACAGGTGGCCTCCATTCCTTTCATGAACAAGGTAATACCTATTGGAGACCAAAGATGGTAAATATTTGACATTTATCCTGTTGTATGATTAATATAGGAAATCTCATTGGCCAGTGCAGATCACTGATTAGCAAAACACATATAATAAATCCATTGGTAGGTTATAAAATTAACATATTATATTCGGTTTTTTATGAAATAGAATTTTAAAAGAATAAAATAGAAAATAAATTACATGAGTAAATTACATGTCTCAAATTACACTTAGTTTGTGAGACTTCGGTTTCAGAGGCATCAAGATTAAAAAAATAAAATCATTGGTCCACTAATATTGCAATAACAAGTCAATTTGAATGTACTAATCAAAATTAAGGAGAGAGGCTGGGGTGGTAGCTCACCAGTAAAGCATTTACCTGGCATTTTACAGTTCTGGGTTTGATTTCCATCACTAACACAAAACACAAAAAAAATGGCATTTGGAAATTTTTCATATCAATTTTAGCATCATAGGTCACTTGACATGGACAGAAACGGGGAATTCCAGGTACTTTGGAGAAAGGCTTTCACATACTATGCCAGGAAGAACTTGAACTCCATCCCTAAATGAAATTGCCATGATAGAAGCTTTGTACTTTACAAAGCACCTTCACAAGCCTGATGTCATTTGAGTTTCTTGCACATCCACATAGTAGGTAAGACCAGAAGGAGACAATATCTGTAGTGGGTTTCAGTAATTTGTACTTTTCAGTAATTTCACTTTAAATCATGAGCCCAGCCAGCCACTAACAAAGTCTTGTTCTTACCCCAGAAAAAGTTGGCAAGAGAAAAAAAAAGTATGGGTCCCAGCCAAGTAAACTGGGGCTCAGGACAGAACTCCAGTTCCAAGAGAGAAAATGGAGAGGAAGAACAAGAACCAGGGCAGAAGCCTAGAAAATTAAAGTTGTCACACAAGTGACCAAGCCTATCCTCAGGCACACTGTAGTTCATGCCTGTAGAGCTCCAGGGTTGGCTTTAGAAGCCGCAGCAAAGTACATCATGTGGATAAGATACAGTACAAAGGTTTATTAAACATTTACCAAGCCTGACCAGACTCCCAGAAAACTGCAAATTAATCAATTGGGTTTGCAAGGATTAAGTTGCCTAATACAGGATGCGTTCTTTCAGATAAACAATGAATAGGTTTTAACATAAACATGTACCATTCAACATTTGTCACCTCATTATACCCAAAATATTATCTATCTGAAACTTAAATTTGTTTGGGCATCTTGTATTTTTATCTACTAGTTCTCAACTCTCATGGAGGATGAGGATGAAAATCTTGGCAGGGAAATAAAAATAGGGTCTCACTATATAGGCCAGGTTGGCCTTGAACTTGCGATCCTACCAACTCACTTCATATAGATAAATAGATTGTTATACATGTATGAACTATATCTAGCATCCATTCTAGTAAGTAACCAATAAATACTTGTTGAATACAATACTATTAGATTATTAGTTCCTTAAAAGCAAAGTCTATATTTCCCTTATCTTTGTTTCTCTAGCACCTGAACCAAAGCTGGGAATAATTTCCTTGGAATACAGTTCTTGATTAAAGTGGTCTAATTAATAACCAAAAGTACTTGCTATTAGCTACATTTCTTCAACTTCAAAGATACAAACTAGCTTTTTTTTTTTTTTTTACCGGAATGAAAAAGAATCCTGCCTCTTACACTAGACTGGGAAATTGCTCTTTAAAACTGAAGAATTACACTGGTTAAAATTTCAAAAGTAATCAACTTGTATAAAAATTTTAAAGGATTTTTTATTGTCAAGGTGATGTACAGAGGGGTTACAGTTACATATGTAAGGTAATGAGTACATTTTTTGTTGAACAATGTTATCCTCATTTTTCTCCCACTTTCCCTCCACTAAAGAATTTTTTTTTGAGAGAAGAGGCATTTTCCAAATTGCTTCTATAAACTTTGTCATCATGTAACTATTACTAAAGCTAGATCTTAATTAATTTCAAACAGACCACGGTTATGTAGGAGGCAGGAGGCAGCAGTGTTCTTTCCTCCAGTCTTCCTGTGTCAATCTAGTTATTTGTTTGTGTCTTTCCAAGGTTAGAGTGAGTACTTCTTGATTTATCTTTATAGCTAGAGAGCTTTCACTCATAGTAGGTTTGATTAATTTTTCAAGAATAAGGAGCCAAAAAAGAAAGAAGAATTCTAAGAAATGCACAGGGTAAATAAAAAAAGTAATTTAAAAATTTTTCAGACATATAAAAGATACATCACAGTATATATTCATTATATCTGTATATATGTGTATATATACATATATACAAACTCATTCCTCAAAATTATCCTGTAATCTAGGTGTTATTGTCTTACCCATGTGTAAAGAAACTGAAAATCACAACTAGTGAGTAACTGGTTCAACTTGACACAGTGAACAGATTGGCAGAGCGGCAGCTTTAGCACTTAACTTCAAAACCCATGCCTCAAATCACCATGCCCCTAGGGATTCTTTTTTGTTTTCTCTTGTCGGTGCATATCCAAGTGACTGAAGATGGTTGGGGTTTCTGTAAAAATTCTATATAATCAGCAGCTAAGTGGTACCTGTGAGGACTGAAGTTTGATTTTCAAGTGATACGTGTAGAGTGCACATGTAGGGAAGACAAAATACAAAGGCATTCCTATAATTCTATCTTGTGGACTATTCTTTTCCCCTCTGTTATGCTTTGTAAGGGCACACATTTTACATGTATAACTAGACGTCACCTTCACTTTGTTCAAGGTGAAAATGTGACACTGAAATTATAATCCCACACTTGTTATCTGGGATGGCAAATATGAATGTTAGCTGTTCTTCCTGACATATCCACTTTACCTACCCGGTCAATAGGCATACACTCAAACTGTGCAGTGGAACTTGACCGCTCCAGATGTGTATGAATTTATCTGTGACATCTGGGTCTCTCTCCAGACCTTCCCCTGAGCTGTAATTATAATTATACACAGCAGTTACTCTCCAGGGTTTCTTTCTTTTCTCCCCCCAAGCTGTAAATGTGTATTTTCAATCCTGTTAGTAGTTAACATTTTTTCAGCAGTTCTTTTTAGCTTGCTCAACTGCCAGTGTTGGCAGCTCTGTCATTGGGTTCCAGGAAGAATGGGAATATCTGTGGGCTGGGGAGCAGCTCAGTGTTTACCTAGCATACAAGAGGCCCTGGCCTTATTCCCCCTAATCCCCCCACCCCCAAACACAAAAACATGCTACTGGTGATGACTTGCTTCCAGGCTGGGCAGGGTTAAATCACACTTAAAATTCCACCAAGCTTTGCAGTCCCTGAAAGCAAAAGCAACAACCCCAAAGAGTCAAGAATTGGCATAACAAATTTATTTGTATAAATTATAAAGAATTTTTAAAAGGAGCCAAATACAGTTTTAAGGGGAGGAGGAGGAGGAGGAAAAAGTAGGGGAGCAAAGTATGTTTTGCCTGGCTCTGTAGCCATTTTTGCCCACCAAAAATGGTCTGCAAAGGTGTAGGATTCAAGAAACATCTGCAGTACTTCACTGCAAACAGTGCAAGGGCTGCCCACCTTCCTTTGCTCACTCATTGCCACTCACTGTGAAATGAGGGAGATACAGCATGAATAGGATAAATCTGGTCTTCAAAATCCACCCCTCCCAACTGTGAGAGATACAGCAACTGTTCTGTGTGTTGAAGTGTGGAATAAATAGAAAAAGGACATAGTGCTACAAAAAGAAGAGTGGTCAACTCTATGAGTCTAGTTAAAAAAAAAAAAAAAAAGCCACAGCGATCAAGTAGCATTTCAGGGAAATGACAAACTCTACCAGGGAAAGGTGAAGCTGTATTTGAACAAACACATTTTAGTCAAGTCACAAGAAAGAGGTTGGAAAGAACTAATCAGTCTCACAGCATTCCTGAGAAGGGGCTGCTGCCCCTCTCCATCTTTAACTTCTAGCATAAATGCTACAAAGAAGACTCATTACTATGCATTACTAAGCAACTTCCCCTAGCCTGCCCTCCCCAAGCTCCCTATGCCCCCTCCCTCCCTAAAATGTCAGGTGATCCAGCCTCAACCGAGAGCGACTACCAAGTCTACTTGGAGCCCCCCATTCTTTCTCTTGGTAAGTGAGAAAGCCTATTCAACTCTAATGTCCATTTCTGCTCTCAGTTATGAAATAGAGAGGGGAAAATCCCAGAAAAGCAATTCTAAAGAAACAAAAGTGAAAGCACCCAAAGGGAATTCAGTAGCAAACAAAAGCACAATCTTCTACATCTTAGTGGAAAATGTGGCAGAGTTCCGGAGATTTCTTTTTTCTTTTTCTTTTTTCCAGCAACCGTTAACTTGGGATAGAATATGCCTATCCCACTCTCCCTCTGAAGGTGAATAAGATCAATGAAACACGATTCCCCCTTGTGCTACGTAACTGTCTCTGAAACAGCCCCCCCCCCAACACACACACTCTGAACAACCATTTATTTAAAATCTCTTCCTAAATAAGCCCAGGCATGATGAATGATTCTGTCCCCAAAGAACCCACCCCTATGGAACACCACTTACGGGTGTGTCCCGCTTTGAAAAGGGGGAGGAAAACGCCGGAGAAAGGAGACTTGGACCACTGCTAAGAGTATGCCTGGTGGTGCCACGCGGTGGTCGTGTAAACAACAGCTTCGAAGGAAACTGTTTCAAAACTTAAGAATTGTGGTGGCCTCTCGACGATCATTTCCCTTCTCCAGGTAAGAATGGGACTTGTCCGATCGCAGCAGCTCCAGCTCTAGGGCCGGAGTACAGCGCGGGCTGTGAGGCTGCGGGGTAAGCGAGGGTGACCGGAGGAAGGGACGAGCTGACAGCTTCCCGCAGCTTTAGGGGCTTTGTACCGGGTCGGGACCCGCGACAGCCGTGGCTGGAGGGTGTGATGTGGACGGTCTGGACGTCTAGGATGGAAAGATGCTCGAGTCCACGGTCGAAGCCTTCCTCCTCCCAGCAGAGGAGAGGGAAGGCGCGCGCGCGCGCACGCACGCGCGCACACACACACGCACACACACAGCGTCCTTCCCCTGGAGTTGTGTCTCGTCTCCCTTTTGTTTTTCTCCTTTCCCGGTCATGAGACCCGGAAGTTTTTGTTGTGCTTTTTTTTTTTTTTTAAATCCTGTCTCTCTCCCTTTTCCAAGCCCCCCCTCCCCCCCGAACTATATCACATGGCAGAGATAGAATAAAAACAGAAAAATGGCGACGGTCACGTTGTGGCGAGCCTTGCTGCGTCATTAGATAATCCTCATGCAAATAGCGGGAAGAACAAAGGAAGGGGGGGCCCAGGACCCCTCCGGGGACGCAGGTGGGTGTGGGGGGCCGTTCGGCGCGGCGTGGGGGCTGCGGGGCTTGCACGGGGCCGGGCGGCGGCGGGAGGTGGAAGGCGGCGGCGGCTCAAAGGCGGGAGGTGGAAGGCGGTTCGAGTGGCCGCTGGGACGTCCGGGTGCGCGCCGGGCAGCGCCGGGCAGCGCGGGCCGCTGCGCTCCGGGCCCAGTGTGACGGCGCGCCCCAGCCGGCCCGGGAGACGCGGGAAGGCTCGGGGCGCGGAGAGCGATTCCGGCGGGGCTAGCCGCGGCGCGCGCGCCCGCACGCGCAATCGCGGGCCGGGGGGCGGGCCGGCGGGGGTGGCGGGGGCCGGAGAGTGCCACGGCCGGTCGCCGCGGCGCCTGCCTTCAGCCACTTGGGGCACCGCACGCAGCTCGCCACCGCGGGGTAGGCGTGCGGGGGCGGCCGGCCGGGGCGGGCCGGGGCGGGCCTGGGCTCTGCACTCCGGGACGGACTCCAAGGTGTTGCCGGGCTGGGTTTGTTGTTGTGAGAGTGGTTATTTTCCTGCGGAGTGGGCGGGCGGGCGGGCAAGCAGCCTCGCCCAGGGGCATTTCCGCGGTTTCCCGGTGGCCCGGGCAGAGGTGTCAGGGATCGCGCGGGTGAGCCGAGAGCTCGGGGAGCCCCCCGGGTCCCAATCCAGCCCTGTGGAGGGGAGGGGGAGGCGGTGCGGAGGGGCGGGGCGGGGTGTGTGTGAATGTTGCGCACTCGCTCTCCTCCCCACCCCCGCCTTCTTACAGGGTGCTGGCGCGGGTCCCTTGCGGTCCGGTGGCGACTGTAAATAGAGCCTGGATGTTGTTTACATGAAGGATCCGGCGGGAGGAGTCTGCGAGGAGGAGGAGGAGGAGGTGGCGGAGACGGCGGAGGAGGAGGAGGTGGAGGGAGGGAGGGAGGAGAAAGGAAGACCGGAGTCCCCGCGGTGGCGCCGGCGGCCGTGGCGGGCCGGGTGAGGGTAAACCCCGCGCACGGCGCCCGGGGGATCGGGAGCTACCACGAGGCCAGAACGCTGGACCTGGGGTAGGTGGGAGACAGCGCGCGTGCAGGGGCGGTGCGGGGGTCTGTCGGGGAGTCATTTTTAGCTTTGCACCCTGCCACGCAGATTCTGTTAGGCTGGAAGAGAGTGTAGAGGAAGGACGAGGAAGCCTCGGTTTCCCCGCACGTTCGAGGACGCCTCCCTTCATTCTCCCTTTCCCTGTTTTGTTTTTTTTTGTTGTTGTTATAGGGGTTTTTTGTTTTGTTTTGTTTTCCCGCTTCTCTCTTGGCTCACCTGTTTATTTCTATCAACCGGGGCTCCAGTGTGTGCTTTAATGTGGGCATGAGAAGCTATGTCTTTTATTAGAAACATTATTGGGGGTGGGGGGGGGATGTTGCTGTAATTTATGCTGATCCAGAACAGTTTTCAAAAGGAGGAGGGGCTTGGCAGAGACACCCCCCCCCCCCCAACTCCTTGCTGTAGCTAACCCCAGGGTTTCTCCCTGCCTTTCCGGCCAAGAATCCTTTCCCTCACTACATGCCAGCTGCCACTTTCCTGAAGGGAGACCACACCTATGCTTCTTCAGAATTTGGTGGAGAAGTGGGCTGAGAAACCGGGAATACCCTGCTCCCCCAAGGGCTTAGCTAGACGCCTAACACCCCAGAATTGACAAAGAGCGTGTCTTTCACCTGCTGATTGCATTTGGCACGTCTGTTCTCCAAGCCGCCGGAAGTAGTGGTCTGCAGTTGTGTTGGGATTTTTCTCCTCCCCATCCCTGGCACCCATCACCAGCAATGAACTGCTGGACTTAGTTGAGAAAGAGGTAGATGGACCGCCCCCCCCCCCCACACACACACCTTTGGTCCAGTGTATTCTATTTTATTCCCCAATGGGTCTTTTAGTTTAATCTATTTTCCCCTAACAACCCCAAACCAAGCCTAAACCGCTACTTTTTTTTTTTTTAATTCCCTGAGCCACACCCTGGCCCTTCTTGGTCCTCCAAAGCCAAAAGCCTCCTAGTTAAAAGGCACACCCAGGCCCAAGTCCACCGTTCCAAAACCACAGAGGAGAGAAGAGACTGAAGGGTCAGAGTATCCCAGCAGTATTTCCCTCTTCAAACCTCGAAGGTATATAATCTCTATATTCTTAACAGATGGTCCTCCCACCCTTTTTTTTACCCTGACTTTATAATGGGTGTTTGGGGGAAAGGGGTGGATGAAGATGGTCATCTCTCTTCCCTAGAGTGAGTCATATTCTCCCTCTTCTATTTCATTTCCGAGATGCCTAGCATAATAACTATATAAATATATCTGCCTATCATTTCAACTCACCTTCTTCCTGGCTAATGAATAGCTGGGACCCCAAAGGGAAGATGAGTGTCCAGTTACCACTTACTCTCCTTGCAGTGTTCGCAGCCTTGCCAGAGAAGACCCCTCTGGAAAAGCCAAGTGACTCTCTTCCATGACATCACCACCAGAACCCTTCCAACTTCAGCTCAGAACAGGAAGAAGGCTCAAAATAGAACTACCTTAGGAATCTAGCTCCTTTAAAAGTTATGTTTTAAGCCTGCTGCTGGAGGAACACTGAACTTTGACCCAGAAGAGAAGGCTGTAGGGATTGTAATTGGTTCCTTTGGGGTAATGGAGGCATACTTTACAGGTATTTCAGAAAGGGTTTTCTCAAGATAGATGGGTACCTAGACTGATGTATGATTAATAGCTTGGGTAGAGATTCATTTATTGAATTATTCATATGTTTCAGTATGTCAACAGTAACAAGCATGTTTGAGAGGGACTTAGAGCTCCTTGAATGTGCTGTCTGAGGATATAATGACAGCTACTGTATGTATGTAAGTTGAGAGACTCATTATAAACAACAGTTGTAATTTTTGCAGGGTAACTAGCACCCTGGACCAAGAAGTAACAATGTCAGGATTTTCCAGCTTTCCTTTGGGAACTTTGTTTCCTCCTCTTTGAATCTCCTTGTCTCCTCTGTTCTTGAATTGAGGTGTGCCTTTCTCTCTTTACGACCTACCCCCTCCAAAACACTGTTTAGTAAAGTATCCTGACTGAACTATTGACAGTATAAGAAGTGAAATATACGGAATATACTTAGCATAATTTAACTACTTGGTAGGTTCCTTAGAAAGATTTTCTTAGAAAGGTTTAAAAGTGATTCTGTCACTGTACCTGCTATGACGGGGTAGCCCCCAGCTACATGAGTCCATCAGCCATGTGAAATATAGCTTGGGTGATGAGCTGAAATTTTAAATTTTTATTTGATTTTTAAATCCATGTTCAATTTGATGATTGAAACACATCAGTGTGTCTAGACTTACACTTGAGCATTTGAACCTACTTTTCAAACTGTAAATTCATGAAATGTAAGTACAGATTAAATATTTATATTGAAACTTAATACTGGAATTGGGATGTGTTAGAAGTAGAAAATACTGTAGATTCAAAGATTACTAGGACCTCCCCAAGAAAACAGAAAGAGAAAAGTAAAATAATGCATTACTGTTTTACCTATTTACTTTTAGTTTTAAAAAGTGTAGCTAGTAGAGAATTTAAACATATATAAGTCACTTAAAATGAATTTCTAAAAAATATTTTTATCTGGTCCATAGTAATCCTTATGGGATACAATACCTGTATGCTATGTGTTACATAGAACTTCTTTTGAGCTTCTGTCCTGCATCACTCCACTTTGTGCATACATTGATTTATAAAGAGGGACTGCACTAAACACTGTTATTTCATGTGTGCCAGCCATCTCCCTTCCCCTGCTCTGTCATATGTGGATATTTGGAGATGCCTGGAGTATTAGAATATTAGTGCCTACTGTATGTGAGACTTCCTCATGACTGCTTTGTAGATTTTTTTTTTTGCAGGATCTGTATCAGGAAGGCTAGTGCAGAAAGTTCTAGAGGGCTTGTGAGGAATCTCATGCACCTAGCTATATGGTTTCTTGTATATAAAGCTTCTAGGAACACTAAAATATGTCCCCAAACTGTGGTTGGTATGGTAATGATTGTGACACCATTTGGCATTTTAGTGATGCTGCTTCTTATCTCTATTACTTTGGTTTGCTCTCCCTTTTTGTCTTTCTTTGACTTACTTTCTACCCATATGTTAGGGCTGGATTCCCCTGCAACAGGTTCAGTGCCACATGAATAGCAGTAGTGGTGCCTTTGGGGTTCTCTTGTTTAATGAGATTCAGTAATGGCACTGGAAATCATTTAAAAGCCTTTAGTGCTATCCCTCTCCCCACCCCATTTAATAGATAGGGTACTGTCAAATACCTATTAAGATGTACAGATACTACCTATAAGATGTACAAATACCTATTATGATTGAGACTAAACGTGTACTTTTGTTGAGAAGCTTGTTTAGAAGGTCCCTGAGAAAGGAAACGGCTCATCAGTGAATTGAGTATTGAATGTGCACTTTGGTGGGAATGACTGGCAAGTGTGCTGTGAAGGGACAAGAAGACAGGTTGACTTTGGGAAGAGTGTTAACTGGTTGTAAAAGGGAAGCAGTGCTTAAGTATGCAGCACAGGTCATAAGAGCAGTGCCACTGTGCATGTGTGAGCAATGAAAAAGTGCTCATTTCGCACATGTAGGATGGAAGCTATGAGGATGTGATTGTATAGAAAAGTGGAGTAGAATTCTGTTTCTGGAACAGCCCAAGGCTCTAGACTCAGAGGTCAGTGCAACTCTTGGACATTGTCTCCTTTAGCTATCCATTAAGGGAATGTGAAAACCTAAGACCCAGCATTTTCATTTTGTTTTGTTTTTATTGATCCTGGGCCTTGAACTCAGGGTCTAAGTGCTGTCCCTGAGCTTTTTCACTCAAGGCTAGCACTCTACCCATTTTGAGCCACAGTGCCCCTTTTGGTTTTCTGGTGGTTAATTGGAGCTAAACCTCACTGACTTTCCTACCCAGGCTGTCTTTGAACCAGCATGTTCAGATCTCAGCTTCCTGAATAGCGAGGATTACCCATGTGAACTACCAGCACCCAGTGACCCAGCATTTTTAAATGCCAATGCCTCACTAATGAGGATATGACTGATTAATAGGAGACAGTCAGAGTTTTCAGGGGTCAGAGGTGATCATTTTAAATTTAATGGATTGGTTTGGAACAGAGAGGAGTTGGTATTTTAAGATGGGGTCCTGCTATACAGTGGACAAGGCCAGGAACTGGAAATCTCCTGCCTCCAGCTCTTGAGTGCGGGGATTACTGAAGTATACTCCCATGACTAGCTAAAATTATTTTTTCCACTTATAATTAATAACTATTTTGAGAAGGAGGCCTTTGTTTTTTTCTTTTTAACAGTCTTGCTTTATAACCCAGGTTGGCTTTACCTGGCATATATTTCACTAGTTATTCAAAAGGATACAGAGATGAACTCAGAATAAAACTGACTTGTGAGCAAACTGTAAAATCTGAACTCTTAGGATAAAATGTAATCCAGCGCCAAATGCTGGTGGCTTATACCCGTAATCCTGGCTACTCGGGAGGCTGAGATCTGAGGATTGTGGTTCAAAACCTGCCCCAGCAGTAAAGTCCATGAGACTCTTAATGTCCAGTTACCAACCAGAAAACTGCAAGTGGTGCTGTGGCTCAAAGTTGTAGAGCACTAGCCTTGAGCAAACAAGAGCTCAGGCCCTGAGTTCAAGCCCCATGAGACACACGCACACACACACACTCCAGAATAAAATGAGAAATAAAGTAACTGTAGAACATGTGTATGAAGTGCAACGTCCCATAGAATAGAATGTATGAGTCAGCCTGTTTGTTCATTTTTAGTCTCCTGGAGATGCTGTGAAATAAAATCCCAATCAGCATAAGGGAAGAAGCTCAGGCCTCGTCTGTGTTACTGTGTGCTTGCCTTTGATGGCCGGGTGTTTGCTTGTATAACCTGCTGAGATTGTACAGCATGAGACTGTTTAGAGGCCTTCCCTTGAAGCAGGTAAAATAATGACACTCTCTATAGTTACTCCTACTTAGTGCTTCTTGTGAGTATCAGGACTGACTTTGTACAGAGTTGTTATTTTTAACTGTTCCTTGCTTTTCTAGCCAATTTCTTTCTCCTTATAGGAGAAAGATCTGTAATGCTCTCCATGTTTCCCCACCAACCTTTGGTACATGTCGTTTTAAAAATCTCAACAGAGCAAAGATGGCAGTAACACATAGGTGTACATGTTGTGTACTTTTGACAAGAGAAGTTGACATTGGAGTCTCTTTACTTATAGCACATTATTTTTTCGTGTATGTGTGCCAGTATGGAGCTTGAACTCAAGGTCTTTCAGTTATTGGTTGGCTGTTTTGCTCTAGGCTGGCACTGTGCCACTTAAGCCACACCTCTGCTTCTGGCATTTTGCTAATTAATTGGGAATAAGAATCTAACAGTTTTTCCTTCCCCAGGCTGCCATTAAACCATGATGTTTAGGTCTCAGCCTTCTGAGTAGCTAGGATTTGAGCCACCAGTGCCCAGCTTATATATAGTACATTTTATAACATCACTGACATCACTTTTGCATATTTTATACAAATGTAAGTAGTTTTAAAAATAATAAATGTAAACAGTAAATAATCACCTAATTAAAAGAAATGTAAATTTAAGGTAACAAATTAAATTATAGTAATTTTTCAAAGACTTTGACTTACCAGAAACTTACTTTGTTGCATCTCCAGCTATTTAATATAAAATCTATGTTTAAAGGTCAATTTCTAGGTAAAAAGAATGAGACATGGTTTTAGTGCGTACATTTGGGCTCCACATTACTTAAATGCAAATCTTTTGGTATTCCAGAACTACTTGCTTTTTCCGGTACTTGGTGTATGCCTCATGAGGTTGTTCTGCTTTGTCAATTCTCACAGAAGAATTGAGTTTAAAACCAATTTGATCTTTGGATGGTAGGATTTTTTTGGTTTTGTTTGTTTGTTTCTCTTTTTTTAATCATTTTGTATACTTACTATGCCATGTATTTGCTTACTATATAACATGATTATCTATGATCACTTCTGCTTTTCATTAAAACAATTTAATTGGGGCGGGGGGAAGTGGGGGGTGCCAGGCTTGAACTCATGGTCTAGGAGTTATACCTTAGCTTTTTTACCCAAGACTGGTACTCTACCACTTGTGTCCCAGCTCTACTTCCAGCTTTTGGGGGTTAATTGGAGATCTCATGGACTTTCTTATCTGGGCTGGCTTCTTATTATGATTCTCAACTCCCAGCCTCCTAAGTAGCTAGGGTGACAGGGATGAGCTAACAGAGCTAACGTTACTTGACCAATTTAATCTTTTTTTTTTTTTTCGGTCTGTTGTGAGGCTTGAACTCAGGGCCTGGATGCTGTCCCTGTGCCTCTTTGTACTCAAGGCTAGCACTTGAGCCATAGCACCATAGCACCACTTCCAGTTTTTTTGAGTGGTTAATTGGAGGTAAGAGTCTTACGGGGTCTTTTTTACCTGAGGTAGCTTGATTGAATTGAGAACCTCAGATCTCAGTCATGAGCCACCGGTACCGGGCCCAATTTAATTCTTATAAGAAACAAAAAATCTAAACTGTTTCTGAAGGTTTCACTTTTCAAAAATAAAAATTTTAGTAACTACTTTCCAGAAGTAACAGAACTGCATCATTGAAACATTTACTTATTAGAAAATTATTTATAAAATATCATTTGGAAATCCCGTACTTTTTTCCTCCTTTGAAACTACTATAGGATTATCTGAGACCTGCCAACTATTCATAGAACAATGACTACTTGCTCTTTACAATTTTGAGTATTTGCTCCACCCATCAATTTGGGTAGAGGAAAAAGAAAAATAAGTTGAAAAGCAAATATCCTTCTTTTACCAAAGGTGTTTGAAAGTTGAGTGGTTTTTGGTGATGGTTTTGCATTAAGTAAGTTTACATTGTGTCCTTCATCTTAAAGATTCACTTATACTAATAGTCTGGTCAAGGAACAGTCTCATGACTACTAAGGATCTAAAAGGTTATTTCATTGTACCCTTACTTACCCAACACCCAGGGTTTCAGTGTAAGTGGACATTGCCATTATTGTTGTTATTATTATTTCTACTATTTTGTTAGTCTTGGGACTTCAACTCAGCACCTGGGCACTGTCAGTGAGCTCCTTCTGCTCAAGGCTAGCATTCTACCACTTTGAGTCACAGTTCCATTTCGTTTTCTGGTGGTTAATTATAGATAAGAATCTCATGGACTTTCCTCTCCAGGCTGGCTTTGAACCACAATCCTCAGATCCTAGCCTCCTGAGTTGCTAGGATTACAGGCTCACCCGTGCTGGGCCTGATACTGTTTTAAAGAGCTGACCCTGTGGTCAGGAAATGTTAGGTGATTACACTTTTATCCTACTTGATGGATTGGCTCTCTAAAATTTTATTCTCCAACAATCACAGTGTCTTTGTTCACATAACAGATGTTTGTAATTTGGGTGAAAATATGCAACTATTTCCAGAAAACCTTAGGTTATGGACTTCAACTCATGTTTGGTGTTTTTTGTTTTTGTTGTTGTTGTTGTTTTTTAAATCTTTATTGCCCTCTTGTGTTTCAACTCTTGTATTACATCACTTGGCTAAAACCTAGCTGGTGACCTCCTTAACTTTTAAGATTATCTTTTCACTTTAGAGAATGTTGTTTTAGATTTCAGTGTAGCTGAATTATATCATTGGTATTACTTTTCTGCAGATTGTAGTTCAGTGTCATAGTACATGAAATAAATAGTTGAGCAAGATTCACTGTATTCTCTGACTTTCTGACGATCTAAGAATTGATTCATCTGGCTTATTAAATCAGTGCTAATATCTAATTTACACATAATGAGTCTTTGAAATTGGGCAGAAGGCTAATTGAAAACATAATTATTTTTCAAGTATCTATCAGGTTTTACTCACACTGAAATAACTTGAGATCTCATGACTGGCATGGGGAAAAAAAAGCCCAAGTGAATCATAGTTTTTCATAAGTTGATATTCTGATGCCTGAATTCCAGTTTCACAATCTTTTTGTACTCGTTCCTGAAATTACTCCAGGGTATGCCTCAAAGGTACAGATAATTTCAAAGAAAATGCTGTAGATATGTTGTGTTTGGTTTGGTTTGGTTTCTTTTGGTGCTAGTCATAAGGCTTGAGCCGTTGGCCTGGGTTCTGTCCCTGAGCTTCATTTGCTCAAGGCTAGCAGTCTCCCACTTGAGCCACAGTTCCACTTGTGGCCTTTCTTTCTTTCTTCTTCTTCTTCTTCCTCTTCTTTTTCATTTTTTATTTTTTTAGTTTAGTGGAGATAAGAGTCTCACAGACAATCCTGCCCAGTTGGCTTTGGAAACCCTCAGATCTCAGCCTCCTGAGTAGGTAGGATTATAAACATGAGCCACCAATTTCTGGTTCATGTTGATTTTTCTTTTTAAACAGACATGTCAATGGACCACTATAATGAATATGCTAAATAACTACATTTCATCAGTAGCATTAACTTGAGTATATTCTTAGCACTTAGAACAGGAGTAGCAAAAGTCATTTCTTGCTACTTTTGTGTATTTCATCTTAAAATCTACTCTACTGCTTTGTAATCTGTGTTACTAGCAAACTGCAACTCTGAGCAAAAATACATGTTTTCAGAAATCTGTCTTCTGTGTAAACTGAGTCCCTGTTTGATCTGACTGGGAAACTAAGTGGCATAATGCAAAGAAAGAAAATGGGGTTCAATGTTTGGACCTAAATTTCCCATAAGTTAGTGACATCATTTCCCCCTCCCCCCCAAATCTCTCTTAGGTATTGTTGTTTTTGTTTTTCTTATCTGTAGTATGTGATAATGATAATTCTTTTTGGAGAAGTCAATTCGTTATTAACCCTATTGTGTTCTTGTGAAAATCAAATGAGAAAACACATGGAAGATTAATAAATGTTAGGTAGATGGGACATATTACTGCCATGTTTGGTGATGAGCACTTTTTTTGTCAGGAACTCTGGCTCACTTATTCTCTTGAACCTGTAGAAAAACTCTAAAAACATACTAGACCCAAGTAGATATTTATTGCATGAATGACGGCAGGAAGGTAGATACAGTCCATGAACGTGGGCTGAAAGAGAAGACACAGCTGAGAAGCAAGCCGCTGCCTGTTAGGTGTACTGTCAGAGAAAAAGCTCTGGGCTGGGGGATATGGCCTAGTGGCAAGAGTGCTTGCCTCGTATACATGAGGCCCTGGGTTCAATTCCCCAGCACCACATATACAGAAAACGGCCAGAAGTGGCGCTGTGGCTCAAGCGGCAGAGTGCTATCCTTGAGCAAAAAGAAGCCAGGGACTGCTCAGGCCCTGAGTCCAAGCCCCAGGACTGGCAAAAAAAAAAAGCTCCATTTTGTGATGGTTTGTCCTCATTAATATGTATAAATCACACGTTCACCTATTACTCTTAATATAACTCAACTGGGTATTTTCATGTTTCAGCCTCAACTATTCCTGGGGCTGTGACCCTTTCTTCTGCCTCCTCGTGACTCCAATCAGAAGGGGAGCCTTTAATCCTTCACTTCATGGGAAGCCTCAGAGAGAGTGAGTACTACAGCCACCTGTAAAGGATGCTGTTGGATCCATACAGTGACTGACAGGCTGCCCTGGCTCAGTTATCACAGTGCTGATGCTGTCCATTCTAAAGGTACAGTACTGTGATAACTGAAGGATGGCAGCCATCTTGCCTTCCACCAATGTCTCATCACACCCAGGAAGAAAGACAGAAAGCAGAAGAGGAATGGCGGGAAACTGGTCCAGACACTCTTCACACCATTCTGTGTTTACAATCCCTTCCAGACCTTACAGGTTATTCTGTCTCTGTGCCTTGTTTTGTTATGTGGGAATAAAATAAGGTAGATGTTAGTTTGACAATGTGAAGACCATCCTGCCAAACAAATGTGTAGATCTCTGGAACCATTGACTGGGAGATTGATAGCAGGAGTGTATTATGTATGAGAAGTGTGTCTGCAGTGGCATGCAGAGAAACTTGTGGCACTTTATGAATGTAAACAGTAACCTGATTAGGCTAGCCTGGCTAGCCTAGACTGTCACTACAGTGTTGGGTATTCACAATTAAATTAAACAGAGAAGAGAAAGTCTAATATACCAAGGAGTATTGATATTATTACATGAATAATATTCCATCTTTTGGGGTAAGGAATGCATTGTGGCCTGTCATTTTTCAAGATGTTTACAATCTAGGCTAATTCTGGCAGTATTTATTGAATACTTATGTTATTGCTACTTACTGTCACTATACATGAAAGTGAAATATAAATTGCCTTATTACTCTCAAGTCAAAAACGACTATGCACTGCTACCTGGTATAAATCCAGTTCAGGTTTCTGAAGCTGTAAATACCAAGTCCGCATCATATTGGCATGGAAGTGGAGGAAGTTTAACAAAATGCAAATCTCCAACTGCATCCTAATCTAAGAAGTGTTATGGCAATGGCTGGTGGGGTTATTAGAGAAGCCAGGATTTTCTACATCCTCTCTGCCAGTCATCCCTCTTCCTTACTGAGTACACTCTTTGATACAAAGGAGTGTCACAGTTCATGACTATGCTGGATCACAGTCCACTGTCAGGCCAGAATAGCAGCATGTATTTTAGACTGCAGGCCTATACAGGGACATGTTAACCTCTTCCTTGGCTCTGAGAACCTCAGTTCCCTGAAAATGGCTGAAACCAATGACCCATATGCTTAGACAGGTCTGCTGAGGCCAGGCCTCATTCTTAACCTTCAACCAACCATAGGACGACATGAGGACAAGCTCAGGTATGGTATTTGGCTTGGGGGGGGAGGGGGGCGAGGGAGGCGGGGAGGGTGTCAGTAGTAGAGCTTGAATTTAGAACCTGGGTGCTGTCCCTGAGCCTCTCTGTGCTCACAGCTAGCACTCTACCACTTGAGCCACAGCGCCACTTCCAGTTTTTGAGTGGTTAATTGGAGATAAAGAGTTTCATGGGGACTTCTCTTCCCAGGATGGCTTCAGATTGCAATCCTCAGATCTCAGTCTCCTGAGCATGCATGGTCTTTTAAAATACATTGAACTTTATCCAGTAGTGCATACTTCCCACTTAGTGTCTTAGATGTGGCCACTTGCTAGTCAGTCTTCCACCGGACCAGAATGAAGAAGAAAGGGAACTGGAAGTGAGTGTTCAATGTTCTAGTGTCCAGTCTGCAAGAGCCATCCCTAGTAGCCACCCCCTTATGCCATGCGAGCTTCATCCAAGCCGTTATCTCCTAAACACACAGACCACATTATAACCCAAAACCTGCCTATATCTCCACACATTCAGGTTTTCCCTAAACTATAAGTTAGACTGTTTTTGGTGAATTACAGAGGGGTTGTGCCCAGCTGTCTATTAACACTGCCACTCCTCAAATTCGTGGGAGGTTTTTTATTTTTATTTTTTCCTCTTAAAATAGCAATGGAATTTCTGACAAAAACTCTGGAAGGACTCTGAAGTTCTGGGATTGGTGAATCCTCAAGTAATTTGAAGCAATCCTAAATTTAATGCTGTAGCAGGTGGAAAAAAAAAGTGGTTGAAGGAGTAATGTGTTGTGCAATTGTTGGCCTAAGTGAGGATTTCAACACCTTCCCTGATCTTCCTGTTTTCCCTGCAAGTTTGACAAAAATTCAGCAGGTTTTGTACTTAACCACACTTGACCTCGGAATCCACATCCACGCCTGGAGAACGTTGCAGACTGAATGTGGGTTGGAGTTTGGAATCAACCCAGTGCTTCTACAGCCCAGCCAGCCTGGGCTTGACTTCCTGTGAATGGGAAGAGTGGGGCAGCTGCTCCAGCTGCTCACTTACTGTTGGTAGATGCAAGACAGAATGTGTGTTCAATGGATTGGGATAAAACTGACAGGTTTTCCACTACCTTTTAGTTTATGTTTACTTAGTGTATTCATTGCTTTCTTCAGTGTAGGTATATGAGAATAGGAGAATGAATGATAACAGGGTTACCATGTGATCTAGTAATTCCACTCTGGGCATATACCCAACAGATATGAAAAGAAGGGACTCTAAGAAGTCTGTGTACACATTTGTTCACAGCATTATTAACAGAATTCAAAGCATCATAGCTACCCAGGCGTCCATGGATAGATCAGCAAAATGTGGTATATACATAGCATGGAATGTTCACTACTTCCTTAAAAAGAAGTAAGTTCTGGTAGGCTACCTTGAAGATGCTATGTTAAGTTAAACAAACCAGACATGAATGGACAAATGCCATATCATCTGTGAGCTCCTAGTGTATTTATGTTTATCAGGCCAGCAAGTAGACTGATTACTGCCAGGGCTGGAGGAAGGAAGGCATGGGGATTAGTGCTTCATGAATAGTTTTATTTGGGGAAGATGAAAAATAGTAGAGATGGACTATGATGCATAGGAACATGAATATGCTTAATACAAACCTATACAACTAAAATGGTAAGTTTCATGTTAGAGATTTTTTTCACACACACATAAAAAGAAATTGAAAATAATAACACTTGTATCCAACAAGATTACATTGATTGCTGTCTTCCTCAGATAGTTTTCAGTTGAAATAACGGCTGTTCCAAGTAAGCAATTAAAATATAACTGCCATGTTCTTATATATTTAAAGTTTTCTAACCTGTACATAGAAATTGGTCCAGAGGTGCTTACACTGGATAGCTTTAATATAAAGAAAGCCAAATATAATGAGTACAAAAAACAGAATAAAAGAGAGGCGGGGGAGGGCCTGGACAAGAACTCTGCCTTTCAGGCATTTCTTCATATATTTTTGCCATTTTAGTGAAATCAGGTAACCCACTGATACTTTCCATGTATTTGCTTCTATCTACCTCTTTGGTTTCTAATAAGGATGAATTATATGTTACACATAGTGTTTATATAGAAACCTATGTATAGAAACATAACCAAAACATCAAATGTACATAATCATGCAATGTCTGAGTTAAACAACAGCTTTCGCATTATTTAGTAAATCAGGCACCCTAATTAGTCTTGCAACTAAAGTACTAGCAAGTTCTTTAATGGAATTTTGTAATTTGCTCTTTCTTGTGAATGATTTGTATGTTTAATTTTAAAAACAAGAATAAGGCCACAGTTACTGGAAATCACAGAAAAACACTAAAATACCTCGTGCTATTTTAGATGTAGGTGGTAAGATACACTCATTTGCATGTCATTTGTGTATAGAATATTTCATTAGCAAGCTCTGACTTAGGGTTGATACTCTGGAATCAAACTGTACTTGTAGAAACCTTGGACTTCCTCCTTTATCCCAGGTAGTGTTCTGCCTTGCTTGTTACAGCATAAGTTGGAGGAGACAGCTAACTCTGTTCCTGCTACATGGATTTCCGAGGTCTTGTTATGCCTGATACCTGTTTTGCCACCTCTGAATTAGTTCTGAGTAACTAGCTAATTGTGGAATGTGACAAATTATCTAATTTTTATTTCTTCCAGATCATTTGTTCTTTGAGGCAACAAGCTTCTTATAGTCTATGATTATTTTCTTTCTGGAAAAAATGCTACCCTAAAACTTGTGTTTATGTATATGCAACATAATATTAATACATCAATACATATATAAACTAAGTATATTAATAAATATATAAAAATAAATACATAATGGTAAATAATATATATATATATACACACACCATCTATCCTCAAGCATTGTTCATATTATGCATTACTAGTAGGATTTCTCTTTTACCACAAATTCTTAATTCACATGAGCAAGGTTATAGGAAGTACCAGAATTCCACTTGCAATGTTTAATACATGAAGACTATAGATTCTCATTGGAAGAGAATGCTGGCTTGCCACATTCTCGGCTGGCTTCTGCTGGGTTGTAATATACACTTCTCACATAAAGTATTAAATTGAATAGAGCTCACAGAAAAAAAAGTTTATTATATCTTTTGGATTTGGACTATTTGTACTTTTATATTTATTCTATGATTAAATAGCAGATTGATGTAGACAACTTCTAAGTCAGCTAGTAGAAAATTCAATTTTTCTTATCTTTGAAATGAAATTATAAGAGAATTCCTTATTTTGGTGCTACTAGATTTTGAACTCAAGAGTATAAAGCTGGTTAAGGAAGCACTCCACTACTGAGCCACATCTCCAGTCCTTGTTTGCACTTACTTGGGAATAGGGCCTTGCTTTTTGTTTGTGGGTTTTTTTGGGGGGTGTATTTATTTTAGCTTGCACCAAGACCATGAGTTTTCCTCTTCAACTTTTTGTTTGTGTCTCTGTGAATGCTGGGGTTTGAACTCAGGACCTGGGCTCTGTCCCTTTTTCACTCTTACTCTTTGAATCACAGTTCCACTTCCTGCTTTTTTTCTTTTAACCTTTTCAGACTAGTTTACTTCACTCAGCATATGCATTGAGTATTTCCATTAACTCTTTCCTGCCTTGATATCTCACTTGTTGAAGTACTTAATTTTATTTTGGTGTTTTTACATTTTATAGTTATTTGTCTATTCACTTACTAAAGGATGTTTTGTTATTTCCCAATTTGGGGCAATTTTGGATAGAGGTGATATAGGCAAGTGCACACTTTTGTGTGGACAGAAAGTTCCAATATATTTGTTTAAATACTGAAGAATATAATTGTTATGGTATTTGATGATTAGTATTATAAGGAACTGACAGGCTATTTTCCAAAATGGCTTTATTATCTTGCATTCCTACCAGCAATCTTGAGAGTCCTCATACCTTTTGTTATCAATGTTTCCCACTCCTGAACATTTACCCAAATGACCACAGTCAAGACCACACTAAAGCTACCAGCACAACCGTGCTCATTGCAGCATTATTTACCATAGCTAAGATATGGAATCAACCCAGATGCCCCTCAGTAGATGAATGGATCAAGAGAAGGTGGTATATAGACACAATGGAACCCTATGCTTCCATCAGAAAGAATGGCATTGCCCTATTGGTAAGGAAATAAAAAGACTTGGGAATTTTTATATTAAGCAAAACAAGTCAGACCCAAAGAAACATAGGCTATGTGGTTTCCCTCATTTGTAATAGCTAGAATATGTCTATGATATTCTTGGCAGAGGATCACAATAGTTCTTCAGTAGTTTTTTGGAGACAAGAGTCCCAGACTTTTCCTGTTTGGGCTGTCTTCAGACCTTGATCTTCAGATCTCAGTCTCCTTGAGTAGCTAGGGTTACAGGTATGAGCCTTTGGCACCCAGCTTATTTTTTCCATAATGGCTGGGTGACAGGTACACACAGTGTCCAGCTATTGATTGAGAAGAGGGTGTTGTGTGCCTGGACAGAGTTCAAACTCCAGTCCTCCAGAGCTCAGCTTCCCAGATAGCTAGACCTACAGGCTTGAGCCAATAGTGCGCAGCTCGAAAGAACTACTTTGACTCATATTACTTGAAGTGTTCCTCCCCTCATATATATTGGTGGGGAAGAGGGGCACTTTGTTGGGAGATTTCCAGAGCCTTGCCTGGACTCCATAGAAGAGTGCTGAAACTACCTATTTATGGTTTTCTGGGTTCACCCAGCAACGTGCGCTATACATTCAACTGAAGAGGTGGGTCATAGAGGGACCAATTTCTTGTGATGTTATAATGAGAGGGGCCAGCCTTTTCATATAAGGCTCTTTTAAAAGTGGTGGTCTCAGTGGAACCACTCTCAGGTTTGTTGTGAATGGTCATGGGAAAAAGCAGCTAAGAGGCTCATCTCAAAGTAGAAAGGAAAGAAAAGATGACAGCGCAGACCACTCCTCTTGCACCCAAGCACTACTATTGGCTGAAATAAGAGACTTACAAAGTCTAGCAACTCAAATTGGTAAGAGGCCAATTTGAGAAATCATAACCCAAGGAAAAAGGAGTTTCAACAGACAGAAGTCATTGGGTATAAAAATAAGTTAATACTTTATTCACTGAGTTCAAATTCCAAAGTTAGATTTAAAAGGTGAACCAATGCAAAAGCAATACTTACAAAACTATATGCTGTAAATCAACTGTATATCTTGGGGTGGGGGAGGGAATTGCCAAGGGGGAAGATTGGAGAAAAATGAGATAGGAGGTAAGTTTGATAAGAAATGTACTCACTGCCTTACATATGAAACTGTTACCCTTCGGTACATCACTTTGACAATAAATAAATAAATAAACATTTTAAAGATCACAAAGGCTCCCTGCAGATAGAAGTATCCCAGTGGGTCTTTCTTCCTCTAGAAGAGGTTTGCTGCTTCTTCCTTGGGTTGGGATGGAATTAGCAATGCAATCCTCACTTCCAGCAACCTGTAGACTTCCCCCAACTGACCCTCTCCTTTCTCTAGACTAAGAGGCAATTTAGTATGACAACACATTACAGTGAATAATAGCCCCAAACTGAGCATGTTGTAGTGAATAATAACCTAAACTCATCTGCCATTCTTGCTTCCAGGTCTCTGGCATGAGCACAGGAACCATTAACATATTCTTGGTCTGTCATCCAGGGGCAAGACTCTCACCATCTTTGTGACCAATACATTCACTAAGCAAATCACAACCAGAACCGTCTGGCTGACAAAAAAGTTCAGTTCTTCCACAAGTTGAAGTGATTGGCAGAAACGTGGCAATTGTGAATCCCATCACATGCCATCAACAATGGGTACCATGGAAACCATATGCACTAGTGTTTCTCAGGCTGAAGATGGGAAATCACTATAAATAGGAAATAATTAAATACACCTCGGCCCAACATTTACAAAAGATAAAATAGGCCTGGAATTGTTAGCATGCAAAGAATGTAGGGCTGGAAATATAGCTACTAGTACAGCACTCAGGCCCTTCCTTCAAACCCCGGTGCTGCCAACAAGAGAAAAACAATATATGGCATGTGGTAAACATATTATTTCATGAAATCAAGTTTTCTGCTCATGATATGTTCGTGAGTTTATATGTTACAACACAAGTGTATTTTTCCATCTGATTTTTCAGTTAAAATCTTACATTACAGAAGGAATAGTAACAATAACTATACTTAATGCATGTTTTTTTCATGGAGAAAGGAATAACTTGGCCCTGTGTTTTATTTGTCTTAAGATGTTCTTGGCAAACCTGTACATTGAACCTCTGCTTCACTCCATAATGGTCTAGAATAGGCACAGAAGTTGTGAGTGAACATACAAATACCTTCATGACAATGTGCCACAATAATTTTATATCTGTTGAATCTAATGATAGAAGTGTTTGGTTGTAGTTCTTGTCTTTTTAAAATATTCTGGTAGTTTTTATTGTTATTACTAAGATGTTATACAGAGGTGTTACTACTTCATAAGTTAGTTAATGAGTACCTTTCTTTTTGGACAAAGTCACCCCTTCCTTCACTTTCCCCCATTCCCCAGCTCCATCCCTGTCCACAAGTTGCATCCTTCATGTTCCATATACTCTCTACTGAGTCCCATGGTATCTTATTTTATTTTGTACATATCAGCCCTGAATGGATTAGAAATAAGAATAGCCTGTCTCTTCTATGAAGAGTATGAGCAGCACTGGTTTGCACCCAGAAGTATGAACACGCTTGTCCCTTGATGTCCCTTTAGTCCTTTTGCAATGTCAGGTGGCTACGGCTGCCCCCTGGAAGTGGTTTATGAACAGTGGGAAAGGGGTTACTGTGCTACCAACAGTAAACAAAGGACCTTCGATTCTATAACCAGCTCCCTTTAGGGATGGCTAGTGGACCAGGCACTAGCATCTGAATATCTACAGCTTCTATTGATTTTGGAACTTGCAGGAATGGGAATGATGGGGTGAAATGTCTGCCTTCCTGTCTGGGAATACAGAAAGGGCTCCTGCCTTGTAAGACCCCTTAAGAAAGTTCAACTGAGAACAAGAGCAGTAGAAGCAGGATGCTGCTCCTGAGGTCTGTGAGACCATACAGCTGATTAAGGTAGCCAGGCATCTCCTTTATTCCCAGGCTCTGTGGAGGGAAATGCAACTCATAAATCTTTCTGAGGTGCTTTTTGTCAGTCCTTGGCCTTGTGAGTCTGTGTGTCTGTGTGTGTCTTTCAAAGATTTACAGCTAGGGAGTTAGCAAAGCTAAGTGGCTCCAGCACTTGATTAGTTGAATGTTTCCTTATGTTTTTGTGGTTTGTTCTCATAACAAACGACCTTAGGCCAACTCCTAGTAACACATGATTGTGGAATGTATCCTCCTGAGAAATGACTGCCTGATTTTTCATCCTGACACGGAAAATATGTGAAAGCATTTTCAGACTCAAATTCATATGAGTTTAGATAATGATAATTTTTAAAGCTAGGTGCATTTGCTATGTGGCTGGTATTTTACTTACATGTGTACATGTGTGCCCACACATGCACGCATGCGTGCACACACACACACAGAGCTGTTTTGTTTTGTCTGTTTTAGTTCTCATGATGTTGGGATGTGATCCAGGGCCTCACACATACGAGGCAACATTTTATCCCTGAATTACATTCCCCCCTCTATATTATTTATCTTCTTTTTATTTTCCTTTATTTTTTGGCTGAACACAGGGCCTGGGCATTGTCCCTGAGCTTCTTTTCCCCAAAGCTACTTACTACTTAAGCCACAGTTCCATTTCCAGATATTTTGATTTTTTTTCTTTTTTTGGAGCCTTTTCTGCCGAGCCTGGTCTTGAACTGCTCCTCAGATCTCAGCCTCCTGAGTAGATAGGATTACAGTCATGAGCCACTGGCACCAGCTCTTTTTTTTTTTAACTTTTTAAATTATTTTTATAAAGATGACATACAGATGGGTCACAGTTACATAAGTCTGATAAAGAGTACATTTTTGGACAATGTCACCCCTTCCCTCGCTTATTTTATTTTTAAGAGATGATGTTTCACTATGTTGCCCAGGGCTCAAGCCATCCTCTTGCCTCCTGAGGAGCCAAGATTACAGACATGCATTACTATGCCTAGTAGTATACATTATATTGTTAAAGCATAAGTGACACTTTAAGTGAAGGCTTAGAAAAACTAAGTCACTTACCTGATATAACTTGGTTCAAGCCTAGGTTTCTGCATTTCTGAACTTCCTGCAGATTCTTAGATGTATCTTTCAATAAATGAAGCAACACTAGATGCCCAAAGTCTTCATTTATTCCTTCCTCTACTTCCAAACCAGTGTTTGACTCTACATCCTTTTGGTCTTTGACTTTGTATATACATCTATTTAATAATTCAACACTTAATTATTCAAAAGTGAGATGGTGCATCTATGTCCTATAGGTTCTACAAGCTCAGAAGTTATAGAATGGTAGCAAACATCAATTGAGGGCTTGCTACTGAACCTCGCCAGTTTGACCTGCATCTCTTCCTGTCATTTCCTTATTTCCTGTTCTGGGTTTACACAGATACACTGTTACTCACTTAGTGTTTACTGCTTCCCTTCCCTACTGTGAAGTCAGCTATGTGACTTCTTAGTTCAAGATTGTAAGACCAGAATCTTACAGTGGATGCTCAAATGTTGAAATTTTACAAGCATATAGGCCAATATTGCTGAGGGATAAATACTATTCTCATCTATACATAAGGAAAGTGAGATTTTGGGAATTAAATAATATGCTTGAATGCAGAAGTAGTTATTTTTAATTTCAAATTCTGTTTTGTAAATGATATTTACTATTTCTGATTTTTTTTTTTTTTTTTTTTTTTTTTTTGGCCAG
The DNA here is from genome assembly GCF_023159225.1 of Perognathus longimembris pacificus. Classification (NCBI taxonomy): domain Eukaryota; kingdom Metazoa; phylum Chordata; class Mammalia; order Rodentia; family Heteromyidae; genus Perognathus; species Perognathus longimembris. The sequence continues at coordinate 45,085,621 of NC_063167.1, read as the reverse complement.
TCCTGGGCCTTGGACTCAGGGCCTGAGCACTGTCCCTGGCTTCTTTTTGCTCAAGGCTAGCACTTTGCCACTTGAGCCACAGCGCCACTTCTGGCCGTTTTCTGTATATGTGGTACTGGGGAATTGAACCCAGGGCCTCATGTATATGAGGCAGGCACTCTTGCCACTAGGCCATATCCCCAGCCTATTTCTGAATTTTTTAAGAGATTATTTCAGTGCTTCAGGTGTCCTGTACTGAGTAGGTAAATATTGTATTTATTGAATGCATACACTCATCTTCTCATTAATAGTGGCTATACCACTATTAACATAAATAAAATGTCATTATGTTCTATCCTATCATGCTGCTGCCCCGATAGAAGATTCACATAAATGGATATTCAGCACAAGACTACTGCTTCTGTTGTTCATGGATTGCTCTCTTTCTGTCTGTCCACACACCCCCATCCCTCTCCCTCCCTCTCTCTCCCTCCCTTCTTCTCCCCCCACCCCCTTGTGAATCTTACATGCTATAGAGTCTTACTGTGTGATCCAGATCAGCCTTGAACTTGGAATCCTCCACCTTCAGCCTTCTAAGCGCTGGGATTATAGTCAGGCACTAGCACATCTGCCCACAAGTCTCCAGCTACCTGTTTAATGCCAGATTGTGAGACTCAAATCCTCTTTCAGCTTAAAGAGTGTGTCCCACTGATGGAGCATTGCATTGTCATTGGAGAGCTGTATTATTGGAAAATTCTTTGTATCAAGATGAAATTTATCCTCAGGCACCTTCCACCCATTGGTCTGTATTTTGCACTTCAGGGCATGACAAAAGAAATGAAATCATCCCTTTACTTGTTTGTTTTTCAATCACATACTTATCTATACCCAAGAGAATTATGTTTCTCTTGTCCCTGCTCGTTGATGGTCCTCATGTGGCATCTTTCTAGACAGTTTTCCATCCTGGTGGCCCCTTCCATGTGCTCTTCAGCTTGTGCATGTACCTCATCCTGTACTCTAGGATGAGATCATATCCAGTATTCTTGGCAGTTATGTCACATGTGGCTTAGCCACATCCCTAAATTATTTGTGAACTGTTTTTTAATTCTCATAAGAAAGTACTGCCACCCCCCAAAGAAAAAAGAAGAAGAAAAAAAAGTACTGCCCAGAAGGACCCACAGATGACTTGACGATTATGAAAAGTAACAGTGGTGTCTATGAACACTGTCCTCCGTTATTGCACACTCCTATCACACCCAAGACCACTGTGGTAAGGACAGCTTCACCAAGCTTTGAATGCCAGCCTACATTATATAATGAGACCCTGACTCAAACAAAAGAAAATAAAATAGAAAACAAACAATAGCAAATGCTGGCAAAGATGGGAAGTGGGAAGGAACCCATCTGCACTGGTGGTTGAAGTATAAATTATTACAGCTGTTATGGAAATCATGGCTCCTCAGAAAAATAAAAATAGATGCCACATGTGGATGACATATGCCTGTAATCCCAGCACTGAGGAGGCTGAGACAGAAGGATTGTGAGTTCAAGGCTAGCCTAGGCTGCATAGCAGAACAGTATCTTGACAAACTGAAAATAGAACTATCATATGACTCAGCTATTGCAAAGGAATCCAACTCGGCATACAATAGAGATAACCACACATCCATGTTTATTGTGACATTGTTCACAATAGCTAATGACAGGTTAGGTGCCCATCAACAGACAAATGGATAATGAAAATGTGGGATATATACACAATGGAATATTAGTTAATCATTAAAAAATGAAATCATGACATTTACAGGACGATGAATGACTGGAGATCCTCATGTTAATCAAAATTAGATTGATGTGCTACATATTTTATCTCTCATATAGAATATAGAAAAATGATGACATTAGGGCATTAAAGAAGAGAATGAAGAAGATGGAGAATGAGAAGGTGGGATGAATATGATGAAAATGTTACAATAGAGCCAATTGTTTTGTGGAGTTACACTAATTTTTTTTTAAATCAGTATGAGGGAAAATAAAGTGACCTGGTCCAGAGAGTAAAGCTGGGTTACTCCTTAACCCTCTAATGCCAGAGCCACTGTATGCTATTCCTGTATTCATCTACCTCCCTCCCCTGCGCTCTCTAGCTAGGCTATTACCTACAACTGTAGTCTCCCTTTTCCTGTCCACTATTTCTAACCAAAGGAAATTACTAAATTACCTAAGTGGAAAAGTGGAACAACCCTTCACCAAAGTACATGCTATTCATTCAATTAAGCACATTAGGCTTCCCATGTGTTTAGCTTTGAGAAAAGGATCAGCCATGGGGGCAGAGTAAGAAGTCAGTGAACACTACTCAAGGTTGGGTCAGATGTGACCATCAGGTTGCTTCCTCTCTAGGGGAATGCAGAATGTCTGAAAGCTGGATGTGGTGTGGACATCACTGCTGTACAGCTTTGCTTTGCAATGCTAACTTCAAGCCCAAGATTCACCACCTCTCAGAAGGAATTAAGAACATCTTATTCCTAATTCATAGATACAGATCTTTTAATAGTTATTTTTAATTAGCATACATTAGTCATACAAGAGTTCCTCATAAGGAACACATCATAGTTGAATATAATGCACCTATCACTCTCCCTTACCCCCCCTCCTTCAAAAACAATGTCAACAATTGCAACCTCTCCCCTTCCTGCTGGTGCCCCCACTCCCCAACAGAGCCTGTGAAAGTCAAAGCCAGAGCTTTGTGTATCCTAGGCTCTACCACTGAGCTACAACCCAGGTCTTGAATATGTGTGTGTGTGTGTGTGTGTGTGTGTGTGTGTGAGAGAGAGAGAGAGAGAGAGAGAGAGAGAGAGAGAGAGAGAGAGTCCTAGGGTTTCAACTCATCCTGGGCACTGTCCCTGAGAGTTTTTTGCTTAAGGCTTTCACTTGAGTCACAGCTCTACTTCTAGCTTTTTTGTGGTTAATTGAAAATAAGAGTCTCATGAACTTTCCTGCCCTGGCTGGCTTTGACCATAATCCTCAGAACATAATCTCATGCTCCTGTGTAGCTAGGATTATAGTCATGATACACTAGGTATCCCAGGCTGGCCTCAAACTTGTGATCCTCCTTACTGCCCCCGAAATGCTGGGATCACAGAATTGAACCATGACACTCAGTTCAGAAATTCTTTATTTAGGAATCCTGCTAAATCACATTACTCATCTTTGCAATGCATAGCATGTAAATGCTCATAAAACTCTTTTTTACTTACATTAGTTCACTTGTTTCTCTCAAGAGCCTGGTAATGTAGGCTAGACTCAGGCCCTGTTCTGTAAATAGGGAGATTAAAACTCAGACCAAAAGAGTTGTTCATCTATAAGAGTCAGAGCCTGGACACAGCACACTGGGCTGTGAGTCCTGTGCTAGCACTGTCATCCATTTCCCTTCAATCCTCCCTGCCTGCCCCATCCCAATACAGCTTGTACCTCTCTGCCCTTGCCATTGGCCTATTGGCTAGGAGCAGTCACCACCTCAGAAAAACCCAGAGTGAGGCCAAAAGGGAGCTGCTCTTTTTGCAGGCTTCACTTAGTCAGACATTTGTCACCCTGACTTTCTACAACATAGGTGCTATCATCAATCTTCACCTTCACTTGGAATTTCAGTTGCCTCCACAGCACAAAGCTGCCACATACATTCTGGTCCCCAGGCAAGTCCTTAATGCATGAATCCTCATGTCATGCTAACCTATTTAAAAACTTGCAACTTTACTCACTTTCCCTAGGGAGGGCATTAAGCTAAAACATGGCCTTGGAAACTGAGATTTTCCTGTGGGTGGGTCACTGAGAAACATCTGGCCTGAAGTTCACTCTGCCCTTTGCCCATGAGGAGAAACAGCCATCTCCACCCTCAATGAGCTTCCAGGATAAGCCTGCTGAGTCCCCTATACAAGACACATGCCTGCAATCCCAGCTACCCAAGATGACAGTGTATATATCTATCATCCTAGCTACCTAGGAAGCAAAACCAGGAGACTCACCATCCAGGCCAGCATAAGCAAAAAGTGGAACCGGTTTGAGAAATAACAAAAGTTAACAAAGCCAGAAGGGTAGTTCCAGTGGTAAAGTGGCACTGTGGCTCAACTGGTAGAGTGCTAGCATTGAGCAAAAGAAGTTTAGGGACTCCACCCAGTTCAAGCTGAGTTCAAGCCCCAGGACCAGCAAAAAAATAAATAAAAGATAAAAGGAGCATCCAAGTATCCAAGTTGAACATAGGTTTTGGCTTTTTATTATTTAGAGTTTATATACTAAGACTTTTCTATTTCGTTTTTTAAGCTTAGTAATTTGTTTATTTTATTAACTAAGTCTCTAGCATTCCAGAGAGTAACTGCCACTTCCTAGTCAGGAGACCTTGTGCATTGCTTAACATTTCAAAGACTGTTTTCTCAACTTTAGAATGAAGTTATATCCTATGCCCATGACCAATGGGAAACTTATCGCAAAGATGCAAAGTCACCTATTGTGAAACAGCTGTTCCAGGAGGTGTTTTTTCCTTTTGTTTTGTTATTTTGTTGACTGGTCTGCTATGTACCTCATGATGACTTCAAATATAAGGTTCTCCCAACTCAGTTTCCTGAGTGTTGGACTATCAAATGTTTGCTACCACACCCAGACTCACTAGATTGTTCCCAGGAGAACCTTTGTCCAACCCTAAAGCCCTACATAAAACCATAAAGTCCTATATCAAACACTAGTGTTCCACAAAAGACATCTGGCTTCATATGAATTCAGATGCCCTTCAGTAGTCGATTGGCTATGTGTTGTTTAAAAAATGGACATTTCTGGGATGTGTGTATATGTGTGACAAGTTTTGAGGAAGACCAGTTCTGCAGAAGTAGGGAGACTAAATATGAAAATGAAAGGTGTGTGTGTGCGTGTGGGTGCACACGCATGCATTTGCTTGTGTTTCTAAAAGGTGTCAGTAGAGTTCAGTACAGAGCTAAAAACCAAGGTCCCCTGGTTCCTTTGAAATTTCTCTGGCAAGGAACATGCAGACTTAGAGAAAAACCTTTGAGCACGTTAGGATAAGAGTTACAAAGGGTCATCAGGTAGCAGCAAAGGTCAGTCAGCAAGCATATCCAGGGTCCTTGGCTATGATCATCCATAAAGCAAACACAAATCATGAAAAGCTTGAAAGTTTCTGGCTGTTCTTCAACCTCCACATTCAAGATGCAGATAGGAAGTGAGTGCATCTCTGTGTACTTGATCTTATAACTTCTCCTCTTTTATGTTTTAGGAGAAAATGTGGCTAGGGTCAGGTTCAGATTGGGGAGTGAGAGGCATGAGAATGAGCCCACTGGGATGAGCTAGATCTACCCAAACACCTTGGCAATGAACTCCTGCTAACTGCTCTGACCCCATGTTAAGGTGAGGTTAATGGGAGATCTGTTGTTCATTGCTGCTCAGTCTCTGAACTGACCATCCCGGCCTGGCATTTGGCCTCTTGGTACTTTAGAATGGACTAAGACCACATCAGAGATCCTTTTTGCTCTCTGTTGGTTTTTGGGTCTAGGAGAGAAACAGGAACTATCGATTTGTATATTCCAGCAACTTGTAGGCACCAAGACCTCAGTTCCCCATCAGCTCCTTGATTTCCTTTTATCCTATGCTGGTAACTACCATTTTTTCTCTCTTTTTTTTGTGATTTTTCTGTCAACTCCACTAAAGGGAAGCTCTTTTGGGGCAAGGACTGTCTTTTTTCTTAATTTCCCTTGCCCCAAGTAAGATGCTTAGCACATAATGGATGCTGTATAAATGTTGAGCCAGGGTGTACTTGCAAGTGGGTGATCAAGATGATGAGAAAGGTTCTAGAACCAGGTCACATGAAGAATGGGGCCTGCTGTGGACAAAATAATGGGCTTCCAAAGACATCCTGATCTCTGGGAACTGAGAATATGTAGCTATGGTTGCAGACAGAATTAAGGTTACTAACACCTGACCTTAAAATGAAAGATTACTGTGATTATCCAGATGGTCCAATACAATCACAGGGTTCTGATAAGAGGGAAGCAGGAGGGTCCGTCAAAAGAGACCCCAAGACACACAGAGGCTTGGAGTGACATGGCCACAAGCCAAGGAGGGCAGGTGAACTTAGAAGATGGAAAAGATAAGAAATGGGTCTTTTGTTATAGAACATCCTGGAGGAACATGGCTCTGTCTCTGCCTTGATTTTTGTTTGCCCTTTCAGGTCCATTTTGGACTTTTGACCTCTAGACTATAAGATAATCATTTGTATTGTTTAAAGCCATTAAGTGGATAGTGATTTATATAGAAGTTGTCATTTTCTAAGTGGAGTCACTGGAGTCCAAGCTTGCCAAATGGAAGCTGCGGGGGGGGGGGGGGGGGAGGCATGGAGGAAGGGCTGGCAACAGGAGAGGTCGATAAAAAGAGCCATCATAAAAGACTGTGCCAACCCACAGCCTGATACAAAGGCTACCATAACCACACATAGAAAATACTTCTGAAAGGTTGTCTGCCCAACATCTCCATGTCCACCCAGGAAACCATACTTGTTATTGATTCTAGCAGCAAAGGAATACTTAATCAAAGCAATTTATGTAATCCTCCTCTTTGCCTTTAAAAACATTCTCTGGCCTCAGCCTCCATAAAGCATGTGAGTCCCTCAGGACTCAGCAGTAGCACAAGTATGTTTTGTGGCAGGCAACGCTGAGGATCTTCTAATCCAAGGGCCTTGCTCTCAGTCTTGCTGAGGATCTCTTCCCTTTAATTAAGAACAAAAACATTTAGCGAGGACAAGGATGCTAAATTATTTCTGATTATGATAAAGAGCCCAATTCACAAATTGGCTTCATATTATAAGAGCAGACTCCCTTCTCTACCACCCAGTTGGAAATTTAATCATCCTTAGCTTCAGGTGCATAAATTTGCTCAGTGAGAAAACAAGAGAGGGGGATGCGGGAGGGGGGTGCAAAGAGGAGGGGTGTGGAAGGAGGAGGGGAGTTGGAGGAGGAGGGGTGATGAAGGTGGAGGAGGAGGGGGAGGAGGAAATAAGGAAGAGGAGGAGGAGGAGGAGAAGACAATAGAACACAAACAAGATTACAGGAAAGCCATCAGCATAAACATGTTCACTGCAGCACTCTCTATTCGCCACAGCCAAGATATGGAATCAGCCCATATGCCTCTCAATGGAGGAATGGATCAAGAAAATGAAGTATGTATACACAATGGAATTCTACTCATCTATTATAAAGAATAGTATGTCATTTGTGAGAAAATAGACTTAGGAAAAAAACAAAACATTAGGTCAAATAAGTCAAACCCAGAAAAACAAAGTTTGCATGGTTTTCTTAATTGTAATAGATAGAATGTATGTAAACACATTGGACAGTAGGCAAGTGGTTACAAATGAATTGACAGAAGTATAATAGACTCAATGGAGAGCTCAAATAGTGTAATGTCTTAGAAAGACTAGGTCTAAGCCCAACATAGTCAACACCAGATGAGGTGGGTGGGACCAAGAGGAGCGGGATAGTTGAATGAAAGGGAAGTGGGAGGAGAATATAGTCAAGAATTCATAATATATACAAGATTAAGAAAAGTAAGGGAAGGGGTAGGCTGAAGGGAGTGAGAGTGTTGAAGGGGATGACACTGATCAAGATGCATTGCATTCATAACCTGCTTTGTTATATGGAATCTCCTTTGTACAACTACTTAATGATAATTTTTTAAAAAATTTTGAAAGATGATCAAGTCATAGACAAAGAATATGTCACGAAAGATAGGTTTGACCTAAAGCCATGTGAAATATTTTCAGGACAAGTTACATAATACATGGGACCCAATGGAAACAGTGCCCTGTGGCACAGGTTGCACACCCAAGAAAGCATCCCTAAACAGCATCATATAAGAAAGGATAGGCTTAGCTGTTCATGGTGGCACACACTATAGGTACACACCTATAGTTTCTGCTACTGTGAAGGCTGAGATAGGACAGTTTCCTGAGACTACAAGTTCAGGACCAGCCGAGGCAACATATCAGGATCCTTTTTTTGAAAAAGGAGTCTCAATCTCAACAGGAAAAACTAGAACCTGAGCCAAGAGTGGGTAGCAGTTGGCAGTTGTACTATGGAGGGAAGAAATCCTCATAACTGACACTGTCCAGCAAATAAAGAAATAAAAAGTTTCGCTAAATGATCTTCAAAAATGTATCGCCAGCCCTGAGACTCCAAAGTTCTATCACATTTTTAAAAATGGAGATTTAAAGAGTCCTTAACTTTTTCCTCAAAAAATAATGCAATATTTGAACTATATAGAACACACCCATATAAAAATGTGCGTACATACACCTCATTCCTGTCATCATACCCTTTTTGTTGTTGTTTTAAACTCAAAGCCTTACACTTGTTAGGCAAATGCTTTACTACTTGCACCATATCTCCAATCATTTTTTACTTTAGTTTATTTTTCAGGTAGGGCCTCACTTTTGCCCAAAGCTAGCCAAAGACCACGATCCTTCTACCTAGGCCTTCTGAGCAGTTGAGTTACCAGTGTACACTATGACACTGCTTTTGTTGCATGTGAAGCTTTATTTTTCAACCCTTAAATGTATATATTGTTTTAAGATGATCATTATTACTTAAATAGTACACAGGTTTTATGTACATAGATTGTCAAGATTACCTAGTAATCTCTATTGTCAAGATTACCTAGTAATCCTTTGAAAGGATGTAGTATAATTTACTATTCCCCAGTTACTAGATGATTCAGTTTTTCTAGCATTTCATTACTATAAAGAGCAGTGTCCTAGATTTTTTTTTTTATCCACAGCTCCTTTTTGCCAGGATAATTCGTGTTCATTTAGTTGCAAATTATAAAGCTCATTGGAATAGCTTAAGTAAAAGAAATTTGTTGATGAGCAGGTAAAACAGCTACATGATACAAGTACAAAGTCACAATGCCTATGTGCATGTGATCACATACAATAATTCCATCAAAATGAACTCCAGGAAATGGAAACAAGAGGGTTTTTTTTCTTTGTTGTAGTTTTTGTTTTCTTTTTGTCTTATTTGTTCATTTATCTGTCTTTGGGAGGGTAAGGGGACACGGAAATGGAGAGGCCAAGTGTGAACAAATGCAGCAATGGTACTCGCTAAACACCATATTGAAAATGAGCTATACAACTTGTTTGCATGGATAGGAGAGAGAAACTAGGAGAGAGCAAGGGAAGAAGTGACATTGTCCAAAAAGAAATATACTCTTTACTTGACTTATGTAACTGTAACCTGTCTATATCATCATTATAATAACAAGTTGTTGTTTTTTAAATTAAGACACAATCGGCAACTCACAGAGGAACTGGAAAGTTAAGGATCTCTCCCTAGTCCTTTCAGTATTGTTGATCACCTAGGTTGACTTCTCTACTCACTCCTGATTTTTCTTCTCTTGTCATTTTGGCCAGCACTGGGCTAACTTGTAACCAGAGATATCAGGTCCATTTCCAAGAAGTTCTGAACCAATCACAATAGCATCAGAATTTCTTTATCTCTTTTTTTTTCATCAGGTTCTAGGTCATGTGTTTGATAAGGCCTTGTAACCTGTTCCCTCCCTTGATCAGTGGCTGAAGAGCTTGGCTGTGGAGCTAAGGGCTTTAAGATTAGTCTAGATTCAAATGAAGCTCTGTCAGTTACTACTTTGCACATAGTCAGAAAGCCAGCTTCTCTACATTGCTGTGGAATGAAGCTAACACCAAGACCAACTGAATGAGGTTATAAGGAAGATGAAGGAACAAAGGTCCTTGTGGAGTATGAGAAGGTCACCTCAAAAGGTCTTTGTGAGGGGTGACATTGTTCAAAAAGAAATATATTCATCTGACTTATGAAATGGTAACCCATCTCTACAACACCCTAATAATCACAACAAAATTATATTTCTAAAAAGTTCTTTGTGCTTGTGTGCTCTTAGGAATCTGTTTTATTATCTTTTCTTTGCTTTTATTTATTTGTGTGTGTGTGTGTGTGTGTGTGTGTGTTTGTGTGTGTGTGTGGGGGCGCGCATGCTTAAAACTCAGGCCTGGGCACTGTCCCTAAGCTGTTTTGCTCAAAGCTAGTGCTCTACCACTTGATCCCAGCTCTACTCTGGCTTTTTGGGGAGTGATAGTTTATTGGAGATAAGAGTCTCACAGACTTTGCTGCCTGGGCTAGCTTTGAACCACGATCAGTCTCTTGAGTAGCTAGGATTACCAGCATGAGTCCCCAGCACTTGACTATTCTTTCTTTCTCTTTTTTCAAAATTATGGTCATATATAATGTAAACTTTACTCCCTTAATCATTTTAAGTATATTAGTAGCATTAGTAATATATACATTGTTAAAGAATTAACACTTTCCATCCAGAACTTTTTCATCACTCCCAAATCTGAGCTCTTGGTTTTTTGTTTTGGTTTTTTTTTTTTCTTTTATCATTCATTGGCTTGAACTGAGGGCCTGCACACTGTCCCTTAGCTTTTGTGCTCAAGGCTAGCTACTACTTTGAGCTACAGCTCTACTTCCGATCTTCCTGTGTGGGCTGGCTTTGAACTGTGATCCTCAGACCTCAGCCTCCTGAGTAGCTAGGATTATAGGAATGAGCCACTGGCACAGGGCTGAATTCTTGTCTTTAAATATTGTTACTCTGAGCAGTTCAGATATGGCAGCCAGTCTACCCTTTAGAAGAGGGATGAAGTACACACTTCCCAAAGAAGAGAACGTGGTGGCTAAGCATGTTGAGTGTCCACTGAAATATCATACTTTCCAAGTCTTTAAAAACACAGAACATTGTTCTGTCCTCTCAAAGAACCATTTTTTTTTTGTGATGCTGATTGAGCCAAAGATCTGCAGGTGCTAGGCAAATGCTCTACCACTAAGCTATATCCTTGGCTAAAATAATTTTTTTTCTTTTAGAAATATTATTGTTTAATAACAGGTCTGAGTTAGATGAGCCTGATAAAGTTGGGGTTTTTTCATATTTTTCTATTTATTGTCGAAGTGATGTACAGAGAGGTTACAGTTTCATATTTTAGGCCTTGGGTACATTTCTTGTACTGTTTGTTACCTCCTCCTTCATTCCCCCTCCCCCTCCCCCTTTCCCTCTCATTTGTTCAGTTGGTTTACACCAAATGGTTTTGCAGGTATTGCTTTTGGAGTCGTTTGTCTTTTTATCCTCTGTCACTCGATTTTAATATTCCCTTTCACTTCCCTAGTTCTAATACCAGTATATACAGTTTTCAATGTACTCAGATAAGATACAGTTATAGTGTGGGTACAACCATAGAAAGGGAATACAAAAGGATCATCAACAATAGAAGCTACCATTTCACATGGCATGTTGAAAGTGATTACAACAGGGATATAACAGTCGTTTCCATAACATGGAGTTCATTTCACTTAGCATTATCTTCTGCATTCATAGGGCCATAGCTATTAGGCTTTTGTGATCCTCTGTTGTGACTAGCCTAAACCTGTTCTAATTATTCCCTATGAGGGAGATGATAGAGTCCATGGTTCTTTGGGTCTGGCTCACTTCACTTAGTATAATTTTTTCCAAGTCCTTCCATTTCTTACAAATGGGGCAATGTCATTCTTTCTGATAGAGGCATAAAATTACATTGTGTATAGGTACCACATTTTCCTGATCCATTCATCTACTGAGGGGCATCTGGATTGGTTCTGTATTTTAGCTATGACAAATTGTGCTGCGATGAACACTGTTGTGCTGGTGGCTTTAGTGTGTTCTTGTTTGTGGTCTTTTGGGTAGATGCCCAAAAGTGGTGCTGGGTCACAGGGGAGCTTCTGCAGGGCAAAGGACATAGCTCACAAGATAAACAGAAAGCCCACAGATTGGGAAAAGATCTTTACTGGCCATACAATGGACAAAGGCCTCATATCTAAAATATATGGAGAACTAAAAAAAATTAAATTCCTCCAAAACAAAACCACAAAGAACCAACAGCCCCCTCAACAAGTGGGCTAAAGACTTAAAAAGAGACTTCTCTGATGAGGAAATGAGAATGGCCAAGAGACACATGAAAAAGTGCTCTAGGGCTGGGATGTAGCTCAGTGGCAAAGCACTTGCCTAGCAAGTGCAACGTCCAGGGTTTGATCCCCAGTACCAAAAAAAAAAAAAAAAAAAAGAAAGAAAAGGAAAAGTGCTCTACATTACTGGCAATAAAAGAAGTGCAAATCAAAACAACATTGAGATTCCACCTCACCCCAGTAAGAATGTCCTTTATCAAGAAAACTAACAATAATAAATGTTGGAGGGGATGTGGCCAAAAGGGAACCCTACTTCATTGTTGGTGGGACTGTAAACTGGTTCAGCCACTCTGGAAAACAGTATAGAGATTCCTCAGAAGACTAAAAGAATTCTTGAAGTCAGAAGTTATCATTCTTCTTGTATAGGAAAGCTGATTGAAGTTGATAATATCTGACTTGTTTGATGTCTCTTGCCCATCTTACCTGGAGATTCAGGACCTAAGGCCAAGTCTTCTTAAGCCTCTTACACTTGAATGCCAGTGGTTCACACCTGTAAGACTAGCCACCCGGGAGGCTGAGATCTGAGGGTCAAGGTTCGAAGCTAAGACAGCCTGAGCAGGAAAGTCCATGACTTATCTCCAATTATATGCAAAGCAGGAAGTGGAGCTGTGGCTTAAGTGGTAGAAGTTAACCTCAAGCACAAAATCTTAGTGACAGCACCCCACCTCAGGGGTCAAGCCTCAGGACTGGCAAAAAAAAAAAAAAGTATCTTCCATGACATCTCAGATATGTGATTACTTGGCCAAACTTCATGTGCTCACTGCTCCTATTTCATATTTTCATAGTCTAGTTTGGATTGTGGTATGAAAACGTTTTCCTCAGTGGGCTCTATATGTCTAGGTGTCCAACAAATCTAGCAGCTGATTTAGTTTACCATCTCAACATATAGGAAATGCAGTAATAATTTAGCATTAGTGTAGAATGTGATCATTTTATAAAAAAAAAAATAACAGAGTAGAACCAAAGAGTGGAAGGATGATTCAGTGAGCTCTAAACTTTTACCTTGAGAAAGTTCTAAAATATTTGCTGGAAACAAATGGCATTCCCAAGAGAATTTTTTTTAATTAGGGAAAGAAAAAGATACCATTAGAAAGGAAACAGGTGCATCTCTGCTGAGGTTTTATGGTTTGTGCAGAAGAAATGTACTATATCTAATTGGCTTGATTACCTTTTTAAGTGAAAAACACCTTTGCAAAATGCTGAAAGTCTTAATTTTATACAAAAACCACAAGAAGAAAGCTCATATGGACTCAAGCTACTCCATATACCTTTCTAACAACTAGACTAATGTTTGCTATTATACAATCTCCCCATTAAATTAATGGATACATTTTTTGGACTAGATGCTTTTCTTCCATTTGGCACTCAGAGTCATTTCCTGTCACTTACTTTAAAATAAAATCACTTAGAGTAGCTGAAGACCTTTGCATGATTCCTTTTGTACAAAATTTATGGAGTTGACTCATGCCCTTCTATGTGGAGTCATGTCTTTTCTTTGACCTTCAACATGACCACATCCTGTCTTGTACCACCCAGATCCCACCCCATCCATGCTATTCTGTTTTCCTCCAGTCTGTAACACCTGTCATATAAGTTACCTTGCCCATCTCAAATATGTTGTATTCAACCAACCCCTTGTCTTTACCCATGTAATATGTCTCTTTCCTTTGATACATGTGAAATACTTTTCTTCTCCACCCAGCCTCAATTTTTCTGTTCTTCACTGCCAAAAAATCTAGTTTATTCTCTAAGGTTTCTTTTACAATTTCAGTCCATAAAAAATGTCTCCCTCATTTCTACTCCTTCTTACATCTACAGAAGAAAATTAATATCACCTTCCTTCCTACCTTCCTTCTTTCCTTCCTTCCTTGTTGCCTTCCTTCCTTCCTGCCTGCCTTCTTTTCTTCCTTCCTTCTTTCTCTTTCTTTCTTTCCTTTCCCTTCCTTCCTTCCTTCCTTCTTTCCTTCCTCCTTTCTTTCTTTCTCCCTTCCTTCCTCCCCCCTCTTTCTTTATGTGTGTGTGTGTGTGTGTGTGTGTGTGTGTGTGTGTGTGTGTGTGTATGCAGGCTTTCACATGCATGCATGCTCATTGAAGGCCTGGATACTGTCCCTAAGCTTTTTGCTCAAGGCTAGCACTCTACCAGAACCTGAGCCATAGCTCCACTTCTGGCTTTCTTTTGCAGGAGGTGGGGGGGAGTGTGAAGTGTCTAAATGGAGATGATTCTCAAAGAATTTCCTATCCAGGCTGGTTTTGAACTATGATTCTCAGATCTCAGCCTCCTGAGTAGCTAGGATTACATGCATAAGCTGCTAGTACTCAGTTCATCTTATTTCTATGAGAGTTCAGGAAGGCTGTATGTTGCCTGATGTTGCCTATTTGCTTAGCTAAGAACTGCTGCAGGGGATGAACTCCAAATTCTTATTCTTTCTACCAAATATCCTTCAACCACATACTATCTAAAAATGTCCTTTAACTGGTTTGTGTGCATTTGTCTTCTCTCCCTTATTAGTTCTTGAAATCAGGAACTGTATAATTTAAGGATTATATTTAACTGAAACTTCTAGACATCCAAAGTAATAATTACAAACAAAATTGGAGTTATTTCTCTTTCTATAACTTAAAAGAAATCCAGAGAAAATCAGGCCACGATGGAATATGTGGGCCCTAATACAGGATCACATTCCTAGCTTCTTTTAGCCCTGCCTTAGGATACTGCTGTTATCTTCATGGTTACATGATGACTGCTGAAAGTCCAGCATCATATTTGTGTTCAGGAAAAGAGGAAAAGATTAAAAGTAAAAGGGAATGAAGTAGGCATACTGGGATGGCCAGTGCCATCTTGGCCACATGGGAGTTGAGTCTGGCTGGTACTGACCTGGTTTGTTGGCATTGTATTTCTGTTCTCTTTCCTCTCTCGCTCTCATGGCTCGGTTTTCTAACAGTGTTAAGTGTATTTGCTGGGCTGCAGATCTTGTGACAGGAGTCCATCTGCAGACTACCTGACCTGTTCTCCAATAAAGGCTCCAAATTCAAGCTCTCAAAATGTGGCTTCTCTGTAGGCCTCCTAGACAAATAATACAGAACATTTACCCAAGTCATTTGAAATTATTTTAAATACATGTATTGTGTTTCCTTCTGTCTTTATTCTTTGTATACATTTTATTTCCACTTGTAAAACTGGCATCATGGAATTTTTTTTTTTTTTTTTTTTTTTTGGCAAAGAGCCCATTGTAAGAAAACAACTTGTGACAGGATGTTGGGTACTCAGGAAATACCTACTGAGCACTTAGAGAAAAAGAGTAGATTGCAATTTTCAATAGACATTGGGGCATTCTTGAAATTTTCCTGAGTTTCTTATTTTGATTTCCAAAATTATTAAAAAGTTTGAAAGAAAAAAAATGATAGTAATTAACTAAAACATGTCCCTGGCCCTCAGAATAACAAGGAGAAGGTCACTGAAATTAAAAGCACGTTCTTGTAATTTGAAATTTTGATATAATTTAAAATTCTGTGTGTGTTTTACCCCCAAGTCATCAATTGCTTTCATTTTGGTTAATTTGTTTTCTCATTTTCCCTGCCCTGTCTCTTGTGTGTATGTTTTTGTTTTCTCAAACGTCTAACAATAAATTGAAGACCTCATATATTGGAACACTCAGGCACACTTTAAATAAAAGGACATTCTCTTATATAACCAAAGCATCTTCTCTTATGTAACCAACCAAAATGATCAAAACAATAAATTAAGATTGATAAAAGTCCTGTTACCTAATGCTATCATCTAAGATGGTCTGTGTACACATTCCACTACTGTCCTTTACTGTCTTTTGTTTTCCCAGATCAGAATCCAGACTCATAACAATACACTGCCCATTGTTTGAAACAATTTCTTGGCCTTCCTTTTCTTTTTTTCCAGTCCTGGGTCTTGAACTCAGGACCTGAGCACTGTCCCTGGCTTCTTTTTGCTCAAGGCTAGCACTCTACCACTTGAGCCACAGCGCCACTTCCAGCTTTTTCTATATATGTGGTGCTGAGGAATCGAACCCAGGGCTTCATACATAGGAGGCGAGCACTTTACCACTAGGCTATATTCCCAGCCCTCTTTGGCTTATTCTTATGTGACATTTTTAGGGAGTTCAGGGAGTTGTACCCTGAATCAGCTATATAAATCTAATCACGAGAAAATAGAGAAGCCTCATTTTGAGAGGTCGAATTTAGGAATCTTTATTGGAGTGCTAGTGGTCTGTAGGCAGCCAATTCCAAAGACATGCAGCCAGAAAATACACTTAACATGGTTAGGAAACAGAATTATGAAGGCCAGAGAGGAAAGAAAGAACAAAAACAATACCAACAAACCAATTCAGACCCAATGGAGAGCTGAATTGGGACACCATGGTGACCAGAGAACATCCAGGAGACATGAGACAACATGAACACCGAGAGGCATTGGCATGGCATAATAGTACCTGAGCTGGTCCAGGCTAAAACAAGGTCTGATCAGGGGGCAGGGTCATGGGAAGTTCCCAGTCACAGGCACTGGGCTGACATGTTTAGTTAACCTATCAGCCAAGTGCCCCTGCCTCCAGGGGTTCAGGCATGCCCATCACCTGGTGGGGGATGGGGGGGAGGGGGAGAAGGATTCACCTTCTCCCAGTATGAAGACAAGATGCCAGACCCTACCATTCACCATATGGCCAATATGGCGCCCAGACCTCACCTCCCTACTTAAAGGGCAGTAGACTGTTCTTTTGTAGAATGTCCTTCAGCTTGGTTTTTCTGATTTGTCCAAGAGTTATGTTCAAACTGTTTCTCCCTCTCCCCCCACCACCCCCCGCCCCCCGCCCCAAGTCAAAGTCTCACTGTGTAGTCCAGACTGGCTTCAAACTCCCAATCCTACTGCCTCAGCATCCTGAATTCTGGAATTACAGGTATGTACCATCATGCCTGACCATACATAGGCTGTAGATTTCTGGCAGGAATAGTAAAACACTAATGTGTCCTTCTTGGTGCCTCATATGAGGACAAACACAATGCTAGGTGTCTTAATGCCAGCAATATTGACTTTAGTAGCTACTTAATATGGTATCCAAGATTCCATCATAAAGTTACAAGATGTATTTTCTTTTGTAATAAAGTGTAATTGATGGGGAAGTTTGGAGGCCTTGGAAATATATGATTCTTCCTCAAATATCCATCCATATAACCACTGGGGATTTTGATATCCATTATTTCTTTCTTTGTAAGAACAGCTTTCTCTTGTAAAGGAGAGGTTCTGATGCCTGTGGCTACACAGTTTTAGATGTTGTCTTAGTCTGCATTGGTTGCCTAACAAAACATCATATCCCGAGTGGCCTAAACAGCAGACATTTATTTCACACAGTTCTATAGATTGAGAAGTTTATGATGAAGGCATTAGCAGCTTCAGAGTCTGAAGGGAGCTCTCTTCCTGGCTTGCTTTTGGCCACATTCCAACTGTGATGTTACAAGGTTGGAGAGACAGTGCTGGTGTTACCTCTTTTCTTACAAGAACCCTGATCCCATTAAGGGGCTTCAGCCTTATTACCACACAGATGATCACCAAAGGCTCCACCTACTAACAACATCAGCATTGAGGGTAAGAACTTCACCATACCAATGGTGGAAGGAGATAAACATTCATTCCAATGACAGACTTTAAAATATTCCCCTCCCAACATAAGAAGATGGTATCTTCCTGGGATTGGGTTACTAATGGTGAGAGCTCAAACCCAAGCATAGCCAAAGTAACTCCTAGCTCTGCACTCTGTTAAATGACTCTTTAATTGTTTCTGAAGGATTGACTCCTATCTAATCAAGCAAAGCACCAAGTGCATGCTCACGTGCTTTTCCACAAGCAGGTCATTGTGACCTTGGCCCCCAGGAGACAATAGCCTCTCACCCCAGGTAGAGCATTCCACTCTGGGCCTGGCCAAGGACACTGCCCTTGGCCTCCAAGAGGCCAGAGCCCATTTTTATTTTCTGCTTCCTTGTTAAGACCTATATAAGCCCATCCCAAAATCCAGTCCCTTGCACAACTTCCAAACCCGCAGGAAGGTCTGTGCCCCTCACTGTCAATAAGCAGTCCTCACTTATTGATGATCAAGTCCAACCTATTCCTTTTCTGTTATCCTCCATTTTCCTAACAGTTTCCATATTGTATCTCCAATGGCAAAAGAACATGGCCACTTCTCCATTTGGCACATTAGTCTGTTTCTTATTTGGTGCTATCAGACAAATTGGGATTCAAACTTCACACTCTCTGTTTTGGAAGACACCAAGTACCTTCTCTAGGTCTCAGTGTCTTTGTGGTAAAATAGGAATGATCACCTTTCCTTCACAAATGTTGTTGGGAGGATTAAATGAGATAATGTACCTGAAAACTTGTAATGGGGTATCTGATAAAAGGGAGCAGTCAGCAAATAAATTCTGTTTTTGAACTGTGCAACCTTCATAGCCCTCTTCAAGAGGTGAGATGCCTAAGAAACAAAGTTTTCATCAGAAAGAGAAAAGATTACTGTCATTTGTTAACTTTTATTTGATTTATATAGTTGTATCAGTTTTCATCCTTTTCTCTCTCCTTCCCATCCCCTTTTCCTTCCTTCTTTCCTTCCTTCAAAGACAACATTGAATAACATTTGCCCTGGGCCAGTCACTCTCTGGAGGGGATAGACCCCAAATCTTCTAATTTGACATCTATTATCTTCTAATCAAAGGAGATAGATGATTGATATAGATACATTTATTTATTTATTTAGTGCCCAACATGGGGCTTGAACTCAGAGCTTGGACACTGTCCCTGAGCTTTTCTATTCAAGAATAGCAATTTACTACTTGGGCCTCAGCTCCATTTCTGAGTTTTTTGATAGTAGAGATCAGAGTCTGTTGTATTTTCCTAACCAGGTTGACTGAACTGTGTTCCTCAGTTCTCAGCCTCCTGAGTAGCTGGATTACAGGCCTGAGGCCCTGGTGCCTCACAGAAACAGTTTAACCAGGAAGGGTAAAAATAGCATAAGAAAATGAGTAAGGATTATGAGGGAGCTGTTTATCCCTCATTGAGACTAAAGGAGAGGAGCTATTTATTGAATGTTGAGGGTTTACAAGGAAAAAAGCATTCCAGACAGAGAAAAAAAGAAACCTAAGACTTAGAATGACTTCCTGAAAGTTCACCCAAAGGAATCATAGAAAGAGCCAAGGCATATCCACAGAATACAACACGTATTCCTCTTTCTAAGGGCTTGATTACAGGCCAGTGCAGCATGGTTAAAGAACCATCAGGGATGAGGTGGGCATTGCTGTAGATGTGTGCGATGTGGATTCCCTTCAAGAAAGAAATCTGCTGCTAGGGGTGCAGAGATCTCCCAGCATCTCGGAGAAGAATCCTCAAGCAATGATATCTGCGTATAGCAGGGTACTGGGATATGATCACTACTATCGAGTGTGGGACTCCTAGAAGGGCAAGCCTGGTGCCAAAGCAACTTGTTAGACTGGCCAATCTGTTTCCAGAGCTGCACCACTATCTGAGGCTTTTCTCGCATGTATCAGACCTGCTTCATGGTGTAAGACTTGTCTTCCCACTCAACTTCCTCTTGCTTTTACCAGTACTACCCTTAGTGAATTATTTGCACTTAATTACTAGTGTCTGTCATTTCTTAGAGAACCCAGCTCTCCTGGGGACAAAGTAGAGATGCATGTGAGGAAATGTTTCTTGGCTTCTGTGGCCTCTCTAAGTCAGATTCCAAGTCCTGGTCAAGGCAAGTCTAAGTGGTGGGGAGGAATAATCAACTTTTCCAGATAATCAGCATCAACACTCCTCTGAGTCATCTCAAATAGCAGACAACCTGAGTGAAACTTACTTATTAAAAACACAGTTCCACCCTAGTTACTCAGGAGTCTGAGATCTGAGGATGATGGTTTGAAGCTAACTCAGGCAGGAAAGCCATGAAGCTCTTATTTAAAAAAAAAAAAAAAAAAAGCTGGAAGTGAATTTGTGGCTCCAGTGGTAGGATGCTAGCCTTGAGCAAAAAAGCTCAGGAAAAGCTCCCCAGCCTTGACAAGTTCAACCCCCAGGACTAGCACAAAAACAAACAAACCAAAGCCTCACAGTTCCAATCAGTTCCTCCATATTGATGATTCTAGGTATTTATTTTGTATAGCCTTTAATTTTTTTTGTAATTGTTTCAAATATTTATACAAAAGGGGCTAAGTATTTCTTGTAATAAAATTCTAGGGCTACCAGTGTAGTAGTTCCAAATCCTTAACCAAGTTCTGAGGAATACCAAACTAAAATGCACAGAGCATTTTAGGGAGGAGCTTTGAGAGAGGAAAGAAATTGATGCTCACTTGCCTGTCAGAACTCAAACCTTGGGAATCTAGGATCTCTAGTGACATCTGGTCTATCTCTAACTATGATGATCATCACGGCCTTCCACCCTGGGCTGTATCTAATGGCCATCACCTGTCGTGGCCCATCATTCTCATATGACATATCAAAACCATTCTCAAAGTTGAATAAATCAGGGTTGGGAATGCTTATGTGAAAACTTACTAGCTTATAACATCTCTCAATCTTCTTCTGCTAATTTCTCTCTGGAGAGCTCTACCCATATTTGAGTTTCATACCCATGTTTCATGTGCCCCTGAATCAATATCCCCACTCCTCTGGGCCACTACAGTTGGGACTCATACTCAGGACCAGTAAGTCTTTGCCAACAACTGCTGGGAGAAAGGCAAGGGCACTTTTCCAGTTGACCTGAATGAGAGAGAATGGATGGCTGGAGCCAAATTGCTACTCTGATTGGACAAGCCTGTCCCAGGATGGTGCTCACACAGCAAAAACAGAGCCAATAGAAGAATAAGAAGAAAACAGGTCCCCGTGTCATCTTTTACCCCTCTGGATCAGGCCATTCTTGTAGTCAGTGGTTAACAATTTCATTTATGCAAAAGCTACTATTTTGTATTCTCTGTTTTTTTCAACCAAAAGCATTGCAATTTACTTCAATTAGTGTTAAAAACTGACTAGGACTTAACCATAAAAAGATAACTCAATTTAAATGGACAAAGAATTGCATAGATATTTTTCCAATGAAGATGTACAGGTGTCAACCAAACTCTTCCAAAGATGCTTAATATGAATACTCATTAGGAAAATGCAAATCAAAACCACAACCAACAAAACATCACAGTGAGAGAACTTTACTTCCTAAGATGGATATAATAAGAATATAAGCAATAACAAGTAGTGGCAAGAATATGGAAAAATTGGAAAGCCTTGGATGTTGTTGGTAGGGATATAAAATAGTGCAGCTACTTTGGAAAACAGACTGGAAGTTCAGCATACAACTAAACATAAGAGTTATCATGTGACTAAAAATTGGATTCCTAAATATATAGCCATAAAAACACAAATGTACATCCACCAAAAGCCTAGGACAAGAATGCTCATACTGTTTTTATTCGTGGAAACTAAAAGCGGGCTGGGAGTGGGGGCAGCGACAAGGAACAATGTTAACCAAGAGGAGACTAGATATACACATTGTAAAATATTCACACACAGAAATATTACTCATTTAAAAAAGGAACTAGCTAATGACATACACAAAAACATGAATAAATGTGTATTACAGTCTAGAAATCTCTAGTGTATGAAATCAGCTACAAAATAATGTCTGTAGTATGACTCCATTTATATGAAGCCCAACAGCAGGACAGTAACCAATGCCAACCAGGATTAGCAAGTGAGAAGGAAAGAGGTTTGTCTAGAAAGAGACAAGAGGGTGACTGAACTTACCAAAACTTTAGATGGTAGTTAAATTGATTTGTTATTACTGTGAGAATTTAACTGACCTAAAGAACCTTATGATCAGTGTACTTGACTTTAAAAAATAATGAACATCATTTAAAAATATTCACCATTTTTTTTATTATGGATGAGTAGGGAGGAAAAATCCAGTAGACTTATAGGATTTGGGGTGTGAAAACTCTTTTACTCAAAAATCTTTCCCTAACAATAAAGAAGAATGAACTGAATTCTTCCTCTGATTATACAGTATTGAAAAATCTAAACAATTTTTGCTTGTGTGCTGGTCCTGGGGCCTGAATTTACAGCCTGAGCATGGTCTCTGAGCTGTATTTGCTCAAGATTAGCACTCTATCACTTTTAGCCACAGCTCCACTTCTGGCTTTAAAAAATTTTTTTAGTAGTTTATTTAAGATAAGAGTCTTATGGACTTTCTTGTCCAGGTTAGCCTCCAACTTCAATCATCAGAGTCTTCTGAGTAGGTAGGATTATAGGCTCACTAGTGCCAGATTCTAAATAAAAAATTTAAATTTATTTTCTCCATTAACCATTTTAGGAGAGCTCCTCTTTTCTTAGGAAGATAGCTCAACCTATTACTGACCAACATGGTCAAGTTCTTTAAGGCTCCATCCATCTCATCATAGGGTACATTTATGAATTGTTGTTTTCCAATCTTTTTTTTTTTTTTTGCTAGTCCTGGAGCTTGAACTCCAGGCCTAAGCACTGTCCTTGAGTGCTTTTTGCTCTCTACCACTAGAGCCATAGTACCACTTCCAGCTTTTTATTTTTGTATATGTGGTACCGAGGAATAGAACCCAGGGCTGTCTGCATGCTAGGCAAGCACTCTGCCACTAGGCCAAACTCCCAGCCCTCCAATCCTTTTTAAAAAATCAAGTTTTGTGAAAAAGTTCTTCATTTCACACAACATAGTCCAAAAGAACTGGTAACTTCTATATTAAAGTCCAGAAAGGACAAACAATGAAATCAATATAACAATGATTACTATCTTCAAATCTCTATGAAGTTTGAAGAGCTACTAATCCTTACACACTAAATTTCCACTTTGGCTGACTCATTCTTCTCCCATTGTATCCTTGGCTCATCCTGTCTGCTAGTCTTATGCCTTGTCATTTACCATTTACAGAGCGGTTTAATGGGCTGTGGGAAGGCTATGGGAATCCTGAAATGCAGAGTCACTTATGAACTTCCTAGCACAATTTCTGAAGTTCTTCTGGGCACAGCAGAATATTCATTTTGCTGGAGCTTTGGGGATTAGGAAGAGCCCTTAATTGCTCCACTAGCACAGACTTCTCAGTGACCAAAAATAAAAGCCACAATGAACTTCTTTGGGGCGGAAATGGACAGGAAGTTCACAAAGCAAAAGGATATTATTTTCCAATACCAAGAAAACTTATTAGCAAACACATTAAACTTTGCTTCAGTAGTGATCACACTGATGAATTTGTTCTGGAAAAGGCCCTGCTTTGGAAAAACACAGGGCAAAAACATCTCCCTCTGTAGCTTGGCATAGTGAGACAACAGGATGACAAATGTCTTATTCTTCCCTGTGGTGCCTTAATATTTAGAAGGCATCTGCTACCAGGTGTTTGCCTGCCCCTAAGTCACCTTTATCACTATCTAACATTATGTTATTGCTGTTTCCCTGGTCCACCGGTTACAGTGATAAGACACAGGTGCTCTCCTCTAGTGTGTGGGAAACAAATTAGTCAGTCATAGATATGCAGTCCTAGATAAATCTCTCAAATTCTCTTAGCTTCAAGACTGTCATCTAAAAACAAGATATAAAGCCAGGCTTGGTGGTTCATGTCTGTATTTCTATCATTTAGGTGGCTAAGGCCAAGAGTTTGAGGCTACATAAAAACAAAAAAGAATAGGGAGTATGGACATGGTTCCAATGACATGGGAGCTAAGACATCCCCCTAGATCCCCTGGGCTCTTTAGATCATAGAACTAATGTATAGATAAAGAGTGGTAGCCCCTTATTAGCAGTAAGGGCTACCTCCATGGTGAGGTGGGAGCAGGGTGGTTCTGTGTAGAGCTCAGGGATTCAGTGAATGACCTTTTGGTTCATTGGTCTGGTCAGTGGACAAAGGCTGTCATTTAATGAAGACTGGATTATCAATGTCCCATTGCCCACCTGCAATAAAGTTTGTACCTCTCCAAATCTGCCATAGGCAAGAGAGCAAAGTATCTTTACTCCTGCAGCCTAGCACGAAGACAAGGACTGTCAGCTGATGTGCTGACAAAAGGTAAGAGCAGGCTGGGAATATGGCCTAGTGGCAAGAGTGCTTGCCTCCTACACATGAAGCTCTCAGTTTGATTCCCCAGCACCACATATATGGAAAACGGCCAGAAGGGGCGCTGTGGCTCAGGTGGCAGAGTGCTAGCCTTGAGCAAAAAGAAGCCAGGGGCAGTGCTCAGGCCCTGAGTCCAAGGCCCAGGAGGTTGTTGTGATATGGACTGGCTTCCTCCTGCCATTTAGACATAGCGTTTGACTAGTAGCTTTCTCTACAACAGCCTGGTTCACATAGTGTCTTTCTTTCCTCACCTCTTCAAGCTGATGGGTAGAAATGGTGAGTCATTTTACTAATACTAGGATATTTTACTATCATTTTTGAGTTCCTTACGATCTGTGCACACCTTTGCAAACAATTCCTTATTACCAAATTTATACAAGTAAATTATGCCTCTCCGGGTGAAACCTTTGTTAGTTCAGACAGGTCTCTATTAGCAATCACAACAATAATTATCAAATGAGATTTCTTTCAAGATCAAACAACTGTTTTTCTTTTTTTTCAGAGACCAGTACTTAATTTGGTATGTGGTATTTGCTTTCCCTTCTTGGCTGGCTCTCTACAACGGGAGCCATGCCTCTAATCCCAAATGAATTCTTTTTTTAACGCATGTGAATTTTCACTGAAGAATGACTTTTTTGAAGTTCAAATAAAGCATATGGAATACATATAGAAAAGAACAGGAGACAACTCTGCACAGTTTGAAGAGCAATTATAAAATGAACACCTCCACAGCAGTGTGATTATTCAGATATAGAACATTGCTGACTGCTTAGAAGTACAACTGACCCTCTTCCCCCTCCCCCCTCCTTCCCATAAAGTCACCTTCATCCTGACTATATGGTAGTCACTTTATTGCTTTCCTGCATTTCCCCAATGAGTATGTGTTTTATCCATGATGTCAGCATTCTTTGAATATAGTATCATTTTGCCTGCCATATAATTTCTATAAATAGAATGAGAGTATAGATAGTTTTTTGTGTCTCAATCTAGGTCCTGGGTGGCATGCATGCTATTGTTGCATGTTTTGCTCCTCGTTTTCTGGAGCCATATTTATTTGTCTGTTCTACTGTTGGGGAGGGTTTGGATTGGGTCGAATTTCAGGACACTTGGAACAGTGCTCCTGAGAAAGGTATCGTGCTTGTCTCTAGTGTCTCTAGTGTCTCTAGTGTGAGTTTCTCTAGGAGAGTCAGTGGTTCTCAAGCTTTTTGGCTTCAAGACCACATTACACCATTGAGGAAAACTGTATATCAATAGGAAGATATCAAGTGGGGTAAGAGATAGCTATAGGGTGGGTTATTCTGATTAAAATATAATATATGCACATCTGAAATGCCACAATTAAAGTCCTAGGTACAATTTATACATAGTAAAAAAAAGTATTAAAAAAAGACTCATAGGAAGTAAAACTGTCTCTGAGAGGGGGCAGTAATGAGCAGGAAGAGGGAGGGGAATGGAGAAGGTGAGCAAGGATGAATAGGGCTAAGATTTTATTTACATACATGAAAATAAGACAATAAAACATGCTGAAATTATGTTAGAAATAGGGAGGTAGGGAGAATGGTAGAGGGGGTTGATTTGATTGGCGATACTCTGTATAAATGTATTGCAATGTTGCATGACATCATCATCTGAAACATTGAAAACTCATACAAATACAGATAAAAATAGGTCCAATTAAAAAATGGGCTGAGGGGCTGGGGATATGGCCTAGTGGCAAGAGTGCTTGCCTCCTATACATGAGGCCCTGGGTTCAATTCCCCAGCACCACATATACAGAAAACGGCCAGAAGTGGCGCTGTGGCTCAAGTGGCAGAGTGCTAGCCTTGAGCAAAAAGAAGCCAGGGGCAGTGCTCAGGCCCTGAGTCCAAGGCCCAGGACTGGCCAAAAAAAAAAAAAAAAAAAAATGGGCTGAAGATGTGAAAAAGTAGTACATAAAAGAGAGATTTCAAGCCAGATGCTAGTGGCTCATGCCTATAGTCCTAGATACTTAGGAAGCTAAGATTTGAGGATCACAGTTCAAAGCCAGCCCAGGCAGGACTGTTCATGAGACACTTTTCAGTTAACCACCAGAAAACTGGAAGTGACACTGTGGCTCAACGTGGTAGAGCACTACTAACCTTGAGTGAAAAAAGCTCAGGTACAGCACCCAGACCCTGAGCTCAAACCCCACAACCAACCAACAACAACAAACGGAGGAGGAGGAGGAGGAGGAGGAGGAGGGGGAGGGGGAGGAGGAGGGGGAGGGGGAGAGGGAGGGGGAGGAGGAGGAGGAGGAGGAGGAGGCCTACAATGCAATAAATGCCAGTGTATTCCAGCTGTTGGTAATGGTAATAATGTAGAATGATAAGAATTCCATATCACTATTGACAAGAATATAAATTAAAACATCACTTAACAAAACAGTGTGGGACTATCTAAGACCAAAGTACATGCCTCTGACACTGACACAACAATTTCACTCCTAACCTTGTATCCTGGATCATCCAGAACAAGGGCCTGTGAGGACAAAAATATTTGCTTTGTTTTGATTGTTTATTTGTGACATGTCACTGTACAGCTGAGGCTTGGGTTGAACTTTGAATCCTTCTGCCTCAGTCTCTTGAGTACTGAGATTACAGGCATGTGTCATCACACCTAGATGAAACTATTTTTATAATAATGTATGTTATTTGTCATTTTCACTGGTATTAACATCTGTGCTGATGGAGCAAAAACATTGATGGGTAAAAATACAGTCAAAACCTGCCAATCCCACCCAAAAATACCTGTAATGGAGCAGTCAAAATTAACACTATTGAATCCCAGTCAGTGAGTACACTTCTTTTTTTTTCTAATGAGATTAATAAGAAATATGAGTTTTTAATATTACATGAATATTATATGTAAATATTGTGTAAATATATGTATGAGCATTGGGAAAATCTTCATAATACAATGAGCTAGTGTTTTCCAAATGACTGATATATAATGTTACAAAATCATACATTGGTAAAAATATTATTCAAAGTCAAAGAGATTGATTTAATAAAAAGTTTACTGGTGTAGTTTCAGATTCCACATTACACTTTAAAAAGGTGTTATCGCAATCGAGAAGAAGCAGTCATAGTAGACATCTTTTAATTTTTTCCTTCTGTAAAAATATTGGAAAATTTCCAGTACATTACTATTTTCTTTTATGTCATTTGCTTACTTTTAGAATTAAGAATGTGTATTGACTTTTTTAACCATTTATCTTTTCTGCATATATTGAGGTGATCATATGGTTTTTCTTTAGACTATTAATATGACAATTTACACTATTAAAATAATTAAGATAATTCTGTTTTTTTAGGCTAATACAACTTGGTGATATATAGTATTTTTTTTTATCTCTTGGCTGTTTGCTAACATTGTGTTTCAAACTTTCTCATTTATGATCATAGGTCAAATTCATCTGTAATTATATTTTGTCTTATTGTCCATGACGAGTTTTAGTGTCTTATTATGAGCTTTGAACTTATTCACTTTTTTATGCTCCTATGAGCTTTTAGAATATTTTGTTCTCTAAAAGAGTGATGGAATGAAATTAAAGCTTTTTTGGATCTGAGTGGTTTTGTGCTTTTTTTT
The DNA here is from genome assembly GCF_023159225.1 of Perognathus longimembris pacificus. NCBI lineage: Eukaryota > Metazoa > Chordata > Mammalia > Rodentia > Heteromyidae > Perognathus > Perognathus longimembris. The sequence continues at coordinate 45,057,839 of NC_063167.1, read as the reverse complement.
TTTCTGAATGATTCCACTTATGTAATTCCACTTATAGGATTATTCAGGATTTTTGTATCATTTTAGAATTTTCTTATTTCATACTTAGAGAATTAGACATATAGACTGTAAGGAAAGAAAAGGAGCAGAAAGGGCAAAACTCAACAGATAAATAAGCTTCATTTGGGAGGAAAGCCTGGGAAGGACAACAAAGTCTCCTTCAGCCTGGTTGAAGAGGAAATGTCAAGCCTCCCTTACAAGTAAGGTCACTAAATATTAGAAACAAGAGTAGATGGAAGCAGGAGTAGGTGAGCAATTTTGACTGAGGAGTTTCAGGGCCTCAACAGCATCTGTGTTCACCAGGGGTGTCAATGTCAGATCTGGCCTTGCTCTCAAGCTCTCTTCTCCAAAACCACAGGTATGTTTGTTCAAAGGTAAGGGGAGGGGAGATGAGATAGCTGTTAGTGGGAAAGGGGAGTGCTTTCAGTTTAGGTCATTTACCATCATAGATCACATTGTCAAATGTATAAGCATTAAGTCATTCATTATTGTCCTCTTAATATCTTCCAAATATTTGCAACATCTGGAATAATATCCCCCCTTATATTTCTGATTATTTGTATGTTCCTCCTTTCTTGATTCTCCAAGCTTCTTTTATCCGGGGTGGCATCCATCTGAATTCCCTTTCACAAGGGTCTGGATAACAGTAAACTCTTTCTATTAGCTTTTTAAATAGCTATCATGGCTCTTCAAAGGTATTTTCAGCAGGAAGAGAATAGGTTACAAGTTATTTCCTTTCATCTCATGGAGGATATTATTGTACTTGTATTCTGGGGAGCAAGAAAATCCACCAAGCACTGTTGAAGGTGACAAATGCGTTTTATTAGTCAGTTTGCAACTGCCTTGTCCTGGGCTACCCCAGAGCTTTCAGAAGCAGTTGCAGCCTCCAGGGGGCAAGTTTCTTTCCTTTCTCCTTTCCACAGGTTTCTCCTGTCCACAGGCCTCTGCAGGCCTCTTGTTCTCCACAGGCCTCTGTTCTTCATAGGTCTCTCCCCTCTGAGGGACTCCACTTTCCACGTGGCTCTCTGTGGGCCTCTGCTCTCCATGGGCCTCGGATCTCCATGGGCCTCTGCTCTTAGCGTTCTCGACAGGCACCAGGCTCCAGACAGTCCCACAGGCCTCAGGCTCTTCTTGGCTCTGCTCTGCTTTGCTCCTCTTTGTCTGCTCTCCTCGGGCCTTTGGTTCTCAGCAGGCCTCGGCTCTGCACGCCTCTCCTCCCTTCCTCTGTAGGCCCAGACTCGGGCCTCCTCTGTCCGCAGGCCCGGGTCAGGCCTTTTCACACCACAGGCCCGGGGTTTGGGCCTCCTCTGTCCGCAGGCCCAGGCTGCCCTCAGGCCTGAGGGGAACCCAGCACTGCTCAGCTCCACGAGGCACTTCCTGGCACCTTGCTTCTCCGGGCCTCTTCCCACCCCCACCCACCCCCACACGAAATCCTGCCCTCTTATATCCCCCGGCTGCCTGCAGTCTGGGGGTGGTGGTTCCAGTCCCCTCAAAATGGGGCAGGATCCCCCTTTTACTCTCCGAAGTGGGGTATGGCAATGACAACATGGGGCGGGGCTTCCCCCTCCACCCCCGCCCCCAAGTTATTGTAGTACTGTCATTTGTTTTCCCTTGGTCTTATTGATTTTCCTCCCTGGTTCTGAGGATTGAACTCAGGACTTCACATGCAAGGCAAGTGTCCTACCACTGAGCTATGCCTCCAGTCCTATTACTGCTATTGAGAAGTCAGTTGTCAGTTGAGCTGCTATTCTTATGTCTCTACCACACCCCACCCACAATATCTTCATCTTTGTAGAACAATGATTTTATTATGAATCTAAGTATGAATTTCTTCCTTTCTTTCCTACTGGGATTTGTTTGACTTCTTAAATATGTAAATTGACATCATTCTTTCATAGTGTCTGGGAAAATATAGGACAGTATTTTCTTAAAAATTGTGCCTGCAAAATGATCCAAACTTCTAGAACTTGCCACCCAGATACATTCCTGCATTGGATTTGTCAGATACTAGGCCTCCTTAAGCTGGTTTTTCTTGTTTGCCTCCACAAAAGCAGGTTATGAGTTCTCCTAAAGGATGGAAATTTTTGGGGGTAGGGATGTAGCTCAGTGGTAGAGCTCTTGCCTACCATGCACCAAGGCACCCTAGGTTCATTTCCCATAGTGAAGTGGGAAAACATATTTCGACGTGGTTCTACTTTACCTTTCACTTTTCATATATTTGATGATGATTTGAATTTCCTCTTTTGGAAAGTCCCTATTTTGACCTTTGGCTTACTTTTCCTAGCCTGTATTTGTTGTTGATAAAGTGTCCTTTAGATAGATACACAGACAGACAGAAAGACACTCAGACATATATCTAAAATAAATATCTTAAGATATATATCTATGTTAATTCATGTCTATCTATCTCTATTCTCCCCAACAGATGACAGGTATTTATGAAGTTTTTTTCATGAATAAATGTTCTAGTTTTAGTATAACCCAGTTACGAATTTCTCTTTTATTGATGTCTTGTTTAAAGAAACTTTTCTCTGTCATATATCAAGAAAACTAACAATAACAATTGTTGGAGGGGATGTGGCCAAAAGGGAACCCTACTTCATTGTTGGTGGGAATGTAAACTGGTTCAGCCACTCTGGCAAGCAGTATGGAGATTCCTCAGAAGGCTAAATATAGAACTCCCCTATGACCCAAGAACCCCACTTTTGGGTATCTATCCAAAAAACCACAAACAAAATCACAGTAAAGCCACCAGCACAACAATGTTCATAGCTAGAATCCGGAACCAACCCAGATGCCCCTCAGTAGACGAATGGATCAGGAAAATGTGGTACATATACACAATGGAATTTTATGCCTCTATCAGAAAGAATGACATTGCCCCATTTGTAAGGAAATGGAAGGACTTGGAAAAAATTATACTAAGTGAAGTGAGCCAGACCCAAAGAAACATGGACTCTATGGTCTCCCTTATTGGGAATAATTAGCACAGGTTTAGGCAAGTCACAGCAGAGGATCACAAGAGCCCAATAGCTATACCCTTATGATCACATAAGATGATGCTAAGTGAAATAAAATCCATGTTATGGAAATGATTGTTATATCACAGTTGTAACTACTTTCAATGTCCCATGTGTATCTGTAGCTTCTACTATTGATGATGTTCTTGTATCACCTTCCTGTGGTTGTATCTACACTATCTCTGTAATCTTATCTGAGTATATTGGAAACCGTCTATACTGGTATTAGAACTAGGAAATTGAAAGGGAATACCAAAATTGAGAGACACAGGATAAAAAAAGACAAACAACTACAAAAGCAATACTTGCAAAACTGTTTGGTGTAAGTGAACTGAACACCTCATGGGGGGAAAGGGAAAGGGAGAGGTGGGAATGAGGGACGATGTAACAAACAGTACAAGAAATGTATCCAATGCCTAACATATGAAACTGTAACCTCTCTGTACATCAGTTTGATAATAAAAATTTGAAAAAAAAAAAGAAACTTTTCTCACCTTAACAGAACTTAAGGTCCTGACTTTCTTCATTGTTGGGTGTCCTCATTTACATATGTGGGGATCTAAGTCTGGTCTTTCTATTCAAATTCATTCATTGATTTCTTTTTCCTACTCATGCACTGAAATTCAAGCAGTGTTGCTTAATATGATTTTGTACAATTTCATATCTAGGAAGGAAACTCTCCAAACATTCTGCTTCAAAAGCATCTTGTTTATTTTTGGCTCTTTGCCCTATATAAATATTTTATTTATTTTTGAAACAAGTTCTCACTTTGTAGCTTATGCTGGCATTAATCCTCTTGCCTCAGCCTTTTTCACAGCTGCGATTTCAGGCACGTGCTACCATGTGCAACGTCTATATGAATTTTAGAATC